>NC_092529.1:8542500-9792500 GCF_037038585.1 Patagioenas fasciata | reverse complement strand
CCTGGACAGCACCTTTTCTCCTCAATTTCTTTCTTACATACGTGATGGCATCCTGGCAGGGAAAGGGTATTTTCTCCTAACTTGACAGTGTATCTTAAAAAGAATAATGTGACGTTCATGATTACAACACAAACATACCACACACCTGTTGGAGGGGTTCTAAGAAATCTCATTGCAGTGCACTGAACTCTGAATGAAGGAAGGGCACTCATTCCCTCTGCCATGCGTGCATACAAGAGTCTGCACTTGGGTTATGTCTTCTCTGAGGATGCCCATTGATTTGAGCCTCAAAGATTGGTTACAAGAAATCTGTCAGAGACTGGATGTGAGACAGGACCTTGGGCAGTCTGAGGGCATCAGGACAGAAACCTTGCATGCTGGAGAGTTAGACAGCACAGAAACAAAGTCAGGATCTCCAGGGTGACACAGCGTTGGACTTCACACTCAAATAACCTTGAAAGAAAAAAGTCTCCTTGCAGGACTTGTCCCTTTCTGTCTTGCACTAAAGATTCCAGATTGGGGTGCTGGAAATTTGGATTTAATAGCTACGTTATTTATCTACACACTACTGGACAAATCCATTAAATCCACAAAAGAAGTATCTTCTTTTCAACCCTTCAGCCGTCACCTCTACGCACAGGGTATAAGCCCTTGACGGCAGCATCTCCTGTTCTGCACGTATGCAGTACAGGACTATTCTTGGGTCTGTCCAACAATCACCACAAGAGCAGATAACACTCAGAAAAGCTGCATACACTCACATTATTCTTACACTTCATATTATTTTTGGCACAACATCCTTCCCAAAAGGAACTTGAAAAATGTCTCAATAGCACTGCCGCTTTGGCTTCAATCTGATGTCTATGTGTGTCTGTGAAAAAACTGCTATAGACTGCAAAACTGTCACAGATATTTTTAAAGTATTCTGACAGAATAGCAAATCACAGAAAACAGTAGACAATGGAGCTACATATTAACAGTTAACATTCACTGCTGAATAGATACACAAACAATACTCTATAGTGTTTCATTTTTTAAAAACTTCCTGGTAAATTCAGTTTTCCTTCACCATTTTCCTATTAAAGCCAAACTCAACAGAATAAAAGCAAGGAACACATGAAAAAACAATTGTCATAAAGTGAACTAGGAAGGTAAAAAGTTCAGAGGATTATTGCTGGAGGTTGGGAGGATATACAAGGGGAACTATTATTATATTATTTTCCTAATAATCCACTATGGAATTCTGGGTCTATATCAGGTTTCCATGCTAGACAGACCGCTGCTAAGTTGCTACAGCAAGATGAACAAACTTGGGTTGTTTAGTGCAAGTTAGAGGTAATTATCTGTGTATATAGAGCCTTATGTCTAGCAAAAAGTCCATGGGCTTTGCAAGGAGACAAACTAACAAGAATAGGGTCCATACAACCAATTTTATACATCTGAAAACAAAACTACTTGGATCTCTACAACTCAAAAAACATGTGTGTTCTCCTGAAGGCACACACACTACTGCTTGCATAGCAGGGCTGCACCAAAACATTAACGTGGTTAGGAAATAGGCCTTACCTGCAGTCCCGCACTCCTAATCCTTGCGTGGTCTTTAACCAGCCTCTTGGACAGAACACTTTAGGTGTTGCAGCACAAGCGGTACACGCTGTATTCAAGGTAAACACTGTCTTGACGTTGCATCGCATGGATTGTGACTTAAAAAGAAAAACACAATGGAAATCAGCCCAAAATTAAAATGTTAACCTAGCCACTCACCTTGCCAACTTTTAATATGTTTATCAACATTGCACCATTCTTTAGATACCACTGGGGAGGGCAGTGGCCAGCGCAGCTGCTGGGAGGTGCATCGCACACTCATATAGGCTAAACCGTCACATCACGCTGCTGCGTGCTACTCTGCTTGGATCTCAGCTAGAAGGCAATAGGGCAGATCACAGCTACCTTATCTTCCCCCTACACCTCACAGCAAAAATTCTAACAATTTCTAAAATAATCATAACTGTGCACTGTTCATTTAAGCTGATCTTTTACAAGCATGTGGTACTGGTATGTGAGGACAAGCCCTAAACCAATAACCCTTGCCAGAAGACACTGAACTAAAATGCAACACAGCATTTCTCTTTTCCATGCCATTGATATGGTCCAGTTCACTGGAGGTTTCATTGCTGTTCCACAGGTCTGAAAAAACAAATGTGCTAGTTCAGTCTATTTCACAGAGGTCAGGAGCTGCTCACACAAATATTTCTCATGGCAATTGCTTTTGAGAAGGTGCAGGAGGGGTGTGTGGATTAAAAGGAAAGATGCTCTGCACCCCTCTGACTACCTGGGTGCCCCTAGGTGAGAAGGATGCCATAAACACGGGCAAGAAGGAGACTTAGATAATTCACATGGCTGGTGATAAATTTAGCACAAGTGCTTCCACCCAGCCAGAACAACTTAAGGGGTTCAGGTTTCCTCACAGGGTTTTTCTGTATCCCTGTACCTACCAATCCTCCTTCTCCAAATGAAACACAGCCAGAGCAGGTGAAAAAAGTACAGCCTCAGAGCAAACCATCATATGCCAACTTGTCATTAAAGCTCATGAGTTCACCTCAAAAGCATTTCCTTGAATTTCTAAACTCCTGAAGTCAAGCAACTGCAAAGAAACCTCATTGCTCATTTAAAAAAAAAAGACAATGTTTGCCACTGACGATGGCAGGGAAGAGCTGGGAGGCATGGGCTGTGTTTGCACTAAAAGGTCACTGGCTTCAAAAACAACACACAGTTCACCTCAGCTGTGCCTCTACAGGCACTGTATTTTCTAGAAATTAAAATATTAGATCAAATTTTGGGAGGAGGCCTTGATCTGTGGTTTTTTAAGCCATTCCTGAACAATGTTGCTAATGCAGCAGCTCTCCCATGCCCAGAACTCCTTGTTTTGGATTCCCACCAGAAATTTCAGCTTCTCTTCCTCTGAACCTAAGCCCAAATGCATACATTTGCCTCAAGGCAAGGGAGGAAGCCCACAGTTTCCCATCAGTTATCAACAGCTCAGGAAGGCCCTCCCAGATGATAGCCAGCAGACCCTGTCAGGAAAACCTCCTGAGAGATAACCCGCAAGTCCCAGGTCCACAGGGACATCACCCTGGAACGGTTTCCTGACTCACACCCACGTTCCTTCTGCCTGGAGTTATTCAGCTTTTTCTTGTCTTCATGGATCCATCTTCTGCAGCCATTCATGCAAGAACGCTGCCCAGTGGAGAAAGCGATTTCCATGCTGCCCTTCACATGGATGTTAATTTCTAGTTGTGCATCTGGGGCTTTCCTTACTGTTAACAGTAACCTCCACTTCTTTTGGTGGCAGAATCTCCAAGGAATCTGCTACGCCAAGGACTCTTTTGCATCATAAACAGTTCAAAACAAATCTGAGAGACACCAAATCCGCCTATCCATGTCCTGTGAGCACAAGCTTTACTAATTCTACCCAGCAGGAGGAAGGTCAGTTTTTCTGTTCCTTACGTTTCCACCCCACTGGCACACAGTGCAGTTTGAGGAGATTTCCCCTTTTTCATGGAGCAAAACAGAGCAGACAGCCAATATGGATGAATAAAAGAGGTGCTACCTCCAGAGTACTCAGTTTCCAAAGATCAGCAGTGCCACTGATGGGGTGGGGAAGAAGCCCATCCAACCGGCTGACTCAAGAACAACTTAGGACTCCAGATTAAAGGTGGGCTTTTGAAAGGAGCCAGTTGAAGCCAGGAGCACAGTTCTAACAGAACGGTACATTTCATACCTTTCTAGTCCCATCAAGTCCCAGCTTCACTGAGACAATGCCTCAGAAAGAGGAATGGGAAGACATCCAAAGAAGAAACACACAGGTGGATGCCTTCCCATGAGTTACGATGTTGATAGTGTCAGAATTACCCCACAAGACATTATCAGGTGTCTGAGCCACCCTATCTGTATGAAAAAGACCACAAACAGTAGAGCACAAAACACTAAATTAAAGCTTTCTAATCCTCTATTTCATCTTTACTTCCAGGCATCAGGAGTTGGCTGTCAGACACAGCTGGGCCATTCAATGTGTTCTCTGTCATGGTGGTGGAGGAAGACAACATTGTTCGCATACTATTCCATTTTCCTTCTCTTTCCTTCATCAATGTGGCTCTTTTTCTAAATGGAGATGGACACTGGGAGAGGAGAAGGGCTATTGCTCCTCCCTGTTGGCATCTTTAATTATTTGCAGGCCTCTAAGACAAGACAGTTATTGTGGAACCTCCCCCTACCCTGCCTTCCTGTGACACTTCGTGAGCTTTAGACAGCTTTCCAGTAAGATCTTCCCCTTTTTATAAGGAAATATGCTTGTGTCAGCAGGAACATGCAGGAGGAAAGAGGAAGAAAACAGCTATGTGGAAAATAATAAAAAAATATTTCCCTTCTTATTTGAGTGACAGAACTGATGAAGTAGTAGTTTTCTGGAGTGCTTTGCTTCTTAGGAAAGCAGAAGGAGGAATCAAGGGACAGAAATGCAACAGTTTGGAGAGGACAAAAGACAGACAGGAGTTTGAGTCAGAGGTGGCTCTTGGGGCACAGCCTCATGGAAAACAATGATGTCATGCTCCCTAGGGCTCCTCTGTGGCTGCTGTTTGTAAGTTTGAAGATGCTGGAGAGGGAATGTGTGCCCCTGTGATGCAGTGATGCCACCTGGCGGGCCCAGAGTCAGCGAGGTGCATGGTGGCAACATCAGGGAAAGGGGGTGAAAACAGTCACCGTGCTGACCAGGTGATGTTGTGAGCCTGGACTATACCACACTTTGGGTACAAAGCAACAGGAAAGGAAGACTGGTGCTCTCAAACAGCTCCAGAGTTCAAGGAGGCTTTTAACGCAGAAGACATCTAGCTCTGGCTGAAAGAGGTGAAGAGCCTGTGCCCACCCTGAGCTCAGCCTGCCAGGGCTGGACTCCGCTCTCCCTGCACTCATACGCACATGCACAAGCAGCTGCTGCCCTCTGTGCTCAGCTGAGACACATCTGAGCTGCTGGATGCTGCAGTGCTTCCTTCCCTCCGCTCGATCTCACACAGATGGCCCCTTACTTCTCCAATGCTCATGTTTCTTTTATTCCACCTCAGGAAAATAAGCTGGAGAGTTTTTTTAAGGACTAGTTTAATTCCCCTCATTTTTGCCCTTTATCTTCTCCTCTCAAACCATAACACAAATCCTATTGCATGACAAAACCTCAAGGAAGAAAGAAAAACACATTTGGACGTCAGTGTTCGGCTCCAACAATCCTGGGAGCCAGTTCTGGAAACAGTCATTATCTAATGAATCACCAAGTTTCCAGTGCATTTGCCCTTTACAAAACAGAGCTTAGACACATGCCTGAGTCATTATAGTCATGTACCTCCCCAAGAAGTTCTCAGCAACACTTTGGCTGAACAGACCAGAGGCTCCTGGACACAAAAACCCTTCACGTTTGTCCAAGGAAGGCACTTTTCAGCACAAGAATGAACAATTAAGTTCAGAGTACACGTAACACAAGATCTGCTGTTGCCCTGGGCGTTTCCCACCATCCCAGCTGCAGCGCACTGGAGGCAGAGAGGGATGCGGAGAGCATCCCCTCGTCTTCCACCTGCCTCCACTCCACCTCCAGCACAGCCTGGGACTGGCCTCCTCCCAGCAGAAAAACTTTCAGGGCTCTCACACAGAAAACAAATCAGGCAAACAGATCTGCTGTCATGTTTGAGCCTGAGGTAATATCACTGAAAAAAAGCTAGCACAAAATATCTCTTTTCCCCTTAATGGCCCCTGCAAGGCTCCTGCAAGACAATGGAGGCCTCTTGTGGAATCACAGCACTTCTATTGCAATCAAATCCAATAGCCATCCTTAACTATACTGGACAAGACTTCCTTAGACCCTTGCTTTTCCTTACCTCCCATTGCATGCTTTCAAACATTTCTTATCTTTCTCCAAAAAAGAGGAAAACTGAGGAAAAACTCTAAAACGAGGTTATTTTTCCTGGCTTAAATAAACTGGTCCAGAAGTGATTCAAGACATTTCTCTTCTATGTGAGTGGGGGTACTCATTACCTGATATTTTAACTGTTTCACACCAAGCCAGCCACCTCGGTGATGACAGAAATCAACACAGTGCCTCAAAGTCAAGAGATAAAAATTTCCACTTACACCAGCTGAAGCTGTGAGCCCATGACTCCGAATGCGCTTCTATACCAGAACCCATCTGCCTGGAATCAACACCTCGAACCAAACAAAAACCAGCAGTACTGACACTTCTTCAAACCATGTCTGTGCACATCACCTTAATTAACCTGCAAGCTTGAGGGTTCATACCTTATTTGTATGCTTATTAGTCATTTATGGTCCTTTTATGAAAGGCTCCATACAAAGCTTCCACCCAAAGTCCTGACCCTGAAGCATCTTTTCAGTGCTCTGCGTTTTTCTAAATTAAGTCTTTCAGACTCACATGCACCCTCCTTACCACGGGTCTGTCCACAAGGCCCCTCTTTGTCATTCAAGACAAAACAACCCTTCCGTAGCACAGACCCCCAGAGAATAAGAGTTCAAGTGCCCCCACACAGCTTCTGACTTTGTTGGCCAGGTCATTCCTGCAACAGCAGGACACAAGAAGGGTGATGGCAGAAGAGAAAATAGTATGAATTAGTGTGAATTCTAGCCTACAGAAAGTGGGATGTCTCACCATGGAGCCTAGAGATCTACCAGGGCATTGAACATTCTTCTAGATGCTGCTGCTAAACACAAAAACAGAGACAAAGGAATAAAAAGAAAATAAATAGAATGGAAAAAAAAATGAAACAAAATGGAAAATACTCCACGCTCCTCACTGGGGAGCTGCTGGGAAATGTACTGGAAGAAAAGGTATTTACCCTGTTGCAAAACAATAATTTGATGAGATTTTACATGCTTTTTATATAAAATTATCCTGGGAACCTATGGACCTGTCCTGCCAGACGCTAAGCTCCCATCACATGTACTGAAAATAACGGAAGATGCTAAGTATATTCCTTTCATACTACTACTTTCATATTCAGTGCTGAATATAAATACAGAATTAATCTGATCTAAAACTCAAGCAGCTCCTTTCAACCTTATTTTTAGTTCCTCAGTTTAGACTACATACACACAAGCAGAAAAGATACCTTACAGTCCTGAAGTTTAATTATGGATGCTATTCTGCACGTAACTTACTAAACATAAATGGAAAAAAGGAATTTCGGGGAGGATTATTTCATAATGTGCAACCATCTAAATAGGAAGAACTTTTAAATGAATGTTTAAACAAAGACTCACAGACTTACCCTCTGACTCTGGCAGTCAGCTGTGGGAGCGAAGCACGCTGCTAAGAAGAAAAACAGCAATCCAGGAGGATGCATTTTCATGCTTTTACAGGCAGGACCCTTTCCACAAAAGGGGTGGCAATAGAGGCTGCAATTTCTGTAAAATAAGACCGCCTACTAAGAATCAGATCCAAGACAAACCAGAGGTTAAAAGTAAACAGGGAGAGAGCATTTTCGCACTGTGCTCTTTGGCTGCAAAGCCTTCAGAAGTGGATCTGCTACTTCCAGCGTTATGTCTGAATCAATATCACCAGTTCTTTCTTTCTTTTTTAAAATGCACAAGCAGGACTCCTTAGTAAAAGGTTTACTCAAAACAGGAACATCTACGGATTTCCTCTTACATATCAGTTCAAAACAGAAGGAAGGAAATCCTTAGTTTTCAACTAATTGGAATGAAAAGCAGTTAACTGTATGCTTAACTGAAGGCAAATCCAATCGGCAAACTTAAGTACCGTGAATTTGCGAAGTGTAAATTAATTTCCTTTTACCACTAATGTTAACATGTCTACAACACCTCAAACAAAAGGTAGACCTGACCATTACCTATCCCAAAGTATGCATGAACAAAGCAATGTGAGTGATGTGCTGTGCTTCAGAGCAATAATGTAAGCACATCCCACCAATCAATCAAGCACTTTGGGTAGGCTTTGATATTTATTTAAAGTATTTGAGTTTCTCAGCAAGCAAAACATCACATTTTGCAGGTGCTATGGCAGCAGTGGCGAAATACATCATTTTCCAAGCACACTGCTGACAGCTTGATGAATGCAAGGAGCACTTCCATAGCACTCAGAATAGGAAACCTCCCAAAATGGGATTAAAAAAATACATGCTAGCCTGAGGTACGGTGTGCAATCGAATTTCTCATTTTGAACATTACAAACAACCAAGAATTGATTATTGACAGATTTTATATGGACTTCTTTTCTTTATGCTGCACTGAGCAGTCTAAAGACTGCTGTTGTTGGTAACAAATCCTACTAAGCAATGAGGTATCTTCTCATTTTTGAGCCATTAATAGTACATGAAGGTGTCTAAATGAAACCAGCATAGGAAACTGCTCTTGTGCTTATGTAAATATTTGAGAGCATTAATATTCTTTTGTCTCCCCTCCCGCCAACTACACATACTAACATATAAAGTATATTAGAACTGTTGTACTTACTAGTGCTATTAATTGTCCTTTAGCTCTTCCTCCATCCCCCAGAGACAGACAGCATGAAGAACAGCAAAGCACTATTATATATCCACGAACAGGAAGCAGATAAGGCACACACCATCCACAGCGACCCATGTGAGAAGCACCAGCCCACAGCTCAATCTGACGACTCAGCCCCCTTGTCCTGCTTCAGGACAACTGCAGCCCTGGTAAGGCCACTCTGGCAAGGTCAGAGGGCTCGCACAGCTCTGGAAACCATTTGGTACCCTGCAGATCTGTGAAAGCAGGCAGAAGCAACATAGCTCGGACCAGTTCCGGTGGGATGGTAGTCGCAAAGGGACAGAGGGGACATTCTTGTAGAGGGGGACATTAGTATGGAAGCTGTACAATGCTTTGTTTACCTACAGTCATGGTGCTAGACTGCCCATGTAAGCAGAAGAATGAACCTGCTCCTCTGCTCCATGCTACCTGTTAGGCATACATAGCTAGAACAGGCAGCCCAGAAGGATGCTGAGCACTTGTTGACAGTCTTCCGAGCGCTGGTTATACAACATATGGATTAAGTTGCCAGTACTGGGCATCCACAGATAGCTGATAAGCTTTTAAGATGAAAATAGCTTACCCTGAGGTACTGAAGAGGCAGGGGGATCTTTTAATGAACTTTCAGACCATTTTCCAAATGGTTAAACACTGAAAGCGGACAGGGGAAAAAGGACGCACGAAGACTGATTCTGAGGCTTTCCAGTGCTGCTTATCATCACTGCATCTGAACTACTCAAAGGAAACTAGGAAAGGAAGGGAAAGAAAGGCTCGGTAAAATTCCCGTCTGAATGAAATAAATCACATTCACAGTAACATCAAAAGGTTCACAGCCAGCTTTCTTATCTGACCATAACTCATCTAAAGACAAGCAATGGAACAGCAATATACAGGCTAAAATTGCAAACACTGAGTACCGCCCCTGTACAGTAGCAGAGTATAAACTGAAAAATGAAAACGTCATCTGTCATCAGATGCTGCTTTCCTGATCAAGCAGCACAGGCAGCGCGTTTCAGTCACTGCGTATGAACTGCTATGAGGGAATGGGAACTGCTGGATCTGAAACTGCTGCTGGATCTGAAACATCCAAACATGCATCAACTTCAGATCTGCATGATTCTGGGCATTAGTAAGGTGGTGAAGTACCAACCGCCTTCAAATTAATGGGTGGCCAAGAGCCATTAATAATGCTCAGTGCACAGCAGAAAGAAGTCAATGTGGTCACAGTGGCAGTATAACCAAAGGTGGCTACAATGACATGGAAACAGGGAGCAAAACTGGCTGAAACGAACACAAATTACTGCTCCACTTACACTGTTCCCGTTCTCTTCTGATAGATAGATTCCTCCTAGGCAGATGGATGGATTTTCTCATGGGTGACATCAATAAAAAGCTTATCCCTCAGAGGCAAAATGCATTGGATCAATTTTTTTATTCCACTGTTTTGTCCAACAGCCTTTACGATTGTCAATAAATTAAAAAAACAGTTCCCTCGCTCATTTCTATATGAGACCAGACCATATACATACACATCTGCACAAAGCATTTAAATTCCCCAAAGTCCCACAAAGCAAGATCCTGAGATCTGTCAGAGCATTCAATATCTGATTGCTCCTAAAATGTCAAGAATTTACAGATTAAATACCCAGGGGTGCATTAGGAATGAATCCATGGGACTTGCTATGTCACCAGTAATTAAAGGAATATGTAAGAAAGAAAAACTGGGAAAAAACCCACCTTCATCAAGGGGAAAATTTATAGGCAAGTCTTCTAAGGGTCTGGTAACATAGCATGCAAATGGCCCTGTGCAGGCAGAGTAGAAGGGTTTCTTTCACATCCCAGTCAATGTTTGACTGAAACAGGATTGTGCAAATCCAATTTTAAAACATACAGTAGGAGTTTTCAACTGTCAGTGTGTTTATCTGCGAGCTTTGGCATGTGGGCTTTCATTTGTTTTGGAAAGCATGGAGGTTGAATTATCAGTCAAGTGTCTCCTGCCCACACAGCAAAGGTGGCTGGTTTAGCAGCTGAAGTCACAGAAGTGGCTCTCAGAAGCACCATCTTCAAATTCTGGCCCCAATACAGGCAACTTCTATGAACTAATAGTATTTTACTCTGTAGTCTGAGTCTCCCAAATCATCAGCGGATTGTCAGCAAGCAGCATTGGTACTCAGGATTTTTTCCTCACTCAGTTTTTTTGCTTCATGCATTGACAAAAGTTTGGTTCCTCTAAAGTAACTTATCTAAGACTTGGTACTTTTATTTGTGAACACAAACATTGAGTTGAGAAACTGCTCGTGAAAACTACTCAAGCTGTTCCATGGAAAACAAAAAAATAGTCGCCTGGGTAAAGGAAAAGGATACATCTACGAACCCTTCCAGCCTCCCTGCCTGTGTCATGCTGCATTTTAAAATGCTGGGTCACCAGCCCTCCTCTGTGAAGTGTGTGCAGCCCTGGCTAGCTTGGGCAATTTCCTGCTATTGAAATATTTTGTTTAAGCAATCTTTACAGAAATTACAGAGCCAAGACAAATGATTTACCACCCAGTACGCCATGCCACACAGCCTCTGTGGGAGTGGAGCATTTGATTACACCCACAGTGAGAAACAGACTCTCATTCCACTCTTCTGGGAAAGAACATGAAGTCTCTTTGCTCTGAATTGTGTGTTGGAAGGCCATGGCTCTACAGAGGTACCAGCAAGGGATTAAAGAGGCCAAGTCAGAAGTGCTGGTGTGTAGGAAGGGAGCCAGCTCTACCATACGTACTGAACACACCCCTGAGGCTGCTGGTGCAGGGGCTGGGAGACAATTCTATTTTTTTTTTCTTAGCAACCTAGAAGGAACAGGAATTTAAATGCAAAAAAAATGAAAGGTCACACAGCAAGTAGGAGACTGTTTATCTCACTCTCACACATCCAGTGATCCAATGCTAAGCAGACAGGTAGAGAGAGATGGCCTAAGCACAAGGTTGTGGTGCAATTCAGGAAGAAATTATCACAGCTGCTCACATCCTGTTAGTTCAAAACTTCGAAAGGGCAGAAATACAGATATCTGTACATAAATGCTGTACATCCTGGCCTATTTATTGCTAATGACTCCCAGTTCCTTTATATATGCTCTTGTAGCAAAAGCCAGCTACATATTCCATCTCTTGGTTTTACTTTTTGTACCTTTTCCACATATTAAGCAGTGCCCCGCAATTGTACTGGAAGTGTCAGGCACTAAATTCCTCGCAGATATTCAGTATGAATTGGATGTCTGAGTAAAACTGTTTGAACAAACAGGCAGAGCTATTGAAACTCAGCACCTGCTCACATCAGCACAACTGTTTTTCCACAGTGGTGCTGCTTACCCTTCACCCATTGTTATCCATAAGGGACAGAAAGAGCCTATGATGTGTTTGACTTAAGCTATAGCAGTTTGCCAAGGAGTGCACTGAAGCAATTGCCCATGAATAGCACGACAGAAACAAGAGTTGAGATCCCACTATCTCAGCATTTTCAACAACTTTGGAGATGCTGGGAGTTCTCATCATCCCCTCTCAGAGGCCTTAAGTTTCAAAGCATGAGGGCCTAATGAACAGCTTATCAACATCAGCTATTACTCTTCATGTACCTATTCACACTTTTTTTTTTCCAGTGTTGGCCACAGCCTTTCTTCAGCACCTTCTTATTCCGAAGAGTTTCATATCCTCCCTTTTTCCACATCAGTTTTTAGCTTACCAAGTTACTAAATGCTTTTCATTATCGGGTAAACAGCAGGAAACAGCAGTCTGCAGTCTGTCTGCTAAGCCACAACTTCACGCTTTTCCTCATGTTGCTGCTTCTCCGCTTAAGATTTGGTGTGTTTGAAGATTAATACTGCAGAGGTAAAACTTTTTGATCAGAAAGATTCACGCAGGAAGCAGGGGCATTGTGTGTTACTTGACTCCTTATCTAAACTGACATGAACAGGAAGACAAGTCAGAGGGGCTGATGTAAATCCATCACTGTTCAGTGCACGCACAGCCAGGCAGATTACAGCACTGTGGACACAGGACAGACAGGATGCAGCCACGCTCCCGTTTCTCTTGCAAAGCAAAACACAGTCTAGCTCGGGTCAGCACCTCATTTACCTTCCTTCCTAATGAAATTCATTTACAATTTTTTAATTGTAATGCAAGGAAAGTTTTAACACATTTGGGTACATCCTCAGCAGATGACACTGAACATGATGGCCTGGGTCCTCCTGGCACACACCTACATCAGCTGCACGGCCAGACCAGGCAAGTCTCGGATGGTTTACGAGATACTTTCCTGAGCAAGGTTTCCCCAGCTGCCTAGACACGCATCTGGTCATAATTTTAGCTACTTAGATACTGTCTTAATGCTGAACAAGGGTTGCAAGCTGTAAAAGATTTGCATATAAAGGGCCTCATAACACTCTTGCAAAATGAGAGGTAGAAATCATGACTTTTATTTGACCACAACTGCTGACAAAACTACTTCATTTTGCAAAATTTTCTGCAGAAACATTGTGGAAAGCTGAGAAATCTCTATGAAATGAAACAATCATAAAGTTCAAGATTAAGGATTGTGCATTTTCAATGAAAACTCATTTAAATAAATGCCTATATTTAGAAATAAAACATTATATTAGAATTAGACAAAGACAAAAATTGTGTCATTCCTCAACACCAGCCTATTCACCTTAACATTGTACTTAAATGAACAGAAATTGGTACCCACAAAGCACTGTAATATGGGCAGGGGATCAGATATCTGGTGGCCGAAAAGGGGGAATTCTTGTTTTGGCTTTGGTTGGGTTTGTTGTTTATTTTTTCCAGGTAAAAATGAAAAAGAGCTAAAGTGTCAGGGAAAAACTTTGCCAGGTAAGGCATGGGCTGTGCAAAGTAAAGTACAAAATATTTTTCTATTGAAAAATGCCCTGAAGTAAACAATTCTGATGGCACCATAGAAGAGATACTTAATTGAAGAATCAAGAAATACTGCAGTATGTATCTTACAAATTATTGAACATTGTTAAATCTTAAGATGTGATCAGTGACAAAAGAGAGCCTCTGAAAAGAGACTTCAACAGTTCCAACTACATAACAAGCAGGGGGTTTTCCTCACTTGTTCTAATACAGGATTCTATGATACGCACTATTGTACTGAAATACATTTGAGCAGCTGGATTTTACAAAGGATGCTTACAAACAGAACTCAGGTCTATCTCAAGCAGAAAGCAACCCCCAGGAGAGGCCTTACAAATAAAACAGAAGTGGGGTTGACTTATCCAGAAACAATGACAAATATAATGCCTAGTATAAAAGGCCATGATATTTCTTCACATTGGCTCAAACCCTACACATCTCCAAAGGACTCATTACAGATTCCCTCTGCATTCACTTAAACAAATAACCATATTTGTAAATGATCTGTTCATTTGCCAAGGTCTCAAATGCTGGCAGATCAGACTATTCAAGTTGCCACAGGATTCTCTTAAGTGTTAACCTATGAGAATTACAAATAAGTGATTAACAGAGTTACTTCAGAGAGAACTAATGAAGACCTAAACTTTTAATTACTTTATCCCTAGGATTTTTATTTTAGAAGTTACCTTTTTTTTCTACCTAATAACAAAATTAAGCTTAAATGAAAACATAAGTATCCTTGAGACTTCAGGTAATAGAAGAGCTCTGAAGTACAGGAAAATTTAATTTTCCCCTAGAGTCTACAGTACCTACCTTAACTGTTCAGTTCGGCCTAAGCTTGAGAGGGGCTCAGTTTCCTCTGCTAAACTGTAACCAGAGCAGCATGCAGGTAAAGCTCCTCGCCTCTTTGGTTGTTCAGGGAACTCCACTGCATCCTGCAGTACAATTTTGAATTTGGCTGCCTGTGTCTTTATCATCCTTGCACTGCCACATTCCTGGACTCTGGATCCTAAAGAGCAGATCCAAGCTCCCCATCAGCACAGAATAACCCTCCACAGAACCACCAAATTCCCAGTGCCACTGCGGACTCGCCATACTCAGAGAAAACTCGGAACTTGTTCGGACGAAGCCCTGAGCAATCTGTTTGAAGACTGCCTTGCTTTGAGCTTGACTGTCGGACCTCCAGAGGTCTCTTCCAACCTAAATTTTTCTGTGTGGTTTTTTTTTTTTTTTTTAAGGAGCATCAGCTGGTACATACGTATCAAAACTGTCCTTCCCTTCTTAATCCCAGCAGACACAGTCTTTTTTCAAAGTCTCAGTATTAGTCTTCAAAACAGTGAGTAGGGATTTTACTGTCATGGGGGAGGCTAAAACCTCTTGGGCATTGTAATATTCAAGTAAAGATGACAGCTTGGAAAGTAAATCCCTAACATCTCATAGAGAAGCAAAAGTACTTGAAATAAATCCTCAAATTGTGTTTAGAAGCTGCAGATCCTCAGTTTCCATGACTCAGCTCTATTTCTGGACCAGTACGAGCTTGCTAGTGTAGAACAAACTTTTCTTCTTTCATCTTGCTGCATATTTCATACTTTACAACACACTCTAGGAACATAATATGTGCTGCTGAACTGCCATATGGTATCCTGCAAACACAAGATAAACTTGAACAAAGACAAGGCCAAAATAAAACTGTCAAATTACACTTTATTTGTATTGACAAAATAGGCAAAATAAAGACTTCGTGTTCAGAGATACAAATTCATTATTTGCTGACAAAATGCTCATACCCATGTTGGGTATTTCCCATTTCAGGATGATACTGAGTGGATCTTTAACAGGCAATTCTTTTTTTATCCTAGGATAAGGAAAAACAATGCCCATGAAACTAATTTCATATGAAATTTGTCACCTGCTTGTTGCTCAAATTTTCCTGCTAAGTTCATGATTGGCAGCAAATAATTACATTTGGCCTCAAAGAAAAACATATGTAAAACTGTAAGATCATTAAATAATAAGCATTAGCAGCATACCCAAAATACTTCTTGTACAAAGAACATTGCACTTGAACATACACAAGCATTTACCCTTATTTACATATTAGAGTTTGTATAGAACAGCAAGACTGATATATACAGAAAAATAGCAGAAACCTTAACGGCCCTAGACAGCGTATCTCATGTTGACTCCTTAATTTTTTCCATACAGTTTCCCAGGATGTCTCATGATTTTTTTCACTATATACTACTGCATAAAAAATAGACTTTACAAGAAGTTCAGTCCCCAGTTAACACTTCAGAATATTTCTACGTACTATTAAATGTTCACTGCACTAGGGAGTAAGGGAGTCCAGGTCAGCTCCTTATTTTAATAAACGGAACTTAACAGGCGCTATCTAAACACTGTGCTTTACCTTATAGTAGACACTGAAATCACTTAGCTGTGCAATAATTACCCAGTGAGTTCCAAGGGCAGTTCCCTACCACACAGGATCTCCCACTGTCTTGCAAGCAGCGAAATTAATTTCTCCCTGCTTTCTGCACTCGGGATGAAGATGTACCACTGGATCTCTCTGCTCCTGCTGACTTCTTGTTTAGTATTTCCCTTTGGTGCGCTATCATCTTCTCCAAAGTGATCCAGTGTTAAATTCTGCATCAGATCCTGATTCTGAACATCATCAAACACAAATGTAAGTGCCTGTGGATATGTCTGATAACCCATAAGTACTCTATCTAAATCCCGGATTCGTCTTCCATCTGCAAGCTGATACTTATCTCTCTTTGGTGGTTCCTTAGCAAATTCGGGTAGTGGGTAACTGATATAATCTTCATCAAAGAGGAACAAATCAGAGCTGGTTAATATAAGTGTTTTAGGCTGAAGCAAACTAGTGTTTTGGGCAGACCCTTCGACATGATTTACTTGAAAAGCCAACACATACAGAAGGATGTTGAGGGACGGAAGATTGGTCAAACCATCCATCTTCTCTGCCACCAGAAAGGCAAGGTCCCCAATTTCCTCTTCATTTGGATAAATAAATTTTACTCTGCTAGAGTGAATCAGTTCATAATTCTCCATTTTTCCTGCAATAAATGTACATTCATTATACTTCCAGTTAGTACTGTACAATACTTTAACACATTAGGATAAGCAACGAACTTTGACAGCTGCAAGAATTCAAGTTTTATATCTACTTATACATAGTTTCACTTATTTACAATACTAGAATAATTTTCTTTGGGCTGTAGATCTCTACTGGAGTCTCTCTTGCAGTACCAACATACTTTTCTGCAAATTTCTAACTGCATAATTGGTTCAGGGTGATGGCAGAAGAGGCAGAAGGAAATACAGCTGGATCCTCCTATCAGAGGTTATCCACCTCCCTACCAGCTGGCCTCTTCCCCAGTTCAGATAAGGCACACAAGGTAAAGTCAGACAATTTAGATAAGGTATTAACTAGGAAACACTTGATGCATAGATTTCCCTCAAAAGTTTTTAATTGGTATGCTTTAGATGATGCCTAACTAATTAGTGATGTAGAAAAAACCACTTACCCGTGTTTTTACTCCCAAATTCAGAGTAGAAGTCTTTATCTACTGGTTCAGGTGAAGGTGTGCGTGCAAGCAGTGACAGAACTGCCATAAGCTGCTGTATGAAGGTGTGAGTGTTGTAACTGTCTCTTGTCAGGCAAGTGACGATATGATCTGCAGAATGTCCTGAAGACAGAACATAAACAATTCACACATCTGTACGTGGCATTATCATCATTTCTTCACCCAACATGCAAATGACTCCAAATAAAAACTTCTTGCAACGATTATTTCTCCTGAAAACATGCATCGTTATTCACAAAGCTTTCAAATCCTTGGAAAAGGATATTACAATCCTTACAAATCTCTCAAAAAATGAAGAATATAATTTCTCAATTTAAAATACAACATACAATTTAACTGTTCAACTCTTGCTGTACAAGTTCATTCTTATTATCATCTTATTGTTATTATTTATCTTATAGAAAAAAGTGCCTTCAGTTTTCTTTGTGAACTTGTTATCTGTAAGGTCACTTCATATCATTTCCAGAAGGCAGATTTCCTTTCCTGCCCACCATTGAGGTCCCAGCACAAGAGAATGCTGCAGAACACAGGAATGTCTGGCTCACGTGTAGTGGGACTGAGGTGAAACACCAGCCCTGAAACTTTACTCATGTTATTTCCATTAAGTTTTAAGTTGACACCATTACCTTTTGTAAATGTTACAGCTCTATCCAGAAGTCAACCATCAACTGTGCATTTTGCAACATGGGCAGCACCTTGATCTTACTCTTTACTGCAAGCCAAAACCTCAGAACAACAAGTCTTTAGATTTTCCTTTTATGTGTCATTAAGACAGGACAATTTTCAAAAACACTGGTGGGATGAATTAATTCACTGATATTAAGCTTCCCAGTTACCTCAATTACAAGATGTTGCAAGACTTATCAGCCTATTGGTACAGCTTCACTAGTGTTACACTAACTCAATTTCTTTTAAGAAGCAAAGTAGTAATATACTCTTCCATCTCACCAATAAAATAAAGAATGGAATTCATCTAAAACTAAACAGACAAAATAGAACTGGAAAAACTTAAAGCACAAGATGTACTCACCGGTAATTCGGAAGTATTGGTCAAACAGGCCAACATTTACTGACTGCAGGTCATTAAGTTTTAGCACAAAGTAGCAAGAGAGGTGGAAAGAGCTATTTTCACAATCTGAGTTTTCTTTGTTCCAAAAATCTGATGAAAAAGGACATATGATAAAGTCAACAGAAAAAACAAATATTATTCTTCTTTCCACAAGCATAATTTTTATATTCAAATCTTAAACCTGTATCACATCTGAAGGAGGAAATTAGGAAGAAGGTGGGAACAGCAGCTAATGATTTCTCAAGCAAATACAACCAAATCTCCTCCTTATCAGCAGTGTTCCCTGAAGAAGCTGCCACATCTCAGACTTAAATCAGCAGATGCATTAACAAGTGACTTGGATGAACTGAACGTACACCACGAGCTGCTTCACCTTCCATCTGCTATTTTGGTTATGAAAGGGTCTTTAGCTGTCCGGATAACGCTAGGGACCACGAAATGACATCTGACAAAAGCATGGGCACAACAGAACAGGGAAAGGTCTGTTTGAGAAGCAGACATGACTCAAGACCCTGTTTTACTGAACATTAAAGCTTCAAGTGAGTATTTGCATGCAGAAAACTGTGCCAGCCTCTCCCTCACAAGAGTACTGACCAAAACTGGTATTTAAACTGAAGACAAACACACAGACAGGGACTAAGTTGATAACATTATTAAAAGATGTAAATAGCTATCTTACCCGACTGGTGCTCATCAGCATGAATGAAAGAATCATCCAACAGAAAATAAATGGCTTTTGTTGAGAGAAGCACACAAGCCATCACTTCCACATTGGGAGTCTTATAAAACAGAACTGAAGACCACATCAGATGTCTCAACTCTTCGTTTTCCACCTAAGATGTAAATTGTATTTCATAAATCATTTGCACACTTTTATATTTCAGATAGCTTCACCATCTTAGAGGCAAATTTAGACTACAAAAAAACCCCAACAATTTGAAAATCTGAACGTGCTATAGTCAAAGAGCAGACATTCACCTCAAAACTGCTACTATAACTGCAGCAGCTTTGAGGTGAACACAGGAGTGGTCTACTAAAAATGTCATGTGTTTATGTAAGAAAACTTTTTCTGCTGTGGTCTAATTATTCCTTATTTTCTGACAAAGACTAGAAAAGCTTTTTAGAAAAACATCTAGTGCACAAGAAAAGACTTTCTAGGACAGACACTGCAGACAAAATTTTAATCAAGAGCTGAACAGTGCCTCCAAGACTCAGCAAGTCTATTGAGCCTTCAGATGCTACTGAAGAGTTGGATATAAAGGTCCTTAAGAGAGGACAGAAGCAAAGCTTGTCACTACAGCTGCTGTTCCGCCCAGCATCTTCTCAGCTTCTCACTCGCTGAGCTTACTGTGGATCCTCAGATGAGTCACCTGCTTGCTTTATCAGCTTCTCCTGGTGTAAAAAAAAGCACAACTTCTAACTTGTGCCTACCCAAAAGCTTTGGAAGTGAGGTAAGGGAATAAAAAAAAAGTTTCTGTTTCTCAATAAGCTTTTCAAATGAGATTTGTACTCAGACCACAATGACTAATCACTCAAGAAGCCACATTGTGAATTTAAGGTAAGATTGGTACTTTTAAATTTGACATTCCCCACACAGACTATAAATCTGTTTTTCAGAAATGAGGTTTATCTGCTCGTTTCTGGAGTACTGACAGACATGCACACGTGTTGTATTCATGCACCCATATTACACAAAGGAGTTGAGACTTATCAGTTTAGCTAGATACCATCACAAAATAATTATACTCCAGTAATTTTCTTTCCTTTTGCCACTTTAAAGAAAGGAGAAACATTATTGGAGTAATCATCTTCAAGATATACACTAATGTACACTCCTGTTCTGCATGAAGGATTCTGAATACAAATTATGCCTGGCAGAATCCCAGTTGCTGTAGCCAGAAACCCAAAATGGAGTAACACAAAAGTTTTTGACCAAAACGCTTCCAGGTTTCGCAGAGCCTAACTCTTGTTTTTCAGTTTGATCAGGAAAGTTCTTTTTAAAATACAGTCTAGTACTGAAAGGTCACAAGGCATCTTTTCATACCCCTGGGTCAGGCACAATACCTCTGCAATGTTGCCATGGAAAAACTCAACCAGGGCATTTCCCTTCAGCCCAGCCACATACTGCAGAGATGCAGAAACATGAAGGTGAACAGGAATCTGGTTATCTTCTGTTATCTTCTGCATAAGAAATTCAGATGGATATAAAGATGACAGCATCAGGTGAGGTTTGCAAAAGCTAGAAGAGATCCAGAAAAAGCATCATCAACATTTAAGAAATATGCAGCTCTTCCCCACAAGAATTAATACTTTATATTTAATTCGGAAATTAAGAACAGGCAATTTCTGTTCTTAATAGTTTAAATTACTTCTCATGAGCACAGCAGTCAATCTGCCTTGACCTCAGCCTGCAAGCACATGAAATAAGAAAGTCTCCTTCCATTAGAAAATACAGGGTGTTTCAAAAAGATGGACCCAACTTCAAAGCTGTATATTTCACAACAGCAACATGTTACAATTACACAAAAAATTATTTAGCAGTAATCTAGCATCTAGCAGTTCTCATTTGAAACTCTATGCCCTGTCTTTTCAAGTGGTAAGAATTTCATTCATGGGCAGTTTGTGGTTGTAGATACAATGATTTCAATTTTGGTCCATCTTTTTGAAACACTCTGTACATTTTACATTACAATGATAAAACTAAACAGAAAAAGATAGATACAGTCCAGGCTAACCATTCACACATCCTACAGACTACCAGAATGAAAAACTACTTCATCAACACTACAGGCCAAAACCAATTACAATGATAACTGCAAACACACTGGCTAGGCCACATTAACTTCAGTACAGTGCAACAGACTGGGGAAGATTTATGGGAATTGTTACCTTGCCGACTGACCATGTCTGTTTGCCTCCACGACGTGATTTCTTACAGCATCTGATTTGCTTGAAGCTTTGAAAATAATAATAGTCTTCACATCCTGCAGGAGTGTCCTTAAAAGACTGTAGATTCTTAGGAAGCGGAATTTCTCATGAGGTAGAATGAACACTGCTGTAACAAATCTGTATCCAACGAGCAACTCCAGCACATGCCCATCCGAAAACGAACCCTTCTGCTGGATGGATCCATGGGTCGGATGCAACACAAGAGATGCTAACGGAATCCTATTCAGCTTAAAAACACTTCCCAACTCCTCTGTGTCCACCCATTTACCTGGCAGTAAACTGAAATCCACCTTTACTATGTACAAATGCTGGGGTGTTAGAAATATCCAACACGGATGGACCACACAGGGCCCCTGGTCAGAAGATTTATACACTGAAGAATAAAGTGCAGAGCACAAAACATTTTTTGATCCTCCTTTGCTATTGCCAGCTGACTCTGGTCGATGAAAGATTTTCTGAACATTGGTTTTACTCCCACAAACAAGATATGTTGGGAAGCAACCTTTTATTTCAACATCTTCTGCCGAAATGCAATTCAATTCCATAAGCTGACCGAGAAATGTCTGGAGGTTTGCTTTTCCACAGTACAACGTGGAGCTTGGTAACACTGACATGTGTTGAGAGTAACATGTGTGTAAACAGGAATAAAAGTCTTGAAGATTCTGGAAGTCCGAAACAATAAACAAGCAGTTGTCACTGGTTTTCACCTTCAGTGTTAAACAGATTTCTGGCAGGAGAAAGCCAAATTCTGTTAGATCAGTATATGGAAAACACAGCATTAATTTCAAGGCAGAAGGGATGTGCTGGCATTTTCCTCTCAATTCCTGATGAGGAATCTCAAACACAGCTAGCATATCATCAGTCAAAACCAAACAGGAAGCAAACTGCCTGAGTCCCTTATGAATGTGGATAGAAAAACTCCAGAGAATTTTGACTATGTCAACACTCTCCACTGGGATGTTGTCAGACGACCAAGTAGTGCTGAACTCACAGGTCTGATCTCCTTCATGAAGCCCCATTTCAAAATATCCATCTTCTTTGTCTGTGGTTCTGGAATCACCCAGAGGGCTTCCCTTGTTCTCTGTGAAGGAGGAGGGAGATCTCTGCACAGTCTGCACTATCAAGGCAGAAAGGTGGTGGACAAAATCTTGGTTTGTGGCAGTGTATGACATACAATTAAATGGCAAGATGACTGTGTTACAGGGGTCAGGCACTGCACAGTGTTCTTCCTCTGAATGATCCGAACTTCAAAAGAGGTAAAAAGTCACAGTGAATACAAGTTTGAGTTTAAAAACAGTCATAGCTACCTACAATTCATGGTGCTGCTTTTCAGAACTTTGGGGGTTACTCATTACTACAGTTAAGTCAGTGTAATTTTGTAAGACAGCTTTGTACTGCACACAACCATTGATTTTAAAGGCTTGTGGCATGTAATTCTATAAAATGTAAAACCTAAAAAGTTTAACTTATCTTTCATTTCCCAACCCCAATAAGCATATCCTTATGAGTCAAAGCACTTTACAATACAGCTATTGCTGGTTTTCAAACTACCAACCACATTCCAGGGTTCAAAGGTTAAAAACACCATGAAAATGATTTTGGTTAAAAAAAAAAAAAAACCCACAGAAGCAGCATACAATGAACAAGACTGATTTGACTTAAAGGTCAGGTTTAAAAATGCAGCATCCACTGTTATTATCCAAAAGCTAGCAAAGATTTCAACAAGAACTTGTATAACTAGCTTACCACATATGATGATCACTGCCATACTCTTCACATGAATCAAATACAGAGGCAGGTGCCTAAGGAGAAGAAAACATCAGGAGGCTCTCAGGTACTTCCAGCTGCTGTCAGACTTCAGCATACATGAAAAACAAAGTTAATGCTGGCTCCAACTTTTTAAAGTTGGCCAACACACTGCAGAGTCCTGCCTGTTGTACTCACAGGCAACTGAGCAGCTGTCCTTTGAGGATCCTCAAACACTATCAGTTTACTTCAGGTTGGGCATTCAATTAAGGCAGAAAAAACAATCAGCTCTGCTGCTGACTTGAGAACAGATCCAACCTGTGACCCACAGACTTCCCAGCACACTACAAATTTTTACTGAAGTGAGGCAAAAAGTTAAAGGAACTTGACAAACACCAACTACACTGGTAGCAAAGGAAGAGATTCCTCCAAGTCTCGCTGTCTCATGCCTTGAAGCCATGCATATGAAGAGTGTTTCCAAAACAACAACTGAAATCACAGTCCAGAAGTTAACAGCAGGAGTCTGAAGGAGACAAATTAAGGCCTATGGACAAGGAGAATGTTGTTCACCTCTCATAGCAAGAGAATTGCCTTCCAAAAACTGGTACCATAATAAGCTAAGATAGAAGTCTTACACTCAGTATCTATGTGGATATTAAATGACATGACACAAATACTGTGTAAATGTTTTAAAGTCATGACAATGACAACAATTCTCTGCAACTCTGGTAGACTTTGACTATGCATTTCATTTACATGGTGGACTAACCCCTTCACTCAGCTTTGGGGCTACCTCCTTTTGCATTGTAACAGCACTGAGAATCAAAAAACCTTTGCAATGGATTACTATGATAACAGAAGGTTAATATCAGAAATAAGCTTGCAAAAACACTTCTAAAAACACAAAAAAATAAATACAAGGATGGCAGTTACCTGATTTTTACATGTGGAGTCCGGTATTTCAAAGCATCTCTGGGGAACTGTATGGTCTGTAGGAGTCGTACCACTGGACTGCAAAAAATTGCTGACTAGGACTGTTTCTTCACAAATTATTTCTAGAATAAATATAAACAGCTGTTAAAATCAGTAAAGTAAAACCAAAATTAATGTATAATAGTATCTGCCAAGTAAGTAAAAGTAAAATTCTATAAATCAAGATCTGATCATAAATCATTAAAGGATATCTTCACATAGTCATCACAACAAAATAAGAGCAGGTACAATGTTAGTCTAATTACAGAAGTATCTTTAACTGCACTAAAAGTTGCATTAAAGACTGCTAAAGCTAATTTTTCAAGCTAACAATCAATTTAAATCTCAACATCTAATGTAAAAATTCTTCACATTTTGTTTCAACTGAACTAGTTGGTTTTGTTAACCCTAATACTTATTTTTACCAAAACACTGCCAAGCTGGCAAAAAACACAGCAGAGCACTCTCTCTAAACTTCATATCAGTCTCTCAAACTTCTGTAGGCTTCAAGTGAACAAGTACAATATCTGTGTAAAACCTTCAACCAGTCCCTCAAATGCCACTGAAGACAATTATCTCACCTTACTTGTAACCTTTTTGAAGGTTTGAAGCTGACTCACCAATAAAAACCTTACCATGAGTGCACATAAGACAACATTCTCAGGGACATTTGGCTTTTTGCTTGTTTGATATTCACAGTATTGCACTGATACAACTGAGCAAATCAATTTTCAGTATTACCACTGAGCCAGCCAGCTCAAGTATATGAATGCATAAAATAAACAGAATTACAGTGTGGATATGTTTCCAGCTTGAGCATAAAAACTCCTGCCTGAATCCTCCTGGATTGACGGTAAAGTTTAGTAGATTACATCAAACCATCTCATAGCCAGAGGAAACACAAGAGTTATTTACTACTTTAACAAAATACTGTGTTAGCAAGAAGGAAACTCAAATTGACAGGAAAAATACAACAGGACAGTATTTTTTATTTTCTGTTTCCTATGTAAATATTTAATCTCTTTCCATAAGTCATTTGCCAGTGACATTTAATTTGAATAATACGTTATGGAAACAGATGGTGTCTAGAAAAACTGCAGAGAAAGCAATTCACAGAAATAGCACAGCAAGAAATTAATTCCATTATTCATAATTTAGGGTCTAACAATAAATCTAATTGCCTAGCATATTTCCATTTTTTAAAGGATTTCTCAAAATCAGTATTTTGTAAAGAATCCTTGGTAGCTATATGAGAAATAGCCTGCACTATTCCTCATTTTCCCACTATTTATAAAAGCCTTCCCCAAGATTCTACTAAAGGAACCTTATGGAAAAGGACTACAGCAGATAAACCTTGAATCATACACCAGCCTTTCTATCAAACTCAAGTACTTCAGAAAGAAAGATCTAGATTTTTTTCTTGTCTTTTCATTTGCTCTTAATTGTTGTAATAGAAAAAGATTATTGACAAATAACCTTTAAACAGAGTGACTGCTAGCATGCATTTTTACAGCTGTATGAAACTGCAGGGTGTTATATAGACAGACTGTCAGTCCTGTAACCCAAGTGTTTAATACTTTAAGGCAAGAATTGACTTTAAAAAAGGCATTTTATCTGCAGATAAAGAGTGATCTAGAAAGTTTACAATTGCAAATGAAGTACATAAATAGCAACTAAATCCATATCTAAGTTGCCTGTCCTTAAATCAAATTCTGTCAGAACAATTTCCGTTTTATAGACTGAACTAAGAAACCTCTACTGATTTTGCAGAAATCACAGCAATGGACTTTCTTCACAGACCGAGCTTCTCAGACATGTTTCTCTCCCCCATCCACCAGTTAATTGGTAAGACTAGGCTGTTCTACTGCCAATTATTGAGAGTATAATCCCTGCTCTTTTAAAAGGTTATTAAGTCTTCTGCTACTATTCATATCCTACTTCACTTTAAGTTTTCAATTCGGCAAAAGCAAAAAAAAAGTATCTTTATAACTTCTCAGTCACAAATGAATATTCACATAAGTCAGTCTTAAAGCTCCTGCCAAAGATGAAAGACAGGCCAATTCTTTTAAGTGCCTAATGAAACAGGCATGCTTATTTGAAAAATACAATAGAAATAATTTTCAGGTAAGGTTCACAGGTGCTGTAGAACACAACAGATGTACTGAAATCACAGACTCAGCCAGAACACTAATCCCACAACTGTCTTTTACTTGTGTCTTTATCTTCTCCCAGGTTTGACAGAATTGCAGCTCTTGCAAAAAGGCAATAATGGAGCATATGCTGCATTGGGCTCACATTTTCCACAAAGAACACGTAGAGGTGCAATTCTAAAACATGTCTATACATGCCACATATCTAAACTAGGAAAAGATAACAGTCCTCTGCTTGTGATTTCTGCAGGATGATGCAGTAAAAGAAAGTACTCAAACTTCCACTGCAGTTAATTAACACTACAGTGAACAACAGGTCAGTTCTGCCGATTCACATACAACTTCCACTTCCTAAGCAAACACTACCAGGTCTTTCTGCTTTGTCTTGATAAGCCCTGTATCCATGCACATAATATTCATGTATATCAATGCAGCTTAGAAAAGCAGAACCAAGAGGCTCAGCCCAGCAGCACGATACATACATGATTACCTTGGCTGGAGCTGACAGGACGAGGCAGAGAAGGAGAGGAAGGACGAACAGTAAGAGAAGAACAGTTTGATTTGGAGCTGGCAGCAGTGAGCCTGGAGTCCTCACTGATCTAATAAAGAAAGTATGCAGTGATTAAAGAAAAAACCTAAATACACAGGATGTTAAATCCTGAACTAAAATAAGTCTACACAAACTTTCTCCATTTCGTTAAAGTTTGTGTCAGCTTTTTTTTTTTTTGGAGGTAGGGGGAGGGATGTCACAGCCTCTGAAGTTTCTATTCTCACATTCAGTGGAATTCTACTAAGAATTCATTTAGGAGTCATTCTGATCACTGACTAATCACTGTATTGACAAAACTAGCAGCGAGTTTCAAAAACCACAAGAGAATGAAAACAGGATTTCTACACTTTAGGGACAGAATAGGTTCTGATAATAAGCTTATTACCAAAACAAGACTAACCAACTACACAGCACACAGGAGGAACCAAGAAGAGTCAGATTTCTGATTCTTTCCCATCACTAAGTACCCACAAGAAGAAAGTCTGGGAAAATCACTTCAATACTCTGCAGCACAAGCAGTAAAATCACACCTCTACAATACTTGTATAAGGTGTAAAATACAGCTGTTAAGGTCAACTGCATATTCATTGTGTATGTCATTACAGTAATTTTATCTTTTCCTCCCACTTCCTCTCTCCCAGGCCAGAACAAAAAACAAGGTCAGATAATTACTGAAATGACACTAGAAACTAAATAGGAAAAAGAAGCAACATTAAAAGTTCATACCACATTAAAGTACAAAGCATAAAATCTTTAATGTTAAGTTTATTTAATTCTGCTTAGAACTAATTTGTAGAGGTCCTCTTGTAAACTACTTTTGTATGCAGCATGTTCTATTCCTCTCAAAATACTAAATTTACCTTTTTATCAGAGTTGCTCAGTTTGTACTTCACCTCCTTTGCTTTCTGAATAGCTTTTAGCACTTCCACAGTGTCTAGTTCCTTTTCTGTGGTAACAATGTTATCCAAACAGACCTGGAAAAAGAAATGTAAAAACATCTAAAAATCTTCAACACAAGGTAGTTCTGCAATTTATTTTTATTTATGTAATAATCAAAAATTAGCTTAATGCAAACTATGTGCATCTTTGTAGCCATTACACAAAACCAATTATCACATTAAACCTTGCTCTAACATATTAATTTAATGCAAACTCAGAAGTGCTTTTTAAGTTTTACACCCCTCTAGCAAAACTGTGTTTCAATATTATCACACTATTACCCAGTGAAGGCAGGGTAAACTTTCATTCAGACCCAAGAGCATAGTTGAATAATGTTAATACGCTTTCACTGTCTAAACACCTTGTCCAACACACACTAAAAACTCATCAGGTTTTTAGAACATTCACACTACATTAAAAAACATTTTTTTAAAGTGCCAGCTTCAAAGGTGTAAGCGTGCTGTGTCTTACCTCTGCAGCCCTGTCCCCAAACTGAGCAAGTACTTTGGTCCGGTAATCAGGGATGATGCTCAACGGATTGCTGGATAAGACCACCTTTTCTAAGCATGGGAGGTTTCCTATATTTTTTACTTCTTCAATCTGAAGGTTTTTGAATAAAAGGATTAATAGAAATTGGCTAAATTAAAATGAGTATACAGACTAAGCATTTCTTGCATAAGCTACATATATATAATAACCAGAAAAAAATTGCTACAGCCACTTTTAATTTGCAGTTTCACTCACTAAAAGAAATTCCTTGTGATCTAAAGCACAATTCAGCTTCACACTGAAAAAATCAAGTTACCTGTTCTATTTTGTTGTTGCTCAGGTCCAAGTTGACTAATGAGTACAGTTTGTTAAGACCACACAGCCTTTCTAGCTGATTTCCTGCTAAATTCAGAGTCTTGATGTTTCCCAGTTTTGTGTGAACACCTTCTAGAGATGTAAGCTTGTTGTAGGATAAGTCCAGGTGAACAAGGTTGTAAAGATGCTAAAAAAGCACAGAAAATTCACATCATACACCAATTCATTAACATTAAACAATACCAAAGACACCATATCACAGCTTGCTCATCTTTTTTGCAGTGTTTTCATGCAGGACACTGCCTAGCATGAAAAACGTGACATGAAATTGTTCACTTACAGAGGCTCAAGTCTGTAGAACTCAACTGCATTTTTACCAACCCACAGATACAGCTGGCAGTGAATGAATCTTTTCAAGAACTAAATGTTGTATCTCAATATTGGCAAAGAAATTAAGATATCCAGAACAAGTAAGAAAAGTATCATTGTAACTTGATGTTATAAAGGATACACTATTTGGGCTTAAACTATTATTCACAAGGAAGATGAGCAACAAAACTCTGAAGCAAGAAAATTTATGTTCTAGCATCTGAGGCAGCCAGGGTAGGGGGAGGTAAATCACCTCCAAAAGCCCCACTTACCTGTAAATTTTCTACCAGAGACACTCCATTGTGACTCAAATCCAGGAATTCAATCTTGGGAATTAATTTCTAGAAGAGGAGAAAAATGTGTTATATGTGGTCTAGCTTATAAATCAGGCCATACTTCCTCCACTAACATGCAAAGGAAAGTATCATCCAGCACACGGTCTTTCTTCTCAACTTTTGGTATTAAAAAGGCCTTCCATGTAACCTAGTGCAACAAGAGTTGAATCTTGCTCTTACAAAAAACAGGTTACTCTGAGAAGTATGGTTAAGATTTTATTTGACACCTTGTTTCTCACTGAAGACAAATAAGCTGCTCCTAGCTTAGCCCCATTATCTATAGATCAAGCTTGCTAATAGATGTTTGCCTTCTATCAAACAGGCATATCTATGTTACATGGAAACCTGGATAAAGATGACAGTACCAAAAAAAGAGAATAAGTTCAATGATTTGTTTCCATGTTTTGATTATAGTAGCCAAGCATTACAAGGTCACACAAACATCTTGAAAATGCACTTTAACCCAGAAAGCTTTTTATTTTTGGAGGATTCAAACCTTAAATTGGATGCTGAATTTTGATATCAATATACTTGCATCCACTTTATTTTGGTTGTAATCTCACCAATTATTTGCTTTGTAGTTAAGGACCAGACTTGGACCTGAAGAACGCTAAGTCAACATCACAAAAAAAACCCTGAACAAAAAAACTGTGCTCCAAGTCCATGATCTCCAGTTGAGCTACAGACGTAACTATTTCCTGCTTCACAAAAGTAGTTCAAGTAAAAAATTATGTTCATATTTGACATGTGTTCTTGTGGTGAATGCTAATTCTTTTTTTTCTTAATAACTGATTTATAAAATGTAATTCTAAGGTACTAGCAAAATATTCCAAATTTTGTTTCCATGCTCTTCATACTGTTTTGATGACAAGAAGGCTTGACAACACTCAAGTTGAGCCCAAGAGGTGTGTTTTCTTTTTTTAACAAAAACTTTTGTAAGTGGTCAAAGGCCAATGCAAATAGTAAAAGTATGTTTCAAAAAGTCAGTATTTATGCATGAGTTGCTTACAGAGCACAGAATGACAAACTTCTCCTTTAGCCAACAAAATATCAAAGTAGTAAAAGAAAAAATCTCATAAGTGTTAATTTAGGTCACTGACCAACATGCAACTGAAAATCTTTCAGAAAAAATATCCATAAAGCAAATGCAAAATCCCTGCTGTGTAATGTGCCACAGAAGATCAGTCATACTTTTTCTTCCACAAATGAAAAAATATTTCTTACCACTGAATCATCAATTTGAGAGATGCTGTTGTGACTCATATCCAAAGTTGTTAAAGTTCTCCAAGTTGGGATAACTGCTGTCACTGGACAACTTGAAGTTGCATCCTCTGGCTCCCACTGATCAAACTCAGAGGCCTCAGGCACTAGGATTTCCTATTTAAGACAAGCACACTAAAATATTATGCTTACGTCTTCAATGGAAGCTAATAGCTTTTAAAACAATCCAAACCACCTTATATAAGTAAGGAAGATTTCTAAGCTTGTTAATCACCCAGATTAATGATGTAGGTCTTAAAATCTGAGCTAAGTGGGTCAGAATTATTTTAGATCTACAAGGAGGGAGATCTAGCACTAGCAGCTGATCCGAACTGGGAAAAAGAGAAGGAACAATAAAGTGACTGTGAATGTTATGCTACCAGATACCCATTGCCAAATCAAAGCTAATTATTAAAGCTAAGATTCTGAAAGGTTAACTAACCCTTTCAGTTCCATGGTTTTAAAAGCAGAACCTCCAACAGGCAGTACAGAAAAGTACATGGACTCCAAATGGATATTTCCACAAAGTGCACTGTTATTTATGCATGTGCTTTAAACACTCACCAGAAGCAGAAACTCACTCTTACCTTCATTGATGTTGCTGAAAATCTAACACTCATCGTGGCCAAAGTATGTTTTGATGAAGTCAGCCCTTTGATAAGCTTTCCCCCACAATGACTGATCTATAAAAAAAAAGTTAAAGTCAGAAATGCTAAAACAAATATGGGACATGGAAGAGGCAGCTAAAAGCCTCAAGAGCAGATTTGCTACCAATCTGGAATGTAGTTACAGTACTCTCCTAACATCTCCTGAGATTATCAGGTCAGAAACAACAACATTTGGTTAAGCTAAAGCAAGAGATTAGAGACAACTACAGAACAGTTAAATTCAAACATTTATTTGAACAAAGCTTCTTCTATTGAGTTTCTACCTGCCCCATGTGTTCTTCAAGGTGAAACTAGCCAGGCAGTTTAACACAGCACAGTATTTTACTGTTATCAAGAGATATCTCAAACTACGCCTCTACCTGCAGACACATATTTAGGTGTATGTTCTTTATTGTAAATACAAAAAAAAAATGCCTTGGAAGTGAGGATACTAATCTAAGCTTCTAATACTCTAGTGAGCTAATTAGACAGACTAAGTTCTATTACAAAGCCTTTTTTCTGTAGCTCAAGTTGGAACAATGTCACCAAAGACCTGAGACAGCCTCTGTGCAGCCACCAGCTCCTTCTCTGCAGACAGTCACATACATGGTGCGACCACGACAACTGGGACATTTGCTGGTGTATCAGGGAAACAACACTAAACAGAGACAGAGTTCCTGTCAACCTTTAAAAAAAATCTTTCCAGATTACCACTGTTAATTTCTGGACAAAATTTACTACTAGATGAAAATGTCAGTCTGGTGTCAGTCAATCCAAAACTTCTCATGAACCCCTCACCCTTCCCCCCCCCCCCCCCCCCCCATTAGGCAAAGCTACCCCTGAAACTACCCAAGCTCACAGGAAAGGGGAAAACTGATACTACTCTGCAATATCCTCTCTGCAGCACATTAGTCTCGCTCTTCAGTTTCTGAACTGTAGTTTCTTTCCTACATCGAAATGTCAATAAATGACTGTCTTCAGAAATCCAGTTCTTAATGAACTCAGTCTCTTGCATCAATGACAGACAATAGTGCTCAAGTACTAGAAAAGGTACTGCACACCTATCAGAAGTGAACGCAGAGTATAGACTACATGAAAAAAAATTGCATATTCTCTCTGGAAAGATCTGAAGTGGTCAGGAAAGCATTTTGTAAAATACTCATTGAACAACTTCTAGAAACCCTGTCACTCACACTGAAAGCAGGCCTATGAAAAATTCTACAACTATCCAGCAAGAAGCACTACACCCAAAAGTGTACTTTCACAAGCAAATTTTACGTCAGGACGTTTTCACAAATAGCTGGTGCTTTCCAAATGAGAAGTACTTTGTAATAAGAGATTCTGTTGTAGCCCATTTCTCAGATCTTTAAGGCAATGGAAAGCCACCCTGGTTTAGGTCTTCTGTGTATGCTGGAAATCACATTCTTTTTGAAGACACACAGTGCAAGCTATTCTAAACATTTAAATTTGGCATCCTTATTTCCAAGACTTGTGGAAAAAAATCAAAACCCAAACATTGTTTCACAAATGAAACAGCCCTCCTAAACACTGCACTGATTCTAGCAACAAATAAAAGCATATAATTAGCAATTCTGACATATGCAGCAGACCTGGCATTCACAGAACCTCCATAAAATTACGAGCAGTATGTCAGCCATACCTCTATTTGATGAAGTGATTTGAAAATTGACAGATCAAAAGGCAAGAGATGCTCCTGAATGTTACTGGTTCCAAAAGGTCCCCCTGTTCCAGTGACCTAGTAATCAACATTTAATACCAGAGTTAGTGCAAACAATCCAACTTGTCTGCATTTCAGACAGTCTTACACAGGCGAGAGCACAAAGGAAGTTGGAAAGACAGCCAAAGTTCCATCTAATTTTTTCAAGTAGGGAATGATTAATGAAACTTGCAGATTGACATTTCAGGAAAAAAGTTAGTTGCTCCAGCCAAGCGCACTAAACTTGAGCTGCCACCTTGTGCTTGTATTTTGTAGCACATGGGGCACGCAAAAAAGAGACACAAGCAAGACCGACCAAGGCTTCATTCTGAGCTGACCAAGCCGGAGCTGCATTTACTAAAAACAACTTCCTTGAAACACCTGGATCCTCCAAGACAGGACTGTCTTCAATTCCACTACAGGGGATGAAGCTCAAGGCATTGTCAAGATGGGTTTGAAGAAAACATTAGACATTGGTACACTTCTAATAAAAATGCATCCAGTATTTCCATGTTGTCACTGGATTCTGGCCTTAAGTGGATGTCAGTAGCATAAAAGACAGGTGGCTTCATTTATGTTTGCTGTGGATATAATTTTGGGAGAAATCTCTAAGGTTTTTGTCTGCTCTTATGGGTATCTTACAAGCCCTAAAGGTGCCCACTCACAAGCATCCAGAAGAGCCAGAAATTCTGAAGATGGGTATTTTTCTAAACAATATGCTCTTCTTCAGGCAGAGAACCCTCTGTTCAGACAATTCTATACACACAGAGGATGGCAAATGCAATGGAAGATCCACAGAAGTGCCAGTACAGCTGCAATTTTGCTTTTGCAACTTCCCAAGTCCTCCAGTGAAGCTTCCCTCAACCCACTACTTTGTTTCCCCTTTGAACACACCACACAGTTAGAAGATCTTCATGTAACAAAGGGGCTAAACAGAACTTTTGAGTTATAGGATGCAGTGTTAAAAAAAAAATCTCTCAGGAAAAGTCTTCCCAGTTTACTTATTTGGTAAGAAAAAAAATTCCCTCCAGATAAAAATGATCTGTTTTGAGGCCATTTTACATTTATTCTGAAATGGCATTTTAGCTAGATATTCAGGGCCACCTCAACTATGAAACCAAGGGGTTTTTAGGGGCTTGGGGGTTTCTTCTTTCAATTTTCAGATACAGACAATGGTGAGAAAGGGGACTGGATTTGCATACACACACATTTGCATATGTATACATATAAACTAGCCTAACCCATAGTGCCTGCAAAGAATGAAAGTTGAAGGGAATAATATTTATCTATCTCCTCATTCCTACTAGCACCCAGTAAGATTCTGTGGTTGCATCTCTACAGAGAGCGCTGCTGAAGAGACATCACACAGGAAAATCAACATCTTTATTAGAAAACTATGTGTGTTTAAGGTTGGTAGAATAAACACCTGTTTAACATTGAGTTCTAAATGCTTAAAGGTGTTTACTATCCATAAAGTTCCTGTGCATTCAAACTAGACTCCAAAGGTATGCCAAGAATCACATCAGTCTGGTCCAAACAACATCTCCAGTACTTACACAAGCACAGCTCACCTTTAAATACTTGAGCCTACAAGTGAAGTCTAGAATATGACCCAGATCTGTCTTGGCATCTCCATTAACACACGTAGGCTTTCCCTGCAGCAACTGTTGAGTGACAGCATATAACTGCAAGGGTCTGATGGTGAAGACTTCTCCAGCCATTAACAACTGCTCTCCTGAAAAACAGAGTACGATGGTATCAAACACAATGCTGCAACTGTTACCAAAGAGTAAACAGTAAACAGAAGATTTAACATTAGGGATTAAATTATTGTCATTTATATTCTAAGCTCACAATTAAGGCACAATGTCCTTTTTTGCCACTTTAAACCAGACTAGCTGAAATAAAACTTTTTTTTAACAACAAAATAATCTAAGCCTTCAAATGGAAACTCTCATCATACAAGCCTGAAGCTTAATGCAACTAATGGCATATTTCCCTCAATCTTAACATGATTGGAATCAAAGTTTGTTTATGTAACATTTACTAAACTTGTTCTAAGATGTCCTTAAGTTCTCTCTAGCAGTTAGAACTTATTCTATTCAGAAAAAGCAGCATCTGCCATCTGAAAAATAGACCTTACATCTTTTGCTACACTAAATGTAGAACTGTAGCAAATATGTTTTCTTGAAGAGTATGAGGACTCTCATCACATTAAAACCAATACAAACTCACAGAATGGGAAATGCATTATCTGATAATATTTTTACAATCCAATTTCATTCCGGGAATAGTAGGAAACAGCACCCAAAAGCCCTCTGAAGGCATCACAAGAGTCAATGTGGACTACAACAGTCAGACCACACACATGTGGAATATTTTTCTCCTCTTCCTTTACAGGACATCAGTTTGAATTCACAGACAAGAGAGCATCAGTTTTCATGATAAGCAGAGTTCTCAGAAAAGCTCAGAGGAGTGAAATTCCCTTTGGCTTCAGTGGGAGCAAGTCCAAGAGTCCAGTTGCACATTACTGGGAGGCCACACTAATATACAGTATTCAGACATCAATGCTTCTGGTATCAGTGAGACCACAGGCACTACGGGGTTAGGGAAGATTTCTTCAGGAGCTTCCTTAAAACATTCCAAAATTTGCTGAGTGGACTCCCTGAAATGGCTTCACCTAAAGTTAATTTTGTGCCAGAACACTCTGAAATGTCAAGCTGAAATCTGCTCCACCTATCACCTCAGCCAACTGGAATTATAGCATAGCATCTAGCACATCCTTTAAAACAATATTAGCATGGGTTAATCATTTCACACGCCTCCTGCTGTTAAAGGACCAGTTAAAGCTGTTGCAGTCACAGTAAGTACATGCCATTTCCATCTGCCACTCAAAAAAGCATATTCTTTAATTAACTGACAAGAAGGTCTCCTATTTCCTGAATTCTGGAAGAATAGTATCAATTTAGATATGTAAAGTGGTCTTGCACTTAACACACACTGTATCAGGACTCATTGATACAAAAACTTCTTTACAGGTTACACTGAAACATAATACAGAAAGATTAACAAAAGCTTCTGATCACCAGTGCCACATCCTATCCTTCAAGGACACACACTAGTAGGCCCTTTTCAAAACCTATATTTGCCAATTTATCTGTTTTGTTTCCAAAAATACCAGCACTACTCCTACAGTTCCTCCCAAAAAGGAGCTTGGATCAAAGTGCCAACAGTAAGAAAAAGGTGAAAAGAAAGGTAAAAGTCTCAGTCTGATATAGAAGATTCAGATATCTCATTGTGTAGACACTAAATATCTCAGGATATGAATGCATGCACATAGAGGAAACCATTCCCATTTAAAATTCTTACAAGTTCTTTACCTTTGTGGAATAGCTCTTCAGCCAATGCAGCAGTGATCCCATTGATCTCCTGCAAAAAATAACACTAGATTACAATAGTTTGTTCACATACTTACAGTTCAAGTTTTCAATATGTACTTTTGCTGAAGTCACCCTTTTTTTGGTGTGACACAGGACTTCTTTTGTCAAACACAAATCACCAGTGATTGCATCTTACAGATTTCTTTGTAACTTGAAAATACTACTTTAAAATTACCTGAAATTATTTAATTTCCTTTGATTTTCATTTCCAAGGTGGAAGATACTGAACTACATTTAAATAATCACATCTTGTATATATTAGAAAAGGTCAATAACAACTAGAGCAACTATTACTAGCCATCATTAGCCCAACTTTAAAAAGCCTGGTTTTGAAGAAAATATTACAAGTACAGCATTCTTCAAATTTTAACACTGAAACTAATCTAATGCATCAAGTATTCAACATGTCCTCGGAATATCATTAATACACAGAAAACTTCAGATTAACAGGTATACAGGGAAAAAAATAATTTAAAAAATATATACACAAAGTAATTAGTCTTTGGGACTTCAACCCTATTAATGCTTGCTGCAGAGTAATTCAAAAGCCCCTTTTCCTCTTCCTCGATCTTCTCCACCCACCTCAATCTAACTCAAGTGGCTCAACCTCCATTCTGGGCACTGATGGTTCCAAGAGGAAAGAAAAAGGCTGAAAACTCAATGTAGGGATTTGTTCTAAATCTGAAGGCGCACAAAGATGACTACAAATATCTCTCATCTGAGCGTACTTTCCACAAAAAGCAAATGCTCTGTGGAAGTCCAGAAATAGTTCTGATCATTTCCAACAGTTTTCTCTCAAAGGCCCACAAAAAGAAAAAATAAAACCATCTGTAATAGCAAAGCTTCCCCCAGACACAAGCATCTCATTTTAAGGTAGCTGAAAGGGTAAACAGATATTATGGATCATCACGTAATGAATATTTGATTAGTTTACTTCGCTGACAAATCCCTCATGAATCATAACAAGGGAACAAATGCCCAGGACATCTGCAGCAGACAGCTCAGCTCATCTGATGAGGCAAGCATTTGAGCAAAGCACATTCTTAGTATAACTGAAGCCCCACTCACTAAGGCTGAACAAAGCCTCCACACCACAGCTTTGAGAACAAGCTAGAAGCTGCCTTACAAACAATATTCAGCAATTCAGACTCATCTGGCACATACAGACTTAATTGAAAACTGCACTCTGTATCCCTTTAGTCATCTGGGACACAGAGCAGAAATTTTTTCTACATTTATAAATGAAATAAGATTATGACTTGGACTGTTCAGTGACTAGCATGCAAAAAGGCAACTCTATTCCTCTGTCAGACCTACAAGAGACCTTTGTCTCAGTTCTAACTGCTTATGTGCATCAACACCACAGATATCCACTGTTTGCAGGTGTGTCTGAACAGCAGTTTGTGGGTACTCAATTTCTTTCTTGCAAAAGCTTCTATCTGTAAATTAACAAATCAAATTTTCTAGGATGAAAAAGTATAAGACAGTGCAACAAAACAAGCATTCTCATATCACTGCATATCCTATTTATTGTTGAAGTAACAATAATGTTCTACATTGCTGTCATATACATATACATGCAATTGCTTCACTTTGTAAAGCTGTATCTGGCTTTTCCCTGTGACACATCGAGGCTTTAAAGTGGTTTTAGTGTATTTATGGTAGGTGTTTCTACTTCATTTAGTTCTATTAGCCTGGGGAAAAAAAAAAATATTAATCCCTATTGCAAATACTACAAATATGAATAGAAAAAAAATATTGCAGCCTTCCTATATAAACTAACGAAAAAAATACCATGGATTATAATGGCTCAAGCATGCACATGGGCTGTCTACTAACAAAGGTATTTTAAAAAGATCAAAGTTCTACAGGAAGCTTACTTTCCAGTTGAATTGACGTGGTAAATATTTAGCTTTTCTGCTGAATAACTGGGTTTTTTTGGTAAATATTTTAAAGTACACTAAAGTTCCAAGAAAGAACAATTGGGTTTATACCTCAAGCCAGACTCCTCTAAAGCAAAGAAATGCAGATTAAGCAACAACTTTGCTCTTAATACCTGAAAAACAGAGAGGGACAAGGAAGAGCTGCCTGCATAAAAACATTCATTGACATTACAGCACTGAAACATTAATCAAACAGATATAATTTAAAAGACAGAGGAGCCACAGAACAGAAAAATTATTTAACCTCCTGATAACCAGGAAGTTTGCTCCATCTGAACAAAATTGTGCCTATGTTATCACATGCATTTTTAAGGCATTTGAAACCTCTAACTCATTTTAGAGGGCTTGATCATGACAAACTAGTTCTCCTCACTCAAATCTGCCAGCTGATAGCAGACTACAAAGCAAATCTTAAGCCAAACTCTAAAGTCTCACGAGGATAATTATACTCAGACAATACAACAGGTTTTTCTTTGTTGCTAAAGATTAATTAACACATCTAATGGGCCACTTGTGACACATTTCTGAAGCCTTTATATGAAACCATGAAGAGCCATCTCAGCACATCCCACCCCAAAGCAATTATTGTTTCGCCTTTCCATTGTGCTCTCCAGTGCATTTTCCTCTTTGTGAAGCTCATTCTCCCCCTCACAACGTGAGGCCTGCAAAAAAGCCTAATTATACACAAGAGATAAATGAACAAATTGCAATCTGAACAGGAAAGCAAGCCACTGCTTCTTACTTCAAGTATCCTTTACAGTAACGTTCTGCCTGCTGACTGGAGCTATTTCTCCAGAGGCCACTCCATCAGTGTCCTTCTCATGGAGAAGCACCATTTCTCTTCATTTGGGCTACTGCAAACTTTCAGTGTAAACCACAGCTCTGATCATTAACCACTAACCAGAGGTGTATGTGGATCAGTTATGCACCATTGACTTCAACCTAACAACCAATTCAGCTTCAGACTGATTCACAGCTTCCAACTATCCTGCCAGTAATTATTTTCTCCTCTTAAGAGTCCCTACCCACACTACGTGCCAGCACAGGAACTACTGCAATAAAAAGTGGTGTCAAAAAAAGTATTTAAAATATGCTTTGTTTGTTATATTGTGCAAAATGCTGAAAAAGAACAGCTTCAGTTATTTTGTGAAGATTCCATACAATTCTCTCCAAGTCAGAGGACTAGGGAAAGACACTCAGGCTTCCATTTTATTTGCTAAAAACATAACTTACATATAAATGAAAGTGTAGGAAGTGTGACAAAACTTTCGGAGCAGTAACAGGGAACTTGACTAGCAGGGTTTGCAGGTAGACTTCTAATTCCTTCTGCCTTTTCTCCACCAGGCTTTTGGAATTTTTTCCAATAATCTTCTTGGGAGGTAACAGATTTTTATCTATTTTCTTTTCTGAAACAAGCTGAAAGACAAAGATGAGAGTTACTACCAAACTTACCATCTGAACTTGCACAGAAGATGTAACAGAACACATTAATGGCACATTGCCTGATCCTGGTAAGATCCAAAAATAAAATTACTTGAGTAAATTTATCTATTGACTTCAGAGTCTTGAGTATTTTCAGAAAACATTTTATCATAAAATGATGAGAAATTTAATAATAGCGTGTTCCAAGACTCACTCACAGTACCGCAGAGCAAAATGTAACTAAGGTGATAAAAACCCAGAATAGCTGGTGCATTTCTGAGAAAGCAGTCCAGTCTTGAATATAGTGGACTCTCCCTCATTTCCATCTGCTGTTTTTAATCAGCACTTGTTAGTAATTACCCCACGCTATGGTCTAAGTACAGTTTTATCATCCACCACTCCCCGAAGAGAGTCTTTGCTCCAATCCAGCTTTGGGCTACCAGATCAGCTGACCTCTCTCAGCAAAACATTTAATAACTCCAGCCTGAACTCCACTTCTTCTGAAACGAGGTTCTGTCCAAGATTGAAGTTCTCCAGGCCAACCTTCCCCAGTTCAAGAGGGGAGTGTAAGAGGGACAAGTAATACTGTTCATACAAAAATGATTCAGTCTGCAGTTCAGATGGTATCTGGTAGATATTCTTGTCATTTAATGAGGGTAGAATTTGTCCCATAGAATGGAACTATACAAACTATAAAATGTTCTGTAAGAGACCAAGGACACAATTTTAATAGCCTTACCTTTTCATGCAGGTCATGGAAATCACTGTAACGATGTTTGACTGTCCACTGATGATTGCCAACGCTGACCTGAATAATGTATACCTGAAAGGAAGAAATTAAAATAAGGGAACTGCAAAGCATGTCTCAAAGAGAAGCTGACTGAAATGTGCTCGTTAATGTAGCACCATAAGGTGATCCTAAATTCTTAAAATACCATAGTTAACTAAAAACTAACCCAAACTCTAAGGTGACTTTACTGTTGTAGGATGCCTAATTTTACAAGGCTGCTTCCTCACACAAAATCATGCAGATGTTTTTTAATGTAAAGGAATGGCTTTTGGATTTGCAACCCCCAGTTTAACAACCAAAATTCCTAAGCTACTTCTTCTGAAGATTCCTACTAACTAAGTTAGTATTCATAGCTATCCGCACCAAGCCTAAGACAACAGCATCTCTTCTTCAATCTACCAAGTTGCACAACAGGCGGAGGAACTTGGCAAGCATCCTGCTGTCACTTCACAGCTAAGCAAAAATCTGGAGCTTAACCCATCAGGAATCTAGACAAACTCTTCGGTTGGTTGGATTTTAACTGTTTTATTACTTTTAGGGTAAAGTGCACAACACAGCTTCCTAGGAGTTACATTTGTGCCCGAAGAATCACTACAATTATCTAAGGCAACACTGTTACTTTACACAAAACTCAAGGCCTTTTAACCATGCATGTATCAAACAATTTTTCATGGTAAGTGACTTTAGAGATTGAACAGTACTGGTTCTGCAGGAAACTCACAACCTACCTTTCTATACACCAGAAGGAAGCCATCCCCAAGAAATTTCAAAGGTACAAAATTAAAACCAAAGTACACAACAAACAAGGCTCAGCAAAACCAGTTCTACTGCTACTGGAAAATAACAAATTAAACTGTGTTATCCAATCCAACTACATTACTTGGGGAAAACAGAAATCCATAATCAAATCTTAAAAGCATTTAATGCATTTGAGAACTTGCTTACCATCACCAATCACACAGACCTGACTCATAGCTGCTATGAGAATGATACACATCTAGTTGCTAAACCCACTTGAGGAAACAAAAAAGCATCAACAGTTTTAATTTGTTACATACAAGGCCAGTTTTCAATTACTGCTAGTACAAACCAGCACAATACCAAACACTAAACAGAATACCATTTGAATTTTAAAAGATTAACTATATCTCATACCAACTACATTTGTCAAAGTATCTGACACCGGCTTGCAGAACAAAGCCCAAGTCCTCCAGAGAACAGAATCAAGACGTTTGACTAACCAGCGCATACAGCAAGTGACACATCAGGGTGCAGATGAGGACTGAAGGCACAGATGAATGTCTACACACAACTATAGCCTCAGCTGAGGTCTGCGTCCCCATCATGTCATGTTGGGAAATGGCAAATCAGGATTATTCACTGTGCCAGTGACAAACTAGAACAGGAATAACATAAGCATTCAAAAGTACCTCATAACCCTGAAGAAAGCAAGAAGAGACTCAAAGAAAGGAGAACATTAAAGTTAGAACTACAAAAGCACTACATTTAGAAGCCATAATAAAAAGACTAGTTCTTTTTAAAAGCTAAATCATGGCAGATCAAGCACTACAGCTAAATGCAATGCAGACTGAGTATACAATGCATAAAACCTCAGATTAGATATTGAAAACACAGTCAACTTCAGAGCTCCCAACTGAGAGCTGTATACAAAACAGAGTAAATATATATTAAAGGTTCCCCATCCTTTTGCTGAAATGGCAAGCACTGACCACTTCTAGAAACACAGCACAGGGCCAAATGCATAGTCTGATCAGCAAACTGAGTGTTAAAGTCAGTGTTTACATGACAACTCCTCAAATGAAGTCTTTAAAAAGCCACAGCATTGCCTGTGTAGAGCACAGCCAGAGCTGGCAGTGCATGTTCAGCCCTCAAACAGCAGCAGTATGGAGAAGGACAGCAACTGATTTCACATCGATCCACAAGCTGCCATTATCTTGAAAAATAAATACAAATGCAATATGCTTATGAGTGCCAAAGACTTGTTTCAATACAGAAATCAATCATTTTAAAGGTAAAAAATGTTACATTCTGAAGAAGTCAGACATCTAAGTTGATCTTCAACTAATCTGGAGTGCACTAATATGACAACATTCTTCAAGGACTGCCTACTTACCAAGCCAACTGCTAGAAGGCATCATGGAGAGAATTAAATTCTCTCACACTGCACTAGCTCGCACATATAAATATACCATGTGAAATCTCCACTCATATTTATGCCATATGCATTTCTATTGAGCTAAAATGTAAAAGCGTTCACTTTCATCGGTATTTCTCCTGGTGTCTCTACCAAACTCCGACATAGCAAATTTTGTATGTCTTTCTAGAAATCAGTTGTTTTGGCTGAGTTATTTGTAATGTGTCTAGCATATCAGTAGTGCTCTATTTTTCAGGATTTTCTAAACAGTCACATCAAACTCTTTGCAGTTAAGTACTCCCACTGTCAAACAGCATGTCTTTGTCTTCCTAAAGGTGAAATATTTACTACAAATTTTTAAACCAGCTGTGAAATGAACAGCAGTGATTCCAGACTGCCTCTTGTTTACTTCCTGTACACATTACAAAAACCTGCCCAGCTTGCTTTACATGGAAAACTTGCATTTCTACAGTGCCCCTTACCCAACTTCACATACTCCAGTACTGTCAAGGAAAAGACAAGCATCTCACTTCACAGGTGACAGGCAGAGCCGCCCATGGGCAGCCTGGGACACAGGCATGACCACAGCCAGTAGCTCCCAAATTCCAGAGCAGTGATGCAGCCGCATCTCCTCCTCCTCCTCAAGCATTCAGACAGTTTACACCCATTAAAGGAAGCCACAGTATTTTCCTTAAATATCAAAGGTAGTATTTATATTATAAACAGCTGCAAAAGACTGGAAAAGCAGGAAGGCAATTTTAGGTCAAACAAATGCATAGAAGGAAACAAATTAAGCCCTGGCAGCCTGGAGGGCTCCTAGCAATCAGCCAGGCTCAGCATCCAGCTGGACCCACACATGCAGGAGAAATACCCAGTAAAAGTGCTCATACTTTTCTAACCCAGCAGAAAAAACATCAAGTGCAGCTTTTTTTTGCTGCTGGATTTATCCATACCTTGCCTTCCACCCTAACAACTCCCACAAGAATCACGGTTTTTTAAAGTACTTTCAAAATTACACGGAACTGTGGGCCGTTCTGATATATTTTACAGGATTCAATCTCACAACTGTCAAACGGATGGCATTAAAGTAAGTCTCCTATTATGAGCTCTGAGATACAGAGTACGATGGGAAGTACACACGCCAAAAGAAAAACAATTCTCAAAAACAAGGCTGTAAATACGGCCACTGTCACCTTGACTACTACACATTAACAGACAAAGATACAGCCTGTTACTGTCATATTTCCCTTCTCACCTTCACCAGACTTGACTGACTTTTACAGCACCTAATTTCATCATTTCTACTCCAGTAAAGTTCTTTCTCATGTCCTTAAGTGCCACTAATCTGCTTTTGAACACTAAACACAAATGCTAATTTTTGTAAAACATTTCACCTTGGAAGTTTTGTAAAATTTCTATTTTCTTTTAAAGATCTGTTCCTACATTTCTGATGGCTTGGGTCTAGCTCACACAAACTGGCTGCAGGCTGAGTCCTGCTAACAGTTTTAGGAGGTTTACACACACAGGTATGCTCAATGCTACAACTCCTTCAAAAATACAGCAAGAGAATCAACATAGGACCAAACACTGGTTAATCTTACCCTTCAAACACCCTACTTTTAAAGCTCCTAAGGAAAATGGCATTAAAATAGCATGGTATTTCCAGATTAATAATCATGAAAAAAGAAATCTGGTCTCAAAAAATAAGCTTCCTTGGGCTTAGTTGCAGCAGCTTAAAATGTTGCCACAACTACCAGCTGATCTGCTGAATGCTACCTGCAAAGTTATACACCTGAACAGCAGCTCAATTCAACACATTAATGGTATCACCAAAGTCTGGCTGTACTACAACACTACTTTGCAGGCTGAAGCAGCAAAGAAGCTTATGTGTCCTCCCACATCCACGACTCTCAGTGCAATTAGGGAGTAGATAACATTTTGACATTTTCTCAACTATATTAACTTAAATTTCTCATTCAGTGATATTACAGAATACTCATGAAAATTCTCAGCACTAACACGAACGCTGCTGAGCTTTGGTTCACACCTGAAACGGAAGTTTCCAGTCACCAAGCCACAAGCCTCTCGGCTGACCAGGGACTGCAAAAACAAACCTGCTTCAGGGATGAACCACATCCTAACAAACAGAGCGGTAACATCTCAACAGCAGCATCATTTCTGTGAATACACGTCACATAACAGAAAGAGCTGAAGCAATCTTCAAGAGTTTATTTTAAGCTTCTAACCAACTCCTTCACTGAGTGCTCATTACACTTTTGTCTGCAAATATGGCTACTCAACACCTGACAGTCGATAGGACACAATCATTTCAAGGGTTGCCAGCTGGAAAGGAGTTCAGCCCTTCTTGAGCTACAGCTGTGGAATGCTCTGTCCTGTCAGAACTCAGAAATCACTCTCCTGTTGCCCCATTTTCTCTGGGTACCTTTTCAGAGACAGGAACCTGAAGTATTACTTGTAACTGTTACACAACTTTACAGATACTGCCTTTCTAGACCATTGCTCCCCCTTCTCTTTTAGGTTCCTACAACACGAAGAAACCTGATGTCATTATGTGCATTCTACAAAAAAAAAAATCATTCAAATGACACTAAAATAAGGTAGAAGCAGAAAACATTTTTTTTTAGTTATATAACTAAAGGGTGGTGTGCTTAAGATGTGTTCTATCTGCAATTATGCTGAGGTTTGTTTTATGATGAGCTTCTTCCTGAAAAACAGACCAATAAACTCTTGGCAGAATGGAACCACTTAAAAAACAAGTTGTACATCAAAAACTTAATTCCTTCCCCAAACAAAAACGCCTCTGGCAATCTCTCCTTTTTTTGTAGGTTAAGGGAGGAACTGTCTATCCCAAATTATCTCCTTTGAAAACGAGATTAGCTTTTCAACATGGATTTCTACAGTGTTTTCACGTGAAGGAAAAATTTCCTACTATATTTAATCCAGCTTTAAAACCTATGTTTACTAGATAACAATTTTTCATAACCACATGCACATACATACATGCATACATATGTATATGGACAAGCACACGACATTTGCAAACCCAGTCCCCACTAGAACACCAGCCCTCCCAAAGGGCCAAACCCACAAGGGGCTATGGGGCGATTTCCACGGGCAGATCTTCCCCCCGCAGCCCCGCTCCGACGTTCATTTCCCAGCACACGCGGCCCCCACGGGAGCAGAAACCGCTCGGCAACTCCTGCCAAATGATTCCCGCTCTGGTTTTAGCGTAGGGACCGGGAGTTACTACCAGGTTTCCTCAGGGCCGGGATAGAGGCGGCGCCGGGCAGCGCAGCACCGAGCGCGGCCCCAGCCCGGTACCCGGTACCGCGGGCTGCCCCGCTTCCCCCGAGCTGCCACCATCACCCGCTGCCCCGCACGTCCCTCACGGCCTCCCCACTCGCACCCAGGGGACCTCGGCACCGGCTCCGCCGCTCCCCCCCGCAGCTCCGCACCGTGTAAGTCTCCACCAGCTCAGAACCCAGGACTCGGGCCTCCCGCGGGGGCTCCTCGCCGTCCTCGCCTCCCGCCGTCGCTTCCATGACGCCGTGAGAAAAGCAGGAGACGGACTTCGGCCGCCGTGCTCACGCCGCCACCGCTCCCTTCTGGCTGCCGCCACCGCCGCCCGCACCGGCCCCCAGCGCCACTCGCTCCCCCGCCGCCGCCATCTTGGCTTACCCCCCCTTCCCCCGCCCAGGGTGCGGCCCGCCCCGCCCCGCCGCCTCATAAACAGACAGTGGTAGAGGCGGGGCTTCCCCTGAGGGCGGGGATTTGCACTGTGAGAGGCGGGGCTAGGGGCCGGCGGAGGCTTTGGGCGGGGCTGGGCATGCGCACTGGATCTCCCGCGGGGAAGGCTCGCGCAGTCTGGTGTGCTGCACAGCTGTGTAACGTGAAGGAGCGCGGCGCTCTGCAGCGCTGGGCGGTGCTGCACGGTGCAACACAGCACTGTGCAATGCAGTGCTCTGCAGGGCTGTGCAATGCTGCATGCTGCAGCGCAACACTGCAATGTAGTGCAATGCTCTGCAGGCCTGTGCGATGCTGCAGTGTGCAATGCAGTGCAGTGTTCTGTAGGGCTGTGCAATGCAGTGCAATGCTTTGCATGGCTGCACAATGCAACACAGTGCTCTGCCTTGCAGTACTGTGCAATGCAATGCAGTGTATGTGCGATGTGCTGTACACTAGTAGGCTGTGCAGTGCACTGCAATGCAGGCACCTCAAGGAGGTTGGGGTTTGTCCAAACTGCCTGAAGGTGTGGTATGCACAACATGCATAGCACAGATCTGGCAACGCGGGAAGGTGCAATACAGGTGGATACTAGCACGGAATCTGAGATTGAACTGGCAAAGCCAGTCCCTGTCTGCAAAGCGCTGATCTTCCAAATAGCAGTGAAGCTGTGCTGCTGCGCTTATAAGCACCTACATCTGGAAGCAGTGCTGGCAGCAGTCCAAAGCAGTGCCTCCCTCAGCTGCAAGCAGCTGTTGGTGGAAATCAGTGGCCACTGATCACAGCAGAAATGCCAAAAGCTGTGGGTGCACATGTGGGTTTCAAAGTCATCTGGACAGAAAGTATTTCCTCAGCAGCAGGGAGCTGGTGGGCAGGAGGAGTAACAGCTACGAGGGGCCGTGCTGGCGTCTGACAGATGCAGCCAGGCACCGGGCAGCAGATTAGCAAACAAACCTCTGCAAATCCAGCTGGATAAACCCATTTTGATTCGTTGTTTTTGGTTTGCTGTTTTGTTTTGTTTTGTTTTTTTTTAATTGCAAAATGCTTTCCCTTGGTCAGGACTTACCCGAAGAATAATATTGTCTGAGGACAAAACACGTATAGTAAAGGCAGCCCAAGAGGGATTTTCTAACGCTGTCCCAGTACCGGCGGGAGCGGCTGCTGAGCTCAGCATCTTGATAAGATAATGAGTGGTTTCAGAGAGCAACTTTAATTAAGCTTCCTCTGAATATCCTGTCTCTTTAATTAAATAACAGTTTGCAATGCTGGTGTGTCTGTTGGTTTTGATAGGTACCCTTCTCCTCTTCCTAAAGCAATTTCTACCTGCAGATGCCGAGGAGGCATGTAGTGTGACAGCCCTGTCCTGGTTTCTGGAGAAGATGCATCAATACAGCTGGGGAAGGGGGCAAATGGGAGCTCATTCAGCTGAAACCTTCCAAGGAGGATTTAGGTAGCAGTAAAATTCCAGATGTTTTTCCCAATGGACTGTCAGCGTGCTTCTCTTGAAGAAAATTTGTTTTAACTGGGAAAACTGGGCTCCAGGTGACCATTTAACCCGTGACACATGTTTGCTGGGGAAGCCGCACCACTTAAAGGGCTTTGAGTTTGGTGGGTATGGCCCTGCTTGGGGCTGGGTGCCCAGTGCAGGGAAGGGGGATGGTGGAGCACATTGCTGCGGTTCAGAGCCACAACAGACTGCCCAAGGAGCACTGCAACCACCCCTGACCTCAAATGAAGTTGCAACTTAGTTGGGCTTCTGCTTTTTATTTCCTTATATTTGATCTGCAGGATGCCTCTGTTTGTTTTGCAGTGAGTTACAGATGCTTGGAAAGGAAAACCTGAACTGACGCTTTGGAGAAAAAAATGCAGTAAACCCTTCTGCCTGTCATGGTACCTTGGATTGACTGACAAGTGCAATGGCACGTCGGGATGCAGCTGAAGCCTGAGCTAACATGCTGTACCTAACCGCAGTGACAGCCGGTGTGCTGCCTGGATTAAGGGCACTTGTGCTGGCAGCCCGCCTCAGGCTATAGATAGCCGTGCTCTGTCTCTGCTGTGGGTCTCACACAGGGAGACAAGAGAAGCAGCAGAAACGGATGGTTTACCCAGGACAACCCCACACCTGCCACAGCAGTCTCCCCCTGTGCTTTGCACAGCAAAGGCTCTGGGTTTCTCTACAAAACTCCAAGTCCCAATTCTTTTACAAGCAAAGTGCTCTGGAGAGCCAGGGGATGCTGGAAGCTTTGGCTCAGAGCAGCAAGTGGGGAGGCAGGGGTTGGCATGATGGCCCTCACCTGTGCTTGCCTCCCCGGCGGGAGCATCACCTCTCGCTGCCCATGGATCCTACCCGTCCCCTCTAGGCATGGCTGTGTCGTGCAGGTCTCTGTTCACGTTGGACATTTGCAGAAGCACAGCTTTCCTGTGTTGGCGTGCGTGGTGGCAGTGGCCCAGATTTTCCCTCTCTAAGCAGACAGAGACCCTTCTTCTGCATCCCAACCTGGATTCCATCCCAACAGCTCCAGGAATGTGGCCGTGACCCTCTGAAGGCAATGTTAGAGCTCCTGCTCCCGTCACGCGTCGGCCTTAGATATAATATATTCTGATTAATCCAAGGGGTTGTTTTCAGGGGGATAACTCAGAGCTGTCACCTCCTGGGACAGAGGGACAGGGCCAGGTGCGATTCCTGCCCCCTGTCGCAGTGCCTGGCAGTGCCCGGGACCAGTGCCCACCTCCCTGTCAACTCCGCTGGGAATCCCGCAGGGGAAAGCAGCCTGGGATTGGGGTTCACCTTGGCGAAGCAATTCACTGGGAGCCCCTCTGGGGGTGTCCAGGAGGGTTTATGTGATGGTTTGGTCACTCATCCCAGCCTTCAACTTCACCTAAGGACAGGCTCCAACGCCCTTTAACAAAATAATTACGACCCTTCACAGCCTTTTCTGGCTTTTCTCTGTTCAAGGTAACCAAAATATTAATATGTTCCCGTTTCGACGACTAACATACTTCAACACTTAATTCCTTAAATGTATCTGTTTTCATTTTTATTACATCTGCCATGCTCATGCTGAGAAGAGGCAGAGCCTGGCTGAAGCCTGGGTAAATCAAAGCCAGCAGGCACCCACGGGACCGCAGTTCCCAGCAGACTTTGTAGCAAGTTAATCTTTCAGGGTTGCAAAACCTGGGAGGACGTGGTGTGGGGATGCAGTGCTGCGCTCACCCGAGCCCTCACCATGGGTCTCTGGTGAACTCGCCTTCAGCGAGGCATCACATAGGGACAGCAGGTTTTTGCATGCAATGTGATTTCTGTTAAAGGGAGAAAGGTTTTTTAGAAGAGATGGGAAACTAACAGCTGCATTAATATTTTCCGTTTTGCTAGCTAACACCGATATGAGCAAGCTGGAGGTGAGACTTCACACCCTGAGACGCTGGACACATCCTTTGAACACAAGAGGGAGTCCTGAATCACCAAAAGGAGAGGTTTTTGCTTTGGTTGCTGTGGATTAAAATGCTTTTCCCTGCACTGAGAAAACACTGGTCATCACTTGGAGGCCTTTGGTGTGTTTTACTCTTCAGTGTGGTGGGCTAAATCCGTGGTAAAACCATGAACGTGGATTTTCCCCATTTGCAGTGGGCACAGATCGGCTCACTGGTTGGGTGAAGTGTCCTGGTTTCCTAAAGGACTGGGAATTATCCCTGAAATCAAGCACAGCTGACAGCCAGCCTCCCCCTGTACGCCCCCCACCCCAATCCCCATTTTGCAGTCCCAGCTAGATGTAGAAAATGGAGGCAAAGCTCCATCTGCCTCCACACTTCTCCCTGCTGCAGCATTGGGACCACACATTCCGCCGGCCTCAGTGCTCTCACACACGCATCATTCGCCCCTATGAGGCCATCGGCTCCGGCCGCATGTCCCCTGGCAGTACTTTTCCCCATGGGTTTGGGGATAGGGAGCCCCCGACACCTCCATGGGCCATTTGCTGCTGGACGGGGATATTTTGGGAGGCATGCCTTTCCCATATTACCCAGTTTAATTACGCACAGTATAATCTTTCTAATGCAGCTTCTGGGGGGCAACACACGGCAGGTGGAGGGGACACAGTGGCACGTATCCAGTCAGGACAGCCAAATATTGCAATATATCAGCAAGGGTCTTGCCGAAATCCAGCTGAAAGGGCTCTCTTGTTCTGATATCAAAGTCACGAGGAGAGCTCCAGCTGCCCCGGAGCAGGGCTGGGGCTGTCCCCGGACGTGCCAGCCTCAGGCTCGGCAGTGTCCCCGTCCCAAGGCACGCAGGCGAAGCATTCCTGTGGGGACAGGGATGGATGGGATGGGGACGGGCGTGCGGGGCTGCCGGTGGGCTGGTCACATCCCCCGGGGGCGGGCAGCCCCCTATATCAGCCGGGCTGGCGGGGGCAGCACTGGCAGACTGTGACGTCCCCCCGCTCCTTGTCCACCCTCTCCAGCCATGGATGACATCTACAAGGCAGCGGTAAGTGCCTCCCTTGGGGGCTGTGCTTTTGTGGGGGGAATTAAATGGTTTCCAGGGATTTTGTAGTAAATTTCCCACAGCTGTGAGTTAATTCAATTCAAATAAGAAATAATTATAGAGTGATATGTTTTAATCAACATAATCATCCAGGACAGAGACCTTTGCCACTGATGGCTCTGAGGGTTTTCTCATAAGTGTGAAACCCTCAACTGTGCTGCTAATTTATTTACAATTACCCCTCTGGCTCCCCATGGTAAGGCAGGGAGATGGCCTGTAGGTGAAGTTATAAATCTCAACAAAATGTTGAAAGTATGAGAGCTGGCTGTCAGTTTTAGCCCAGACAAAGCAGAGCAGCATTTCCCACGAAATGAAGACTATTTGTACGAGTTAAACCTCACCCTCTTCTTTCTGATGCTTTGTAATTCTGCCAATGCTGTTTCCCCCTTCCTCAGCTGCATATTTTTCTGGGAGAGTTTTAAAATAACCCTTGGCTTTTGTAAGTTATTTCCAAATATCCTCCTCTGCTTTGCGGCCCCTGGTATCTGCTCTGCAGAAATCCAGAATGTGAGCTATGCTCTTGGGGAACGCAGAGCATCCTACCGGCTATTTTAACTTACACAGCTGCACACTGCGCTCACTGTGTAAACCCAAACTATTTATTCTGTAATGAGGACATTGCATTGTTTTGTTAGATGGACAGTGATATGCAGATGCAATAAGGATGAAAATAGATTCTGGATTGAGTGGATTGCTACTGTGTCCCTTCAATAACTGGAGTTAAGAGCTTTTTGGTGATTTAAAAAAACAATATAGTTGATCAGATTTGATTTTAATCAAGAGCATTAAAAATATATCATACAAGTCTTATTTTAATTCCAAGGTTTTTAAAGGGGAGAAAGACATTGCTTGATGCGTAATTGAAGAAAACAACTAAATGCTCACACCTCTCCTGTCCTTTGGTCTGCGCTGAACCTCGTGAAATGGAAACCCCCGAGTGATCCCAACAGTGTGAAAAGGCTCAGGAAAGGCTGTACAATTTGAGTCCCCCAACCAACACCTCAAAAAGGGAGAAAAATGTGACCTGTAAGGTCAAAGGAAGTCCAGGCCTCTCTAATTAAGCTTTTTAATTAAATATGTTCTTTGTGACTGGAGGCACAGGTCCTCTCCACATCGTTTATGGACCTCATGCCTATAATTAGGGAGGAAGGCTGAAGTGTTTTGCAGCTGGCGATGCCAAAAGGGTCTGTCCATCAGCTGGGGCAGTGCGCGCAGAGACCCCCAAAAATAAAGTGTTCCCCACCCGCACGCTTCAGCCTCTCTCTAAATCTCTGCCTCAGAAATGGGTAAAATCCACAGGTGAAGCTCATCCCCACCCGAAGCCTCTGGGCTTTAGCAGAGTTGGACCACAAAGGAATTTAGCTCAGAAAAAGGAACTGTAGAGATAGAGAACAACTCAAAAATTCCTACCTCAGATACTGAAAACTTGCCCCAAACGTAGAGCCCTTGACCAGGAAAATAGGCTAGGAAAAGACCTAATAGATTCCTGTAAGGATTTTGCTGCTGGTTTGAAGCTGGGGCACACTGGTAAACGTAGGGCTCGAGTTCTGGGCATTAACTGCCAGCACCTCTACAAGGCAAAACAAGTCCAAGCCTGGCACAGATGAGATAAACAGCTTTTTATGGATCTGTTCCCCAAGACTTTAACTGTAATAAAACATTTACCTGGAAAAAAAAAAAAAATTAAAGAACTTCAGCTTCCCTGTTTGACTTCAAATGGAAACATGGGATAAAGAGGAGAGCTGAAAAAAGCAGAATACAGCCGATTTGGCATTACCACGGCTGCCACAGTGCTGAGAGCTCAGCGCTCACCTTCCCACACCACAGCTAAAGAAACCCATCCCTGCAATGATGTGGAGGAAAAAAAAAGGAATAAAGCTGCAAAGAGCACCCATGTCCAGAGGACACTATAAACAGCTCAAGACATCTCTGTGATAGAAGTATTACTCTATAGTTACAATGCATTTAATTTACATAGAGCATAGATCTACAGCTATCATTTCAGTAGTCAAGGAAGCTTCAAAAGTGAATAGTCTTTTTGCTGCATGCTGATGGCATATATTAGTGTTGTATTTATGCCAAATTCCCTATGGGCAGCCAGAGAACCCAATGGATTTTCATCTTGCCCACTCATGCCTAGATAAGGGTGTACAAAGACAAAGCTATTTTGGGAACATTTTGGGGCTCTGTTAAGGGGCACTAAGAACAGTGCCAGGGACAAGTGTCCAGATAAAGGGCTGCAAGGATAAATACCAAAGCCTGGGAACAATCGGGGAGCTCATCGTTATCTCCAGCACCTCTCTCACCCGGACTTATAAATAGAGAATGCACCAAGAGGGTCAGGTTACCCAAGTGGCCGTGGACATCAGCCGAGGGAGCCCTCGCTCTGTCCAAACAATAGCACAAAGGGCCGGCAGCTGTCTGCCTGCAGTGCCAGGGCCACAGTGGGCTTGGCTTTCCTCCTGCAAAGGCAATCCTGCCGCCGTCCTTTGGGCTCTCTGGCTCCAAAGTCTTCACCTCCTGATGCATGGGGGTGGGATAAGGCTCTCTGCCCACTTGCTTCAGGTTCTGTCCTGCTAAAAAGAAGCATTTTCCCTGCCTCTTGCTGCAACCAGGAGTGGTTTTGCAAAAAAAACAGCTGGAAATCCCTCCTCTTTTGGGCAAAAGCATCTGCCTTCCCTCAAAGAGAGGATGCCACAAGCACCGGGTTGAGGGGTTCTGCCCTGACCAAAACCCAGCAGAGATGGGCATAGAGGGCTGCTCACATGGGGCATGGAGAAGGTAGTACAGGGACATGAGTGGGGTCAGGCACACTCTGCACAAGCAGAGGTAAGTCCTGGCCGGGGTCACGTCAGTGTTTTAACAGGTGATACTGAAAGGACAGTTGGACATGGTGGTAGGGTCAGCAATTTCAGATAAGTGGTACCTGCAGGCAGGAATGAAGCCAAGGAGAGAAACACACTTAAAGAGACATGACACAGAGCTGATTGATTCCTCTTCGCTCTGCTCATTGATTATTTTAATTTCTTGATGCTAACTAATAAGCTCCCACTGGTCACCTGCCAGGAAAGATGGATGCTAGGGTTTGGGAACAATCTGTCAGCCTGTTTTGGCTAACGCCTAATGACTCTGTGGGCCATTTCTTTGGGGAGATAGCCAAAACAGGCTAAAGGGAATAGCAGCTTCCTGCAGAGACAGAAACCTTTGTAAGGAACACTAACTTGGCTGGAAGTAAACCAGCGCCTAATGCTTTGGATAGTGCAGAGAATTTCCTAAATGCAGGGCTGAAAAACAACTACTGGGGATGGCCTTGTCCACCTCTCCCTCCCCAGAGACTTCTCCAGCATGTCCCACATCCAACTTGGCCTCAGTCCTCAGCTGCACAGCCATCCCTCTGTGAAGCCTGACAGCAGATAGAAATTATCCCCAAATGGTTGACAGAGGCAAAAGGTTTTCACAGTGGGTCTCCCCTGCTTGTAGGGTCTCCCCTGCTTGTACAAAGGCTACAGATGCTGCCGGCCCAGAGAAATAATGCTTGTTTCAAAGGAGTTGGGAATCACTTTTTTTTTTTTTTTTTAAGAGGAAGAATCTCTTAGACTGCAAGAAGTTGTGATATGAAAACCCCACTGGTCGTATATCCCATAGTCACAAGAGTGATCCTTGTGAGGCTTGGTTGCCCTTTGCAAAGGCTGTTGAACAAATAACCTTACCTTTTAACCATTAGCGATGCTGAGGAAGAAAAATGAGTTGTTGTTTTGTTTTCCTTACAGGTTGAGCAGCTGACAGAAGAGCAAAAAAATGGTAGGTGCATCTTCAGCCTGACACTTCAGCCTGAAGGCGAGCTCCTCAGCCAGCAGCCCAGCCTGCCTCCGCAGCTACACCCCAGAAAGTGCTTTGGCCAGTTTGTGCCCAGCCTGGGCAGTCCTGGGGTGTACGCACTGGGGATGCTGTGTTTGGGAAGAAGCCTCTGCCCCAGGGCTGCCCACCCGTGGGCTCAAGGTGTGGGGCAAGACCCCCCACATCTCCTCTTCCCTCTCTCCCCAGAGTTCAAGGCTGCCTTTGACATCTTCGTGCTGGGGGCAGAGGATGGCTGCATCAGCACCAAGGAGCTGGGGAAGGTGATGCGGATGCTGGGGCAGAACCCCACCCCAGAGGAGCTGCAGGAGATGATAGACGAGGTGGATGAGGATGGTGAGAGATGTGGATTTACTCTACTCTCCCAAAGACTGTCCCCATGTCCAAAGGTGTGGGGGGCACAGTGTGGGTTGGGAGCACTCAGTGTTGCACACTGCGGGCAGGATCCGTGCTGGGGACAACCACAGCCTGTGGGGAGCAACCTGCAGTGCTGCAATTTTGAAGGACACCAGACACCAAACTTCAGCACACTCTCTTCCGGAAACATCCAGGCAAAGACAAACCATAAAAATTATTATTCCTATAACGACCAGGTTGCTCGAGCTGATTTTGAGGGATTACAGATACTCTGAAATTGCATGCATCGCTTTAAAAGCAGAAAATACAGGCTGAATGTAGCAACTGCCATTTCCAAAATGCCACAGTTACAGGTTTCTATCAGCAGGAAAGTCTGTCACTGCTCAAAGTGTACACACATGTATTAATAAGTCAATCTTGGTTAAATCAGTGTACCAGTGATCACATGCAACAAAATGCACTGTGTGCAAGTTAGGCAAAAACACCATGCCGAGCAATCATAAAACAAAAAAAGAAAGTTAAAAATTAGGCAAAAAAACCCCCACAAAACTGTAGTGCTGGTGCACACATACACTGCATGAATAGTTGCCTTCCAGAGCTTTTATTATGCACAGGTGTCTCTATAGCAGAAATTTCCATTTGTCAGTGCTGTTTCCAGTAGGACTTTTGGTTCCTTTTGCCTTGGTAAAATGATCACAAAAGCTAAAAATTCCATGATTAATTCAGTCCATGGCCTCAGTCACTTAATGCCAGTGTCCTGAAAGCTGTCCCTTGCTGTAGGGCTGCTCTTCTCAGTTTAGCTCCTTGGTTACTAAAGGTCAGTGTGATCTCTCACTTGGTGTTGCCCATCCACCCACCTAGCACCAACTGATGGTGTTTGTTCTGCCTGCAGGCAGCGGCACTGTAGACTTTGATGAGTTCCTCGTTATGATGGTCCGGTGTATGAAAGATGACAGCAAAGGAAAAACAGAAGAGGAACTCTCAGATCTTTTCAGGATGTTTGATAAGTAAGAGCCATGACTGCAGCATGGTGGGATGGTGGGAGAGGTGCACCTGCCCTGGCTCCCCCTCCCTAGCGTGTCAGTCCATTGCTGAGCTCTTCTGCCCCACACAGAAACGCTGATGGCTACATCGACCTCGAGGAGCTAAAGATCATGCTGCAAGCAACAGGAGAGACCATCACTGAGGATGACATAGAAGAACTGATGAGAGATGGAGATAAAAACAATGATGGCAGGATTGACTATGATGGTAGGGGTCTTTCTTGTGTGCAGTTTGCTCCTGAGCCCTTGAGCATCCCCTGGGCAGCTTCTGCGATCTTTGCTGCCTTCAGGGATGGGCATGAGCTTGTGCAGGCAGTGCTGGGCAATGCACCTGACTGCAGCCCCTGTTTGCTCAGGGATGGGGGTTCCTTAGGCTTGTGAAATGCCAGCAAGAGCCTGGGGCTCCCTTAACTCTCCCCATGCTCTGAAAGCCAGTCTGCACTGAGGAGCCCAGCCCATCCCCTCCTGCCCCCTAAACACAAGCACCAGGTCTGAAGGGTTGTATCTTCAAATGAGATGCTGCTGAAATGAGCCTCAGACCATTTCCAAGCTGAGCCAATGGCTGTGTTGCTGCCGATGTGCTCACCTCCGGCATTTTGGTGGCAGCTGAAGGTGATGCTGGGCTTCGGTGACATTTCCAGTGGGAGTCACGAGGAGTGCTTGCCACAGCCATTCCCCCTCAGCCTCTCGCAACATCGGGGGGGATGGAAGAGGAGATGGGGCTGGGGAAAGCTGCCAAGAGCACACTTGGCAGCTGCGAGGGCACTTTGGTCCCACCTCACACCGCTTGTCTCCGATGTCTTCTCCTTGGCAGAGTTCCTGGAGTTTATGAAGGGAGTTGAATAAATCTGAGGCCAGATCGACAGCTCGACTCTCCTAACCCCTCCAGCTCTGCTTCTCATCTCCTTGGCTAAGTCCCTCGGCCACCGGCATGAAGACTGAGTGCTGAAAAGGGTGGCCATCAGGAAAATAAAATGCATTATTACTGAGCGCCTCAGATGGTCATTCCTTGAAGGTTTAGGGAGAGCTTCACCCTGGTTGTGTACTCATGACTAATGGGAGCCATGTCAAGCACCCTTGAATCACATCTGGGAAGATGACTCCACAGCTGGACCCTAAAGCCTCCAAGGAGGTATTTTGCCACCAGCCTAGGGGCAACCCCTGGCCAACAGGGTCATGGGTGCTTGGTGGGGAGCTGCAACATTGCACCTCCTTGCCCCCACTGTGATGAGGGCAGCAGGAGCTGGTGCTGGACTCAGGAGCTGGCAGTGGTGCCTGCTGGTTTAACTGGAGCATCAGCAGCGTTTTAGTGACAAAATGAGAATTAACAATCACTTATGCCATCACCCACCAAAATTCCTGGGCAAGGGACACCTAATGTATACCCTGTTCCTGTCCCAGTTGTCCTGAAGGGACACTGCTCCCTCTTCCCCGCCACCCTCATGGCCTCCCTGTGACGCATGCAAAAGGAAAAATCTCTATTTTCTTTGGAAATGTGAATAAAAGCTGTTCCTATGCTGGACTGGATACCTCTTTCCCACCTCACCCAGCCTGGGGGGAGGCAGGCACTGTCAGCCATGTGGCACCTCATGGTCCTCCAGCAGCCCTGGGTGGGAGCTTCACTGCAATAACTGAAATACCCAGTTTCCTCTTAGAAATCCCATCCATTGGGGCCACAGGTGCTCTGAGCAAGGCATGACCCTACTTCGGGCCCTGGCCCCAGGCACAGGGTGACAGCAGGGCCAAGGAGGACAAGCCATGGTGTCTCTGAGGGCCCTGGGTGCCATCTTCTCCTGTCCCAAGGAAGCGTGGCATTCCTATGGCATTAGCAGCTCCTCTTGCACATAGCTGCCTCCTCCCATTGAATTACAGCCCCAGCACAGCTCACACATTGCAGTCATGTTGCTAAAATCAAACGTTTACCCAAGCAAAACAAACATTGGCAGGGCAAGGCAAGAGACCGAGCTGGTGCGAGCCCCAGCGATGCTGCCCTCTGCCCTGGGCAAATGTGCCACCATGTCCATGCCCTCGGGCCTGCTGCACCATCCTTTCTGCCTTTTCTCTCAAAACTGTTTCCCCTCATGAAAATAACACCCTGAGCAGCTGTATTTTATGTGACACATGCTCTCATTTATGGCAATAATGAAATATTGTAATTCAGACCTAATGGGCTTGAGGTGAAAACAGCCATCAGTTGTTTGGAAGGACACAGCTGTGTCTTTCCTCTGGACAACCAGCACCAAATGTTTTGCCCAACCAGGGCTTATAACATCAGAGAAAATGATAAAAAGAATGCGCCAGCTCAAGCAGCTGATTTTCCTTGAAACCCAGGATATTTTGGGAACACCCCTAAAGTAAACATCTGCAAGTCCTGCTGAGAAGGGTCTCCCTGAGGGTTCCAAGCCCTTGATGTCATAACTCCTGCTGATTCAGCAGAACTACAGGCACACCAGAAGCCAACAAACACAGAAATGTGTTGGCTCAGACAACCCCATGACAGGAAATGTTCCTGAGTGTTCCTGTTTTCTGTTTCCAATGAATCCATAGCCTAGAGATAAAAATTAATAATTTTCCACCTTTCCAGTGTAGCAGCAGAAGTCATTTCCCACTGAGATCTCCTTCTGAGGACACAGTTTATATGTTTTACCCCGGGCCTGGACACCTTCACAGAGGCGCAAATACCTGGGCTTTGAACATGAGCCAGGGTGATGACAGCTCTCCCCATGGCCATCCAATTCATGGGCAACCCACACCCACATCACATCTCACCAGGCATCATCAACAGTCCCATCACCTTCCTCTGTCCTGACCAGATCCCAACACCCAACAAGAACATCTCCAAGATATTCTCCACTGCTTACTGATACGTCTTGGCTCCCTGAAGACTGAACAAGTGAAAAAAAATAAATCAGGAACTTTCCCAGTTTAACCCCGTTCCTTTAGCCACCTTGGTGGCCTGGGGACAGGCCTGGACCCTTGCTGTGATCCCAGGGAAAAGAGCCACCCAGCCACATGTCTCAGCTCTCCCCACTTGGTTCAAAGGCACAGGCAGCAGCACCACTTGGCCTTGCAGCCTACCCGCTCTTTTCTGAAAGCAAAGCAGGGAAAGTGGTGGTTGGAAAGGAAGAGGGCCGAGGCCTTGTAGCAGCTGAAATTTGGCCATAGAAGAGCTGACGCACTGGGGCCTATTTTGGCTTTTAAAATCCTTCGACCAGAGGCGGCAGCAGGTCAGCACATTCTGAGTGAAGTCAGAAAAACTGCTGCAAGACCTGTTTGTGTTAACACACCAAATCTCCTCTAAGAGTAAGGCAGCAAATGCCAGGGGGTGGGGTGCTGTGGGTGCATTTCACTATTGGCTAAAACACAGGAACAACTGCATTAGGAATCTAACATGACAGGTCAGCGAGTGGGTTAGATGGCTGAAAAACTAGTAACTAGTAAAGGATCAGCCTGGCTGAAGCCTCCACAGAGGGGATGTGCCTGAAGATGTGATGATAATGAATGAAAACCACCCAGAGGAGTCCCTGTACCTATGCAACTCCGAACAGACCTGCAGTTTTCCCCGCACATGTAGTGAAGCTTTGGTGCCAGAAGCCTTTAAGGAATGTGACATATATCCACAAGCACTACTTAAATTAAAAAAAAGCAAATATCTATTGAATCATGCATCCATTTTTTTTTTCCCAATCAGGTGATAACTCATTTACTACCCTCTAAACCAGTCCCCAGATCTATGGGCTCATAGCCCCCTGACAGGAGCTGTGCTGGCAGGTGACAGCAGCCCGTGCCACCAGACACAGCCACAGCTCTCAGGCCATTCGCTCTGCACACTTTCAATGGCAGTGGATTTAATTTCTACCCAGGTTTGCAGCTTTTTCAACTTATTCAAGGCCTCTCTTCAGCCCTTAGTAAACGTTGCTGTGTGAGCTAACTGCAGGAAGATGCAAGGACATTTTGTACTCATCCCCTTAACTGGCCTCTGCAACTCACCCAGTTACACATCTGCCACCAGGGCAGCAGCAATATAACGTGAGCTAAGGCACATCACATAAGCATTTCACCCTGTTGTGTGGCCACACCTGCAACAGCCTTGAAACTTGGGCAAAGCAGAACTCACCTTCCATTCACTGCTTTTTGCCTGAACACACTACGGAAAGGTGGTAAAGGGGGAAGGAGCAACACACAAGCCAGCCCTACTTTAAATTTTCACTGTGAACACCAACATCCCCAGTGAATACTCTGCCCCATCAGAACTTTTTGCAGTGCTTCAGTTTCTCCTCAGTTCCTTGCTCTTGGCTTTCAGCATGACAGCTCACCTTTGCCAAACGAGCTGATTCAGTATTTGGTTACATGCCCTTTGCTGCCTTTTTTTTTTTTTTTTTTTTTTTTTTAAATTGAGGAAGGGAAAAAAGGAGCCAAGCTAAAACCTGATACCAAGTCCTCTTAACTGCAAAGAGGATAAATCATCTGCAGCAAGCACAAAGTACGGCAGCAGCAAGCACAAAATGTATAACCCAATGTACAGCAGTTGCAGAGAGACGCCCTCAAGCTCATCCGCTTCCTACAGGACACCGACTTAATCATCAGAGTTTTGAAGTTTTTAAATGTCAAAGATGACAGAGCTCAACATGATGGGAATAGTTTCAAGTGGGCCTCAGCTGCCAGTTCCGTCTCCCGGGCTCTGAATACGTAATCCTCCTGAAAAAGATCTTCAGCCTCACTTGACCAACAGAAATCAAGACAGAGAACTGAAATGATTTCACAAGACAAGTGAAAGAGGACCAAGACCAACCAGGAGGCCATGTCAGCACAGACTCTCCTCTACAGCTTTTCCATCTGGGCTGGGGCAACCTCTACTGCAAGGAGGGAAGTTGTTGACTGAGCTGTCAGAGGGTTAGAAAACACAACAGATGATCAATCAATGTCCAGGCAGCGTCCTGTGGGACCACCATGCGTGCAAGTAGCAAACAACAACAAACCTGACACCGAGCTGCTGTGGAAGCTCACAAAATTCCTGTCTCTTGCTACACAATGATGCCTGGATTAAGGTTACGTTCCTCTGTGCTGCATTTTGTCACGCAGCCGCTATTTTGGTCAGAAAGTCAGCAAGCCCATATTTGGGAAGCTGTCCCACTGAAGGGCAGTGTGAAGGGCAGTGAGACGAAGAGGCTGCGCTGCAGGCAGGCCTGGGGGAACTGCCTGGCACCACAGGGAGCCCAAATCCCACTCCGTTTCTCCTTAACACGCCAACATTCCTTTCTCAGCCTGACCCTTGCCTCTCTTCCCTCAAGCTGCAGCCTTTGGGTAAGCTACTCACACAGAACAAGCACTCTGGGAAAGACATCAGGAGGGTTTCAAGATTAAATCCCTTCCTAGATAAGAAAGCCTTAGGGCTAGAGCTTTCAAATGCAGAACTTAAACCAGTCTGGATATCTGCAAGCACAGAGGTGAAGGTACAGCAAGACAAACACAAAGTCCTCTGTTCAAAAGCTTTTTCTTTCACTCTTCTTGTTACAATGCACAACTGTAGCAGACTGACCTTCACCTACACAGCTGGACCAGCCACTGTTTCCTCCAACACCAGCAGCAACCCCAGGGGACACCTCCCCATGTGAGGTCTCTCTGTCAGCCCTGAAATGGGCTGCCCAGCAGCTCTGGGCCAGTGGTCAAGGCTGCCAGATGTGCATCCTCACCTGAACCACAGCTGTCCCATCTTGTCTTTGTAGACGAACTTACTCAAGCAAGGACAGCACCAGCCACACAGCTTGAGACCTCCAATACCAACACACACTCAGGTACCACTGAGGCTGCTGGGATTTAAACAATGTGGATTTATCTCTGGATGACCTACTACGTGGCAAAAAAAAGCCTCTCTAGGGAGGATTAACACCACTAGGAACCTCTCGCTTCTTGGCCTCCTGCCTGTCCTGAGGGCAGGAGTGACCAGACAACCTTTTTGTCTTGACTATTTAGCAGACTCCAGCAGGTGGTATCAACCCTGTGACTGCATATCCCTCCAGCACAGCACCACTCCCAGCCAGCACACTGCTCCTGCACAGCATTCAAGTTCTTTTGGCTGACAACTGTCAATATCCACAGTAGTCCAAGAGATATACACAGCAGGAGTCAGATAGTTGGGGGTTGCTGACTTCCCTCAGACTTTAAGGGTCCTTGACACCTGATTTTTGAGTTAGTAAAGAAGGTAAACTGGGTAAAGACTTGTGAATTTAAGCCATAAAGAATTAAAAATATTTAACTTATTTCAAAATAACATTGCATTTTGGATGTTGGCTAAGCTATTAAAGCAATTACATTAACTGAATGTTTTGGTTGACTATTATTTTTAAAATCCAGGACATGATCTGCTGCTATACTGCAAAGTCAGAAGATACTTGCAAATTTCCAGGCCTTGCGTTGATTCATGAATTTACACCACCAAGTGGACAAGTGCTGGAATTGCAATTTCAGGAACAGTTTGCTGTATTTCAACAGGTGGCTCATTTCACTAATTAAAAAAAAATCAGCTCCTGAACCAGCTTTGCTGGCTCGTGGGACCTGGAGAGTGAAGTCCCCTCCTGAACTACAGGACAACAGTAACAAAACCCTGTCAAAGGAACTCTCAGGCTTTTGAATGTTACTCCCCTGATCTCACCAGTCAGGACATTCCATCAGGTAAGTACTTTTTGGTACTACAATAAAATATCTCCATTAAAATACAGTAGCTATGAAAAATACGGATATTTTATATCATCCTATTACTTTGCATATTCCCATGGTAGCTCCAGTAGCACTTCAACACTTTCAAGTATTTCAGAATACAACACACACCACTTCTAACACCAATTGCTCTGATCTCTAACACCACAGCTAGCACTCCAAATCATTCCATTTTTCAGGATTTCTGTAGCTGTAACTACCATATCCAGACAGTACACCAGCAAACATTAACAGCCCTTGGAAATCTCACCTTGCTGTAACAACATGAGGGACGATCATAAACACGGTGGTATGTGAGAATTCTGAACATCCACGCCAGTATCACAAATAATTTTATCTGTACAGAATACGGTCACCTAAGAGTCCAGGCAGCACTTGTTTCAGTTGGTATGAAAAGAAACAAGTTGTTTCTTGTTTAAATTGTAGAACTTCACTCAGTAATCATTTCACAACTTGAAAACAGGCTTGGAACTACTAAATGCTCATGGCCTGTACCAACCATCACGGCAGAACAGCACTGAGGAAGGAGCGGCTGTATTTTGTGCACATGGAGGCTGACAACACCACCACAAAACCTCCATCTGGCTTCATCTGACACACTGGTCAGTATACACAGGCCTGATGCACAACTGGCATCTAAATTACAACTCAAACAAGACTTCCGGAGGGCTCTCTTCAAATGTGGGAGGTGAAAACTTTTGTTACATCAAATTTTATTTTTAAAAAAATGCTGTAACACACATGCCAATAGGAAAGCTGATTTTTTGTCTTAAACCATGTCAGTCCTTTTTCTGCTGAGCCGCCTGCTTAGCATTGTTGGCCTGCATCTTCTTCAGCCCCTTTTTGTTATGTTTCTTCGCAAATCTCATGTTCCTCAGAAACTTGGGATCAACCTACAAAAATTAGGAAAAAAAATAAGCCATGCTGTAGAAAGGACATATGTAAAAACCACACACCTCTCCAGATTGCTCCAATTATTCCTAAATACTGGCTGCGATTAATTCAGAATTTTTTTCCAGATTTCGTACATCAACAGAATTATTTTAGCTATATAGCTAAATTATTTGAGCCATCCTTTAAGCTAGTAATTTCACTTATTTCCATAAACAAACAAACCCAAACCCACAGCAATGAATATACAGAAAGAACAGGACAGGTTGAGTAAAGCTGTAAACAAGACAAATTTCATTTCCATGTCACAATACATTCTAGATCTTAAGCACCACAAACCAACCCTGGCAGGTGAGCACATACTCCTGTAATCCTGGGGCAAAGACCAACACCATTTCCTCAAGCCTCTCCTTTCTACCTTAATAGAAAAAAATGCCCAGACAGAAAAGACCATCTCCCCAGTTTCTGTCAGCTAACGGCTGGCTAATGCATCCTGTCATGGCTAGGACCAGTTCTCGGAGTTATCAGCTACTGTCTCACTGAGAAATATTTGCCATTTCCTGTAAACAGCATTTTAACTGTCACAAGTATTGGGATTTTGCCATCTCAGTTCATAGGCACTCAGTGCAAGAAGACAGACTTGGAGACTGCTGGGCTCTCTGCAGGAGGGGGCAGGACTGAACCCTCACTGAGTTATGCAGAAGCTTTTATGTCATATCCAAAAGGATGATAACCACATCGACAAAGCAAAGAAAACCACAACCCTCCCCAAAGCCAAAATGTCCTGTTTTCACTTTCAGGTGTGGAAAAAGATCCTGTTATATCACTCATCTAATCTCAGAAAAAGCAAAATGCTGTCACTTTCACATGTATAATCCAGAAATGCCAATTCCTCTCATCTTCTGAGTGAAATTCTCTGGATTAGTACGGATGGCAAAATATTATTGAAGGGTAGATAGATTCAAACCAGATTAGAGCTATCCAACTGCATGTGTTTTGTTTCACCGGAAGTAGCAGTTACTAACACCAACCTGAGCAGGACAGAGACAAAACTGGGCGATAACTAAAAAGCAGTTTTATAGACATACGAGGGTGGATTTCACATGGGTTAGAAATATCACAGTTACATGTAAGAAAAGCAAAAGAAGAAACAGAAACCCACAGTGGCTCTGACCATATGAAACACAAGCCCCCATCTGCAAAAGACGTCAGCCAAAATAATACAAATAATGGATTTTTTCAGTTAAACCTCCCTGATTTAACAGCCTAGGAATATTAAAAGAAATACTCACCCCTTTGAGAGACTCGTATCTATGGGATCTGGGCTTCTTGATGCCATTTCTGTGCCACTTGCGGGCTATGTGGAAGACCAGAAAACAATTTAAATTACCATTTCTGCTATTATTAAACAGCTGCCTTAGTGTTCCTTTAAGTCCAGCAGAATTTACCAAAATGATGTGGAACAGAATGTTCCTATACAAACTAAATGCAAACTAAGGACTCGCCTCTATTCTCATCCCTCTGGGCCCTGTGCTCTCAGCACTGGATGAGTTTCTAATCTAAGGATTTCAGGCTCCTCATTAACCCATAATACACCAATGGCAACAGCATAGCACAATAAAAGGCCTCAGTCTTTAGGAAATTCAATCGCTTTTGTTCAGTGTTAAAGGGCACCATCGCTCAACGTGCAACACCAAGCAGAACCTACTTGTGAGCTCTGTTGACTTACAGCATCGATGACAAAAGCCCCAAACGCAACCAGTTTACCACTGTGGCCATGTCTGGATGGCAAAGTACCACGGGCTGAATGCCATTCAGGAACATACTTAATTCAAACATACGAAACTTGCTTCTTTTAGGTACGTATTATTTCTACATCGAGGCCACCCAAGCCCCGACCCTTGCAGAGCCCTCTTTTACTGGGGCACACCGGCCCACCCAGCACACCACCACCTCCTTCCCTCCACACCTTATCTCGCTGCAAAATAGAAAAAAACGAAGCCGGAGCTGCCACACCGAGCAGCTCCGAACAGCTGGTGAAAGCCGCTCTGCGGGTGCAGCCCCGGCCCCTCGGGTGAACCCCCTCCCCGCCCCGGCCCCGCTTACACTGGTTGTGCGTGGTGTGGTTCTTGGACTTGGCCATGGCTGCACCTGCGGGACAAGGACACACCGCTCAGCGGGGCGGGAAGGCGAGGAGAGGCCCGGCCCCACTCCCTAAAGGGGCTCTCCCGCCATGACCGGCCGCGGTACCGACTCCGACTCCCCCCGCCCCGGCTCCCGCCACCCCGCAGGGCCAAGCTCGGCCTTGCCCCCTCCCAGCGCGGTGGGGCCGGCTCGGGCGGGACGCGGGGAACCGGCCGCCGCCTTTCCCGGGGCGCGGATGGAGCCGGATTACGCACAGCAGCACTCACCGCCGCCACCGGGCCGGAAGAGAAGGTCAGGCCGCAGGGGCTGCTGGGAAATAGCGCCGCGGACCGGAACCCCGCGCCGCTCCGGTGCGGAACAGGCGCCGCCAGCGGAAGGTTCCGCCCCGCAGTCGCCCTGTCGCGCCGGTCTGTGCCGCCCCTGCTCTGAGGGCTGCGGCCCCCGCTCCCGCCCTAGCTCTGCGAACCGGGAGGGACCCGCAGCAACAGTGCCCCGCAACACCCGAGCCCCAGCAACGTGGCGACCCTGCTTCCTGAGAGACACGGTTCCCCCCACTAACACGGTCCCTCAACAACACGGTCCGCCCCAAAACACGGCCCCACCAACATGGCCCCTCCCGGGCAGTGCGGCGCAGGCGGGTGGCGCGGGGACCCGGCGGCGCCACCGCGGCAGGTGGCACCGCGCATGGCGGGGGGCGGGGCCTCGGGGCCACGTTTGTCTGCACGTCCCGCCGGGCTCGGGCAGTGCGGTCTCATGGAGGTTATTTTCTACTCAGCGGATTCATTAAACGCTGTTCGTCTGTATTTGCGTGGCCGACAGGCTGTTGCAGAAAGGCCACAAACGGCTCTGTTTCCAACCTCTGACCTTTGGCAGCTTTGGCAGTAACGTACCTGAAGAGAAGCTGCTAATTTAACGTATACTGTGATTAAGTTATAAAAGACGTAGCCATAATTAACCAATTGACATTATAAATGCTTTCTGACCACCTGCAAAACGAGGGGATATTTTTCAAGTTTTAGATCATTCTGCATGACAAGAGAGAGACAGAAGACTAAGTAATACATTGTTTAAAAGCAGCGTGCTTGTCTTATGTTTGACTAGTAATAGATGTAAGTAAGGAACTAATCAAGTATAACTAACTTCCATCAATTATTTCTTAGTATAGATATATTGTATGTTAAGAATTTCCAAAAATTATAGTAGATATGAAACAATTGTGTGAATATAAGCAACACAAGGGCATCCAGTCTTGAGAGCACTTATGGAGGATGATCACCAGTATTCCCCAGCACTGATGAAATAAAGAATGCCGCTTAACACTGTAATTGACTCTGCTGTTATTTCGTTGTTTCACCCCGGTGACCCCCAAAATCGCGCTCCTTCCCAGGCTTGGCATGGCTGTGGCTGGACGCGGCTCGGTACAGGTTCCGGTGCTGTGTCCGGCTGTGCCGGTGCCTGGCCACTCTCGCCTGAGAGATTAACAGAGAATACACAACCCAAGGCTTAGATAACACCAGTATCTGAAAGACACTAAAAAGATGACTAAGATGGACAAATGAAGCTCTGCAAAAGCACCAACCAAACCGCAGCACTGAGGCCGTTTTCCTTCGATGGTGGCAGGACTGGGCACCGGCAGCCAGGTGGGAGGGGAGTTGATGCGGTTTCCAGCGGCCGAGGGTTGGAATTAAGTCTCAGGGTAGCTCCTGCTGCCCCAAACACAGGAAGATTTGTGACCCAGCCATCATGGAGTCCCAGCGCTGGTTGTGTGGCTGCTGCCGCTGATGCCACGGGGACACATCTGTGTTTACGGACTGAGGCATCTCCTACAGCAGAGTGCAAAAGGAGAACAAGGAACCAAGGTCCGAGCTTGCCCAAGCCCGCTGAGTTGTATCCATGTATGAACTGCAGCGTTCTGATCCAGTGTTGCTGTGCTTGGAAATGCAAACCTTTGAAAATGAGCAAAAAAGGCCCAGGCTTTTCTGCATCGTGGCAGAATGGAAAAATACTGCCATCTTTTTACGGTACTGCTGTTATTTTAAGATGAGAGGCATGAGCGAACTGCCTAAAATAACCTGGATTGATAAAATAGCCCAGAGACCAAAGGCCCTGGACTAGTACGTGGAAGAAGGAACCAGACTTTTTTTTCTTTTGGTGACTGATTGCTTGCAGAGCAATTAACTACTCTGCCTCAAGTCTGGATACCTGTGAACAAGCACTTCCTATTATAAAATAGGAAAAATGAGGAAAAAATAGATTAGCCTTGATAGATAGATAATGCTGATAAAACTGAAATGAAAATAGGCAGACAGAAAAAAGAAATCTAGTGCAATTTAGTTTCACTATTTCTCTTAATTTCCAGCAAGACCTAAGTTGTGAAATGTATTTGGTTTAACTGCCTCCCCGCCCCACTCTGGGCAGCTGTTATTAGCAAGGACTGTAAAAATACATCAAAATATCAATATTCTTTTACTGGCATTTTGCAGCTGGAATACGAGGTTCTCCTCAAAATCCTCCTTGATACATAAACTTCTGACTTTTTAAGCTGTTTTTTTCAAATTCTTTCCTCTGCAGTGAGCTAGGGTCTTCAAATATTCGGGCATCACTGTGGCCAGCACATCACAACCAACAGCAGAGAGAAAGCCTGACCTTCCTGATAACCCAAAGAGCTGAGCTCAGTGGAAGATAAAACTGAATCCCAGAGGCATGTTTGCCTCCACTGGATTGCAGAAGGCAGAGAGAAATACGCTGCTAGGTCCTCTTATCTTGGCCGTTACATTATGAAAACTTTTGATCTTTTCCACTTATTTCTGAGCTTTCCTTCGTAGGAAGAAATGGAAGGGTTTATTTTATGGTTTCAGCTGTCTTTTTCAAGTTATTTCAGTGTCTCCCTGCAGTTATTGCTGTCAAAGCTCCCTGGAGTCTTTCAGAGCTGCTGCTGGGGCCGCATGAGACAAGCAGTCAGACAGGTGGGGATTAGAGATGCTCTGCTTAATGCCCAGGTGATATACAAAACCTGTGAGCCAAATTATTAAAAAAAAAGTGAAAGTTTATTCAGTTTATGGATCTGAGTGTAATTTGTTCAGGGTAGTTTTGTAAACCACTGCAAACCAGCGCAGGCTATCAGGTAAAAAGGATGATCCAAGGCAGGATTAAGACTGGTGTACACCACTGGGTGATCAAGAACCCTTGAATTTTCCTGTGCTCTGATGAGCTGTGTTGTCTCTAATTTTGATGTTACTGAGAACGACTGGCCAGTTCAAAACCTTCAATCATACTTTTAGTGCTTACAGACTTAATTAGTGCATGTTAGCCCAAGTGTCATCTATTGAAGGAGCTCGCTTCATTAAACAGCATGGTAATTACTCCAGCTGTAAAACAATTATGAAAAAATCATAGGTTAATCTAAAAATCTCACAGTACGTTTGACAACTACGTTATCTCAATGTCTTTGCATCATGCCCATTTGTGCCGATTGATCTCTGTTAGGTTCGTCATGGCTTTCGTGCTGACACCACATTTCAGCAGATGCCTCTAATCTCACCTCTACCCGCCCTGTGAGCCAACATTTGGACTTGGGTTAATGAATTAACCTAACTCCTCCTGTTAGTAATGCCTCTTGTACACGGTGTCCGCCACACCGGACAAAATCAGTGATAACAATTTCAGGTGCTGATTAGAAGGGGCCCAGATGATTTTGCTTGACATGGACTACAGAGGGTGTGGGGTGTCCCTAAAATCTGCTCCCTTGAGGAGACGTATTGGTCAGCGGGGAGTGCACAGTGATGCTCTTGGCTGTCCCAGCTGGCTCACGAGGAAGGTGCTCACCCCAGGGCAGCTCAGGCGCTTACCGCCCTTCACCCTTCCCTCCTTGCTCTGCGCAGGCACCATTGAAGCCACATGGTGTTGCAGGGTCACACCTGCATCAGGGACAGCATCTTGCAGGGTACAGGCACCTTCCTGCCCTCCTCTCCTCCAGCAAGCAGGGGCAGGGCTGAGCCACCTGGCGGGTCCCCAAGATGTCTCACATTGGTGGGATGTGGTTGCTTTTGTGCAGCTTTAGGGCTGTTTCCAGCTTGTGGGCGAACAGGGCTTGGCTCTGCTGTAAGCCCGAGCTGGCCATGCTGCAGGGGAGTGAGGATGATGGACAGACCCCAGGACAAACGGCAAATACGCCACCTGAGGAGCCACCTGGAGAAGCAGGGACACCAGGACATGGAGGCACTAGAGGGAGCCTGAGCATAACAGATCCTGCTCTGGGCTCAAAGCGGGAGCACTGGTCCCAGTCAGGGAGAAAGGAAATCTCCAGGGAATAACAGCACCAACACTCAGCAGTTTCCCCCTTGACCCGGCATCCTACCTGTTTTCTTTACCCTGACATCTGTTACCGTTTTCTTGAAGACATTAAGAAAAACTGTTTTGCTTATAGAAAATGCTGGCCTGCCAGTGGCGAGACAGCTGGCTCTGAGCATTTGCAATAGGAAGTACTTAAAACCAGTGGCAACCAGTGGCAATCGTCACCAGAGGGTTCCAGAGAGCAGGAGTTCCTGCAGGGCAAAGGGGAGCAGAAGTGCTGATCTGCAGCGACGTGTGTCCTCACAGGATGGGGAACTAGTGTGGTGCAGCTCCGCAAGTGTCGTCCTGCGCTGGTGGCAGGGACATGGGAACAGCAGCTACAGCTTCTGCATGCCACTGGGGTGCTCCAGTCAGCACCAGTTAGGAGAGCTGAGGCACTGGAAGAGGATGATGAGCTGCAATCTTTGATTTCCCCCAGGAATATTTTCATTGCATTGGTTTTGGACAAGGAACAGGGTCACTGGTTCCTCTCTAGTGTGTCTGATCCCCCCCTGCCACCACTGTCCACCAGGAACGAGCACAAGAGCAAGAAGAGTGGAGTCTGGGTGAGCTGCAAATGGGCGTCAGCACTACAATGGGGCATGGACTGGGGTACAAACACTTTGCAATGGTGTTTAGCCACAATGGGGAGATGGACGTGCTTGTTCCAAGTACATCCGCAAAGCATATCTGCTTTTACAACATCTGCACTGGGCCAAAAGTTGTTTTCAACAGGTAATTAAGCTTAGCCCAGCAGAAATCAGAGGAGCAGCCAGAAGAAGGGGGTGAGCAGGGACCACAATCAAAAGCTCCATCACTCCTGACTGCAGTCTTCTGTCCTCCCCCAGAGACCATCCCTCAGCTCAGCCCTCTGCACATCCTCCATGAGCATGTTCCTGTAAGCAGCTTCCCACCATGAAGACAAGGAAACATCAGGCAGGAGCCTGCAGTGCAGTCCTGACCTTCTCTCCAGGCCTGCCACCTCCTCCCACTCTCCCCGGAGCTGGCACTACTAACAACTGGCTTCCTTTTGTTATTTTTCCACCTCCGCTTCTTCCTCCAGAGAGGAGGCCATGCTGGTGGCCCACATACTGGTGACTCATGGGCTGGGACCCGCAAGGAGCCAGCAAAGCCTGGCCAAACTTAGTAACATCTTATTTTCCATTGCCTACACCCTGGATGCTTATCCTGGCTGGGTGCATCACTGGAAAGACCTTCTCCAGCTACCTGCAGGGCCGAGGAGGACCAGCTTGACTGCGTTTCCTTTAAATTTTGGCAATGCAGAAGCTGGGCTGAGATGGAGCAGCCTTGATGCAAATAAATTCCTTCTTTGTGAGTGTTTATCCAGCTTGCTGATAGCTGAAAACCATGAGATGTTCTGGACATCAAAGAGGGGTTTTCAGGCTGGCAAAGCATGTAAAGAAAGATCTATCAAGAGGACTGCATAGTAGTTGCTTTTTTTGGTGGCATTTCAAGGATTCAAGGGGAGCTTAGGTCTTTAAAAGCTGATTCCCCTCTGTGTCAATCAGCCTGGTCCATCTGGCTGGATGTCCCCAAATCAACAAATGACAACTGCAATCACAAACCCGAGCCCAGGGCAGCTGCTAGGCGGGGAGGGATGGTCGGTAAAGGTGGAGGTGCTGCTGTGGCTGGGCGCAGGGAATGGAAAACATCTGGATGATGAGCAGGGCTACCCTGAGGCTGCACTGGGCTGTCAGCAGACATGCAGGCAGAGCACAGACGCAGCTCCTGGGCAGCCACAAGCCCTTCAAGCAGGACCCAGTGGCTCTGCACAGGGCTGCATGTGGGGATTACACCAGGAAGGGAGCAGCCATGTGCACCCAGCCCACATTTACTGCTGTAATCGACCTTTTCCAGAATGCTTTTTGCCCTGGTAGGGAAAAGGAAGCTCACCTGCTGCTTCCCAAGGCCGGGGTTAATGTGTGCGGCCGAGGTGACACCTGCTCAACCCGTGCTTCCCAAGAGCCCGGCTGTTCGGAAGGAGTGAGCAGATCCGCGGGCACAGCGTGCGCAGAGCAGCTGATCGCTGCGGGGAGGAGGCACACGGAGGCGGATGGGAGAAACAGAGAGGGCTGACCTAAATAGATGCTGAGCTAATTTATTCATTTCTCGACTTTATTATTTAACACTACTTTGAAACAGCTTAGGACTTCTGGTTCCTCGCAGCTCTGCCGCTGACGTTGGGATGCGGTTATTTTTGACCTGATTTTTGCATCCGTTGTGCTGAAAAGCGCAGCATAGCCTTGCTCAGCATCCCCCTCTCCCATCAGATGGGCCAGGCACACTATGGGAGAGCTCCGACACAGCCGCTTTCTAGCCAGGAGCACAGGAAGGACTTATTTCAGATTCTGCTTCACCTCCTGCCTGGGAAGGCATTAAGATTTTGGCTTGCTTTATGCATTGTTAATAGGGAGATTTATCCCCAATTTAGCTGCCTGGTGGGAGGATTGGTGAGTTGGTACAGCACGAGGCAGCCTTCAGCCTCCGCCGGCATCTCCCCCTGGGCAGGCTGCCAAACGCAGCCCCAGGCTCTGCAGTACAGGGGCTTTCAAGGATAAACCTGGAGCCTGTCTCGCGTCCAGCCAGCCTCCTCTCTCCTCAAATCCCAGCAATCCCCTGCAACACCGTCTGGGAGGAATTTATTACGAGAAGGACACAGAGCTCCAGCTGTTCCGAGAGCTGTTCGGGCTGCACGTGTCCTCTGTGAGCCCATGACACGTTTTAGTGCTGCTGAGGTTTAAAAGCCACAAGCTGGGGAAAAAAAAACCCTGATGCCTGTGCAGGCTGTGTGAACCCCTGCACCATTCCTGCACAGGCACAAGGGGGTACGGACAGAGCTGCTCCTCCATGAAGTGGCTCTTACTGGGATTCAAATGATATGGCACCCAAATTGCACCATGCAGGACCCTTTTATTTTATTTTGCATTATGGTTTGTCACTTGATGCGTAAATTTAGGCCAGTGTTGTGTCCAGTTAGCCAGCATCTCTGTTACGATTTCTTTTTTTTTTTTTAATGGATTATTCATCAACCTGCTTGAGTCCTTAAAAGATTTCTAAGCAATAAAACCAGCCCTGATGCTATTTAGCTTGGCAGCAGAGGCATTTCAAGTCATACTGCCTTCACATCGCTGGAGAGTTTTGTGACATTGCTGGGGGTAGGGTGGTGCAAATTATCAGAAATGAAGCAGTTAACGAGGCTGCAAGTTAAAGTCTTCCGAACCAGCAGGCACCAAAGTGAGGCAGCCGGGTGTGGGGCTATGAAGGTGGCTGCTGCTCCCTTCTCCTGCCTTTGCTGGCTAAACTGGGGCAGTCGGATCCTCAGCAGGGTCCTGTCCCGCCAGCTCACAGGGTGTGTAGCCTGTAGCCTGGTCCATGTCAGGCTTTGATCTGAAGGTGTGGGTTTTTTTGTTTGGTTGTTGCTTTTTAATATAAAGTGATACAATGTTTAGATATGTTGGTCTGAGAGCCTTACAAGGCTAAAAAGAAAGTAAACGCATAAAGGACAGAGACATCCAAAGTAATTTGAAGTTTCTCTTCCCCTCCCTGTATCCTGGACCAGAGTTTGGTGGATGATGCCCTGATCTTCCTAATGAGGAGAGAAGAGCACTACATCATGCCAGATCCTCCAGGGGCTGGGGTCTTGATGCCTGTGCCTTAATCACATGGGGCTGACTAGGAAGGAGATAAGGCTGATTGCGTGTCACCCTGGGATTCAGGATCCATCACATGGACACAACTTCTGCCCTTTCTGCTGTGGCAGGGGGTTGCGACAGAGAGTCCTTTAATGAACCAGTCGCTGGTTTTGGAGTGGGCACGGGCTGGGTTTCAGGCTGGAGACAAGGGAACTGGTTTGGCTGCCAGCTCGCCTTTATCTGCACAGAGAGGATTATTGGGGGAGCCATGTTGACAATCTCTGCAGCTAAAAAGGAAAATTAACTTCCACACAAAGATGTTTTGTTTGTGCAAAGTGGAGAGGGAATAAAGGAAGCTGCCAAAAGAGCTGACATTAAACCCGCTGCTTACCTGCAGCTCATCTGACACCATGACTGAAACCTTTCATTTGCAGCAACGTAATCCAAGATGTTCTTTCTGCAAAGCAGGAAAGTAGGTTATTGCTCAAGTGGAGCTGGGGTGGGGGAAGGAGATAAGCAGGGCCTGATCCTGCCAGGTGCTGCATGCCCTGCACTCCATCCAAGCGGGACTAAAATGCTGGCTGGCCACCTGATTTGGGGATTTTGGAAAGAGCTTGCATGCAAACCCTTTCTGAACTTTTAGGCGAGGGCTGCCCATGCTGTCAGAGGCAGGGTAGCAGGCTACACGCTGCTTCGCCAGCTGTCATCACACTGCCCAGGACAGCACAGAGACCCCTGCACCCCTGGCTGCTGCCTCTGACCCTGCCGGGAGTAGAAATTTAGGGAAAGAGTAAAAACAAGCCTCTCTTTTGGCACTTCCCTGGTTTCCAGCAGCAAGGGCATTTCCTAACCTGCTAACTGAAGTTTAATATTTTTCTAAGGAACAGCTAATTTTGTCAATATATTATAGCAGCATCCTCACGCATGTCACAATTTCAGCAGGGAAGGATGTGGCCTGCCTCTCTTTTACAGCTCCATCAGCAAAGCTTCAGAAACAGAAGGAGCTGGGGCAGAGTTGGGCAGGTGGCCAGACCCCTACCAAGGAAAACACGTGGGACCTGGTCCAGTATGGACATCTGTATCTGCTGCTCCCAGCACTTCATCTTATGCCTGACAAGGTACAGATATGGGCGTTGGAGCCATTTGCCTGCAGGGGATGGAAGAAGAGCAGTGTAATGCGTGAAAACCAGCCTAACAGGAGGCTACAGTTATGTTTCTAAGCATTTGGTTAAAAATCTCCCTTCCCTGACTATGTAGTGCACAGAACTCAATAGGACGGCAGATCAGTTCTAATTTCTGCAAGCTGGTGGTGCTCCCACGCAGCCCCCATGGTTCCCTTTGGTCAGATCACCTGCTCCAGCCACTGGTCCCTCTCGGCTGTCCCGGGATGCAAAGACAGCTGCATGCTTTGCTCAGCAACAGTGAAATCCTCCCCTCTGCAGCACCACACAGATCTTCCCCTATTTCTCTTCCTGCCTTTATATGTGCAGAAATTCACCCGGCTGTGTCTGCTGCTTGATTTTTAGGGTGCAGCACCTGCTGCTTGATTTTAGCCATGGTTTTGTACCAGGATCTTTTCAGAAGGTCATGCTAATTAAAAAATCATATCCCCATCAAAATCACTAATGGAAATACCTCTTGGTGTGCTCCACGCGTGCTCCTGGGGCTCACTGTGATCAGCCCGTCTCTCTTGGAAGGTGGCTTCTTATCCTGGCTGGCAGCAACAGGAACTTCCACACATGCTGTCCTCTGATATTGAGGACATAAATTATTGAGCGGCCCAGCAGCACTGCCCTTTCACAGTGTCAGTGCTGAGAAATGACTGACGCCCTCCCTTTGCATGTCATTCAAATGAAAACCTAGTCGCACCACAGCTGGATGGGAAAGGGCTGGGACTGGCAAACAGGTTTGTTGTGGAGTTCACAGTTCCCACTAAGAAAAACTGCATTTGAACACTACTTTGTATATATTTTCTGGCTGTGTCTCTCCGAGCCCCAGCCCGGCAGAGATGACCGTCCACACTGCACCTGGGACATTTTGCTGGTGTAAATAGCACTTGCACCCAACCTGTTCTGGAAATGGTGCTTAGGGCCACCAAATTCAGCCTTATATCAGCTGCCCTGCAGGGAAATGGGTTTTATTAGGGAGATGAGATAATATGGGCTGTGGCAGCACTTCCATTAGACCCACTGGCATCCCACCCCCTGATGTGCAGGTGTGGGGCATCTGTGCAGATGCAAGTTCATCATACTGAGCACCAGCAATAACTGGGCTGATCCCTGAGTGGATGCACCAGGACAGGGACTGCCAAACGAAGTAGAAGCGCAGCCCTCTCCTCTTGTATCAGCCTCATCTTAAGGAGTCATTTGTATTAAGGATGGCCTGATTTATGATTTGGCTGGGATTAAAATACATTTCCTTCCAGAGTGATTTTATCCAGACTTTTCAAACCACTTCATGAACTCAAATAAATCCTTAGGAACTCTCTGGCAGGTAGATGCCTTTAATTCTCCATTAGACCCTTGGCACTCAGCAAACTTGACACATCCAGAGGTGGTAGGGAGGACAAAGTGCCCGGCTAAGACCTGGGAGCTGGTGATCTTCAAGCTTTATCCACTAAAACTCGAAACCTGAAGCCTCTTTCAACTGTTTTAGTGTAAGAAATCAAGCTATGGTGGCATGGAGTCAGGAAAAGGATGCAGGACAGACCACAGGAGTCCTTACTCTCTCCGGGCATCTGAAACACTTCTCCTTTCGCCACTACCCTGCATCATCATGCTGCCACCCCTTCAGCAGCTGAAGGATGCTGAAAAATCACAGCTAAAGCTTTGTTTTGTCTGCTTCTGCCACCTGAAACAACCTTCTGTTCAGATGGAAGCACTGAAGTGTTTCTTAAAACATCTCTTCCTCCCTCCTGCCATTAAATATTTAACAGAGGAGCGCCAGGAGAAACTGCGTACGGTTACTGAGGCAGGCTGGCACAGTGCTGGGAACCACGGAGAGCTTGATTTAAATAGCAAAGAGATGGCAGGTGCTCACAAAGCACCTTTTGGTTTTAGGTTCCCATTGCCTCTGTCACTGGGGTGCTCCCCACTGCATCCCCAGCATTGCATCCCCAGCATTGCATCCCCATCCTGACAGCTGCTGCACCAGCTCGGTGGCTGAACAAGCAACATGGATACAACTGAGCACTGCGGGGGAAGGCAGGCTGGGTTGCACACATGCTTGCTGAGACCAGTCCTGCTTTACAGATCTGGTGAACTAAATCATATTGACCTGGAAACCAAGTACTTGTCAGGACTGATGGGATTGTGGCAGTGTCTGGGACAGGAGCAGAGTGTGTAGCCCCCCAGCAACCAGGGGTCATGTCATCCCCACCTGGCGCTTTGTCTCCCCATCATCACCTTCCCTATTCTGCCTGATTTTGGAGGGATGAAAGGTGGCAGAGGGAGGGCATTGGTGAGACTCAGTGCTTTGCAGTTGCTGTAGCAACTGTGGTGTCTCTAGCAGCAAGAGCACACATTTCCTGCAGCTACACCGAGTGTGAGCTGGTTACTTGAGGGCAGATTATCTTTTTTCCTCTGCCAGAAAAAAGCCTCCCTGTGCCTCCCCAGCAACCAGAGCCCAGGAGGTGCTGCTGAGCCTGCAGCAGAGGTGCAGAGCAGCCCGCTGCCAAGCCCGAGGGACGCTGCTGCACCTTCCTGCTCCTGGGCAGTCTTCTGCATGAGCCAAACCTCAGCACCTCCTCCAGACCCTCCACTGCTCCCCACTTGGCCCTCTGGCAAGCACAACCTGCCTTTCCCTACCTAGTCCAGAGAGAGGGGTTTACTGCAGCCATCCAGGCTCCTCCCTGGGGCAGCTCAGACCTCAGTTATTTTTCACATGAATTAGAGCATCTACTTTGATGGGGAGGGATCAGGCTCAATCAAAACATTCTCGGTAGTGGAGGATCACCACAAGCTTTGCTAAGTTACTTTCCTGATAATGACTTTTCAGTAAGAGAGCCTTTTTCACAGGATGGATTAACTGGGTGGCTGTTTCCAGTTATCTTGTAAGACTTTGCCTCCTAAATCTTGTTATTCCCCCATGTTTGTGCATCACAAGCCCTGACCTGCTCTCCCTTCCTTTTGAGAAACCAGAGAGATGGAGCTTCTTCAGCCAGCCCTTGGAATGCTTTGGAGCCTCCTCTCTGAGCCTCAGTGACTTGGCCATGGCACTGGGGTTTGAGCTCGAGGCACATTGCTCCAACGTGCCACCCTTGTGCCAGGACTGGCCTTCGGCCACATGCAATGGCAGGAGCACACATCCATGTGGAGTCGATCAGCCTTGTTTGGGGTCCACCCCGTATATATGACTTGTCTCTCTTTTCCTCCAGTAACGTGCCTTCATGTTCAGTTCACATAAAGCACATCCTGCTGGCCTTTGCCCAGCACACCCAACAGGTCACATCAGCCAGCAGATAAATGGAGAACAAAGCAAACAAACCTTAGTGCGAATGCTTCAGTGTTGCTTACCACTCGTGGCTCTGGGTTGCATCTGCTTTGGTTTTGTTTGCAAAACTAAGCCCCAAGCCTGGCACAAATGCAGAGATCTGGCCCGTTTCTCCAGCTCTGATCCAGCCTTTTCACCACCTGCCTTTGGGACGGCTCCTTCCTTCCTTCCTTCCTTACTTTTCTTCCTTCCTCAGATGGTCATCCTCACCACAGAGAAAGAGATGGCAGGGGCTGTTGTCGCCCAAAACAGAGTTTTTTTCACCCAAATCATCACTTGATGTGCCATTTCTTAGTTGGTGTTTTCGGGGCTGCAGCTTGAGCTTTACGTTCCCTGGGAAGTTTTCTTGGAGAACAGGTTGGCTGGTTGCGGAATGTCTCACTGCTATTTTCAGCCTGGGACGTTTTCCCTTTTTTTCTTCAAAGTACAACAAAAAACCTGTCAACAAGTCACAAAAGAGTGATCTCAGTCTAAAATACGAGCCCTGGCACGGGAGGGCATTTGACTCAGAAGCTGCTTCCCATCTTTGGAGATGTGAAGTATGTTCCACTTCGTCATCCCAAAGGTCTTTAAACGCTTATAAAAACAGAGTTTATTTATCTGCAGTCAGAACAGCCTATCTATTATCTTGAAGGCTGAATTCAGAAAGTTTCTTCAGAAATTTATTGGTTTCATTCCTACCAGTCTGAACAGAAGTTTTCCACAGAGTCTGTCAAAATACAAATGTCTCAATTCCAATTTCCTTCAGTCTTTAGCAAGACATCACATTAATTGTGTTAAAAAAGCACTTTTATTAGTTACTGAGAAAGCAGGAGTCTGGCAGCTCTTCTTGACCACTAGCTGTTCACTTTTGTGAAGTCTCCTTGCACAGCGGTTTGATCCAATGCAGTGGTTTTCTCCACCAGCAAACTCAGCAGTACCTGGAGCCAAAGGGACCAGCTCCAGGCAACGATTATTTGCTTCAGGTCTCAAGAATTCCTACCGCTGCCCAGGCAAAGCCTTTCTGCCTCTCTCGAGGCTTCTCACATCCCCATCATCAGAAAAAACAGAGCGGTGGAGGCCCATGGTCAGCCTGAGGCCAGGGAGACCCATGAGAGCAGTCATAAATACATCCAGAACAGCGTCATTTCTTCTACACCTGTAATGCTTTCAAGCGGACTTCAGGAAAGATCTAATGGCTTGTAGGAGTTTCATTTTTGTCTGATTTTGCCTAGGGCTCTGTTTCAGCCAACAGCTCAACCTACTGATAACATGGCATCTACTTTGCAAGGAAAAGGTGGTCATGAAAAAAGCCAGCAATTCCCAGTCCTTCCCCCATCTGATCTCCATGGGATGCTCTGGGATCGCTCCTGCCAACACTTGGTCACACTGGAGCTGTGTGGGCAGCCAGAACCCCAAACATCCCACCAGCTTCCTTGCATCAGCCCTCTCGGCTTCCTTTGGTCAATGCCAGCGCACAGGGAGCAGGACACCCACTGCCCGTGCCTCGGGGCATCAGCCACCTGCAGCACACACGCGATTCCCTGTGATACACGCACCACGGCGAGATACAACCAGGTCACGAGCATTTAATGGGAAAACTCAGCTCTACTCCACATTTGCTATTGACTGCCCCATTCTAAAGAGGGTGACAGACATGACATGGCATTAAATGACACAAATTGAGGTTGGCCTTTCCCTCCAGGCATCTTTTTCAGCACCCCCAATGCCATGCCAAGCCAAGTTCCTGCTCACGCTTCAGCTCCACAAGTACTTTAAGGAGTAGCGGCACACACACGTGCAGTCCTCACGTGGAAGGAGCCTGCGCTCTGATAATCAAGATATTAATGCTGAAAGACTGAGCAGGTTTCCCTTAGCTGTCACAGCTTGGCTGTGGGGAGCTTATGAAAAGAAAATAAAAAAATTAGAACTTACTTGAAATAGCCAACAGATCAAAACCTGTAGATTTCTGGAAGCAGCCATGCTGGGAAGAACCACGTGTTAATGGTCTAGTTATAAGATCTCTTATGGTTGTGTTTTGCTGTAAATTAACATTAAAATATTAATGTAAAATAACACAAAGCATTAACTTTGCAAGCATTAAATATTGGCAGGGCTGGCAGGATTACACCCATCCATCTCCAGAATCACCTGCATGAGCACACTCACACCGTCATCTTCCAGCCAGGCACATACAGACACCCCATGCGCAAGGATGGTCAGGACAGGCACAGGTGAGAGCCCAAGATACAATGGGAGCAAATATCTTCCTGCAGAAATGGTTTGTTGGCTGCTCAGGTATCTGTGGAGGGATCCATTGGTCAACAGAAACCTGGAGTGATCATCTTTCAGGTTGAAGGAAAAGCTGTGCCACCCAAAAAGCACAGTTCAGCCCTTGTCACAAACCCCTTTGATCTACCCTCAGTTTAACACAAACTCACCTGGGGAAAATAAATTCTCTCAGGCTTGAGAATGGGTATCTGATACCCAAATCTGATGGTTAAAAATATTTTGATTGTAAAAATGCCTTCTTGACCTCCCTTGCTGTCAGAGTGCTCAAGGGGATCTGGAGGTCTCTTACCTACAAGAGTGCAAAGGATCAAGCCCACGGAGCAACAAATATTAGGGAAAGTCTTCATTCAGCACAGGCCCCTCAACTCTGCCCTTAATTTTAGGACTCCACTCCAAATTTTAGACCAGAAACATGCAATTAAGGGCTGAGCGAGGCCTGGTCATGGCTTCTGCACAGGATGTGGCTCCTGCACAGAAGAGCAAGCACCAGTGCAGGCGTGTATGGTGGAGGGACCTCATTGCTCATAATGTAGCCCAATTTTGCTTTCAAGTGCTGGCCTAATTGTGATTGCTGGAGGCCAGATGATGCAACTAGTTGGGTGCCTGGACCAGATGCTCTCACATATACTTGGTTTTACACCTGTATTATTCACCTCCCCCATGAGAGCCAGCCCTGACTTCTCCTGGCCGGATGGAAAGGAGAATCAGGCATTTCCATTATTTATCCCTTGTACCAGCCACATCCAGCCTGACAAACAGCCCCGTCACATGCCCTTTGCATGGCTGGGGAGAGCCTCAATTAGATGGCGGTGGCCACGCATGGGCCACCAGCCCCGATGTTTACAGGAAGCACCGGCACAGAGCATGGAATTAAAAAGACCACAAGGAAGTGAGGGATTATTTACTGGAGATTAAAGGACATGGAAAAACCACAGGACAAATCAGTGGGACCTAAGCAATGGTAGCTGCTATTTCAGTCTTCCAGCTGCTGGCATTCACACCGGTCATGCTGCGAAAGGAGAATTTAGGAGGAATTCAGTAGAACAGATGGTGGCCCTGCTTTTGGACCAGTAAAAGACACCAAAGAATAGACCCTAATAAACCTGCTGGAAGGATGGGAGGGATGTCTGCTCCACTCCTACCCTTTCTCAACCAGTCCTGTGAGTCTTCCTTCTCCCCTGCTGTGATTCCTGCTTTTGGCCTGTATCCCCAGCCCAAGCAGCTCCAGCCAGACCTGCCTGCCAGCAAAACCACAGAGATATGCCCATGGGTTAGCCCAGATTAGTCAAGATAAAGCACCTGCTCAAACCTGGGAGGAAGTGGGGTGAGGGTCGAGGTCTGACATCTCAAGACCTTCAAAACAGAAATGGGAGCTGGTGTTTTGTGGAATCTCCATGGAAAAGGGGAAAGCTACCAGGTGAAGGTTAGTCATGGTACCCCAATCCAGTCTAGCCAAATTCCTCTCAAAACCACTTCTTCTCCAGGCTTTGGCCTTTAGTTTAAGCACTCACAACCTCCTTTTCTCTTAGAAAGTTGAAACCAATCAGTACTGTCTCTGGGGTAACACGATGCAGGCAAAGCTTGTGGCCAAGCAGACACCTTACAAGTGCTAGCCCTTGTTTTAGGTGCCTCAATCCAAGCACCCGTGAGGTCACCTAATTTTTGGTGAGGTCTGCTTTTCAGTTAAGACTGGCCAACAAGATTTCAGCGGTTGCTCATGAGCTCTGAAATTTGGGTTGTAACTGGATCGGGTCTCATGTCAGAGAGTCCCCACCTCTACCTGCAGCCATGGATATGCAACTGCTGCTCTGGTGGCACTCCAGGATGGCCATGAACTCAACCTCACTTTTTCCCCAAAGTCCTGTGAGATTTTCCAAATGCTTGAATGCACTTTCTCTAGCATCCCCTGTCCATCCCCACGGTTGATAAAGGTTGAGCTCCCCCTCCCAAAACAGCATCTCCAGCAGTCCTGTGCCCCTTTGTGCTGGCTGCAGGGTGGCAATTCAGCCCTGACCTCATGGACTGAAACCCCAGCCCCGCTCCTTGCACCATCTGTGGTGAGCACGATCTTGGGGGAATTACAGAGCTCTGTAAAGGCGGTGGGAGGGAAGGAGGCTCTTCTCGGTGAGGAGCCCACAAGAAGCTCCACTGACATTCCTTCCTTCTCCCTTGCCCTGCATGCACATAGCTGAGCAAACACAAAGCGGCACGTCACCTTCGTGTTTGACCCAGAACTGTGCTTGGCTGCTGGTGCTGTACCACAGGCTCCCTCTGGAAAGCAAACAGTAGCTCAGTGGGTTTTTCTTTTTCTTTTCATTTTGTTCTCCCTACAACAAATAGAGAGAAAGGATGAATGAGCTTATTTTACAGCCTCAGAGGAATACCCAACCATTGTTAGCTTGACACATGCTGCAAAAAGTGATGGCTAAGAAAATAAAAGCTTATTCTTTCCTGAATGGGTGGCTGAAAAAAACCAAACACCACCCCACCCCAAAGCCCCTTCCACAGGCCAGCAGCAGCATTTCCATCAGCTGCGTGGCTGATCCACAACCCAATGACTTCCAGGCAGGACCTGACCTGCTGCACGTAACACAAGGCACGTGAAGATCTGGGTTTACATCATTTTTGAGGAGTCTGAAGCCCATGTTTCCTTCTCTCAATTCTCTGCAGGTAGAAAATGTTGTCACAAGGTCTCAAAGTCCTAAATCCCAGGTGAGGCTCAGGCACCTGCAATGAGTATGTCAGAGATGATGAGACACTGAGGGTGACCACCTCTGCTTTGGAGAGCCAGCATTGCCAATAAGTAGGTTCAACAACACTTTCTCCCCTGGAGAGAAGAACTAAGAGCCAGGACATGCAGAGAAAATAGCCATGCCACAGCTGCTCAATTAATTAACTCAATTCATTTTAACCAGGACCTCTTGGGTGATTTCACTGCAGCCATCTCTGCTAGGAGAGCTGGGCGCCATCGCCTGCTGCAGCCTTCTCTGAAGCAGTAACTTGGTTCCGGAGCTGTATTTCTCTCCACTCATCATATAACTTGCTTCTGCCACGAATTCACATAATTTTCCCTGGTGGTAAAGTGGTAAAATCAACCTCAGGAGCTCAGAGTCTGCAAACGGGGATTCAGAGTTCAGAGTCTGTGGGTGTCTCGTGCAGTTCAGTGACAAACGAAGGGAAAGAAGAGAAGAATCCCATTAATGGAACAAGTCCTTTATAATTCACCCAAACAAACTTCCCACCCAAGCCACTGCTTTTTAACAGATCGATTAAAAAAAAAAGGCAGGAAATGCTTGTGAATATACTCCTTCCCTGTCGCAGCTGCAATTCCGCTTTCAAACACACCTGACTTTGGAGACTGGCTTGGATTTGTATGGCTGCACACTAATTGTCCTGCTTTATCCAGTGCTCAAAATGGCTGCAAAAAGGAGCTAAGACAGACGCCTGGAGATGCAGCCCTAGATGCTGAGCCACCACCTCCCTCCGTCCCCTGCCCAGTGTGTACGGGCTCCCAGGAACAGCGACGGACGGGCGGCTGAGATTGTATCCGAGACCATTTCCTTCCCTTTGCTGCTGTGTGCATCAACAGGTGCCTTAATTTAAAGAATAAAGACTCATTTTCTTTTAAAGTCTATAAAATCAGGAGATCAGCTTCCTTACTAATATCAGCAGAGAGCAAAACAAGAGCCCAGGCAATTTTATCAGCTGTGGGCAGGTCTGTCAGAGAAGCGATGCACCACAGAGGGGATGAGATCTCATCTTATACTAAAGGCAGCCGCATACCCGTCCACTGCTGTGTAGTGCCCTTAATAGCAAAAACAGCAACTAGAATCTTCAAGGGGTTAATATCTGAACAAATTACAGTGAGGAACAAAAAGGGGATTTTGATTTAACTTGGATTTTCTTTTTTTTTACCTATTAAGTGACCAAAGCTTTTAAGCTGTGTTCCAGAGAGAGCCTCCTCCCCATGCTGGGGCAGCTGCCAGCCGTGCTTCACCCTCCGGCCGCTTAGGAAGGGAGCGAGAGGAGAGGGCCGGTGCTGGGGGTACATATCCTGACCCGGAATTTCATGGATTCCCCCGCACCGCGTGGGGAGCGGCGGGAGCCTCATTATGTAGAGGTGCACGCAGGGGACTGGCTCGGTGACAGCAAGTCTGCTCAGTCGCAGACCAAATGGCTTAATAGAAACTGGATCCAACTGGTCCAGCCTTGTGGGTTTTAATTTAAACTGCAGTTATAAGGTGTGATTAGAGGCACGGGATGCTGCGCCAAGAGCTCAGATGCGAAGCAAAAAACATATATTAAAAGAAAAAGACCTTCCCTTAAACCTATATATATATTTCCATTATTAACTCTTTGTCTGCCACTACTAGATACCCAAGGGAATCCTGGGCCATCTGAGGACACCTCAGTGCTGCTGCTTAAACCCGGGGGGCTGTAAGAGGTCTGTCAGCACCGCAGAGGAATTTGGCCACCGAAACACTAACATTTATGGGCTTGATATTAGTAATAACCACAGCAGAGCTTCACAGGGACTGACTGAGTCTCTCCTGCCCCACAGCTGAGATCAAAGGAGACAATGTCCTCCCCAAAACCCCTGTGCTGGCCAGCAACGGCTGCAGCAGGGGCTGTGCTCTGGCTGCCTTCTTTTTGAGTTACTCCTATACAGCGGACAGGGAGACAGTGCTTTTCTGGAAATGGTTAAATGACGTCTCGTTCTCCTGTCTCTAACTAGTCACCCAAAACTCAATCTGGCAAATGGAGACCTTTGGAGATGTTAACACAGTTCAAACCTTCAGCCATATGGATAAAATTGCAATTCAATAAAATTGCTCATTCTTTATCTTCAGGCAGCATCATCATGCAGTTAATTTCAAGCTTTCCAGTAAGCTGTAATATATCTTTTAACCTAAGAGCTCTTTTGCATGACACTGAAATAGGTCCCAGTCTATATACATCTGCTGCCAAGACAAATGTATGGTTGAGCAGCAGTAAAGAGGATATAAAAGACTCCCACGTTACAAATGTAGGAGGCAGAGGATATTTTAGCATGGCAGTGGTTACACTTTTGGCAGCTTTGCTATAATAAACTTTGTTTTCAGAGCCTTAAAATATTCCCTGTGCAGTGCAGACTGACATATTTGCTTTCAGCAGAGCTGTCTCAGGGGCTGGGGCTGGTGAACAGAGCTCGGGAACGTGGGAGAACACGATAGAGTTAATACCACCCTACGTTTAAACAGGGTATTTCCTCACAAAATGCAAATATTTACAAATGCCATCAGGTCATGGTAGGCCCATTGCCATGGATGCAGAGAGGGACTCAGGAGGTACCTGCACACAGTGTGCTGAACCCCAGGGCTGCTTCAGGAGCTGGGGGCAAGGGAAAGAAGCTGAGCAGGCAGGTCAAAGGCCAAAAACGTGAGGGAAAAGGGGTGTCAGACACCAACCTTGTGTTGGAAAAGTCCCTGGAGACGTCCACTATCTTACCATCTGATGGAGATCTCAAGTCACCTGCCCTTGCTGGGTGCCCGCCTGGACCTCATGTTCCTGCCTCGAAGCACAGGCACCCCATCTGCAGCTGGCAGGTGGACGTGGGCTTCCATGTGTCTCCCAAGTCATCCTGAACTCTAATATTTATCCACCCAGGCACTAAGTTACCTATGGAGATAATTAGCAGTGACAACTCCTGCCTTAGTGCACTCTGGGATGGCAAGAGTAGTAGCAAAAGCTTTTATCCAGGAAATTTTTCGAGCGGAAAAGGAGAGCTTGTCTCATGCAGCTGATGGGAAAAGGAAGCAGCAGGGACAGCATCGCGACTCGAGAGTTGTTGCCTGGTCCTGTTTGCTCTCTGTCTCCCCATCAGGCAAGGCAGGGTTGTCCTCCAGGTCCTCAGATGCTGTCACCGTGATGCTGAGGGCAATGTGCTCTGCGAATGACCAGCAAGTCCCTTTGCTCTGGGAACTCAGCCTGACAAGGGAGGACACAAGGATGATTGCTTTGAAACTTCAGGATGGATTTCCAGACACTCTAAACATCAGCTGAGCCAGAGGCAGAGCACAGAGCAGCAGCAGAGAGGCGGCTTCCTACCTTCTAGTCCCTGTACCCCCAAACAACATTTCCCAGTGTCTGGCCTGCGACAGGAAAGGAGTGAAATCATAGAGTCCAGTCAGATCAGTTTGAACCATCAATTTCTTGCAGAGTGGATATCTTGGAGTTCAGATGGGCCTGGTCTGAATAGCAAAGTAAACATGAGACCAAGCTCTGTGCAATAATATTTTGGAAAACGGGCAAATGTTGACCTAGCCCAGGGTATGGACTTAGTATCGAACCCAAAAGGAGCTCTGGGAAGTGGGGTCAGCAGGACTAGTCTGTGTCAGGTGCAGTCCAGACACCTAGAGATTTCTGTGGGTACGGAGGGCCAAGTATAATAAGGGGGTAAATAACCAAACAATACTGTTTTACAATGTTTTATGTGTACATACAATCCCAGAAATTCAACCCTGCTAGTTACCATTTCTGAGCCAGCAGGAAAAAAGACCGCATCATCAAGCCTCCTTAGAAAAGCTCATTGCTACTTCTGCTGAACTTGGATGGGGTCTTAGCATAGAGGATTTTGTGAGCATGTGATAGCATTATAGTTTCATGCTAATCTGTCCTCATTGTGTGCTATTAAAAATAAATAAAAATCATGGCTTCCTAATCCACAGGCTGCTAACTGTGGGAAAAAAGTGTTTGTCGCAGCCTTAGCAAGCACTTTAAACGCGTCACACTTCTGTATTTATTTATTAGTGAGTGAATGTATGACCACATTGTTACTAACCTGAGTATCTGGACTGCAAAACCCAGGCAGCTCCTTTTGCAGGACAAATCCTTCATGTCTTCAGCAGAAACCCTGCACCAAGCAAGTCACAGGGCTGGGCAAAGGGTGACCTGACCCCTCTTGTGCATGGACAATTGGCGGGGTTTGGCAGTGCCTCACCAATAAAAGTTACTGCCTCTGGCAGGTTTGTTTTGGATTCCTAGGGAATAAAAGAGAAAGAAAGAAGTTATTTTGCAAGTAGATCAGGTATCAAAGAATAAAAACAAGCAGGTGCTTTTGCTATCTGCAGGCTGAGCCTTCTACCAAGAAGCCAGGTGTATATTCTTGCCTGGGGTGAAACTCCCCCCAATTCAAAGAGGCAGCATGACAGAACTGGGGCTCTGATCTCCGCAGATGCATGAGGCCCAGGAGAAGGTCTCAATTTCAAACTTCAGGAAGCATTTTCATCTTATGTCCCCTCTCCAACCAGCAAGGCCCAGCAATTCCTAAGGGGAAAACCCATGTGGACTGAGGAATGCTTTCCTTCTCTTGTCTTTGCAGCACAGGACAAGGAACCAAACGACCTTCTAGACGTGAGCTCTGGACAAGACAGTGAGTGTCTGCCATGGGGACTGCAAGTCCGCCCGCAGGGACACTCCTGTCCTCTACACACACAGCAACAGGGCCCCGCGCCTGCATTGGCCAACATGTTGTCAACTAGTGAATAAAGATGACGCAGTTCTAGAAATAAACCCAATCCCAGCCTCTGCTCCAGTAAACAAACTTCCTTTTGAAGATGCCTGGGTTCAGCCTCCCCGATGCTTCTGTCCCAGCGTCTGGCGGAGCACCAGCCACCCACTCCTCATTAGCTTGATGGGTACCTCAGCAGCACAAATCACCTCAAGTTACCTTGGCCACCGAGCGCAGCGGATCCTTCCACAATGAAACAGCACAGCAGGAATTATCCCAGTCCATAATTGCTCTAAGCAGACAATAAACCAGCTCATGCTGGTGGAAGTAGCCACTTGGAGGTAATAACCCAGCGAGTAACAATAATGGCAGCAGATACTTGATAAAAAGCAGGGAACAAAAGAGAAAGCTTTCTCCATTATACAAAGAACGGATGCTTTCTGTTTGCTTCCTTCAGTTCAGAAATGCATTTAGCTATTTGGAGAGCGATGGAGCACAGCTCACCCGCACGCACAGCAAAAGCGGGTTTCAGGCTGGGGGAGGAAAGGATCGTTTTCCATTAGTAAGATCATGGACAGGAAAATTAGTTTTCTTCTTTTAATCTTTCTTGGATTTCTACCCAGCCACTACCTAGACATTTTATTTTCTTCAAGAGAAATGTCTGCATATTGGAGGGGAAAAGTCCAAATCTGCTTTGGGTTGGTTAAAAAAGTGCATTGAAATACAGATGTGCTTGTTCCCCTCACCTACACCCTGCAAGTGCCCCAAGCCAGGCAATGGGGGCTGAGCCATGCTTGTCTGAGGCAAATCCCTAAAACCAGGGGCTTTCATAGGCCTCCTGCCCCTGCACATGTCTTGTGACCCCAAGCTGCCCAAGCTGCTGACACCGGGGGTCCGGCCCCTTGCCACGTAACTGCTGGCCTGCAGCTCTGCAGCACCACAAAGCACTCCTCAAGTGCCATGAAAGGCACTGGCATGGTGGAGGCAGGTGGATGGCAACACAGCCCTGAGGATGTTTATTATTGTGGCTCTGGCTCAGCAGCAAGTGCCTGGCATGGTCGCTTCAGCAATACCCCTTTCACACTCAGTTCCCTCCTGCGTCCCCAGCAACGCCACCTGCCACCTCCCACCAAACCCCTGGGAGGGCTGCCATGGGCACCGGCGCTGTGATGGGCTCCTGCAAAGAGGATGGGAGCTGCAGGAGACAGAAATCACAGCAGAGAGAAACCAAGATGTGAAAGATGGAGTAGCAAAACCCAGGGGCATTTGTGTGGGGTTTAAAGACCAAAGTGCCAGCTGGGCACAACACGACCCTGCTCCAGCCATGCTGAGCTTTGCCCTGTAAAATAAATGAGGCTGAAGACAGCCATCTGCAGTGAAGAGCGTACCAGGGAAGGCTCTGCAGGACTGCAGAGGCTGAGCACTGCTGGTTAAAGTGCTGCGGAAATGTGAATGAAGCAGATGAATGGACGGAGAAATGAATGAAGGAAGGAAGGGGAAGTGAATGAATATTACATGGACTCACTGCCTTTCATCCTGGGATGGCAGAGCCGTGCAGTGCAGCTGATGAGCAGGAACCGTGTCGGTACTCCCCGGAGAAACCCCTGGTCAAAACAAATCAGATTATTTCCTGTTGATAGAGCCCTTCAGGGGGAGGTGAACAGGGAGATGTGGCATATGGATTCATATCACTTGAAGCATGAGGCTTTCCCCATACAAAATCCCTGCAACTCCCCCTTAATCAATGTGACAGATCATTACTTATTGAGTTGCCCTCATTCTTGCTATTCCAGACACCACATGATTTCCATGGCAACAACATCCCAGCCATCCCAGGCATTTTCCTAACCTCTGTCATCTGCTGTCAAGCTACACCAGTGCATAACCAGGAGACACAAGCACCAGGGCCATGAAGGTGCCTTTTGGCACTGGGGGGGTTAAACGTCCATTATGCCCCAACGTGGCCCAACTCTGCGAGCCCCAGGAACCTCTTGCAGCCAAGTGTGGCACAGGGCTTGCAGGCAGCTGTAGGGATTTTCAAGATGCACACAGAAATGAAAAATAATTTTCTGGAGGTTTTATCATGCTGTTCCAGAGCGCAATCAGCTGAACCCACCGGCCAGCCTGACTGCAACTGGATTCAGGGTGGTGTAAATGGGATGATGGGAGGAAGCAGCAAGATGCTGATTCTCCCTTTGTAATGCAGAGCAGGGTCAGGAGTGATCCCAGATGTTTTGGGGAGGAAAAGGAATACAGCTTCACTTCTAGTTTTGAGGATAAAACATGCTCTCTTCTTGTTTTCTACCTTCTGAAGGAAAAACTAGCCTGGGATGTGATGCTGCCACAAGCAGCACACACAGACTCAGAGGAGCATCCAGCCCTGCTTGAACATGGTGCCACAGATCACCCCTCAATGCCAGTTTGATCCTGTATGGCTGTGTGGACTTGGGGTGTCGTCATCCCTGCAACATCATCGAGCTGCTCCTCTAGCAGTGCCTGCTCACGGCTGTAACACTGCTGAGCCTGGCTGCGAGAGCCATTTTGCAAAGGTTTAGTAGGATATTTAGGGTTGGATGCAAAGTTCATGGACTATCTGTGGGCTTCAAGCAGATTTTTGAAGTGACCTCAAGAGCACAAAGCCTGCCACGCATGGGCATCTGGGCACACAGACGCGGCTGTGCTGCACAAAGCCGTGCTGCGAGCCTCGCTCACACAGGAACCTCCTCTGCTGCTGGCAGGAGCTAGAAATAAATTGTTTGTTTTTTCCTCTTTCACTTACCTCACTCCCTCCGTTAAGCAGCTGCCCCTCTAAAATGCCAGGGAGGATTTAGGGCAGCTGAGCGCTGTTGCAGCAGCCGGAGCCTGGCCAGGCAGAGCATCTCCCACCTGGCTGCTGGGAAGGGGCTGTAGCGCAGCACACAGGGACAGACGGGCATCACGCCTCGCCCAAGCCAGCACAGAAAGCACCTTTGTCTGTGCCTCCTTCAATCATATCACCCTTTCAATTCAAACACAGGTTTCACCCCGACACAATAGGGTTTTTTCCTGCTAGAGGTCTGCAGCCCTGACTCCACAACAACCTGCATTTTTCATAAGCCGTGTCAAATTTTGTGGTAACCCCGCAGAGTTATCGTCCTGTAACAAAACCAACTGCTGTACTACATTAAGCACGCTGCTCATCTTGCTAAAATATTACTCAGCATCAAACGCAGGGCACCGGACCCAGTTCCCTGCCTTCCTGCAGGGAGTTTGGCCACTGCCTGGTTTGGCAGTTGCAGGACTGGACCTGGACAAGAGGATCCATTTGCAGACTGGGCCAGCAGTTTCCTTGAGTGAGGCTGGCTGTTCACAAACTCTGTGCTGGAGTCTTTACAATTGCTTGCATAAAGACCCTTCACCCCAGGAAAAAAGAGATGCTCTATCCTGCTGCAACTTGAGCTAATTTGCTTTACCTGAGTATAAATGCTCCAGACTTGGGGGTGAGAGACTCTCAGTGAAATTTTGGACCAGTCCCTTGGCCCCACACTGTGAAGCAGCTGGCTGGGTTTGGAGGGAGCATCTGCACTCACACCACTGTGACTTCCCTGAGTAGTTCAAGACAAATTGCTCCATGGAGGATGCCAGTCAGGGCAGCCACAGCTGGGATGTCTTTGGTGGTCATGGGTCTGAGAAGGGACAAAGCTTTAGAAAGGGTAGGGAGGGTTACATCATCAGCTACCTTGCAGGAACCACTCAGGTTGGTGCAGAGCTTTGCACAGAACTCAAATATATTCAGACAACTTCATAAAAAATGGGTTTAAAATAAATAACTTGGTAAACCCTGGATTGAACAAGCTATCAATGTTCCCTTTATAATTAAAATATGAGAAAGAGCAGTAACCCCTGGGGTTTATAAGTGATAAAGGGGTATAGCCCTAGCAGGAAGCTAGGGGTATAGCCCAGGTCAGGGGTTAACCCCTTTGCCAGCTCTGTAAAGAGATGGGTGACCTGGCACCACCCAGCCCAAAGAGCTTTCCAGAAAAGAGCCAGCTGCTCCAAGGCCTGGGGGGTGCTCTGGTGATGCTCTGGGGCTGCACAGGCAGGATGGGAACAGAGAGGCTCCTTTCTGGCTGAACAGCCCCGAGCAGCTCAGGCAGAGCCAGCCCAGGCTGTGCCTGAGCTGGAGCCCTGCTCCCTCCACCCACACAGACACTGTTTGGGAGAGAGGAAAGGCAGAAAAAAAAAATAGAAGACAAATTGAGACTTACCTTGGTGTTTTTGCCTGCCACTCCCACTGCTCCCCTTCAGCCTAATCATTCTCTTCCTCTTCAATCAAGGCCAATTTGCAAGAGGAGCAGTTCCCAGTGCCTGAGTGCAAAAGCCTTTAATTACTGTCATCTGGGAGGCTGTGTCAGGCTCCCCTCTAGTGCCTTTTCATACTTTTCAGAAGACAGTGCTCCAGGACCTGACACCCCCAACATGCCATTTGTCAGGCTTTATTTTAAACAAGCACTTGCTGCCTGTTAGGAGGCTCGGGAGAAAATTCCTCGTGGTCCATCTGCGCTGCTCCTGCATCGACACAGCGATCACAGCCAGGCATCGAGCTGATTTCGGTGGCCTCGCTTGGGCACCAGTCTCCTGCCTGCAGCAGCTCACTACACACAAACCTCGAGAACTGCATTGCTCCGTCCCTTTGCTCTCTCTTCTCCTGTTTCTCAACTGGGCTCACACTGTGTATTAAATCAGAGATGGAGACAAGAGTATAGATAGGGTCAGCGAGGGACAAGACAAATTCAGAGAGACCAAGCTGCCTGATGACAAATTAAGTGTCCCCAAAGCATCCTCTCCCACACAAGTCCCCAGGCTTGCATCCCTAGGAGGACATGCCCCATGGGGATACACGCTCCGTATGTACTGTGCGGGTTTTGGTATCAGCCAGGGGTTTGTATTTTATCCTGCTTGGGAAAACATGAACACAGAACCTACAAAAACCAATCTGGCACACCCAGCAAGGATGGGAAACAATTTTGCTGCTGCCCACCCTGCCACACTGCAGGTAGGGCTGACGGCCTATTGGGGCAAACCAGTGCAAGTTGCCTTAAACACAGCCTAAGCTGCAATTGGGAGTCTGCCAACTCAGCAGTCTTGCAGCTTGGGCTCAACATACACTGAGATAGAGGAGAAAGGATGCCAGAAGGTTCCTAGATGTCCTGGACCAGCACCCATGGGATGTGCTCTATGAATAACACCTACTAGAGTCATCCTTCTAATATTTTGTCTTTGGAGCATCACCTGCAGCAGAGAAAAGCTTGCAGAGGAGGATTTCTGGGGAGCCTCTGCCAGTGGGTGGCACTGCAAAACCAGCAGTATGGAAGAGGCAGCAGAGCAACGACCTGGGGGTGGAAGAACAGCACAGCCACGGCACACACATGTGCTGCGAATTGCTGGCTAGACAGCCTGGTGGATTGGATACAGGCAGCGAGCATCCCGGGGATGCTGCAGCCCAGCTGGTGGGAGGAGGAAAGCTGCTGGTGGGGAAGCAACGAGGCAACAGCGAGGGGTTCGAGGTGCTGTGGCGGTGGAGGCCAGCAGCACCGTGTCTTCTGCAGGCACTGTGGGGTGTGAATGAATCCACATCCACATGGGACAATTCATGGTTAGCCTTCTCAGAGGTAGGAGCAGTTCATTGTTTTCCTTTGCCATCCAACTGTAACTTTATCTCTGCAGCTAAAAATCACATAATACATCCCCCCAGATTATGAGGTCTTACTTCTGGCAATTAGGTGGGCTCCTGCCCCACACCATGTAACCCCGGAGAAGGAGAACTCGGGTGTGGTGGGTGTAAGAGCTTTTATCCATCTTGCCTGTAGGCACAACACCACTGGAAGCACCAGAGCCACCAAAGATATGCCGCAGCCAGCACGACCTCGGGACTGAGAGCCTGGAGGGAAAGCGTGCTGCACCACACGCATGTCACCCCCTGGCGAAGTGGGAATTAAGGATCTTGAGGTATCTGGGTAAACATGGTAAGTGGTAAAGCAGGCTCTAATTCAGAGGCTGGCCTGGTCTGAGAGTCCATGTTCATGTCTAGAGTCTTCCTCCAGCCTCTGCCTCCTGAGGAAGAGGTGCTGTTTCCCTGCACAACATCTACACAGACATCTCTCCTAATGGGTATCTTTGGCAGAGAAAGCTGATAGCATGCAGGATCAAAGGCTTCATCCCGTGGATCACGGACTAGCAGGAGACACAGGAGTGCAACCTCAAAAGGCGTTTGCTCCTGTATCAGAGAGTTTAAAGATAAGCTTCCTCCAGCATCTTCCTTCTGCAGGGAACATGCACACCAGCCTGGTGGGGGCTGCTACACAATCCTGTCTCCTGCCTGCCCACCTTCATGCTTACAGAAACATCTTGGTACAATCCGCTCCAGACTGGGGAAAAGCTTTGATCCGGCCCTTTGCTGCAAATGGATCTGATCTGTTCCTAGTGCTGAGCGCTCTGTAATTACAGTACATCCCACTTAATCGGGATGTGCTTAATTGGGAAATCCACTTACTGGGATGTCACCTAGGGAACCGATTTAAGCTTGATAACACTTAAGAGCAATGCCTGCTGCTTTATAGGGAAGGTAATTCTCCTACAGGGAGATACCTTCAGGTGGCTGAATCATGCTCCTTCTTCCCCCAGCACCCAATGCTCCTGGCTGCTTGCTCCTGCAGCAGATTTCAGCCTTCCCTGTCAGTAGGTTACAGGCAGGTCCCGGCTGTCCTCTGCATCAGCTGAACTGGCTGCCACCACCAGTTGGGCAGCTCCTGGCTGCCCTTGGCTGGCCCCGCACACCTGGCACGTCCCATCCCCTTTCCTGTTTGAAGATGGTTTTTCTCCCACAGCTGGGACCTTTTCTCAAGAGGACAACATGCTCAGGTTTGGTCAAGCTGTTCTTTGCAGCAGAAGAAGGTGACCCAGCCATCACCTGAACTGGGGCAGAGCAAGATCTTTGGAGACAACTAGCATCCCTTACCATTAACCCCAATGCTTGTCTTCCTCCCGCTTCCCTCCAACAGTCAAACATATCAAATGCCCAAGTGAAGAGAGGAAGGGGGCATGGGAACAGCCCTTAAAGACTGCACGTTGACTCAAGCACATGGAGAGGCCATGCTTATACTCTCATTTCCTATGGGAAGAGGGTTTATGCGACCACAGTGAGTATTTGCATGTGCCCACACACATCTTATAAATACGGACAATAACTGCTGAACCTCCTGAGCACCTTCCTTCAATCAAACCAGGCAGAGAAGCAGCTTTTCCAAAGATAACAAATTCCCATGCTTTGTACTAATAAGAGCCAGAATGAGGGGAGAAACCCTATAAACACCCAGCCCCTCGCTAGCTCTCAGGGACTTGGGACAGCATTTCTGCAACCCCAAGCCCCCATGAACCACATTTCCTTGGCTAAAGGCACGCTAAATGCTCTAGTACCATTACTCCTCTAACATTTTGGCATTGTCTTGCTTATATCTATCCTTTTCAGACTCCTTTTTTCCCCCAACTGCACGAAAGCACGCTGCTACTCCTCTAAAGGGGAGCCTTTGGATGTAGGCTGCTTTTGCTACCGAAACATCTGTACCATATAGCAACAACACAACTTTTCAAGATGCTGTGCTGGTGGTTCTGCTCTCACCAACCACAAGGAGCTGGGGGGAGTCAAGCCAAACTCCTTGCAGGCGTAATAGTGATTGCCTTTCAGACACTGGAAAATGCAATGGCTTGGCACCAAATGAGGGATTTTTATGGCTGCACATGTTTTGTGCTTCTCTGAACAAGCCAACTTCCAGATTAGCTACACTGGCTTTTTAAAGTGCTATAAAATATGCAAACGCACTTGTAATGTATAGTGATTTCTGTAAAAACAGGAGTCAAGTGCTGAAATGTCTCCTGATTTATCCTTTTGCTTCTCTTAACCCATGCTATGAGAAGGGGTAAATGCAATCCTCTACTCCCTTTTTGGCTGACCAGTCTTACAGCCCAGAGATAGGTGGGAGACAAAGTACCAGGTACCACAGCACTTGTGCCTTTCAGCCACTCTGATAATCGCAGAAGACAAAACACCCTCAGTTCCCAAGTATCCCAACCAACACCAAACACAGCAAATGCCTTCCCAAGGTGCAACACAAGTTGAGTGGTGAATCCAGACCATAATGGAAGCACGCAGCTGGGCAAAAGCCAGGCAGCAGCTCCCACAGGGTGCTGGACCTAATGCTGCAAGGAGCGTTCAAAAGAGCAGATCGCAATGATGAACTGCATTAGTGGGACCAGGCCTTTGCCTTCCTGCCAGCACGGTCACCTCCTCATCCTCTCCTCTTGTTCATGCCCCTCTTTTCCTTCACGCTGTTGTCACATAGTCAGAAACCCACGAGGCCGTGTCATGGGACTGCTCCTCCCATCACCAGCTTGTGTTGGCCGAAGTATATGTATGTGCTCAACCATTACCAAGCATCACATCCTCAACACAGATGTCCTAAAGGCTGGGCTTAATTTTCTTTAAAACCAAGCCATGCAGAGGCTTGGCAAAGGAAAACATCCCAGCAACCAAGGCTCCTGATTCCTAAGGCTGGGTGGGAGAAATGAAGTATTAATTCAAACCCAATTTTAGCTTGAGGAGAACGACATCATTTATCGGACCCAAACAGGTTCTTGCCGTGCCCTGATACAGAGCCAAGCTGTTCCCTCGCCGTCCCAGTGCCAAGGCAGCGCTGCCACCTGTGACCAGTGCTGCAGCCGACACCGACCGACACGCAGTGAGTGTCGCAGCCCTTGTCTGGCACCCAGCTCACTGCTGTCAGGTTCAGACGAGCACTTCTGGAACAGAGAACGAGTATTCACGAGCTAGTTGTTTTTAAGCGTGTGCCTTAGTGCCATGCGTGTTCAAACCCATCCGTCCCTGCAGAGCAACTGCAGCTCTCTGCCGCCAGTACAAACAAACCCAACCAGACTGCCTCTCACATCCATTTTTACACATAGGAAAGGCTGTGCAACAAGCCGGACGGTCAGCAGACCTCAGACCTTTAAATTAACCTTGTATGTCTTTATATAAAAGCAACACTTACCTTTAGAACGGCTTATGGAACACAGATTTTGTGCGCTTCATTAGAGCAAATTAAACATAATTATTTAACAACTGCCAGTAGCGCTCTTTGCAACCAGCAAAATCCATGGCTGCATCCTGAAAGCCATTTAGCATGACCAAGGTTAAAATGCAGACTGTTTTTAAGATTTTTAATGTATTTGCTGTCAGATAAGGAGTGCTAAGTCTAGCGGTGGCAAGTGTGAGCTGGCTGGATGGGAACCTTCATACCATCATCAGAATTATGGAGGTTCATTTGAAAGCACCTCAGTTACATGGCTGTCATTGCATTAATAACAGAAATATGATGGGAGGGGATGCAGTGCGGAAAGGGAAGAGTTTCCTCAAATATCACAAACCGAGTAGAGATGCTCTATTTCCAAACAGATCTGCCCGAGCTATCAGGAGAGCATCTCATCTCAAAGCGACAGCGAATCCAAACCAGACCCAGCCCTGCCCGGTGCTCTCCAGCCTCTGCTGGCTTTGGGCCTGCTCTGAGGACTGATCGACTCCTGCACCCCAGCCTGCACAGGGACACCCTAGGGTGATCAAAATCACACCAGCCTCCTGCTGAGCAGACACACCGGCAAAAACAAGCACCACACATGAGCACGTGTTCTGCAACTGATTTTACAAGACGTGGCATAAAAACCACAAAGAGAAAGCAGGATCAAGCCTTAAGTGTTAACAGTTCCTTCATTTATATCAGCAGCTTCTGTTACATGGTCCCTGCTCCATCCTTGGGCTGTCAGAATCCTCTCCCCCATCACTTCGTTTTGGGGGTGACAATAAGCCAGCACACAGCTGAGAAGCCAGACGAGCAGCTCTGGCTCTCCTGCTGAAGTCCTGGGATCTGAGCATCTGTTCCTTTGTTCTTCAAAAGACTAGGAATACAAATCTATGTTTTCCAGCTAATTACAAAGAGCTGGAATAGCAAAACTTAGAAATATCTGTTAATTGCAAATATTTGTGGACATGAATACAAACTGGATTGATGCACCAAGTATAAACATAGGCAAGGGCAGGGAGAGAGCTCGAGGCACTCCAGCATCTCATGGCTAATGAAAGCTGGGAGGAATTTGTCTCAGCAAGTTGTGAGCCGTTTACTTCTCTGGTGTGACTAACCCACCATGTGATATCTAATTTACCAGGAGGGGTGATGTGTTGCCAGCTAACCATGTTCCTGCAGCAGAGGTGGGCTAATTGAATATAGTTCGATGCTTCAGGGCAACCCTGCTTGCCAGCTTACCTGCACATTCCCAATCCCCATCGGCCTCACAAACAGCGAGACAACACTGTGGGAATTTTAATTGTGAAGGAGTATTCAAAAAATTCTAACAAAATCCAAAGGCCTGACCAGAATGACAGGTTCTTGTGGTTTTCTGCAGGGCTGTTTTTCCAGCGATGCAAATTTGGTTCTCTTGCAAACACTCACAGGACTTTGAGGCTCCCAGCCTCCTCCAAGCGCTGTCCTTAACCATGGTAGGAAAGTTGCAGCACCGCCTTGTCTCGTACTAGTGATGCAAATATCAAGATTAATTTCTCCACAAATAGCTGATTACTAACAATTCTTTCCTTTGGCTCTGGCTCCAGACGAAGAGAAGGAAGCCACTCCAGCAGGAGCTGCACATCTCGTGGCAAAAAGACATTTCTCAGGGGGTACAACTGAGTTACAACAGATGTCGTATTTTGGGAACTGGCCTCTGGACCCAGTCGCTCTCCTTGGGGAAGGGTGGAGGAACTGAAGTCCCAATTTCCATTTAATTTCCCCATTGTTTCCCTGGGCAGAAAATGCTTTTTTCCCTACTTTTCCAGCCCGACTTGAGTCACAAGCTGGGCTCATCCCGGTAGTCAGCTGGCCCTGTTTTTGCAGCTATGCCAGTTTTGTGTCATTTGCCAAAGCCTCAGCTTGGCACAAGGGGCTCTGTCCTGGATGAGGGTAAGAAACCAGCCACCTTTTAAGGGGTTTTGGGGGGGTCCCTGCACATTGGCAGCCTCCAAAGGTCCCTTTCTGAGCACCCAGGAATCCCCACCTGCCCTCATTCCCCCGGGACAGCCTGCACAGTGGGGAGGTGACCTCGCTGGCTGGGCTGATGCTGTCACTGCTATATTTCGCATGGGTTCGGTGGTACCCATCCGCTGCCAGCATTACAGCCAGCCAGCCACTGTCTCCGCAGCAGAAGGTTCCCAGAGGACAGGCCAAAACTGTTCATCTGGAGACAGAGATAATTTTTAGAGGGAAATCCTGTTTGCTTTTCAAAATGAGGTAGGTTTGTACCAGCACACTTCCCCAGCCAAATGCACTTGTGGTACCAAATGCATCACTAAAAGAAAAAGGCTTGCTATGTCAAAACAGAGCTGTGGTTTTCAAAGCTAACAGGGAGAAAGCGCACTGTAAACACCTGGAGGAAGCGCAGCCATGGCTTATTAATAGACACTTGCTGTTGGACTTAACTGTATGACAACGCTTTCCCTGTCCTCCCAATGTCCTTGCATGCCCTGTTCCCCTACTGAGCACTGGGCTCTTTAACCACACTGCACACCCATCAGACCTGCCAACTTATGGATGGGGCACAGAAGATGGGATAATGCAGCTTGTATTAGTGCTTTAACTGCCAGAGCATCCACCATCCATCCTCAGCTGGTGCAGAGAAGCTCCTGTCCCTGTCATTGGTTCCTATAAAGGATCCTGCCAGGGATTTTGATGGGGACAGGTTAGGGCCTGAGAAAGGCAATCAAGGATGCCAAGTAGGGTCATTGCCCAAAATCCTGAATTGCAGGGGTTTTACCTTGCCTGAACTGCAAATAGGAGTTAATTTTGTTATCTTTGCACCCTGGCTCAACCACTTATTCTCCAAAAGGCTGCACAAAGTACTTGCTCCCCGATGTCCCTCCTGTGCTGCTGTCGAGACAGCTCCTGAGTTTTCCATCAAAAGCAGCTCCCTGATATTTAAGGCTATTATGAACTGGATCTATGTATTCCTGCAGAGCAAAGCCTTGCTCAACACAGAGTGCCTATATCTTTTGACTTCTTTCTCTGTGAAAGCCATGACAGAAGATTTACAACCTACTAAGTGAAGGAACAGTAACCAATCTGTACGCTATCACACTATAGGTATCTTGGCACAGTTGGAACAAGTTGTGTTTCTTTTTTTCAGATATAGGTTTTTCTATTAAACAGATGGGCTGTTTTTGGAGAGGGGCTGGCTATTTACCTAGGGAGGGAGGAAAGGAAAGCAGCCCTGAAACAGCCCTCCTGCCCCAGGTGATGCTGGTGAGACTTGGCCCATGTGCAGTAAGAGAGATCCTCAGAGTATCTTCAAATTAATGAGTTCTTTCAGCATTTCTTCTCCCAGCTTGTAGGTTGCTCAGGGCCTTAAGATGCACAGACTGGTGTTATTAAACGGCTATTTTTGTTGACTTTTTTATTTTTAGGAAATGTTACTGAAACATTCACCATTACTGCTTAAAAGTAACGGAAAAAGAGGTGAGCTCCAAAATCTGGGTGATGGGGACCTCAAAGCAGGCAGCCAAGCTGGGCCGGGATGTGGTCTGGTTTTCCTACTGAGTTTACAGCCTGTGCCCTGAGCAGGGATATGAATGAATCACGGCAGTGTCCCCAGCTGGCAGGCTCCCCCTCTGCTGGCCATGCCGGCCTCTCTCTGAGGGGTTAAAAGCGGCTGTGTGCCAAAGACAGGCTGGGATCAGCAGCTCAGCCTAAACAGAACCACGCTCAAAGAGACCTCTGAGCACCTGGGGATGCTGCCCTTGCCCAGGGTGTCAGCCCGAAGGATGGGCAGTGATGGAGAGTCTGTCCCCTTCGGTTCACAGGGATGGGGGGGACAGGAGGCAACCTGCCTTTCCTTCTCAAAATTTGCTTTGTGGCTTCACAAACGATCCCTCCCCTCTTCCTTCATCATTAAATGTCTGTAAAGGGTTCGTTTGCTTCCTTGGAGTGCTTGGAGCTGCGTTCTCCCTTGCAGGGCCAGCTCTGGCCCCATCCATAAAAAGGAGGGTTTAAATTAAAGGTAAAATCTGTGGCCTTGGCATTCTTTTCACTGCTCCTAAGTGCTCGTAGCACAGCCCAGCAGCAGCCAATATCTGGATCTGTGCATTTCTTCCTTTGCCTCCCCTGGATGTCAGGTGGGCTGCAGAGAGGAACATCCTGAAAGAGAGAGGAGTTACCCCAGAGTGAACAAAGCCACTGCACAATACGTTCCTCTGACATCTGCTGGCTGGTGGGGAGGTGCTGAAGGGATTCGAGTTGGCTGCAGCATCACTGAGCCTTTCCATGCTTTCCGGTGTGGGGCTGGGCAGGCTCCATCACACCCGGCACACTCCGATGTTGCCCAAAGTGCTGCTGGGTACGTTCCTCACTCGATTTTGGTGACATGGCTACGGTAACCCATGGGACCTGGAACAAATCACCTCCAGAAAGCCAGAGATCTCAACCCAGCATCCATTAACAAGCCCAGCAGTAAATGAAACTCTCTTGAGCAGCAGTGTCAGGGTCACAGAACCTCAGATAACTTCTTCCTGCCTTCTGTCTACCCCGGGCTGAAGGGGACACATCAGAAGCAGCGTTGGCAATGTCACCTGTTGGGTGGTGACTGCAGCATTGTCCCACGGGCTTTGCCCTCACCCTGGGGGGCCCACTAGGGCTGCCCCCCTGCCTGCTCTGCACAGGAGTAACCACTCGTGTCAGAGCTGCCTAAAGCACAGCTTTTTGGGAGGCTTTTGCATTTTAGAAGCTTTGGCAAATTTTAAGTAACCCCAGTTCTGCTCTGCAGCAATCAGCTGAATATTTCTGCAGTATCTGTCAGAAAACCAAGTGTGTCACCAAGACACAGCTGAGATTAAAAAAAACCCAGAAATCATATTTTAGGTTGAAGTCATCATATTCCCTCACTGATCTTCATGTGGCTGCTATCATTAGCCTAGATACCATATTACCTCACACACCCACAGGTGTAACACACATGGGCACACGTGCAAGTCAATAGTGAACACATCCTTTTTTCAGGACTTTGCTGATATCAAAATCCTCTCCAAACTAATTTCCTGAGTTGCAAGAAGCACCAGCTCCAATCTGCGAGAGGCCATTGCCCGCCTGTCCTCTCCAGCCCAGGCTGGACGCTGATTCTGGAGCAGCAGGGCCACAATGGCCTCGTTGTGCAGAACATGGTGCGCTGGGCGCAACCCAGAGGACTTGATTGCAAAGACCCAAGACAGACTTAATAGGACTCTTGCACTGTTTGCCTGCTAAGAGCCTTAACTTCTTACTGCATTATGCTGGGGTTTAGGCAAAGCAGGGTTCCCAGCAGGGCGCTAGATAGATTTCCATTCCCATGAAAAGAGACTTACGCCTTCACGTTTGTTCCTTGTCCACAAATCCCATTTCTCCCAGGTAGAGAAGAGAGGATTTTGATGGATTATAATTAAGGAAGTTTTGTTCTGAGCAAGGAGGTGAACAGGAAGGTTAATGCAGGATGTGGCTGCATTGCCAAAGGAAGAGATACTCTAATGGCAAAAACCTCATGAGGAGAGGTTTTGGGCTCTTCTCCCCTGCCTAGCAGATGGGTATTTACAGGCACACATTGGTTGAATTTACTTTGCCTGGAGGTGGACACTGGACTTCAGCAGGTCGCCCTCTTACTGTGCAGTGATGCTCAGCAGTAGTGAGTGACTATGGGAGGAGGGGATTTGCACTACTGGTGTTAGGAAGCCCCACTGCATCCAGGTATCAGGAAAAAGCTGCTGACAGGACCACAGAGCTCACATATATAATAAATGTTAGTAACTGCCAATATATAATATAACCTTTCCCAGGCCTCCAGCACCATTTACTCCAGGGCCCCAAAGCACTGTACAAACAGTAATTAAAACTTCCAGCCCCCAGCTTTGCCAGCAGTGCTGAATTCATTTTCCAGTGTGGGAAAACAAGTGTTGCATGATTAAGAGAGACAAAACAATTTCAACAGCAGACATTACTGGTGAAACACAAACTGCAGTATGAACCTTGGTCCTTCACTTCCAACAGGAAGATTTTTCAAGATAAGAATGGGTGGTTGGTCTCTTCTCCATCACTTCACTACACTACACTTGTCCATCCCCATAATGTGCAACATAAGCCTAATGTACCAGGTGCATCTATTCGGTCCCACTAGCTACAAATCAACTTGCTTTGCAGAATTAAAGTCTGCAGGGAAGTGGGGAGCACTGGAATAAGGCAGGAGATGCCTGCAACAAACACCTTGTCCAGGTCCTCCTCCTGGAGCATCTCTCTGCCTTTACCCAGCACTACCAACTTCAGAGCTCCTCGTGCCACCTTGCTGACCGCACAGCTGATTTTCTTCCCCAGAAATATGTTACCAGAAAAATCCTTCAAGAACATAAGGGCCACTGGAACATACTAGGGCTTGGCTTACCTCAAAGCTTGCCTGCACACCAGAAACACTGACCCTTTGCTCTCTGGTTTACTTAACACAGTAACGAGAGAACAAAAACAAAACGGTCTGTCCCTCTCCTGGTTCCTGCCTGTTCTATGCTCTCCAGGAGCCCTTGGAGAAAAAACATGCAGCGTTGGATGTGGACACAGCCCTTGGGTTCAGTATGAGCTACTCAACAACATGTGCTTCTTCAGGTGCCAGTGGACCAAAAGTAAAGAGCCTGTGGTGGGCTGCACCTGAAGACAGGGTTTTGCTGGAGCCCTTGGATAACATCTCTCCCTTCCCATGATTAACATGCTGGTTGCCAGTGCAGACCCGCGCAGTGCCCAGTCCCTTCCCCTCTATCCCACCACTGCTTTGCAGGGTGGCCAGCCAGACCCCACGCCTCTGAACAGCTTGATGAATGCTTCAGGGCCCTCTGGGAAGAAAAAGCTATTTAAACGCACTGTTACATTTCTGCCTCAGGGAACTGGGTATATCCCTGCTCTGCTGAGCCCAGATCCCTGGCCTTCAGCGGGGCTCCCCTGAGGTGGATACTGGGCTGCTTGGAAACCCCAGAGAGGCTACAGGGCTTGGAGAGACATCCTGCAGTAGAGGGGAAGGCTCCAGACAACCAGAAATTCCAGCCTCCCCTCTGCTGCCGGGCTGTTTCCAGATGCCTGCCAGCAGCACCTGCGCTCGCTCACTCCAGGGAGTGATCTCGCAACCTCTCAGCAGCTGGGGAAGCGCTCATGGAGCCGGCAGCACTGCAGGGAGGGTTATTTAGTTATTTGTAATGGATTTTCCATACCTGTCAATATTCTGAGCCCTGAGTCGAGAGAGCAGGACAGAAACTCTGCTGTGAGATGAGCTGGCTCGAAGGGCTTTGGTGAAGCCTGTGGTTTTGCAGTTTAGCTCTGGGGAGGGCTTGGGACTCACTCTGTTTCTCTCATCATCCCTGCTGTTTGATCCCAAGGGCAACAGGGATCCAGTTTGGGCTTGCCGCATTTCGCATTTGAAGGAATGGTCTTCTGTGAAGGAAAAGAGAGACCTAGAAATCTGCTGCTTCCATTACACTTTTGTTGGACTAAATTAGTTGTTGGAAATCGATGTATCCATGAAGAAAGCAACCCCTGGGATTCAACTCTGAGGACCTAATTCCTTCCAAAGATCTAGGAAGAGCTGGGAGAGAAGTGGCAGTAAGGCAACAGGGAGTGTTCCCTGCAGACGATGTGTTTTCAGATGAGTGTCTCCATGGCAGGGGTTTCCCGCTCGCCCAGCAGGCTGTGGGGAGGCCAGGCAGGGGCAGCAGAGAGGGGACCACCCCACACCAGCAGCTTCACAATCCCCGCTCTATCATCCTTCTAGCTCTGAAAATGTCTGCTTTTCGCTCCAAGACAAAATGCTACCAAGCTACAAATACCAAAAACCTCCAGACCAAAGCCATATTCTTTATTTATACGTGCTTTGGTCTGAAAGGTGATGTCCCAGCTCAAGATGCACTATTAGGGCAAATACTGTAAGAGAGCCATCTGTGATGCTCCCAGTGAGCCCCTGTTCCTGGCCACAGCTATGCCAGCACAGCCCCACCACCGACTTCAGCTCATGTACAGCAGCAGAGCTGCTGGGCAGAAACTGGGCTGAGCTGGAGGTGGCAGGGCATGAGGTTTCTGCCTTGATGGCACCCCATTTCTGACCTGCAAAGGCACTAGAATTGCCACAGGGGAACAGGAATGTCACTCCAATAAAGCTGGTTTCAAGAGAACTGTTTTCCCAGATGGCAGCAGAAGATGCAGGAGAGCCCACCCTCACCCAGAAACATGTGGCTGAAGGCCACTTCTGCCAGGAGAGAAGGTAGCACCAGCATGAATGAGAGCATTTGTCTGAACTAACAGGCCATGGACACACTGGAAAGAAAGTTTCCCTTGAAGCAAAGTGGACAAATCTCTGCCTTCAGTTACCATTCATCCGTGGTAGCTCTTTCCTCCTCTTGGCACATGGTTCTCATCCCTCAGCTGACATCCCATGGTGGAAAACACTAATCACATCCTCCTCCTAAGAAGAGACAACAGAAGAGAGGCTTGGCAGGGGACAACAGACCTCATGGTAGCCCCTGCAAAGCCAACCTTGTGGCCCAGGGTCCCCCCAACACAAATCCCTGTGGTTCTTGTTTGCTGAGCTGGGACAAAGTGGGTACTGGGGTTTTAGCAGATGTTAGTTAGAAAATAACCGTGAGAAAGGAATAAACCAATTAATTGCTGACCCACTGACAGCCAACACCTCTCTCCCACCTCCCTCCACACAATAAAAACCTGTCTCTGTGGCTCAAGCAGATTTAGGGTGGCTGCAAAGAGCCTAGAGGAGAAAAAAAACCCTTTCCCACTCCAGCTAATAATATTTCCAGATAATCTGTTTGAGGCAGCACCCTCTGCGAACCAGGAAAGCCTTTAAGAGCCGTTAACACCTTTATTCAGACTTCCTCATCCTCCCCCAGACAGGCTGTGATTAATTATCCAATCCACCTCGATCCCCCTGGGAAACGGCACTCGGTCCGGGCGTTCATCTGAGGATTTGCAGGGTCCCTCTGCGCTCCTGCTCTCGCTGTTGGCTCCAGATAAGCAGGAATGGGCTGACAGGGAATAAACTGCTTCCAGTCACGCGTTTACGCTGGCAGGAATGGTGGATGTGGGAAGGAGGTTAGTGCATGGTCGTGGCAGGGTTCATGGCTTCTTCTTTTGTTGGTGCCCACAGGCAGCTGCTCCATTTCATTTAACCTTCTCACTCGGCCACCCAGAGTTGTCCAAGAACTTACCCCTGTGCACTTACATGTTGTGTGCTGGTCTGTTTACATTTGCCAAGGGCAAAAACTCAGAGACATCCTGGTCTGCCACCAGAAAACAGGATCTGCCATCACCATTTTCAACAAGCCACCTCTAGAAATCTTCAGTCAGGAAATAAAAGCAGAGAGTATAGTAGCAGTTCAGGGGTCTTGGCAGGTTTGCAAATGAAAACCATTGTCCTCTCCTGTCCTCTTCCCCTTATAACTGGAACAATGCGCGTAGGACATTTTCAAAGAAAACTACTTTAGATTCATCATCTGGTGCGCTCTTTGAAAAGGTGGCAAAGAAAGAACGAGGAGAATGAGACAAGATGCCTACCAGACAGGTCCCAGCTTCCCTGGGACACTCCGCAGCCGCAGGTGTCGGTAAGCATCACACCTACAAACTCTGCTTTGTGGGCTGGGCTTGGTTTCAATACTCTCCTTATTTCTAGCCGCACTTTCAAGAAAGGGGAAAAAACCCCATCTCTGAATCTCTGCAGCTTTCTGAAGCCCTTGAGAGAGAGCTGAGGAGCAAGCAGGCAGCTGGAAGGCCACAGCCCTCCTCCCTGCTGAAGGTTCCAGCCAGCCTGAGAGATACCTCTGCCTGGGTTCCAGTCCACGTCCAGGAACAACTGTCGTCAAATCAGCTTAAGTAGATGCTGGGGAAGTGCATGAGAGCACAAAATGCCCACAGCATGCAGATCTGCTCTACCAGGTCTCCTCCAGACCAAGGAGCAAGACGTTCAGGTTCCTTCTCTGGGAAGAAAAGCAAGAGGGTTCCTGGCTTCAACAGTGCCTGCTGCTGCTGCTGACCAGCTGTCTGGTGGAGTCAATATATCGAGAAAATAATGGCCAGAGGGAATCACTGTGGGGCTTTTGCCTTTGGCATGTGAGTTGTGAGCATGCAACTCCATGGCGATTGAGAGACCATCAATGTAACAGGCTGGATCCCAGCTCAGAAGAAAAGGTTCTGACCAAATCCACACCCTTCCTGAAAGAGCTGCTTCGGAGAGGGGACCTCTGGTGCAGGACAAGGGTTTGTGTTGGCTGTCCAAGCCCATATGAACTGATGCATCCAAGATCTGAAAGCTGGTACTGCTTTGGCCCTGAAGACACTTGGGCAGTCCTCCTAACTGATTGCTCCTGATGCATTTTGTATCTGGCAATGCCCTCGCATCTCCAAGAGCCTGTGAGCAGCCACATGTGCCTGCATGTCAGCTGTCTCCATTGAGGGCTGTGCTGAACAGCTGTATTCTGACAAGCTCCAGTGTGGAACAGGGCCATGTCCTGGCTCTGCTCATGGTGTGGGCACAGGCGCTTCTCCTTCTGCACGTTACTCCTCCTGCAGCCATCCTGCTGGCAACGTGCGGTGCAGATTCAGCAACGCCCAGCTCAGCTATTTCAGCAGCGACAGCAGTTTTTACATGGGCCTGGCCACTATTTGGATAGGAAATGTGAGGAAAAACCAGGTGCTGCAGGAAGTGGTTTGAGTGATTTAGTAGGTGGCATCTTCCCTCCAAGTCAGCAGCACACTGAAACTTCTTGGCAGGGAGTTTGGGGCTCTGCGTCCCTGCAGGTGTTGCTATTTTAATGACATTCTGGCTTACTGCTTGTGGTCACCGAAGATCCCGCTTCTTACAAGGGCAGAGGCGTTAGCTCCAGTGTCCTGAGCAGGCTCCAATCTTCAGCAATTATGCTCTGCTGAGCCACGAGCTGCAGGAATTTCCACTGGACACGTTATTTTTCACTCTCTTCCCTCTATGACTACTGAGCACTTTTCCCAGGTACCAGAAAACAGCACGACAAGGGCATGTCAAATACAATGATAAACGTCACATCACCATACTTCCCATTTCCCTGAAAGGCCTTTCCTTGTTTTTCCCCATGCTCTCTCTCCAAGGTCCAACAATGCTAGTGTCTACTTGGCCTTGCTTGTGTAATTTCTCTGCTCAACTGTTAGTTTTGGTCTCCCCCAACCCACTGTGTGCTGAGCAGGTCACAACCATCCCCAGCTTTGGCTGAATTAGTGCATCACACCAGACCCAGACCACCAGCACTGTCTGCCCAACTCTCCATCACCAGCTAGGAAGGTACCAAGCGCACCTTGGTCCTTGACAGGAGATTCCAGCTGCTACCAGAAAATAAATAATTGATTATAAGACTGACATTAACGAAATATTAGACTGACTTTGGACAGACTAAAGCCATAGAAAGCATTTTAAATAACTCACCATCCTGAAAATAAAGTATATTAGTGGGAAAGATGTTGAGGTCCTTTCACAGTGGTTTTACTTCTGTGTAACCAGAGCCGATGCTGTAAGCTGACAGCAAAATGAGACTTCTACTCAGTAGGGAATCCTGGCATTTCAAACTGCATTTGAAAAATCAATGTTTTTCCTCATCTCTTCCCCCCCAAATAATTTGCAAACATTGAAGTATTTTGTTTGGTAGTATCTTGTACAAGAAAGTGAAATCCAAAACTAAACAAATACCGAAACAAACTGCAAAACCCAGAGACACAAGCTGGCAAAACCTTCAGCCAAATCACTGCCTTCTGCAAAAATTCTTCTATTTTGGCAAACCCTTCTTTTTTCAGGAGCAGACTGATCCACCAGAGACTTCTGAACCCGCAGTAAGGGAGGCTGAAGAGAGACCCTGCATGGGAGGCAATGGTTAAGATGTCGCCATTTTATTTTTCAGTTGAAAGTTCTCCAAGGGCCACAGGGAAGATGTTCAAGAGCAAGAATTATGCTTTGGCTGCTTGGGAAAGTCACCGTCAGCACCTGGGTAGGGCATGGGGTTGCCCAGAAAACCCCTGCTTGTTCACAAATGCCATTGGAAGTAGGAATGTCACCTGGGCAAGTATTTTAAATTTATCTCAGCAACTGAATACACTTATGTTCACATGGCAGATAGATTTGTGTTGGTTAAGCTAAGCTTAGCCTGAGAGGTTGTTGAGGACTCGAGCTGCTGGCAGTGCTGGGGACAGCAGGAAAGGGCTGTCACTGCCAGGCAAGGGACAGTGGGTATCTTTGTGATGGAGACCGCTCTTCATAGGGGAAAAGTGTTTCTTTGGGGCTGGTGGACAGGAGCGAATGAATGATGGACAAATGGCCTGAGTTTGCTAGCTCTGACCCTACGCAACTCACACACAGGTACACTGTAGAGCGAGACTGCTGTCACTGGTCCAACACAGTGATGTCTTCTCTGGCATGGTAGAACCTCTCCAGTCTCCTTTGGAGGCCACATGGCCTTCTAGGTGTCCATGGACACCTGTGCAACAACAGCCTTGTGCAGAATTCATACTTCGTTCTTTTGTTGAAATCACTGCAGACATCCCAGTGGGAAACTCCTATGGGATGTGACAACACCTGTAGGACAACACCCCTGCCTGCTTCTGACAGGCCAGAAGGTCCTGCTCCTCGCAAGGATGCGCTAGCCAAGTAGAGTGAGGAAGCACCTATGAAAGAAACACCTTTTGTGGTTCACCTTAAAAGGTCAGTTATCTTACCTGTGTGCAACGTGCTCAGAAGCTACCACGGGTGATTAAATGGTTGGGAGTTATTAGATCACACATTGTATAATCCTCCCTGTACCTGGCAACACTGTTAGTCATGATTCATAAATTCCAGCTGTGTTATGATTCCCAAACGGATGCAGCAGGCTGAAAACTCTCTTCCACGGCTTTCACAACAGAAAACCATGAGGGAGTGACACAGGCTGCGAGCGACACTCTCCTTAACCTGATACCCACGTCTGGGAGCTGCAGTGTGAAGGTGGGGTCCTGCCTCCCTAATCTTGAGGACACAACAGGGTTCCCTGCACCTTCCTCCACCAAGACCCTGAGAGATGCATGAGCCCTGCCTGTGAGGAACATCAGCATATTGAGAAGCCCCTGATGTAAAGAGCCAGAGATGTGTCCATTTCCTTAATGAGAGCTGAAATCAGCTCAAGCCCTGATGCAACTTGGCTTTAGAGCATGTACTAAGTGGCCTTAAATGAGCTACTGCTTTCCAAACAAACCAGATACAAATTTGCCAGAGCCCAAACGAAATACGGACAATATCCCTGAAGTCCGCATCCACAGGAAATTTCAGACATACATTTGCATCACCTCTTTAATGAAATGATTCATACTCAGCACAAGCTTCTATCCTTACTAAAAAATCAGTGTTACTAATTAAAATAAAGGCAAGACATCAAACTGATAGCAGATGAGTCCCCCAGACTGTGGATGTCACTGCTGAGTGTCACTGAGCCATTGATCCAGTGTATATGACAGTAAGGGGTGTCAGTACAGAGTACAGAGTCCTCACCAATTTCTACCACTTGAGCTGTGCTGAGAAGAAAACCTTGCTCTGCCACCCTCCACGACACTGAACTGCAACCTAATTTAAGTTCCTAACTGAACATATATGTAACATACTGACCGCTTCTGATCTGCTCTGGCCTTCAATAAAAGGTATGTCTTGCACATTATACAGGCGACAATGAAAACTGGAGAGATGGCAAATGTGACACTGAAGCTGTAGAAGATCCATGGCTGTTTGTTACCTCTGCTTCTTCTCCACTGCAAATCAAAGACACAGGAAGAACATTAAAATTACTGCAAAAGGGCACAATAGTGTTCTGTAGACAGAAGATGAAAAGCCTTTAGACCTTTCCTCTCCTCCATAGTATCTGTTTTTATCCATGCCTTTAGCAAAGCACTCTGCTCTAATCGGATTGGGCCATATTCTCTGAGCCACACGCACTAATTTTAAATTAGCAGAGGCTTAATTAGCCACACTCTTCCTTGCATTTTTACCAGCCATTTTAAATTTAAAAATATTGTGTGTATGTGTGTGTGTGTGTGTGTGTGTGTGTGTGTATGTTTTCAGAGTTTTGGAGAGCATTCCTATGTTAAACCAACAGGTAAGGCATCTTCAGCACAGTCCATCTTCTGCAAAACTACCCCTAAACACTGAAAGGTCCAGCCAGTGCCTGGTATGAAATCTTTTGTTAGCAGATGTGTTGAGCCCTGGGAATTTAAGGTGTCACTGCACACCCTTTGGCCCTGTAGAGTCAGAGTAAATAGCCTGGCACTTTTGCGGCTTCTCAGTTTCCCTTGGGAACACAGCAGATAAGCAGAGCTCTCCTCCTAAACAGCTGGACTTGATAATCTATAAGCAGGAAAAATATGTTCTCTGCTAGCCAGCAGCCTTCACCTGGCCGCTGCCACGTTTCTAATGGAATGCAGAGGACGAATGAAGAATGGATAGGCATCTTCCCATTGCACACAAACAGCTTTTTACCAGGACTATTTCCTGCACAAGAGGTTTGCTTATGAGCCCTCCCTTCCCTTGTGAGCAGCAATGAAAGTGCAGTATAATGTTGCCCTGGGAGGTAAAAGAAAATAGGAACCGTAATGAAGCTGGATAGCAAGGGAGAGACGTTCTGGAAGGGCTGTAACTGAGCATCAACAGTGACCTTCAGGGAAGAGGGAAGAATTCAGATCTCCTGTGAGAAGGGGATTATTTCCCATTACTCTTTTTTTCCCCAAAACTTTTCATCTTTCTGCCAGATCTGAAGAATAACACTTCAAACAAATGTGCTTCATCTGTAGTCTTGCCTGGCAAGTCACAAGATGATGGGTATAAAGCACAATTAGGATGTAATCACACAAAAAAGCCTCTGCCACAGAAGTGACCAAGCATGGCACAAGATCGCTTGGGGAGCTCTGCACATCCTAAGTGTGGCTTTCCTGGGTGCAATCAGCTGGCAAAGCCGCAGCTATTTGTTATATGCATGCACAATTTAGCTCCGGCAAAACCAGTAGCAGTTTGTGGGGTTACTCTGGTAATGACTCCCTAGATGTCCTGCAGCCCCTGAAACACCTCTTTGCTTTGAATTGCGAACCCTGAACAGCCAGCGCTGGCTGCAAAGTGAAGGGATGGTGCTGGCTTTCCCGTGCATGCTGCGCTGGGATTTTCCTCCCAAGGGAACCCAAATCCATTTATAGCTCATTCATCCTGTGTTGGTCTTGAATAAATACTCTAGACCTTGGGGAAGCATTGAGGTATAATAATAATAATACTTAGACTCTAAAAATACCAAAGATAGAGGACAAATGGTCCTAGAGATGAAAATTGTGCATGTCACATCTAAACAAGACACAAAAAACTGACAAGGCAACTGTAACACCACCAAAAGCGTTTTTACGAGCCCTGAAAAGCTCTGTGCAACTTTGGCACCTATGTGGACTTCGAGTTGTCTTCAGAGGCACTTTGGCATGGAGCACATGGTGGAGGATACCCACCATCAGGAGTGATGCCAGAATCAGGAGACATGTGGAAAAGGAATGGTGCAAAAACTGTCCAGTTCAAGCAAGTCCTTTGCAAGGTTTGTGCTCCTACAGGAACAAGAACAGGCAGCTCAGTGGCAGCTTAGCTCTTGCAGAGATGTACCTGTATCCTGTGACAGACACAGCAGCTCATCTCCAGCAAAGGACCTAGCATATGGAGGAAAAGGGAAAAAAAAAAAAAAAAACACGTGGTGGAAACGAAAGGATAAGGAAGATGCCCCAGAACATGACAGATTCATCACATGCCAGCTAAGGAACTCCAGCTCCTCAAGTCCTTGGAAAAAGCAGGTCTAGAAAGGCTGCAGTAAGATTGCACAGCAGGTTGTTTCATTCAGTGCTGAACCAAGCAGAGCATACGGGGTTCCTGGTCGGTGATGGTGCTCTGGGGCAAGGGCAGCCTGGGCCTTCAGGGATGTCCACCCCAGTGTCTCCTCAGCAGAGGAAGCTCAGCTCAGCTGCCAGAGATGAGCTCAGGGTGACTGCAGGAGGGTCAGTGTCTTCAGGCTGGAGACAGCAATCAGGAGCCCAGCATTTAATTCTGTTTCATTCCTTGGTCTGGAGGAGCAGAGGGCCCCAGGTTGTTGCTCACTGGTGAGCAAAGGCTGGAGTTAAAACCTTGGTCTGAGAGGGGAAAAAAGTCTTTGTTCCATGAACCAGTCTCTAAAGAGCATCCCTTGGAACAATGCAGCCAGTAAGATGAAATTACCATTCATGCTTATTAGAGATGTTCAATGAATTAGGAATTCAATTAAGAAAATGTTCCATTGCAGGAAGCTCAAAAATTAAGATTATCATTATTGCAGAGGAAGGAAACATTTTTAATGTATTAATTTTTTAAAACGACATCACCACAGATAATGCACTTATTTTTGCATCATCCAGGCCAGGAAGGACACCAGTTTTCCTCAGTGATGGAAAGGGTGGCAAGCAGGTTACAGAGAAGAAGACGATATAAAGGAGGTTTTCTGTGGGATGCAGAGCTCTGGAAGAGGCCAGGGCTGGAAAATGGGCCCCAAACTGTTGTCTGGAAGACACAACAGCACCAGATGCCTGGATTTGACCTTTAATCTTCACCTGTGAATAGCTCTATATCTTTTCACATCAAGAGCCTGACCTAGATGGAGTGGCCAATAGCCACTGTTGACTCAAACAGGGCTGTGAATCCAAAGAAAAAGGTGTTTCTGAGAACCTCCTTCATATTCCCACACCAGGGCAGGGACTTACTGCCTACACATCTTTTTGTGGTATATTTGCATCGTGTCAGCACCTGACCTAGGCAGTATATGTGGGGGCCCCTGCTGCTGCCTCCATACCCCTGAAATAAAGTAATGATTCAGTTCAAAGCAAAAGGTGTTCCCAAGAATCTCCCCAAAATAAGTCTGGATGGAGCAGGTGGGTGTTGTGCCCCCTTTTTTCCCCCCCCAAAGGAACAGATATCACATGGGAAAAAAAAAACAGGAATAGAATAAATTGCAGGGGAAGGAGAGGAGGATGAAGTTGCTCACAGGTCTTTCATGTTTCTTGTTCTCTCTTCAAACCTTGTGCACACCACTGTTTTAATTAATAACTCTGTCACCCCTTCTAGAGTTCAAACAAAGCAGCACAAGGAGAATGTATGCCAGGCACGCAGGTACCTGGGGAAATGAAGTGATTGATTTAATGTTTCGAGGTCTCATTCTAAGGCTCTAGCTCTCATTCAAAAGTTGTTCTCTGCTAAGAATTATCTGAACTGCTGCCTCAGGAGGTCACTTTGAAGCTGGGCTCAAATAATATTTAAAATGAAAAAAAAAAAAAAAACAACACATTGTTTGGAGATAATTTGAAATAAAGACATGCACGCAAACACAACCACCAGTGATAACATTTCTCTGCAAGAGGCTTTTGTCACCTTTTTTTTTCCACCCGACACATGCCCACGTGCAACCAATGTCATCCTCTCCCTGGCACAAAGGTTGGGAGAGTCCTGCTCCCAGACCAGACAAGTATCAACACCTGTTTCAGAAACTGCAACTTGCTGAGCATCGCTGATGCCCTGTCCACAGCAGCAGCATCCAGACCTCTGCAGGCAGCCTGTTGTTCCCTAGTGATGACTGCCTGCTTGGCACATTCCCTTTTGACTTTGTTTTGGAGCAGGGAGGAGCACAACCGTGTCCTGCTCGGTCCAGGACACCCAGGAGTGGCAGCTCTGCTCAGTCTCAACCATGTGTGGTTTGGGTTTGCCACAGAGCCACAGGCCTACTGCCCTTTCTCTCCGCAATTCAGTATCTGCCAACTCGTGCAGCACATATCAACGTGCTTCCCACTTCCATCCAGCAAGAACATCCTCCTTTCACAGGCTGGGAAAACAGGACCTCCTAAAACCACACGGAAACATGAGGCAGTCTCTAGAGGCAGAGATTTATTTTTTGAGCAACTCTTTCCCTTTTGGGCAAGATAAAGAGTAACTAAAACTATCTGCAAATAACCTCTGTGGAGGTAACAAGTGCCTTGTAGGAAGCTGCTGAAGTGGCACATTCAGGCTGTCACTGATCATCACTTTCCTGCACAGACAGTTCAATGATACTACTTTCCTTAATTGTATAAAGTCAGGAGATCAACACTGCCATGAAGGATTCATGGGGAAAAGAGACAACATCCATCCACCTCAGAAGGTTGCTCCAAAGAGAGACTCTGCAATCTGCAGGTGGTTGGTAGACAAAATGAGAGACACAAAATTCTCTGAAGATGCTGGTTCCATTTTAACATGGTTCTAACAGCAGGTAAGATTTGATAACCCTGTGCATCAACCGACAGAGGCTGTGTCACCAGAGGAGCTGGCGTTTTTCAAAGTATTGAACAAGAAAAGGAGATACCACCACATCCGAAGCACCAGCAGCAGAGAATAATTTCTGATAAGACTGGCAGACTCAGCCTTTCCGCAGACACTCTCCCACCTGAACCTGCCTTCCAGCATGTGAAGGCAGTAACCTCTTTGGTTCAGCAAACTTAGGACTTTCCCCTGGCAGCCAGAGAAGACACAAACTTGTGGCCCACTCCACATGTGGCCATGGTGGTAACTGTCTCCTCTCCAGAAACTTCAGAGATGCTTAGATGAAAAGCAGCAGCACAATTTAAGCCCCAGTTAGTTCCTCATCCCAGCCTACAATGTGCTTTTAGAGTGGGCAGTTTAAAAGGATCAAAAGAATGAGTCTGAGGATACACAACAGACCTGCACAGTCAAATGGTGGCTAAAGAGAAGCGTGTTGGGGTAGGAGACAGCACCAGCCACAGGCCTGGTAAGCTGCTAACAAAAGAAGTCTCCAAGTGGATCCAAACGTTATAGTGCAGAAAAACAAGGGTAGTCCTCCAAAATCAGCACATAAGGAGGCACCAGGAACTGTGCAGGAAAGACTTGGAGAAACCCATGATAAAAGCTAGAGATGTGGGAAAAAAATGCACCAGAGGCTTCCCAGAAACAACCTCCAGGACAAGCATGGATGAGTCCAGGTAGAGTCCCTGGTCACAGCAAGTAAGGAAAGAGCATGTAGTGAGAGCACCGTGGGCAGGACACAGTATGGCAGACTGCCTCATGGTAAACCGCAGTGTGGGCTACCATGATCTCCATGAGGAAGGATGAAATGGACTTCAAACCAGGTGCAGATGCTGCCCTAATGGAGGTCCAGAAACACTCTGGGGGTGTATGAGAGCGTGAATACTTATGAACCAAAAACTAAAAAGAAAAGATCCAGGAAAACATAAAAGGCAAAACTTGGCTGAGGGAGCAGATGATGTCTCAGGTCTGACTTGTGAATTGCTGTACACTGCTTCAATTGCCTCCCCCCCGCCAAATCACAGTCCTCACTGTAGTTATTTACACTGAGCCAGTCCACAAGGACCCAGAATCTAAAATTGGGATGAAAACCACCATTTGCTTCCAAAGGGAGTAGAAACTAGAAAACACCCAGCACAATCAAATGCAAAACCATTTGCTCTTTCAACACCTATGAGCACATTTTTCTTTTTATGATCCATTTGGAAAACAGTGTCTTCTGCAAAGAACAAAAATAATCCTCCCATGAGACACCCCAAGGCATGGCAGTGGTCCCAGAAGCAAATCACCAGCTTCAGATCCACGTGACGTTACAGAGCTTAATGAGGGTGACATGTACCACCACACACCGAACACACCTTTGGGTAACGTGGTGACGCAACAACCCTTCTCAAAATCGTGAGCTGCAGCTTAATTCTGGCTGATCCCACTTGCTTCAGCCATCACAACGATGACAGCCCACCACCCCACGCCTACCCTGCTGTTGAGTGCTTGAGGAACCCTCCTAAAATGCAGAGTTTTCTTTTTTTGGGATTGCCAGATGAGTCTCCAGTACATCCTGATCTCTGTGTCGCAGCTGTTGTTCTGAACAGCCTCCAGTATTCTCCCAGTGCCTGGCAACTGGTAGAAATTGAGGGTGCATTTTAGGGTGCCCTTGAAGGATTTCAAAGCCTAGAGATCATGTAAACATGAAATAAATGTGGTTTTATGTTCAAAATACAACCCTTCACTTTGAGGGGGGGCATTACTGCCAGTACAGTCAGGCAGAACAGTGGTTTCTCGTATAAATTGGGATCCCATTTGCATTCAGATTAAAACAAGAGAAAATTGCCAGCAAAGTGGGATTAAGAATATTTATAGATCCTGTTGGCATGATGTATGTGTCTCCCAAGCAATGGTAGCTGAGTACAAAATTGAGAAACTTCAGCAATCAGTGGGGGAAAGGAGACAGACTGCAAGGACTTTATAATGCTTTATACATTTTTTGTGTGAATTTGGTGCTCAAAGAAGGCAGTTATAACAAAAAATTTTGAAAGCAAAGGTGAATATAGCAATGCTTTGTCTTTCTAGAAAGACCTGAACATTTCAAGATCTCAAAGCACTTTCAAACTTGGGGAGGACTTAACTGCATTAGGGCAAGAGCAGTAAATCAACTTAGGTCACATACCAAAGCCACTGCAGGTGCAAGGATGCCAGTGCCTTACACCAGCCCTTCAGGTGCTCTGAACATTGGAGCACTCTGCTCTTCTTATAATGCAAAAATCTGTATGACCAGAGCTCGAATTTCTAACCTCCAGTACTTCCCAAGCAGTCTCAAGCAGAGGTTCACGGTGATACAGATCTGTGATGAGAGTGAAGAAGGAACACGCCTGTTTCCCCCTCTGCATGGAGAAGGATTTGAACACAAGCTTATGGGGGCAAAAGGCTAAATGCTACTTTCAGTAAATGTCCACATGAAAAAACAAAACAAAAACGAACACAACATAAAACACATGCACAAAAAACCAAAACCAACCAACCAAACAAAACCCAACCCAACCCAACAAACCACACTAGAGAACAGGTATCTAATTAACTTCACAGGCACAGAGAAAATAATAGAAAGTCACAACCTGGGTGTTCTAGACCCAGCCTATTACCTACTTAATTAATTTGTATTGCTTCCTTTATTTGAGAGCGGTCTATTGTAGTTCAACACCAACTTTTTCTTAATTGACTTTAAATAAGTCAAAATGAGCCTGATGTAAAATTTAATGGCTGTCGATACACCATTCTTCACCAACACAACTGGTGTAACCTCACCTTCTTTTCTACTGGTGGGCTATGTGTTTTGGTAAGCCTTTCAAAACTGAGTTAATACTCGTGCACTTCCAAAGGAGACCTGCATACCTTCTTATTCCCAGAACTGCTCAAAACTCTATCAGATTTGGCTTTAAAAGCCTCAACACGACTGGGAGGATTTGTGCACACCAAGGCACAGCTATATTGCTATTTGACCTAGGTAAGGTAAGCTTCCTCCCCCAGCCTCAATGTGCCTCATGAAATCACACCCCTTTTTCACCTATGGCCTGTTTCACACCATGCTGGGCTTCCAGTGTAGCTTCCACTGTCCCCACATGGATTCCAGAGGCCAGCATTCCCCCATCACATGCCTCAAGGATCAGAAGTAACTGTGTTTCCCACACTTCTGCAACTCGGCTGTAGCTCCACCAAACTCTTGTTCCTCCAGAATTTTGTCTCTCAGCAGAAAGGGGGCACAGGGTAGAGAACAAACAGGCAGGAGACACCCATGATGCCACACCAACATCCAGCCATGTGCAGAAGAAGCTGCCATCAATCTATCATGTGCTGGAGCTGCTGGTGAGCAGTCAAGTCCTGCTCCTGCTGCCTTCTCCTCCCACCGCCACACCACACATCCACCACCAGACTGGCATTTAAAGCCACTGTGTTTCCACACAGCCATAAAACCAACAGAAGAAATAAATGGCTCTGGACAGGTGGAGGTGGGTGACACACAATGTGTCATTCTCCTAAATCCAGGTTTGAACTGAAAAAAGGAAACAAATTTCTGAGGATTCTACAACTCAACTGGTACTTAACGCTCCTGCCTATCTCAGTAGGTGAGTATATTCCTCCCTGTGCTCGAGCATCATTTTATCTGCTCTTCCTCCACCACAGCTCTACTCCACAAAAACATAAAGAACAATAATTATAGAAACTTCCAAATGCAAAGAATTAAATGTACGGGTTCCCCCCCTTCCACCAAGTTGATATAGTTGCAATTAAATTTGCTACCCAGTTAACCCACGTAATAGAGAAACAAGGGAATAAAACCCAGGACCACAAAGTTAAGAAAACCAGGAAAGCAAGGGAAAAATACACTAAAAGGTAACCACCTAGTAAGGGACATGCAGCAAATTCCATCTAAATTAACTAGTGGTGGAAAGCAAAGGCAGATTTGTTAAATCACACTAAATTTCTTTGTTGGGACCCTTCTCCAGAATGAATACATGGGCTGGAAGGCCTGATACAGAGGATGGATGTTGGGACATTAAGCATTGGGGCTGAGTCACTGAATTGCCCTTGGCTCCTTTGCAGTGCCTGGGAACTGGGAATTCCAGACACTTTGGTGTCCACAACACAAAGTACAGAAAATCTATAGAAAAGCCCAGAGATGTTGTTCATATTTGTACCTCACTGGCTGCTGAGCACAACACTGAAAACAGAACAGGAAACTATAGCTTGGCAATACCAAAAGCAGGAAATCACATTTAGCATCCAGGTACTGCTCAACTTAACATGCATGAGAGAACTACCACCTCCTGGAGCAGGTGACTCCCCAAAACTGATGGCTCTGGCAGAAAAGTTTTGGCAGGCGTTTGACCCCTGTTCCGTAGCTAGCACTGGCTCCACATATTGCCAACACAATGAGGACCTCTTGCTGATTGTGACCAGTGCGGAGATCCAACAGTGGGGATAACCACTGGTGCAGAAAGGTGAGATGAGCAACTGTCACTCCCGGGCACCTCCGCATCACCATCACCTCCCCAGCTTTGCCCTTCCTACCTGCCTCCTAAGCCAGAGCTAAGTGAGCCAACTGAGCCAAGGCTGGTTGCTTCTGGGATATCAGGGACCACCAGTGGGGCAGGGAAAAAGCCTCTCATGGCCTTCTTGGTCAGCAGAACTTCAGAGAGAAGTCACCTGCTTGACTTACCACATGTGTATGTCACCTGTCAGTCAGCGTGGGGCACAGCAAGCTCCACGGCAGGATTATCAGCTCCACTCGAATAAAAGTAATGAAGCAATCCAAACAAGAACAGGGCTTAGTCACTTGTTCAAGTCTCATCCCCTTTTGTTTTTACAGGTGTACAGTGCACGGAAATTAGATGATTAGCTCATCAAAGCATCTGTCAAGCGGAGAGACAAACCAGCTCTTTACAAATGCATCCAAGTGACAAGACCTGTCGGATATGGGCTGCGGGGAATCTCTCCGAGTCTTATTTTTGGATCTTTTATAATCAGCCTTACCAGCTTATTAGTGATCTCCAGCACATCAATGTGGAAAGGAAAGATAAATATATAAAAACTTGTCAAACACGGTAATCTGAAAATGGTGGGTTTTCTTGTGAAGGATGTATATCCTTGCACTTTTACAGCTCTTCCTTTTAACAAGAGCTGTACAGCTTGGCCTTTGCTCCTGGAAGATCTAAATAATTTGCCAAATGATTTAAATGGACTAAGTTCTTTTATTTTTGTATTCTTGAATTCAGACACCTTAAAAGGAGTGATTTTAAGGCATCCAGTTGTCAGCAGGCTTTGCAAATCAACAACGAAACTACTTACATGCTTTAATATCCGATATTTGCTTCACTGCTTTTCCACATCAGCTGAGAAAGGGTGGTGAGAAGTTTAAAAGCCCTTGACTAGAGCTCAAGGGATTAAAATTAAACACCAATCTCTAGCTCGGGCTTCTCATCCAGCTCTGGACAAGCCACATCCCCCCACTGGAGGATGAGGAAAGGTCACCCATCTGCTGCACTCATGTCTGGTGAGACCTCAGGACACCCCCACTGCTTTAGGCACGATGCTTGTGGGCATGGGGAGATTCTAGGTTCAGTTGGAACCACACTGATGGTTGGGATATATGGTGGCAATCAAGTGCAAAGGGCCATTTAGTGGCCTTCAGGAGCTCAGCAATGGAGCACAAAGGTTTGTTATTATTTTTTTTAATAAAGGCAAAAGAGCTGGGACTGAAAGGGAGATTACTCATTTGTTCTTAGATCTTCGTTGTTAATCACACCACACCTACTATGAGAGCAGCGGCAAGCTGTCGGCTTCACTGCCCGGTTGGCTTGGTGCCACCAAACACTCGCTCAGCCACCACCGTCTCTTCCTCTGGGACCAACCCAGCTGGCGCAGAGAGGGGCAGGCACTCGGACACGCAGCGCTACACGTCTGCACAGCTCCGGGCACAGCCGAAACTTCACGTGTGCTTAGCAGGTGGGGAGGAAGCGAGTCCAGCCAAGGAGAGATGCAATACGTGAAAACAAACGGAAATGACACAGCCCGGGCATGAAGAGACATGTACAGTTGGCATGGGAGAAAAAAGGGGTTATAATGTAAAATCGAGCATTAGCTGCCAGTTCTAACAAGCTTATGACAGCATGACAGTTCCTCACATGCTCAGAGGCAGCGTTCAGCCTCAAACAGCTGCAAGCATAAGGCACTGGTGTGGGGAGAGGGCTAGGAACTTCAAAGGACTAATCATTAGTCTTGCTGCCCTGTCTGCTACAGACACAACAAAATAACCACGTTTAGGAGGTGTAGGCTGGCTAACAGCCTCCTTCTCACCTTTATCTACTCATGTCACAGCAGAGACGAAGCAGTTGCCATGCACTTCAGGTCACCAGTTTGACCTTGGCTCATCCTTGGATCAGATGCAACAGTAGATGCCTCCTGCTGACGACCATGGCCCTTTAAAACATCCATGATGTCTACCATGCTCATGTACTTCCTTCCTCCAACAAACCAGCCACTTTCCTCCCCAGGATGCTCCACCACGACACAGGCTGCAGTGCAGCACTGCTCTCCCAACACCACACACTGCCTTCTGAAGCAGAAAAGACGACGTTTGTGTTGGGCACTGCCCACCAGTACAAAGTTTTCCAACCCCTGCTTGCTGCTCTGTGTACTTTTCACCAGTTTCTCCTTTGTGTGGCAGGGATGATGTGGGAGGCTATTGTGTAGGTGGCTGTATAGCCTGTCTGGCCAAAATGGCTTTCCTCCCTCTATCCTTACTCTCATCCTTTTCTCCCTGTTTCTATTTATTCCTTTCCCCTTCCTAAGCCTAAGAACACGTCTGAGATGCCCTGCTTGCTTCTAGGTCATGCCTGCTTGTGAGCAGAATCAGGATCAGCAGTGCGGTGGCAAGAGGAAAGCCTCCCTTGTCTGGCAGCTCTCCCCAGCCAGCAAAGCTCAGTTCCTGGGATCTCCTGAATCACAGTGACTTTCTATCAGAACCTGCAGCGTGAGATGATTCAGTCCAAGTTCAATGTAAGAGTTTTGTGGAGGCTTTGGCAGGTCCCTCCTAATGACTTCACTAGGCAGGACATGGAACACTCGCACAGCGGCTGAGCGGATGGGGAACGCTGCACAGTCACCTTGAGTAACAGCAGCCAGTGGCTCAGAACCTCTTCATCCTCTTCCAGCTACACAATACCATTCAATCAGTGCCAGCCCTGGGCCCAAATACACAATGCTAAGTCTTCCCTGAAGGTTAGAGGTGCTCACAACTTGTCAAAAGCAGCATAACCTGCTCCTTCAAAACAAGAAGAAGAAGGAGGGAGACAAATTCATCAGCTCCTAACTAGTTAGATCTTCCTATGAGCTGAACTATTTGCAAAAACTGATTACCCACCTCTTTCCCTTGAAGCACAGCTCAAGTCCCAGTCTGGCTGCTCCCTCATGCTTCAGCATCTCCTCCCAAATGTATCCTCAGCTTGTTCCAGACTTGAGACAAGCTGTCAGCAGATGTCCTCTCCAGTGGGAGCGGCTGCCCTGTGTTAACAACTCAACACATACACTGGGCAGCTCAGGTGGTAAGCAGGGGAGGCTCACAGGTGTTGGTGATGCCCACTAACTGCCCTGAAGACTGTGTGCTGATCATGATCAATTAATTGGCAGACAGGGAAAAAAATCCCATCTCCCTCTCTTTAAGAATCCTTGCGTAATATTAGGAATTACCTAATACAAATAACTGAAAGGACTAAAAAATTTACAGTGTCCAGCAACTTACTGGACTCCAAGAAGTAGCAAGTCAATAATGTACTTTACATTCTCAACATTTTTTTGCTTATTTCCCTTTTTGTCCTACTCACAAAAAAGCCTGGAAATACTACAGCAACTGCTGAGCATCATGATCCTTTTGTAGAAAACACCACACTGGACCTGCGGTGACACAAAACCAGAGAATCAGAGTATATCTTTTTCTTAAAGTTGGGAGCACTGGTCCCCAAGGGCGCATACCAAGTCACTTAGCAGCTATCCTGCCATAATAGCTTTCAGCTTTCCAATATAAATTTTCCTGGGTTTCCTCCAAAAACTAATAAGACTAAAGCTGCCTGGAACAAGCTCACTCTGTAAAATTTCCCCCACTCACCACTGGACAGCAGATGTGTGACTGCAGGGCTAATGCCTTTGAGGATTTATTCGTTAGCTAGGTGGTCTGGCCAGGATTCCTCCTGTCGCTTCCCCTCCTGGACCTGTGCACAGTTGGGCCATTTCCAAAGGCAGCAGCAGCACCCCCAAGCACGTCTGACCACACCATTAATTATCAGAGCACCTTGGCCACCCCTCCATATCACACAACCCCCCCCCATAAGGTTGAGAGTAGAAATGCAATGAGCAGTATGCGTGCTAATAGCCTGGATTCATCAAAGGAGCCTGAGTGAATGTAGCACCTGGCTGCTACCAAAGTTGGTGAGAATTGGGCACCTCATTGTCCTAAGTCCAGACAGAAACTGTAACCAAGCACTCCCATCCTAACCAACCCAATCCTGTAGGTAACTGCTCAACTCATCACTGTGATTTGGCGATTAAAAATCAACCAGTCACACAAAGAATGTGTACTTGGTTGTCTAGGAGCCAAGCAGTACACAAAGTGGTCAAATCCCAAAGGCAAATGACTTTGTTCTTCATATTTCACTCTTCATGAGTTCTCAAAGTGTGACAATATCATTAATATCTGCATGAAGCTTATTCTGAATGGTTTCCTGGAAAATTACAGCTTGTCAGCAATTAGCATAAAATGAGTAGGATTTGAAGGCAGGACAGCCCATCATGAAGAGCTTTTCAGACACAGCTCTGATGCTGGTACTTTAAGCAGAGTATTTTAAGAATGATTCCTAAACAGCTACAGGTCAAGAAGATCTTTATATAACGGATGCAAGGAGGACTGACAGTCTAATTTACAACCGAAATCCAAAGAGTTTCTTGCTTTTGAAGAGAAAGTCTTTCTCCTTGTCTTATAATTTCCATTTAGAAGAAAATCCCCTGCAACGCACACCTGGAATTTCATTTGAGCTCTCCAGAAGGTCCTAGGGAGAGACCATCAAAGACAGGTGAGTGCTTAAATACTCCAGGGCCCTTCTGTGCATCTCCTTCTTTAGAAGCCAACTGAAATAAGAGTGATAATTTTACTTTATTCTAAGGGGTCTGCATAAGACTTCAGAGAAGGTGGTAATTCTTGAAGGTTTGCATGTGGATATAATTTTTCAGTTACATTCCTTCTGTCCCAATTTGGACAGCTGGTGGGTTTGTTCATCATCTGTCACACTGGACAAATAAGAAGAGGACATCAGAGCTCCCTGGGCGTCTCCTTTGGGCTATAAGGTGATTCTCCTCCATGGCTGATTCTGAAGTTGGGATCCCATCTCCTTCCACAGTAGGGCTGTGCATGCACTTCGATGCAGGGAAGGAGGACGCTTAGCAGCATGAGAGCTTCCTCTCTTCCCTTTAAAAATACCAGATAATTAATCTTTCTACCATTACACAGGTAAGGATATGAAACCAGACACAACAGCCAGGAGACAGCCAGGAGAGCCCAGGTGTCCTTCACCTCCTTTGCCAATGCTGAAATGTACCAGCTAAAGCTCCCCCTGTTCCTCTTCAACCCCAAAATTCTGCCAAACCTCCAGTGCCAGAAATTGCTGCCCACTTCTTCTGGGATTATGATGCATTCCTTCCTCAGACTTACAAACCCATTTCCTTCTCAGTGGCAGAGGATTAAATTGCTTTCAGAACCAGCGGAAACACTCTGTGCTCTTACAAATAACGTATTAGTATTAGGGTAAATTAATCTCTGATTTCATTCGTCATTTGCTTCGCTCTCTTTGTAGACAATATATCAGTCTCTTGACAGCACAGATTTCTTACAGTATCAGAGGAAAAAGCTTTGGCATCTGGTTTAGCCACTGCAGCTCCAGGAGCATGGGAGTGCAGGGTGTCGAGGACAATCCTGACGCTGTTCTTGGATGCCAGCAATCCAGTTGTAACGACCTGTGATGGCTCTCCCTGAACAGAAACATCACAGGCCCTGACAAGTTACTAATTTTCACATGGCTTCCTATGAGTAACCTTCATCAGAAATCTGAGGATTTCTCACTGCAGGTTCATCTGTATCAGCCTGCTTATGCGAGGGCTTCACGTGCTCCCCGAATGACTTTCCTTCCCACTTTTCTCATTGTCTGTGAAGTGATGCAGAAGTGGATTAAATAAGCTATCATCTTGGTTAGTGATAATGAGAAAATTGAAACAAGCTGTTCCATAAATGTGATCATTATCTAGTAAATTAAATGAGATATTCAAAGTGTCCACCCAGCATTGACCAAGGAACTTCTCTTACTCTGCACTTCTTTTATCTGGGAGAAAGAGGAAATGATCACAACCTCCCACAAACCAGAGACTTCAATGGACGCACTGTCATTAAAACCATCTGGCTTTCCACACTTGCTGCAATGGACACAGCATGGTAACTACCGGCTGTTCAAAGAGTGAGAAATTCAACTCTGGATATTGCTGGTGCTAATGGCCAGTTAACAGGGACCAGATTTTTGAGGTTTGTCTTTTGGAAAGCGGGGCTGGGGACACCTTACGTCACCAGGGTGAGAACTGCTGTCATGCACATACTACTTAGGAGTCCATTGCAGATCGCCGGGGGTGGCAGGAATAGCTTGGGGTTGGAAATCTACTGAACCCGTTGAAAAAAAGAAAACTCAAAAAATTCAAAGGGCAAAGTAGAAGAACAGTTTTCTGATAGGCGGATGAATGAGCAGAGCAGTCAGAGCTTTATACCTGGTTGTTACTGGGATGTCACTGAAGGTGGAATAGGGGGAAATCAGCCTATCCACCTCTTTCTGTCTTCTACCTATAAGGCTGAAACACTAACCCTCAAGAAAAAAATGCACTTCAAAAAAACCCTGCAGAAATCAGGAGTTTGTATTTACTCTCTTGTTTTACCATGCAAAACATTGACAAAAAGCAAAAAAAAGAATTCGTTGCATTTTTCTTCATGATTCTGTTGATCCCATTTCCTCTTCCAGAGAGAAGGATAAAAACGTGTCCCTTCCAAGCCAGTTTCTCCCAATCCCTGACAAAAGCTGACTATGGGAGAGTGCCTGCTCCATGGCTGGTCTCTTGGCCCCAGCTCTCTGCTCTGTTCTGGGATGTGGAGTGTCTGCAAGAGACAACTCGAGCAGCCTGTAGGCTTCCCCAGGGCAGGGGGAGCTCCCACACCAGCAGCCCAGCAGGCCCGGAGGTGGCTGACATGTCCCCAGTCCGCACCAGGCCAATCTGCTGTCTCCACCCTAGCTACTGGCACACCCTGATGTGGGGTTGCTCAAATGTATGGGATCTGTAAGGGATCTGGCCCTTGACTGGACAAGTGACCTCACAACATACGCCATGCAGAAGACACATCCAGCGAGCTTGTATCTAATGGTGCTTCAGCCTGCAAATGCTTGTTAGATGCTGTCACCAAAGTGTAGCAGGTCTGGGTATTTTGTAATTTATACAAGAGTCTCAATAAACCACAAACAAGTGACCAAACCCTGAGATGCAGATCGGGCCCACAGTATTCCTCAAAAGCCAAAACTGCCTTAGGAAGTGTGCTGCTGGAGAAGAACACACTAGGTGCTCCCCATGAGCATGCTTTGCTCCAGCAAACCCCCTGCTCTCCCTTCCTGACAGATTATCCTCAGGACAGAGAAAAGACGCAGGTAAGGAGCACAACAAATTAATCCAGAGTCCAGAGCCTCCAGAGCCCAAGGAAACCCTCAGTGGCAGCATTGGGGAGCAGGAGCTGTAAGCTCCAACTGGCCATCGGAGGGCAAACTGCTCCAAGCATTGCTGTGTGGTTCAGTGCTGGCATTGCTGACTTTGTCTGCAGTCAGCCTCCTTTCTTGAAAAATAATCCACCAGGCCTGCCTTCCAAGGAGCTTTAATTATTTGGAAATTTTGGAAGGGCTCTTATTTCAACCAGACAGAAGCACTGGAAAAGGCAGCGAGTGAAGCAGGACACGCTGGGAATGTCCTGCAGCTCCCGGGCCAGCACAGGAATTCCTCTTTTCCCAATGGCAGAAACATTACAACAGGCTTCCACACAACCCAGTCGAAGCAGGCTGCTAGGAAACCTCGGAGACGGTTATAAATAGGGATTTTGCTGATCTGGCATTAACTCTTACTGGAGACGGCAGTGGCTTCTCACTGGGTACAGACATCACCACCACTCCGCAGTCTCTCCACTGTACTGCCTTTGATTGCCCCAGCTCCCCCTTGTATTCTCCTTCATAGCTCATTTGTTTTCCTCCTAACACCACAGAAATCAACCCAGAATGGCCATTTTCGTGGCTGGCCTGTTTTCAGCATGTTTTCTGGATGGCCTGATGGCAATTAGCAGCACCAATCAACAAGGAGTAGATAGTGCAGCCCATCACCACAGAGACTGTCAAGGCTGTCAGAACAGGACCTGAAGATCTCGCTATCTCAGCAGCATTCTCATCTGTCTGCCCACACATCTCCACTCCTTAATGTCATAGCTTTTTAGCATGGAAAAGCAGCAAGATGGCTTCCTTGCAAATATCTTTGCCTCCTTATATTTGTGAATTTTAAGATAATGATCAATTGAGCTTCCTGTGCCTGGGTCAGTTCCTGAGTGCTTCATTTCTTTTTAGCCCTCTGTATGGCCCACAACATAGAGCAATATTCTAGCTGGAAAGTGGCAAGGATTATTAACATCAAGTAAAGACAAACTTCAGAGCAGAGTGCCAGGACAGCTAGTGAGCTACTCACTACCCACCTGCAGACAGTGCCTCCAACAGGCATTCCTTACAGCTGCATAACACTAGGATGGAGAAGAGCCTCTCTCCTTCTGAAAAATGAGAAGTGTCCCCAGTACACCTCCTTCCACTAGGGAGAACATGGGTCATGCTCAATAAGCAGTGAAAGATTTGGAGTTTAGTTAAAAAACTGGGAAGCAAGTGGACGTGTATCTGCTCCCTCAAGCCAGCTGTCACTGCCACCCGAAAGTCCTCGGAGGAAACAAATGGAGTTGCTCTATTTCTCCATTCCTTGGAGCTTCATGAAGCAACCAGTGGGCAAAGCTTGTTCAAATACCATTGCTCTAGCAGGCTGTCACAGAAATATATTGGGTTGAAGTCAAAAGGCATAGATTGCAACCAGGTTTTGACAAGAAGGTTTCCAAGACTACGAGAAACAAAGCAAATCTGTGATTGACTGATCCGCTGTCACACCCAGAGCAAAAACCAGCCTTCAAAACCTTTGAAAACTGTCACAAAATGAACTTGACAACTACTGTCACCTCTGCTTGGCTGATAACAGCCCACCCCGTCCATGGGATAGGAAGGACCAAACAGTCCAGGCTGTAGTTATCTCAGTGACCACATGGAGCTGGAGGTGCAAACCTGGTGACATTTCTTGCAGACCTGGCACCCTTCCCAGTGCCATTAACAGTTTTGCTTGAGTAAGCACCCACGAGGGTCCAGCAAGCTCCAGTAAGCACCAGCTCTGCTTGGTGAGCAGAGACCTTGCCAGAGCAGAAAAGAGAAGCACTCATGCAGAGAGGCAGGCAGCGAGGAGTGAAACTAGTTGGAATTCAGTGCAGGAGAGCAAGGAAAAACCAAGCACCAGCCGCAAGGGCAGCTGCCCTGTGCTTGAGCTGCTCCTGGCCGACATGCAGCTCAAATCCATCTTTAAATCCTGACAGCGAGGAGCTCAGGGCCCTGCTAATCCCACACTCTCACATCTGCACAGCTCCATGGTGCAGCAGGAGGCTGGGACTGCTGCGTATTTAGTACCAACATTTCCAAGGTGGTCTTGGTCCTTTTGGTCTGCCCAGCCCTTTGCTAGGCCTGAAGGCTAAAGCCACACAACAGAAACACCTATATTTTGTGAGGGAGTCTCAAGAGTCCACATGAAGCAGGATCCACAGCCTGGGGATGAGAGACAGACCTTTGGGGACTGAGCTCCCGGTTACACACCAAACCACCAAATCACAAACCGACTGTGAGCCCGGGCACTGCACACAAAGGGACTGTTTGGGCGCTGCCGGTTCAGGCTGCATCGTCCTCACACAAACCCTGCCAAGCCATTATCCTTCAGAAGCAATGGTTCACCACGGATTCTGCAACACAACAGACTAAGCCAGGCAGGTCGTCTTTCTACTTTTCTTCTGCTCCAGTAGGAACAGGCATTTGACAGCACCTGATCCCACATCAGGCTTAAAGAGAATGTTTCCAGATCATTGCACAAATAATAATAATATTAATGGAATTACAGGAAAACCTTGCTTTTCTAACTCCAATTTCAGGTTGAAAAGCAATGTTATTAGCAGTCACACATGAGCTCACTTGCTTTGATTAAAGAGCAACTGTGTAATCTCTGCCTGGACTCAGTCCTGGGTTTTAATGCCTGATTAACTACCCCCATGCCAGGATTATTTTGCACCTTTGCATATTTTGGAGTTCTACATTTCCATTTATCGCTACAGACAAGGAAATGTTAAAACCAGCTCATTTGCACTGTCAATTTAAAGCACTGTGTGTGAGTTCGTGGCCGAGTGGTGGCTACAACACATTTCAAAGCGCTTTTAAGGGGGATCTGCCACTTCTCAGGGAGCAAACCTAGGACAGGACACTCTCAAATCAAGGCAGGGTGTCACTGTATGTCTTATCCCTCCTGCAAGACACCAAATGTCACCTCCAGGAAATCAGCAAATTACCACCGATTTCAGTAGAAGTGGCTAAAAAATTGACTCTTTATCCTGGGAATGTTCACCCTTCCATAAGAAATATAGAAAATAAAACTGGTTTTAGGTTTTCAGTTTTTCATTTTCCAGCACAACTCAAAATTGTTGTGGAAAATACAGAACTTACTGTGGAAATTGTTTACATATCAAATTCTAAGATTCCTCCTAAGAAAAAAAATCAAAACCAGCTGGAAAAAACTTCCTGGCCAGCTGTAACTACCTGCCTCCTAAACAGTTTACTCTGAGCAGCTGCATCTCATTATTTACAGGCACTTGTCCAGTCTGCCTCCCACACCTAGGTCTAGCATCTTCCTCCTCTACCACTATGAGCCCTCACATCCCATTTGACATCTCTTAGGACCACCTGAGATCTCTCTTCTCCTAAAAGAGGACAGCAGTACATCTAGAGGAGCACAAAACACACCAGCTTTTGCTGCTCTCCTTCTGTCTGTAGCTCTAATTGTGCTGATGCTGATCCAAAGCTGCCGTTCTTCAAGAGCTGCCCATACTGGGCTTCTCTCTCAGCGTAACTGCGATGCATTGACCCCAGGGAAGAGCGGCAGCTACGCTGGACTGAGTAAGGACCTTAGTTGGAGGGCAGGCAACAGATCCACGGCCCCTTTGGCACAAGACAGACATATCCAAGGTTTAGAGCCAAGAGTGCTTGCTGTGAGCAACACCTAATGCCTCCAGCGACCATTGCTTCTACACAGCCCTATCCAGTTCTCCCATCTTCTATGTATTGCTACGTACCATATTTAATGATGTAATTTTTGCTGTAGCACAGAAGAACAGGATTTACAAAGTGGGCAGGGTGAGATGGGGGAAAGGAGAGTTGGCCTTAGTCGCTACCTCAATGCCAAAGTAGTAAAGAGAATATTTTCACACCAATGCCCTTAAAAGAGAAAAAAACATTCCTGTTAAATCAGGTAACTGGGTCACAGTATTGAGCTGATGAAAAGCAAAGCCCTGAAAGATATCCATGCTTTGGGGTGGCGGTGTGGAAATCTTCAAGCAAAAGCTCCATGAGTAACAGCAAAATGAAACAAAGAGCATTTCAGGTGATTCACGTGCAGCTCCTGCAGGTCCACACCACGCTGCAGCAACCAGAAAAGGCTCACTCGTGTATTAAGGCAATTCTGCCACAGCCTGCCCTAAGCCTTCGGCATTTTCTTCTTCCTTTGTTTTTGCATGTGTCTAATTATTGAGGATGTTCATAGAGAAATGGGATCTCTGGTCTCTGGAAGCCCATCTGCTCCCGCTGTTTATTTCCTGCAGTTATCACAGTGGTCTCGTAATGAATTCCAGTGTCACAACCGCGCTGATGGCTCTTCCCATGGGGAACGCACAGGGAAACCACCCTGCTCGAGAAAGCAGGCCTGCAGTACCCAACGGACCTTGAAGACATGGGAAAGAGCAGAAGGTGGCCCCCACATCTCATGAGGCTCCCACCAACGAAGGAACATCTGGGAAACAGGACTCACTACAGCAACATGTCGCTCCAGGCTGAGAACCTGGGGACCTGCTCTGCAAAGCACTGATGGGACACTGTGCACTTCAGTCCCTCAGAGCTGGTGTCCCACTGGGGTCACTGGTTGGGCCAAGAAGCTGAGCTGGCACAAACAGTCCTGGCTGGCCAGAGAAGGCCTCAGGAACTGGCTGACGGGATTACTATAGCCACGGGCTTTCAAAGGCTCAATAGCTTTGAGGTAGATCAACCCATGCCCAACCTCTCAATGTAGGCCTGTCACCAACAGCCTCCATGACTACCTTCTACTGCAGCAGCCACCTGAGCAACGAACTCCTGGAATAAAGAACTACAAGAAAAAGGTTAAAACTACCAAAAAAGGCATTAAAACAAACTATGCCTCCACTCTTGCTTTGAAAGACAAGTCTTTTCTTTTAGGCTTGGTTTCACTGAGCCTTCCAGACTGCTGTGAACTCGACATAGTCTTCTCCAGGTGCCTCTTTATTCTCACCAGCTCTGTGACCTGGCTCTGCAGCCACTTTCTGCTCCTCTGGGGAGTCTCCAGCTGGTTTCTTGGGCAGTTGGGTCCCTTTTCAGGCTGGCCCTGCCTCCTGTCCCCGTTGGGCTCACTGCCCTACAGCCAGAACCAGAGCACACAGCCGGGGTAGAGCATGTCCTGCCATGACAGAATCACAACTGGGCACGGAGCAGACTATGCATACTATCAGATGGTCGGAGAAGCCAAATTTCCCAAGGGAATTAATCATACCTCTAGCACACATGCTGTGGAATATAGTTCATGGGGCGGACTGGAAAGAGCAGAGAAAGCAATACTCCACAAGTCTGCGCACAAACTTTCAAATGAACTGTGCACACATCTGTTTTCCACCTGTTCTGCATTCCCCTTTCCTGCATGCTGCACGCCTTGAATGTCTGTGAAGGCTTTGCAAGGCTACCGGCAAGCAAAACCGAGCTTTGCTGCCCCCTGCCCAGCTCAACACTTGGCTCCACCAGCTCAAGGGAGGAGCTGAGATTTGTCCCCAGCTCGTATGTACCTGCCTACTCCATCCTATCTGCACCGTGCAGCAGGGACACCTGTACCCAGGTGACCGCTCCCTCCTCAAATGCTCCCAGAGATGTGGTGACCAGCCCAAAAGCACAGGCAGACCAGGGGCATCCAAAGCTCCATGGAAAGTGCACAGGCTGCACCATTCTGCCCCAAAGATTCATACAGGAGGGATAACACTTTATATTTCAACTCTGCTTTCTACAAGCATGGCAAATTAATAGGGTTTCCTGAAAAATGCCCAGGAACAGACACAGCTAAGGTCTCCTTACAGCATGCAGATCCTGCTCACCTGGGTTGTCTTTAGAGAGGCTCACACAATGGAAGAAACACAGTAGGTTGTCTTAAGTGAGGCACAGCTTTGGGGATTGTTACTCAAAATACCAATTGAAGATGTGATGCTACACAGGAGGAAGAACTCGACCAGGGCTCCTCGTGGCCCTGATTGGCAGGATGAGTACATGCAGCACGGGAGAGTGAACAGACAGTGGGAAACTGAAACTGAGAAAATAAGGCAAATATATATGAGTGGCAGGTGAGTATCATCAGAAACACCATCAGCTCTGATGAGCTTTGGGTCATTCAACAGGTGGTAAAACAAAACAACAAATGAGTTTGTTTTCCTTCTTTGCTCTCTTTCCAAGCAGCATTGGTGAATCCAAGCCAGCTCATGCCAGAGTACAACAGTGCGTGTGCCCGCCTTCCTTCTCACTTGCAAGCTTCCTTATTTCAAGATTATACATCTTCGTTTCTCCACTTTTCCAGAACAAAGACAGCACGCTTTTGTTACTGGACAGCTACTTAGTCATTGCTGAACCAAGCCAGAAAAACCTAGTATGTCAGAAAAAGCATGAACAAAGTATTTGATTAGGGCAACAGGAAGAGGAAAAGGGGAACAGATATGATATTTGTGTTGCTGATGCACACATTTATTAGAAGCAGTGGTGATACTTGGGTTGCATTCAAAAATTTCACAATAAGGCCCTTAATCATCAAATTCTTGGCTGATGTAGATTAATATATATTTAGGGACTACGGTGGTAGCAAGGAGATTTGTACTTGCTAAGGGTGCAGCTCCTAAGCTGGATTGTCTTCTAATTTCTTTACCTAATTTCTAATAAAATGCCATTCACAAAGCTAATACCCACCACACAAATGGTTCTGTTCAGTCGCTTAGGACTTGCTGCCTGTGGATCTCAGTGCGGCTCCAGGGCAGAAAACACAGCATTTTTGGCCCTTTATGTCTACAGCCTGCATTGCTACTCGTTTCAAGAAGAGAGCTTTCGAAATCCCAGCTGACCCATTTCTGCCTGTGGCATTGAGGGCACCTCTTCCGCTAATCTCCTGTGTCAGCATGGTGCAGGAGGTAATACTTGTTTTTGGGACAGCAGGTTAGGGATTTACTGAGTCCCACACATCATGTGTTTTAATTCAGTGTCAACCAAGGATAAGCCAAGGACCTAGGGCAAAGCATGATCTGTTACAATTTCATGCTGAGTGGGTGCTGGATTGTTAGAAACACAGCTCCTTTCAGATGAGAAGCCGAGTCTGAACGGCTGCCCAGCTGTACATGCTCCAGATTTAGGGAGAACAGTATATTCACATTTTCTCCCTTCTGTCACCTAAGAGAACTTAACGTGGCTGAAACTAACGGTGATGCAAAAAAATTTAAAGAAGTATTTTTGTATCTATAAAATCAGAAACGGCACAGTCGCAAAACAGAAAGTGGATAGAAAGAAATGCATTTCTCTCGATAATGCCAAGAGGTTTTGGTAACGGTGCTGTGGAGGGCTGGGCGAGTGGGGACAGAGGAGAGAGACAATGGGCAGTGACATTTACTCTGCAGACGTCCCTCCGCACGGCTCCGGTTCGCTCCCGCTGTAAACGGCAGCGGCCTGGCCAACCCTTCCTCTGGTGGCAATTGCTGCGCACACGCATGACACTGCCCATCCCTCCCCACGCAGGGACCCTAGGGAACCATTCACCGAGATGTGCATCGCACGGACACTGCTGGAGAGGTGCCCCTCGCCGCAGCTTTGGACCCCACCTCTTTGCACCACGCAGGCTTCTGGGTGCAGAAAGAAGAGCGGGAGCAGATTTGCCAAGGTTTTAAAACACCCCAGTGCCATTTCTACCCTGGCACATCCTCCAGCTTCTGTGAAAACTGCCTGGAAGGGTAGCTGGTTAACAAAAACTGCTCCTTTTCACAGTAAAAGACAGCGAGCCTCTGAGGTTCACTTTGGGACTACAAAGCTTGTTTGTGCACTGGAAGGCCAGGCAGAACTATCTCATCTGACTTCCAGTACACCCCTGACTATTCGTTTTCAGTCTGTTACCCTGTATTACACTTAATTACCCCAATATTAAGATTAATGGCTTGTGTTGATTATGGCCTATCTCAAAAGAGAGACTATTACAGCATTTAAGACAAAGCAGTCTCTGCTGGGCGTGATTTGTCCCCAGGGCTCGCTGTCCCCATTGGCAAAAACACAAGTCTTGTTGAACTTTCTTCACTTTGTTTCAGCAGCCAGGGATGTTTGCACTGAATTACCTCACAAGATTAAGGAACCCTTTTATATCTGGGGTCTTCCCTCTGTGAAAGCACTTGGGCACAAATGTCAAATTGATTTTCACTTCTCTTTGCCTCATTAAACAGGTCTCTCACCCTGTATGCCTGTTTTCTCTAGTTCTCATCTCCGTTATTGTAGATCTATGCCATACCTTTTCCAGGTTTTCAAACAACCTATTAAGAACCCAGAAGCAGCACCGCATCTGTGGCTCATAGTGGAACAAAATCCTGTGTTGTTGCAGCCTTTGCCATCACCAGGTGGGACTTGCTGCTCTGCACACTTAACCAACAGCAGCACCTTTGCCAACGGAATCTATCTCCAACCAAGGTGGGTTAAAATAAAACTGTGGCTGATAAAAAGGAGAAAACCACAACAAACAAAACCAAAACAAACCAGCTGGATTCTCCCTTGCTCCTGTTATGCAGGCACTTGGGAAGCCTTTCTGTAGAGAAATGTAATCCTTTAGCGTTAGCTGTAGCTGCTTTGGGCTGGTATTAGATAGGAAACATCTTGACATGGTTCAGAAACTGCCTCCAACGGTGCTCCTAAGACAGATTTGCTACTCTGTGGCCTGGTAGACAAGTGCATTCCTGTATTTCTCAGGCAAATGATCTCATCTTCTGATACAGTACTAACCATCACATTATCTTTTTTAATCCCCTTACTTTTTTGTGATCATTAATGGGCAGAATTTGGTGCTGGCTGATTGCCTAGCATGGCAGCCAGGCAGCCCTAGGAAGGACCACAGACTGTCACATTGCCACATAACTCCATTGCTGCAGCGGAAACCTCTCCCTCCTCTCCTTGCTTCTGGGAACAGAAAGAGGATCTAGGTTTCCATGGGGTTTTTTTGGCCTTTGGTTCAAGAACAACTAAATCTTTGGTGGGCGAAACAGGCTTTGCCTAGGTGATGAGATCTTCCTCGCTAGGGACTGCCAGTGCAGACAATTTGTCCTGGCAAGCTCTCAGAGCACGGCTAACTGAGCATAGGTCAGCAAGAAAGATGCATTTTGAGCCTTACTTCATCCCTTCTCTTCCCTGCTGTCTTGCACCAACTTTAGAGACTAACTTGAGAGGGGATGAACAGAAATAAACATCACCGATCCCTTTTTCTGCTACAATCCTTCTTTTCCCCTGAGCTCAGCCCCAGCACAGAGCAGGCACACCGGTCACAGCACAGCTGAACAGATTTTCTTCTTCTTACTTTAGCTTTTTGTTGCTGCATTGTTTCCCTCTTCAGACCAAGCTAAGCACTGAGCTGACTAAGGGCGCTGCAATGGCACAAGAAACACATTTCAGTCTGGTGAGCAAGCAAACACCTTGGAAACATGTAGAAAGGAAGATGTGGTATCTTCCTCTGGGCTTTCCTGCAGCTCTATTATGGTGCTGCCCAGCAGAGCCTCCTTCAGTTCACTCCATGAGCTGAGTCCAGGTTTAATACAGACTCCAGCAAAGGACTGTGAAAACAAACCAGCCTCAAATCTCGCTAAAAGTCCTCATTTAACCATTAAGCTTGCTTAAGTCTACCTGGAGGATGAGATTGCCTGGACCAGACAACCTCCTTTTCTTATCAGTCAATTGTATTGCCTCTTAATGTCAAAATAACACTTTCCTATGACAATGATATCTTGTTTCCTTGAAGACATATAAACAGGCCAGTGCTTACTAGGTGGGTATCACTACTGCTCTTCTGGGCTATTTATACTGAGGGTCGCTGGAAACATCTCCAACATGAGAGAGTAGCCACCCCATTTTCTTTTCTATACAACCAAAATGGTGCTATGCATATCAAAATCAGGGGGCAAAAGCAGCATCCCTGGATGCTGGTACAAACAGGCTGCTCAGAGCTGTGGCCCAAAAGGTTCATTACCTGGGGGCCCATGGGGGCAGAGCAGATGTGATCTGGCTCTGGCTCTCCTGCATGTCCTGACTGTTTTCCATTCTCAGTCTGGCAGGAGCATCTGTGAGGCTCCATATATTAACATTCGTGAAATGTTTTGAGCTCTCGAGATAGGAATAGCTATAAAATCCCCCAGAACTATTGATGTATTTCATTATTTACTAATGCTGCTGTTGTACACTCATCCTGGAGCTCCTAGAGCATTTTGGACAACAAAGAAAACCACCGTGCCTGGACAGGGGCTCGAGCTCTGCAGCAAGGTGACCCCCATGGGCTGCAGAAAGCCATTTTCAGGAGCAGTTTTGTACGGGACAAAGCCAGTGGAGTACAGCAAAGCAAAGCAGAGGGCAAATGCCTCCTGAGAGTGAGTCAGGTGCTGGCTGCCCAGGCCTCCTGCAGCAACGTGGAGGCTCATGGACATGGCTGGGGGGACAGGGCTGGGTGTCACCTCTAGGTGGGAAGCATTGCTCCATATAGCTGTGTCCCAAAATGCAGCCTTAAGACAGCAAATCTTGCCCATGCAGCTCTGTGTCCAGTCTCGGCTCAGCAGGGACAGGTTTGTCCCAGCTGGCAGAGGCTGGCAGGTCAGGAGGGCAGAGCAGCACCCACGACCCCTTGGCCGCAGGCTGGACCTTCCCCTACGGGAGACTCTGCAGCCAGCCAGGCACGTTTTTCTCTGCATTGTGTCTTTAATTGAAGCACAAAAGCTGTTCGTTTAAGTGGGTTTAAATGGTTAAAGGCACTTGTTCCTCTGAAAAGAGAATGAAATTGCTATTGACACCTCCATAAAAGAAAGGCTTTTCAGGCACAGTATGAAAGCAGGGGATGAGAAGCCTTCCTCACTTTGCCTGCTTGCAATTAGATCTGCAGCCTCCTCCTTTGCTCTCCTTATAGAAATAGGTACCAGTATCTTCAAAGGAAGAGAAACTTAATGGCCTCATTGGTGGTTTGATGAATAATTAATGCTGCTACATTAATCGGGAAGTTAACTAAGGCCTGGAGAGACACCATCTTTAATGCAGAAAAGCATCTCTGGACAGTCACACAAGGCACTGGGTCAGGGAGACGCACGATGGCCTATACACACACCGCATCAGTCAGAGAGAACATATGAACAGACGCTAAAACATTCCCCTTGCTCAGTGCCAAGCACTGGGGGACTTCTTTTTAATGAGGGTAGAGACTGGCGGGTACGTCAGGCTTCCTTCCCTCAGCCAGCTGTCTGGCACAGGACAGGAGCCCCTGTGTGTGTGACTCTACCAGGGCACCGCAGCAGAGCTCCGAGCAGCCCATCTGCTGTGCCTGAGGTGTCACTGAGCAGCAGGAGGTTGTCCCTTGCCTCAGAGGAGCTCAGCTCACTCTTGGCATGACCGACAAGGCCACCATGCCCCACAAGGAGTCACATCAGCACCGTGTGATGGCATCTGTGGCCACCTCCATCCCTGCTGCATGACACACGGGTTGGCAATTTTATCCAGCTCTTCAGGTGTTTTGCTGGAGATGCTCTTTGAAAGCAAAGCCTTGCGCTTGCTGTGCTTTCTGCAGTGCCTCCTACAATGGGCCATCACTGCTGTGCTGTAATACAAATAAATAATATCGCACATGACTCACTGGTTGTACTTGTGAAACATGAGGAAAGAAGGTAACAGCCAAACATGTTTAAACACATTGGCCCAATTGATATTTTTAAGAAAAAAACAGCAACACTGTGCCCATCGGAGCCTTCTCAGATAAATGCTAAACGTGCCACTGAAAATATCATCTGTTCAGATTTAATCATCCTCCATTCACCCTTTCCAAAAATAAAAAATTAAAAAAAAAAAAAAAAAATCTTTCTGGCTGAAACATTTGGTTCTTGCTCAAGAATCTGTTCTGAATTTTATTAAGGTTTCCTGGAAGTGGAGATCAAGGGACTGGTTTGGGGCTCAGAAAAAGCCCTCTGGCAGGATGAAGAAGAGAAAACTGCCAGAGACTGAGACTGATACTTTGTCATTCGCTTATTGGGAACACTGCACAGGACTGTTCCTGCTAATTAAAACCAGCAGTGACCAAAGCTCATTTGCAGAGATTGGGCTTTGGCCAAGCATTTGTGTGTGGATGAGGAAATGAGATCATAAAAGTTGTGACCGGCCTCCAAGCTCAGGGTGTGTAATTGCCTCTCACACCTCGCTTCCCAGCTCCTCCAAATACCACCTTTCCTAATAAAAGTGGGAGCAGGGCTCCTCACTTCTATTTTGGGCTGGAGTACCATGGAAAGGGACCAAGAAAATCCCCACACTGGAACTGTCCCCGGTACGAGTGGATTAAAACCACCCTGCGTTTGGCCTCCATCCAGCTGGACGTGGCTTCGGTATTTGTGACTTTTACGTAGAACATTTCTTCTCAGGTAAAAAAATCAGTGCCGCTGTGAGCTTCGCTAAAATGCACATTGAGATCTGCAGGATTAGCCAGAGCAAGGACTTGCTTTACAGTCCAGCAAAGAGCAGCCTTCGCTGCTGGCCACGGATCCAAAGGGGTGGCTGAAACGTCTCCATGGGCAGAGGCACTGACTGGTTTTCCCCCAAAAGCTGAACTTGTCACACTCTTTAATCAATAAGGTAGGTAGGACTGGTGAGCTGATGTGATCAACGCCACAGAATTGCTGCCTACTTAAATATGTATACATATAGAGGGGAAAAAAATACACACTGCCTTAAGCAGATACTGTGATTTAAGTCGCAGTACGCCTACTGGCATGTCCACCTCCATAAATTTACTGGCACAAGTGTCTCAATACAAAGATGCCACTGGGTTAGGGCAGTACAATCATGCAGCATTGCTCCTACCCCAGAGTAAGCAACGCATCCACATGCTGAGGCTACCCAAAATACCTGCATTTCATTGCACCAGTGTGGTTTTATTGGGAAATTCCTGAAGCATGACCTACGATGTCACCACTTTTTCTCCAGGACTAACTAACTGAGTGCCTGTCTGGTACCCTCAACTGTACCCAAATCTCTGCTGATAAAAGGTGTCCAACAGAAAGACCAGAAACGTCAAGCCAATGATTAAGTGAACTCATCACCTCTAATGACATGTGTTCTCATTTGTTTTCTTCTCAAAGGACAGAATCAAAGCCTAAATTAACTAATTCCCTTCAGCCATACACCAACTAATTGCACCAGCTTTGTTTTCCCAGCTCACTCTATCCATTTAACAGACATTTACTCATAACATGCCTTAAAAGTTGGCTTTTACAGAGGGAGAGGTCCTGTCTCATTTCCTGAGGAAAGCAGCATCCTTTGGAGTGGCACTGGTTTACCATAGCTGCCTCACAGCCTGATCTCATGGCCAGAAAATGTTAAAGCAGAAAATGCAGCAACAAACATCCTGTCTGGACACCTGAGATTGCACAAGGTCATGAAAAGGATGCTGCTGAGATCTCCCACGGCAGAGAGAAGAGGGGGAGGGATAGGAAAGCCCAGACAGATTCAAACACAGGCGCAGAGAGGAACGGCTCTTGGACCTCCTCTGTCCTGAGGCCTCACCTTTGGCATTGTGACTATCTGCCCAAAGCAAAAGCTCTTCAGCAGAGGCTCTTCTAGCCCAGCAGCTGCCTCTCCTGCTTGCACGAGAGCCAGAGAGCAGTTCCCCACTCCCTCCAAAACACAATAACACAAGAGTGATTAAGAGAAAGGACCCAAGGCAAGAGGCACTGGGCGACACAATAAGGTAAGAGTATGAAAGCACATACAAAACAGTCCTTGCAGTTTATCTCACAACTTGAGAGCATCCTGCCAGAAGAAACACAGTCATCTTCCCATATTCTGCTCTGCCTCTCTTATTGCTTTTCAACTCACTTGTTACCATTGCAATGCAGGAGAAAAGTCACCAGCACTGTTTAAACTACCCAGTGTGGTCGCTTCTCCCAAGAAGCCTTGTACAACCCTCTCTGATTCTGCACAAAGCTCTGTCACCATCCTGGATCCCCACAACTACCCCCAATGCACCCCTTGCTTCAGTTCCACAACACAAGCTTACTGTCATGCAAGATCACGGCTTCCTACATTCTTAGGTTAAATTGCTCTCCCTCACCTGGCCACAGCCTTAATCCCAGCCTAAGATGGAGGAGAGCCCATGAGATGAAGATGCAGGAAGCATGGCTGCTTTGCAGCAGGGTGGAAAAACAACTCATCCTCTGACACCTCCAAAGGCTGAGAGCATTTTACAGAACCTTTGCTAAAACTAGAAATTAGATAAACTTCAGTTGCTTTGTTCAAATGCACCTGTGCACCAGTATGTGGCAATGAACAATGCCAGAAGGATGGAAACCAAGTGCTTGTAGGGATTGCTTATGTGTTTCGTGTGTGCAAGGGAGATGAGAGCATGAAATTCTGCCTCTGCTGACTTGCTAAATAACCATGGGCCATATTGTGAAAGCAGATGTTTCATGAAAAGAGGACAACTTTTCCAGGCATTTTACAAGATGACCGACCCTGTGGGTCTTCTACATCCTCAGTTTCATTTGTTCCTCCTTTAATATATGTAAAAGTTTAAGGTACTTCTTCAAATGACTGCCTTTTACTGTTATGGCCACCGCATGCAACCTGGCCCAACAAGCGTTTATCGTGTCATTATGGTGGAAAATGAAATCGTCTGTGGGGAAGGCCCTCAACACCCATTTTCTCATGACGTTCAGTAACTGATGAGAAGAGCCATTTGGGAAAGCCTGTGCCACAGTTGAGGCTCTCACAGCTGTGGTGGAGCAGCTGAGGCTTCCATAAAACCCTTTACAAGTTTCACTATGTTTTCTTTGAGACTGAGACGTGAATGCCACCCACAGCCACAGGGAGAAGATTAATGTTCCTCTTACAATTCCTCCCTTGCCAGCATGACTGACCAAACATGACTGCTGGGCTTTGCTTCATGGTGGGTTCTGTCAAACAAGGTCACCTTCAATATTACCTGCTCAACACCTGGGCACATTTAGCAGCTTTCTTGAGTACTGGAAAACTTAAGGAGATTTTAATCACTTTCCTCAATGAAATCCCACCAGCTGCAAGGACCCATCTACTACTTTCTGAAAATATCTTCTGGGACAGAAATTATTCTTGCACGGTGAGCTCCAAGGAGCCAAGACTGTCTTTGTGTGCCTGTGAATTACTTGTTTTCCTCTGGGAAGTAACATAATTACAAGGAATAGCAATGTTTCCATGAGGCAAGGAGCATGGGGTACACAATCAGGAGAAAGTAAAAGTAACTCCAGTTCTGCTGGAATTGATGAGGCTCATATTTATCTCATATTTGGACTATGCAGAAATGATGTGTCTACTGGCGCAGGATCCTTGAGGGGCAAGTTGGTGATCTGGAGGAAAGGGCTGGCAGACACCAGTTAGACAAACCTGAGAGCCACCCACTCACATGATGGAGAACTTCAATGCTACTGAAGGCAGGAAACTTTTCCACCTCTGTGCAGAAAAAGGGATGTTTTTGGGTCAACGGTAAGGGGAATTCTGAGGTCAAGCCCTGCATATTTCCTACTGTCTTCAACAGGAAGAGATGAAAGCCAGCACCAAGTCCTTCAAAAGCCTCCCCATAACACATGCTGGTAGGACAACAACCAGTAGGCGGTGGAGGTGGGACAGCCCTGGTGCCACATGCTCCCCAGCAAGCAGCTGTGCTTTGCACACCAGCACCCATTCCCTGTGGTAACCCCAAGACAGCAGACACCAGTAGTCGCCCAAGGTACAAAACTCAGGAGGTCTCAACTGAGAGCAACAGTGCAGGGAGCCCAGCTTTCCACAAAGTCAACCTAAGGATTAAGAAATTCTCATTACTGCTGTTTGTGGTCCCGTTTTTCAGAGTGTGACTCATTCAGGGTCACATAGTAAAAACAGGAAAGACTTCAGAATAGGTCGAGGTGCCCTGACCCTCAGGGCCAGGTGCTGACTGCTCAGCCATGCCTGTCCGACTGGGCAAGGAGAGCTCTGGAGTCACAGCAAGGTGATACAACCTTCCAGCGCAGAGCTTGGAAAAAGAAAGTGATATTAAAGATGATTGAAAAAAGAAAGGAGAAGAGAACCCCTCCAAGCACTAGCAACAAGATCACCCGATGACAAAGCAGAAAGGTGTTATAAAATAAACGACGCAGGTGGCTCTATAAAATTGAGATGGAAAAAGAAAAGAGGAAGTGTAATTGAAAGAAGGGTCTCTCTCACACTAATGCCATTCTCCACATTTGAGCAAGTAGTCTTAAAGACAACTAAAATAATGTTTACATAAAGGGTTTAATCACTGGATTTTGAAGACAACTCTGTTAGATCATCTCCAGGGAGCAGAAGAATGATGGGCTAATTAGCTGTGTTTGCCAAAAATCGCTTTGCTTCTTTTTGTTATTATTTGCTACACACTCCTCGCCTGGATCGGGACCCCTCTCTGCAAGATGCTCTGCAGACAGAGCAACAGCTCTGGCCTCCAGATGTTCCCTCCTGGCGAGTGTTTGCACTGTGGTGGTCCTCTCAGGCTGCAGCCAAGCACAGTAACATCCCATCGCGAAGGTGAGCTCAGCCTCAACAAAGCCCAGCTCTGCTCGGCTCGAGAGCTCTCTCTTCACTGGTCATATCCAGCAAACACAGGTGGTTCTTCACCCAACACCTGTTTACTGAGTTAATTAGAAAAAAAAACAGAGAGCTGACCCAAAACTGCACTGGAAATCAAACTCTGGTTCAAGACTCTCATTATTTCTTGTTTTCACACATTGGCTGTTTTCCTGCTTATGCTCAGAAATGAAAATCAACACACAACAAGGCTAGTTTAGTGGGATGGGAGCTGTGGGTTGAGCGGGTGGCTCTGAACACAGCTGGTGGAACTGCACCAGTGGGCTGGTGAGGGCCATGTCCTCTCACTCCAAACTCCCCGTGCCCAGTGGTGTCCTGTGACTCCAGAGCCAGGCCTTGGGCCATGTCACTGGTTTCACAGATTTCATCACCAGGAAAGGGTCAGAAGGGAAGGGAGGGAAGCGATAAAGTGAAGGAAGTGTTGGGTGGGATCAGGGAGCTCCTTTATGCTACACAAGTCTCACAGTTCTCCAGATAAATGGAGAGTGTTCCCATCTGTTTACGAGTCATCATTTTGCCTTCACCATCAAACCTCATTTCAGGTTCAAATCTTCTCAAAACCAGTTGCCTGTAAACGTGCAACACTCACCATATGATTTATTCTGGATAATTTGCTTTTGCAATATGCTGTGTGCCTCCTTTGGCACTATGGGAATCCATAAATGACATGGATAAAGGAGCAGTGAGCTTTATGCTCACTCTAAAGACAGCATAAGGAGAAATGACGAAGTATAACCTTATTTTCAATACAGTCTAGTTCTCAAATCCACTGGGGAGGAGCTGCCAGATATCCTCCTGATAAAGAAATATCAGTAGCCTGAAGCCAAGTGTTGATTTAAGGTCTGGTGGAGACATTATTAAGGTAAAGATGTGATTCCAGGGGAGCAAATGAATGGGCGATTTAGAACAAAAGACTGTCTTCAAAGTACTAATTGCAAATGAACCAATACTTGCACTAATGCTAGTAGAAAAAGATTCACAAAGACAATCACAAATAAAAGTAGTGGGGTAGCTTTCTGCTTCTTCACAATTTGAGATGATAAAAAGCATTCAGGTAGTTGTGAAAATGTCCAAAAGTTTCACAAGACCTCCTTAATTTTGACCAAACACTTATTTCTTCAAAGATCTTTCCTAGAAGCCTGTTACTTATTAACTTTTTTCTTGGTCCTTCAACTCTAGCTTTAAGGCTTTGATTTATGGAGCAGAAACAACACCGTGCAATCTCATCAGCCTCCCACCCTCCCAACTGCAGAAATTATCCATAATTGAACAACCCTTTGGGTACAAATCATCTCGACTGCTGAGAAAACATTTACCAGGAACACAGTTGCAAAAGCTGGGACAGTTTGTGAACAAATGAGTGTGTCTCACTGTAAGACCTTTGTGGGGGGGTGTGGGGAGGAAGATTTTATAGCATGGAATAGAAAGCAACAACTTTTTTATGGCTTTGAGACCTTTATGTATATCTGTTGTGGAGATATGAGCTGCAACCAGATTATCATGGACACCCACCTCATGGAAATCACTGTAGCTGCTTCAGGTTCCGTGGAACTAGATGGATTTACATTGACTGGATATCAAGTACAAACTTTTCAAATAAATCTTGCAGAACTTCCCTGCTCTCAAGCATGCTGAATTTCACTGACGCTTTTCACAACAGGATGAACATCCTAATGATATGTATAATGAGTATTAAACTGAACTAACATTCTCATGTAAAATGTGCATATCAAAGGGTCCAGAGAAATGCATCACATACACTACCGTAATTGCAATCACTAATAAAGGTTGCAGAATTGGACTCCAAACACAAATGAGAAATTTGAAGACTGGAGATGATCCAACATACATTTAAAGTATATTTTAACCATCAAGGTACAGTGTATTCTCCTTCACTCAGTGGATGCATTTTTCTGCTGGAAGAGGACAGGCTGGGGAGGAGTGCTGAGAGACGATTTGAACACTCAGGATTAAAGGACCAAATGGTAGCTCCTAAACCAGGAAATTCCAAGTTGGATTTTCCTAAAACTTTGAGAGCATAAAAATGCCCTGTACCTACGGGGAATGTCTGGCAAGCCTATGCCCAGGTCCTGTTTGCTCCCCTAAAAGCCCTAGTCTTTATCAGATCAAGTATTTTTGAATCTTATTCCACAAAGCCTCTCAGAGTCCAGCCATTGGTTTGCTCAGGCCAAGAAGGATCTTTCTCTCATACACATCGTGGACACTTCCCACCTTTCAAGCGTCCCCATCACACTGCAGACACCTTTCCCAGGGAACTGTGTGCTCAAGGGAAGGGAAACCAAGTAAACAAAAAGGAACTTTGATCATTTTATTAGGGTACAACCTACAGTGTTTCCTTATGCTGAAATGAGGACAGGAAATACAGACGTGCCTTCTGTGAGTCTTCTCCCTGCGTTACCATTTGAAAGGACGGGAACTTTGCACCACAGCCAGAGATGCACGCCGCCTGCTAAGCTCTTTCCTGCAAGATATAAACAAATGGGCCGCCAAGAAGAATCTCTCTCTAGCTGTTTATATCCTTTCCCTTTGACCTGGTCACCTCTTTCCTGCACAACTGCTCCCTGTGGGAATGTATTCCCAAGTGATCCTCTCTCACTTTCTTTACACTTGACTCTCCTGCCTCCCAAGACCTCTTACTCCTGTCTGATGTTGCTCTCAACAAAAACATGGAGAGAAACACCCACATCTGAAACTCTCATCTCTTTAGTTCACAGCACAAAGATGTGTCACATAGATGTAATGTACCTCAGGTGCCCTTCAGATGCTGTATGTACCTCTGGGATGCCCTTTGAGCTGATGTTTCTGGCTATGGCCCCGTCATGGGTGTTAGGGGTGAGGGCTGTGCATGGGTGTGTGTTCCTGCTCTCCCTGCTGCCCTCTCCTCTTCATGTCCCACAAGACAATAACAAGCTTTTAACATAAGAACCACAGGCAACAGCAGGGGAACAGACCGAGGCTGTGCCTCTCCCCAGTCCTGGTTTTGGAAAACCCCAACAAACTGCATAAATAAGTGATGGTGAACATATCAGGTGCCAAGATGTGACCAAAGTGGTGGGTGTTTGGGCGTCAGTTTAGTACCAGTAAGGAGAACCCGGAAGCCTGTGGAGATTCTGTTACAAACACAAGCTTTCAAAGTTGACAAAAAGCCAAAAAGAGCCCACAGTTTGCTTATTGCAGTGACAGGCAAGCATGGGGGAAAGAGGGGTTTTATTTAGCTTCCCAGGACGCGTCTGAAGTAGGTCTGCACTGATCAGCCCTTCCGAGCCTGGTGGGCGTGTACTGAGACAAGCCGGGTTTGGAGGCAAGTTTCATCCTCATCTGCTTTGCAAAGCACTCTTTTGTCTTAACTCCTCACACTCCCACCGGTCCCAGCTTGGAGATGGCATGGCTGCAAACAACAGGGCTGTTGGTGGGTCTAGCACCTAATTACCTTGGTGAGACCCAAGCAGATCAACACAGGAAAGGAGACTCCATGAAGCCAAGATGTCGCACATGCAAAAAGGAGACATTGCTTTTCCCTGTAGAGAGGGACGTGTCCCCATGGAGAAGCCCTAGGGCAATGTGACAGGCAGAAAGTGGCACTTGCGTCGTTGGTGCCACACCAGATGGAGCATGGAGAGGGCTTGTGGCTCTGCTGCCCAGGGTGTTTCCCCTCCTGCTTGCCCTGCTCTTGTCCTCTGGACTCTCAATGCCACCAGAAAGAACAGGTCCCCAAAAGGTATGTCCCTTTTGCTCTGAGAAATGGGAGCCTATGCCGAGGCCAGCCCTGTCCTCTGCCTTGCAGTCCCAGTGACCAAGTGGGTCTTTGCAGAACCAGACCCTGGGTTTCAAATCCCCTAATAGTCAGACAAGTCTGTACCAAAGGGGTTGGAAACTTCCCACTCTGGAAGACTGTTTGATCCCACCATCACTGTGAGGGTAGGAGAAGGGTCGAACCTCACCCATCACTCCAGGCTGCCCCACGAAATCCCGCCAGCACACACGCAAGGACAAAGCCAATGGACTTTTTCATTTCACAAGTAATTAACTGGGCAGCCTCCCCCCTGAGCCTCTTCTGTTGCTTCCTGGGCACATCCCTAAAATTAACCTCAGAGCTAATGAAGCCAATTACCATCGGCAGACATGGTCTCCCTCTAATTATTTTCCCTGGAAAGGTCACCCGAAGTGGCACATTGTGAAACCAGCTAATTGCATTGTCTGCTCACAGCATGGTGCTGGCTCCTGCGGGGCTCCGCCAGGCACAGGGGAGCCTCATGTGCCATCGCCCAACAATTAGAGCCTCCAGCTGGGGAAAAAAAGCAGCTGTGAGAGAGGAACCCACTGCCAAAGTCTCCTTACCACCAACATCGCTCACAGATACAGGCTCTGACTGCTGGCTTATCCCCCTCCTTTCAGATGTGGCGAGCCAGCCCAGCAGTCACGGCAGAAGATTAGAAGAACATGCCAAGTTATCTGGGTGTCAGGATAAAGCAGCGGGATGCTTGTCTTCGGAAATTGTTCTGTTTTCATAAAGCTGCTTTTTTTTTTTTTTTCTTATGAGAACAGAAAGAGAGGGAGAATTTTGATTGGAAAAATCCAAACTCATAGCCTAGCTCTGGGTTATGGAGAGGGTTATGGTTGGTAGTATCAGCCATAAAAGATCACAGTGAGGATGCTGCCCCAGTTCTAAATTAACGAGGGGGATTCTAGTATTTTTGAAGATTCTTTAGAAAAACATGGTCAGACCAAACCAAAGGAACTGCACAGAGCAGGACAAGAACAGCACGTTTTGCACTCTTTCTGTTTGGACAAAACATTTCTAATAGCAACAACCAGCGATGTTCCTGAAGAGTTAATGCAGGTATAGAGTCTTCACTGTGTGGATTTTGTAACAGACCTGCCCTGTTTTCTATCCATGATCACCATAGAGTCCCTGAGAGGCTACAGCACATCAACCATTTGCTCTCACAAGCACACAGAGCAGCTCGGAGAAGGTGAAAGGGCATCACCTTCTTGTTAGCATAACATATCATGCCCTGTCCCTCCATCTGCACCCAACAGAAAATACAGCTTCAGTGCCAGACCCCAACGCCTTTGACCCTATGGATCAGAGCTCACCCAAAGTCCTCCATAGGGGAAGGTTTAGGGCTAGCATTTCTCAAATCCTGTCTTGGTCATTTTGGATTAAAGATGGCAAAGTATTCATGCCTGCAAATGGATGCTGTTTGAGAATCTGAGTGGGAAGTCACACTGTGCTTGTCATGTAGCTGAGCTGAATCTCAAAGTTTGCTACCCCAGCTCCCAAGAGAAGTGCAGTGGGATCTTCAGTATCTCTGACAGGTTTTCCTGAGCCCGTCAGCACTACCATAATCAGGTTGCTGTAAGATTCCGTTTGTTTTTAAACACACAAACAAAACTTAGGTGTTGAGTAAAAATGTTGCAAAGTCCACCCGTCCAGCAGGAAAATCCAGGATGGATATCCAGCTGCTACCCTGGGCGCTGAAGCTTGCTTTTATCAGAAGTTGCTTTGGAGACAGAACATGTTACATCAAAAGCAGTTAACAAAAAATACGTCATCCATCAAAAGCAAGCTCCAGATGTTGCATTTCTGGCACCAGCAGCAAGAAGACCCAAGGGGCTGGATGCTGGACCAGCCGCGCAGACTCTGCCCCTCCGCTCCCCATGGTGGCCGGGGGGCAGTGTGCCGGTGCCCCGATGCGACACAGCCCCTAATCACATTCACATGTCAGGTCACACCAGGCGGGAGATGATGTGTGTGACCACATTAAAGAAGGGAATTTTTTCCTTTGAGATTTCTTTGTTGACTTTAATAAAGGCTCCCTCTGGGCTTTCATGCTTCAAAGGAAAAGGGGAGAGGGACCATCTTCGCACATCCTAATTAACAATGTTTAATAATTGTTCTCGCATGCTGCTTTGGTTTTGCATCTTTTACACAGATCAAAGGAAGTTAAGACCTTTCTCAAAGGGCTTAGAGAATGTCAGTGTCCTCCAGCCTCAATGAACCTCAGAAAGCCACAGAGGAGAGGTGGATATGTCAAAAGACCCACATGTAATCCTGTACAGATGTGGCACCGACAGAGGGACACGTGGGTGAGTCTGGTCGGGAACTCCCACATCCATTTTCTGTAAGGGCAAAGCCAAGCACATGAGCTTCCCACGCAACCCAAGTGGGATCACCTGGGCAGTTTGTCACTCTGCTGTGTCTGTAAGTCACGTCCTGATACCTGAACCACAAAACTGTGCTTCATTCCCCCTTAGAATAACCATGGAAAACTCTTGAGCTAGATACAGAGTAGATCTCAGTACTTTCAGCATGCTCAGCTGGCAGAACCAGGGCTCTGTAGTGCAAGAGTCACACCTGGTTTTCCTGCCCTTCCCTACAATGGTCCCATCACCACTCGGTGGGAAGCTGCTGCTGGCATTTCACTTAGCAAGACAGCCTGTACAGGACAGCTCAGAGCCCATCCTAAGTGGGTTTCTTTAAAACTCTCATATAAGCCCCTAGTCTTTGTTTGCCTGGAAACACTAGGATGAGGATTTGAGCTACAGCCAAGAACACAAGAAGTCCCAATGACATTCACAAAATATTGAGGCAGAAAAACATTGCAGTCCATTTAAACCTTAAAGGGCAGCTTAGGCATTGTTTCTGTGTCTGGCCTACAAAGCAGGTAACGAGAGTCCTCAGGCTGATACCATGAGCAGAAACAGGAAGATTGGCAGAGTTTTCCAAGGGCTCTGGGCCTGAGTAGCAAAGCACGAGTAGGTATGCTATGCTATGCTATGCTATGCTATGCTATGCTATGCTATGCTATGCTATGCTATGCAGAAGACACAGAGAACCTGTCATGAATATCCTGGGTTTAAGCCTATGCCCGTTATTGCCTTGGGTAAACTAATGCTACATTTGCTAACCAACATGAAATGCAGGAGTCTATAGGAACCACATGTTTTCCATCCATTCTGTGTGCTCCATCAGCTTGATGGAGTTAGATGATGCAGACAGACAGTCTAAGATCTGGGTTAAATAAGTTGAACTGCTTTATTTTTCTCTTGGCGTTGCAGCGTGTGCAAGAAATTCTCACAGGGTGGAACATCTGGAGCGCATTATTCATTAAGAGTGAAAGATGCCGTTGTGTTTGTGGAGGAACCAAGCATGCTTCTTGCAAGCATCTGACACAAACCAGAGTGACAATTAACGGCATGGCAGCTTTCTTTAAAAGATATTAGTTCTGCCTAAATAAAACTTCTGTCAGCTTAGCTGAGAGCACAGGTTTCCGAGAAGGCATTTCTGTAGCCTAGTAAGAGACACGAAAGAGAGCTTTTAAGTAGCACACTGGCATCTGTATGTGCAGCAATGGGAATTACTATGTACAGTAGCAAGATGCAACTCTTGTCAGATGGAGAGCACAGCAGGAATTGATGCTATGATTTCTCTCTACACATAGATAATACTTTTCACCCAACAGCTTACTTATAAAACTGATGGAGAAACGCAGTGCAGGTCAGCCAGGAATCTATGGATTTGATTCAAAATCTAATAAGCTGAAGCAGCAAACAAAAGGGTTTTCCATTCTTTAGTGGCCAGTGGCTCAGAGTCTCATGCAACACGTGGGAGCCCTGGATTGGGTCCCATCTTTCCTTGAGGGACCTTTAGCCCAGCTCTCCTGGCTCCTGTATCTTAGCCCAGTCCTTCAGATACTTTTTTACTCTAGCTAAGACACCACATCTTCCAACAACCAACATGCCACTGGTCTGTATCCTGTGTGTGGATGTTTCATTGCTGTAAGAACTCACCATGAAAAGCTGGGTGAAAAGGTGGACACAGCACTGGAAAGACAATCAAGAAGACTTTCCTGGAGGACAGATGGCAACAACATGAGTCACGAGAGGCTGCACCTAGTGGGCACTTCAAGGGAATGAGGAACTTGAGGAATGACTCAAGGGAAGCATAAAATAGAGATGAGACCACCAGGTGACTGAGGTGTGACAGCCAGGCAATGCTGCTCCTTGTGACAATGCCATCACACAACTAACCACACCAGGTCACTTGGAAAAAAAGGAAGACAGGGAACTTGAACTGTAAGGTCAGTGGAGGAAAAGCACTTATGAAGACAAAGCAAAGATCCTTCTAGTGCTTTCAGCTGATAATACCAGTATGCCTCACATCTCTCAGATGCAAATCCTGAATGAGAACCTTTCCAAACTACAGGTTTCTGTTAAAGCATATACGTGCAGGTGTATCTCAGTATACATTTGCCACATGACACCAATGTCAAAACCACCATGTCAGCAATACATTTTAAGTCTTCAGGAAACCGCCTTTGCTTTCCTTTTCTGAGTATGACAAATTCAAGTAATTTGCTCTTACCCACTCTTCCAGAAATGAGAAAAAAGGTTCTAATAACCACAGAACAATCTTATATCAAAAAACATACTCCTTTTACTGTGCTAACAGAAGAGCTACTTCAAGTTCGGATAGACCAAACAAAATGAGTTTTCAGACCATAATGGCAGAGAAGTGCTTCCACTCTGTATGTACATCAATTATTTCCTTCTGTTTAAATCCATAACTAATTACCCTTGGAAACAAAATAGCTAACATCCAGTTGAGTACAGGCATCCCTTTTAATGTAATCAAGAACTCATCTAGCTTGAAAATTATGGCAATTACCAATGAAGTGGAGGGTTGTATGGACCAAAGCCCTGCAGCAGAAAGTGCAATGCATCATCAGGAGGCATCTTCCAGAGAGGAGGAAAGGAACTGTCTAAATCATTGACAAAACCGCACAACTTATAATGTAACTGCAGCAAGACACTCATAAGGACTAAAAAAGAAGCAGAGTTTAGCATTTGCCCCAGCCTCAAAAGTCGCCACTCCCATTTTCAGTGAAAGCTAAATATTTAGAATGAAAATTTCCTTTGTGGAAACCAGATTCTTCCTTCAGAAGGTAAACTTCAAGCCACCATTATCAAAAATGCTTTCAGATTTCTCCTGCAATGACATCCTCTAAATCAATTCTCCCTGCTTCTGGCTCATCACAAGATCTTTAAGCTGATCCCTGGAGTTCAAACTGATTCCTATGTGGAGCTTCATACACCCAATACACATGAACTGCCTTCAGCAGTTGTTCTTCTCCATGCTTTCTCATCCTTGACTAGCTGCTGGCCAAAATCAATGCCAGACACAGAGAGCAATGGTATGGCATATACAATATTTGGCTTTTCACAAAATACCAAATCACAACCTGAAATTCCAGGGTGCATCTTCTAAGAAAATCCTATTTCTCAAGTAAAAATTTCAGTTTGAAGTCTGAATTAATTTACCACAACTCTACATAAGCCATCACTTACCCACACTTGAAAGAGAATTGTAAGGCTGTCTTCTGACCTAATACCCCATTAGAATTGTATATTGCCTTGTTTGCAAATCTTCCTACAAACAGTGTATGTTCAAGGCAAGGCTTGGATATCTGAATATCTGGGAAAATTCAAAGCTTAATCCCAAGTGCACGACTGTAGCAAGAAGCAGTTCGGCACCTCACCTCATATCTCTCTAGTTGAGAAGTTACTTAGCAGGGCACATAAGATCTTTTGCTTTTTATAAATAAAATAGCTAAAAAACATGAGGTACTGAAGTAAGGTTTCTGAGTTTGCACTCAAGCCCTTAAGTAAATGACGGATAATTCCAAGATGCAGGAAACCTTTGGCTCTCTCAGGAAGAGGGAGCATAATTTGCTTGCCAGTTTGTACATGTTTTAACAGCCTTCTGTAGAGGTTTTGAGCTTCTGGAACTTCAGGTTTAAACAAATTCAGGGTGCCACAGGGAAAACAAAAGCTGATGTAGAAGCAGCAAAGCCTGTTCATCTCCAAAAATCGCTCCTGAGATTGTCTGTGAGCAGATGTGAAGAAATCTTTGGAAGCACTAAGTAGGGAGCAGCGTGAAGATGCAGGGAAATAAGAGAGAAGGTGGTTTTTATGTTAATGCCTTCAAGTGCACACATGAGATTCCTCTCATGCAAGTTCTACCTGGGCACACATAGACCTCAGGCAGAAATGGATATTCCCAATTGCTCTTGGGTTGCCAGGCTGTCTGTGAGGCAGGGAACTTTGCAGGTGCATCACAGTTCCACAGAGCAGCTCACCTGAAATGAAGAGCAGGGAGGCAGCTCAGGAGACCATCTACTCCAACTCTACACACCAAGGAGGCTGGACTGGGTGCCAAAATTCCCCTCAAGCCACAGCAAGCCACCAGCCTTGGCGGCTTTGCTAAACCCACGTCACTGTGCCCAACGTCCATCTGCGCTCCCTGGCTGGGCTGAGATGCACCAAGACCAGCTCTGTGGGGACTCCACAGATAGAGCTGGAGAGCTGGACACCTACCTGGGTGAATTTAAACTCAAAGGCAAGATAAGTCTGGCTTCTGTTTTCTAAGTAGGTCTCTGAGTAATTTGGCTGTGCTCTAATCACAGGAGAGAAGTTACTTTTTGCCCCATGGCCATGGCTCGTTTCCCTCCTGCAGATGATGAGAACGCCCCTGGGGAGTTGGAAGGGAGTGAGCTGCTCTTGCCACAAGCCTGGTCAAATGCAGGTGGTGAACAAATGTACAGGCAAGGAAAAAGAACAGAGACAAGGAGAGAGCAAGGGGGAGAGAAGAAAGGAGCAGAAACCAACAGCAAGGCAGACTATGGATGGGGGGAAACCAGACTGAGGAAGAAAGAAAAGGAACAAGATAAATAGTGGGTTGTGGCAGCTGTGTGATGACAGGCATTGGGATGAGCAGACAGATACAAGACCCAGCAACAGTTGTGAACTAAAAGTTTACAAAGGCTCATTTCTTTCCCGCACTCCCACTTTACAGGACTTGAATTCAGGAAGAGAAAAAACCACAGACTCTGTGTCTGCTCAGCCTGACCAGGACATCCTTTAAGAACCAGCCAAAAACTAAAAGTGCTGCCATGTGTGGCCAAGGGCCATTAGGAGCTCATGCAAGAGAGCAAATCCCAGGGGAATCACCCACTTCCCCATGCTGGCTGGCTCAGAAAAACACTCCCTGGCCTCTAGGATGTTAGTTGTGGGCACCGAAGAGCTTGCGCAGAATTAGCCCATGAATTGGGCATTTGCCCCACTAACTAGACAAGCTCTCTCTTGGGGGTGGAGGGCCAAAGAGCATTTATTTTAATCCATTCCGGTTTGTAGGCGATCCTTCCTGGAGGAAATGAAACACCTTTTCTTCTTCTTCCCTCCCTTTTAAAAACAAAAACCAAAAAACCCTACAACAGACAAAAAAGCCAGTGCATGCTCTACTGTTACATGTGAAAGCCAAAACAAGGACAAGATCATTGCCTCAGGATCCAGAGGTTAATTTTGAGACATTTCACTGCAGCAGAGAAACTGATAAGGGAGAAGTGGCTCACAGCCAGCAGGATTTATACCTGCACAAACACACCCAGCGGATTTCCAGTGCATCACCATAACCGCTCCAAGCAGTATATGCCCATTCATAGGGAACAGGGAATGTGGACCTGAAATGCTTGATTTGTTTCTTTTCTTCGTAAGTGCTTATTTTGACTTTCTCCCAAGTAAATGGACAAGTTCCACCACTGGCAGCTTAAGATGCTGTTTACTGCCAAGACGAAAAACTAATGTTCCCTTGCTATAGGCTTCATATTCAAAGCAGAAGGAAGAAGGTGGTTCAAGGCTGCTAATGCAGCTGGCTGCTATGAAAAAAAAAAAGTCTCTTCTATGCTGGCTTTGATGGCAAACAAAAGAAACAGCTAAAGGTTTTTCCCCAAATAAAGTATCCTTTCATGGCACAGAAATTCCTCAATGGGAAAAGATGTAAGCAAAAACCCTGGTGCGGGTAACTGTCTGAAAAGCTGTCTTTTGGTTTTCCTTTAGTATAAACAACAAACCGATTTCCACGATGCTGTCCCATGGAGGGGAGCACAGAAGCCTCGAAGGTGCGGTTCCCAAAGGTGGGACCACATTTCTGAGCGGTGCAGCATTGTGCAGAGAGGTGAGACACAAAGCGAGCAGATGTTTGCACTGGGCGTTTCTTTGTGCCCACGTTTGGTTGGACAGAGGGAGGTGGTGCCCTTCCCCCCGGAGCTTTGCTCCCCGCCATGCTACCGTGCAGCCACTGCTCTGGGTTCCTTTCAGCAACAGGGAATATTGACTTCAAAATTGTTTTCCCAGCTCTTAAGTCAATGTACAATCTTGTTCTTTTACATTTAATGGATTTAAAACAGTCAGGTTCCCTTCTGGCCCCAATAGCATATGCATTTCTTAATGCATTCAGCCTAAACTAACCCAGCTCCGATTCCTGAAAATATTTAAGGATGCACTTAATTTAAAACATGTGAGCAGTCTCAGCGAGGTCAGTGGGATTACATTTGAACAGAGCTGCTTTCCAGCACGTCCTGGCCATGCCTCTCTCCCTGCACCCCAAGACGATGGCCAGGAAAACTCAGTAACAGCAAATTATGTCCAGAAGAGCTTTTTCTGTAAGGACAAAAGGTAAATGAGAAACAGAGCAGCAAAACAATTTGCCCCAGCATCAGAAAGCAAGTCATTGATGCAGCCAAGATGAGTACCAACGATCTGGGGTCCAACGTCTCCCATGTTCGAAGAGAGCCAGCCACACACGGGGGTTTCACACTGCAGCGTGCTGCAAAAGCTTCAGCCACAGCACTGTTTTAACCACCCTTCTTCCCAAAACAGCCTTAAGAGGAATTAAAGGCAAGTGAGACCTGATTAGATTATTGAAACAGCCTCCTCCAAATAAATACAAGCTAAAAATAGCACCAGAGGACAGAGATCGCATCTCGCCAAGAAGCTGATAAGCCGCCCTCACCGTAAGCACATAAAAGCAGGCCAGACAGACATTTACACTGAGTGATTTAGTGCATCTGAATTTGTCAAGTTGTTTGATAACTTCATACCCAAGAAGTTTTTATCCTCATTAGAGAAACATCCTGGTTTCCAGTAAAAAGTTGCTGGCACCAGAATTCCACACATGCTGTTTTCTGCCCAGCCAAAAGCAGAAGAGTTTATCACACAGAAAAAAGAATCCCTAGATGGATGGCAGTTCTCAATGAGTTTCTAGCGGGTCTCTTGTTCTTTTCTTCTGCCCTTTAAAATGTGGTGGCTGTGCCCATGCAATATGGAGAAGCTGGATCCTTTCTTTCTCCAGCTCCCGGCTGCAAAGTGAATCTGCAATGCCAGCGCAGCGCTATTCTGCTGCCGGTGCTCTGCAGGGAGACGGGATCCGATTTACCCCAGCAGCTCTGCCGCAGTGTTTCAACTCTACAGGGACACTCCCTAATCTGCACGAGGAATCTAAAGGACTTGAAACAATAAGAGAAAAGGAAATCATTGTTTTAAGACACGTACTGAAATATCATTGTGTGGATGTACTTAGCAGATGGGGAATGCAATGGCCAGATTCAGGCTCCCCTGGGTTAGTTTCTCAAAATCCGGCTGCCCCATTCTTTCTGTGGGCAGAAAAATAGGAGGCGGATGATTTGCAAAAGTCTCCTTAACCGCATGAAGAAGCGACAGTAGCTGGAGTCCAGGGCCATTGAAGACTCCCCGTTTCTGCAGGGCTTGGACAGGAAAGGCACTCTGTGCACAGCCGTATTTCTACACTATTCAGAGTTCAGTAACCTCTGAGGAAAGTGTTTGCCCTAAAGAAGGTAGAAAGAGACACAAAGTGCAGATGCTGTACCCACTTATATGGCCAACAGTGGCTCTTGGCTTGCCAAGCCGTGAGGAATTTCCCTGGGGCTGGGATGTTCACAGCACGCAGGGGAACAAAGTGCCTGCTGGACACTCAAGTTTGGTGGGGGATGGATGCCCAGGCCTCTCCAGCTGCTGCTGGCAGACCTAGCCTATATGTCTGTCCTTCTGCACATCCCAGTAGTCCTTCCAGACCTGCCACCCAGCACACACTGGCAGGAACAAGGTGCCAGAGCATCGCTCTACCCTCAGTAATGATGCTGGTGGAGAGTCCAATAATGTGTTCTCAGGAGGATTTAATTTGGATGAGATGTGTGGTTTGGAGGGAGAAGTCCTGATCTCCTCCACTTTCTGCATTTTGGCTCCCACCACACAGGTGATTCCCACCTCTCAAGCTGGGAGAACAGGATTTGTTTTGTGTACAAACAAGAAGTATGTCCCATCAACTAATGGGTCCAAAATCTGACCAGAACTAGTCAAAGCAAACCCCAAAACATGTACAGTGTGGCCATCAAGTCTTCAGCAATACTTCACTCTCCACGTCCATTACTATGGCAGCACTGTATCTGCTCATGCAGATATCACCTAAACTGCTGTGAGGTTGTTCTGTGCAACCTCTGTTAGCCATCCTGGGGTGCCACATCCAGCTGAGCCCACTGTACAGAACATCCCTGCCACCAATGACTGGATTGTGAGTGAGGACACCCATAAGACTACATACCTGTATTTAATGGCATTGTATTTCATGGCAGACATTGGTTCTGCAGGGAGCCCAGCAACTTTGACGTTAGCAGAACCTCCATCTGTTTTGCAGAAGGAAATGCATGTGCAGCCCATCACCACTGGAAGAAAGAGCGACCAGGCTCCTGGCACCATAGTGTAACAGCCTGCTGCGAAGATCTCTGCTGGTCCTCACCAGACTCTGAGGAAAGGCTGTGGACATCAGAGCCACCGCTCCCCAGATACCATATGCACAACCCACAGCCACCTTCTTTCTGCTGGCATGCACATCCCTGACCCACCTGAACTACTGCAAGCACAAATGTCCTTGAGCACCAGAGCCCATCTCAATACCTCCCTGTGGCTCCAGAGCCAGCAAAACCCCTTGGCATGCATGGGGTATCAAACAGGGTGGATGGTTAGCAGGATGCACTGCCAGCTATGGCTATTTGGAGCCTGCTCTGGAAGATGCTGCACAGCCAGGACCAGCAAAGATATTTAAGGCAGGAGCTCCCACCAGTCCCACTGGGAGCTGGGGATCTAAACCTCCACCACAAGGAGCTTTTTCAGCCCAGGTTTGCTTCAGGAATGGGTCCTGGGATTCCCTCCACCTCCCTCTCTCCTTCTCTTCAGCAACACAATGTCGCTCTTTCTCTGTTTCCAAAAGGGGGTCTTGCAGGGCTCTCTGCATCAGAGATCAGGAGCTGTTTTGAAAGGAGGAACCCGCAGTTTGACCCCTGCTCTATTGAGAGACCTTTTGTGCCTCTGCAAAGCTCTCCGCTCTGCACCGGCGGAGAGAAACACTGCTGGAAGCAGGGATTTATTCTGCCACTGACAATTGGGAGCAGCAGTGTCCTCTGGTGCCTTCATTGTTCAAAGGTGTTTGAGTGTAAAGCTCACACATAATAGCGACTTTCCAGCGATGCCTGTTGAAAAAGCCCTTTGGTGCTCGCCAGGCCTGCCCGGAATGCAAGACCTCAGGTGTCCAGGCTTATCTTCCAACCAGACTCATTCATTTAACAGCCAACCCCGATTACTTCTTGTATTTAAAAGAAAAGCCTCAAAACAAAGGCTCAGTGGCCGCACACTCCTTGGCCATTCAGTGCTGCCGGTGTGGGAAGCAGGTGTTTCGAGGTCTGCATTCCCACTCCAGTCTGAAGAGGCTGGAATAAGACACTGCCTTTTGAAATGCCCGCTAAAAAAAGAAAGAAAGAGGCAGCACACCATCATTTTGCAGGCTGGGGGCAGGCAAAGGGCTCAGCTAATTCATAGCATGAGCTGGCTGAGTGCTGCAAAAGGTATTCCCACGGAAACTCCTGCAAATATGGAAATTAATCTAGTTGAGCCGTTTCTACACCTTTTTTTATTTATTTTTAAATGGGGTTTTTTTTGCGAGTGGTTGTGGAGTGCGCACCTTTCACTGCAAACGTTCACGCACTTGGTTTGCTGGTAAACAGGGATTTGCAGTGGAAAGGGCAGCTCCATCACCCTGCAATGACAATGGGAAGTGATGCTGAGCTGCTTGCTCCGTGATAGTTCTTTGAAAACATGCCCTGGCCACATGAAAAACATAAGTAGGATTTCCCGGACCTTTGTTTTTTTAAAAAAAATAATAAATCTCTTTCACCAGACAATCACTATTTCCTCTCCCTTTTCTCACCCATTAGCCGAGCAGCACGTGTGGGGTTAAAGGACTGGTCCAGCTCAACCGGCTTCTGTGCTGTACCCTCCTCCTCTGGGCATTTAACAAGGGCTCCTTGTCTTGCTCTTAATACACATGGGATGGCCAGGCAGTGCTCATGTTGGTGTTGGACAAGCCCAGTCCAGCCCCACCGCCTGGATCAGAGACCAGCAACATGTTCAGCTCAAAATGGCCCAGACAAATTTCTCAGCATCTCTGGCTGTACCTCCGTCTCTCAAGCCTGCAAGCCTCACAGCGCAACAGTGCCCTTCTGAAATGCGTATTCTCTCTTAACACAGCTGTGTTAAGATAATAGCATCCCCCTGCCTCCCTTTTTAATAAAGCTGCCAGTTTTAAAGATGCATCACAGTAATTTCTTATAAGCTACAGGCCATCAGTGCTGCCTAAGTGCTCTTTACTTGGAGTACGGCACGGGGGGACTGTGAAGAACTCACTCACAGGCTAAAAATATTCCCACCTCATTATATACTCTGGTGAATTACTCAATAATTACACTTATTAGATCCAAAGATAATTACCGTTTTACTAGACAGGTGTCCCTTTTGTTAAAACATGAAGTGAGCCACCCCACCATTACCTATTAGCAATGCTCCCCACGCCAGCATCCAGCAGGTCCTCTGCACTCATGCCACCATGCAAGGAGTGGGCTTGTCCTCGCAATAGTCACTTATAATTGTCTCCTCCTCCCACAGGGGTAAGGTTCATGTATCTAAGCCACAGCCACGCTCATACGAGACTGATGTGACTGTCGGGAGATGGAGGCTCCTCTCCTCTGCCCAAACCTTCTGGCTTTGGAGCTGGGACCTCTGCCAGTGATGTGTGCAGAGCACTTCATGCCATGGGTGACACCTTCACAGTGACACAGGCACAGCACAGCGGCAGCTCTGTGTGCGTGTAACAACCACTGTTCATGCTGAAGTGAAAAGGAGACACTGTGCACCCATTCGCACCATGAGGTCCCATCAGAACCAGGACTCAGGAACCACATTACCAAAACTTCCCCACAAGCCTGAGCACCTTCAGGAGCTACTCGCAGTAGCAAGCTTCTGACTTGCAGTTGGATTTAGGCTGTGAACAGGTGGGTGTTTTTTACAAATGGTGGCCAGCCAAAGCCATTCCTACCCTCCTATGTGTTTACTACCACGGCTATGCCAGAGCTGCCCCATCGGCTCCCAGCCAAACCAGCCTGAGGGAAGGAAACAGCCATGCTGGGGGCTAAACAACCCCTCTGTCCTGAGAGCTGCAGAAATCACTCCCAATGCACGGCTGCGATGCTTCTTGCCAGCCCAGGGGTGGGACATCTTTCCACAGCCTTCAGGGCCTGGCACCATTTACACCCCAGGGGCCACCAGCTCAGAGCTGCTTTGCTCCTTGCAAGCAGAGCCATCAGGTCAGCGCCTGCTTTTCCTGCGGCCCCCGTGTTGCTGTTTCACGGGATGGGTTTGTAAGAGCAGATAGAGGAAAAATGCTGCCACGCTGCTGGCGGAAAATATGCAGGAATGAGAGGTCAGCAGTACAGTCCCCTCGAAATCCCGAAGACATGTTAAAGGCTTTATTGTTTGGCATCTAATACTGGGGAATGCTTTGTCTCTTCTCTCTGCACTTAAAGCTATACTCACTTTTGGGTTTTTGTCCAAGTCTGATCATTTACCAAAAGGCATTTTTATTCTCTCCACAGTCACTTCCAGGAAAAGTAATTAATTTATGTTAATTTGCAGAGAAAAGGCATAGCGATGAACTTTTCAACTAATCCAGAGATAAATGCTAATATATTAAAAACTTACTGGTGATAAAAAGACACATAAGTTATGATCTTTCCACCATAAAGCACTGCTTATTGAAAGAAGCTTCGACCCTTTCCAAATGATCCAAGTTAAAACAATAGTACATTTTTTAAGTCGAGCTAAAGTGCATTAGGCTTGTTCCTTCCGAGCCAGACCCTCTTCAGCTCAGTGTTACTGGCATCCAGAAGCAAGAAATTCCCTTGAACAACTCCAGACGGGCTATGTTGTGGCTACACATAGGAGATAACGAGGGCCTGGGTCGGATGCAGGTGAGAAGGCCGGAAAGAAAAATCTGAAGGATTTTACTTTCCACTGACTATTTTACATTCCTGTTACCTGTCTGAGATGCTTTTTGCCTTTTTCTTTCAAAATAAAAAAACAGATTTCAGCAAATATTATCTGGTGGGATTTGTGGTTTGGGTTGTTTTTTGTGGTTTTGTTGTTGGTGTTTTGTGTTTTGTTGTTGTTGTTCTTTTGTGTTTTTTTTTTTTTTTTTTTTTTTGGTGGGGGGGGATGGTGGTGGGGAGGTGGTAAAAGTTTTTTTTGCTCCAAAAATGTTTGGAGAGAACATTTTGATGTGCTGTACCTACACGGCCATATTCAGAGGGCTAAGTGGTAAACACCAGCTATTCCTACTTGGTGAGAGCTCCAAGCACTGAGGGAACATCTTTCATTGTGGTTCACTCTTACTAGAACAATAAATGAAACATGGAAACTATTTCTTTAATGGCGTCCTCTAAAAATCAATGACATTCAATCCAGTTCCATCTGGACATCCCTTTCTGTTTTCTCCAAGCATCGCATGGCTGTTTTGAGTAGATGCAGATGTAAAAAAGAAGAACCAGGACAGCTTTTACTTGCCTTTTTAAACTGCTTTTGTCCTGATTCTGATGGGGAAGAGGGTTAGGGGGAGAAGAGTGTTCAGACACACTACCCCGATTTCAAAGCTGGTAAAACACAGTAAAAAGAACAATCCCAGGGAGCTGCAGCTCTGCCACTCCTGCTGGTTCAGGAGCTGGCTACAGTCCGGCCCAGAGTCCAAAGCCACAGGAGGAGATGCTAATTAGACACTTCCAGTGGTGCTGTAGCTGCACCCTCAAATTTCAAAAATGCACAAATGAGAAAAGTACTCAATCAAATTGAAGCCAAATGAATTGTTGAAATAAATGGATATATATTAAGAATGATGGAGAACATGAATGGAGCTATAGCTAGTTTACTACAAGGAGAGTGAGAGAAGAAAACCACCAGGGAAAAAAATTGTTGCACAGCAAGAAAAACTCAGTTTTACAGCCTCTTTACCCCTCTTTCCACGGTAATGCCAAGGTATTCGCCAGCTACTTTAAATCTCACTTTCTAAGATAAAAATTCAATTACTGATGGAATAGCATGAGAAATGGAGACAGAAAAAGCAGAACAGCTACTTAATCAGCTGCACTAAGAAGAAACCGCACCAGCTGCCACCCAAAACTGTCCCAGTCCAGGGATGCAGCAAAGCCCTCGTTAACCACCAGACAGTCACACCACCTGCAGCAATCAGCAGCATTTAGGCATGATCACAGGTTAGAGCCGCATGGGCACGTCAATCCAGCAGAAAACGCGCTCCAGACACTGGCCTTATTCTACCTAAACCAGGTGCCTTCAGGATTACACAGACACACATGCACTACGTCAGCCCAGAAACAGAATGACAAATCTGAAGTCGATAGACTGTTTACAAGAGGAGGCCAAGCTCTGAAGTAATTGATTGCAAATTCTCATGAGAAACATTATCAAGCAGCAAGGCAAAACCCCTTCTGGAGAGGAAAATGTGTGCTGGTGTCTCCTCAGGGACGTGGTTTAAGCCCCATCACCAGCTGCATTTAGAGCAGGGGCTCTGGTCTGGGATTTCAAGTTTCTCTTCACTCACTGTTTTTTGCCAGCGGTGTAACAACTTGCTGGCAGCACTTTCTGTGCCCTCTCCCCAAAATCAAATTACTTTGTGCAAATGGAAAATTATCTGGGAAATCAGGCAGGTGTTTAGCAAGGGACCGGGATCCTCAGAGGAGGAGTTGGGTGCATGAAGCCAACATCTTCCCAGGGGAAACCCCAGCAAGGCACGGCCAGGTTGAGATCAGTTTGATAAACACTCTCTGATGTCTGTGTGATCCTCCTAGACTTCTCAGCCTTGGCAGCCATGGAAGAAGGTCCCCAGGACATCAGCACAGCTTTGCCAGCAGCAAGAACTATTCGCATCCCTTCCCCTGGTGCCTAATGATCATCTCCAGCTCTTGCTGTCCCCTCTCCCAGCTGCACCTCTGCTGCTGCTCAACACCTTCCCCAGATCCACATTCTGGCAAACGTGATGGACATTTCTCAACAAACTCAAAAGCTCTTATCAATCACCCCACAGAGTGAGTCTGACTCCTCTAACCAAAACAAAGTATTGCAAGGAGCTGGTTGTGCCTGGGCAGCCAACGCAGTCTCTTCCTCTGGCATGGGGACTTGCTACATCTTATTCTCCAGTCTCCCCACATCACTGAATTTGCACGTTTTTAGGTAATAGAGGCAACTTCCATACCCTAGAAACTAGCAGAGGAACCTTAACATATATGACATGTTATCCTGACCACAACCAACTTTCAGAGTCCTTTGAGTTCCCAGCCCCAACCTGTTCCATAACACAGAGCTTTATGAGCGATGGAATCATTGCTGCCGGTAGGAACAGCACAAACCTCTTTCCTGCACCATGACAGCCAAATCATTACGCCGAAGAAAATGCCACGCAAATGTTTTCTAATACTAAAACAATGGCAGCAGAGCCCAAGCAGGCAGATATAGGTTCCCTACAAGGCCAACCAAAACGTCTGTTTGCTTCTGGGAGTTTTCTGAGGTTCAACAATCTTAAATTAACAGTACAGCCATTGAAAACCTATTGCCAGCTCCCCTGGCAGCCTGCCTGCAGAAAGCAGAAGCTTGTAAAGAAGGTATTGAGCTCCAGCTGGCAGACACAAACCAAACTTGAGCACTTTTGCGAGGAAAGCTGAGGGTGACACGGCTGGCTTCTGCGGTCAGGAAACCGAGAAACTTTCTCTTAGTTTTGGATACACCAGTAGTGAAATCTGGAGCCTCCAGCCTGAGGATGAACAGGGTCCTCCTGCTCCTGGAGACCTGGGACCAAAGCAAAGGCAGGATGCCCACAGGGAGGGATATTTCTTTGTGTTTCCTCAGTGGTAATAATGATCACCTGGCAATCTAAATTGGGACACAAAAGGACTTTTCTTAGAAGAAATGGAATGCTGTTTTTAGAGCATGTATGACAGCCACTGTAAACAGCAAAATTTCTCCACAACCATAAAACCTCACAAAACCTCCAGAACCACAAGCAGGAAATTAAAGAGAATCCAGAGGAAAAACAACACCAAACAATTACATCTCTGTAGGGATTATACTGGGAAAAGCAAAAAGAGAACAAAGACCTTGATCTTTCAAACCCTCGGCTGTGCCCGGCTCTGCCAGCAGGACTTGCAGCGGCAGCACCGCAGACCCCGGCGGCAAGACCCGGCACCGGGGACTGTGACCGACGACAGGAGGGGAGACAAGAGGAGCCACGAGATCCCCTTTATTTTTGGTTTATTCTTTATCAAATCCAAATCTGGAATCGAGTCCAAACTAGCTGATGCCTCAGGCTTATTACACTTGCCTACATTTTTTTTCCTCCTAACATTTTTTTCTTTCTCTCTAATGCGTCTCTGTAGTACGTTTTTTATTTTAGCTAATGAATCCCTACCCACACACGCGAGAGACTCCAAAACACGCACAGACCAGAGGCAGGGGAAGGAAATGCCGGAATTGTTTGCTGAAATTTGGCAGAGGTTATTTTTTGCGAGGGGCCAGAGGAACAGAGTGTTCTCCAGAGATCCTGAGCAGGGTGAGGTCAGAGACTGGCTTCTGCCACAAGGCTTCAGTGTTGGGAGGGCTTTTTGTCTTTTGCAATTACATAATGTCTTTTCCATGCCTTAAGTTGGTTGCTTCCAGATTGCTGGAGAGAGCTCTGAAATGACACACTCCATGGCTTCAAAAAAAACCCCAACACAACACACTTCTGCTCGTATAAAACTGCAAAATCTCGTTTCCTGCCACAGTCCCATATTGTAACAGATGGAGGAAAGGGGGGGAAGGGTTTTCTTTTTTTCCCTTTTTCATTTTTCCACATTATCCATGTGTTGGCAACACACTGCTGTCAGAGAGTGGTGTAAAGTTCATTTACGGGAAACCTTCCGAAACTGGAGCAGCTCATAAAACTTTAAATGCAGACCCAGTTAAAAAATAATGACATGAGATCTGAACGTTTTTCGGTTCAGCTGGGGTCTGCGTTTTCAGTCTACTTCTACACTTTGAGCAAATGATTATATTCAGGGCTATTTTAATCGCTGAAATAAAGAAAGAAAAACCCTCCTAGAAGGGAAAAGCAGAGACGTACTGACGGTTCAAAGAGTGAGTGAAGTTCCCTGAGTCTTGTGATCCAGGCCAGGCAATAAGAGGGGCCTTATACTACATTGACTAAACCCTTTACCCACCCTCACCTATGGAGGAACTTCTTTGCAAGGCCTTTAGCTAACACTGATCAAAAGCAAAGCAGCCGCGAGGCAGCCTGGAAGCTTTTGGGAACGACAAATGGTACTTTTCTAAGCTTTGAATACAGGCAGAAAAATGCAGATGGTTTGGATGATGGGGCAGAACCACAGGCACCCAAGGACTGATGAGTCCTGTGTCAGATTGCAAGCTCTGCCTCCAGCTGGCCACAGCCCAGGGAAAAGCACTCGCATTCAAATCCACAAAATTGCTTCGGCACCAGACCACTATGGCTTTGAAGCCTTCAAGGAACTTCTTCAGCTCTCAAAAAAATGACTGTGTTCCCTAAAATAAAAATCAATGTATCGTGTCCCCATCTCATCAGAGAGGTGTGAACACTTGTGGATCCAAAGGGTCTAATTCACATCTTCTCTCTACGTCTTGCTCCCCAGGATCTATCCTCAGCATGGGTGAGCATGAGGAAATATTTGCCCAGGACACTCTTCTTTCCATCACTCTCCACTCTTGATCGCCCAATGGCTTCTCTTCTCCCATCCCATGGCCTTCCCATCTTTCCCCTGCTTTTTGTACAGATACCTGGGAGCACAGGGTACAGGATCAGTAAATGGGAGTGGCTATGAGTATATTTGCCTAGACTGAGTATCTGGATAGACGGAACAATTTGGAGACTTTTGGACGAAGCCTCAGGAGGTCCCATTACAGCCACAGCGAGTGGCACCCCTGGGTTAAATGGTTCAGCTGCTCTAAACCCACATGGTGCGTGATTTGGGCTCAGCCCCGGCTCAGCCCCTGGGGTGAGGAGCAAAGTCAAACAATGCACTGGAAGAGGCAGAGTGAGAAGAATAGGAAACAAGAGAAAGCTGGACACAAACAGCTCATTTTGTCCTCCAACAATGTAGCAAAGGCATTTTCTACATAACTTGGACAGTACGAGCAGGAAATCTGTGTACTGATGTATTCCCACAGCCACGCACACGAGGGGTCTGTGTGCCTCTGAATCGGCGACAATGAATCATTCATTGTCCTTCCTCAGGCTTTCCAGTAGGAAGAAGCTACACATTTGACCTTATAAAAAGCAATAATTTTGCCTGGTAAGATGCGGCCAGCAGCAACTCAGGCCTTGCTGGCAGCCTCAAACACACTGGAGAAGACACGGGCTGCTGCTACATCAGCACTTCCACATGAAACTACTATTTTCAAGGCTGCTACAAATGAGCCAAGAAAGAAACAAAACAAAAGGAATCTGGTCCCAAAATACTTTTCCTTTAAAAATATATAAACTATGCTGCAGGTTTTCATCTCCAATAGAAACATTTAGAACTGGACATTCAGGTTCTGCAACATCTTTATTCCACTTAAAGAGGACTCCTTGTGATCTTTAAGGTAGGCTTGCTCGTCTGGTTTCTCAAAAGAAAAAAAAGGAATCAAACAGTTACATTTTTCTTAGAAAATCGGTAACACCATCGATCCAGGGCTTATGGAGGTCAGTAGGGCTAAGTGGGGAAGAGAATGAATGTGTCTGTCAGTACATCTAGTAACTTGTCTCTTCTCCTCAGTGGCTGCTATGCGAGCTATGAGCCCTTTTCAGTAACATAAGCAATAATTAGGATTTTTAGAAGGAATTAGTCATCCCAGGTAGGTTGATTTTCAGTGTCTGCCAGGGAAAAGCGTTAGAAAGATGGGTCAGAGGTTGAGACCACCTGTCTACAACATCTCTTCTCCTTCCCAGATGTCCTGTGCAACCCCGAGGACACTTGGAGGATGTTTCTGGCAAGTTAGTACAGCACCTGAAAACCCCGTCACGTCCCATACACTTCGCTGGATACCCAGATATGTCAGAAATCGGGTGCATGTGGTGGTAAACTGGGGACGGGAAACCTTCCCATCCAACAGTTGTGTCAGGAGAAGAGACATGACTTGGTAATCCTTCACCGACAGAGGCCATGCAAGCACATCAGACAGACAGAAAGTAGACAACACAACAAAAACTTGCCCCTCCCAGCTGACCCAACACTGGAGTTAAGACAGAAAGAGGGACACACCAGCAGATCTTGGCCATCCTTTCTGAGAGCTACTGAGAAGGACAACAGTATTTCAGGCTCCAAACCTGAGCATCTTGTGTTTCATGTAATCTCGCTGAAAATATTTTGATTTATGATCTCAATTATCCGTTAACTGAAATCCCACATCTCAGATATCATGAAATTAGGCAATAATGAATAAGAAGCTGTGCTGTTGAGGCACTTTACAGAGTGATTCATATTAAATAAGAGACTGTGTAACCAATATAATAGTTTGCCAGATTAACACATGCCTCACTGAATAGTAAATACTTTTATTTGTGGCTGCTTTAGAAACATCATTACATTCAGTAATTAGTAAAGTGTGTGACTAATAAAATACTTAAAAAACAGAAAGAAAGAAGAGAAGAAAAACTTTGGGTACAATCAGAACTTGTGCCTTATCCAAGCCTGAAGGAGAATTTAAAGATTTAATTACAGCTAATGAGAACATATTTCAAAGCTGCAAAGCTCCTTTTGCAGCTTAATAATGCATAGAAGGAAACACTCAAGTGCGATGCTCCCATGGGGGACAAAGCGTGTTTCTCTGGGAACACATTCAAAACCCAAAGGGAAGTGGAGAGCGATCCAGAGGCCAAAGGGGAAAGGCAAATCCTATCATGAGATGGTCACTTCTTTTCCAGCTTTTGCAAATTAAAATTCCTCTCGAGCTCTTCTGAGAGTTACTACATCATGCAAAGCTTATGGCAAGCAGAGAACCTGAAAAACTGTCCTCCAAGGAACCAACACGGTTTGCACAGCCATCCTTGCCAATTCTGTTTATTTATGAAATCTGAATGTGTTTGATGACAGCCGCTGGCTTTAGCAGCACTGGAGACACCAAAGACCTCTGTGATGTGTAAGGGGCGGCCAGCCTGCTCTGAGTGCCTGCCCAAGGTGGTGGAGGCCAAAGGCCCATAATGGGGGCTCAGCCCCCACACGTTCTGACCTCAACTGAACACCAAACCGGGGTCCCGTTTGACACCGTCGCGGCTCAGCTGGACTCGGCGCTGAGCTCCCGCAGGCAGTGACCATGAGGTGGGGAGAACATAGAGTGACACTCGGAGGCAGGCAGAGTGCAGAGTGGTGTCCTGACCAGCCATGGGCACACCATCCAGCCTGGACAGAACATCAGCCAGCCGGAGCCCTGCTCAGAACCTCAAATCAAGCTCTAAGACTTAAGGCCCAACCATATTTCTTTCCATCTGCGTTTTCTTCCTATTGCTCTTGTATTTGGAGCTCTCGTGGTATTTAAAAGTTAAGATCTCACAGCCCTAGTTGGGGCCAAAAGAGATAATCAGATGTTTGCAAACTTCTCCACTTTAAGCTTCCAACTTTTACAAGCATTGACACAGGGTCCCAGCTCACCCTGAAACCTGTCTTAAAACAATTCCTATCCATCATTTCCACAGATGTTGGGAACTCTTCTTACTGGCAAACATAGGATACACAAACACGTTTCCTTCTGATGGCACATGTGAAGAAAACCTGAGGCTGTGCATAAAGCTAGGAGAGGGAGCACCAGGTGAGCATACCTGAGGTCTGGGTTGACCTTGAGATCCTGCACGTGATGTCAGGCCGATCAGGTGCCCTCTATGATCACAAACCTTTCCTTGTAAATGGGAACCCAACTGCTTACACACACCTCCCAGGTGGAAAGGAAAACAGAAGCCATAACCAGTATTTGTAAAGTTCCTAGAGATACTTGTAAAAAAGGCACGCAGACCTATTTATGTCAAAGTGTTCTAAAATTATACTATAGATACACTACTGGAGGACTAAAATTGATATGAAATGTTCCCATACAAAGGAGTCAGCCACCACAATAACTAGAACACGAATTACTTTCTACACGAAATACGAGATGAGTTATATTTCTCCTGCTGAACGCTCATATAATTTATCTCACCAAATCTTTGAATGAATGTGTTGCTTGAAATTTTGCTGCATTGTACAAGACTATTTCAATGAATGCCTTGTAGACAGTGAATTTCAGATAGCTCACAGTCAAATGGAGAAATCTGTTCCATATTGAATAATTATAGAAGCCCCAGCACTGCACATGTTCCCCATTTTGGGGGCTATGTGCTAACAGCTTGCAATGCATCACAGGGATGCAGAGTTCATGTTCAGAGATAATTTGAGCAAATGCATTTCATTTGCTTAGAGAAAATCACGCAGCAGAAACACCGCTGTTGGAATGATCACAGAAAGATAAAAAAGGCTACAGAAAAGTAAAAACAAACCAAAACAAACAACCAACCACCAACCCCAAAAACATTCTAACAGAACACTCATACAAAAAGCAAAAATAGTCACAAGCTGGTTTGCCATTTGGTTTCCAGCCCTAGTTTACTGAGTGAGGGGTGCTGAGTGAACAGAGGAAATTAGTTACATTTTTGAGGGTTTGACACAGCTTAAAGTATAATTTTCATGACATGAACAAATAGCTTGATTTGGAATATGAGCACAAAATTCAGCTCACTAGCAAGTCCTTACTGGGGTGAAAAAGATCATCCTGCAGGTGCTCAGAACTTAAAAAACAAATCAAACCCTTCCTATTCTTGAATATGAAGAGTAAAGATTATTTAAATCCTTCTACCTTTTATTCAGTAAATCCATCCCTTGCAGCACACTGTGCTGTGGATACCTATATGCTCAGTCTGTCATTGCAAGTGCCGACGTGTCATACAAACATGAAGTGTTTGGCTGCAATAGCTGTTACTGGGCCACTGCTCAGCTATAAATGGTGGAAAAATATAAAGGAACTCTTTAAGCTCCAGTCAGCAACCCAACTATCTAGAGACCCTACTTCTGTAATAAGCATAAGCACTGCAGCTTACAGGTTTTTATGGACAGGTTACTGCTGCTAACACAGATATCCACATCAACCGTGAGAATTTTGCCCCAGAAGAGGACACTGTGCCACACTAATGGGGTCAGCCTGGCTCCCACGTTGGTGCTGGGGGCTGGTAGGAGCTCAGGGCAAGAGTGACCCATCTGTGGGGACATGCCAGACACCCCTCAGCCCTTTCCACTGCAGGGATTAATTCAGTTGGAGGTAACAATATCACCCCAGTCCTCCTGTTGTTTTGCCAGCAGTGCTATGGGAGCACTCTGGGGCTGCAACCACACCAACCAACAGCGAAGAGTGTCAGTACATAGCACAGGAGCATACACGGCGTAAGCTCTGGGGCTTTAGGACCAGAGAAACTGCTGCAAACCACCACCTGTGTGCTGCTCTTCATTTCAGTTCTCAAAGCAGAAGAAATTGCAAAGTCACAAAGTACCTTCTGGTGTGCGCCAGAGCTGTACAGAATTCACAGCAAAGTCACGCACAAGCATCACCTGGAGTAGGACACAACTTGTTCTTGGCTATACATGGCTCCAGTAAGCAATTATTTTGGAAAATCCCACCTCTACAGAACATCAAGAGGTACCTCTGGTCACGTATGAATCCTAGCAAGGTAAAACCCCAGCAAAAATCCCTGTCATACTAATAAAATACCCTGTACCGGAGACAGTAATGCAAAGCAGCTTGTCTCACACATCCAGCCACCCTGCTGGGATATGGCTGCAGAAACTGGAGTTGAGTCAATGTAAAAACTCGAAGCTCATCAAAACAAAAGAATTTTGCTTAAAAAGCCACCAAAATCCTAGGACGGGACTCATGCCTTGAGTCCTCTGTAAAACTACAGACGATTATGACTGGTTTTCTGTTTACTCACTTATTCTTCCGTAGGACAAGTATATTTAAAAACAGTTTTCTCTTGCCAACAAGTTGCTATTAAGATCCATTGGCAAACCCCTGCCATTTACTGGTAGTCTAACACTATTTGAAAAAAAAAAAACAAAAGGGCCAAAATTAGATTACAAACATAGTAAATTGCCTTCCCAAAGGCACCCTGTAGCCAGCACAACACCAGAGCCACCAGCAGTCCCTTGGCAAGACTGTTCAGCCCAATGCAGCGATGGTCCTCATGCAGTTCCCACCAAGGGTACACAATGGCCATCCACAAAGCAGAGCTGATGGTCCATAGGCCCATCCTCACTGCTGGCATGTTCTGCAGACCCAGTTCCACCTTTCACCAAAAAGGTCAGTGCAAGACACTCTACAGAGCCTCCACACCCCAGCTCAGCAGAGGGCTGTGTGCTGGAGAGATGGGTGTTTAAACATTGAAGAGCTTAGCAACAAATGCTAGGTACACAGAGCAGGTAAATCATTTAACACCTCCTCTGTGCTAATTAGCCAAAGCAAATATTCAGAGTGTGATGTGCCAACAGCAAAAGGTGTATTTTTGTGTTTGGACCGGGCAAGAGTTCTCTACTTAACTGAGCACTCACTTTATTTTCTCTCCCAACTGGAGAGGAAAAAAAATGATCCTGTACCAAACTGGTGCCCATAATCCAGCTGTCCCTGAAGAAGGAAGCTACCCCAAGAGAAGAACACACTTTGATTCGCTAATGCTCTCCTGCTTCCCTCTGGTTTGCATTTCAAGTAGATGTCAATCTCTAGGAAGTTCAGAAATACACTCAATCTCTTGGAGCTCAGCTTCTTACAGTAACACATTAAAACACGTCCTGCTCCAGGAGCTTATTAGGTTGAGCAGGACTTGTTCTTGTCAGTCTGCTGCTCAAGTGCTAAAATAATTATTCTTTTGGCACTTTATTCAGTTCCGTTTTCCTCCTTAAAATAAATATTGGAGCTCATTAGCACAAAATATAGTGTCTGAGAAGTATTAATGCAAAGCGAAATATCCATGTAAAACATGGAGATAAAGAGTTCGTAATCTTTGTGTAAAGCTCCATTTCCCAAATTTTCAGTGGGTGCTAAAGCCACGCAGGCTTGGGAAAAATCTTTCTGCTTTTGGTGCCCATAATGTCCCACCCCAGCAATCCAAACAGATGCTTTTATTGAGTCATTTAAGAAGAAAACTGCTAAAACTCCAGACAAAACAAAAGCCTCATGAGGCTGCATGAAAGTGGAGGGGAGAGCCCCTGCCATGGGGCTGGGCAGTGTCTGCGTAGAAGGAAATGGGGCTCTCCAGTCCCTCTGCCCAAGGAGAGCCCCCCCACCTGGCATCCTGCACCTCCTGGGCACATGCTGTAACCACAGGCTGTTATAAAAGGAGAGGGCCATACCCTCTCCATATTGTATGTTAGACATCTGTGAACTGACCTCTGCAATGAACATTACACGCTTTAGCCCTGATGAATATGAGAACTCAGGAATATACCCTTTTTCAAAGCTGTTATCACTGTCTTACTTACATGTCCCTATGTGTTGATCAATGTGTATCCTATTCACGTGCTACATATATTGGACGGCAACAACAAACAGTTTTAGGGTTACAGACTCTACCTGAGACTCCAGATCCTTCTAGTCAAGTGCTGCAAAGCTGAGGTCTCTTGTGCCTTAAAAGAACACTGTTTGCAGATGCGAATCAAACACACCACAAACATCACAACCACCCTGCACAGCATGACATCTCGCTTTATCTTTCCACTGAAAGACCTTGAGAGGGAGAGACACACAGACATTGTCACACTGACGGCCCTACCCCACTGACTGCTGTAATATTTCCTCGAGGACTCATTCCTCAAGGCTGGACCCCCACCGTGCTGGAGGAAACTCCAGCAGCAGTTCCCAGCCTTTCACTTCCATGCGAGTAGCCAAGCTGGGCCAAATCACAAAACAAAATATGGGAACATGCCTCTTAACAACACCTTGGAAATGTTTTCTATCAGTGACAGAGTATGTTCTCCGTACATCAGCCTAGGGAAATCACAGTGGGCTGGGCTCAGCATTCACACTTGCCCACCAACCCTCTAGCATGTTTTAAGAGGTGCAAGAACAAACCCTGTTGACTCCTTGGCATTAAACGCTGCCCCTGTCTTTATGGACTGAGCTGCTGCTGCTAATCAGTCACCCAGTAAAAAGCAAAGGAGCCGGGCTACGTGCTCAGAGGCTGGTGTGCAAGTAATTAGCTCACCGACCTCGGCTGCTGAACGTGAAGGTTAAACACAAGAGCGGATACAAACTTTGGACACTCATCAAAGATACGCTTGGTAACAGAGGGAATGTTTAGAAAGGAGATAAACATAACTGTGAGGAAAACCCGGAGAGCGGGGTTCCTAAAATGACTGCTCCCATAGAGGCCCCCACCTGAAGTAGGAACCCAAAGGGGCAACAATACAGGGGCTTCAGTGCTGCTGATCTCTCACCTTACATCTGCAGCTACGCACTACACATATAGAGCTGCTTTTCCCACTGAAGCTAACCCAGAGCTGGCAGCATTTACACTGCAAGAGACGTGCATGACTTTCAATTCCCCGCCTGTTCTTTACTGCTCCCACATAAAAATACATATATATTTTTTGTCCCCCTTGTTATCTCTCTTCTCTAGCAATTTGCTACTTCTGCTGGGACACGCAGTGAGTTTGGTCTCAAACTAACGGGACCTGAGTGGAACGCAATGTTGTCACGACTGCGCTGTTAATGATGAAGGAGAGCAGCAGCGCTCAGCCTCTGCAGGCAGGGGACTCCCACACCTGAGAGCTGGCCCATGTTTAGAGGTGCTGGTGAAGAGTCACAATGTCAAAAATTAGAATTAAAAAAATAGCGGGGGGAGGAAAAAAAAAAATCTATGCTTTCCTTCTGGGTTCCTTTTTTTTTTTTTAAGTAAAACTAGTGAAACGGAATTTTTAAAATGAGGTTAAACTTAGAAAAAAAAAAAACTTAGTCTTTTTGTTGCTTATCATCCCATTGAAACATATGTTCTATTGCACTAAGAAACTCTCAGCCGCAGGAGTGGGAGGGCAGAAACTCTTGGCTTTCAATGCTCTTTCTCTAGGAGCAAACAGGAAAATGGTGTGAGCAACGCACACTTGAACCTTCCACAGTAACTTCACTAATGGGAATCAAACAAAGTGAGGTGGTTCTGAATGACTATGGGATAGGAAGGACGACAAGTGTTTCAATCTGATACATTTCAATGACTTTACCAGCCTAAAAGCTCTTCCTCTAACCGAGGCCATGTTTGGTACAATGTCTTTATCTGATCCTTTATCTGTACAGAGGAAAGAGTGCCAGGCCCATGGCTTCCTATGAGTGTACGTCATTGTGGTTAATATATAACATCCCTCGCTACGTCTTCACACACAACGAGGGGTAGACGTGATGCTCTATGTGTTCGTTCTCCTCCAACATCAACTCTAAAGGCTTCCACCAGCACCAGCCCCACCCTGAACCAATGCCATCTCCGATACTCTGTGAGAAATGTGAGAGTCGGCCTGCAGCAACTCACGCTGCTTCCCTCTTCAGTCGTAATCCAAATACTGGATAAAATAAACAGGTTATGACTTATATCGTCACTGCATCGTCCTGTCCTGATTCAGTTCTTATCCTGGGAAACTCCCACTGACTCAGAGAGAGATTGTCTTAAGTAAGGCCTTTGGGCTAGTAGGAAGGGTTTCAACCACCAACATAATTTGGTGCTACATGAAGGGGTAAAGGTCTGGGAAAGTGATTAAAAGGTCTGTTTCGTGTGGGTTGTTCAGCTGAATGGGCTTGTCCCCACAGAGAAGGAACAAAATCTAGGAACGTTACAGAAAACCTATTAAAGCAGTCGCAATGCAGCAAACTGGCCACCCTTATCCAGAACTAAAACGGATCAGTCGTGGAGATAACATCAGCTTGTGTGGCCCTTGATCTCCTGGTTACCTTCCCTGGGTGAGGATGTGTTGAAAGATGAGAGCCCCCATCCAGAAAATCCTCTGGCAGCTCCCTGACTAAGCATACGGAGCTTTATCTTCCCCTCCAGAGGCCCTGCTTCAGCTTTGCAGAACAAAATCAGTGTTGGCTTGTTAGGATAAGAGCTCTCTGGACCAGCTAACCATGCCATCTCCTAAAACACAAAGGCCTTCACCAGCCCTGGAAGAACAAAATACACGCTGGGTTTCCCTTCTATCCTTGTGGATTGAACCACCCACATTGGGCTTCCAACACAAGAGTCAGCTGTGCAATATCTAGATTTAAAAGTACAGGAAAATAAGAATGCTCCCATCTCCATACAAGCCAAGCTGCCTGGATGGAGAAGCAGATTCTGGCTTGTGCTGGAAAAGCAGTGCTCTGATGAGGAAAACCATTGCCAGCAGCATTTTCAAGCCCAAATATAGGTATTGAGGGTATTTATTTTATTACGACCATATGCTCTTATTCACTTTGTACAAAATTTCTGTTGCAAGACACTTCACTGAGGGCCCAAAGGATTGTTTAGCTGCCTTTAATCAAAACCACAGTACTTGTATTGGAGGTGGGTAGCAGCATCCAGCAACTTGCACTTGTGAATTTTGGGGGGGTTCAATGTGATTTTAACTGGAGGGTGTTACAAGCTCACATCTCAACAGCCCCAAGTGGAAAAAGAGGTCTGAATCCCAGCTCTTACAATGCTCTGTATGGAAATCTCCCTATGTCTGCTATGTTAAACTCACTACAGCTGGGCACCACCCTGACATCCTTTAGGAAAAGGGTCTAGAGCGGGGCGGGGCGGGGACGGACGAAAAAATGAACTGCAAGAATATTTACCCCTCCAGGCCATGGCTGAAATTCTTTATGGCAGGCAGGCGCTGAGTTTCATGAGCTGTTATCTATTTTATTGGTAGGGGATTTTGCATGAACACATAATAACGAAACCAAAACAAAGGGATAAAGAGAATCATCACGATGAACACAGTAGTTCAACCCAGTCACCTCCCAGCTTGCTCCATAAGGTATTCCCCTGCTTTAACTACTCTTCAATCACTTTTTGCACTGGAGTAAACCTTTCTGATCAGCATTTTCAGTACTCTGCCATCCCACTGAATCCAGGCTTTAAATGCCTTCGTCGATATAAGTGGTTTGGAAGTGCATCTCTGTTTGCTAAAGAGTCCTGCTCACTCACATCCATTTAAGCATCCCAGAAAGCCACGCAGCCAAATTCCCTCCTCACCCTCAGTTTCCCTCATTCTTTCCTCTCCACCTGGCTTCACAGTTTGGGATCCTGCACACTGATGGGTCATCTGCAGCTCTCAAATTATGGAATGACTGGCTCGCATTTACTGGACCAAAGAAAACCAGTATGGCTTTTCAGGGCTGTGCCTGTTAAGATGCCACGTTTTGTACAGTGCAGCCGTTCCATTGTGTAGTTCAGAAAAGAAGTTCACATGAATCTAAAAGCTATGAAAACATTTTGCTGGGTCACCTAGAGCAGCTTCAGTTGTGTGCTATTAATGGGAATGACAGCAATACGTTAATCAAATAATCCTGCTGAGTTTAATACGTGGGGCTTGTTCTACCTTGCAACTCTTTTATTCCTGTAATTGGCAGATGACCCAGTTATAGGTCTATGATTATGATTTTTTTTTTCACTGCAATAATTATTTTGTGAAACTTTAAAACCTACTGTATCATTTTCACATTGTTGAAATTATCCACACATCTCTATATGATCCTTTAAATACCAGACCAGAGGAGGAGTTAAAACCAAACAACAGTATTCCCCTTGAATATATTGGTTGGTGCCTCTAAGGCATCCTTTTTTATCTGGAAAACACAGGCTGCCATTTCCAGGAGATCTTAAAAATGATCGAGTAATCAGTAGATCGGTACCTAGGACTGTTCGCTTAAAAAAAAAAAAAAAAAGAGAATCCCTTTTGGATTAAATACTTTCCTCCAGCCATTCTAAACAGATCACACAAATTTTGAAAGGTACCATCACTTCAAATAAAAAGTACTCAATGCTTTGTTTTGCAAGTGCTAAAACAAGATGCTTTCAAGATGCTTTGCTGATTTCTGAATCATGGAGGAAAGAAAAAGGAGATGATGGGCAAAAGTAACATTTTCAGGGAGAAGGTGCAGGTGACACCATCATGCCCAGCTCTTGTTACCTGCTGCAGCCAGGACTGATTTTTGCTGGATTAGTGTCAAATGCTGATCTCCTTAATTACAGTGAGGGCTGTTCCCCTCTGCAACTGTTTTGCCTGATTCTAGCAGGACTAACCATGGAGAAAGACAGGATTCAGCTGGTGCTACCCCAAACCTCAATCTGCAGGATAGTTTTGCCCAGAATATTTTCATCTAGGATTCTGGACAAGGACACCTAATTTATGCTCCCAGCCCAGCTTGCTGCCTTAGACAGGACTTGGAGAAGGTGGTTTTGCCTCTTGGAGTCTTTACACCCACCTTTTCCGCTTTCTCCATCACCACCATCCTTTGCCTGGCTTCTCTGTTCAGACTCTAACCTCTGCAAAGCAGGATGGATCTCCCACCACAGCAGCAGAAAGTCCTGAGCTCCAAATGTGGTCTTTTCTAAAATGGATGTCAGCATAATGTCATTAATCACCATAGCCAAACATGAACATGCCTTTCTTATTTTCTCTGCATTAGTAAATCTTGGTGGCCCCCCAGGATGTTCAAGCTGCCACACTGATAGAGCACATGGACCAATTTTGGGAGCATGACAAATTCCAGAGAAGCCAGGGAAGACCAGTACTGCAACAGAATTCTTTCTCCCCCTGTCCTGTAACAGACAACACAGCAATTTATTCATTCCCTGGGACTTACACTCAGTAGCCTCTTCATTGTAGTATGATGTGCTATTAAGTAAAGATAATGGTGAATGCAACCGCAGGCAGTGAACAAACAGCTATTTGGAGATAAGTCAGGCAGCTCAATCAGCCCTTTTGAGGCCAGTGCCACCAAACTCAGGACTCGGATGCCCAATTAGCTCCATCACAGGCCAGAGAGCTGGCCCACAGCCTGTGTTGGAGGGAGACAGACCTTTCATTAACGCACAGAGGAGGCTCTGATCTCTTCTGCAATGCATATGACATACTCATATGAATCTGTTTGGGCTAACAAAGTGGTTATTTCAGCAACAACACTAATGAAGACTGATCTACCAGGGATATGCAGCTCATCTTCCTACAGCGTTGTGTTCACATACACAGGCATGTCGCAAGAAGAGCCGGAGGCCATGGACGCATTTGCAAAGAGCAAGTTTTGTTTCAGTTACCTCTCTACTGGGGGATCTCCGAAGCCACACCTGAGCTCCCAGGCAGAGGTGACACCAGCGGGGACGCAGGCGCTGGTCAGTTCAGCCCTGCTGGAAGATCGCTGGGCCTGCTGAGCTCGCCTGTATTTCAAGGCTTCAGGCAGGCACAGCCTCCCGCTCTTTCTCACAACAAAGCAGCAATCTCAGACACAGTGATAAGGTGCCTAGACTTTCTCACAGGCCTATGTTATCTAACACAGAGGTTCTACTCATCAAGCACACAAGGTCAGTAAAACAATTAGTGTGATGTATGTGCTTTTTCTACAGACAGGTGCAAGTCACTTGAGCACATTCACATTTAACTAACCTCACCAAATCTTCCACTATATCCCCATACAAGCGTCAATGCAACAGCCTGAGTTCCTTCCTCCTCACCATGACCATCTTTCACTTCTCTCTCCAACAAGAACAACCTGCTTTTCCCCTACATCTCCTCATTCAGCCCAGGGTAACCTCAGCTTTCTAAACATCCCCTATGCTTTTCCCGAGCAAGCAGTGGTATGTGCCAGGGCCAGTGCAGAGCCACTTCTCTGCTGATACAGGAGCTGCTGCAGACACAAACTAGGGTGTTAAATGCTGTTGCTCCCAATGGGTAGGTGCTGAAAACAGAGGAGGAGTGAAAGGAAAATAGCACAAAAAACATCAGGTTGGACCAACATAGTATTAACTTTGATCTTTGTTTTGCTGACTAGCAAAATCCCAAAATTTTCTACTGGGAGGATCATTCAAGCTTGTCTCAGAAGTACCTCCATGGTATAAGGGCCATCTGGGTCTGGATGTGGCAGCAGGGGCACAGGCACGCTCAGCATCTCCATTCCCATTCCTGGGATCCCACCCAGCTGTCCCAGGCCGTGATGTCTCCTACAGCACAAACAGCCCTTTCCACAAAGAAGTCACAGCTCAATTCATGGACTTTTGTGAAGGCTGATTCAGCTGGGTCTCATTCACGCCTTCTTTCAGCCACAGGAACTGACGCTTCACTCCTCACATGGTCCCACAGCTGTTGGGGAGGACATCATTGCTCCATGGGACCACAAAACAGACACCCCGGCTCTGCCTGATGTGCTGTGCCAAGCAGGTTTGCCCTAACAGAGAACACAGACTTCAATCACCTCATTGAGGCCACCCAGAGCCCAGGGACAGCCATGCAGATGCAGGAGGCGGCTACCAGAGGCCTCCCCGCAGCCCCATGGCTGCTGCAAACCCAACCAACCACAGACCCTCAGCTTCTCACACTGCTGTCTTTTTCTCTCCTCTCTTCTCCTGATGTCAGTTCCTGGTGCAATCCCAGAAATAACACAGACAAATTCTTGGCTTGCTATTTTTGGCCGCTCCTCCCACCAAGGGAAGAGGGAGATCACACTGCGGGCTATTCAGGCAAGCTGGCACACCGGCCGCAAACACGTGTTCTAGCCCGTACAGCTCTAATGATAAATCCTGGCCAAGCTGAACAGTTTCGACTTCAAAGTGTGTTTGGAAGGGCCAGTGCCGTGCTAGACAACCCACCTACGGGTTTAGAAGGTGCTATTTACTTATTAAGTATATTTAATGAGTAGAAATAGAGCTGTGTGGTGGGCATGGTGACCGGTGTGGGACAAGAAGCTCCCAGCTCTCCTGACATGTAAAACACCCACCACCCAGTGCCACAGCTGGATCCCAATGACAAGTAGCTGGGTGATCACCTTTTAAATCTGCCTGTAATTAGCAAGAGGCAGATGTCAACTGGCAGAGAGGCCAAAGGAAACGTGGCTGTTTACGGACACTAAGCCACAAAGAAACCTCCTGTATCTAACCTAGCATGTCCGGAAGACACAAGCTCAGAAATAACAATGTGCAGCATTTCATCAGGTTGCTGCAGAAGCTTCATGCGATGTACGGTGCACAACAGCATTCACACCCAAAAATGCAGCTTTGTGTTGTGGTAGGTGGAAAATGAAAGAACATTTTGTTACTCTGGGTTTACGTGGCATTTACTACACCACGGCACCACTTCTAGGAGTTTGTCTCCAGTGATAACAATAATATCCTCAGTTGGTTTTGGTTTTTTTTTCAGTATAGTGCCCACACACAACTCAAAGCAGTACAAAACTGAGAAACACACTAGACAGGGCTACTTTAAAGAAACCAGCAGATTGCTTTTAAATTTGCAAATACTTAAATGGCCAAAAGTCTGAAGCAGTCCCAAGTTAAAGATTTTTTTATGGAAAGCCCACAGGATCTTCCATGTTCATGCATAATAACTGGGTTGCACCCAAACAAATCCTGCCAGGCCTAAAGATGAAATGTCAAATCATCCCTTTCAGTGCAGTGAACCTATAATTAGGTCCCAGAAGGTCTACCTCTTCCTCAGCTGGAGTTAAGTTTAGACAAAAAGATAAGCTTAAACCAAGCCCATTTAGATCCTACTTTAGTTCTACATTTTCACAAATTCCTGCACTGTTCAGACCTAAGAATTTAATTTCCCTGATCACAGAGATTCAAGCCAGACACAACATTTGGATGTGGAAATGGACAAGGATGTCTCCATGGAGGAGGCTGGTCAACTTGTGGCTTTGATTCAGAGCCACATCTCATTGTAGTTTGCGGTACAGCCAGGATTAACTGAGTAGCACCTCAAATCCTTATACAGACCACTGAATTCATAGCTCTGGATTCACAAGCCCTAATAGCACCACAGAAAGCAATCTGGGAAGCTGGAGATCTCCAAAGCCAAACATAAACTAGGGACACACAGGAGCACTGTAAGTGTGAGATGCTGGGTTCTGCTGTGGAGCCAAGTTGTTACCCTGCTCCTAGTACTATGGATTACAGTCAACCCCCCTTTCTTTTACATAAAAAACAAGTAGAAGGTGTATGTCCTAGTCCAAGACCTATTTCCTAATCCTTCTTAAAGATCTCATACTTTTTGCCATGTAGCCAACTGTGGGGTAGATGACAGAGCAACTTTATGCTGGAACCCAGCAAAATCCACAAAACATGTGCACATTTTGGAACCCAGGGGTATGTCACTACTCACAAAACAATTACTGGGGGGCTTCAGAAGAGAGGGGAGGACGGGAGGGGAATCTGCAGAAGACAGTAGCATCTGGCTCATGGGATATCAAAGGAGAGAAACTTCACTGTCTGATGAAAATCAAAGTCTAGCTCATTGTCTTGACTAGTAGCCACACGGTCACCAAAACCATGTCTCAACTAAAACAAAGACATTGAAACATCTATGCTACGTCTAGACATAGATTAAGGCACTCCCCTGAGACCAGTGATTTAAACTGAGCCTACCAGCCTCTAGACAACCTAGATCCAGCTTACATAACACCAGTTTTCTTAAGGGTGACACCCAAAAAATAAAGTCCACAATGTCAGGGAATAGAAGAAGATTCTGCCAGGCCAGATGGAGTTGTCCAAAGGCTGCTGATGTGACAATGCGAATACAAAGCCCAGATGCTTGTAACTGTTTATAGGCCAGAACCTCACAGCACAGCTCTCCCAGTTAGATCTTGAAATATATAAATGCTCAGCCTTTGCAGTGCTTTTGAAGATGCTGGATCACAACAACCAACTGGACTGCTGGCAAGTAATTCTTCTCTTTTTATAAAGCACATTAAGTTGCCCAAAAAGGAATACTACAGCTGTAACCTGATTGAATATTGCACATGGGCTCCTGCTACGGAAGGCTGCAAGGACTTCCATTTTGGTCCTCCTCTGCAAATGCCCGTAATGTTCCTGAATTTTCTGAGCTGCAACTTTTCACACTGCTTTCTCTGCCAGGGTTGGCTTTCATTATTTCTTTTAAATATAAACTTGGAGTAAAATCTTTTCAGATGTTTTAAGTTATAAATGTGTGGAAAAAAAATATCTTTTTCGACATTAAAAAGAAAGTTTTGTGTGCAAGTGTGAGGGAGACACACAGAAGGAAAGAAGTAGGGAATAGCTCAAAAATGGCCATACTTTGAAACCTGAAACTTGGCATGGGAACAGTTCCTGACAAAGTGTATGCTCTGCTAAGTTTAGAAGAAACTGTGGTTGTAAAATAAAGCTACGAAGACTTGAGAGTACGCCCTAGCACAGAGACAGCAGAGGACACTGTTTGGATTTAGCCATTAACCCACACGGGCTGCACACGCTGTTTGCATCATAAGTAGCAATCGCAAATAAGGACCCTCCAGATCTAAAATCAAAAGCTTCCATAGCTTGGGATAGAAAGAATAAAATTAAGAAAAGCCCAAGGACCTACCCTTCCACTGCATACAAAGACACTTGAGCAACTTGGGGTGTGCTAAACATGACAGGCAAAGCTTTGAGTTTGAGCCAGCGAACCACTAAATGCCAATTAATGGTTTGTGCACCAAGCAGTAACCTAGTGCCTCTTTCATTTAAAAGCCAAAAACTCAGTCCAACTAGACCACCTTGCCACTGTAAGAGTGACCTTCCATTCCACAGCCTTATTCATCCTGCTTTTAAACCTCCATATTCCAGTCAGTCACAAGGGGATGGGATGGGAGAGGCAATGTCAAGGTGGGCAGAGCACAGACAGCTGCCTGGGGAGCCCCCCCGTGGCAGGAACAGCATCCCCAGGATTAAATGGGGCTAGTGTCACCAGATGCGAGTCCCAGCACACCAACGACAAGTAATCCCTGCAGCAGGGAGCAGCAATTGGATTAGACACCTTTATTTGTGTCAGGCCAGAGCTGGGATTATTTTGAGTTTCAGTAATGGGCACAGCAAGTGCCCCTGAACACAGAATGATACGTACACGCTTGGAAATGCCTGAAGAGTTTAGGCACTCATCCTCAGCCCCCTCCCATCCACCTGCATGAGAAAAACAAGCTGTTCGAGCAAGGCCAGATTAAACCCAGCCACATGTAGGGCAGCATGAGGGTGGGAGACAGTCAGCAGTCCTGTAAGAGATTGCAGTGAGGAGAGACTTTCTTCCTCTAGCTGGGTAAGGGACAGGTGATGCAATTTTTATGATGGAAGAATAATCTGTCAGTTGAGACTGGGACTTGGACAACCTGGACAGACATAGGTCTTCCTCTGTGCACAGGTGTCCCCTGCAAATTGCAGGTATCTGCACAATACTGTACTGTTGCAGATGCTGGCTGTGTTCGTATAGAGTAAAGGGAGGCTCTGATTGCAGCTGATGAAGTCAGCCAGCCAAGGCAATGAGAACAGCGCTTGTTCTTACACATCAAAGACGGAAGCTGTGTTCACACTTAGGACTGAGCTCTGAGGGTGAGCAAGAGCTCCTCATTTTCAGTGACTGCCACTTAAAATTCCACTGGGAGCTGATGGAGTGAACATCAAACCTAAGAGTGCACCCACCTTCCCGTCCTGGTGTAGCAGTTTACGTGCTCTAGTTCTCCTGTTTCAATTCACATCACCTATGTAGTTGTTTCACAGATGTCCAGTGTGCTCCTGTGTATAATCATACCAGCCCTACCTGTGCACATCTTGCTCATGGAGACCTTTTCTCCTCACATGACTGTTCTGCATCCTTCCTGTTCTTCCATCATTGCTGCTTCTCTTTGCTCTGTCTAGGTGAACCCTGGGTGATGCATCTCCATGCTAAGTGCTGTAAGGAGAATAAGTGGAAGTCAGGCAGGGTACTGATACCAGCTAATGTCTTAGTATGCCAGTAACCGCTACTTTGAACTCCAAATAGCTGAAACTGAGACTGTGCTCAACAGTCAGTGCTAGTCCCAGCATTTCACCCCTTCACTTTTCCCACCACCCCCAAACCAACAGGTATGGTGGGAAAACAGGATAAACACACACTGTCAACCCTGGCAAAAGGCTGAGAACTGCACAGATGCCTTCTGAGATGTTTGTCCACCAGCTAACAGTTCCTCAGCGTATCAGCCTGGTATTTGCACAGAGTGCTGATTCTGAGCAGTGCTGTTCACCCACGGATCTCACAGCACTGTACAGAGGAAAGTAGGTAGAAAAAAGAAAGCCAAGAGTTATTCCTATTTCAGGCAAGACAAAGTGCAGAGCAGCTCTGAGGTTTCAATTCAGCTGAGCACTGCTCATCAGTACTGGTGCCCAAGGTCCAGCCTCAAACTGACCTGGCTTCCTCAGCCCCAGGCTGCACAGGTGCTCAAGAGCTGGGTGTACAAGAACAGTCCCATGAAGAGCAAGAAATAACAGCAGCTCCATTTCATTTTTATATTCAAAGTACGTGGTACATCGTGGTTGAACAACCAGCTGCAGCAGCACCTCACAAAGCTCCAACAGACACCTCAAATTTAACCCAGAGACTTCACTTGATGGCTAAGTCTGTCTGGAAGGAGCCTCCCAGCCCTCACCATGCTTACCGACACTTCCAACAAAAGGTTCACTTTGTGTAACTCAGGAGATGAGCGCTCTGTCTGCACACCTTTAAAAGCTGGACTAGAGCAGCCAAACCCTTTTCACTCGGGAAATGTGTCTGGACACAAACAGGCAGTGGCGAGCACACAAGCCGAAGCCCAGCATGCCCTGTAAACAACACATTTCCTTCCTCACACACACATGTGAAAAACTGGGATGGTTTTGAACACCCTGTGTTCAGAGAGACCTTTCAGTTTAGTTATCCTGGGTCAAAGCAAATAACATCACATGGTACCTCGAGGTGGTTTCTGTTGACTTTTCATACTTCGAAAACACTGAGCGCATTTTCACAGATCCAAGTAATGTCCAAACAGGCACTGGCATCTCTTATTTCTATGATCCCCTGTGCTGCAAACATGGAAAATAAAAAACCTCAGGCACTGGGTTATGACCTGAACTTCGATCTGAAGTGGACCTGTGCAGAATGTTAGAAATAAAAAATTCTCATATGCAAATTATTTTTGCATTTGTCACTTTCCAGCTTTTTTTTTTTTTTTTCCCCTCCCAAGAAAACTACCATAAAGTATTCTGAAGACAGCTTATTTGGAAGGGAAGTCAGGGACACAGCACACAAAAGCCCTCTCTAATGAGATTTCCAGACCAATTTTTACCAAATTTAGGACATTTGCATACTGGGAATTTTACAGGCATCCAAACTGGAATTACTTGAATACAAAATCTGCATCATGAAAACTGAGATAGAAGTTGAATGTGCTGACCTTACACAGCAGTTGACCAGACCTTAAGTGCAAGAATAGGAGGATTTAGAGAACACTTTGGTTATGTTTTTAAAATAAAATTAGGTAAAATGATTTTTCACAAGTTGCACTAGCTATGGAAACGACTGCAGCAAAGCTCCTCTAGCATCAGGATCTTGGCAGAATCAAAGCAAAGGTTTAGATATTCACATGGATAATGCGAATCCACAATTAGGAACAAATGGCTTCAGGATCCTGGTGCTCCAGGTCTGAGCCTGGGAGATGTCAGCAGGAAAATGTCTCTGAAGATAGAATGGACAATCACCTCCCAGCTCATGCATTGCAGAGCAAACAACCCACATCAGAGGTAGAATGTCAAAGAGGAGAAGAGGGGCTCTGATAACACTACGGATTTGCCTGTGTGGTGAAGGGAGCTGGAAAACAAGACTACTTTGCTGATACTTTCAATCCTACATCAACGATCTACTGAGTGTGGCTCCTGACTCTGAGCTGCCCATGGAAGGAATGGGCCTTATCCTACAGTTGGTGTAGGACTGCCTCAGCATCAACATAAACACATCAAAAGAAAATATGCGAAACTAACATGTATCCGAAGCAAGCTTATGCCCTTTCAATGGGAAACGGTGCCACTGGGTGATTTTGCAGGTGATTTCTTTGCTAAATTCAATAACGTGGCCACCAGCAAGATAGAATCAACTAATGCAGCCTTGAAGCAAGGATGAATTTTGAGATTGCCCTAGAGAGCGGGGACCACACAATGTCTCTCTTCTCCCAGTGAGGACCAAACTCGCATGGCTCTGCTCCAGTTGTAATGAGAATCATGCAACTGAGATAATACCAGAGAGACACGAGCAGTTGGGATTCACACCATTTCAGCCAATACGTATTTTTGTCAAGGGACCAGTATCTCAAAGTCACACCCCATTTATTAGTCTCTCTTCTCCCACGGGAGCCATTCTGTGGGTGATGTGGAGGAATTCATGCCAGGTCTCTCGCTCTCCCTGCTTCCCATCAGCAGAGTCCTTTTAAAGAGAAAAATCAGGCAACAACTGGTGACGTACGCACAAGTGTTTCTGGCAGCACAGCTTGGTATGGCAGGGATATGAAGAGGTGTGATCCTTCACTGATGGAGCCGTGCTGGCAACAATCCCATCTGCAGATACGGTTATACCAGCGAACCCCCACACCCCTTTCTTTTCTTAACAAAGATAACTTGTGTTGTTCTGTATGTCTCTGTCTGCACAGAGGTATATTATTTCCTTTACATTCTGACAGTACAGAGCACAGCTATATCCAAATGAGGAAGAATTTGGTGGGTGTAACAGGCTTTGGGGTCCTATTTTGGGCAGGTGTTCACAGCGTAGCCAAGACTTCAGATTTTTTGGAAGAGATGAACACAGTTTAGGTTTGTTCCTTGACACATCTCAAAACAGCTTACTGGGAAGACATGAGGAAGGGGGTGAAAACATGACTTTCAGAGGTCTAGTCACATTCATAAAATGAAAAGTAACTGCATTGTCAGACTGTGTTAGTCTCAAGAAAAAGCGAGCAGTAGGTCTTCCTGGTGTGGTATGGTAGATGGATGGATGGAGACAGAGAAGCCAAGAAGAGAAAAAAAAAAACCAGCAGAAAGTCCAATTTCTGATCAAGGGAATATTGGAATTCATGGAATATGGCATGTGATATTTGCCCAGCTGAACACACACCAGCAGCAGGCAGTGCGACCCACAACCGCAAAGTGAGAGAAAGCTCTTGGCAGCAACAGTCCATAAAAAAAGAGACATAAATAATTAAGAGTTCTTCTAAACAAGGTCAAGTTTTAGCTGCTGCTTCTCTTCCTCTATTTAACAGCCAAGAGAGATGGCTCAAAATGATTCAGAGTGAGTTTTGTCTGGGTAAATCTCAGAGCAAGGTAGAAGATTTGAAAAGAATGAGAGCCTACCTCTTTACCACACACTTTGCTGTTCATTAAATGTGAGCTGAACCATGACCTTGGCAAGTCCTGGAAGACTGGATTGCTGCATCCTCAAGCAGCTTTCCTAGTGGGAACTCTGTTGTTGACACCTTGATGTGTTTTAAGATGCAATTTTCACATCCTGTCCCACAACATGATGGGTCCCTGGAGCACCGAACCATAGGATTTATCCAACAGTGCTGCCCCTTCCACTTCTCATGAAAAGGGAAAAAATATACAGCATTATCTGCAGATAGGGACTAAAAGTTTGGGATTTTTGGTTGTTTTTTTGAATGATTCAAGGCAATTTAAATCTCTCTCCATTTGCTGCTGCTATGTGAGTGGTTGATTTGGGGTTTAGGTTGTGGGTGGCTGGAATATAATAATTGATTCTTCAGTACTATGGACATGTTTGGACATTTGCCTTTGCACTATCTTCCTAGCACAAACAGCCTTGCCTTCCACAACTTAATGGAAATACAACACGGCAAGGAAGTTAAAAAACAGCATGTAAAGAGAGCAGCTAAGTTTTATTACGTTAGAATTTCTACTTTGTATTTTTATGTGAAACTCCAGGAAGCATCTGACAGAGTATCCCTCCCAAAGCAAAAGACTCTTGTTCTCATAATCCTTACTTCAGGTAAAGAAACATCCAGGAAAAATAAATGCAGTGCTCAGTGCCTCGATCTTAATCTGCCTTCAAGCCTCCACGCTCCTCTTGACGACAGCACAGAGAAAATACCTGCTCTTGCTGCTGGCCATTTCATACTGAAAACCCCCACAATTCCCCTCCAGCATGAAGACATCCATCAGAAGGAAAGTTATTTTAGAACTGACAGGCAGTCAGGGGCTGAGGAGGATTGTTACATAAAGCATCAGTGGGTGTAAACAGGAACATTACTTATAGGCAGTAACGCTTCCATCTCAAGGGACCCTCACGGAACCACACAGGCTCTGGGACTCCTCTGAGTGATTAAATACACAGATTGGCTTTTTGGCAGCTATTCAAGACTTCATATGACTTACCTGCCCTTTCTCCTGTACATATTTTCTGTTTATGGGCCCTTCTGCCAATGCTATCTGTCATTTTCTATGGAACTTGCATTTAGCACATGAGAGTCTTTTCCATCTGCAGCCAAAGGATGGAGCAGCAGACGCGTCTTGGCTTCTGAAGAGCCCTTACAACATCTGGGTAAAGATTTCTCCACTTGACTACACTGTCCTATTGTAATGTCACGCAACCATCACTGCTGGTATTCTGGTTTAGACACACTTTGTACCCATTTGGCATTTTTCTAATAAAACTGTGCAAGGATAAACAACCATTAGTGCCCAATTATGACAGTCTCTAAGATGAGAGACACCCCTGCCAGCCAGCACCAACTCACAGATTAATGGTTGTGACACAGAATGGACACAGCAGAAACTCTCTGCCCTTTGGCCAAATGAATTTTCAAGCTCTCTCATCACTCACAGCACGACCTCTCCTAACAACAGCACATGAAGGAACCAACATGCTCACAGGCTGTGCAAACTGAGAACACGTGCATTACCCAGCCAAACCCAAGCAGTGCTGCCAGAAAGGGACAGTGCATGCTCCACAAACAGCCTCTCCAATTGACATTCCCCAAGTCAATCCTCACAGCTGAAAATTGGGTTCCATAGGAAATAACCCACTTGCAGGACCTCAGGAAAGATCAGGCCTCGTCCTCTTCCAAAACATTATTCTCCTGCTGGCTGCCAGCACCTCTGTGGGCTCAAGAGCAAAGCCAACGCTCATCTGGGAAACCAGTGCCCAATGCGGCCTCCAGAAGCAAATGCTACTGCCATTGCCCAAACATACACAATCCTCTTAACGCACAAACTAATATATTGGTTCTCGAGCTCCTGTTTTGTGCCATGTATCATGGGTGACTATCCTCAAACAAAATCCCTGTTGGAATTGCTGAAACTGGCTTTGTGTCCAGGTCTGCAGCTAACCGTGTCTTCCTACTGCCCTTCTGGGAAGTGTTATGTAGCCTCTTGATTCTGCTCCCCAGTTCCTGTTGTCTTCAAAAGAAGGATCTCTGGCAAAGCCCACTCCTTTCCAAAATCCTACATACAGGATACAGCTGGGATGGAGTTACTTCTCTTCTTAGCAGCTCCACGGTGCCAAGTTTCAGATTTGGGACCTCATCAGTGGTGACAACACACCGGTGCTCTAGCTCCTGCTGAACAGTGCTTGCAGAACACTAAGACCGTCCTTGTTTCTCACTCTGCCCCCACCAACAGTGAGTAGGTTGGAGGAGGGCAAGAGGCTGGGAGGGGACACAGGTGGGACCAAGAGGATGTTCCATGACATATAGCACCATGCACAGCAGTAACATCAGGGGCTGGTATTTCCAAGGCAGCCGTTGCTCAGACAGTAGAGCTAGCATTGATCTGCTGATGGAAGGTAATGAGTGATCACTTTTGTAGCACTTGCTTCCCCCACTTTGTCTTTTTTCCTGTACTCACCACACTTCGTCTTCAACCAGCTGTTTTTCCTAATTTGCTCTTCCAGTCCTCTCCCCCATGCCACTGGGAGAGGGAGTGAGGGGGAGTGCTTAGCTGCTGGTTGGGGTCAACCCACCACATCCTAAAAGCTCCCAAAGCACATTTTCAGGCTAATCTTTACTGAACTTAACTTTTTGGTCATCACAGCTAAAAAGAAGCCTGTACCAATCAATCAAAACCCCTCTTTAGCTGCCTCTCAAATCACCCTGAATTCTGTTTTTTTCAGATCTCTCAGTCACTTTAGACTTTAGAACACACTGATTCAACTGTAAGTAAAGCCATATAAGAGGCCAAGGACACATTGTGCCTCTAAGACATCACAATCCTTTTCAGAAGCTTTCTAGACCTCAACCCTTGAAGTTCAGAAGGCAAAGCTGCGGATTTAGGACAATGGTATTTGGGCTGGATTTGGATTCCAAAATCGTTCCCTCCTAGGATTCAAGTCTCCCTGAGACACTGAAAAAGCAGAGAAAGGAAAAAACAACCTTGGTCCGACAGTTTTCTGTGCAGCTCTTGGCCATGCCCATCTCTGGATTTTGTTCTCAAGTGCTGAAACGTTTCAGCCTGTTCAGATAGGGAGAGTTGCGCTTTTGGAGGCCGTCCAAACCATCCATTAAGCTTTTCTTAGCGAATAAATCGTCCTGCTTGATTCATGGGCAACACTGTTGGCTCTGAAGGGAGTTAACCAGAACATAACCGGGACTAGCACAAAGCACTGCACAAGTAACTGAGACCAATTTGATCAATACTGAAACAAACAAAATGAATTTTATACTGATTGAAATATGAGCTAATTGAGTCCTAAAAAGCAGCTTTGTAGAAGCAGAGAGAATGTGAACACCCCCGAATCCCTCATTTAATGTACAGTCTTCCCTGTCATCCTTTGCAACATTTCTTATCCTCATTTTCTCCACTAGCTCAGAGTCATCAGTCACCAACAGGTCCAATTACCATCATATTTTCACTCTCACAGTCATTCCTCATCACTGGAAATATCAAATTGCACTGAGTTCCTCAGTAGGGTCCCCATCAACTCGCTCTTTCTCTTGGCCTTACAGAAGGCCCTCTTCTGCCTGGTGGGACGTAACTCAAGTCTGTTGATGCTTAACCTTGCCCCAAGAGTCTACGACTCAGGATGACAACAAGCATTTCATTAGCGGTTACCTCAAAAGGTACAATGATAATAACAACATGACAAAGTAGTTGCAAAGTGAGCATCATGTCATCTTCTCCCTTGTTTGCCCACAGAGGAGGCATGAAGAGGTCACTAACAGCCCAAGGCAGGGATGTGGCGCTGGTGAGGTCCCACCTTGAATACTGTGTTCAGTTTTGGGTCTCTCACTATAGGAAAGACATTGAGGTACCAGAGAGAGTGCAGAGGAGGTGACAAAGCTGGTGAGGGGCCTGGAGCCCAAGTCTGATGAGAAGCAACTGAGAGAGCCAAGGCTATTTAGTCTGGAGAACAGGAGGCTGAGGGGAGACCTTATCGCTGTCTACAACTACCTGAAAGGAGGTTGTAGCATGGAGGGTGTTGGTCTCTTCTTCTGAGTAGCAAGTGATAGAACAAGAAAAAAAATGGCCTCAGGTTGCACCAGGAAAGGTTCAGATTGGATATGAGAAAAAAATTCTGCCCAGAAAGGGTTGTGAAGCACTGGAATAGCTGCCCAGGACAGGGATGGAGTCACCAGCCCTGAGGCTCTTAGGGACATTGTTTAGTATTGGATTTAGGTTATGGTTGGGCTCGATGATCTTAAGGGTCTCTTACAAACAAAATGATTCTATGATTAACACAAGCCCTCACTTGTAGGAGCTATGCATGTGAGTGGAGCAGAAGAGAGTTTAGTCACCAGCACAAGAGCTAGCCACACTTCTAGAAGTATCTGTGAGCAGCTATTGAGCCCCCAAATGCCAGACCTAAAAAGCCAACTTTGCTTCAGCCAGGTAGATGCAAATTTTGAGGACCTCCTTTAAGGTTATTCAAGGTACGTCCTTTTCCCTCCAGAATAACCAAATGCGTATCTGGCCTATCATCTGCATTACAAACACTGCCCAAATGCTCCCAGCACTGACAAATACACTCTTCCATCATTGCTCAATTGCTATTTGCTCAGTTTAGCTCTGCATGTATTATAATAGCATTTAAAGACAGAGTCAGCCTTCAAAAGTAGATGAATCTGGAATGAACAACAGAGGCATTTTTTCTCTGAGGTCCGGACGAGAGCGTAAAATAACTGAACTTTGTTCCTGTGGTTTATTACATCATCTGGCCCCTCTTTGACTGAAAAGATTTCTATTCCTCATTCCAGCCCATCTGTTCTTCAGAAAACTCCTTCTCTCCATTTACTTGAAAAACAACTTACTGGAGGGAAAGGCGTTTCCCCCTACCCAGAGGGAAGTATGTTCACAATTAAGCAAAGAGCATTGCATGTTTATTCCTGCTAGTGCATGTGCATGCATACACACATGTGTACACAGGCCTATTTTTAGTTACACTGTCAAAACTGGTCTAGCATTTCACAGCAGAGGGGGTCTTTCTTGACCTGAAAGACACATCATTATTTCTAATTAGGAAATAAAGAAACAGAATTGTCGAAAATATCTCTCTGCAGGGGATCCATGCTGTGAGCTGATGGGACTTTTCCCTGCTGTTGTGTTTTCTTTAGCTTTAATTTACTTTGGTGTGAAAACTGAGCCCAGTGAAACTTGTCAGTCAGCAGGGAAAGGAAGAAGGGGGTTAGGACAATGGTGCTGCCCTCACCTTCCCCTGTGGGTTGGGAAAGGCACTTTGGGTTTTATCTAGAGATGAACAAGTGCACTCTTCCCCACAGCGGTTCATCTCATTCAGCACAACCTCACCTGCCTGTACTGTGCTCAGGCTGCCACTGCTGCTCCATCTTTCCCTGCAACGGAAGGAGACCAAGCTGAAGCTGTAAAACCACTTTATATCAGTTTAACCCACACCATCAGTACTTGAATTATTTCCACTCAGACAGCTGAGCACACCTCTAACAAGAGACATATTCTCCTCCTTTTGCCATCTATTAATATAATGAGGAAATGACACATTCCCTTTTGTCTTATTTTTCCTTATTATAATCACATTTGGAAAAAACCTACTAACTTACCATTGGCCCAGACAGTGCCTGTGATGAGGTGTGTCTGAGTTCCTGGCCTCAGGACACAACTCGGCACACACAACAGCAGGGGCAGGGAAAGAGCTTCATCATCCTGTCCTGAGGAGCAATGCCCACGTGCCCGCCAGGCCTTTGGGACACAAACGCTCTGAAGAAATCCTCAGTGACTCAAGACTGAGCTCACTTGAAACAATGACTGCAAAACCACAGGCGAAGGGGTGAAACCCCCTCTAACGACTGCACTGATGACTTCTCAGAAATCGTTGGCCAAAGGGAAATGCATTAGTGTGGTCTGACAGACGGAAGTCACTTGGGCAAGGTTGCCCAGCAGCATTTTCTCCTCAGCAGGGCAAAGAGGCAGCACAGACCTCCAGCATGTGCCCCTGTGGGTGGCAGGACCCAGCAGGGCACACAGGCTTGGGCTCAGCCACTCACACCTTCCTTTGGAGCTGATTTATTTTTCCCAGGACAGAGGAGAGGCTGTTTAAGTTTGAACAGTGACACTAGGTCAGGTTTTTCCTTTCAGCTACGTCTCCAAGCTAGACAAGAAATCCCAGCACATGGGACATGACACACTGTACAAGAGCCCAAACCAGCAAGGTTTCTAGGTAAGGCTGGAGAAGATCATTCCTACTTCATGCTCACCGTATGCTTTGTATCTCTGTTAACATCTTTAACATCTACCTAATTCGATCTCTGATCCACTTAGGTCTCTAACAGAACCATTAGTAGTTGTCACATTACAAGAACTCCACAGATGCAAGTCTACTTTGCTGCTGGTGGTGTACCAAAAATGGCCTCTTTCTAGATACAGGGTCTATTCATGTGCTTTGGGGTTTTAATTCACACTTGGTTACACTTGAAACAGAGAGGTTTCAATATAACTACTGAAAACATTATGGTATATGAGACTATAAAAACCTGAGCAGCAAATCACTGAGGGTTTGGAACATTTGAAGTCTGTATAGAGATGGTACACAAAGAAGGAGAAAGGAAACACGGATTCAGAGGGATAAGATCAATGGAGCTCTGGAAGGAAGGAAGTGCTCTCCCAGGGTCTGCAACCCACAAATCCCAAACAAAGCCAGGTTCAAACTTAAGGTCCTTTCATCAATAAAAGAAAAAAGACCTACAACTTTGATATTCTGAATAAGGTTGCTGAAATTGCCAAATAAGAGGTAAGTATGTCTACCTTCAGGCCATTGTGCACCCACTTTTTCCCAGTTAGAACTACCAAGCAAATCTTAGCGAAGCTCCAGGAGGGATCACAGAGTGTAGAAGGCACCTATGTACCTTTTCCCACATTTTGCCAGCCTGGCAGTGAAAGGGGCACTTACCAGTTCACTTGGCACTTCATTAGCCACCATGCAAAGCCCTAAGGGCTGCTGCAAGGACAACCTGCAAGAGTCCAGTTTCACATGTGTGCCAGAAAAAAACGTTATCTGGTGGGATTGCTCATCTGTCATACACATTTCTCAAATGCAGAAAGAAAACCCACACCACTGGCTGTTAGGAAGAAAACATGCACCAAGTCCGCATTCACGTTGAGAATGAAATGAGTTCATCATGTCCTGCTTTATACACAGGGGTACAAAATGCAACTGGTTTGCCTTTCTTCTCTTACCTCTTTTTGACGTTGTCAGAAGGCTTCATTACGCCCGAGGGGTACATCAGGCAGAGAGCTACACTCAACCCATTTAGCTCCATAAAGCAAAGCGGCTGTGCTCACAACAAATTTCATTTCCCATACAGAATGAAACAGATTTTGCAAAGCGTATTATTTCAGAAAACAGAGTTTAAAGAAAGTACTTGTGTGCAGTCAGTAGGCACCACAGGTAGAGGCAGCAACCCTGGTTTTGTTTCATGGCAATTTACTGCTGCAAAAAATCTAAGAACATGAGCTTTAAATTTTTTAACCTCCTGAAACATCCAGTTTCCAGATAAAATTATCTGCTTAAAGAAGTTATTGTCCTTTCCTACTGCAGTCCATAGCAATACTGCCCTTGCTTTTAACAGGAGCAAAACAATCTGGTAGTCAAGGAAGATGGTCTTCTGCAGATACAACTTAGAGGTGCAAAATATCTTGCTGTGTCCTGAAGCATGAAGTCTCTAACCCTCCCCGACTTGCGGCATCAAAGTACTACACTGATTTTCCTGATTTGTTTTCCCAGTTCAATACATCCTGCTGTAGCGTGTCCTGCTCTATGCAATAACCCCTCCAAATTTCAGCTCTGCATCTCTCTGGATTGATCATGTAGCCCAGATCAGAGGTAGGTAACACATAGCGGGAGAGGGTCTTTTCTTCCTGCTTGTCTGCAGCTTCATCTTTCTACTTGCCTCTGGATAGTGTTACTAAATACTGACAGTTTTTTCAAGCTTAGCTCGAATGGGCACAACTGATTTCCTGATGTCTTGGAACCCATCCAAACCATCCATTAGCCACGAGTTCACAAACTGATACCTCTTCCAAAAGGCTCATGGGCAATGGTATTGTTTCTAAAAAGAAGTTAACTTTGGGTAAATGAAAATAAGATTTACTGCTTGGGACAGGTTGCATGCAGTAAATAACTTAGAATTTATGAATTGTCATCCATAAGACTCCATTCATCTGCAGCGATAAGGGGCCCTTGGACCACTCAGTGCAGTAACTCACCATTAAATCACAGTTATTTATGTGCATTGCTGTAGGAGGCCTGGATGTGGATCACATCTCCACGGTGCTAGGCGCTGCCCAAACACTGTGGCAGGTCATCACAGTCACATTATCCAGATAGCGCTGGTTGATAAGGTCCTGACTAGGAACTCCTACCAGCATCTCCTCCTACACCTCCCCTGCCACTGGCTCCATCAGCAGGTGATGCAGAGCCTTTGTGAGCCAGACAGGTAGCTCGCTCTCGGGAAGAAGGGGCTGGTGAGAGACCCAGTTCCTACTCACAAAGTTGTGTCCTTGGCATGGTGATCACCAAGGCACATCGAGGCCACGACAGAGCCCCAGGGATGTACTGCCATGTGAGACCTTCCCCCCACTGCTCCATCCCACCGGCTGCTGCAGGGTCTTCATGGTCAGGCTTGTTGCTATCCAGCAGAAAACAGAACACCCGCATTTAGAGATCTGTTCTTACCCCTCAGCACAGAGCCTCTGGCCTTGGTCCCAGACTGCACAGCCTTCTCAGCAGCAACATCAGTTCTGAGCAGTGAGAGGTCCTTACCATCAGCACTAACAGGGATCTCCAGAGGTTCCTTCCTACCACCGTTTTGGCTGTTTCCACTATTACTTAATTCTCTCCAACCACACAAAGCCTGTAACATTGCATTACCAAATGTGAGGTGGGTTTCTCACCCCTAGATATCTCACGATTCACTGTGAACAACTCCTGTCTACAACGCATGTCCCACATCCACCTTGCAGTGAGGGCTGATAGCAGCACAGGCTTGATGTCAAACCTGGGGTTTTTGCTGCGTCAGATCCCTGCTTTGTCTAACACCTACCATTTCTTTTAGCAGTTTCACACACAACTTCCAGAAAGATATTTTAAATGACACTGTTGCAAAATGACCTCAAGGGACCCTGTGCCATAAACAACCAACCGAGCCACCACCACTCCCAGCATGTGCAGCCCATGAAGCTGAGCCACCTGCTTCTCAATGCTCTAAAACTCTACAGCCCAGGACCGGCTTGGAGCGTATGGTGGAGGGTAAAACTTTATGCTTGTGTGTTTTTATGTTACAGTCAAAAAAAGATTTCTGAGTCCCCACCTGTTTTTCAATATAAGGCACTGATTTTCTGTGGCAAGGGGGGGTGTTAATATGGGATAGAGACACCCTTGGGAAACAAAGGCTGTTTATGATGACCCAATACCGTGTCATACTGAAGACTGTTACCACCACTAGCACATATAGGTCAGGGTTGATTGTGGTGTGGTGAGAGGCTTCAGTCCTGCCTCAAACATACAGTTATTTACATGTAGGTGAATAACCGCTCAAACAATATGAAAATCGCCACAAGCAAAAGTACTCTGAGCCAGCAATGGGAAAAAACGCTTTTACCAAAACCACACGAAATACGAGAATGCAGGAGAGAAGGGTGGACAGCAGCATCCATGTAAAAACAGTGCACTTGAATGCACCAGCAGGTTGAAATCTTCCCTCTGATTACACCCAACAAGGAGACCTGTCTGCACGCAGAGGCCACCTGCTACCGATTCTGATCCACCTGGGACAGCAATGGTGCAAACTTCATCAAGACTCGATTCTGACAAAATAGAAACCCATCAAAAAATAAAATTATTGAGTTGAATTCACGTTCTTTTCCCGAGACCGACAAGGTTTAACTAACAGGTTGATTTTGCTAATGACTTTGCACAGAGCTATAGAAAATACCAGAATTTCACTCATTTCCTGGACAGTATTTGTGGTAGCAGGTAATTCTTAATAACACCTCAGAGCCATCCAGTGTCTAATTGTAAGAACAGTTTCACTGTTCATTTGTAGGAAACAAGTAGGGGATTTCAAATAATGTTTTAAAGCTGAAATTCAATATCACATACCAAAAGTTTCAAATATCCAGAGTTAACCTAAGAAGGAAACCTTGAGAAGAAAAATATGCTTGAGCAATTTACCTCCAAAACATTGGTGTTTTCTCCATCAGCTGCAGCACAGCACTGGCCCCAGCACAGGCTCCACTTCAGGAAGAGCTGAGCATCATGCAGCAACCACAGCAAAACAATCTTTGGAGGAGCTGCTGCTCTGGTACTTGGGAGATCTGTGCTTCCCTTCCACTGCTAGTGCTGCCACTCCTGTGCTCTCAGCCAGCCACACAATTAGCACTTCTGTTGAAGAGAAAGGGGAAAAAAATCATGTCTGGCTGGTTGTCTTGCCTGGTAGGAGTGCAGGGCTATCTTTTCCCATGTGCCCTGCCCAGCCTGGATGGCCACTGCCCAGCCAGAGTCTCAAAACACAAATGCTGATAAGCAGTGGCTGCTGAGTAGCATATAAGTGTAGACAGAGACACAGAAGCACATCCCCCCCGCCCCAAACATGTGCGTGTTTCTTTGGCAGGAATTAAACTGTATGATGAAGAGTTCAGGCTCAGATGTGTTAATAAAATGCCAAAAGGAAGCCCAGCTACTAAAACACCTTTCCAGATACACCACTAATCTCAAATCTCCAGATTTACACACATCCTTGTTCCTGCTCCTTGGGAGAGCGGTCACAGACTTCATCTTTAAGCCCTCAGTAAGTACCATGTTGCACCAGAACAATATAATTTGTACACATGATTACAGGCATTTAAGTTCAAAATCCTGGTCAAATAAGTGCATCTAACCACTCCCACAGTTTTAACAAACCTCCAAAGGCCAGACAAGTGACTGTTTTTGACACACAGGAAGGTGGTGCCTTGGCCCAGCCTAGAGGGCCATTCCTCATTTCCCCGCCATTTCCAAGGCACCGCAAATGCCAGCTATCGGGCAACAACCTGGTTACCACCATGCGACACAAGGTGCCCCTGGCTTCAAGGAAGCCATTGCAGCCTGAGCAGAAATTTTTGTCGGTATTGTAGCACCTTGCAGTATCTCTCATGGGGATGAGGAGTGAGCGTTTGGGACAGGTTTTAGGGGCTGCATTCGGTGAGCGTGCCTCTGGTACATGTGCCTTGCAGCCAGCATCTCCTCAGACCCTCAGAGGTCTTGGCTACTGCAGTGTCATGCTGGCCGCCAACTGACTGAAGATGACCGCAACTAACGAGGCTTCTCCCAGGGAGGATGGAGGTGCTGACGGGCACTCGTTGGCCAGCAGACAGTGACACAGCACTGAGATATGGGAGCTGAAAACAGCTTCTGCCATTTACCTGGCAAGCTCACAACTGCTTTTCCTCTTTGGCAGCTTTTTCTAAAACATTAATGATCTTTGATCAGTCCCATTCTGCTTCCATGTTGGGATTAAGCCCTGAGATGTGCAGCAGCCATGAAAATCACATTGAGAAACTGAGAAGGACATATCACATCTGCTGGCTGAAAGGCCCAGGATCACTGAGAGCTCTTGCTTGGGGGCCATGAGCTACCAGTGACTCACTGGGGTTTCTACCACAGCAGTCTTGATTAATTGGTTTATTATAACAAAGGATCTTGTGTTTATCACATTTAACATGGGCTGAAGTCCTCCCTCCATATGTTTCAACTCACACGTTTGAACTTCAGGTCCAACAACTGCAGCTAAGAGGAGTAAATGTTCTGCAAAAATCCAATCACTTAAAATTTACGGGAGCGAGAAGTCTGTGCTGGCATGATCTCCTCTTCAGCTGGCCTCTAACCAGCTGAGCCCTGTGAGCTTTTCAAGCCCTCTCTCAGCCAGCAGAATCCAGTGCAGGACAGTGTTTTCCAGAGGGCTGGTTGTCCCCCAGCGCCCATCTGCAGGCTCTCCAGCCCGCTCTGCACTGAAGCACCAGCACAGGACTCGGGGTTCCTCCTGAGCAAGACCAGACAGGCTGCAAGAAGCCCTTCTGAAATGCTTTCACGCAAGCTGCTCCTCTGCGCTGCTTGGCTGTCCCTTCTGAAGATGTGCTTAAAACGACTACCACTGACATTTATGCCTACCCAGTCTGTATAACCAGGGGCTGAACCTTGAGGTTCCTCCACAGGTCCTGAGCAGTTCTGGAACATTTGTCCCCAGGAATCACAAACCAGCCCCAGACTACACAGCTGCTACTCCCACTGCGTATTGCAGCTCAGGGGTGCCCAGGCAACACTGTGTTCCTTCAAAGCACCTGACTGGAGGTTTTTTTGTTAGAAACTTCCCCTTGCTCTGCCAGCCTCCTTACTTGTTCCCTTTCTCCACTGCCCCCATATTCTTCTCCCTCTCCCCACCCCATCTTGTTTCTCTTTGCAAGGCCCTTTTCTTTGGAAAAGGCACAATTTCCCTTTGGGGGAGATTAGCAAGCGGGGTTTGGCCATTGTGCCTGGGATCCCTCAGCAAGGAGCAGTAGGTGGGGAAAAGAAATAATCTATAACTTCTTGTGCTCAATGGCCCCTCTGTGCACATACTCCTTGTGTGGGCAGTGATTAATCGCGCTGCCTTCATCGCCGCTGCTCTGTCGCTGAAGCATTAAGGCAGGGCTGCAGCCATGTGCTCTGCACGTCCTGCACGCCGGCCCCCGCCTGAGGGGCACGGGTGCTCACCAGCCCTGCAGCACACACAGGCCCCCCCAGAGTCTGCAGGGAACACAGAATATTGCCCAAACAAACCAGCCCCTTTTCTTATTCCAGCACTTCGAAAAAAAACACAAAACAAAACATAAAGAGCAAACAAGACTAGCTGAAGCCATGGGGAAAGGGAATATATAAGGTGAGTATAGAATAACTGCGAGACTGTAAGGAAAGCTAAAGGAAAAATGTATTTTTGGGACAGGTTTTTCACAGAATTGCAGCCATCAGAGCAGCATTGGACTCAAGAGAAGAGCACTCTTCAACAACCTTAAGGAAAGGGAAGAATGATTATGAAAAAAAGGGTTAATTTCCTTCACAACCTTTTTATTTTTAGGATTCATTAGCAGAGCAATGTGTCAGTCCATCTCTAGACATTAAAGTTTTTCATCCTTTCTCCTGGGAAACCACTCCTTGTATCAACAATGCTCAAGGCCATGTCTCCATGTGGCATTAATTCCCTCTGCCTTCAGTGAAGCTACAACCACCACCAGCAGATCACCCTTAAACCACTCTTCCTCTGCTGCCTCTTATGCTAAAGGCCCTTTGGGTTAGAGCTCCTCTTCATTCAACGTGGCTCACCCCTTCAAATGCGTCAATGTACAATCAACTTCTCACTGTTTCAGCTCCGAAAATTTAGCTGTTGTAGCCACTCCTTCAATCCATCCCAATCTCGCACTCAGGCTGGTATGGAGCCTCCTGCTCCTACACATTTTTAACGGTTATGGGATGCAAGCAGAAACTCCAAGACTTCTGAGGTGAGACTGGGGCTGGCACAGGATGTCGTCAAAGAAACCAGTGGATTAACAGCTATTAGGGAACCTCAGCCAGGCTTCAAACATCAAACCCAATATTTCCTGCGTGGCTGAGGAGCACATGCCTGAGGGACAGTGCCCCTTTATGTGCTCCCAGATGTGCTGTGTGCACTTGGGTCTCCAGAGTCCAATGGTTTCATTCAATGGGAGCAAAAAATAGACAAAGATGAAATCAAATACCATGACATTTTCTCAACGTTTCTAGTCAAACAGAAAATTAAACAAGCTCAGTATTATTGCCAGAATGTTAATTTATGCACCGCTTCGGGGAAAGCAGACTCAGGCACACAGAAGGTCAGGTTTAACGCTGTTATTAGCTGTCCCCTCCTTCCTCCTGGAAATCCTCATGGAGCCACTTCCCAGTCAAAGGGGGAATATTTAACATTGGGGAGAAGTGGCTGAAGGGCTGGAGCTTTATACAGAAGAGGAAAGCAGGACATTTCAAATGACTTTGTGACAGGCAGACGTGGAGGGCACTATATACCCCAAAATCATCTCAACCTCTGCCCATTCATGCAACGGATTCTGCACATAGTGGTGTTGTGGATACACCATACTGGGGAGTTTTGAGGACTTTTTTGTTATCACACAGTGACACTAAAATCTATTATCTTGTGCTCATGAAATCGATAGTGGGAGAGTTTACCATCTTCAAATATAAAAGGTTGAATTAATAAATAAAACACAATCTGAATCAAAGTTCTAATAATGCGAGCGAAAGGAGTAGCTATATTTCTATGTTGTACTCACTAAAGTACTTTGACAGAAGGCAGGAGCGATGGCTTAAAGGCAGTAGCTTACAAATGACAAAAAATTTCTAAGTATGACCCCTGCCTCAGGCTTCTTAAGATCAGGTTTTGTGCCTTATCTGTACATTGATGTGTATGTGGAAATCACATGTACCCTTTGGGGTGGAAGTCTCCTCCTGTGGATCAAACCCCTGTCTTCATACAATGCAGAACACAGCTGACAATGTAGAACTAGCGCTGGCTGCTTTGGCAAAACACTGGGTGCAGAAAGGAGGGAATCTGGAAAGACGTGCCAAATGGTCCATCTCCACGGGAACCAACCACCACCTGCAGCTGTGAAATGGATCTCCAAAACCACCAGCATTGTTACAAGAAGAAGAAACCCTCCTTCATTGAAATCCCACTGCACGGAGCCCGTGACCACAGTGTTACCAGCTCACTGTGGACAGCATCTGATGTGCAGGTTCCCCCCAAGCCGTGGCAGTTCTGAACCAGTTTTGGGGTCATCTTTCTGAGTTCTCTGGCAATGGAAGGAGCTGAATAGGAAAAATGGGCTGACTAGAGATGAAATGTGAACCTGAAGCACTTGCTGGAACGAGTACTCATCACAAAGACTCACCAGAGAACTGAATGCTGTAATGATTTTTCACAAGCTTGAGTGAACAGATGCATTGTGAACACCTCTCAAAATCCCTCCTCTGAATTCACATTTACCAGCCTTTGGAAGTGTCGCTTTCTTGGAAGATCAAACATCCTGACTCCTTCCAACTAATTAAATGGATTTCCCTGGGAATAAGTTGTAGCTGTCACCTAATCAGATGGTGCATTTTAATAAGATGTCGGTTTTCCAGTGCTGAAGTATCTGATTTCCACAGTGTTTTGGTTAGACTTAGGACTATCACAAACCATGCACCAACTGCTTACAACCAGCATCACAATAAGAAAATATATCAAAGCCTTGTGGCAAAAATCATTCACAGGTTGAAGTCACTAAGGGCGATGCTTGCAATTCTGTTGGAGGTACCACCTCTGCTGAGCATCACTCCAAATTTGAGTAGGAAATCATATGAGTAGGAACTGAGCTTTCTAGATTTCTTGTGAGGAAGCATCTCTGTGCACACAAGAGTAGAGGCCAGTTATATGAGGCATGATGTTAGGACTAAAAGTGACCATTACGCAAAAGAGGGCAAGAGAAAGGAGACCCAGCTAGAACTCCTCTGCTGAAGTTGCAAAGGCCATAGAAAAGGCTATAAAAGACACCAGCCTGTTTGCATGACCAAGAGGTCAATCACACAAAGTATATGTTTCCAGCACGCTTTTCAAAGCAGACTTTTTGAAAAGGGAAGTAAATTGTCTCTTTTCCACTTAGATGTCTTTTTTCCCCAAACTAATATGAACATAATGTGACTAAGCCTGCTAGCTCTCTATCAAACAGGGGTGGGCCAATGGGGACACAAACAGAACACTTAAGTCCCTCTGTTACAGAAAAGCAGGCTATTAAATTATTCTCAAACAGGACAAAATTGAAGTGGTTTTGGCTTTTTTTAATTCCACGCACCACCACCCCCCCAACCAGGTTAAGTGGGGTTAACATTTGGATGAGAAGCACATTCCAGTGTGATTTCACCACTGAAATGGAGCCATCTCTGGGGTGGAGTCCTGCAGCTGCTGGTAGCACACATGTATTTTTCTCAATATATCCAAAGAAATAATTATGCAAGTAATTAAACAAAACAACTGAGGATATACCACAATTTGGGTAGAACGCCGAGGTGAAGCATTCTTGTTCTTGCTGTATGTACCAAGGAAATCAAAGGACTTTTGCGTTCCCTGACAACTGATTTTTTTTTTTTTTCAGTCATATTGCTTGTAACTGGGAAAGAGGAGACATCTCCCTCATCAGAAAAGCAGAAGGCTGGTGGTACAGGTGCAGAAAGAACACCTCCCTGAAGCAAAATCTGCCCTGCCACTCCTGTCCTCCCCTTGCACACCTCACTGGATGCCAACCTGAGGGATCCCGACCGCAGGTCAGGAAGCTCTGAGGAACATCAACATGAGCCAATATTCACCTGGCAGCAACCGAGTCAAGAGAAATGCCCCCTCCCTTCTCATCACCCAAGCGATGACTAAACAGCTGATAGTCTACAGTGCTATTGAACACACAGAGCGAGATGCCAGCTATTAATTTCTCACATTTTTCCCCAACCTCCCCTCTTCTCATGCCTTGCCAGCTCACTTCACCCTTCCTTACAGCAGGATGAAGCCAGTTCACATCCCACTGGCTTTATTCCAGCTGTCTTGACACAACAGTTTCTCTTATTTCTAATCATGCATTTCCTGTCATGATCCGCATTGGAAACCTCCAGTTCTGATAACATTCGATGACCTTTCATTTATTATTTCCCCATGGCACTCTTCAGTCCCCAAGAGGTTCTAAAATTGGGATTTGCCTTCCTGGAAAGCCAGACACTGGGGGTGAATGACTCAGGAGCCTTGGCATGTCCTTGGCACCAGCCCAGGACACAAAGGCAGCACCTTCCCCCACGCACAGAGCATCTAACAGTAGGAAGTATTATTTTGCAGGGCTGTGCTCAGTGATTTCCTAGAAAAGCAACAAAAATGCCACATGTGTTTATGTTTCCATGTGAATCCAGCATAAGGAAATCCACACAGGCCACATGCGGTTTAGAAATTGTAGGTGCTGTGAGCATAATGCCTTGCCGTTGGTATGCAGTAAACATTCCACATCTTTAGGGGAAACTCCCACACAGCCAGGAGAAGGAGGGTTTTTAAAACCCAACGTCCTAACTTCAGCGCAAAGGCACGAGCGGACAATAAATTTTACATCTGCAAAGGAAGTGTCCAATTTCACTCGATTATTTTGATACGCTACTTTAGTGAAGCGATTGTGCAAGAGCAATCGCAGACGGACCAAATGAAAAAGGCTTGGCGACATACAAACTCTAAAGAGAGAAAAACGCTTTGGAGTTAAGGCTCTGCCAACGACCAGGTCACACAGCAGAAGTCAACGGGGCCAGATTTCTACCCAGCATTTCAGCTCACAATCAGAGCCTTGTTCGGAAAGAAAAATCAGCTCTTATCTCACTACCAAAAAAACAATAATAATAAAAAAATCAATGGATATACCAGAGCACTCAGCCTGGAGCATGACACTAAGCAGTTGCTAAATCATCTCCCCCACGTCAGAAGGATCCTGATGGGTACTGCCTCTGGGATAAGTTTTTTGCCTGTCGCATGGGATCACAATCATATGCATTTCTTTGTCCCTCTGCGATGAGGATGGATGTTCTAACATTGCTTTATTCCACCCCCCAGTTTATATTTTTAGGCGAATGTTTGCTAAATATAAAAAAAAATCCAGTTCAAAAGATAGAATACTTCAATCTGAAAGACAAGGAACGTGAAAAGTATTTGAAACAAAAGCAAGAATGGCTTCACTGAATCAACTCAAACCTTCCCTTAGATTTTCTGCTGAAGAAAACTCAGATTTTGATTCCAGTCTGAACTGAGACTGAAAATACAATGTTACCTCACACATGCTAGGGAAAAAAATAAAATAAAATAAAATTTAAAAAAAACTTTTTTCAACAGAAGAACCTGCTTCTTGTAGGAAAGTGGTTGGTGCCATTTTTCAGAGCAGGGCGGCCTCAGAGAGATCTGCCCAACCCACTTCACATGCACTGAATGACTGCATACACCCATGTCCCTTCACAGCAGGGACCCAGCAACTGTACGAGTTTTAGTCCTTTTTGGGGAAATAAATGCACAGCATGCTCCCCAGTTTCATGTCGCAAACATATATACATAGAAATGTCTGCATGTCAGCACACAGCAGATATACAGGCCAAGACCTATGCAGCACACACCTCATCCCCATCCATCCATCGATTCCCAAAGGGCGGAACAGTTGCAGAAAGTACTGGAGCTCCGAAGGTATTAAGAGACTGGGGAGGTGCTTGAGCTCCTCCAGCTTCCCCACGTGTACAGACAGCCCAGATATTTTGAGCCAGAGAGAACAAGAGACCGTGAAAATTTCCACTACAGCATTAGTGGGTAAAAAGCATGCATGATTCAACACACCTCTGAAGGAGGAGTCACATTATTTGAGGAATGGAAAAAAAAAAAAAAAAGGAGACCCATGAGGTCATTTATATTGATTCCAGGCTGAACCTTGTAGATTAATTATGGGGGAAAAAAATAGGTATTGACAGTTCAATGTTGACTCTAAGCTGGTTATTAGAACAAAGCCGGCTGAGCGTGATCTTTAGAGGAAATAGCTTCTGACAGAGTCCTGGTGCTACGTTTCTTAGGTAACTGGACTCTGGCCAAACCATCTGGCTCTTCTGCATTTCATTCTAACAAAGAGGACTTCACAAAGCCTGGAAGAAAATCCTGTACACAAGAAATGTAATAACTGCGCTCAGCAATGTGCCATTCTAGGAGATATTTGATATACTTTGGAAGGATTTAGAGTTAGGGAAAAGAAAGTAGGGAAATTTTTTAAAAATCCTCAAAAAAATGCTTATACCTGAGGGAAAAAAAAGGGACAGCCCCTGCATTGTGATGCTCTGGGGTTTTGCGTTGTTTGATCCTATGCAGGACACAAGCACCTACTGAAATGGAAAGGCTCTTTCTCCTGGGGCAGAAGAGAAAAGCAGTCCCAGGGTCACCATTCCCAAGACAGCATCTTGGCTCAGTTTAGAAAAGACCAACTCAAGGGCATAACTTGCCTGTCCTTCCTTCCATCAAAACTAAGGAACAGCGATATAAACTTGAACACAACGATGATTTCCTCTGATGTAGGGACACCCAAGCAAAAGGGCCCCATCCCAAATCACAGCCTGGTTATCTCCAGCCTGTTCAGCCATCATGGAAAACCATGGGTCTTCCTTAAAATCTCTGCACCTCCTTCCACTTAATGCATGGCCTTTAATCTCAGTAGCTAAAGCAAAACTGGATTGATAGGGATATCCATTGCAGGAAGCAAGAATGTAATTGTGTCCTCAGCATCTACTCATTTGTAGCAGTGTCAGCACATAACAGACCTGTGTTGAGCTGACAATCACAGAATATTTGGCAGGAAATAAGGATAATCAGGGTTCTCATCAGATGCTCCTTGTCTGCTCTCCAGGGCAGGTGGAAGCTTATTGACAAATTCCTTGAGTTCAGAGGAGTTTCTCCCTGTCTCAGGCCAGCCAAGTGTTCCGTTGTGTCCTGCATAGCTAAGTAACATGATGGCTCTCCTCTTCATCAGCCAGGTATGGGAACAAACAACAATAGGATGCAGCAGAGAGACTGACTTTTGCCAGCTCTTAGGCACTGTGGGATATCTCATTTCTCTGTCAAGGCTCATCTCCTTCCATTCAGGTTCCTACCTGCCCTGGATTGTGGCATCTGTTCTCAGGCAGAGAACAACCCTGGCTTGTTGTAGTGACCCACGACAGCCGTTGTGTAAGAAGAGGGGGTCTGTTACCGAAAGGACAGGCAAGAGTTGGCAGGACAAAGTCTGGGTGCTCCAAGGGGGTTAGGTAAAAAACATTGTCAAGCTTCCCTTTGCTTTTTTACTCTTGTAGCCTCTCAGCACCATCAGGGATCACCCTCTGCTCCCAGCTGTTGTGGCAGCTGGACAACAAGCCCTGCCAGCACCCAGCACATGAGCAGGATCAGCAAATTGCCGTAACCAAAAGAAATGCGAGATCCGTAGAGCGCATTATCAGAGTTAAGGCCAAAGAACGCTGAGCTATGGGCTGTGTCCCGCCAGTGCCTCAGGCAGCTCTGCACCAGCGAGAGCCACAGAAACGTGTATCACCACCGCTCCCCTCTTTCCCATGTCCCAGCTCCACACTCGCTTTTGCTCTCAGCAAAACAACTCCTTTGCTGCCCACTTTCTTCATGAACTCTGCAAGGAACTAAATTTCTTCCACCTTACCTGGAGTGAAGGTCAATTTCCAAAGGCAAAAAGCTTTTGCCTTATCCAGAAGCTTTTTACCTGGAAGAGTGATCCCAAAGGTGCTAGGAGTAAATGAAGCAACTTTTCATTTTGCACTTTTTCAGCTTTGCCTTGCTAAAGTGACCTTTTTCCTCAAGGGCAAACATAAATGAAGATCAGATTTTCTAGTCTTAATATAAATTACAGATGTACAGATTGAACCAATCTAATGGTTCACTGGTGTCCAAAGGAGCTGGTCCCCTCACTCATGCTCCCCAGTTTACTCTCTTTGCCCTGGCTCTGGTGCTCAGCAGACCCTGCACTGAACCAACCAGCTCCCCAAACACACCAAACCTGCTTCTGATGGGTTATCAAGGTGCATCTTCCCAGCACAAGGTCTGCCAAGTGCCAGGTTGGAGATGGGATGACATGGCTGGAAGCACAAAGAGAATATAATAGGTTGCTGCAGCCAGGAGGAAGAAATTGGCTTAGCTGCAGCATTTATCATTCACCCTCACAGCTCTGACTGCCAAGGTGTGACCGGAATAAGGCAGAAGACCTGGAACTTACCAGAGCTGGAACTCCTGGCTAGATGGTACAGCACTGCCACTGCCCTCTGAAACCTCACTTTGCTCCTTCTCCTCAAGCTTCTCTGGGAAATGGGGAGAGAAACTGCATTTCATATTATCAGTCCTATCTCCCCTCCTGCTGCTAATGATTTGTGTGCAGAAATTTTCAAATGCACAGAGGAAATGCATACATCCAATTTCTAATGGGGATAAAGTATTAAAAGGCCCTTTGGCTGCATCACCATAACAGACCACATATGCAGCCTCCCATAAAGAAACAACAGATATCTACTGAGTGGTATAAAGTGGTATAAAGATGTTTAATGCTATAAATACTTCCAAACATTGTTGAAACATTAACTAATCCACTCTCACGGCAGCTCCTTGTGGCAAATAAAGACAATTCTTTCTGTGTTGAAGTGCGGTTTAGAGCAGAAGTTTTTTCAGATATGCAGCATCTTCTCCAGATAGTGGCTCTGAAAATTGTCAGTGCTATTAGTGACCCCTTTGGGGATGGACCAGATTCTAGTATGAGGGCTGATATAAACACACAGCTCACCTGGATACTCTTTAAGAAGGGGATGGGGATGTGACACTTCTCACACAGCTCCAGTTACCTTCCACCAAGAGGAAGCAGCTATTGAATCACAGTCAATTATTCTGAAACAAGCATAATGTTGCTCTTCCTCTTTGTACGGCTGTGATTAAAAGATGAGAGGGACGAACACCACAGAACAGGCTCCTGGACTCAGCCAAAAATAAAGGCTACGGTAGCTGATTGTAGAAAATTGCCTTCTACAGATACTTCACAATGGCTGTCAAAAGTATCTTGGCCCATGGTGGTTCAACCATCCTGAAACTGCTCTGATGATCTGCTTCAGAAAAGGTAAGTATAAGTGTCAGTATGCTGCATCTTCACTCATTTATCCTTAGATTTCAGGAAACATCTACCTATAGAAACAGCCCATTTTTATGTGGAATGACAGGGGGAAAAAAAAAGTTATGTAACTGTTCCACCCAACTGAATATTGTATATATCTGGAAAAAAAAATATAGACACCCATAAAATTCAAAGGGCATTCTGCATGCTGCAAATCAATTGGGATCAGTTTCTCCCTTTTCAGCTGGCTCTCACGTATCTGCTGGGCACCCTCGTATCCAACCATGCACACATGAGCAAACTGTCCTCCTTGAGGGGCCACCCCAAAGGCTCTGCTGTGGAGAGCTTGTTCAAGGCAAGAAAGGATGGACTGGCAGAAAAGGGGGTGAGGAAGCAGTGAAGGAAGCTGTCTGTGAGGCAACTATCCCCTGGGACTGCCCACTTCTCACCTTCTGTTTGACCTCATGAATGGGAAGCCACAGACCTGGGTTCCCTTATAATAAAGGTCCCACTTCATCTTTTGGAAAACCATCTCCAGACCATCCCATGTGCCGCAGTGATTCACGGCATACTCTGCAAATGAATCCCAGCACATATGGTGAGGGGTCTACCTGCAAACCAAGAGCAGCTGGCTTTCACCGTGGTTGCAGATATTGGGGGTCTGCAAGCCCCTTGTGCTGAGAGGCTGCAAGCCAAGCAAGAGCTCAGCAAAGCAGGATGGAAGAGGCTTGAGGCAGATGTGTCTGCGACTCTCTGGACACCCAGCCCACAGAGGTGTCCCCTCTTCCCAGCCTCGAGAAGTAAACAAGTGGTCTGAAGCATAAGAAGAACACATCAAGAAAGACCGCATGAGATGCAAAAAGCAACTCTGGAGACAGTTCCCTACTGGCTTTACCTCTGCATGACTGAACAGAATAGCTTAATTTTTAATGATGAGGGAGAAGAAAACAATTCTGGGGCACCAGGTCCCTCCAGGGCCCGCACTCCCTGTGCTCCTGCCAGGCCACAGCCAGCAGGTCCAGGCACCAGGACACAGCACCGGGACATTTCAATTTGGTTCCCTACCCATAACACAGCAAGGGACCCACCAGCTTCTCTCTCTGGCAGGGATTTGGATAAACCACACTGAGATGCTCAGGCATCTCAAAATTAAAGGTGGTAAATGTGGCTGTGCTGCACAGCAGGATGACTGCCTGCCCACACAAGTCACCTCTCTAATATTTCCCATTTTAGACCCAAATCTACTTGTGCTTCTCACAGGCCTGCCATTATCTCCATTTCCTTGTTTAAATTACAAAGAGGAGACACAAACAACACAGGGCGGAGGTTATACCGAACATTGCTCCCATGCAGGGTAGGCGAGATTCCCACCGCTGGGAACATCTGCTGTTATTTTGGCGTAGCTGCAGAAACGTGTCTGATACTTTCTGCTCTGGTCACCCAGCACCAAGGTAAAGGCAGGGGCTGTGCTGGGTGGGAAGGACCTTGCAGGACACTGGTGCCATTAGCAAGTAAGAATCTGTTTAACTCTTCGCTTTTTTGCCTCCAAGACAGGATTTTGGTGCTACCTCAACCAAGGGGCAGCCAAGTCCCTGGATAGAGCCATCTGCCACACTCCAGCAGGAGTGAGTGATATCCCCTGCACGGGCACAGCTGCACCAGCCAGAGACCAGCACAGCCCTGGACCTTTTCTCAGGTCACTCAGTTACTCCTCTGAGCTCAGACCAAGGTCTAGGTCATGGACAAAGCTTTCAGTCCCCTTCATCTCTTCTCGGGTGGCTGCGCAGGGTAACACAAGCCCGGCAGCTGCGCGTGCAACCCTGCACATTGGTATTGGCTGCTCTTCTGGCTTTGCTTTGCACCCAGCAGTGCCCGTTGAGTTACAAAGCAGCAGAGAGACCATCTCTGAGTGGACACGGGAACCTCATCTACCCTTGTCTGGGTCAGGGCTGCCAACCAGCTGGGTCACACAGGTGGCTGGGAGCTCCCACACTGACCTGTCCCAGAACCTGCTGTGGATCTGCCATCAAAGACAGATCCGCAAAGAAATCTCCTACTTTAAACAAAACCATCATTCAGTGAACACACTGAAATACTTTAGCTAAACGTTGAATGGAAATAAAAAAGGTTTCGAAATGCTTATTTTGACATTTTTTAAGTAATGAGTCACCAAGAATACTTCAGGGTATTTATAAAAATCTTTGTTTAAAGAAAGGGTATAAATAGAGTTAACATTTTTAATTTAAACTGAAGATGTTGGGGTGTAGGATCTGCAAGCTCTTGTTGGGTGGGGCTTCGGGGGGAAATTTTGAGTTCGTCTCCAGGTTCAGAAAAGAAAATGAGAGAGAGGACAGACACCAACTCTTGAAACTTTCCACACGCCAAAACCACTACCTCTGAGCACTTCTACTTGCCACCTCCATTGCTTATATTTCCCCATCAAAACCGTCACGTATCAAGCAAGCATATATCCACAGTCAGCTAATTAAGGTTGCGGAGGGCTGGATTTAAGGAAAAATAAAAACAACAAGCAGCTAAAGGTTGCAAGCAATGAAACCCCAGTGGGAAGAGAGTCTGGAAAATTCAACCTCACACTGGCCAAGAGCTTTCCCTCCGTGTAACGTTTCTGGAGAGGCTGAGCCAGTAAACAGCATACCAAGCTGATGTGCACCATATGACAGCAACCTGTGAGGAGAACCTCTCCCAGCTCTCGCCTGCGAGGACATGGGAATAGGGAAGATGGGCACTTGGTTTTTCATCCTGCAAACTGCTTCAGTCAGACCAGTTTTTGGTCCTGCCGTTGCCTGCTTTGCTGAGTGGTTACTACCTGCAGGACTGGGAGAGGAGAGGGACAAGCCACCCCCTCCTGCTGTGAAGATGACAGCAGCATATGAGGATGCAGCAGAGCCCACAGCTATGTATGTCCTTCAGTTTCTCCCCTTTGCAGTCAGATACTTCAGCCCAAAACCACCGACAAGGCTTTGTCAAAGTGAACTAGACTAGGAAAGCCAGGCTGAGGCTCCATGTCACCACCCGGTGAAGATGGCAGGGTCACCACGGCACGTGCAGGGAGGCTCACCGCCCCTCTGCCTGCCACAGGCTTTGTTTTCATGCAGAAAACCTCCCCACAGAGTACACTGCACCTTGCCTGGTGGAGTTTGCATCTTGTAGATCTAAAAGAAACATTGTGGTGGAAATAAAGGCAAAAAGTCAGGTATCTTTTTGAGGGATGGGGCAAACAGCTCACACGGGTCTCCAGACAGGTGCATCTGCTCCAAACACAACCAGAGCTACCACCTTCAGACCACGGTATTCTGAACAGCATATGGAAATCAAAGCCAACTCATGGAAATCAGAGAATTTCTCTGCAGAAGGAACCATGTTATCTGTGACAAGTTGAACTCCAGAGCTCAGTGATGCTCTCGAGGGATAACCAAGGGATACAGCTTTGTTGCTTATCTTGTCACTTCCATGTGGCGATTATAAATCCAGTTGGTAGGATTTAAATACGCCAGCTGGCTCTCTGGAGATGAAGGGGTGGGATCTTGTCAGGAATATCAGCTGAGAACACAGATTTAGCTCCAGAGGAGCGAGCACTTGGGCTGTGTTGCTTCTGGGCTTGGAGTGGTTTCGGCCAATCCCCCAAAACCAGTAGGAAGTGTCAGAGTCCAGCCCAGTGCAGAAAGCAAACATCTGAGCAAAGTAATCCCAGGAATTGAGGCAAAAGGACAGCTCGGCTGGTATTAGAGAAGGGCAGGAAACAATGTTATCATGCAAGGAGAATGTGGTATTTTGCAATGTTTTTCCTGTCCAAGATCAGTGCAAAAAGTCTTACTAAGAGTTTTTGGCAAACCAAGTTAAAAAAAATAAAACCAAGATATTATTTTAAGCATTCAATCTGTACAGGCCTCCCTCCCTAGTTTGCTCTTAAATTTAAAGAACAGAAGAACCATTTTAACTCATAGTTTTTCAGTTTTCTCAGTGTTAAACAACAGAAACCAAGAAGACAAACCCGTCCTGACTCCAGCAGGCATCTCCCTGCCCAGTGCCCGGGGTATCACCTGCATCCATCGGGGTCTGCTCTGCCTGGCCAGGGACGGGCCTTCTGCACCCACACAAAACCAGGACACTCCACAAAGGGGATAACTGATTAGAAAACCCCTGACATGAAAGCAAGCAGGAACCACGGGCTTTCTGCTAAAATTAAGCCAGGCAAGCAAGATCTGTAACACAGCTGAAAATTACTCCATAGCTGCGCAGCTGCAGCTTTGCTGCTGCACCCTAATCCGGAGCCCCCCAGTTTTTGCAATTAAGTGCCCCTGGGAGCAGCCAAGGAATGTAATAAATTCACAGACAAAACAGTGAAATACAGTATCTGGAACAGAAAGGCCCCACGAAGGTCCAGAGTTACAATGTCATACTCTGACATGAAAAAAATCCTCTGCTCTTACCTGTTGTTAGCCCCACATTTCTACAAGGTTCTTTGACAATTTTCTAACAAAAGCCATAGCACTCTATGATTTCCCTGCATCTCCTGTCTCCCCTAACAGACTCGGGTTGCTTCTGTATGTAGCTCTAGATCAATACTTCTCCATAAGAAGTCACCTATATTTCCATTTGAAAAAAAAGAGATCCATCAGTGGCCAAGGTGTGGAGCAGCCACTTGTGCAGCATCGATTGTCAGCCACGACAGAGCTGTCACAGTGCCATGGAGCAGGGGACAGCTGCTTAGAAGAGGCATGTGGGGATGGCAAGACCTCAGGAAAGAAGCAATTCTGAACAGAACCAGACCAGGTGATTTAACAAAGAAATGCATTTTCAAGGGAGGCACTCACAAACTCCCCTTGTTAAACGCAAGGAGGGAAGAAAAAAATCAAACCAAAACGAAAAACAAACACCAAAACCCCCAGTTCAATCCTATGCAGTAATAAAACCCTATGTGAATTGCTAACCCTCCTCCATGCAGTGACAGCCAGACTGACAGAAAAGGGCAGAAAGACAACCTGAAATCAAGGAAGACTCTGTCCATGGAGGCAACTGCACACAGCCAACTCTTGTGCTCTTTGCATTCAAGCCCCAGTGCTGAGGCTCTTACCACAGTGATTGCTCCATCAAGAAAACAAATTTCTCTGCATCACAGTCCCAGAGACAAAACTGAAACCTATTCACCCTAAGGGTTAGTCACAGTAAGACAAAAATAAATTCAAAGCTGGTGGCTGCTGCAGATCCCAGCTCAGGGCTGCTGGGTCTCTACGAACTCCAGCGGTTGGAACGGAAATTAGAAGATGAGACCACGTGATCCAGAAATGCATTTTACTCTTTCTTGCACATAGCCCAGAACCCGCAAAATAAGCGCAAAGTTGCAAAATGCCTGTTCTTGTCCCACCCCCACTCCAACAGACCTACAAGCGAGCTGAAAGACACACCAGCATCAAGAGAACAGGAGGGGGTACAGGTGCTTCAAAGGCTACAAAACCACTCTGGGGCTAAAATCCAGCACACACCAAAGCATGGGGCTGGACTGGGGCTTCTGACCTTCTCGCCACAAGCCACGACTGCCAGAGTAGCCTTTTCCAAATGAGATTTCCACCCTATTCATTTCAACAACATAGCCCGCACCCTTGGGAAGAAGTGGGGGGGGGGGGCGCAAAAAAACCCAACCAACAACCAGGAAGATCAAAGCTCTGAAAGTCCGCAATATTTTATTAGTTCCTTCCATCTGTCATGCACCAAGGACTCATTGGGAAATAAGCCCCCTCTTGAGAACCGCTACCTTTTCGTTTCTGACTTGGGCTTGCGGGGAGCGGCTATTGTGCGCCTTTATCGGTTATTTGTTCTGTCTGAACGAGCTGCAGCTCCTCATTCACAAACCAGCCTCTGCTCCTTGAATTGGAGGGCGAGGAAGGGGGAGGGATGGAGGAGGATCTCGCTGTGCTTCTGTCATCTCTTTCATGCTCCGCTCGGTGCTTTCTGCATCAATGGAGACCTAGGGAATCCTCGGGCTTTGTTCTCTTCTGCACACGGGGGCTTTTCCTGCTAAAATAGCAGGTAGCTGCAATAACCCTCAGCACATACAATCATCCAAATCCATCTGCCAGGGCTAGAGAAAGACATAACATGCTGCTTTTGGAGAAAGAAAAGCGCTTTAGGGGAGCAGGGGAGAGGAGGAGAAGGAGCCAGATTTTCTGAACACCTCTGAACAAGGCGGAGCAGAGGGATATTTTCATAATGGAGAAAACTGTTCTGTTCCGCTATTACTGGGATGCAAATGGAGGAATCTGAAAGGCTGACTGCACAGTCTGCCGATGGACAAACTCTGTAAGATGCTGTGCTATGGACATGGAAGGGCTCCCACACACCCACAGCCCTTCCTACTCCAAAGACATCGTACGCAAGCGCCGTGCTGCTTTTTCCAGAGCTCTGAGATCCCTTCACAAAGGTACAGTGGGAAAAGACTTAAATAGCTCTGACTTTCATCATCAATGACAGATACCCTACAGGAAGCATCTTAAAATGTTCAAGCTTAAGTTTATGTTAAGCATTCACTTTAATTTAAACAAACAAAAATCAAAATCAACAAATCAGATCCCACTCAATGGAATCAACTCAAGCATCCAAAATCGCTCTCAAAATAACTCCTGGTTTTAGGAGTGTTTGACCTTGTTGTGTTAAATGCAGGCTCAAGCAAATCAAAAGAACCTTTTGTACCGAAGCCTGTCCAGACACCAGACCCAAGCAGGCCAGCCCGCCCCGGGCACACAGCCCCAGTTACACGGGTGGGTGCCCACAGACACATGCTCCCATCTGTGGATTTCATGCACGGTGCTTTCAGCAGCGCTGCGGCTCCTCAGTGAACGGTAAGTCAGCTCAGTTCTTTGTTAGGGCTTTTGTTAATGCGCTGTCGGCAGCTTTGCACCAACGGTCCCCACTGTGCTCAGCACCATGCTGGGTCAGGGCTGGCTCTGAAAAGGAAATTGCTGCTGAGTCCTCACCCTGGAGCAGGATGCCTGCACACCCCAGCTGCGGCTTTCCCCTGCCCCTCCACACCATCTGCCCCTGTAACTCAGGGTTTGCGTTTCCTCCAGCCTGGCATTGCCTTTGCCAGCCACTGCAGATGTTCGGATGTGGATATCTGGCTGGTCTGAGTCTCTCAAAGGCTTGGCAGGTAGAGTAGCTCCCCCTGCCATTCCCAGCCCTGTGCTCATACTCTATGGTCCCTGAAGCATCTTCTCCTGGTCCCATGGTGAGCCAAAACCACCTAGAGCTTGCAAAAACCCTTGGGGTCACAACAGCTGCATCAGAAAGTATTGCTCATAGTGCCCTGGACTGCACACAACAGAGCAGGACCCCATTTTGTAAAAGGACTTGTCCACAGAACTGGACTATCTGGGTAACTGCCTTGGTCTACCTATGAAACATGATGTGGGTTGCAACAAGTTGGAATTACCCCACATGAACTCCACCTCTGAAACAAAAGGAAAGCGCTAGTAATGGATTGTGCGAAAGTCAAATATTTTCCTCATTCTATTCTAGAATTATGTTTCTCTTTATTTAACGGGGCACTAAAGCCACAGCATACTTCTGGGGGAGTTTCCCTTCTTGGCAGATATTTCACTCTGACCAGCACCACCTGGGCATCCCCAGGTGGTCTCTGCCACTCTTCTGACATCTGAGCTTCTGTGCAGAGAGGAACCAGGCCACTTTCTCATACAAATGGCCATAGGAACCAAGCAGTTAGAGCAAAGGAGGACTTTGAAACCAGCATTTTATTGAGGTTGCTCTTCCCTAAAGCTTTGCCACTCTCGCTCAGTGATTTCAGGGGCCAAATTCCTTCAGACATCATTTGGCATTACTGCCCTGCTTGTGCTCACCTGCTTCCCCCTATATCCCAGGTATGGGTTCTTCTAGGTGTTTGCTACAAAGTGGTTTAGCTCAAGCTAGCCTACACTTTCAGTTATTTGGTGGGGTTTTTTTCATTTTCCTCCTTGCTGTATTAACCACACAGTGTTCACAGGACACAGAGCAGCTTCAACACTGCCCTAGCAGGTCCATTTTGCCATAGATATGTCCTGATCTTGGTGGTTCTGGATTGTAAGTGACAGCAAGACACCTCTCACTGCTTCACAAAACTGTGTAATAAGCTTTTAAAAAATCAGTGCTACTGCAACCACCATCATTGTGAAGATGCATTCGGCTTTATGGAACAGCAACAACTCTGCAAACAGTCACATCTCTGTCCTATCTCAAAGGTTCTGAGCAGCTCATGCTACACCAGCAGCGAGAGGAGAAAAGAGAACAAGGTGCTCGGCCAAGGCTGCACATCAGAGCTACACAAAAGCCCTCGGCTCCCAGCCTTCAAGCTGGTGTCCTCCCCACCAGATCAAGTAAGTCTATGTGGATTTTGAGGGCCACCTATTCCTTCAGCAGAAAACGGGCAAAGAAACTTGTGCAAGTTTTCTGTGTATCTTGCAGATCTCAGAGCAACGTTTTGAGCCATGGAACAATTCAGAAGAAGAATTTTAAATTGTGTCTGACCTACAGTGCACCAGCTGCAGTCTCAGCTCAGAAGAATAGCTGGCTGGCCTGAACATCAGAGTGGATTATTGTCCTGAGGGTGCAAAGTCAGAGATGAGACTGCTGCGCGTCATTAAACAAACAGATGGAGAGACAGCCCCAGAGGCTCAGACAGAGCCTGATGCTTTCTGGCTCCAGAAGTGCTTGTTCCAGGAGCAGGAGTGGCTTCAGAGTGCTCTGTGAAAGGAAGAGATGTGGTCATGGGCTGCAGCCTCATGGACTTGAGCTAAAGGATGATGGAGAACAGAGGTGAGAAGGGGACAGAGGCCTTTTCCTTATAAGCAGCTCATTGAGAGCAGCCACACCATGGGGCTCTGCTGTGCATGTTCAGAATTAATCCAGACTGCCCAGAATAGGTTCACGGGTCCTTTGGTGAAAGGAGAGCCACAGCAATCAGATTGAACACTACCAGGTATTCAGACTCAGCCACCAGTTTTGGTACTAGAAGCTGCAGGCTATCGGGGCGTGCATTCCTTAGCACTTGGCTTTGTAAGAACCTAACACATTTTAAAGATAGAGTTTTAGAGGAGAAAAATGTAGATTACAGCCGTATTTGTAGGAATGTCTCCATTTCTCATTAGAGCTCAGCTACATCTTCATGTATATAAGCAAACAGTGCAGTTCTTCCCAAACAGGGTACTGCTTTCACCTGGCACTGAACTGCTGCAGTTCTATCAGCATTAGGATGAGTGACTTGGTGCAGTATCACTGCACACCCAGCACCTTTGCAAGCCAGCACATTCCTGAGCTGCCACACTTCTGCTGTGGTTCATGCCCCGCCTTCCCACCCTTCTTTCCACCAAATGCTTGTTCAACAGCAAGGACTCTCAGTCAAGGTATGAACGCACACAGAAATCAAATCCCCATCCCAATGAGCAGCACCTCTCCAGCACACCACTCGTGCATGGAGCAACATGAAGCAGGACCACTTCCTCTACACCAGGGCCTTCCCTTTCCTGGGGGAAGCAGAGGAAAATGTGAGAAACCAGGTCATTTCCCTTCCCTCCTGAAAAGAGCAATCATTAGAGCAAGGCCTGCTAAGGAAGACCAAGCTAGTTCTTTTCAAATGTTTTCCATCTCTGTGGCGTACTCAGATCCCGCAGCTGTCTCGTAGTTCCTCTGCTTCTGTGCTACCCAAGGAAGAGAGGAAGAGGCAGCTGCTTCTACACAGTCACGTCTTCCAACACTATCACAGCTGGGCCAACTGCTTGGTTGAGTAGGAGTTTAGACTAGAAGACCTCTAGAAGTCACCTCTAACCTGAATTAATTCTTCGCTTCTACGATGTTCCAGAACTAAAACCCAGTCAACGTGAAAAAAAACCCAAACAACCAGTTCCCACATAGTTTTCATTTCATTTCTGACTACAATCATCAGTGAAGACTTTTCTAGAAATTCTCTTGGACTTTCATTTTGACCTTCAGAGTTCAATCCCAGATGAGTCAAGGGAGACCTGGCATGGTCTTACAGCCAAACCAGGCTCTTGAAAGAAGATGAATGACTTGATTTGCCCTAAGTCACATTCAGTTTCCATAGAAATGGAAGCCACATCCTCCACTGAAGCATCTCATGGCTGGACCTTGCTTCTGCAGTATCTGGGAGCCTGGTAAGGTCAGGACTTTCGGGAGGATGCTTCCTTCCTGCAAGTATAAAAGCAAGAACCCAAAATCCCAGCCAGATGGAACTGAGCAAAGTTTTCTTCCAATCATTTATTCAGTATGAGCAAGTGCACGACCTCCAGCTCCAAAGAAATCTCACGACTACCGTCTGAAACAGGCACTGCTTGAACAGATGCTGCAATTTTGGAAACAGATGAACAGTACAGTGCCCTAGAGGTCTCCAGATGGGGATGAGGAGACCTGTACCCTGCCAGAGAGACTTTTTGTTTTTAATTTGAAATGGAAGCATCCTATTTACCTGGAGGAGAATGATCGCATCCACCTACCCACTTCTTGGCAGCTTTTGTCATGGTTAGAAACCAAGTGATATCTCTGGGATGGCAGTGAACTTCTCACAGAGCAGTTCTGGCTGAATTCATGCTAAGCTGGTATTAATATCAGTTCCTTTATCTCCATTTCTGAAAATGACTCCAAGCATTAACAGCTTCAGTAATGATTCATGGGTTTAAATTCCTAAACCTTCTGAGAACAGGAAATGAAAGACAAGATGAACAATACCCACAGATTAAATATATTTAGCTGCTGTGTTTCTCGTTGAGAAACTCAGAGAACTGTCTAGTGGTGCTCTTCATGTGGCTGCTCCATGTGGAAATGATAGCAGCTTGCGTCTGAAGTCAAAATGGCCAACTAAAAGGGGGGATGCAGGAAGATGTTTTATTGTTTTCCTTGTGCTTTCCACTCTCCAGCAGAGCTCCTTCAGGCAGGAGCTTTCACTGGCCTCCTCAGCACCAGATAAAAACAACCAAAGGAACTGCCCTGCATTACACAGTAGTACACAAGCCATAAGGGAGGGAAACCTCCCCTTTGTGGGCAAGTTCCTCCAGAAAGAAGACTCTGGAAACATTTGCAGAAGCAGTTCACATTCGCTCTGGGCTGGCAGCGGCAGAGAAAAGCTGCCTCCACCGCAGCAATTGCTCCCTGGGAGAGAACCAGCAAAAGCACGCAGCTCCCAGCAGCTCCCTCCTCCTCTTGGGCTGAGGCATCCTTTTCTGCATCTCATCCATGACTGCATTGAGTCAGGAATCAAAACCATCCCTCAGAGCCCCAGTTCGGTGCCCTGGCTGCGAGGTCCCTGCTCCTCCGCCCTCTCAGGGCTGCTTGTTGACAGCTGTTTCATAGAACCAAGGATCCCAGCTCTCCGTTTTTCCCTACTTCATTAGCTAAACAAACAGTGACACCATATAAAATACCACCCGGCTCGTCCATCTGGGACACGCAAACCCATGCAAACTATCCTGGAGACAATTTTAGAAACAGGCTGTGCCTCTGCCAAAGGCGAGCGCTTGGATCAGCGTGGCAGCTGAGCGCTCAGCTCCAGCTCTTGGTGAGCCAGCAGCCCACTGAGCTGAGCCCAGCTCACTGCGAGAGCGGCTCTGATGGGGAGCTCATGAGGACACAGCACAGTCGTCGAGATACCAGGGAACTGAGCAATAATACTGCCAAGGCTTTCAATTAAAAGGCTGTGGATGACCAAAATATCAGCACCAAGTAATTATTTGGGAATAAATTTGAGTTACAGATATTACCTCGGGCTTGAACTGTTAACAGAAGACATTATAAGGACGTTTAAGGCAAACACAGTCAGGTTGACTGTCTGGATGGGAGACGGATTTCCCCATAACTTTCAGCACCAGGTGTTTAAGCCTAAGTTGCTATAGGAGACCAAGCCTGCAGCAAAACACAGAAACAAAGGCATATGGGTGGAGAAATTCCTTACCCACACCCCAAGGGTCACCCAGCAAGTGGTCACCCCATGCACACAGCCAGGAAGGGGTGAAAGCTCCACGGCCCACCAGGAGCCTGGGCAGATGAAGGCAGTGGATGCAGCCCACTGATATTTGGAGAAGGAGACAGGGCTGCACACTTTACAGCTCTTTGGAGCATGACTTTCACCCTTTTTGTTTAATTTGCATCAAATCCTCCGTGACAGCGGTATCAAGCACAGAAGCCAGCAGGCTCATCCCACAAGAACTGCTGACACAGTGACAAAGTTGCTCAGATGGAATAAACTCATAATCAAAGACAGCCTGCAAGGACTCCCCAGCTACAGAAGAGATCACTCCATATGAGAAGACCCTTGCAAAGCCCAGAGACACCACACTGTCCAGCTTTCACCATCAGAGTTGTTGGGCCATCATTTCTCCCAGCCTGCGGTTAACAGGAGTGAGCTCCCATGCAAATCCCTGGGAAACTTCTATCACTTTCTGATGGGTTTGGATCAGATCTCTGAGGTTAAAGGCAAACTGTTTATCCAGACTGAGCATACACTTGTCCTAAAGTATGTAGTGGGTTGAGAGATACCACGACCAGCACCTCCACAGCACCAGCTCATGGTGCAGCAGCTTATCTGCTCATTGGGGACATCTGATGCCTGACTCAGAGCAGCGCACAGTTCAAACCACCCCCACAACGTGCCACAAGCCAGAAAATCAGACTTGCTGTTCACGTTTCACTTGAGCTCAAAGCTCGCTTTCACCAGAATCACGAAGTAGTTTAATTTGTCCCTGCTTGGTTTACCAAATCTGAGAAAGCTTTTCAAGATTTGCTTCACATAACTCTGGGTCTCCAGTCCCAGCATCTCTGTCTGGGAAAGAAAACACTCCAAGTGATCCTCAGAGAGACCCTCTTCTCAAAGACGAAGCCTTCCCTGCTGTCTCCTGCACCATCAGCAAAGCAGGCACCACATCTTGGCATCCACTTTGAAGAGCTCATACCATCTTCAGGAGAAACATAAATATGCAGAAACACCTCAGTATTGTCCACACTCTGTGCTGAGCTACAGTTTGTGACTTCTCCAAGTTACCCACCTCCACCCTCAGTTATGCTGACTCCAAAGGATCATTGTGTGTCCCATAACAGGGCTGTGGGCTCTCGATCCACAAAATAATTGTAGTTTACTGTGCTGCACTAGATCTGAATGTCTCTTATGAGAAGAAAATGGTGCCACGTTCCCCTTTGCATGGATATTCCTCCCCTGCAGAGGAAGCAGAGGCTGGAGCTGGTAAACCACCCCTCAGCATCTTTCGCACACAAAGCAGAAGGACATCTCTGACACGAGTTAGGGCAGCTTGTTCAACTCATTCATGCACTTGTCTCGGGCAACAGGCTCAAATCCCTCCAGGAGAAGTCACCTAGGAACACAGGAGGTGTCAGTCTGCTGAAGTGACCCCACGGGCAACAGCAGCTTTGGCAAGGGATGAAGTGGCTTCAAGTGAGGTCAGTCTAGCAGTACCCATCCTGCTGGAGAGGTGGAGGAGTGCTCTTCAAACACTTGACTGGAAGATGTGAGGACCACAGGGAACAAGGGCTCTTCTCTGTGCGTTCCAGGAGAACTGCAACGTAAACTCCAGACAGGTGAGGACAGCGAGGCTGAGCCTCACCCTGCGACTGCACTGTCCCTGCACCCCAGCACACGCAGCCCTAACACTCTGCTGACCCCTGCCTGAAACAAGGCAGCCGGGATCTTGTTAAGCAGGATGCTACCATGGAAAAATCTAGTCTGATATTTTCACTGTTGAGCACTTTGGCCTGCAGCACTGGCTCTGTAAAGCAGCAGCACCACTGCTGTGACCACAGCTTGGCCCTGGTGCAGCTCTGCGGGACCCAGAAGAGGACATCTCTATGGCAAGAGCCTGGTGGTACCATGGAGCAGCTGGACCTGACACACTGGTGGGCAAGCAGGATGGCTCTGTTCTTCCATCACAGCCTAAGAGGCATCAGATCCTACAAACACAGTCATTAAAATCCATGTATGCTCAATTTCCAGCTATTTTTGAAATGTGTTTTAATAACCTCTCCTTGCATGGGTGACACTAAACAAGCTTATGGGAAAAACAAAACAAAACAAAACAAAAAAGACAGCCTAAAACACTCCCACTCTGACTTCCACCCATCCCTAAAAAGCATCTCAGGAGTTGATGCTTTCCAGGCTGTGAACAGTGAGACAAGCAGGACACCAATCCCCAGCCTGACCGCTGCAATGACCCCCTGGCAGCCCGAGGAGTCTCACCCGGCGCCATCCGCGCAGCGCTCATGACAACGCCGAGCATCCCTGCCCCTCGCAGCAGATGTCAACCGCATCCAGGCACACAGAACATTTCCTGCTGCCCTTCGCTTCTGGGAGGCTTCCTCCACAAAGCTCAAACATTTCAGTAGAGCTACAGATAAAAAGATGCCAGGAAACCCAGCTACAGAGAGCACTAGTCCTCTCTTCGCTCTTGCTGACTTGCTGTAGGAACAGGGAATAGTACATTCGGGGTGTAGAAAAAGTCTACACAACTAAACCTATGAAAGCAGGACACTGCATTTTGTCTCTAAAGCTTTCAGCCCCTTCTACATCCCAGGGACATTTGCTGCTTCTGCAGCCCAGCTGACACAGGTGCCTTCTGCAGTCTGAAGTGGAAATGGCCAGCGTGGCTTCAACTGAGCCACAAATTTCAGAAAACTGACAGCTTCAAAAACAAGAACCAGGAAAACAGTTTCTTCTGGCTGATATTTCCATCAGCCACCAATACTACTTTTTGACTAAGCCTGTTCTCAAATTCACATTTGAACAGTTTGGTCCTTAAAAGAAAACAAAACAAATCCCATTAAACTATTTACAGCACTAGAAAAAACACTACAAGACAGAAATCCACCCCATTTATCACTTAGCTCCAGCTTCTTGGCCAGCCATGAATACTGACATTTTGAGATTTAGAAAGAATTCCTTCATTCTGTATGAGAAACCAGCATGAAGCAGATCAACTCGCTAAAAAGCTGTCGTATTTTCCTTCTAGTGACATGCAAGGCCAACTGTGAGGGCTGAGGATTTACAGATACAAGGGGTCTCCAGTGTTTCAGAAAGATTAACTTGGTAGAAGAGCGGCAGGTCAAAGTCATCTGCCTATTCAGCTGGCATAGTAGTACTTTGCCACTGTATCAATACTTCCAGGTTGGCTCACATATTAAAAGTTCTATTCTTTAAGTGTCATATTTTTTTTGCACCAGAGGCATGACATTGTCTCCTTTTTACCTCAAAAGACTGTGAGTACAAATACAGCACTAGAGACACTTAAGGTAACTTTATATTGCACATTTTCTTTTCAGATCAGCCATATCAGATTCTCTTGTGTTCACACTGGAGATTTTTTTTCCCCATGTCAAATACAGAATTACAAATTACATGATGAATTCTCCAACACAGGCCCTCCAGCCACATACACGGGGGTACACACGCTTTTCTTACTACACTTTTTCTAATGTTTCAACATCCCTCTGACCCTGCAACACATGGCAGCCCAGCAAATGATCCTGGGCACAAAAGCCAAGGAACAGCTGCTAGGAACGTTCACAAGTTTGTTCAAACGCCATGCTAGTCCACCACCCCACCTCTTCTCTGTATCAGAGATGCCCGTAGGACCCTGGCTACCAGTGCCCTCTCCTGCCTGCCCCACCTCGCTGTGCTGCCCTCCAGCAGCTCCCAGCCCGGCCAAGCTCCGCTGACAGGGGATGTCCAGCCTGGGTACTGTCCTCCTGGGACTCAGGGTAATGCACCACAACAAAGCACCCCAGCAGCCCTCTGCTTTGCTGAGCAGCCACAAGCCACTAAAGGAATAAACCATGTCACACTGAGACACTGTTGGAGCAGAAACACATGTCAGCAAATTGAAGGCTTGTTCCTCACACTCACCATCATCCTCTGCAGCTCCCGAGCTCTCATAAGATGAAACTCAGCTGCAATTCAGGATGTACAGGATATCGGAGGTCTCAATGTGCCTTCAGCACAACACTGAAGACAGAGCACTTGAACCACACACGGATGCAGGAACCAACTCAGTGCCAGACCTTCTGCTTCCCAGTGACTGTGCCCTGACCCTCAGTATGAGGTAGAGGAACCAGGGAAGCTCAGGGCATTTCACCAGACCAAAACCACTTGCATACCACTTTCAGAAGCTCAGTATAATCAATGAAACAGCTCTTCCCCAACCATAACACTTTACAAAAGACCAAAGTTACAGCATAGGCGGCATTCCCCCAGCTGATGGACAAGCTGGACCCCTGCAGTACCAGGTGTTTGTTTGTGAACTGACAAACTTCCAGCAATGAGCACAGAACAACCCCATCAACTTCCACTTAATCCCCTTCCACAACACACATTCCATCAGCTGGTCACACACAGCATTTTTTCTCCTGTCCCCAGGCCACAATAAGGACCCCATGCCCAGGCTGCTTCTACTTAGGAACAGGCTCAGGAGAGAGCACCTTTGCAGACCACAGCTGCTCCACCAGGGCTGGCACCGCCACCCGTGCTCTGTGCTTTGGGAGCCCATCTCACCCCCAGGCCTTTGTGCTCCTTCCCTTCCCAAAATGCAGGCAGCGCTGCCTACCAATTTGAGAGCCCACTAGAACACAAAGCATTCCTGCCTTACAGATGGCCATCCCAAAGAAAAGTGACTGAGACACAACCGAGTTCACATCTGCCTTGTGGAGCTACTTACACACAGAGATGCTTAACACAGATTCACACGTTCCTCGTGACATAGCAGAGCTGCTGCCTGGCACAGCCCCTCCTTGCCCCATCCCTGCTGAACAACTTCAGCTGCCTCTCTCTCTTCTTCCAGGGAACCCACTGCTCTTTGGATAAATTGGGGCATGCCTTTTGAGACAGCAGGCGAGCACAGCAGGGCTGGGGAGCACAGCAACACCGCACAGCAACACCTCACTTACTGCATCTCTGGGCCCCAGGCTCCCGGGAGCTGGGGAAAGCAGCACCAGCCCCAAGCCAAACAAACAACCTCCTCCTTTCCCAGTCACTTCTTTACGCTTTACCCTTCAATTTGCTTCCTAAATCAAAGCTCAACTCATCTCAGGTGCTGAGAGTAACCCACAGTCCTCTTCTAGAAGGTATTTCACTCTGCCAAGGTCTCCCAGCTGTTCCAAACCTTCCCAAAGCCTCCCAGGCACTGCTTGCTGAATTCCCACTATCCTGCTGATTACTCAGCCTCCTGTGTCTCTCCACATTAACTCAGACTACACATCCAAGGTCCCCTTTGCCTGAACAAGCAACACCCAGCAGCAAGCTCTGCTCTTCCAGCACCAGGCTCCCTCCCCCAGCAGAACGGTGCAGAACTGTTCCAGGGAGCTGAAGCTAAAGGAGGGTTTGCAAGATGAAGGCACTGAGGCAGTGGCTGCCCAAGTCTCCTTTCCTCGAAGCCCCACCTAACCCAAGTGTCTGGGCAGGACAAGGTCTATTCACCAAAAGCTCACATTTTGCATAAAGATGATTTTTACATTTTCTGTTGGAAAACTGAAACAGAAACTACCTGCTGGGTACCCTTGTATAAAGCCTGCAATTTTGTATTTTAAAGGTACATCTGAACTGCTTGCATTTGATAGCTTTCTAGGAAAAAACACAATTGAAATGAGAATGACTGCATTTTGATGGCTTCTATTATTCTTGCAATGCTCTTCACCAGAAGTCCAACTTTGGGGTTTTGTTTTGCTTTCAAGAGGAAGAAGGAAAAAAAAAAAAAAATCAGAACTCCCTGAATTCCCCATGTAAAAGAAAACGTTGCTTTTAACTGCCTTTTAAGAAATGCCTTTCATACCCAAAGGGCAGAGAGCTACACCAGGACTGGGCCCTTGTGTGATCGTTCCTGCCCATGAGCAGCCACCAGCAGACAGCATGTTTTGGGGACGTCCTCACTGCAGAACAAAGGTGTGTTTGCGGGTGTGGAGAAGGTTGTAGGTTGTGGTTCCACATACTTGGCAGCATCCTTTGATTGCAGATGTAACGTGACCCTGGTGGAAAGTCCAAGGATCAGTCTGGCTACATGAACAGGGAAAAACCCAACATTTTGTTCCTGATGCAACAGTTGAGAGGGAGGTTTGACATCCACTTATCTCAAACGCTGTACTTGGGCAGAGGAGAGGCTGGGTCCAGCCCTGGCTTCCATTCCACTTTTAACCCTGGCAAACACTTTGCAATCTCCTCCTCTGGTGACAACTCACTCCTTGAGTGAGCACAAGGGCACTTGTAATGGCCTCTGGTTACTCTGGGAGAAGTCCAGCGTGCTCCAAGCACCTTTCCACCCACCCCCACCGGATACGCTGTGTGTAGTGGACACACAGCTCCGGGCTATTGCCTTTTCTTGAACAATGTTTACAGTCTTTGAACTCCCGTACAGGTTTACCCAAGGGCAGACCAAGGGAGCCACAACTTGATTCAGGCAGGGGCTGGACTTGTCCCTTGAGCTTCACTCTAACCTCAAGTCTTGGTGTCTCTTCATGTTCTCATTCAAGTCTCAGAGGATTAACTCAATGTGAGGCTGATGAAATCCCTGCACGAGGTTTTCCCCTGGTCTATCTACTGTCTCTGCTGCCCGGCACCAGCTCCCGCTGAGGCAGGTGAGCATTTTAAGGGAAGAGACAACTGGTGCAATTCTACCTCATGCAAACATTCCACAGGAACTACATAAAACACTGAGGCCAACAGAAACATAAAAACATGTTACATTTAGTATCAGCTGGTAGGGAGGGATTTTTATCCATTGATTTACTCCCATCAGAAAACAGCATTTTTTTGAATGAGTGGTGGCCTGAACAGACATTTCAAAGCCCATGGCTGAGCTTCCCCAGCCATGCTGCTGGCAGGAGAGGTCCTCGGCAGCTGCTGCACCTCCCCAGCCAGGCAGGGACGACGTGACCTGCAAGGCCATTCGGCGCAGGGTCTGGGCACACTGTGGAGGATTTTCAGCACCCTTCTGTGTAAGATGGGCACACAAAAGGACCAGCCAGAGACAACCAGTGTTTAGACAGGAAAACACTGGAAAATTCTACCTGAATTTAGGACCTGTCTAGTTTTGAGGAGCCACAACGAGAGGTGAGAACAAGCTCTAAACACAATCCCACATGACTGAATTTTAAGTGTTCCAGTTGGATCCTTTTGGCATTGCAGTGATAATCTCGGCATCATCACTCCCACAGTTGTCTGCAATTAACAGTTGTCACATTCAAGCCTCCCCACATTCATTAATGCCCAGGTCCTGCCTGACACCCCACCAAGGCTACAAACATGACAGCAGAGCAGGCTAGGAGAGGTTTTGCAGGAGGAACTTCAATCACTCCTTGCCTATCAACCCTGATCGTCACCATTTTCTTTCTAGACTGAATAATGTCTTTTCCACTTGCTCTGGTTTTCTCTGACAGCACTGTTGGTTCTACCAGAAATAACAGCAGTAGGTCAGACAGCAATGTCATACTGGCATCTTGTTACAACCTGATCACCATGGCCATGAGGGCACCAGGATTTTCTAGTGCTGAAGCCCCCAGAAATATTCAGTACCTTCAGATGGACATTAACATCTAAATCTACAAAGAAAAGCTGGACAAGGCAAGAGGCTGCCATTCTAATTCCTTACGTACAACAAAGAGAAAGAGCAGAACCTGATTCAACATCATATTCAAAGTACAGGATCAGCTTTAATGACACGAGAGTATAGTCCAGGGAAATTCGTACAAAAGGGCATTCCCATACTAGGGAAATGGCATTCGCCAGTGTCACAGGCTGCTGCTGGCACTCCTGGAACTGAAAAAGAGACCGTTGGCCAAATCTGTCTTAACCACAAAGCAGTCCTTGGCTCTCAAACACTAGTGTGAGTAAAGTAGTTTGTATTTTATCTCAATTAAGTGAGTTGGAGGGGGCAGGGGAATAGGGACATTGCATTCCAACTTTAAATTGTGTTTAGAAAGCCATTTCCTTTTATCCACAAGGAAAGCAGTGGAAGATGAAGAGGGTCTTATAGCTTTTCAATAAAATGGTATTTTACTAAGAGCGTTCATGTTTCCACAGGTCAATCTTGGAGATTTTTTAGAAGCACAACTGCCAAACCCACTCCTCATCTCTTCTTCTTCTGTGCCACTAGCTGGGATATCTCAATAAAGAGCAGAAAGAAACAGAGGTGGCCAAAAGAAAATATGATAATGGAAAAGCCTAGAACACCACATGCACAACGAACTTTGTTCTCAGCCAGTTTCGGTTCATTCCAGGCTGGCCTGGGTTAGGAAGTACAAGATCTTCCAAGGCAGGAGTTGGGTGGATTCCATCCTTGTCCATTAGCTAAACCACCAGTTTAGCCCCAAACAGCCCAGATTTGGCTGCTTGAGCTCTCAGTTTTGCGAAAGCCTTTACTTGCCTGGACCTTGAGGGAGTCCCACCAGAATTTTGTTTTCATGATTACAGCCCGAACTTTAAGACTTCCTTGCCCTCTCCTTTCTGAGATCCCTGGACTATGGTCTTGTCTTGAAACAGATTCCTTTGGTGCCCTGAAGAAGGTGCCAGAAATTCAAACTTGGTCCCATCCTCCCATTATCACTAATGGAGTAAGTCCTTGAAATCCCAGCCTCTAAGTTGTACCAGCCATTGGAGAAACAAACAAGATTTCTATCAGTTCAACAATACAAGCTGCAACCAAATGGAACACTCACAGTACTGACCTCCCTTTTCTTCCCCTACTGCCTCGTTCTTCAGTGAGATACCCTAAGTTGGTATTTGAAGCACGGGTACCTTTTGCTAATGCCCTTTGCTGTGTCTGTAACCAACTTCTTATACCTCATGGCAAGAACCCTGAAAAATTGCCTTCTGTGCTCACTCCAGCCAAGCCTGAGACACAGGGTGATAACTCAAGAGATCCAAAGGATACTGTTAAATGTTAAAGTACGTATACAAAAAGAGATAATATTAATTTTTTCACTGTTTTAACCAATGATATGATCTTATATGCTCTCACAAAGCTGTGCTTGAAGCCTGCAGGTGTGTTCATACAAACATCACCTGTGCATGAGCAACTCATGGCTCAAAGGCTGGAAAAGGAAGAATCCTACAGAGAGACGATGACATGCATCCTATCCGGTAATTCCTTCTTTCTTTTATTTTATTTCTCTAGTAAATTAAAATTATAGAATTAAAAACTAGCAGCTGCAACTCAGAGAGGCCAGTACCCTCTGTGGATGACTCACCCTCTTGTGGGTTTTTTTGGGACGTGTTCCTGAGGAAATGAAAACATGCTAGTGTCTTTTCTTCTCTCGCTTCCTCACAGAACGCATTTGCTGTTCTCCTGCTTAGACAATGGGTGCATCTCTGCGAGTCCTCCATGTGTCAGGCTACATGGGTTGCCTGATATTCTGGATCACGTAGGCAGTGGGAGTCCAAAAGAAGTGACAGTGGTGTCATATCATGCCTGCTTCTGTTGCTGGTGTGGTAGAACTGAGAAGGATGAAAACACCCACGAGATGGGCAGACTGAAATGAGAGTGAGGAGAGAAATTAAATGAAGCACATTCCTGAGGAAAGAGAGGCCACACAGTGCTATGGCTAAGTGATGACAGCCAAGTGCTGGTTGATTTTTAGCGGAACACCACTGGGCATATCCAGCACTCCATGTTACATGGTCTTGCAAGACCATGAGAAACCTAAATAAGGAAGTCAAGCTGTGCTGGCAAATTCTTGGTTCCAGTTGCTTAATAACACACCTGCTTGCGGTGCCGTCCTTCCCGATGGCACAGCGCGCACCAAGAGCGGGCAGCTGAGAAAAGCAGCAAAAAGCCTGACCCCCTCTAAGACACACTAAGGGGAGGGCAAAAAGCACAACCAGGGGCTGGGTCCACTCCATGCTCAACTGGAGCAAGACAGCAAAAGTGAGAGGGCAAAGGGGAGGCAAACCCCATTAAACCATTGCAGTCTTCTGAACTTCTCTGGCTAGCTGAGCTGAAGAATTAGAGAAGCCACAAGGCTGATAAATCAGTACCCAAGAGTCCCAATTCTGTCCCTTCATCCCCAGATGATGCTGGAATTTCAGAGCTTTCACCTGTTGGAAGGAGCTGGTTTGGCCTAGAGGTTCTCCTGCACCCTGGCACAGCTTTTGATGTGCATCAGACTGAGCCCTGGTCCTGCACAGCTGGCACAGGCTTGGGCCCTCTGAGCTTGGCATGCTCCCCATGAACAGAGTTGATCCCCCATTGCTGACAGATGCTGAGCTTTTCTGATGTTCTGTATTTTTAAGTGCTTTTGGGACTTCTGCTCTAAAACGCTTCCCTTTAATTTCCATTTAATTTCCTTAAAATTGTCACTGGAGCTGCTGATACCTCTGACACGTGTCAAACGCATCCTTTTCTCTGCTGTCTCTTTCTCCCCCACTACACAGTACATAAAAAGATATATAAAAAGATTTTCTGCTCAGCACTTCGCTACCCTCTTCCACACTTTTTTGGAGCATCCAACTCCTTAAAAAAAAAAAAAAAGAAAAATCCTAACTTAGTACACGTAATTGAACACATAATTGCTTCATGTAGAGTTTGCCCCGAGAATTATATAATCTCTACCTGTCTTCCTTAGACAGTGTATAATCGTGCAATATACTGCCTTCTTTTGCTCTTCTTTCTTCTCCCTTTCTTCCCCCGCACCCCGTGGTATTTGTAATAAGTTTTCCACCTTGTCTAGACATTTCTGGCACTCGCTGCCTTTACCCAATCTTCAGCCGCTGCAGCCAGGAGATGTAGCAGCTCTCCTCTTTCCACACCTCCATCCGGGATCTCAACACCCCCCACCTGACACGTCCTCATTCCAGCATCTCTGCCAGTGTCGTTTCTATCCCTTCCAGCTATCTCATTTCATCGAGGGATTATTATTATTTTATTTAATGTTGCAACTGTTACACCATTAGGGTGAAGGAAGAATACCTGCAATGACCAATACTGGCTGCCTTTGATGATCAACAGCTTAGAGTGCTACAGTAATTAATACAATACCACCAACAGCTAGGCGTGATCATAAGTTTTCCATTGCAGCAGGCTTGAATAGGAAAAGTATGGATGGGACCACAGGAGGAACTGTGGCGGACAAAAGGTTCCCCCAAAATTCCCACCAAGCACTGCAGCAGTATTCCAAGCTGCCGTCAGAGTCCTGGACAGCATGCTACCACTGCAAAAGCTCCGTTTTCCATAGGCAAAAGGCCTTGTCTTCCTAAGCCCAGCCTGAATTATTCCAGTCCTCCAGCTCACGCTAAAACAGAAGTTAAGTTTTGAGTCTGGCAGGAACCACCTTTTCCCTGGTTAGCGCACAGCTTCCACTGGGGCACAGAGAGCAGAAAGCAGAGTTATTTGCAATCATGTATTTGAAATGTGTAAACTAAATTACCTTGGAGTGAGCTCACATCCTTTCAGGTCTAGCTTTTCGCTAACAATCTAGCAAATATGTTCCCTGGCAGGAGTGTTTACTGAGACAATAAACCACATTTTTTAGCTCTTTGTTCAAAGTATCATTGAAATATGTAGTGTTGAGTATTTGCCTCTCCAACCCGATCATCAGAACTACCTTCACCCACTCGGAGATTAGGAACATACCATGTAGCTGATGTGTTTGAACACCGAAACTTTGAATCTGAGCAATAGATTTGAAGATTGTGTTTGCACATCCCAAAAAGTCCCAAGTACCCACACCAAGGACAACTTTACAAAGCAACTGCGAAGCCCTGGGGCACTCCAAGTACATGAAGGAAGGAGGAAATAGCTTAAAACTGGATTCAGTTCCATCCAGGTTCCCCTGCAGGCAACACGTCCCACATTTACACAGCTACTTCTCGTATTTCTGAGCTTCCTCAAGCCAGCTGACCAAACAGTTGCTACATTTCTCTTGCAACCTGCTTCTTCCCAGCTGTCCAGGTCCTTGTTCCACCTGAGGCAAGTTATTGCCAGTGACACCGAGACACATTTAAAGCATCACATCTAGTTCATTCCCTTCCCATCCTTCCCACATTACCCCAGTCTAACTGGTGTTGAGGTGTTACACTCTTCATGCTACAAGCACTTTAGGAAGGGAGTACCTATATTTTTATGACCTTCATCTTCCCAAGCATGTAAATAAGATCCATGAGCATCTTACAGCTTACCTTCATTCTGGTCCCTGAGTGAAAGTGGCCTTGTGTTTCAGTATTTAGCCAGGGGTGTTGACCTTTGCTGCCCAAAATAAAAGGTCCCAATCTGAAGCACAGCCCTGGGTAACACGGGTGGGCCCCCTCATGTTCCCACCTGCACAGGTCCTTTGCTCCATCTCTCTTCTGGTCCCACCTAAGGGACATGGCCACCATATGCCAAGGCCACTGGGTGAGTCAGATCCACCACAACCAGTCTCGCCAGCCACTGACACTTGTAACCCATTCACAAATTCACAGGGCAGCCTCCACCAGCCACATTACTAACAGTCCCAAACATTCCAAATGCATACACGAGAAATCTAAAAGCAATGGTTGTTTGGAGCTTTTGTTTGTTTGTTTTAAATACATGGTTCTGTTTCTCCTTATTTCCTTTTGAATTTTGGAGCCTGCATTTAGCAGGTTCTTTCAGCAACCACGATGCGCTTTTGAAAAGAGACAATCCCTTGATTCAGGAGCTCAGGCTTTCAAGGAAACTCAACACAGCATTGCAACAGACTGCTGTAACCCTGATGCAGGTCTCATTTGCAGCATTTGTAAAGAAATTAATCATTTCTAGATAACAATTCATGGGATCCTGAAGTAGCTGCAAGAGAACAGTTGTGCTGCACTTGTACATCTGTCACACCACTTCAGGGGACTCCAGCAATGTGCTCTGCTCTCCAAAGCCTAGAGCCGAGTACATCAGACAGCCCTGGGAGCCAGAAGCCTCTTGACTTGTCCAGTGACTCTCTCACCGGCTCCAGGTAAGTCACTAGAAATTACTCATTTGAGGGCGCTGCAGAAGGGCTGTGAGGGGGAGCCGTTTGGTGGAGCAAAAGCCCTCTGTGACCCGCAGCTGGGACTCACAACAAACACCACCCCGTTATTCCAGTGGTGTTCTCACAGCGCAGACAACAGCCAAGAAAACTTTTGCAACACCATGAGTGTATTAGGGGAAACTAACTGAGGCTCCTCTGCTAATTTAGACCCCACAAGGAGGTCACAGAGCAGCAAAACAATGTGATTTATTGGTGCTGACCTTTCTTTCATTAAACATCAGCTGGAATTTATTTTTAGGCTACCTGCTGGAGGGTCTCCACTTGCTCCTTACTTAGGTAAAATATCTGTCTCGGCTGGATTCCTCTGCTCTCATCCTGGGTGTGTGCCCTGATCCCTCCCCTCTCATCCACAGGGTTGTGTCCTGTTTAATAGGACTTAGGAAATCTGGGCTCATACCTCAATTAGTCCCCAGTGTTACTGCTGCATCCTTCCATGGAGCTAAGAGAGCTGTTCTGGGACAGGAGGAGCTGGAACTCAATCAACGCAGGACACAGAATCTCCAATGACTAGAAGCAACATGTGGATGAGATAACCAAGGGAGACACCAGTCTAGGTGAAGAGAGGAACAAAACCAATATGGTTTAACATGACCTGCTTCAAATCCAGCACTATCCATAACCATCATTTGCTGTCACCAGCTCATCTGCAGTGGCCAGGGCTGTGCCACGATGCCTGGGCCATTACTATACCATGTGAAAGCCCTGTATTTTCCTTACTATGCTTTTGTGAATGTTTCTTCCTCAGCTGGCAGCTCCAATCTGCCAGAACATTAACAAGAAACTAACGGAGAGCGCCAGGCTAATGCAGAAGTAGTAATGAAGATTAATCTCTCCCCAGAGACAATGACAAGCCTTCTCAGAGACCTAATGCATCACAACAGCATTTGGAGGGACAAAAGTGGGTCAATGAAAGCTAATAATAGCAAAACTCTCTCTTGTTCTTAATTACAGAGCAGTGTGTAGGGATTTCAAATAAGCTGCTCAGTCCATTCTAGCTGCTGAATTCCCAAGCTGGGACCCATGACCACGCAGGACTTTGATGGCATAACTGGGCACAGATCTCTCACTAGGAAACAAGCAGAGCCAGGGAGACTGGGCCGGCCTGGGCTTCATTCCCTGCTAGCAACTAGAAGACTCGGTTTTGGAAGATGCATTGGACAACCTTCTGTGTCACACAGAACAGGACCTGAGTAGGGTCCCACCTACTTGCTAGGGCAGCAAGTGATTCCTGAGCAGGGATTTCAGGTCAGGCTGGGATTTCTCTCTCAACAACAAGCTCCTGGCAGCCTCCAGCAGCCTTTGGAGTTGGTTCTCCTACACTGCAATTCTCTGGTGCCTAATTTATTGCCAAAGGATGATAGATTTGTATATGGCTTCAAGGCATGGCTTTAACAAGTCTGTCAAAGAGGGTCTCATCAAGGGCTGTTACCTGCACATGTCACTACTGGCCTGGAAGTCTCTCAAGAACAGAAGCAGCACGGGGAGATCCTGCACCACGGGAGACAGTTGCCATTTGGGAACACGACTGAGTTCCCGAGCCTGTGGCCTTACATCACTCCTGCCTCCTTCCCTCGACTCCTGGCCCATCACATGAAGGCACTTTGATGGCAGAGTGCATAGCATCCCAGGTAACACCCCAGTTTCTGGTGCTGGTGTCTGCACTGTCCATGCAACAGCCTTTGCCAGGCCTTCAAGACATGACCATCACACTCATTTCATGAAGATGCTTCCAACTCCTCCTTTGCCTGCCCTGGGTAAACCCACTTAATAGAAAAACAAACAAACAAACAAAACCCCACACACAATTCCCCTGGGCCATCACTGTGCTGAGAGGGTGAACTGGAGGAGAAAGCACCAAGCTTCACTGCTCTAGCTGAGCCACAAAAGCAGTGAGCATTTAGGATTCCTGTCTTGCCTGGCTGGAGCCCAAATGGAAGCAAATCCTCTGCAGGCAGAGCTGTCCTGCCAGCTCCACGATCTCACAGAGCGAAAACACGCTGGGGCTAAAGAAAAAAATCAATGACTTTGCACATGTCTTTGCAAGACTGTATTCAAAGAGGTGACTGGCACTGAAATTGCCCTACTTACCACAAAAGCAGTGACAGTGCCACCACCACAGCAGGGGACAGACTAACTCCAGGCCTTGTTTCAGCCCTTGTATTCTAATTGGAGCGGGCTGTGCTGCCAGCAAGAAAACGGGATCTTTTTCAAGATCAGAGGTACATCTCCCACTATGCTTACAAAGGTGAGCCAACAGCTTCACAACTGCATTTAACTCTTGGCTGGCTGACATCCACAGCGCCGGTTCCTGCGCACTCCCTGCGGGAGGAAAGAAAGGCGGGGGGTGGAAGTCAATCAGCTCCAAAGATTTACAACCGTTCAGCAGCTGGGGACAGGGCCGCACATTCTGCTGGAAGCATCAGTGTCTGGGTGAACACTTCTGGCATGCAGCTCTCACCTTTGAGAAATGTGCAGCTTTACTGCTGGATAAAAAAAAGTCAGGTTGCCCACCAGCGGAGCAAACAGAAACCATCCTAATTCTGCCTGACCTCTACTGCAAGACTAACTGCCTGCCCTCTTGCATTTTATGCTGGGCAGTGCCATTGCTCACACATTTTGATGTCCTCTCCAAGCTGTGTGGTCAGGACTATGGGGTAGAGCTGTCACCCTTAGACCACAACGCAGGTATCGTGCTCTTGGGGCCAGAGGGCTCTTCCTGCCCATCTGAAGTCCTTCTGCTGGGCTCTGTCACGAGGGGAGGATGAACGGGCATTAGCAGGGGCTGGTTCAGGCTGCAGGCCTCTGTCCAGAGTGTTTGTCCCTATTGCTAGGAACATGCTGCCCACGCACCCAGAGGAAACGCTGTTTCCTAAACATCTGAATAAAAAGCCTCACGTGTTTTGCTAAGCTGAGCATTTAAAAGAAATTTGTTCCCAGCTCTCGCTGATAGCAGAAGGACTTAGGCACCTAATTGTGCTAGGCTCCTTTGAAAGCCCTGGATTTCAATGCTCAAAGGTCTGCTCTAGTTAGCCAAATAATTGCCTATGTCATGTCTGTGCTCTTGAACAACTGGCAGTAGAGCTAACTTACACTGATTCACCTTCTTCTGACTCACAGTCATTTATATGCACTATTTCCAGCACTGGGAGTTGAAATAATGATACATGTTTTCCATACATTCACAAGAGAATTCATAAACACCACGAATGCATGACTTCATGTTCAGCCATGCCACGCTCTTCTAACTTTTCAACTAAATAAAAGCAACCACATCTATTCTGAACCGTAGGCATGCTGAACCAAGTTTAGGAAAATATTAATCCTTTTTTTCCCCATTTTTAAAGCAAATTCCAGCACTGAAAGCTTTGAAGGCTGTCAGGCTCAAGGATAAAGCTTTTCCTTTTTACTACAGAATTAGCCCCTCCTGGCTGGTCTTGGCTTGTGCCCTCACACTGTGAAGGAGGCGATGCTCAGAAAACTGAACAAGGCCTCCTGGCTCTACAGTGCTTTTCTTGTTTTGAGTTTACAACTGCCCCTCAGCTGGTGCCAGCTGTGACACACACACTGTTCCCCAGCACACAGCCCCAAACAGCTCTCAGCAAGGTCAACGTGAGCCATCTCCAGCTGTGACACCAGGCTCTGACTCCTTCATGTTTATTCCTTCCAGTATCATTCAAACTCCATCCTGGTGGCCCAGCCTCCCATAGCCCACAAGGGGTCACCTTCCTTTATCACTTTGGTGCTTCAGCAGGGATGCTTGGCTGAAAAAAAAACAGCAGGAGATTGATTCCAGCTTCTAAATTCAACTATCAATGAAGGTGCATTTCTAGACTTGTGTTAAGCAGTAGAGGGACCCCTTGGCCATCGTCATTAGGTGCTCAACCCCAAGGCCACTGAAATCGCAGGAAGATGGTGTACCGAAGCCAAGGTACTGGGACACTAGCAAATTCATCTACATTTACACTAAACCATCTATCCCAGGATACATCACACCACGTCTAATCATGTCAGGAGATGAACCAATGGAGATAAAACTGCTAACTTGACTCTCAAGGCAGCGCAATGCCCTTGCATTTAGCTGCACACAGAATTAGGGGACCTTCTCCCAGAGCCTGACTCTGAATCACTTCACTTCAGCTCAGCCATCAGCCCCAGCTAAGAGCAAAATGACCGTAGCTGCCAATGCGTAGTTCCCCCAGGGAAGTACCCGTTGGCTGCAAAACCACCGTAGAGCCTTCCCACCAGAGAGGAACTGAGAGCACCCCGGTTCCCAGCTCTGCTGGTGGTGTGGTGGGATGCAGAGGGGTGGACGGGTCCTACAAGAACAGCTGGCCCCTGAGCAGGATGGCTTTTGATTTATTTGGCTTTATGCATACCGAAGAGAGACACTCAAGCTCAATCCAGGGTACGTGAGCTCTGCTTTAGGCCTCAGGCACGCTAACCCTTACGGCCGTCAGTACTACCAGACAAAATGGTTGCTAGGGAAAGGAGGAAGGTTTTGGTGATAAGTTGATTTCTCTTCCTTGTGCCACGGCAGTGGAAAACTGGGCAGGGAGTAGTTACCATAGGAGCACAAACCAGGATCAGACTGGGAGCATAAAGTGTTCCAGTTCAAGACAAGCTCTGACAAAGCTGTTCCACAACTGCTCTATCTCCAGCTCTGACTATCTCGCATTTCCTCTGGTCCTTACAAGCCCAGCAACCAGATAGTGATGGCTGAGAGCAGAAGGGAAGCTGCCTAAAGCCTGCAAGTCCCAGCTTTGAAGGGCACTGGAGACAAGCCACGCCTGGGTGGAATGATCCATGGAGGCATGGATGTCTGCTCAGCAGCTCATGCAGGCAGGGGTCTGCTCCTGTTGGGTTGGAGGAGTCCAGGAGCACCTTACAGCTTCCTGAGCAGCTTCCAGCTAGTGCCCTGTAATCTGGTCCTTATTGTCAGTTGTCATCTCTGCTGCTTCAGGGATTTTTACTAGCTGTGTTCTGCTAGAGGAATGCAATGTGGCCACCCACATGACATGAAGACCAGGCTGAGCCTACTCATTGAGGGTTTGTCTGGGCTGCCCCACCAAGCATCTCATGGATCTCACCTGTGGAGCTGCAACCAGTCCACTTTGTCTTTAAAAAAGAGACAGTGCTAAACAGACTGCTTTTGTGATCCATTTACATGTCAGACTCAGCTCTTCTGAAAAACAGGACAATTAGAGAATTTAATTGCTGTGACTTTGCAAACAGCCTTTTCTCATGTTAAGCACTGAGCACTAAGCCAGGATCAACGAACAGAAGGCAAAATTGAGCCCTGCGGTCAGGTAACCAGGGAGACTGGACAACTGAGCAGTGATGGTGTGAGGCTGGGATGGAAAACAGCCCATTTGGCAGCCACCAGCAATGCTGTGAGTATTGCAGCTCCTTGGAGAGGCCAATGCTCGAAGGTCTGTAGCAGAACCAGGCAGAGTCAGTGCTGCCCTCTCCATTGACTCCTCTCAGGTCAGGATCAGGCCTGAACCAAAGCAGGTCACAGCAAGGAAGTCATTTGATGGGGGGAACAGATGTGGTCCGTGATGTATGACCAAGATCTGGCTTTATGGCTGGGACCCAAAAACTGTATGGTTGTGCTTGGTGCTGCTCTGCCATGATCTCAGCAACTTGGGGAAGCTTCTGTCTCCCCCCAACGTTGCATAGACACAGCCCACAGCCAGACATGGCTGCCTGCGTGTAGGGGGGTGACCTTGAGTCGCCGGGGTGCTTCACTTGGCAGTGCAATAACAAACAAAACCCAAACCATGGCTGAGTACTTCTGATGGATGCATAAATCACAGCACTTCCCTCCAAGTCAGCAGAATAATTCCAGGTGACACCTGAAGCTCAGACTCTCCCTCCTCGCTACACGCCCACAGCAAAGCTTCCCGGCAGCAAAGGGCTCCAGCTGTTCCCTAAGCCTGAGGGCAGTAACTGAACCCCCAGCATACGGTTTGTCAAGCAGGGGCAAGACTGGTGGTGTGCTTTAAAGTAAGCTTCTGCTGAAGTACTTACTTGGGAGGGCTTACTTACTAGAGGGCTGAAATACAGTTTAGAGGTAATTTCTCAAAAGCTCCTTGGTGGTTGCAGGATCCTAGTCCTCCCGCCGATCACTACAACTTGGGCTCCTAACATGCAAGGTGGTCACTAGAACATGTTCTTGAGGGGGTTTGAAACTCTCTGCCTCCATTTCCTCAGCTTTCTAGAGATCATTATGGGAGAACTGCAAGGGGAAATGAATGTTTGTACAATACATAACTGAATGGAACAAATAACAATTAGTGAAACAAGAGGATAAGTATTAAACTGATTAAAAGCTATCTAAGCTGAACAGAATTAAAAATAAATGAAGCCCAGCTACGAGTCTAATGAACAGTTGTTTCACAACTGTTCCTAATTCATCCTTCAAATAAGAAAAAGAAACACTTTAACAAAATTACAGATATTTTTTTTTAAGATAAAGATGTTTGTCAAGAAAAAAAATGCTAATAGGGCGTTGTAAGGATTCATTTAAGTTGTACATGGAAAATAAGTCAGAGCTTCTATTTCCTCCCAGTACATATTGTAAGAAATCACCAACCACTTTTCTGCCCATTCATAAGCAAGTCCTCTTGCTCCCACCACCTCTCAAACACTGCATGCTTGTCCAGCCAAATGCAATTTAACCAAATTCACACCTTCCCCTCCATAACCTGTGATCTCTGCATCAACCTTCTGAGCGGGTAAGGAGGGCCACAAGAGGCCAAATGCATGGCTTGGTGACCGTTCCTGTCTTTTCTTGGCTTTTTGTTCACTGCATGATGGCATCTCCAGCTTTGAGCTCCTATTTATACCACAAACACATGGCACCTTGTGGTCAGGCCACAGCTGATGCTCTTTGTAGGCACAAGAGCTTCAGTTTAGCACAAATCCGATTCTAAATGCAAAAGCAGGCTCTTAAAAAGAAAAACAACGCATCACGGTACCAGACTGTGTGATGGGTATTAGCCAGGTACTTAAGTGTCTTGCTGAATTAGGGCCATGGCCTATTGATTACAGATGATACATTAATGACGTACATTTCTCAGAAGTGATGATGGAGTCTGTATCTTGGCCAAGGTTCTCCAACACGTACGGCAACGCAGACCGACACAGGAGTTACCTGCAGCCTGCGGACAGTCCCAACAACAGCCCATGGGTTTGCTCCGTTCCCTGACAGCACAACTTTAAATGTCCTCGGGGTCCACCATGGCAGGTCCGCAGGGTTGGCAGCAACTTTGAGCAGGGAAAATTTGTGCTAATTGCAGACAGGCTGTGCAGAGGTTTATAGCTGTGTCTAACCATACAAGTCGTTAAATGAGACTTAATTAATAAAAATTAATTAGCTAGCATTAATCAAGTAAAATCAATTAGCAAACACTATAATATCTGTACAGTAAGGTTGCAAAGGAAAGTCTATTTGATATCTGGACTATTGCTCCGGTGCCATTCCCATTGTCTATATTTAATACCAACTGCTGTCTTAATATTCAGGGCCAGTTCCCTGCATGGACTGAATCCAGAGCCTGCCAGTTTGGTGCCTGTCAAGCACTGGCACGGCTCTGCCCTGGCTGTCACAGGCAGCGCTGCGGACAGAAGAAACAGCCGTCACGCAAAGGACAGTGCTTTTCTCCGCGGTGTGTCGCACAGGGTTGACCCAACTAGAGGCAAGATCCGCACCCCTTCCTTCCTTCCTTCGGCATACACAGAGCCAGAACATTCAAATCTCAACCCATTTATCCTGAGCACCATCACACGCTCCTAACAGGGTCCGTAGCCTCGTCATCTTCCTGTGGCATTGCCATGAGGTGCAAGCTGGTGCTTGCCTTGTAAATGGAGCCAAAGTGGTTTAGAAAATGGGATCCCGACAGTATGGACCACTGCTCCCAGTTCTGGGAAATGAAAGTTTTGACAGTGGTAGCTCACTGCTCTTGTGTGAGCCTATGAAGCCAGTGCACACAGCATGAGCAAAGCAAAATATTGTGCTGTAAATGCTACAGCAGGAGACTACCCAAAGACTGTCAATTCAACGCTGCATTGGCAAGAGCTGGTTTTATTGACATCTGCTGTTTTCATAATTGCATAAGGAAACTGAAAGACAGAGATATGCAAAACCATTATCCAGGCCAGGCCCTGGGAAGCTGCACTCTGTGTGTGTCGGTGTGCCTGTCCTGGAGCAGCCGAGCCACACACTGCTGCACCTCCCCAAAGCACAGGAGATCTCCCCTCTCCTCTCTTGCACCCATTTTCAAACCACACAGCTTTCTGTCAACCCACCCACACAAGAGCCTATTGCCAGGGTGGGGGTTTCATTTGCAATATATAGGGGACAGCGATCTCCCAGTTTCCCCAGGAACGGTATGGACTGACCCAGGACCTGGGCAGACACTTGGCTGCCCATGCCCTTCTCAGAAGGAACCAGCTTCCCCGTTCACACCACAGGCTGCCCTGGATTAACGCTGGTTCACGCTCCGTGGCAAAGCCGTGGCACAGCTGTTCTGCCGTGTGGCACAGCAGCGCTGAAGTTAATGGTGCAGGAGAGCAGTCGGGTGTGACTTCAAAGAACGGGGAGAATGTGCTTCTAGCTTTTCCATAATAGTTAATCATTAAAACCACTCATGGTCACAGAAGGTGCTGGCCTCCTTACAAGCTCCCCTTATCAGCCATAATTATTTCCTGATCAGCTCTCGCCTACCTACCTGGCAGACTTATGCACAATACCCCGAATCACCTGACTGCATTTATTGCCCTATATTCCTGGCCAAATGGGCCTCTGCTCTGTCAGCTGCAATATTTATGGTATGTTATTTCTCCCAGCCCATGCCTAAACATGAAAGTTTTCTGCCCACTGCCTCCCCCTTTATACCATCCCTCTTTTTGTGACGAAGCAAAACAGAACAGTCATCTAAATAACTCAGCAGTTCTTCCTCCTCTGCTTCCCCAAATGCAACAACTTCTCTTGTGTAAAGCCTGGGGGATACTGCTGCCATCTCCCTAATAACTACTTTTTCAGTCCTTCTCTACTTTCTTACAAAGATGGCTTGCCTCCCAAGAGAAGAGAGACATAAACCCAAGCGATAGACCTAAAGGTGGCACCCACGTGGGCTGTTACTTGCCATGTCAGAGCCTGAGTCCTTGGGAGGAGAGTTCAGAGTCACCAGTTTAACTCTGTTATTGAATAAAAGTGGATAGAATAACCCTGACCAGTGAGGCTGGTCTGAACAGACAAAGTCAAATCCTGAAGCCCTATGTGAGTGAACCACTAGAAATTTCCAATAGTGAGAAAAGGACTTGTAAAAGCAACTTAAGAGAAATAAAAGCAAGAACTGGAAATCCAGTCCTTATTGCAACTCTGATTAACAGGTAGAAATTCACTTGTCCTCAGTGAAGCAGAAGCAGATGTATAGTCTATAGGTAGCACATGCATACGTATAGACATGAGCTGTACAACACCTGAGCTACCAACAGGAGCTTTTTATCAAAACACTTAGAAAAGGGGACAGCGGACTCCAAACATGGAGGGGAAGAGTCGAAAAGTGGGAACATGGTATTTCACAATCAAATTCATTGTCTCAGTGAGACAATAACATCTACAAAAAGGAATTAAAAATGCATCAAAGGGGCATTTCATCTTCATTGTTTAAGTTTAGGGAAGTTCAAAACCACAAAAGGAGCAGGGGATGTACACGGAATAACCCCAGGGCCAGATTACATCGCTGTTACTTAACAGCACCGGTGTCTGATACCCGGCTGATTCTGTGTGCAGAAGACTGCAAGGTCATTCTGAAACACTTGCAATCTGCAACTCAGATCAGTGTTTCCTCTTTCTTTCCAGCACATCATCCACTTAAACCAGCCAGTAACCCAGAGAGCACATGGAACTCTCAAATATGGCCAAAGAATCTGGAAATACTCTGCTTGTCTTGCTCGCTGCAGTCAGGTCACTTCCAAGGCAGAACAAGCAGATGTGCACCGAAAGGACACCAGCTGTGCTCCAAGAGCACAAATAATACACTAGCAAAGTGTAAAATAAGAAGTGTCTACCTGCACGTGCAGTTCTCCACCTGGTGAGCATACCATGCTTCCTTCTGCTCTCAGAGTCATCTATCACTTCACTTGGGGCTGCAGCAGATAGTTCTTTTAAAATGCCAGCTCAAGGCTCAGGAATGGTCATGAAGGTATTGCAGGATCTCAGAAAGTATTACTGAAAGGCTAGAGAAAAGGAAGGTAAAGCTGCCTTTTTTTAAAGCCACCTTAAATAAATGACCCTGTGATGCACCTAAGCCATGATTCCTGTGCGGGGGTCTCATCATCCTCTCTTGGAAAAGATAAAGAACACATGGAGAAGAAGAATGGCCTGACCGGTGACTTTGCACACTGCACAGCTCCTGTCTCCATGTGGGAGGATGCCTCAGCTCGGAAAAGAGAAGGCAGGGGGAGGTAATCAAGGTCTGTAGAGACACAAAGGGCAGAAAGGTGATCAAAGCACAAGTGTTCCGTACTTCCCACAAAAAAAACCACCCAAAACAACAAAAGAATCCCCACCAAACCTAGAGCTACTGCAGTTACCAGGTCCACCACAAGTCACCAGGATGCTGATGCCAGAAAACGCAACGATGGGCCAGAGGTTACACCAGAGGAGCGTTCACGCTATGAACAGTTTCTCTCCTGTGCTTCCCCTAAGCATGTGTCACTGGTCACAGTCAGGGACAGGGTACCAGGTTAAGGCCAGAGCCAGTACAGAAGCTCCAGAGTCCATGGTCTCACTACTGGGGTGTAAGCTGAGAGCTAATACTGGAAAACAAGCCACCTTTCACATAGAGCAATACCCAGACAAGTAGGTCTGGGAAGCTGCTCATTTGATTTCTTGAAACTTTTTATTTCGTACCCTGTTGCTTTCTTTCAGCTTTTTTTTTTTTTTTGTATTAAAAATACACCTGCAATAAGCAGCCTTGCGTCTTGGAGTCAGCTGTCCGTCCACAAATAACAGCTCTCCCTTTCCCGTTGTCTCTCCATGTGCCCTGACCCTTAACTAAAGAGATCTCTGCCAGAGCGAGCCCAGGGCTCATTCCCCACAGTGCGTTCCGCCTTCGGCCTCTCTGCCACAGCAGCCAACACCAGTAGCACTTACGGGAGTCACTCACTGTGACGTGATGTCCCGTCCACGGGGCACACACGTCAAATTACTCCTGCGAGACCCACAGGAGTGTGGGAGTCCCCACAGAGCAGGACCCAGCTCGCTTTTCTCTGCACAGCACATCTCATTCTTTCATTAAAACACAGCAGCTTGGCCTAACTGTTGAACTATCTAATGCAACATGCCCACTGTTATCAGCAGCCATGAAAATTAATAGCACCATTCTTTCCATTTTTAATGCAGTTTGAGAGACTTTAATCAAATATGATGAAGGGCAAAGCAGTCAGCGATGAAGTTAGGCAGGAGGGAAGGAGTGCGTTACCTGCCCTGTAGTTGTGCCTTGTATCAGTGCTCCAAAAGTCTGCTATAAGGGGAGCCTGAACAACTTTTAGAGGGCATCTTGGCACTACCAGACCACACAGTGAAAACTACAGCTGTGTATCCTGAGCTGCACCATTCTTTTGTCCAAATTCACCTGCCGGCTTAACTGACATAGATAGTGTTGAACCTTCTCCCACAGGTCCAAAAAGGATGCTACTTCCTTGGTTTCCAGTGGATTTCTGTGTAAAGTTCCCCCTGAAGACAGACCTAAGGCCCTGCCCTTTAGCAAATACCTGTATCTTCCTGTTCAGACCTCACCGAGCCATCGCTGGGACAGGTTCCCAGTGCCGCAGATCGCGGTTCGCTGCCGGCGCAGGCGGGAACCTGCTGGTCTGTGCCAGCTCAGAGCCTGTGCCCGCCAGCCCCAGGGCGTGCGGGGCCCTGCACCACCATCAGGCTTCATCTTGCCCATCCACTGCTCAGCCTTGTTTAACCACAGGGAGGGAAGCAGGGAAACCTTTCATGGAACTGGAAAAGGTTTATCACATTTATTCTGAAGGAGGTTTGGTTTCCAGGCAAGTTTTCTTTTGTAAAATCCAAGTAAATCATACATGCAGCATGAAGTCCCATCTCAAGGGAGTAGAGGTGTGGGAAAAGTTGGGGTTTGGTTCGCAAAACCTGCGCATTTTGCTTAGGTTTCCCTTCCCACATATCACCCCCTCCACCCTGAAAAGCCCTGAAATGTCCTGATAGAAATAGCTGCTTTGGGGACACACACACACCTATCAAAAAGCCCCAGCTTCCAACAGAAAAAAATTTAAGCAGCAGGCTTTTGAGTTGCTTTATGCTCTGAACAGAATCAAGAGACAGGGCTGGCGGCTGAATCAGGCCCCAGCGCATCCCACAGACTCACAAACACTCACACATGTGCCCCAAAGGCGCTTCCAGGCTCCTCCTGCTCAACCGAAGCTGCGGCTCAGCTGCCGGGGCTGCTCGCTCCCGGGAGGGGTCCCCGCCACCCGCACGGACAGATGCCACCCGTCACAGCCATTCCCCATGGCACAGTCTGTCTGTCGGCCCCGGTGACAGCTCCGCGCCGTGATGGCTCTGGGAGCGCTGCCAGCGCTGCTGAACGCAGACGGGGCGCTGGGCCTGCCTTTTCACCTCTAAAGTCATGGTGGTCACTCTCGTATGAGTAAATAGCTTTCGCTCCACTTTTTGGGTCTGATTTTTCCATTTCCCCATGCGTGGCTCTTTCTCATCACAAAAACACAGTCCACCGTTACTACTAGCCATGTTCACGTGCAAAACCCCTGGTCTCCAGCCCCCAGAAGAGAGCACTGGAAGGCAAAAATCAGGGAAATAAACTGCATTAACATAATTCATCTTTTGCTCTGGGGATCCACCCTCTCCTTCAAGACCATGCATTCAGATAACGAGAAACGGGGCATTCCCAACCCGCTCATGCACAATCCCCTTTTTATTTCCTACGCAATGAGGAATTAAGACATGAGACTCTCTCAACCACTTCTCACAAGAGCTGTCTCTGGCTTTGACTTTGATAATCCAGCTTGACTGCTCTTTCTCTGGCAGTGGCACTGGCGTCAGTAGCCAAAGCGATGGATGGGATTTACAGCTCAAAACTGCCTTGGGGATAACTGGTCAAAGATAAGTGCCTAAAACTCTCAATCTATCCTTCCTCAAGTTCCTAAGCCACAGGATTTTCACAGATACCTTTTTCCTTTACTGTTAGCTTTGAAACAGGAGCAAAATAAAGGCGGCAAGACTCTCAAGTAGCTGTTGTGTTTGCATCCATCACTAGAGGAAAGTGAATTATATGACCAGAAAGTGGCAGTGGCTGCCCAAATTTTCTACCATCCCAAATTCCTGATGACATTGGTCGTACACTGCTTTCCTAGTTGCTTTCCTTTATCTGCATTTCTATTTTTATTCTAAATCTCCTGGGCTGGGTATGACTGGAGTGAATGCTATTGCCTACAGGTAGAAAACGAAGGTAAAAGACACAAGAAGATCAATAGTTGAGCTGTGAAAAAAGATGGCATCGGTGTAGTCTCTGTGCATCCTGGAAGGATGTAAGCTACTGACTTTAGGTGGTTGCTAGAGACACTACAGTTGCCAGGCCACAATTTCAGCTAAACTCGTGTTCCGTTAAATCTGTCTCAAGTTATCTTTGTCATCAGAGGATCTGTGATCACTCAGGTAATATAACAACGGCTGAAACTTCACATGCAGTCAGATTGATAGGCCTCATTAAGACACTTATCAAAAGCTAGTAAAATCCTACCAGTTTATGGCTACCAGCAGGAAAGTTACAATACAGGCAGTTATATTCTTCTTCTTCAGCTTTCAGGTGTATTTTTGTAAAGGTTTCATTGTTTAAGTACTTAGAGCTTAATGAATACTCAAACAACTGCCTGATTTTAAGCTCTCAGGACTGCCAGCAATGACTGAGGTTGACGATAACTTAGAGAAGGGCTCAATAGCAAGGGGTGAGCACCAAGGTTCCGACTGATAAGTGTGATTGCTTCGTGCCCTTCAGAGCTTATATTTGTTACCAAGTTACTGCAGAATAATGCAGTAAATGCACTTTAGCTGACCCCAGCAACCAGCTGTGTACACGCTCTTAACCCACAGCAAAGATAGTGACCCAAGTGACACAGACATGCATGTACACAGGCAGCAGTAAATGTAAGCCAGAGCTGAGCTCAACACAGCCTCAAATACCTTTCAAAGTTGAAAATAGGAAAGAAAATTGTTCATTTGGTTCTTCAACACTGATACAGACCTATAACTGTTTCCAGGGCAGGGACTGAGAGGGTAGTCTGAGATGTTTCTCTTTGATGTAAATGTAATTTGTATTTAATGTCTTGGAGGTAGAAGTCTGTGTTGGCTCTCTTGCAGTTCAAAAGTCAGGACATCCCAAACACAAGCAGACAGCAAAACCAAGCTGCGTCTCAACACCTGAGAAATGCTGGGACTGACACGCAGTTGTCTTTTATCAAGGAATATGACATCCAGCCTACTTTGCCATTATAAAAGCAGTAGGACTACTTTTTTAGGAAGAAGCCAGTTTCGACTTACTTTGTACTTGAGGACTTTCCCAACCACCATACAGCCATAGAGTAAACAGATGTACCAGGGTGAATTTGGGTGAAGAGTGACTCAGGATTTCTGAGGCAGCATCAAGTGCAAACAAGACCTTTGAGATGAATTACTGACTGCCTCAAAGTGAAAGAACACTGACAGATGCACTCTGTGTCACAGGGCAGTCATGTTTTTCTCTCTAGAGGTGATTCTTCCCGGAGATTAGACCTATGAAGGTGGCACCTTTCATCACAGAAGTGTCTGCAGCCATTTCCTCCCAGTAGACAAGAGAGACAACCCGTATGTGTGATCACACAACGTGCCCCGTTGCCTCTGGCAATGGTTGTCCAATTTCAGCTGGAATTGGAACAAGAAGAGAAGCCACCAAGATACTGAGTTCCTATGAATTTTGAGAAAACTGGGGGTCAAACAGAGCAGAAATGCCCTATTGATGCTGCTGCTAGGGGAAGGGTTAATAAACTGAGCTCTCCTGACACTGGAGAAGCCCCAGAAGGACATGTTAGAAAGCTGATCTGACTCCTACTCTGCTTGTGGAACTGCTGGTTTCTTCCCCCATTACCTTGTGATGCACCCTGACATTCCTCAAGCAGTTGGGCTCCTGTTTTGTAGGGCCCTATCTGCCCCCGACCACTCGAACCAGGCTTGCTGTGCTTGGGCTTTCAAGACACACTCTGCCTTTATCCACAGCCTGGGGGTGGCCATGGATTCATTGTTCAAACTGTGGTTTTCTTCTCAGAAAAGGCAGCGGTTTCTGAAAATCTCTGCTGGGCTTTGGATCCCAAACTCTACTGGCTTTCAAAGGGGACTTTTCCTCCTCACTGCTTGCACTGCTCAAAACCCTCTCAGGTCAGTTTTTCTCCTGTAAATGCCTTGAGAATCCTCCAGCTTCCTGGAGAGCTCTGAGCTCTCATTGTTGGGACCCCTTTGGAGGCAGGTCTGGAGGATGCCCAGCTCACAACCCGTTTCCCAGACACACTGGTGGATTTGATTCAAAGCCTGACTGTACAGGAAGCTGAGTCCTGATGTCCATCAGCTTGCAGGACGACTCATGTCTCCACTATCTGTGAGAGAAATTCTTAAGCCTTTGCTCACAGCGAGCAGCAGCTGACACTCTTAATCATCACAGAGAAGAAAGGGGAGGGATGGAAAAATGTCTGCTCCCAGCTCTCTTACTGAAGCTTTAGGATGAGATCTTTCCTCATCGGGGGCTGGTTCTCCTCCAGCTTTCCACATTGTTCCTTTGAAGCATCCCGCTATTAGATCCTATCGAAAACAAGGTACTGGTAGTCTTAGTGGGCAAGTTATTAAGGCCTTCCCCAAGCAACTATGAAAATGCCAGGCAAGACAAGTGAGAATCCTTCCCATATCTATTATGAAATGACCCTCTGAGACTGGAAATACTGAAACAGCCTAACAGTAGGACAGAGTACCAGCACAATATCAAAGCCTCTAAAACAGAAGTTTCACAGATTTTCCAGTCCTCCCTTGTTGTTCAAACACTCCTCCTCCATCAAAGCTCAAACCCTCACAGGACCAACAGATCATGTGAGAGGCATCAGAGGATTATTAATTTGAAAGAAATGGGTGGAAAGTGTGTCAAGCACTCCCAATCTTTGAACTGGGTACTTTAGAAGATCATTGCAAAATAAAAGACAACTGCACATTCATTTCTCTTTAGAAAGAACATATTGCACAAACCACAAAAGTTACATGACCTTCATATGAAGGAGAACAGAAGGATCAATTTTCACTCATTGTAAATTGACTTGGAAAGGCAACAAAGCAATGCCAGTTTCACCAGTTGAAGATACGACCAAATGTCTGCAGTACACTGAAGACAAAACTATAAGGCCTATTCATTGCAAATGCTTCTGGGCATATGCTAATCAGTGAGAAATTTCTTCCCAGAGATTATTATGGTGCACATAGAAGTCCATGAATTTGCCCTATTATGAAGACTGTGCCTTCCTTTAAAGCAATCACTGGAGGATGGGATCTATTAATGTAATCTGGCTGCAGGAAAGCTTACAACATGAGTGGTTTCTGTCTGGTAACTTGCGTTTACCTGACATATCACCTTTACTGTGTCCTCTCCAGACAGGCCAACACCAGAACAAACATTTTTTCCATGGACACTGACTGGTCCAGCAGCACTGAGCAACGCAACGAGGATCCACACCTTGTCTGGCAACACACAGGAGAGACACAACACCTCTGAACTGAAGGTTGCCATTAGCGTGCCCTAATAGGATAATGACACTGGCCATCAATCTAGAGGCCATGCCATAGTGCTCTATTTAGGTTCATTTCCTTCTAAAAGTGAAAGAGGATGCGCTGTATTTTCTACAGCAACATAGAGACCTGAAAGGGGAAATTTTTTTTCTGTAGAAAAGTCCTGCTGCTCCTGTTGTGTAGCAGATTGTAAAGGAATGAATGGTGCACATCCATAGCACCCCAGTTCGTATCACTGGCAACTCTAAAACAGCCCAGAACTTGGTGGCATCGCCACTGAGGGCACATACAGCATTTTCCACTCTTAAGACCCTTACAAGACTTTACATTGGAGACACTAATGCTGGTCTCATATTCACTGCCAGACAAATGAAGGCACAAGAAAACATATATATAACCAGTATTCACCTATCCAGCAGCCAAACCAGGAATAAAAACGTTCAGCCATGGGGACATCTGGCTTGTGTGAGCCATCTGCCTGAGACAATGGAGAGCTAAGACTTCCAAACACCCCTTTTGACAATCTTAAGCAGGATGCACATATAAAATTATCTAAATGCACTACCAAGAAAACCCCAAAACCAACAAACAAAACAAAACTACAAATAGAAATACATCTACATGAACGCCAGCTAGATCACTTATTTGATCAGGAAAAACTCTTGGCAAGAAAGTAAAGCTGACCTGGTCCCACACAACGCACATGAGAGAGTTCTGATTCCCTGTAGTTTTGACAAGGAAATTTTAAGCAAGGATATATTTTGTAACCAGAATTACCAGTACACAAACATTCAGCAAGGAATAATCATAACATCAAAAGGAAACAGATTTATGGAGTTTTCTTTTTGTATAGTACAAGTAACTATCACAGCTCCTTGCATGTACAGAAGCACTAGGTGGAATGGGATTTCTGCCCCCTAATTCTTAGGTGTACTGAACGTTGATTAAGGCAGGATGCTGTATTACACAGACCCAATCAAAACAGCATTTCAAAATAGCTTTTCTTTGTCCCCCTGAATCTGAACAAAATGTCTCATGCAGGAGTCCGACTCACTTCATGAATAAGGTCTTTTCGAGAAAATCGGCCCTGGACAGCCTGACCTTCAAGAGCCAGGCTGCTCCTTCACACGAGACGTTCCAGCTGGGTTCAGAGGTCTTTATCCCTTTATTTCATTGCAAATCCCTCAAATATTTTCTGTGCCCACAGCAACTGATGAGAGTTTCTTGACAAAGCCCCATCACCTATGCGGACGTCTTGCTTTATTACCACAAAGTGTAAAGGCTTGTGGTGTGGACTGGAGGGAGCTGCTTACCTGGACAGCTGAAGTACATAGCATGGCACGTTGTTCCACCTCTTCGAGTGTGTGCGCTGTGTCTTCAGATCTGCACCAACAACAGGCAGCTACTGAATTTTGGATGGCACTGAATTAGGTGTCTTTCAGATCCTAAATCACTTGTTCCATCCCAAAGGTTCACAAGGTGAGAGATCTAAAACACAGACAAAAGAAAAAAAGTACATTTAAAAGGCAGGCTAACTGATGCATGTGCACTCACCCCCACTGCCCAGCCACAATCACATTTATTTTGTTATGGGCCACATTTTCAGTCTTTGTCAACGCTTTTCAGAACGTAAAAGAAGCAGCTTGGAAAATGAGTCACACAGTTGTGTCATCCTGTCACCTGCCCCAGAGGTGAACTGCAAGCAGCCAAACGGCAGCACTATGTTCTTCGGGGACATACAGGCTGGGCCCCTGGTTCCCACCTTCAGACAGGCAGGCTGGCATTGGCTCAGGCTGCAGAGAGGCTCACACAGCATCTTACTCTGCTCCTTAAACAGAAACATCCTGAAAGGATCACTAACCATAGGGAAAACTTGCATAAAAAGCATTTTAACAAGTTCTCCATGGCAAGATAACTTCTTGGCATGTGCTGCTCCAGTGTTATGATGCCACAGAAAAGGAAGGATGGAAGAAAATAGGTAACTTTTCTGTAGGAGTTCAGCAGGAATGGAGGCAAAGCCACCTCCCTTCAATCTCCAGAAAATAAGCCTCAAAATCCAACTTTGTTGACTCTGGCTTTGTGTCTGCCCATTTCCATCAGCTCCACTAGAGCCATTCTGAATTTATTCCTTTGTCTTTAGTTTACACGTTTATTAGCAGCAGGCTGAAAGAAGACCGCTACTTTGCTAAAAAAATGGGCCGAGACCCTTCTGGATACCAAGACACCAAACTTCCCAAACTCCAGTAGAGTTCATAGGACGGCAAATCTGGGGTTAAGATGCCCCCTAGCCAAATCTCAACTCCAGAATCCACACAAGAGCACTGGGTGCTCTACACAACTTCGACACATCCCGTGCTGCTGAAGGGATCCCAACAGCCAGGTCCCAGCAGCTGAGCACTCTGCTCCGTGGTCAGAGCACCCCAGGGGGGTCCTTTTTGTTTCTGTGGCAGGAACAGCAAGGAAGCAGACAACAAACCCCCCAGCTGCACCTCCAGAGGCACGTGTTGTAGCACACAGCGCATCTGCGGTCTAGAAGGCTGTTTTAAGGCAGAAACAGTAAATCACAGCGAGCAGGGTGAGAAAGGTGTGAAGCCTGGAGTGCTCTGTAAAACACGAGGGTGGAGGACAGATCCCTGGAGAGTTGTAAAGAGCAGATCTGGCTAAAGTAACACTAGCTAGCACATACCTAGGTTATATATCAAAAGCCCTTATATACTTCAGGAGGAGTGCCAAAATCAGGGGAGAGTTCACAGCAGTTAAATCTCTGTATGTCTGAGTCCGTGGGCTCTGTCCCAGGGAACTGAACTCAGATGCCTCTGAAGTAGAAGGCAGAAGGAGGTTTGGCTGGGGGGACACTGCAGTGACAGCCTAACCCCCCGGCAGGGGTCAGCGAGGGCAGCAGCAAGCAGCACTCAACAAAACAAGCCTTTTACAGTGACCCTGCACCCGCCACCAGGATCACCTGGAGGTACCAAAACATGAATCTCCAAAGTGCTCAAGGCAGGAGGTCCCAATCACATTAGTCACTGTTTCCCATGAAGGGACCATGAGGTCCCCTGGAGACTGTGACACCCTGCAGGTGCTCCTGCCATGCCGAGCTGCACAGCTCTGAGCAGCCCCACCGAGCCCCGTTCCAGCAGGACAAAGCAGAGCAACAAAGACCCTGTGGGGCTGCTGGACATTCCTCCTTGCTCCTTGTCCAGACTCACCCCAGCTAGAGCACGGCATCAAGCACAAATCTGTGCGTGCATGTGAAAAATTTGCACTTGGGTCCAGACAGTTGGCTTTCCCCAAACCAGGGCTTCTCTCACCTACCCTGCACAAGGTCCACAGGCACTGTGGTGTGCCGTAGTGCTTACTCGATGGAAATTAAATCAACTCGGCTACAAACAGGTTACTACAGCCCCATGACAGCCTCAGCTCTCCAGGTTCTCCAGGCCTTCAGGAAGGTTGTGAGCCCAGGAGCCACCAGCCTGTCCCACATCCACGTCTGACCTCTCTGCTCACCAGGACTGGACTTGGTTTCTAGGTCGTCACACCCTGAAGGCAAATTTTCACCAACGTAGCCCAACGGATTTCCAAAGATGACACAAAAAGAAGCTAGATCAGAAAAATGCAACAGGAGAGGAGAAAAGAAATTAAAGGTTGTGTTCTCACACACTTCATTGCATTCCTCTTTGCAGCCTCCACATAAATACAGAGTGTTGTTCCACACAGCACTTGAGCACATGTGCTGCTGAATGAGAAGAGGGCTGAGTGTGTAACTGTGTGCCTTGCAGCCAGCCCTGTCCCCATCCAACCTGCCCATGGGCAGCAGCTCTGATGCCTGCCGTAATTAAGCCCTACTTTTATTTGGTCCCTAGGAACTGTCATAATAAACTCAATGAATAATGGATGCATTGCTTAACTGAGACTATGAACCAGCTTGTAAAGAATTCAAGAAAACTCTCCATCTTGCATTGCAAAAGGAATGTGACATCCAAGAGGAGTATCATTAGCAGTGTCATGCCTGCACTCCTGGTTTCTCAAAGTCAACAGAACTCTTCAAGCATGAGCAAAAATTACAGGAACAGACCTAGGGCATTAGTGTCTTCCTTCCTTGTTAGGTCACTGAAAACTCTCTGTGTTCCCAGAAGTCTAAATTGCTCCCAGCAAATGCTTTGGATGGGTGCGAGCACCATGCCCATGTTTAAAAAATCACAGTCCTTGGTGGCGATGGAGAAGTTTTTGTGAACACCGTGCTCAGAGCAAACATGGCAATGAGTGGCACGGAGACGGGCTGTGTGCTGATCGCGTTTTCTCAGAGGATCTGCACAGAACACCCATACGGAGGCAGAGATTATGAATCACATCTGCCAGTCAATTCTTTAAAAATGGTATTTCCCGTGTAGTTATCACTGGAAAGTGCCAGGAAAACAGGGTCTTCAAATGAAACAGTTCCCAAACAGAATCTGTTCAAGGCAGTACAATATGTTTACTTTAAGTCATTTTTTTAATTAATAACGTTCAGTAACCAAATAGAGTCAAAGGTCGATCATCACACAGATGCTATGCCTCCCTGTTAAGATGATTATTAAAGCATAAACCACAAAGCTATCTTCATTTGAACAGGGTTCTTCTTCCCATCTACTTTCAGATTAACATTGAAGTACGACTTTTTCTAGATCACAGAGCACTATATCCTTTTGTCTCTTTAAATATGAACTATCTAGAAAAGAGAACGGAGCATAACAGTATTCTGATTTTTGTCTCTCAAGTCTCAGGCTACATACTCAGTTCCTTCACTGTTTCTGAAGTCAATTCTGCCAGCCAACCTCTTGCTGTGTGACACATCTTCTGGAGTCTTGCAGCGCGTCAGTGGTCTGTTCACCGTGAGCAAAGGTGATGCGATATGTCCCATATTCTTCCTCCCAAATTTTCAGACAATCTCCGAAGGGCATTTTGTTGCTAACAAACAGATTATGACTCACTGCAACATTCAAAATTACATTCCTGTAATTTCCATTTTTACTTTGCTCATTCAAATATAGCTCGTTGTGGCTTGCCCAGGTTCTGTTTAGCAAACATTCACTAGCTGGCCTCATATGGCAGTAAAGCATGTTCGAACGTCAGCTCAAAATGAGATCTAGGCAGGACAGTGTTAGCACAGACCAGTTTCTATATATGACAAAAAGCAAAGTGAAGAAGTCCAACTGAAGAAAGGCTCTGAGATATCAGTGTCTCTTTAATACCAGTAACACAGTGTCAAAAAAAAAAAAAAAAAAAATGAAAAGCAGGAGCTCAAGCCCAACAAGAGTGATCACAAAGAGCCCAAGATGAGTAGCAGCCAACCTGACACTTCCCGCAAAACACATCACCCATTTGTGTCATCACAACATCAGCACATTATCAAAAGCAGCTTCTATAGTTACTCTCCAAGATGTGGGGTCATGGTGCTCATTATTTTGGCCAGTTATGTGAGCACCGCACAGATATGACTTTAGCTGCCACCATATCACACGGCTACCTTTCATGCTAGCCACCTTATCAGCACCAGGGAAGAGGTAGTGTTCAAACCTGGATGCTTCCTGGATTTCAACCTCCTGCATCTACACTACCCTGTGTGCAACCCCAGAGCCCTGAGCCCCGCTCGTACCAGCACCCTGAAGAAAGTGCTGGATGCAAATGCTTCTGCCCGGCTGGGGACTGGGAGGACTCGCCCAGCAGCTGCCTGAGCTGGACAGAGCCTTTGGTACCAAATGTGCAATGAGCTCTGACTTAGCACCCCAGATTTCATTCCAAATCTGGTGATATTTAGACTCTAAGAACATCAGCTGATCACTCAGGAGGATGCCACAGGGCCGGGACCATCTCCCCTAATGTGCAAACTGCTTCAGGACAACAGAAGAGGAAGACAGACATTTCTATGGCTGGTTGGGAGCTGAGGCACTGCTAAGATATGGCACTATTTTTCTACTCTGCAATTCATACAGTTACCAGTCACAATATCTGAATACAGGGCTTTTTAAGACGAGACTCATTTCAACAGTTTCACCTTTATAATGTAGTCCTTTAGTTTAAGGACTACATTATTCTTAGAACATCTTTAAGATGTTTTATTAATTCTTTCCTCTAAGCTGATTACCCAAAGCAATGCTCATGCTTTACTATCATGATTGCAATGCAAGCTTTCGCAGCTCCACACAGCAGCTCTCACTGGGCAGTGTGGTGAAAGAAAAAGCAATATATTCTACCTTCCCTATGGTAGCACCAACTCTAACACGACCACCCTGGAGCTGATGGGATGCCTTGAGTCAGGCAAGGATTGCTGTTTTCTCCCCAGCCTGGCTCTGGCTCCAAGTGGTCATGCAGAAACTTCATTACCCCACTACCCATCCAGCTTTCCTCTCCCATTCCCAGCCTTCCTCTCCATGTAGATGCCCCAGAACAGCCTTATCTGGAGCATCATAGCCCTGAAACTCCTTGCAGACATTGCCAAGTCTACAGGCAGAAGAGATGGAGGAGAAAACCAAATGGTGCTAAAATACCCGCTCTTGAAGAAATAAGTAGCTCAGAAGTTAGAAGTGATTTGGGGAATGAAAGAGGCCATGGATTTCTGTTCATCAAGATGCTAAAGATACTTAAGAAAGCATTTTAACCAAGTAACTGCATTTTAAAGGAACTTTTGTGGAGCAGAAACATCCCAGATAACAACAGGCTCAGCTTGATTTGATTTTCCTAGGACCCAGACGAGTTATGTTCTTAGGTAAAGACGACGTCTGGGTTTTTGCTGGGTTTTCTTTGTTCTATATGTTCCCAGAAGAACATTGCCTAAATGTCTAAGGGTCTTGGCATTTCAGCATTTTCTACAGCAATATTTATCTGCCTGTCTACCTAATCTAAATGACAGTCATGAAACAGGCTCTCTGACATCCATTTACAATTTCTCCAGAGTAAACACACCAGAAGCTGCTAAATGTTCTCTCTCTACCTATTGTACATTCTCAGCTATACTTTACATTACAGTAAATGTTATGTTTACATAATATATACTTCACATTACAGATTATGTTACTGTACGCCTGGTACAGCCTGCCCAAGACCTTTCAGCATCCAGCTCTGTTCTCTGTTGCACACAACTTAGCCACATTTTAGCTCCCTGCGTTGCAGTTTTCCAAAATAGGCAACTACCTCAAGCTGGATTTTTAAACTATTTCCAAGATTATATCTAATAAAACAGATGTTTTTAACAGCTTAATCCCCCCTCTCCCATGACACTCAAACTAGACAACAATTTCCCTGAGAAATTCTCACGTCCATATGATTTGGGACAAGACTTGTGATTCGGAGCATTCTGAGGTTTGCCCGAGGCACACCGCTATAACAGGTTGTCATTTTCCCTGCTTTACTTATTCTTCTTGTTGCCTATTTTTCCCTTCTCTAAATGAGACAGAAGAATGGAAAAGTAACCTGTTCCAGTGATCAGCTGACAAAGTCTGGGATTTTTGGAAAGGACCAAATGAGTTCTGAAGAACCTAAAACAACTCCATACATTGGCATCATCCTTCTTCTCACAAAGCGATATCTGTAATGGAGAGGAATCACAGAATGGTTTGGGTTGGAAGGGACCTCTAAAGATGTCCAACCCTCCTGCCACAGGCAGGGATATCTTCCCCTAGATCACATTGCTCAAAGTCCCAGATGAACAAATAAATCTAATAAATTAGCTAATAAACCGAACCTCTTCTCTATGGTTGTACACTGGTCTGCAGACACACCTGAAGACTGACCCATTTATTACCTAGTATACACCCTGTCCTCAACAGGGCCAACTGTGCACTGGCTTATTTGACTAAATTTTAAAAATAAATAAATAAATTGGCAGATATATAAATAAATAAAGGAAACACAACACCCCTGTGGACTCCAGGAGCTGCTAATACTCATTTTAAGTTGTGACCTAAGATCTGAACCTAGATATCTAGAGGATATTCACCTTTTAAGCCACAGTTTCCAGCTCCTTGCTTATGGCTCATTCCTTAACGCAAATAGAATTTGACGGTATCGGGTGCATAAATCAACGATGTGGCTAAAGTCTCAGTCAACTCTTCTCAGAACAAATGTTGCCATTTAAAATGTGGCAATCAAGCTTGTAAAGGGAAGGAAAGAAATGTCACTTGCAACCCAAGTGATTCTGTTAACAACCTGGGTTCCTGCTTCAGGTTTTTGTCTGATAAAACCACTTATCCAACTGTATGAAAGGTCACAAGCAGTTGTTGGAACAGTGGAAAGTCCACACGAGGTTTTTTTTGCCGTCCTGCAACTTTTGTTTATACTTTTAGTTGAATCATTATTTCGGTTCCTGAAGCTGAGTCATTTCATCTGTCTCGCACACAAACACGCACAGCACAGCTCTGCACGGCGGAGCTGGCACAGAACAAGCCTGTAACCTCCGTTTTACAGGAGCGGTGATTTCCCTGGGTGTGAACCTGCACCGAGCGGCTCCACTCCTTCCAAGGCATTTGCACAAGGATGCACAACTCCGGGGGAAAGAACCGCATTGCTCACCAAACCTCATCCCAGCGGATCCCAGGACAAACCCCAGGCCTCGATCACAGTCTGGCTGCGCAGACGGAGCCTCCGAGGAGCGACTGTGTGTAACACGTGTTGGCACAAGGAAAAGGGTTCGGACGGGACTAACAACTTTTGAAGGTGTGGAAACTCAGTACCAGTATCGTGTGCTAAAATGAGGTGCTCCTGGAACACCTGTGAATGTCCTTCTACGCAGCCTAAGTAATTAATTAATTAAAAGAGGTATCAACTCTCTGAAGGCTGTTTCTCCAGCTGCCTTCGCATGGTACGCACATGCCCTTTGTTGAAATATTAAAAGACTTTGACAACCACAAGTGTTACTAAAATAATTTTCCCACTCATGCTCCCTCCTCCTCCTTTATTTCAAGTCTATATAAAAACTTTTGCTAAAGATTCAGATTCTCCCACTGAAACCAAGCGTGTCTTGTCTGGAAATAGTTGTTCTCCCTGCCTCAAAAAGCACCCAGAGCGGATGGCCATGGACAAGATGCTCTGCTATCACAAGCTCACGCTGTGTCTCCAACTACACATCAGAGGAACAGCTGGAGGGAGGTATTAACTATTATAGGCTTTATAGACAGGACCAACATCTGGCTGAAAGGGAAAAGAGAACAATTCACATCAGTATTGGGGATGTCAAAGTGGATCCGAGTTTAAAATCTAATGCTCAGCTTCAGTGACAGGCCAGAGCAAATGAGTATACTCCCAGAAAATGCTGTTCAGGAACTGGAAACAGGGGATCCAAGCTAACAGTAAAACACTGCAAGTCTTCTCTAAAGAACTGGGAAAAAAAAGGTCCTTTTAAAAGTTCAAGAGCTGCAGTCCTCATTTTGGAGGAAACAGGGCTGCTTGCATCAAGCTTTATTTTTACAGGGCATGAATCATTTCTCACTTGAAGGGAGCTGGGATCACTCTGCTATCGGTATCTCCGCCACCAGCAACACTAAAAATACAAAAAGCTCCGACGTCAGCCACGGCGCGTTGTCAGTCTGGACCTTTCTACACCATCCCCATATCTCTCGCATCTGCTGACACAGAGCAGGAGCAGGTGCTGACACCTTTCAGATCAGTCTATTTAAGGACCAGGCCCACCTGCGGCATGCACACACACACACACACACACACACACACACACACACACACACACACACACACACAAAGGTCTTGCTTCTCCATTTATCCTCAGTAGTAAGTATTTGATTTTTTTTTCCTCCTGTTGTGAGAAAGAACGGCAGCCTATAATTACAGCTAATATCATACAGGTTGCCGTGCTGTCACTCCCTTCTGCCTTCAGCCATCCTTGAGAACTGTAGGACCGCACCATCACCTTTGCTGCACTGAACTCGTTGCTTAGTTCACGCCCAGCTCAAAAACTCACATAGTTGTGACTTTTCGCTTAGAAAAGGATGAAGTGTTAACCAGAAAGCAGCAGCAGATCCTCTTCCAAAACCCCTTTGCCTTTTTATGTTTTAATTTGCAGCAACGGCTCCATAATATACGTTACCCAAGTTTGTCTACCAAATCACAGCTAGAGAGGAAGCCAATAACGAGCCCTTCATTTTAATTGATTGTTTACTTATACTTTTAACATCCACCCCCTCCGGAAAAAGAAATTATCTTGCAACATATGAAGATAGCTGTGCTAATTACAACTTCGGTTGCCATGAAACCGTCTTCAAATGTGGTCCCTCCCATCTTGCTACAAACAAGGTCCTGGGGTGCGGTTTGCTCAACATGGAGCAGTATCTGCCATTTAACTAACAGTGCACGTTTTCACATACAGTAGGACTGTGCAACCACATTCCACTAGTTGTTGTAGAGTCCAGAACTGTTCTTTGCACCAAAGTCCATTGGATATAGCCTCTGGTGGAAAAGAGAAATATGTTCAGGGAGAAATTGCTTTGAACCAGTATTTGGTTGCAAAGCTGGAATTTGGGAGATGGGCTTTGGTCTCACCTCCTCTGGCCATTGTAACAAGCCAGCTGTAAGTCAAGCTTCCTACCAGGTTTGATCTAGCAGAAGACTGATCGGGTGGCCTGTTTTTTCTCATCCTCACTTCCATGATAAGCGTTTTGTCTAAGAGAAATGAAAAAAAGAAAAGACACTTTGTAGTGCTGTTGGACCTGCTTTGTAACAGCTGTAGTTTTGTTGAACATGAAGGTTCAGGACTCACTTTTTGTCTCGTTTACACAAGATAATGTTTCAGTGGCACGGGAATCTCATCTCGTTTCCCTTGGCAGAGTTGCTCTTTTGTGTCCTATCTTTAGCTAACTAGGTGATAAGCTGATATTTTGAAGTATAAGGGTACTCTGTGTATGTTAACAGGAGTTTTGATACCCAAGTGAATTTCAAGTTGGCATGATCTATAAGCAAGAATTTGTCTGGCACCACAGAAACAAAGCCAGGGCAGAACACGTCTCTCAGAAGGCAAGGTAAAGGACCCTGCCAGTATTTTCACTTGCCCAACAAAGCAATGGAAAGATAGAGATGGCCTCAAAATTCATTATTGACACGCACCAAGCCTAGTCTCCAACAGAACAACCAACATCACCTTGGAGGCCACAGTGCCAGCAAGCCCAGCTGCCAGAGAGGAACAGGGCAAGGAGCTGCTCTCCAGTAACTGCTATTTAAAAGAGAAAAAAATGTGTTCAATTCTGAAATTTTTTTGTTGTTCTCTTCACAAAGCAGATTTGGAGAGTTAACACTCACGCTGACCCAAAACAGTGTCACTGTTCATTAGTAAACAAGAGTTTTAAAACCAACTATTCCTACAGAACCAAAAGCAAGCCAAGATACACTTGTCATAAGACAGTTAAAAGAAAATGCTGCCCTGACTATGGAGATCGCTGGCCAAGTCACAGAGGGCTCTTGTTCCTCTGCTGCCATGTGCTGCTGCACACGGGTTTTGCTGCAGAACTTCATGCAGCAGAGACAAAACACACACTCTCCATGCCCAGCACTCAGACTCCCAAGTGCATTGCCCTTCTTTTAGTTCCCTGTCTTTGCACAGATTTATATCAGAAATTTTGTTGGATCACTTCTGTGGGGGACTACGGTGGGTCCGTGGATTCCCTGACGGAGGGCATGGGAACAGAAATTAGCCTTGAAGATATGAAGGCCTACCCGTGAGAAAGATGGGAGTAAAGGAGTATCCGGAGATGTTAAGGATGTACCCGTGAGAGAGAAGGGAGTAGAAGAGTAACATTGATGATAGCAAAATTAGCCAATGAGATGTTACTGCTGTAACTTGTAACCAATAGTGAAGAGACACATGAATTGGTAAAACTGTATAAAAATGCACTTGTGGCAATAAATGGCATCTACTACTTTCATCCTGGAAGAACTTGGTCCATGTCGTTTGTCCGTCTCAACCACGACACACTTCGACACTGAGCTATGTTCTGCAGTAACTGTGAAATCCCTGCGTGGTAGCATAGACATAACAGAGACATCAATGCAAAGGGCCTGCTATATATCTTGCTCGGTGCCCTGTATAACACAAATGGCATTTATTCCCACTATCATTATGCCAAACCCAAGAGAGTTTCATCTTACAGGAATTTTTCCAAGTCTCATCTCAGTGAGGAGTCGGGGGGGGGGGGGGGACAGGACAATTATCCTTCCCTGCCACCCCCCAAGAAAAACCAAACCAAAACACATGGCTTCAGGCCAATATAGGGCTCTCCCAACCTCCGAGCTAAACATTAGAATACTTTAAAAACAAACAACTATTTTATAATGAAGCAGAAAAATGGAAGGACTGCAAATACAAATGCTACAGGCTTCTCCTTACATCTGTCCTTCACAGTCATTTGCTTCCTCTGTCTCACACACCTTTTTTTAAGATAAAATCTTATCTTCAAAGCTACCTTTTAAAACCATTACCAACTGCCTCACTGTTTTTGTTTTGTTTTTCCAGCTGATCAAAGCTGGGTTAGATGCCCCTAAGAGAAAACTGAGATTTCTTCTCCCCTGGTCCTGAGACATTGCACGAGCACAGGCTGCGAGGGTGGCGGGGACAGTGATGCTGGAACTACCCTAGAGCTTGACCCTGAAACCCCGGATTCATTCACTCCACAAAGAAAATACAGCCAGGGTCATTGATAACTGAACAGCAGGTGTTGCATGAGCACTGTAGTCCATTTCGGTTGTGAGAAAAGGGTTGCTATTTGCCAAACTTAGCAGCCCCTGCTAAGCCATGAGCCCCAGAGCCATCAATCTGAAGTACACAGTGACCACAGAAGAGCTGCTAATTGCACGCTGCTATTACTATGTGATTTAGTCACTCCTGTATTTAATAGCTGTCAACTCTGCATTTATATTCAAGACAGAGATACAGTCCCATGTTAACATTAGCAGCAGCACTTCCTAAAATAGGTTTTCAAGAAAAGCTTTACTACCAGGTCCTGAACTCATTCAAATCAGCACAGCCCACTGACGCCAGCAGAGGTTCAGTTCATACCAGTCAGGGACAGGACCAATCGCTATTAAACTTAAACCACTCTGGGTCTGCGTTTGAACCAGGCTGATTGTGCCCAAACTACTAAGTGCTTGCAGAAGGCTGATGGACTCGTGTTATTGATTGGGATGATGTGGCTGCCAACAGAGGGGCTGCACAGAGCATTTCAAAGCCCAGTTTTGTTGCGACACTAAGCTGCATTGTCCTGTAAAAGCCTCGGAAAAAGGCTGTGATCAGAGCTTGCTTAAACTTGGAATCAGACCCCTCCTAGAAGCGCTGCTAAAAACTCCATGAGGCAGCTGATTAGTTAGGTCTCACTGCTCTTGCCTTCACTCCCTATTGCTTGGGAAGGGCTTTTCTCCTCCAAATTTTATCCACTTGCTTGTATCCCTCTTACAGCCTCCAGCATCCTGGGCTTCTTTGCCTTTTCCATCCCCACCACCTCCTCATGGTAAGGACAGAGCTCCAGCATAGACCACAAACACCCAAGCCCAGTGGGCACCAGCCTGGCCCCCTCAGCACCGCTGGTATCTGGGGACTGCTGGCACAGGCTATGGGGCATGTCCCTCACGCTTGTGAATGATCTCCTTGCAATTTCACTATCGAAATTGGGAAAAGCTTATTTAATGCTCTCCTGAGTTTTCCTAGAGGGCTGATTCTTTACTGTTGTCCTTAAAAAACAGAAGTATAATTGGGATTTCCTTTAGTCTGACACTAAAAGGTATAAAATAATACAGATTTACATTATGTTCCCCCTTATGGGATCCCTTGGCCCTTTACAAACTGCACAAGCATAAGAGAACAACACAATAAAACATGCAAACATGTTAACTGAAATACGTATCTTTAAAATTTCAGTGCCTAGGTATTTCCCACCAATAGTCTGCAGTATAAACCAGTGAAATCAGGCTAATACCACAAAAGCAAACACTACTTTTCACTTTGCAGTCAAACTAAGAGGACACAGGAGGAGAGTGAGCAAAGCCCCTCCTGGTGCAACCAGGTTCAAAGCCATTTGGGCAGGGGCTTTACATCTGTTTACAAAGTCCAGCTCTGACCCAGCTCCTCAATGTGCATCCAGCTTTGTGGAAAAGACGAATATCGCTCCAGTTGCTGAGGCTCAGCAAATTTTGGGCCAACCTCATTCTGTGGGAAACAGCTTCCCAGTTTGGACCACTGGCTGCCAGCTTTCTACGCTGTCTGGGCACGGCCAGCTGCTGTAATATCTTAACTAAACTGGATGGAGAGGTCTCAAAGGTACTGCGTATCACATGAATACACCCAATCTAGTCCTCTATTAAGGAATCATTTGCTATAATGTAAACAGGTGGTTGCTCCCTGCAGGGAGCAGTTACAGAGCAGTCCTTCATCCAAGCACGAATAACAGAAAAGGGGCCTAGATAATAATTGTGGAAAAGCAGAGTTCAAAATTACCCAAGCATCTGACTGCCAGGGCTTGAGGCCACCACTGCTCCCACTGGCATTACCCGGCGTACCTCGATGAACCCTGTCTCTGGTTCAGACGTAGGAAAGGTTGTTGTGAAAACAACACTTTGGATCACAGCAGATCACTTGGCACTGAAAAATGCTTGTATTCAATTGTTCTTCAGTTCTGTTACCCTTCTGGCCATCTTCCTAAATTTGACAGCAACGTCTGTCATGTAAAACCAATTCTGGATGTTTTTTTTAATGTCTTTAGATGAACATGCTGCATTTTAAATGTTAGAGGCTGATGAGAGCAGCAAATAAGGGACTAATGTATTCCAGTGGAGTTACAGAGAATGAGGTTAGCAAATGTCTGTCCTGCAGTGTTGCTGAAACCACAGTGGTCTAAGGGTGGCTAAACGATTAACATCTCCCTAAACTTTAGCAGCATCTACTTCAGACCTGAAAAAGATCTCCAGGGCCACTTCTAGTCAGCTGTATTCCCAGCTGTAGCAGTCAGTTTATTCTGAGATATTCTTCCCCAAACCTTGTCTTGCTGGTGGTACTAGCATCTGTTTCACTATTTCCAACATCTTGCATTTAACAGACAAGTTTTACAAGGCACAAAACCCAGTTTATCATCCTGGACAACTTCTCGTAAACAGTTACACAACTGGAACAGCAGCCGAAGAGGGCAATGAGCTTCCAACTGGAGTGCAACCACACAGGTCCCACACCTGAGCCTGTCTCCACCAGGACAAAGACTTCACCTCCAATACGAACAGGCTGTTTGCCAGTGCTGGCTCCTCTGGTCCTGCGTCCGAACATTCCAGATTTCATAAAAGGCCTGGGAATGGGGATCATGTCACTAAGCACAAGAGAACCCAAGTTTCCATTCATGTGGTTAGAAAGTAAAAAGGAAAAATCCCTTCTAACCAGATTTCTGATTGCCCAGAGGCTTTCAGTGCTTCAGGTCTCGATTAACAGCTGTCCAGCAGAGACACACTGGTTTGCTTTCTGAATGAGCGGTGCCCACAACACTGTCAAAGCTCTGACTCAAAGCTGTTCGTGGGGAAGGGGATTGCAGACACAGCCTGTGGGACAAGCGTGAACACCTGCCCTGCTCAAGCCTGTCTCAGAAACCATTCAGAAGGACTTCAGGAGATTAGCCCTTCAGGCAGAGGTGAATTTTAGGCATCCTTCTTTGATATCACAGAGACACCACCAGTTTCTACTACTGTCAGTAGAAGCTAACGTCAGGCCTCTGCAGGCAGCCCTGTGACCTTCTCTTTAAAGATTTATCAGCTTTACACCATAACACTGATATCAGCCAGCTTTTCAAAACAGCCTCCAAGTGCACAGGCATGAGACTGCTCATAGTTACCCTGATTAAGCCTAGAGAAGAATTCATCCCTTATTGCTAATAGGGGAAACAACAAAAAATGAAGCTGCTGTAAATAAACCAAAGTAAAGGCCAATTTCTGGCCTCAGCTGTATGCAGGCTGGAGGGGGTCACTTGAGGAAGATGAGATAATTGATTCTGGGGAAGGATGCCAAGGACCGGGCTGCATCCCTGCCTCTGTGCCTCGTGCTTCACCAGCACCAGCATGGCAAATTCTGCTTATTTCTTGTGTAACCAGATGGACTCTGGCCTCGACTACAGTCACACGGGGACAGCTGCAGCCAGCCTGGAGACATCCGTACCAGCAGCACAGGAGATAGACGAGATACCCATAAGCAGCCCGGCTGCAGGGGCACAGGATCAGTGCGGGGAAAACCACCTGAAAACAGTCATTGCAGGGGAGTTTTTCAACAAGGGGGTAAACAACTGCACCAGAGGCTCTGCTGACACAGGCAGGCAGAGCTCCATGGACATCAGTGCCTCTGCCAGCGGTTGGCAGCTCATGGTTTGGCTCCGAATGGCTTTAACAACATCAGCACCTGCTACGTTTCAGGACGGAGCAAGATGACTTGAGGTTCCTTAGACCACCTTTCAACCCACAGTGAGGCGAAGCTGCAAGGGAAGGGCTGATGCAGTATATACACGAAGCAATGAACGAGTTTACTAAAAGAGCTCCCCTTGTGACAGCATCTTTCTCGCCATAAGGTTTCAGAGCACAGCTGTATTTGTCAGTCTTTTTTCTCTTTATTAAAAATAAAACATTCAAACCCTGCAACTGATTCAGATGAGAAGGCTATAAATATTGCATACATGCTCTGCATGAAAACACTGTGCAGTCTCACATAATTTTCTTTTAGGAAAACAACATTTTCAAATTACAGTAGTAGAAGGATCAATTTATTTTGCTCCTCCTGGCACTGTTGTACATCTCTGCATTTCCCTCCTTGATGAATTACATCTCACAGAAACCTAGCCTGGCTCTCAACTACTCTAAAACCTGAGCAAACACAGGACTGGGCTTGGCTTTAATCCACTCTGATGCTTTTGCTAGTTAAGGACTGTGAGAGGCTATACCTATCTCAGGGAAACTTAGGCTATGCTTGTTATAATGCTGGCAACAGAAAATAAAGCAAATTCTACCAGCAGTAACAAGGGACTGGGGTTGGGACAACATCTGGGTTTCCAGGGAAAACTCCTAGGAGTTCATTATGAGGGAACTATGTCCTTTTTCTTACCATTTCTTTATTCAGGCAAGACTGGATGTTTCAGTCACATTAAATGGAGAGTCATCCCATTACTCCTCATGGGAAACTCATTCCTGTCTTGAGTTCAAGTTCGCTACAGCTGAAGGGAGTTGTGTAAAAGGAGTCTGTTAAAATGTAACCAGTCATCGGATGTGCCAGTTAATCATCTACTTCAAAGCTTCCCTCCTTTGATAATAATTTTCCATGGTTGCAAAATTAAAGCTTAACTGGTCATTGGCTTTGAAAATGACCTTGTCTGACAGCGAATATAGAAAAGGAAACAACAGTAACATGACCTTCTTGTGTAAATTCTAGATGGAGACAGAAAGGGAGAAAAATACTAATGGCAATTTCCAATTGACTCAGTGATGTGTATCAACCAGCTTGTAACCTTTCCCCGATCATCTCCAGGAACCAAAGAAACACCAGCTCTTGCTTCCAGGTGCTGTAGCATCCGCTTACAAAGGCAGCCTGAACGCTGTATTTTATCTAAGAGTCCCAGCAATGCAGTTTATTAGAAACAAAAGACACACTCTGAGGAAAGCACAGAAACAGTACAGCTTTGGGATCTGACCGACAAGGTGCCAGCAGGGATGGACCCCTGCCTCGTCAGCCACCCTGACTGCAGGGCCGGGACACTGCTGGAGAAACGACTGCAGGAACAAGCTGGTCCCAGAGTCAGCAACGACCAGGATGAGCTGATCTCTCTTGACGAAATACGATGGAAACATCATAAAGTAGTATTTAAAAATCCAAACTGTTTCTAAACAGATACAGAGCGTGACAACCGGCCTCACCACATGCGGCATCAGCAGAAACAAGAGGTTAAAACACCGCTTTCAGCTGGACTCGCAGGGTTAACACAATTGTACTGCTCAGCCTGCTGCAACTCCAATGTTACGCACAGAACTATTTTAGCCTGTTAACGGTAGGATGGAAATGAATCCTAACTTTTCCTAGACAGGCAAACAGCTCCGCAAAGCAAAGGACAAGAATAAGATGCAAACACCACGAGATGTGAAAACCTCAACTCATCACGACGCCCACGCCAGATCTCACCTGGCAGCCGGTGTCCACTCCAAAGAGATGCTGGCAAGTCAGGGCCGGTCCCACACATGGGCACCAGAAGAATTTTTTGGGGTGGGGCACAAGTGCAACATAATTCGCTACCAAATTTAAGGAAACTTAGTCAAACAGTAATGTGGATAAGTGACTAGACAGATCATCAAAACAGAAAAAGGTCTTAGCATGAGTCTTCTCTTTTCCAAAGCACCTTGCTTAAGACTGACAACTCCACTAACTAGGAGCAAAATTTAAGCTTAAAATCCTGGAAAACATGACTCAGTCCAGAGAGATGATAAATCAACAAAGTGCCCTGGTTTTGTGTAATTATTTATCCCTTGACCTAAGATAAAATATAATTTAAGTTCGTCAAACCATAGGGAGAGTTGAGCATCTAACAGAATACATCTAAGTAATTTATTTTTTTAAGGTTTTTGGATCAAACCACACAGAAATAAAAAATTTTCAAAACTCCTCACAAATCAAAAGCTCCCCAGCCAGAAGGCCCCTTCCTTCCCTGATCGTGCCCACTGGTGATCTTGGTCTCACTGGACACTGCTTCAAGCCATCTTCCCTGGATAGATTGCCCAACAGCTGGAAACCTGGTGTTCCCAGATCCACTCAGCTATTTTGTGCAGAAAAATGGGCTATCAGATCACCTACTCAGTAAGATCTTGCTGGTTTGGAGACTGCGCATGAGGAAACTTGGAGTCGCACTTTGGACTCTGCAAAAGTTCAGACCCTGAAACAACCTTCATTTCAACAACCTCGGTTTCACGGCAAGTACAGCAACCAACTCCAGTGACACCGCTGGCAGAGACAGCTTGAGATCACATAAGGGGAAAAAAAAACAGTAAAAAGGAAGAGAGGGCACTTGGAAGAGTCTTGCAGCTGTGGGGCATCGAGTACTTATTGTTGTGTAACAGGAAAATTCTCCAGTGCCAGAAAGAGCACAAAGATGCTGTTTATATTTCAGCAAGGTATTTTGTACTAAATTTCCCTGCTGATCCAGATGTCTTGTGATAGAAAGTGTCTGCTAACAGCAATCACATGTTATTGTATTTTTCCCTTCCACCTTCAGGTGTAAGAGACACGATGCATCACTGTACAACAGGAGAGGAAGAAGATGCTTCCTAATTTCCCATAGGATGAAATATTTATCCTGTAAGTGTGGATTAACTGAATAACTTGCTAGCTGTATGTCAAGGCTTGTAAGAAGTGGTGACTAATCCTAGCTAGTGGGGATTAACAATGTTTGCTGTGGGAAATGTGCCAGACTTTTCAATTATATCATGTCTTACAAAGAGACTGCAACAGTTCCACATGAATACAACTGTGTTCTTGCCACAGCACAGTGATAACAGGGTACGTCCTTTCTGGTTTTTAAAGCCACAGACTAGAACAAGCCTTAGCAAGAACATCATGTGGATGGACAGCAGACCAGAGTACGTTCTTCTCTTAGAGTGGGGTAAAGGGAGCAGAAGGATAGGGTGTGTAGCCAGGAAGCCCTGAAGTTACACCTGAAGAAGCTACAGGTGAGTGTGCATCACCTGTGCTACCCTCGGAGGTTTGCACACACACACTCATGCACTTTCCAGACAGAGGGAGCACCAAAGCTGCGTGAGAAATAGTGTTGAAGATCCAGGCTCCAAGGAACACACGAGGCCACTTTGACAGTTGTGGAAGACCACACGGCCAGAGTCCTCACCATCACGAGGGAAAAAAGCAAAAAGAGGTAAAAACTGCTAAGGAAGAGTGTGACCACTCCAGCTGGTACAAAAACCATCAGCAGCTCAATTCAGACTTAGTTACAAGACCATAAGTGAAAGCAAATGCAGTATCATAGCTCATTAATTCACTACTTTGGTGCCAGTCCTTCTATGGGACCCAACATCTTCTGCACCTGCAAAGCCAAGCGCTTGTGTTTAAGTCTCCATTTTCAAGCCTGAACCCTTTAGAGGAATCTGATTTTGGACTGAGCTGGACACCCATGTGACAGCTACAGACAGTCCTCTCCATACAAGGACTTCAGCATAAACCAGCCAGTTCAGGTTAAGGACATTCAAACTGAGTACGATAGCAAGGATGCTGGTCACCTCGAGAGGAGGCACGACAAGCACAGAGGGGAATAGTGGGATGGGAACTGTGGTGAGCAGCACTGCTGGGACTAAAACGGAACTGCAAGAGCCTTCTGATGTTGTTCTACTCACTTTCTATGGTCAGCCACAACACTGGGGCAAGTGTAACTGCTGTGTACCAAGCAATCCCGGATGTTCTTGCAAGAAACCTTTCCTACGTGTCCTTTTCCAAGCAGCTGCACAAGGTAGCTATCATTGTAGAACACCAGATACAGATTAGTTTGGACACCTGGTTTTTGAGGTGCAGTATCCAGTGTCACAATCCAAACAGCTTGTGCATTCTTTGCCCTGCTCTTGACCTGTGTGCAGTTAGATTCACTTTGCCAGTAGTTAGTGGGCAAGGAAACACCCACAGGACATGGCCTGCAATGGGAATCCAGGTGCCAAAATACTATTTTTCTGGCCTCTGCTTTTCCGCAAAGCCGCCTGTTGCCCTGCCGCCTGTAGGCTCCATCACGGCTAAAGGAGAGTTCCTGCAGGGACACTGCCAGCGATGCAGCCAACTAAAAGCTCTGTCTGGCAAGTGCAAGCACCCTGTTGTATTCTTACCCAGAAAACCTTCCCTGTGCAACTGTGTTGTACAGAGGTGCAGCTCACTCAGCTTCTCCTTTCACGGCCTCAGCACAACGGGGAGAAACAAGACTCTTTACAGTACAGGAAAGAGGCCTGTGATACGGTTCTCAAAGCAGCTTGGAGTGATATAGCCCATCTTGGCCACTCTGGTGCATTTCCATGTACCCACAGCCAGAGCAAGGGCTTGACCCAACACCAGTTTGGAGTTTCCATCTGGTTTCAAAGACATCTGGATAAAAAGCAAACCAACATAAATACAAAAACAAAACAAAACCACAGAGGCTCAACTTGTAAGTATTGTTCTCTCACTCACTGACCTGACATCGTACAACACTCACGAGCCAAACCGCTTGTCTTCTGAGTATAACTCCTCTGCTAGTAAGCCAGCACTCCGGTGCACCCATGGGAGCTTTGTGCATGAAGACAACCCCCACTTCTGTGCTCCTCCTGGAGCTCTCTTAACAAGCTATGTATTAACCTTGACTTCTCCCACTGGTATCAGTAGATATTACTATTTAATACTGCTTAGTACTACTTAATATTGCTTCGTACTGCTCCAAGGTGCTTGGGAGTAACAGTAGCACAGAGGTAATTAGACGAAAAGGAGCATCTACTTATGAATAAGGTATATGCAGCTGAACAGAGTGTTTTGCAATGGCAACACGACCGCTGTTCCAGCACACCAGAGGTGGGCTCAGCATTTTCCAGATAGGTGACAGATTGGCTCCTGGTGACTGCACTCACCTCCACAGGGAGCTTGGCTAGAAAAGCAGAAAAAACCCACCACAAAATGGCCCCCAGTCAATTGACATGGCCATTCTGTGGCACAGGAGACTACCAGACATTGGTTTTCTGAATATTTCCATATGAAATATTTAATTTCTGATTTATTAGTTTAGCTGTAGTTATTTGCCAAACACAAACAAAACCACAAGCAGCTTAAGACTAGTTAAAAATTCACTTTGGGGAAAAAAACACAGGCTTGAAGCAGTACAAGTGCCAAAGGTGAGTTTAGGCTTCACAGGTTTTTTTCTGGCTACTGTTCATTGCTGGGCACCCAGTGGCTGATGCAGATGTGGTCAGATACCACCACCCCATTCTGCAGTCAAGAGACCAGACAGACAGGGCAGGGAAGGGCAGGACATCCAGGCAGCGCTGCTGCTCTGCTGAGCTATCACACCAACCAAAACTTTGGCCTGGTGAGGTTCTCATTGCTCATGTACGGACATCTCCTATGAGCAGAGACAAGTCTCTCCTCTCTGTAAGCCATTACTTAAACAAAAAAGTTAAACATTTCCATCAATTTCTCATTCCTACAATATTCCAAGTCCTCCATGTGATTTTCAGGTAGTTCTGAAATTTGCTTGGAGCTACAAGAAGCTTCTCTCTTTGATATGCAGGTCTCCAAGGTCGCATGAGCCAAAAACCAGAAAAGAGGTGTGACGTGGAGCAGGGCTCAAGCTGCCGCACTCCCCAGGCCTGCCTACCGACCTGGGGTCCCACGCAGCCAGGCTGGGCGAGAAAGCAGAAGCCTGAGGTGGGAATAAGGCAGGAGCAGCTGTAGGGGTGGCCAGGACGGACAGGGAGATCAGAGATGCGTGGGTTTGGGGTAGGGAGGAAGGTGGTAACAGTAAGACCTACTCCAAAAACACTTGGTTCTGCTGAATCAGATCCTTCAGTAAGATGTGGAACACAAAACCTACTCTGAACCTCAAAGCAAGCTTCAGTCATCTCTAGGCTGCTGCAAAGAGAGCTGCTCCCACGGTGTCTGAAGTCCTGTCTCCACCTGTCCGCTCCTGCCCTCCTTGTCCTGAGCATTATGTTTAATGAATCATGCACCAACCTCCCTCCTTGATTTATCTGCCAAAAAAAGACTTGCATGAAGCGGCAACTGAAGAGGTAGGATGCGATATTAATCAGTTTGAGTGCCTCTGAACCTGACCACATCCTGGTGCAGCAGCTCCTCACAGGTGTTCAGATACTGTGGTAATGGGTGTTTACACAAAAAAATACAACACAACAATTATAGCAACACCCAGTGAAGGAGAACCTTTGCCTTTCTGCACCACAGAGATGGGCTCCAGGGCTGTGCCCAGCAGGCTGATAGGAAAAGGAGTCATGTACTAATTTCCTTAAAACATGCCTTAATTAATATGCTCATCAATTCTATTACCAGGTGCTGTTTCCAACCAGCTGTGGGACAGAGGCCACTGCTAGCACGGACATCAAGCTGTACATCTGAGCATCCCAAGTCCTGATATCTTCAAAATGGACAAGCACCAGGAGCTGGACAGAAGCTGCACATGGCTACTGAAGGCCACATACATAGCTGAGTCAGTTCCCCATCCTCTTTTTATTTGCAACTTTGCCTTCTTCCCAAAGGACTTCACTGGCACACACAAGATGAGGAAAGAGGACACAGGAGCCACCAACACCACTTTCCCAAAAACTGCAGGAAGTTCTACAGCAAAGCTTTTCCGCTACCAATACACACAGAGCGCTGGTCGCAGGACTCTGCCACTCCATGCACAGACACTTCCTCAGCCTCACAGGGAGCTGAATGCCTGTAGCAGAAGAGACAACACCTACAGTGTGTCATAAGGAGGGAGCAGGAGAGACAAACCACACTCCCCACACATAGCCTAGGCCCCTGTAATAACAAAGCATTTACCAAATGAAAATAGACTTAAAGCAACTTCTGCCTGAGCCTTGTACCAGACTGGCTTTTTCTTTTGTCCCTCCATCAGGATGGCTCCCAACTCACCCCAGTCGTATCTACCTCCAGATACCCTCTCCTCCACCAGGTAAACCATCCTTCCTAACCACTTCCTGCAGTATTTAGTATGTGACAACAGTTTGGGGTGTTCCTTACAAGCAGCCCCATCCACTCACCATCAGAGCCTACAAACCTTTTGCCCAGTTCTGGCACGCCAGTCAGTGCACTCCAAACGTCACAAAAATCACCACCACAGTCACCATGCTCTTCACTGGACTTGCAAGCAACAAGTGACTTGCTCAGTGTCCTACAAAGGTCAGGCTCTTCTGGATATGAATTACAAACTTTCCTTGGGACTCTGCTGGACTTGACAAAGTGTACATTTATTTCACCATCAGAAGCAAGAGGTGGGAGAAGAAAGAGGAGCTTCCTTAGAAAAAGGGAAGAAAGGACATGGGCTGGGCAGTCCCTTTCCCCATCGTTTTTTGACCAACCTTCAGAGATTTCAGTGAAATGCAGAACTGTAATCAAAAATGTTACAGCGTATAACATTTTACATATATAAATCCCAAGATCCGCACTATACACAAATATTTCAAATAATTTTGTACTAAAACCCATACCCCCCTCCCCGGAAGCAATTAAAAAAGAATATACTCATATTCTTTGTTTAGCTCCCTTCCTTGTGTAAGGTACATATTTTCTTCTAACACAGTGGTAGGAGAGTTGAGAAATACAGATAGTTTCTCTTTTTACTCTTGATTATTATGTGCAATATTGACGGCTCCCACTCAGTAAGATTAGCTATATTTTGTAAACAGTAAATGCACTTTAGCAGTTTAGATTTTTTCCAAGGCTTTCCCAATTCTGCTGACGTAAAACTTCACATTGATCTATAAAAATCGCTCTTTCATCAAAATACCTTCTAAAAGGCCATATTCCTTTCTATGACAATGACCATGGTCTTTAACCTGTACTTTTCACCACCATTACAAAACCACACTCTCTAGACCTACATCACCACAGTTCTAACCAAGTTACAGTTTCAGTTGATAATATTTGACTTCTGATGACCCAAATATTCTGGAAAATATTCCCTAAATCGTGGATCTTTTCTCATTTTCCAGGCTTGATCCTCTGACCATTCTGGCACTTCCTGTCCAGAGAGATAAGAGCTGTATAATTTGTGAACCTTCCTAACAGGTTGGTTTCACACTTGCCTGTCTAGTATTTAAATGAACATTTTAACCATGTCAGATAGTGTTTAAAAAGTCTACTCCTGCACAGTATAAACATTACCTGAGAGTATTTCTGTAAAAAACCTGTATGAAATGCCTGTGTCTTTCAGGTCCTCAATATACACTTGATTGCTCAAAGCACTGATTTTGGGTATGTCTTAGTACAGGACCTCAATCATCATCATCGCTGGATTGTTTGGCTTCTCAGGCAGGAATTGAATAGAATTTTTTGGCACTAGAATGGTTGACAGCTGACATATTTTTAAGTTAGCTATGTCAATTACGCCAATATTTCAACTCTTCCACTGGCTTGGGAGTTTAGAGCTGCTTTTGTTGCTTTTCCACTCAAATGTTCTAATTCCTCTTGAGCAATACACACACCCTCCCATTTGTTTGGCTGTTTAAATAAACCATTTCCACTTGTATTGTACATGTAATCTATGCCAGAAACATTAGCTGTAGATTTTATAGCTGTTACTTAGCTGGTATAAATATTACTCCCTCTTAATTATCAAATTTTTGCAATATTCTTTTAGTGTCAATGATTACATCCTGGGCTTCATCAACAGAAATGTGACCAGCAGGTTGAGGGAAATTACTCTCCCCCTCTGCTCCGCTCTCGTGGGACCTGCAGTGCTGCATCCAGCTCTGGGGCCACAACACGAGAAGGACATGGACCTGATGGAAAAAATCCAGAGGAGGCTGCAAAGATGATGAGAGGGCTGGAGCATCTCTCCTGTGAAGACAGGCTGGGAGAGTTGGGTTTGTTCAGCCTGGAGAAGGCTCCAGGGAGACTGTGTCGCAGCCTTCCAGTACCTAGCAGGGGCAGGCAGGAAAGCTGGAGAGGGAATTTTTACAAGGGTGTGTAGTGACAGGACAAGGAGTGACTGCTTTAATCAGAAGAGGGTAGATTTAGATGAGATCTAAGGAAGAAATTCTTCACCATAAGAGTGGTGAGGCACTGGAACAGCTGCCCAGAGAAGCTGTGGATGCCCCATCCCTGGAGGTGCTCAAGGTCAGGTTGGATGGGGCTTTGAGCAACCTGGTCTAGTGGAAGGTGTCCCTGACCATGGCAGGGGGATTGGAACTAGATGATCTTTGAGGTCCCTTCCAACCCAAACCATTCTATGACTACACAATTTAAAATATCAGTCAGTTGGTGTTGGTATACAGCATTTTCTCTTTGAAGAGAGATTTAATAGATTTTCTTGGATTACAGATGCACTGAAGAAATTTGTCTTTGAAACCTATACTGTCAAACAGGGCTGTTTCTTAATTACAACGAAGAACAGAGCGTTACTCTCAACTAAGACTACTCAGAATGTAGTTGCTCCCTTCAGCATTACTTTGATAACGAGATGGCCTGCAGTCATTTCTTCAATGTGGAGCATATAATAGTTGGAAATGGAGCTGGTTCAACGCTGCCTTCTTGTCTGTCTTCACAGCAGAAATGAGTTACAGGCAACAGATTGGTCCCAACCCCTGTCTTATGCTAGGCAGCAGAACCTTTAGAATATGATATCTCAACAAACGGATTATTTTTATTGAAGATTGTGTTTCTTCATTGCATTACAATGAAGAAAAGTTGAAGAATAGATAAATGCCTCTCCTCTTTTTGTCCAACACTTTCCCTATGCTTTGGACTACCTTCTGCTCTACCTAGGGGAACCTTCTTCCTACATACTTTAGCTGTTGTTCTTGTTTTCATCACTGCACAGATTTGATATCTAGAATATCTTGCATCATATCTCCCTGCAGACACCATCTCAGTGAAACAACAACAAAATGTCCGTGAGGACATTTCTGGAGGTGTCAGAGGTGCCCAGCTGGAAAACTGCCCAGCGGGGTCACTGGGATCCCAAAGCTGCAGCTGTCCCTGCCTCTCCCTGGGGACCCACTCCTGGATGCAGCCCGGCACAGCACGGTCCTCTCATCGCCTACAGCCCTTCAACACGGCTTTAATGACCTCCAGGCTCTGCGGTCCCACCACTGGTGGCCATGGGAGTGAAAAGCAACAAGTGCTCTCCAGCAAGTTCTCCTCTGGCTGCTCCCTGCTGCCAGGGCACCATTCTCAAAGGCCACCATGATGTCACGCTGTGATGCCACTACTATATGGCACAGGCATCACAGTGACACGTCACAATGTCCCACTGATACCCACAGCCAGGCAGCACCAGTTGGCCTTCACTTGCCGACTGGCAGGACAAGGCTTGGTTGTCCAGGGCAGTGGCCAGTGAAGGAAACTTTGGTCCAGCTGGGACAGGAAAAATGGAATGGGAACCGTCTGCCGGAGAAACACCATCCCGTTCTGCTCCGGACGGGCCGGGGCTGTCGGCAGAGATGACTTCTCCTGGGCCTCCAGGACTGGGGGAAGGAGCAGCCTGTGATGCTGCTGGGCTGGCGAGACATCGGGAGCGGGATGTCCAACCCACCAGCGATGGACACGAGACCAAACAAGTCCCCCCTGTTTCCAGCAAGCGGGCGGGTGAAGCCAATGAATTGTCATCCATTCGCTTTCCAGAGAAGCTTTGGAAAATAGTGGAAAGCAACCAGTTTCAGTCCATTTGGTGGAGCGACCATAGAAGATGCATTGCCATCAATGAAAAGCTCTTCCAAGAAGAGGTGCTGGGCAATGGAGGATCTCTGCGGGTTTTTGCCACACAGAACATCAAGAGTTTCATTCGGCAGCTGAACCTCTACGGATTCACCAAAATACAACAAGATTTTGAGAGATCTGCCTCCCTGCCCGAATTCCTGGCAGAAGAAGCAGCAGCTGCCGCTCACAGCCAGGTACCGCAGCTGCTCTGCACATCAGCTCACGGTCACAACAGCCCTGGGGGAGAGATGGACCTGCACATCACATAAGGCCTTGTGATACAGGAGATGGGGATGGCAGCAAGCGGTTTGGTTTTAATTTCCTTCTCAGGTCATTTTCAGGAAGGTTTGAGTTAGTCTTTCTGACTAGCAGAAACAGAGATAAAATACAGTTCGGTTATATCCACTGAGTTTGAACCATTAAATGGAAAGACAGACTCAGCAGAGCCTGATTTCTTTTAATATATCTTTGCTACATGTCTTGCTGTATCCAATCTGAAAACTTCCTGTGACACCTGCTGAATGCTGAGAAGATACATCTAAAGACCACAGTATTACCTGCCTACTCATTCCACAATGAAGTTGCTGAAAAATAGCAGTATTTCGCTTTTGATAACAGTTCTTACGCTTCTGAAAAATCCTACACTGCTCTGCTCCCAGACAGCAAAAACCCAGGGGAGGCGATGACTGAGTAGAACCACCATGTAACATTTTATCCTGAGCTTCAGGCTTCAAACATCTTTCAGAGTCCTTTTCAATATCCCTGCTCATATTTTGTGATTAAAAGACTTAGCTCTTGTAGCTTGGGGTTTTCCAGTCTTGAGATGGTGGAAACTCACTCTTCTCCTTTGCTTTTTTTAGATCCTCTACTACTACAACCCCAGCTTTAACCGAGAACATCCCCAGCTGCTGGAAAGGTGCCAGAGGAGAGTCGCCCTCAAACGCAGAGCCCAGCACGTACCGGCGATGGATGAAGGACGCCCCTCCAGCAGCCCCGGTGCTCAGACTGCGGGGGACACGCGGGCGTCTCCACCCACCAAGCGACGGGCTGAAGCAGCTCCCGGCCCCGGCAGCGCCCGTCCACCTCCAGCAGCAGCTGCTCCCGCGCTCCCGTGTCCCGTCGGAGCAGTGGGCAGGGAGAGGGTCCCCCCGCGGGCCCTCTGCTTTCTGCCACCACCTGGCACCCAAACCCAGGGTGGCCTCCAGGCTGCTGCTTGGGCTCCTCCACCGTTTGCAGCAGCCTCAGCTCTGCTGGGGCCAAGGCCACCCCACTGCCCCACCTGCACCTGCAGATGCCCCGGTCCTGCACAATGAACCCAGCGCAGCACGTCCTGGAGAGGACAGAGAGTTCCAGGATGTCAATAGTATCTAATTAGTAGTGTTGTTAACAGATAGAGCTTAGAGTAGATAAGAAAGAGTTGGTAAAAAAACGTAACTTCGAAGAGTTGATAATAAACTGTTTGAACAATCAACCTTTTCCAGTTGTCCTGTCCTGTTCGTACCATGGAAGATCAGAATAAGTTTACAGACTCACCAAACTTTCACCCGTCAGTAAATGGTCCATAAGTACTCTATTCATTTTGCCTAACAATCAAGCTTAGTTTTTTAGACTTTTTTAGTTTTTACACTTCTACTATAGCCCTAACTCTAACTTCTCCAGCTGCTGGCAAGGCACAAAACAAGAGTGGGATGTAAAACAAGAGCCAGAGACACATTGTGCCTGGATGGGGAGCTGGTGGAAAGCTGCCCCAGAAGCTGCCAAGATCTTTGGCCCATGCAGAAAACTGCTGCTGGGGTGGAGAAGGAGGGGTTTGTACCAGCTCCACTACAGGACACACAGGTGTCTGCTCACAGGAAATCCGTCCTTGCCAAGGCAAAGCACACCCCTGATCCACAGGCCCCGTTCTCTTCCCAACCCTGCTGGAGCTACAGGCAGAGCGAGCTGCTGGGCTGTCCCATCGCTGGCATCATCCCAACCGGGTCAAATAGAGTTCGGAAGAAATAGAATCTAATAGAGTTAGTAATATATAGAGTCTAATAGATTTTATAATATATAGAGCCTATTACAGTTAGTAATAAATAAAGCCTAATAGAGTTGGAAATAAACTGTTTGAAGAATAATTGTCCTGTCCTGTTTGTACAGTGGAAGCCCAGACTGGGGTTTTATTTCACTGAAGTAGACACAAGTGGTCCACAAGAAACTTAATGATCTCCTATAACAGTTAAGCTCTTGATTCCTAGCAGTACTGAGCACAGATTGGATAATGTTTGCATGACGTATGCACTGAAGATGTTCTTAATGACAACTTTTGAGCAAAAGAGGTATGCCATCAAAAATTTCACAGACTACAGCTCTAAAGAAAAGGATTTAAACAACTGCCTTGATTAGAGAACATTTTTTTGTAAGCTTGTGTGGCACGCGTCATTGCCCTTTTTAAGATGACACCATTCAGAGAAGGCGAGAGGATTACTCAGAGGCAAGTCCTGACCAGTATAGCTGTGTGTTAGCAGGCAAGGGGATAGAGGGAGAGTCATCTGGCTGGTTTTTCAACGGGAAAGCATCATCTCAGTAGTCTTAGGAACAAAGACCATAAGCGCAACTTGTAACCGCCTGACCCCAGGCTATGAACTTGCCTTTCTCAGAGCACCACAGGACTGGGTGTGCGCAGAGCTGAGCAGAGATCCCACTGCAGAAGGCAACTGAGCTCCGTGGGAAGCGGCGTCTGACTCGCAGCAAGGCAGCACAGGGGCACTGCGCTGCTTTGGGGACGGGTTCCTGGGTGGAATGTGACACATACTGCCAAACTAGAGCCATCACCAAAGGCTTCGTGACTGCTCTTGGGAAAAGGCCTATTCCCTGTGATTTGATGACAGGCACATAGCTACTGTTTATTCTTCCAGTGCTTAGTCACTTTGGAAGTTTAAGCAAGAAGTAAGCGTTCTTCACTTCCTGTCCTCATAAACCGTTCAGAACAACGTCACCTGGTTTATCAGCCATGCCTCAGAGAACACCATCTCAATAGAGAGATAGAACTTCTGTGTACATAATTTCTTCGGTGGCCATTTTGATAACAGCATGCAGGGCAAATTCACAAAAATAATAATGCAAAAAAAGCACACCACACAAAACCAAAAAACCCCATAACCTCATTTTTTTCCCTATGAGGTGGGACTGACTGTCCACAGAGTGGCTGTGGGATGGAAAAGACGTAGTGTGCACAGACACAATATAAGCCTTGCACCTGAAAATCATTTATTGTGCGTGTTTGATCTGAGATACCACAAGGAACCTCTTTTTCTGATGCTAGGTTGTTCTGCTCCCCCAAGATCAGTATCCTCCTGGACACTACAGAAAAGAGTCACCCAAGCTCACAAGTCCCTTCCCTAACCTGTCACCAACCATGTGCCCTGATGCCTCCAAACCCAGGTTAGTCTCACCATCACACTGACCAGTTTCTCTTCATTAAATATTTTAACAGGCATGTAACAAGTTGCAGTAGCTTGGCTGTAAGTCTGTACCTGATTTTAGAAGAACTGTCTGCATGTTGTACAGAACAGTTGCCGTCCTCTCTTTCAGTCAGGCATGGGGGGAGACCTTGAAGTTTTCCTGTAAGTGATAACTTCCACCCATATCTTCTGCCTTTAAAAAATGATTTTCAAGAGATAATACAGGCAGTGTGTTTGAAGAAATTTGTTTCTATAATGGCCAGACAAGTCTAACCAAAAGATCTCTTCCAGCTTCAGTGGTGGGTGGATTGGGCCCTTAAGCTGCAGCAGTTCAGGGCAATAGGCACCAACAGAACAAACTAAGATGTCACCATTGCTGAAGTTGTAAGGAGATTTTTAATGATTTGGAAGAGCACTATCATTAACAACTTCATTAGACCTTTACCTAAATTTCCTGCACACTGATACTGACCAGAACAGCCTTCAGATCGCAGTCCTGTTTCCTATAAGCATATATAAATATGTGTAGAACAGCACTGCCATGATTCAGTGACTGTTTATATCAAACTGCCCAGGTAAGTACTGACCTTTCAGAAGGATCCAATGAAAAACAAAGTCAAATGCCAAATATTTGGGAAATACGGGTACTTAGAAATTAGATTACAACATCCATGTTAGAAATATCTAGAGCTGGAAAAGAGTCAGGTAAATTGCAACATCAACCCCACAAAGTAAACCCTTCCTCTCTGAACTCACTTTGATGTTCTAGTCAAGTATTTCAGGCTGCAGATCAAACCCAACTCTTTTTTTGGTGTGTTTTTATGAAGCATTTCAGGAGTCAAGGACTTGAGGTTTTGCTTCTGTAGAGCAGCAAGCAGGTTTTCAAAATAATACCCACTGCAGCTGTAGAGCAGGGAGCACACACAGCGCTGCCACTGCATCCTTCTGAGCAGCTCTGGGCTGTGCCGGGGATGGGAGATTTCAGAAGAACACGGAGTTGCCTTGACAGTCTCTTACAATTAGCAAAATTTCGTCCCTTTCCTAGCACTGCCAGAAAGACTGAATTAGTATTTACACATACGTATTTCTCACAACTGCAGGTTCCTGGTGCCTGTGTGTGTTTTCAGGCACCCGCATCAGTCAGCACAGCAAGTTTCTACAGCTATGGCTCATGAAGAATTATTTTGCACTAGAGAAAAAGCTGGACTGCAGCAGTTTTGCAGCTTCCTCCAACTGGAAAAGGAGTTGCTATCTTTCCAAGGACATCCTCCCAACTCTTCCAGGACAGGCTTTTTGCAAGAAGAGCTTTCTTCAATAGATACTACAAAAAGAAAAATACTAAAAATGCAGAACTTTGAACCTCCAGAGGATAACACTGCCTCATGGGGCAGACACTAATCTTTTCCAAAAGCGCACACACAGCTTGGCTTTCTCCTCCCCCCGAACAGCCAGGCCAGCAGCATCATGTACCTTTCCCTCCCCACGGCGCACACCTCAGGAAATGAACTTTCTTCCACAGGCAGCTCTGACTGAGGTGGGATGCTTGCAATCAGAGCTGGGCATTGCAGAACTAACCTTGCACCAATTTTGACTGCAAATGGCAACACCCGGTGCCTGAACACCTTAAAGGCTATGGGGAGCTCAACAACTCTAGTTATGACTACTGTGAGAACTGGAAACCCACCAGGAGTATTTAATTTCCATGAGGTTAACATTTCTAACACAGAAGAGAATGAACTGGCCGAAAGTTCACAAACAAATTGATTGTTCAAGGTACAGGGACAAAACGGTAGAAAAAGAGCCTGGAAAAAGCATGAGTGTTTGCTCTGCTTGGAAGAGCAGATCCTGCCCTAGGGGTTATCACAGTGTCCTGTGTGCTCAGGTCTAGTTTTTCCAGCGTATACCAGCATTATCCCCGCAGGGATTTCCTGTCTCCCGAGATCGTACGCTGCAGTGTGTGACAGCCTGCTCACGGACTGCTCCGCAGCGCGTCCCAGGCCCTGCTACGGAAAACCAAGGACTTAGGAAGAAGAGAAATAATGACTTTTTCAGTTGTCCTACATTTTCAGAGCTTTTCTCACAGATGAGTTAACCACCTTGTGCAGTACATCTCCTGCAATTCACTTTGAAAAGCAGGTAGAAGAAACAGAAGATAGATTGTGTGTAAAAGGAAACAAAACACCAAGGCCAAGAATGAGAGAGGGAGGGCTGAGGAACAGGGCTTCACAGCCAAGGGCTCTGCTCATGTCACGGACTCAGCCTTGGGCCCCGGGCAGCGTACTTCACTCCTGACCCCAGCTTAGGTCAGGTAGGGCTCTTCGTATGACCGGTGCCAGAAGCAGAACGCCTAAAGGAAAGCAAGGGAGAGAGAATAGCTCATCTGCGAATCAGCCACAACACCACTTCCAAGATACTGAGAACCTCAGATGAATGGAGTTCTATCTCTGTATACACTTAATTATCTCATTTAGTCCCAAGATAAAAAGCAGGAAGTGTAAACAACTTTATGGCAACATATCAAACAGGACAAAATAGCCAAACAGTTCCCCTCTCCTTTTCCAACCTTGCTAATTCTGCTTTAGACTGCCTCTAAACACCATTCCCTTTCCTCTGAAGGGGATTTTTGGGGGTGAAAGAACACAGGTGCAACACAAACTCCTCCAAGAGAAGAGAGGAGCCACAGGCATCATGGGGTGTCTCTTGGAGACAGCTCTTTGGCCATGGAATACTTTAAATTTAATTGCTTTCTGTCCCTTGGCACCTATTTAAAAAAAAAAAAAATAGTATGTTGATGGAGTAATCTGTTACAGCAATGCAGCAGGAAGCAGAGCATGTGATGCAAACCACTAAAATTAAATATAATTCACTGGAAGCAAGGTAGACTGCTCTTCACGGGGAAGCAGGGCACAGGCTCAATGAGGAAAGCTGGTCTAGCCTAGGCCAGGGGAGACTGGAAGAGAAGGTCACATCCTGGCTGTGAAACGGGTTGGCAGACATGGACTTTGTGCAGACCAGGACTGCGGAGGATGATCAGTCAGAGATGAGGAAAAGAAGCAGCCGTGACCAGGGTGAGGTTCCCAGGGGAGCCCGTTGCACAGCTACTGAGTGCAGGTTCAAACACTTTGCACATTGCCTCACCCTTTGTTTTGGGCTCCTCTTCCTCCCCGTCCACAGTGCAAGGGGCAGCACACGGCCCAGGAACTGCTGGGGAGAAGCAAGAGAAATCATCCAAGCATCTTCCCTGTTTGGTCTGAGTGAGGAACGGTGTTTTAGCACCAAACAAGGGCTCCATCTGTCCCCCATGAATAAGGGGACAAGTTCTGTCCACATCAGCTAGTCAACAGCCTCGTCTTTCTCCCCATGCAGGATCTCTGGTTCCCTGTGCTCTCTCTAGTCAGCAGAAAGGCTGAAGAACTTCAAGAGGTGGATTCAGTCTCCTAAAAGCCAAAGCTGACTGCAGAAGGCAAGCACTGTGGGCAGAAAAAACACGCTGAAAATCAGGTGATGGGAACCTGCCAAGAAGAGGCTTATGCTCCTTTCCCTCTCAGAGAGGGACAGGGCAACAGGGCAGAGACAGCGATGGGCTGATTTGACTGCAGGGAGATCATGGTTAACGAAGCTGTTCTACAGCTGCCACAGGGTATTTTCTATTATAAAATGTTGGGTATAGGAGCAGGTGCTAGCAAAACTGAGGGGAGAAAGAAGAAATCTGGGGAAGTACTAAAGGCTCCGATATGTCTCTAGCAAGAGAGTTCTCTCTTACTAAACCACGTTCAATCTGCCAAAACATTTTTTGGTCTGCTACTGTGGCAGAATGCAAACCCCCCTTTCCCCCCACCCCTCCTTCAGTATGGAGGGAGTGGGCACATCTCTCTCTCTCTGTGTGAGGCTGACAGCTTCTTTTGTTTCGTCCCAGAGCACCCTGGCCAGGGCCATTAGGAGAAGGGATTGCCAAGGCTCCAGTGAGCCGCTGGGCACCTGTGACCAGTGTGGGGGATGTTTGGAGGCTTCAGGGGCACCCCACACACGGTGTGGGGGTGCAGAGAAGCTTCTAGAATGCCTACAGTCAGGTCTGATCAGCCAGTATAAAAACGGGACTCTCTCGTCGAGAGTTGGAGACTCCGCTTGCCTTGCTGCCACGTGTGTGAGTAAAACTTCTCTCAAGATTGCGAGTATATTTATCCTTTCCGTGCACATATGCACGTGTAACTTCCTGTGCTTAATACAAGCACGTATAAAATTATTTCCTCGCACAATCGTGAGTGTATTTATATTCCGTGCTCATTTGCACGCGTACTTTAAATTATTTCCTCGCACAATCACGAGTGTAACTTTATTCCGTGCACATTTGCACGCATACTTTAAATTATTTCCTCGCACAATCGCGAGTGTATTTTCCTCCCGTGCTTCCACATAAGCACATGTAGTATTCCGTGCATATTTGCACGTGTAAGTAAATTAACCCTCACAGGATTGCGAGTGTATTATAAATTTACCCTTGCACAATCACGAGGGTACACTTTCCGTACTCACTACGAGTATCTATATTTCTTTAAGAATAATCCCACACCATGTTCAGGCAAGTGTGTACTCCTCTGGGATTCAGGGGCGCTTTTGGCATTGTTTTGGATGAAGCCACGTGTATGTACTCTGTGGACCTCCTGTTGTACTAGTTGCTGCCCCTTAATAATTTTCCTCAACTGATACCCGAACCTATATTTAAGTCACTTTTGGAGTGCTAAAACCCTGTTTCTCACCGGTTTAATAAAAGTTGTATTGGACCCTGCTGTCCCTTAAACTAGCCTCGGGGTGCCTCCGTGACAGCTACATTAAATGGATAAATCGTGAAAGTTGTTTGTTTTCTGTTTTGTGTTTTTTTTGTGTTTTTTTTTTTTTTTTAGATCACAGAACAGCAAATTAGGAGATAGAGCTGAGCAGACTTTCCTGGACCAGTGAGGTGCCTGTCTGTCCTAGAGCAGGGCACTCCACTGGGACAAGGCAGGACATTTCTGGCCAGTACAACAGGGCTCAGCAAGATGCTCCCAAGCCAAGGGGAGCACAGCACAGCTGCGACTCTCAGAATGGCTGCTTCCTACACGTGCTACAGAGCTTGCATTGAGATGAGAAACGTTTATTAATTTCGTCATATGAAACAAACTGTAGGAAATTATTAAGACAAACTAGCGAGTCTAGTCCTGACATGGTCTTTAATTCTGAAACCAATATTTATCTCTCTGTGACAGAAGATGAAAGATTGGAAGACTGTAATAAAACAGAAATGAATGTTCAGGGCAAATTCCTCTTCCCTGCTGCAGACCAGCTATAGTCAATATACCAACAGCTCAGAGAGTATGCAAGGAAAACTGGAGAAAAGTTATCAACACAACAGGAAGTTCAGAGTGTCCTGTCCTCAGCTACTCAAAAAGAGATGATACGAACTTTTTTTCCACATCCTACTGGGTTACCTTGTTGACAGAGCACTGCTCATTTGCCCAGCAGCCCTTTAGCAAGCCACACACACACGGTATCACCAGTTCCTCATCTGTTGATGCCTACACTTGGGATGGACCATCTGGGCAGATGATCAGAAGTAACAAGAGAGAATGGACAGAGATACACTTGGGGCCTTTTCCCTTGTGAATCCTGGTGCCCCAAGCAACAGCAAGAATTTAGCCTATTGATTTCATAGGCATGTGGGTTGAACACAGATACCAGCTAAGGATGAGCAAGGATATAACCCCAAATTATTCATTCCTTATGATCTTTTGCAGTGAGCTCCAGGAGAGCTCCTGCACAGTGGCAGCAGCAGTTCTAGAAGTGGCAATGTCACTTAGGCCACATGTTATTGGCAGTGCCAGAGGGAAATCAGGCCTGGGCAGATGAGGAACCTTCAGACTTGGGGCAGTCTCAGACCAGAAACATCATCTCTCTCAGGATGCACCCAAAATCACTGAGCCAGTGGGTGAAGGAAGCAGGTGATGGGTATAAGCACGAAAGAGGCAAGAGTTTACTTGAATTTTGCCATGACTTCCCAGCTGTCTGTATTTTATGACCTGTCAGTATGTTTACAATCAGAAAAGCAGCAAGGAACAGCCCTTTCTTATAATTTAAATTAATCTGTTCCAAACACCCACTCAGAGTAGGTGCCAGGCCGGGTTTGCAGACCCTATGTGAACACATCAGTAATCACAGAGCAATGGGAGACACACGTCTATGACAGACAGGGACAGCAGCCTCCCGTAAGCAATTTACTCATCTGCTCCTGTTCCATAACTCAACCTGCCTGCTCAAAATTGTGTGGAAAATCCGGGGATGACTGGGCAAAGGCTTCACACACCAAGTGACTCACATACATACCGCCTGTACTGCTCCAAATTTTCTCAAGCCCTCATATCCTGGGAAACAGGCAAAAAAAATCTTATTCCAAATATTAAAGAGAACAAGGTTGAAACATGCTAGTGCAAGTCCAGCCTACACAGTTGATCCATTCCATTCAACAGGATTCTCCTCTCTGGCTTTGGCAGGCTCACCATCAGGCCAAAGTTAAGGAAAAGTGAGAGAAGATCACCAGCTTCTTGGATTCATATGGTTTAGAGCAGCTTTGACCTAGTCGTGCTCCCTGATGCTGAAGAGGACAGGACAACAGCCACAGAACACTTATGTTTTAAGCACATCACAACATGTCAGGTCTGTTGTGTCACTCACACCACAGTCCTGACCACTGATGTAGAGGAGAACACCCATGAGAACTGCTCACCTTGAAAGACAGTTATCTCCACAGGACACCAAACACCACTTACCCATGTGCCTAAATTCACAGGCATGAGCAACATCACTAAAGCAGGTTGGAAGCTGAGCACCAGCTTTGGTAGATCAAGGCTCAAATGGCAAACTAAGCCTTGTCTAGAAAGCACAATTCTGATTTGCAGCATGGTTACAGAAATGCTTCTCCCAGCTCAAGCTACACAGCTCCTAGCTCTTATTCCAGTGCAAACTCCAAGGAGTAAATTGAGCCATGTGCATGTCTGGGGATGAGGCAGATAAGGGGAACAGGGAGATACAGAAACAGAAACAGTCTGCACCGTACAATGGAACACAACACAGCGCTGGGATGGCGGTGCTGGGAAGCTGGATTGCCCTGTTCACACATGCTGAGAAATACAAAAAAAAAAAAATTATAACAAACCAAAAAATAACATTCTATGTAGAATTCTGACATAGCAAAATCTAGGGACAACATCACTCTGCTGGTCAGAGGCCATACCAAGTGATTCCTTGGCACGTCCACAATGCCTAGGCAGGTAGAAGCAGTGTTACAAGGAGGTGCAAGGGAAGCAGAAGGAGGAGAGGGGTGCACTTCATCACAGCCCTTAGAGGGGAAAAAATGATGAGGAGTTGTTGTAATCCCAAGGAATAAAGGGAGAATTCAAACAGCGACAACTACTAAGTGTCAAAAAGGCCACTTGAAAGTGTGGTAGAGAGTTAAATCACATAACAAACAGACAGCTCCAACAGCTTGCTGGTGCTCTGCACAGCACTGGAAGGCATCTCCAGTACCTGTAGAAACACACACCCACACAACACAGCCCTTCACAATACTCATCCCCAGGGCCACGTGTCCTTCCGGCTCCTGTTTGTCCCCTACATAACTGATGGCAGCTGTGCCCTCTTTACCTCTCCAAGGGCATGACGGAGGTGGTGACACGGGACAAGGTGTTCACAGGGTCCTGCCTGTATTCCCCTCCCTGCTCCAGCCAACATGCCACCAGCTGTGGGGGACAGATCTCAGCAACCGCTCAGCACGCTGCAGTGAAGTGCTGGAAGGAGACAGTTCCACAAAGGCCTGACCTTTTACTCTTATTTGATTGCCATTTTTTCCAGGAACTTGTTAAAGCTACAAATAAAACGAAGTTGTTGTGCCAAAATGAGAAAGGAGGGGGGGGGAAGCCCTTCTTCATAAAAAAAGGAATCATATTTCCAGAACTTGAAACTTGTTTTCATAAGTACTATCAGAACAGGAAATTCATTAAATCTGGTCCTTTCCCACAAAGGCCTCAATTTCAACAAAATTTTCTAATACAAACACTTTGATGGAAACATTTATGGCCAGCTTGCATTTTATTCTGTTCCTAGGACACATACCTTATGGGCCTGGAAATAAGGTAGTTGTAGGGGGGACACGTAAATTTTCCACTTTAATAAGTTTTTGCTTGAGGAACCTTCTCTCACCCAACAATTGGAAAAGCTTTATTTCACATTTGATTTCTGCCAGCAAAGATTTTATAACTTCACAGAAAAGGCTGAGGCTGGTACATAACTGTACCTCTGCCTCCCCAGGTTCAGAACTGAGCCTTGACACTTATACATGATTTCACCATTTCACCCCTCAATAAATCAAAAGTCAAGCCTAGTCCTGCCAATGTCCAGTGTCTGGAGCTATTAACCATTCCCTATCACTATGGGCCTTCTTTGCAAATGAGACTGATTAATTAGCAGCTGCAGGTCTCTATCAGCTTTCTTCCGCTCTTCTATATCCTCCCAATGTCTTTGTCCCTACCAGCATCTGAAAGGAGCCAGTACATACACAGGCATCACAATCAAATTCACACCAAGACGGGAAGAACAGTCACAGATATGAGAAGATGGGATTATCTGCTTGACTGCTGCTTGCTCTGAAAATGTTGCAAAGTCCAGGACAGTAAAATTTCCACTGAGCTTACATTGTCTGTCATGTAACTCTCTTAAATGATTTAAAAAAAAAAATGCTAGCCTGCTGCTGACAAAATCCCATGTAAACTGCGTCACTTGTGACTAGACCTGTTGAGTACACTATCATGCTGAGGAGCCGGAGGCTTTTGTTCGGCAAATAGACTCAGCATATGCCCGTTTCAACCTCTGCACAAGGGAAGGGGTAAGGCTCCTCAGGGAAGCTCTGAGACACAGCTCTTCCTTTGCATGGCCACCATGCCCACTAGCTTCACCTTCTCTATGTTCCAGGTGTCACAGAAACAACAGTGCAATTGCTTCTCTCTGCAGAGCCATCAGCCGTAAGTACAGCAAGGCAAGCACACAGCTAAGTAGTCAAGATAGAGATGCATGGGGACATGCGGGCTCCGCTGCTCCACCTCTTTCCTCCTGATGGCATCAGCCATGTCACACCCGTACAGGGCTGTGTCCGAACAGGAGCTGTACACAAGTCAAACTCCCACTGCTAACAGTGCATTAGGGTAGAAAGAGTTCAAAACTGATCTTCATTCAAATGCAGGTTATTCCCAGGTACCACATTCCCATTGCTTCACCTCTTCCATGTCTAAACTGCATCCCAGGCTTGGGACTGGGTGAAGCTCAGTTCCACCCTGGATGTGTCAAGTCTGGCCATTGTTTCAGTGAGCACAGTATTTAACCCAGATTGGATCACATAACATGGCTGTAGGAATGAGACCAGGCTGAAATCAAGAAGGGAGAAGGCATTGGTTTTGATGCATTTTATTTGCTGTTATCAGGGCCTGATTCCAAGTCTTCTCTACCATCAGCAGAATCACCAAATAAACTCACATGCTTACGTGCTCACTTCTCTCACTTCCAACTTATGCTAGCTTTCTAGTTAATACTGCAAACAGGTTAAAAAGAAAACACATTTTGAAATCACATGGATGTTTGTCAGCACCAGCTTACAATTAATTTGGGTCAGATACAGCCTGCATTCAGCTTCCAGGTGTATCTTCAGGATAAATTGTAAAATCATCTGGGTATTCCTGCTCCGGTAGGGGGATTGGACTGGATGATCTTTCGAGGTCCCTTCCAATCCCTGACATTCTGTGATAAATTCAGTAGTGATACAAGGAGCAACACAACTTATATTTTCAGTAAGAAAACAGATGCAAGTGGTTAAATATTATCACTATCCTGTTAGCAGACAGGAACAGAAGACAGGGAAGAGTTTATATTAAATCATTTTAATTTTATGGACAAAGGTAGGTGATTGTAAGAAAAGACTGTACTCCCTTTGCCCATTGCTTCAAGGAAGCAAGACCCTGTCCTGAAGGCAAGCAGTGCTTTGTGCCATCTTTGTTCTTCCCTTCACCAATAATAGAAGCCTCTCCTGCCCTGTCAGATTTAACTGAGAACAAGGGTTTGGGACCTCCTTTTCCAAAGATGAGGCAAAACACTGGAGTGAAATTGCAGGATTCAGCTTATAACGGCCTCTTGAAGAGACTGGAGTTTAAAGGGACAAGTATTCCCATTCAATTAAACAGGAGTGACAACCAAGGGGAGCTGCAGTTTCCCTTTCATGGCACTCAGCCTTGTGAACTCCGTGACAGTACAATACAGCTCTCAAAGGCAAGTGCTTGCCCAAATGCTGCAAAAATTGCTCTCAAATTCACTGAAGATTCCACAAGTCCAGAAATCCCAATATGAGATTAAGTATTGGTGAACAAATCCATGCAGATTTTCTAAGATTCAGAAAAAGAACTGAAGGAAAGGACAAAACAGTAGGGACAAATTTGAGCATGCATCCACACAACTATTAATCCACGCATTTCTCAGCTGCTCAGTGTGAAAACCATCCAGCCACACTTTCTAGGAAAGACATTTGAACTTCAAGCAGCCAGATCTCAACGTGATCCATATTGCAAACTGCACACGAGATCCATTTGTAAGACTGATACATCCTAGACATTTTTGCCAGGGCTGTAATTGTTGGGAAGTTTTGTAGACACATTTGTTTTAAACAGGCTAGCAGGCAAAAATCATAGGAACACGTTCTGCAGCGGGGGAGGAAGGCGAGTGTTTGTCCTGGTAGTACTGGTTTTGTTCACTAATAAATATTCTCAAGGCAAGAATATTTTATTTTTTCTCCAGGTAGATGAAAGGGACTGGTCCAGCTCCTTTTGCACAGTGTGACCAAGTTGACCAAGAGACCAGGCCTGCTCCAAGTGAGCCCCACAGAGCGGGCTCTCAAAAAAATTAGAAGCTCCCTTCATTTGAACTTTCAGGAACCCTCATGTCACTAGTAGTAGGGACACAGCAGCAAAAACACAAGCCATAGTGTCATTCCACCAGAGCTAGTCCCCTGGGTCCCTGCCGCTTCTTCCCCAGCAGACAGACAACGTTCCCATCACCTGATGTGCTCTCATAGCTCACAAAAAACAGATCCTCCGAGTACCTCAGCACAAACCCCGCTGGGATATTCCCCAGCCATAGGCCGGGCCCAGCAGCACGGTGACGGTGCTCTGGGCGTGCTGGGCAGAGCGTGCTGGCACTGGGCTGGCACCGACCCAACTGCCTGGTCACCCAGGACAATGCCTGCCCAAGCCAGCCCTAAGGACTCATTCATTGCCCCAACAACAATTTCTACAATGTTTGGGCTCCTCACTGTTTACCTTAAACCCCAGACATTTCTGCTAATCCAGTGAAGGTGTGGAAGACTCCTACAACTGCCGTGTCGATCAGCACAAGCTCGGCAGCAGCTTCTCTGCAACTCCCTTCCTGGCACAAGCCTTCTCTAATCTGCGGGCCCCTGGCAAATAGGGCACGGCTGGTGCTGGCAGGCTCACCTCTGCCTCCACCACCTACCTCTCTATTTATGTTACTTTCCCAACGCACTTGCAAATATGATAAAGGTTAATCTGGTATAAAAGGTAAACAGCGTTATGCAGAGCTGGATTTAGCAATTTAGTTTTATTGGCCACTAAGGAAGGCAATTCTTCGATGCAGGTAATGAGGAGATACCCAAGCCAGATAAAGGATCTGTGCAATATAAACATCCTCCCCAAAGCCTGTTTCCCGCTTGTGTAAGCGCTGTAATCATGAAAACAATTCTTAATGGAGCCACTTGGCAGAGGCCCTGGTACAGCAAGCTGTGAGCCTCTCCCTAGCTGATGGACCAGCTCCAAGAACGTGTTACTACAAGGGGGGAGAGGATGGGCAAGAGATTGAAAACTAGACCGAGTCTGCAAGTACTGGGACTGGAGCAGGGCCAGGTCTCCTCCAACATGTCACCTGTGCAGTGTGAAGCAGGCCAATTATCCCTCTGTGCTCAACTCTCCATCTGTAAATTGAAATTGATCATTTTCCCCTCGTGTCCTATCTTTCATAGGTAAAAATCTTGCAATGAAGCCTGTTTCTTACCTATAGGTAAGGGCTTCTGGCTGAAAGTGTTACTGTCACTCAGAAACTTGCAATAGCATTCCTGCTAGTAAGTGACTTCCCATTTTTCCTGACCTTCCAGTATTTGTCCTTTGCCTTAAAGAAGGAAAAACAAATAAAAGTTCTGAGTTTCCTGAGCCAGCATCCTGCCCTCTGTCACCTCTCTGCACCAAACTCTAGGACAATCCACAAGGCTGAAGGGGAAGCCTTTTGCACCCTGTGTTTTGTGCTGTTTGGTCTTGTTTTCTCCTCTGCTATCAAATTTAGGATGTTCCTGGGGAGCACAAAAGTACCAATCTGCTTCATCTCTCAGCAGAGAGACTGGCAGTGTTTCGCATTTTCCCACTGCCTGGTTTTCCATCGAGGCGATGGCTGGGACGTGGCACAGCAGGACTCCCTCCTCGGCAGGCTCAGCCTGTCGCGCAGCTCTGCTTTCCCAGCAGTCCCAGGACTAACTCAACTCAAGGCAGTAGGACGTCTCAGGAGAGTCTCTTTCCCTACATTTTCCAGGAAAGGTAAAAGAAAGTAAAGTTTACTTCACCCCAAAAGTCACCAACTGCAAGACAGGTCTAGAAGTTACTTGCTCCTCTTGACTTTGTTTTCTTATCAGGGCAAAAGGGACCTTGTTCCCGTAATAAACAGTATGTACGTACCAGCTGCAGGACTGAATCCGAGCCTAGGCATTCACTCAAACATCCATTATACTGATTTCCAATGCCACACATTAAGAATTCCTCCTCGTCTGCACTCATTTAGCTTTTGGCAGGGACCTTCATCAGATTGGTCTGGGAATTTTCCCCATCCAACACACTCTAAATAATTGTTGAGAAATCACCATATTGGGAGTAACAGTGTAATCTATTGAGACGTATTAGACTACAACTAGTAAGAACTGTTTTCTAGCCCATAGCTTGCCGCTGGCCAACTTCAGAAGAATAACTGCACTCCATGTGCCCCTTCTGCCCTCTGTACCTCTGCAAAGTGCTTTAAGATCTATGAGTAGAAAGTGCTAGATGACAGTTTGGGGTTATTATGCAGGGCAGGACCCATGCTAGTCTACATAACCTGCCACTCACCAGCTGTACCAGGGAGGCCAGTAGCGTTATTATACTATTGGCCAATAGGGAATTAACTCCAGCTGGCAGGCAGAACACATTGACTATGCTTCTGGACTTTGAGATTTTTTTCTCAATGGACAAGTTAAAACTGACCTCATGCAGAAGTATGACTCGTATCTGTAAGGATTATGGGCCTTTTCTTTCAATCTTGAGCTTGGTCTTAAGCCTTCTGAAGCTAACACAACTGTTCACAGTTGATCAACAAACTACCCAGCAAGAATTTACTCACCTGGCACAATAAAGACGACTGCCTTTATAGGACTGGGGCCTATAGAAAGATTGCCATTTCATTTTACATTCCTTCCAAAAAAACAATGCCTTTATCAGCATCCATGTCTGTGCCAGGACACTGGGCTAAGGCAGTCACTTCAATTTCTATAATGCAAGTATCTACAAGCAGAGGTGATGGCATAGATACCCTCGTGGTACAAAGCCCACTCAAACGTCCTTGTCTTCCTTATTCACCTTTTCGTAAACCACCTTCAAATGACTACAAGTCACAGGCTGTGAACAAGCAGCTATTTTTTCATTGAAGGTAAGAGGACGGCTGCCAGCACCTCCAGTTTGGGGGGGGTGTTGTGTTTTTTGTTTGTTGGTTTGGTTTTTTTGGTGTTGTTTTTTTGGTTTTTGTTTTGTTTTGTTTCCAGCCACCCATCTAGCATCCAGAGTGCTATTACTTAAAGACAGACTTTTTTTTTTTGCCCCTCTCCTTTTTCTTTTTCCCCCTCTCCTTTTTTTTTGAGAGTGTGAGCAAGCAGTAACTCTTCCATATTTAACAAGCACCTTAGAAGTATAACTAACCTGTCTCCTTTCCTTCTCTTATACCTGTAAGGTCTCTGACCTATGAGCTTGCCTTATTCAGCTTCCAACTTCAATCTTATCACTTACCATCTCTGACTATAAAAAAAGTAACCCCGTGTGAAGTTACAGTCATTTCCCAGCTTCAGGACCAGAGCTGGTTTAAACTGACAAATCTCCACAGGAACTGACTGATCGCCATTGGAATTTAGAAAGCTTTTTAAAAAAACTAAAAAGAAAAGAAAAAAATTGTTCCTCTAGGTGGTATAAAATATCTGACACAAAAAAAACCTTATCACATGTGTTACTTAACCAAGTGAGCAAGGGAACAGCCTAAGTATTATTCCGAGACACCAAATAACAAGTGTTCTTCCGCTGGTAATAAAGGCTAACTTAAGCCACCACAACTAATTCATAGGGCAGCCTTGACACTTGTTTATATGGACAAGCAATTATGAAATGGTCTTTTGTCCCTGTGAGTACTGTGTAGGCAAGAGTCATGACTTTCTGGGTTACTCTAAAGGGCCACTGTTTAGGTACCTATTCATTGCTCAGGAAACAAGCAAAACCCTGGGCAGACTCTGACCAAGCTCTAGGGCCCCAGTTTCCTTCTGGCTTCCCTCACAGAACAGACTCCAATCTGGAGATTTGGGGTGGGATTTCCCAGAAGTGGCAGGGGGAAGCAAGAAAATTATGTTTTCCCAAGGCATTTAGTTCCCTCACGGCAAACTCTAATCAAGCACGCAGGAGCTCTAAGCAGTTTTTGAAAACAGAACTTGGGAGTCTAAAGAATTTAAATGCTTCTATAATTTTTATTCATGTTTCTGAACAAAGGCTTCAAAACAATTGCCATTTTTCTCATTTAGAAATTATTATTAGTAATAGACCACGTTACATTCTAGACCAGCTGCAGACAATGGTCAACTCTCAGCATCTTGCCTGGTACAGATGATTGCATCCCCATTTCTGGAAAGGGGAAACAACCTTCTTGCAGACCCCCACTCCAGGCATCAAGCTGGAGCCAATGGCAAAGGCTCCCAGGCAGCTAAAAATCTGCACATTTTCCTGCTGTTTCCTACTGAAGGTGCCCTGTTGTCTGACTGCATGGCCTAGTTCTGGTCACAGCCTCTGCAGAGCTGCCGGAAGGAGCAAGTTCCCAGGGTAATGTCTTAACGGGGTGAAGGAAACAAAAATCCAAAGCCAGCATAAAATGGCACCTTAACAGTTTTTCTGGGAAGCCAGGGTAGAGCACGGGCAGCCACGTTGTTACACCCTTCATAATGTGGTCACGGGAATGTCATTACTTACACGCCACGTGCGTTTCAGTGCAAAAGCCCTCCCATAGAGACATCTCTTTCAGTCACTTATGAGATAAGGAGCTTTTGAAATTTATTTTGCATATGAGAAATTGTATATTTAAAGAGTTGGTTAAATACAGCAATGATTTACAAAACCCCTGCAATATAATTGCGAATGGAAAAACCTTATCTGAATGTTCCTGTGCTGTGAACTCATACCCGTTTTCAAACATAACATTCTCTTAGTTGACGTTGTGGACTTCACCTTCTAACACAAAAGGAGAAAGAGAGTTGCCTATGAGGAGATTCGAGAGCACAGGCTTTGCCAGAAAACAAGGCTGATTGAAGTTTTCAGAATGGGAGCCAGCACTACGACAAGGAAGCATCACAGATGGCTTCAGTCACAACCTATTAAACCACTAAGTGCCAGCAGATGCCAAGGATATCAAGAGCTTATCAAGGGTTCAGAAAACAGTTTGACAAATTCACAGAAATTCCCATCAGAAGCTATTAAGCACAGGACACCTCCTCACAGGAGAACAGCAGAACATGTCCCAGAAGGAAGCATCACCACACACTTGGGTTAAACACTGTAGTCACTGCCAAGAGCCAATACAGGACTAGAAGGGTCTCACCTGGTTCAGTATAACCATGCTTCCCTTTTTAGGAAGGGAACAAGGGGAACCTGAGGCAACAAGACCCAGAGTACAGTCTGCAAGAGCACGGTGCATCGCTCACACCATCCAGTGGGTGGAAAGCTCCTTCAAAAGCTTCACACACGGATGAAGGTGTAAGGAGAAGCAAGGTCCACAATGAGCCATCACAGATGTAATCAGCCTGCCAGCATTCCCATCTTCTTTCTGCATTCCCCTATAACAAAATAACAACAACAAAGCAAACAAACAAACAAAACCAACCCAACACACCACACAACCCACATCAGCTAATGGTGCTTTCCCAACAGCCACATCACTGTGTGCCCTTCCCTGACCTGGTCAGCAGCTCATGACAAGCCAGATCCCTGGAAAAAGAGCACAGGAACAGCTCTCAAACTCAGTCTCACCCACTTCCTCACCCCAGGCCAGATCAGTCATAGCTGCACCTTTCCAGACAGATGTCTATTTAATGTCTTCCTTGAGAACCTCCAGTGATACCAATACTAACCATTACCAGGTCATCTGCCCTGCTGCTGAGAACCTCAAATCCACAGCAAAGAGTACAGCAGCTGACAAACATATCTGTGCCAAGTTAATATGCCCCCAAACAAATTGTCCTTTTAAGGTTTATGTTCACAGCAACTGAGAAGTTAACTTTATACTTTTTTGCTCTCCATTTGTCTCAGCCTTATCTGAGACATTTTGCAGGTGGGAAAAATTAACAACACAAGGTCAAGTTAAGTCAGGTTTAAGGGCGTCCTCCATATCCAACTAAAATCTAGGAAGATGCAACACTTCTCCTAAGCCAGATGTTTACTGTAGCTGTGCTTTTCATTAGCAATGTGGAAGATTCAGAAATGCCCTTCACTTTAGATACACATCTCACCATAAATAGACCGCCTAATTAAACCACTCGTTTTTATGAACAAGCCAAATCTCTCTAGTTCGCCTTTAAAGACACATCAGCTATGGTTAAAGTTCTGAGACTTGCTATTGTAAGGACAACCTGCCAGCTTTTCACATCCAGCTCAGTCCCCTATACAGCAGGCAGCAAGAGCAGGGCTGCTCCAGTGGTTTCGGCCACCACTGAGACTTCACCCAGGGCAACGGACTCAGCCAGGCAACGTCCCTCTCTTTACTGCTGCAGAACCATGGTGATTCATTAAAATAATAAACTCCACATAATAAAAATGTTAAATACTCAGCATATGCTGGTAGAAGCACAATAGCTTCTTCCCTTGTTAAATGACATCCTGATAAAGATTTATGTCACGTACACCATTTACAGGAGTACAACACTATACAGGGTGACTGTCCTGCAGGGTTTTGATCACTGTGATCTTATTTTTGAGCAACAAGCACTTGTACAGATTGAGAAATGAGCCATAAGGTCTTATCACATAAATTAGTTCTCTTCAAGGCAGTGCTCATGTTGATAAGATGCCTGGTGATATCATGTCATGCAGAGGGACAAGAAAAACAAGTGACTACGTGGAACTCCAAGTGTAAAAAGGAGAAAAGCCCAACTCCAAGAGCTGCCCTGGATCTGTGAACTGTTGGTAAAGTCTTTACCTGGGGAAATCAGCTCACATGAGTGCTTGGAGGAGATGGCACTGTCCAGGCTGGCCATTTCATCTTTCCAGCTAAAGACACCTGTCAGCACGTAGCTGAAACAGGCACCATAAAGAAAAACAGAGGGCAAGAACAACCAAATCGGCAATAGAGCCTCTAACCACAACATGAACACCCATTCAAGATCCCAAATCCAGGCAGCTGTACAGCATTACCAATACCCTCTTTCACATCTACAGCTCAGTCCTATTCTGCTGAAGTCAAAGTCCAGTTTCACATTTACTTTCACTGGCTGCTTTCTGAAGGCTCATTAGGCAGATGAGTATGTGACAGCTGCACTGCTGTCCTTGGCCCCAAAATTGCAAGGTAGATGCCCTGAGAAATCAACAGGCATCTCACAGGTTACAATCCAAAATATCTGGTACTTAAGTACAGACCAAAGTCTTGTCTCCTAAGGGAGGGCTGACGATCCACAGAAATATTCTGAAGGTGCACAGAAATAGCCCTGTCATCACACGCAGCCTCGGCGCTAATCTACTGCCCTTTCTTATCAGGGAGCCAGATACCGGGTTGTAGGTGTGTTTGGTAGCCCGGGCCACTGACGAAAACCTCAGAGCCCAGGCTACAGCCACAGCTGTGACAGGCACACAGGCTCAGATCCACTGCCCATGTGGACTAGGCTGGGTGTGGGACATGCCCGTCCTGCATCAGCTGGCCTGTGGCGGGGCAGCAGGGAGCAGGACACGCGCTTGCCTGAATCAGGGCCTGCGGTCGCTCATCTTCCTGCTTCGCTTTCTCTCATCTCTTCTGCCCCAAGTCCCTGGCGGTGTGATTTGTCACAGGATGAACCACCTCTTTTGCAGCAGGCTCAGCTCACCCTCCTCTCAGCTGAGGGTCATTGCTCCTTCACTTATTATCAATATGACACACGTCTTTTTTTTTTTTTTCCTTCCTGCTATTTATTGCTGGAAATTGGTTTGATCAGAACCAGTGAATCATAAAGGCAGCAATAAAACAGTCATGAAGCCGAGAGGCTCAAATCTCACAGCACTTGTGGTTTTCCTGCAGGAGGGCAGATGTGGGTCTCTCCCTCCACTCGAAAAGAAACTGCTTCCAACAGCCTGCGCTGGAGGGGAGCGGGATCTGCATATTCAAGTCAACAAGTAAAATACACCTGGAAGGCCAAGGTTCAGAGGGCTACAGCACTGCAACACATTCTAGCTATGTTGTAAGCAAACTGTTAGAGACAAAGGGAGGAATGGCCATTTTTTAACCTACATTCTGAAACTGAAGCAGAACTCAATCCTTTACCTCTGTTCAAAAACCTAAGTGCACCATTCAGAAAGCATACATACTGCACTACACATTTGGAGGGGAAAACAAACCAAAAACCACCAACAAGAGCACCAAGCAAACCATCAGTAAACTTGGTAACAGACACGACTCCCTCCTTCATCCCAACCCAATAAAATACAGGGTGTTTCAAAAAGATGGACCCATTTTCAAAGATATAGTGACTTCAAATTGGGTCCATCCTTTTGAAACACCCTGTATTTTGGTGCTACTTGCCCCCACTGAATTCTTTTTAATTTTCAAGCATTTCTACAGTTCCTAAAGTTTGTCTGGGATCAGAGAAGGCCACCCTACCACACCAAAAGTCATTCCTGCGATGTGCCTGAAAAGCTTCACCTTTGGTATGTCACAGCTGACATTTGATTTACTGCAGCTGCAACAGCACTGTGTATAAATGTGCTATTTGGTGGCTGTAGATTTTGCCCAGATCCCCTCAGATGACAGCAAGTCTTACCCTGGCCTGATGCTTTATTTCAGCAGTTGTTTCTCCAGGGCATGGTATGAATCTATCTTAATTTTTACTCAAATACCACACCAGCCAGAGCGCTCTGGCAGAAAAATGATCTCCCATAGAACCAGGAGCCTGGTCAAGAATCAAAAAGGTTTGTGTGGCCACCGAAACTGCACTTTTGGGATGCCTAACCCATCTCAAGACACTTTAAAAGTACTGAAGTACTAAGAGTAGAAAGCTCAGAAGAGCAGATTGCATTCTATAACCTGCTGCTCTTGGCCACCTCCAAGACACAATGCTTTTAAGAAAGCAAAAGAAAGCAGCTGAGCAATGGATTTCATTACTGTTATTAACACTGAATGGAACTTTTCTTCCTTAATAGTTTGACAAGCAAATCAATGGCGAGGCCTGGCTGCACGCCAACCCCAGGGAGCAGCTTTCCCAACCCCTGCAGATATCATCTTACCACCTGAGGCATACGACTTGATTACCCTTATCTGAACTTGCATGTTATTTGTATCAATAGCGTTGCTTGGATGCAGAAATCACCTCAATGACTTCCCGTAATGCTGGATTCCACTAAGCTTGAGACTCCGAAGAAGCATTTCAGATACTTGCTCCAAAGTTCATTAACCACGTGAAGAAACATTTGTCAGCCTAAATCCTGACACATAGTCCTACTATGGGGTGACACATCCACTCCTCCATGCAAACTTTTTGAATGAGACAATTTCTGATGCTCAGTCTTTCACCAGGACTCTTGCAGTTTTAACTTTTTCTTGGAGCCGTAGCTAATGAAGCCATGTTGTTACATGTAAAAATAGCAGCCATCACCACTTCACCAAGGTTCACTTAAAAAAAAAAAGTTCCTAAAGTCTCAAACACCAGAATATAAATGATAGTTTCTAATCATTTATTCAAACTATTTTGGTTTTTTTTTACAAAAGATACTCGAGGGTAGAAAAGTGCTGAGCTGTGATTTACCAGACCCCTGAAACAGGCAGCATGCAAGAAGTATGAAGAACAGGGAAAACAGCTAAAAGCCAAGAGCTCCAGCAGCCAGAGTGAGGTCTGACACCACAGAGATGACCAGAAAGCTGAACTCAAGTCCAACTTCTAAGCGAAAACTAATGGGACTTCAGGGTCCCTTAATGCAGGGGTAGATACGCAGAAAGTGGTACAACAGTTAACTTCTCAACCACCATAGCAAGTAAGTTATCCACATTTCATAATATAGAGAAAAACAAACAAATAAACAAACTGAAGAGCAACAGATGGAGATTAGCGAGAGCAGAATCAGACCTCTCTAGCATTGCTTTCACCAGACAGACACTGGAGAAAAATGGAGATTGCAAATCCATTTCCCTTTGGTTGTCTCAGGTTAGACAGCACAACAGCACAGCTGTGGATCAAAACAAAAACAAAGCCCCTAAGTCTCTATCCACATCACCTCCCACATTTGTCCATTTCCAGACAGACTCTTACAGGCCAGAAAGCAGGGATCTCTTGCTAGACCCACAACTTTTAGCAGAGTGTTTTTGTACTCCTGTTCCTGAAAACAGCTGATTATATATTGCTGTCATAAATTCAGCCTAGTAAAAGCTGGGACAGATTTACAGGGGATGTGTTTTTTTTATGACTATCTATTATTCATGGTGTATTAGCCCTTACAATGTGTTTAGCCAAGAAAGAAAAAAAAAAAAAAGATAAGATATCCTCTGGTTGATTATTGACAGATACTTGGCAGCTTGTGTGTCCAGCACTGCCTGGTCACAAATAAAATGAATCCAGCCTCTAAAAGCACTGATTTGATAACTTGACCATGTCAGGCTGGGAAGCCATATGAACTGAAGAGGACACGGGCAATCATTTGTAAAAAACACTGTATTTTTGTCTCCTAAATCTCAGGCTAAGTTTGTCAGAGGAGTTAAGCTGTCAGCGCAGGAAGCGTGTGGCAAACACTCCTCCAGAAACAGCCACAGCAAGATCTACTCACCCAGAAGCTTCCTCCACGATGTCTGCCCTGGAGGGACTGCAGCCATGTGCAAGAGGGTTTGGGGTGACAAGTGTGTATCCTAGGAGACTACGTCAGGTGTCAGTCAATCACAGATGTCCCTGTAGGATGTGGAGCCAATCTCACCTCAGCCTGAAGAACATCTTTGCTAACACACGCTGCTCTAGCTGCCTTGACAGCTACATGGGCACATTTAGCCAAGCCAAAGAGAATACAGATCAGTGCTCAACTGGTACGACTTACACCATGCCAGACTTCAGGAGACATCAACTGCAAAGGGACTAGAGAGAACAAAGTTAAGAATCAGGCCCAGGCTGTTCAACATGCTGGTGTCCCCAGAAACATCGCTTTACTTTCTAAGCACACCAGGAGACCCCAGGACACGACACTGAGCTGTGTTCCCCTTCATCAGTTGAAGCCTGCTTTCTACCCATGTTGTACCTCCTGAGCTTCCCTATTTTCGAGTAGGAGGCAGCTTCCAAGGGGAAGGGGGAGCTGCCAGTGGCATTGCCAACACCAGCTTATCTTGCCAGTACCATCCCTTACAAAGGGCTAACAGGGATGAGTTAGGTCCCTCACTTCACTCACACATACACAGTTGCCATTAAAGCACTAACCATACATTTTTACCTTGCCTCTATCCTACAGAGTTCAGATGCTGCTCAGGAATGACACCCCTGTTGCACTTTAAGCATCTGTAATGCCTGATCCTAAAACCATGGCATGCAAAGACTGTATCTTTCAGAGGCTGAGCTTCCCAAAAAATAAAAGCTAGAGGACAAACCTGCAGAAATGTGGTGTGTTGAGGAGAGTTACCAACAAATACAGAAGATTGCCCTCAACCTCTCTGAATGCACAGCCATTACAGCAGCTGAACGCTCCCCAAGGACAGGTTCACCCCCACCTTCACAATGAAAACACTTCTGGGCACATCCCAGCAGCTCAACACAATCCTCTTGCTGGACTCTGCCTAAGCACCACTTGCATCTCCCCTCAGTTCAGTTTGCTCCACTCCCCTTCAAGCCATCGCTGCTCATGTAGGCATATAAGCACCATGACAAGCTTTACAGAAGTCATTTCTTTAAAACAAGGCATTTGTATTGTGCTCTGGGCTGAGGATCTCTGCCAGCAAGAGGTTTTGTTTTTTGGTCAGCTGGGCAGGCTCCTTCTGCTGGGAATTGCAAGGACTGATTTCAAGCCTGGGTTTATTTTAATCTTGGTCAAGTCACTTCATCCCTCCAGAGCTTTTCTTTCCAGACTCACTTGTCTGCTGTTGACTGTTGGATAAAGATGAACCTAGGACAATTAAATAACAGTTCTTCAGTTAGCTTTTCCTTCTCAGCAGTCATGTGAAATATTGTTTGCTTGCACAGCAGAAATAGCTAGATCCAAGGTGAATGTGCTTTATTATTGATCTTGCGCAGTTCATTGTGCTCACAATTCCCTCACTTAGAAATAACAAGACAATCAGAGATTAGAGATAGCTTCTCAGTTATATCTTGAAGTGTTGTTTTAACTCACTCATCATTTGTTTGCTTTGCGTGTTGGCTAGGTACCTCACCCCACCCCTTCATATGACTTCTTCCTTTGGTTAACACTCCATGCATGACTTGACATCTAAACTGCAAGAGGTCACCTGGCACCTAGTGCTGTCAAACATTAACTCTGCAAGCACCCTGGTTTCACCAGGACACCAGCTGCTCACACATCCTGACTCACAAGTCGCCAAGCTAGGCCACCACCCTAGAACATTCATGTACTACGCCACTACCTGTTCTTACGACTCCATTAGCAGGAGCCATGTGCCTGTTGGAGAAAATAGAAACCATTAGCTACATGCTCATCACTCCCGTGCACAAGTTCTAAGCAGCCTCCTGCTGCTGGTAGAGAAACCACAAATCCCCCTGCCCAAACATTTAAGGAGGCCCCTGAAAGCCCAAATCGGTTTCTGTTTGTACATCTCTCCTAGGTATTAGTGACAAAAGCCTGAACTTAAACAAATACCTTACTACAGCTGGCACTATTGTCACTGGTGGGGCTGCGTGGCCTCCAGAGATACACACAGGCGGCAGGGCCTGACCTCGGAGGAGCGCGTGAGCTCCGAGAGCAGAGCCGGCGGATTTGCCCAGGCCTCCCTGGGAGAACTCCCACCGCAGGCAAGAGGCTGAGGCCACAGCAGCTACAGAAAGTGCAGCCCAGCAGCCAGATCACAGCAGAAGAGCAGTGACCATCAGGGTGTTGATTAAATGAAATAAAGCTCTGTTTGCACACGGGAGGGAGACTCATCTTCACTCCTGCTAAGACCTTCTGAAGGCGCTAATTGCTCTCTCTAGGAAACCTCATTCCCCAAACTCTAGTTATTTTGAGACACATGGTTCAGCTGTTTCATCTCTGGTTGTGATACCAGGTGGGTGAAACTGCAGCAGGGAAAGGAGGAAAGAAAAACAGAGAAGTCTTGTGTTGTGTGACGGAGGCAGTGACGCATATCAAACAGAAGACTTCAAAAGCTCTTATCCAGCACAGGGCTGGGTGATGATGTGTCTCCTAAGAGAAAGCCGATAGCTTTGAGAGACAAAGGGCTCCTGAGAGCCAGGAACACGCTGCACCTCCCCACCTGCCTTCATTAAAGCTTTGGGCCTGTTCCCAAAGAGCCATGTCTCAGCGTTGAGGCTGCTGCCAGGGCTGTAGATAAGAGCACAGCAGAAAGAGCTGCATCTGCAAACCCTCCCCTCCCCGTGCCTGCCTGCTGCACCAGCACATTCACCTTTCTCACTTCCCACCCTTTGTTTTTCCTTCTCATGTGTGTCTGTCACCACCATTACAGCCCCCAGGTACAGAGGCTGCACCACAGCACAGCGGCTTCCAGTCCTTGGAAACCATTCAGAAATCAGCACCATGCCAGCCTTAGCCTTGGTTTCACCCAGGACATGCAAATCCAGCGACCACAGCTTGCAGGGAAGGCAGAGGCATCCCAAGGGCAGATAGCCAGCTTCAGGGAGAAGCCTGTGAAACAATACACAAGAGTCATGCTACAAATTTGGACAGGAAGGAGGGAGATGTACCAGACCCCACCAGAGCCCTGGGGAGGACTTTGGCAGGTAGGCTGCTCTTGCTCTCAGTCACATGGGAGAGAACTTCCTTTGCTTCCCATTGCACAATTATCACTGACACATTTTCAAGCACCTTAACCCACATCTCAAACAACCTTCTCTTCTAAAAGCACCAGGATTTTAAAATAATTTAGCAATTTCTCTTTATCAATACCGTGACCAAAGAGAACCATGTGTGATTTGGCCTGGAATGGGGACAGGATGGCAAAGACTCAATACAGTAAGCAATGAGAAAGTAAACAACACATTCCACACAGTTTTTCCTTTGGAAAACTGTCGTTTTCTATTGCTGGACTTCTTTGCAGCCCAGGTTAGCAAGGATACACACAAGCAAAATCCTAGGTGACACGTTTCAAACTTAAGCTTGCATCAGCACAGGGCAGATTACAAAGGAGGCACGCTATGATCCCCGCGCCAGGTCACCCCTTCCTAATCACCCTCTCAGCAGCGTGCACGTCTCTCTCAGGAACACACAGAGGTGTCACAGAAGACTCCAGCACCGCTGGCAGACAACACACAGGCACCGCTCTCGGGCTCTGCAAAGCCACACACAGATACGGTCCATTCCCACCCCAGTCCCACTCCGACACCCAGCTGACACGGCACTTGAGCAGCCTCAGGCTCTGTTCTCATCTGTGGCTGGTAACTTCCTTTCCTTGCAGGCATGAGCTTTGTAAAAACTCAAGCTACTTAAGTATATCCTGTGACAAGGACTGCCAGTGCCTCATGGGACCACACTGCTTGTGACCTCCGCTTCCCTGCCCAAGCCAGAGCTGCTGACAGACTTGGGGCAGATGCCCATTCCGAGGTGCAGACAGGAGCAGGTAAACCCAAGACTAACAGGATCAGTTGTCCAAAACTGGTGATGCTGCTTTACATGGAGGTTTCGATGATGAGGAGCTCACCTGCTGCACACCTGCCTGCTGCACAGCATTGGGACTTTAGCAAGACTCAAACTTCAGCAAAGCCTGCCCTGCCAGAGACAGCTTTACACAGCCAGAACACAATATTCCCTTGACACCTGGGAAGAACAAGAGGTCTTTTGGACTCCAGTATTTGTTCATAAGCCGTAATATCTTCACTGCTTGGGCAGCAAAGCTGTAGCTTGCCCTGCCTTGAAACAGCCAAAGAGACACACAGCTACTGTTCCACACAAACATTCTACCCCAAGAAATCAACTTCCAAACACAGAGAGGACTTGTTGAAGTCCATGGTCCCGGATGGTTCTTAATTCTCATTGCAGAGTGAATCTTTCTGAAGGGCTCCTGAAACACAAGATGGTCAGGACAATCTCCGAGCACAGCTGCAGGAGGCAGCTTTCTCCTCTTCCCAGACTGTATTTCAAAGAAAGTTGCTCAAAGTAACCACACCAGCAAGGTCCCCTCATTAAAAGAGAACTGCTGCTTTATCAGATGCTGCTGCCATACTCCTGGCAAGCACCATTTGCAGCATTGCCAGTAGGAAGCTAGAGGTAATTAGCAACATTATTAGGCAGGTCACACTTTTGATGCATTTCACAACAACAGGCAGGGAAGGATAACTGCCCAACGCTCACATACTTTGGGACTTATAAGGAGCCACCTCAGAAGGGCAGCTGCAAAAGGTAACTCTGGATGCTGAGTTTCACACGGAAAGGAAACCAACTATTCTCTACAGGGATGCCTACAAGCTCTTCCCACTAATTGTTTTGTTAGTGTGTTGCAAGGACAATTCTGAGCACTCGAGCAGTAAAAACTAAGAAATGGACCCTGCTGGCAGGTGAAATCGCTGGCCAGAATCTGCTTGCTTTGCATCTGCTTCCAAACTTGAAGCTGTGCCCTAAAGAAACCACAAAGTAATCATTCTACAAAGTAAACCTCGACAGGAGGACTGAGGCGGTTTGGCTTCCCTTGTTGCTTTCCAGAGTCCCAGAAAAGAGAGGATATTATTTGTCTATGGAAATCTCATATGCAGAGTTACATCTGTGGAAAATAATAAAGAGAGCATTGATGATAGAAAAGCCAAGAAACAGCTCCAAGAGTTGTGTGTTCATGAAAAAAACTATTACTTTTCTTGAGTGTAAACATATTTATGGAACATGAAAACACAAAGAATCAGGTTACATTACAGATATGTTATTGCCCAGCTTATTTTACATGCACTCCCCGCCCCCAGCCTTTCAAATTACAGTTCAAATTCTGCAGTACTCTCAAAAAGACTGTGAAACTTCCAAGTCTGAAAAACTCCTGCCTTTCACTCTTGTACCAAACCGAAACCGTTGACAAGATTTTCTGACCAGTTAGCACAGCAGCTCAAAATTAACATGGATGCGACGGACTGAGTAGTTTTCATGGAACTTGACAAGCTGGTACAAGAATAGATAAGCGAGTGGGTTTTAATCTTTAAGTGTGAGGATTTCTTCGAATTACTGGCAGTCCTACAGGAACCCTTTTTGGGGGAAATCAGCTTGACAGGGATTTTCAAAATGCTCCACATTTCAGAAATAGATCAATGACCAAGCTAAAACTAATATTGCCAGCAAACTGAAATCAATATTTGTTGTTTATGGGAACATCACACCTCACCATACACCAGTCCTCAAACTCTGCTTGCAGACTGCATCTTCTCCATGCTGCTTTCTTGTGGAGACCTTTAGGAGCAGCCTTGGCACTAAGAAGATCATTTTACCATTACTATAAGTTAATTTTTAGCAATTTCCTTGTAGCTTATGACTTTGAAACTTGTAAACTCATCACACTTACTGACACCAGAGCCTTTCTGAAAGCTTATATGGACTCAGAAGGAATGCACTTCTACTTTTTCACTTCACAGACAGCCCTAAAAGGCAAAGTTGAACTCCACAATCTTTGCACAAGGTTAAAATCCAAACTAACACTTACATGATACAAAGACGTTCAAAGTGCAAACTCTTGTTCCTACTGAGGAGGCTCCAAGAGGTGCAATAAAACCGTTCCCCATCACCTCAAAAGCAGAAACAATATACAGCAACCAAAGAGCCAGTACAGTAACAACACATGAAGTTGGAAATCACACTAATGGTGATGTGACTTGTTACCTGATGGACAAGACAAAGATAGCAATGAACGCTTTTCACATCAGCTAGAAACACAGCAACAGACTTGGGATGCTGGAGGAGACAGCACAGCCTGTTTCCCATCACATCCCATGCAACAGCTTGTACGTTAATCCTTTCTATTGAAGAAAGGTGATGGAAAACATGCATTTTCACTCCAATGCAGAGTTAAAGATGATGAAGACTGTAAGATGTCTGTGAAGTGAAAATGTCACATATACACAGGCTTCTGCTCCAGCCCCTTATGCCAGATGACATTCCTGTTGCCTGTGGCTCAGGACCAGTGAGCAGTCCTTGCTTGGTGAAGCTTTTAAGACATCCCCTGCTGCACAGTCCTATTTACCTTATACTCCCTATGTTTAGACATGAGCCCTGGCTACCAACTTATACACACAACCGGCTCCTTTTAGCCATGGTGCATTTAAAGTGATTATTTCATGCTTTCCCAGTGTGTTAAGTTCAGCAAACACAGAGCGTTTGTCACTCAGTCACAGCACAAATCCCGACACACTGCTCACACGCTTTCCTTTCAGATGGGGAGATACAAGGCTTGCCAGGAACCCAACAGACAGCACCAGGCAGACAAGAGCGGTGAGGACAGACTGCACCTCGGTCCCTCTGCAGAGCCAGGCACCCTCACCTTCGGGATGTCCAAAAAACGCTTGTAGCTCCATCATCAAATAAAATAAAAATCACTTTGGTACTAGCAACTGCATTGGAGAAGGTAGATAGTAAGCTGGATGGGATGCCCTCCCACAACAATTTGTGAGGTTTTAAATATCCCAGTTCAGAGACATGAAAAAGTGAAAAAAAAACCCATCAACCTCAAAATTTCCACAAAAATAAGAACACTGGGGGAGGAAAAAAAGCAAGAGAACATTTTGTATCTACTCATTTTCAGGAATTTCATTTTACTTTCAACGATTTTTTTAACCTTCAATTAATACTAGCTATCAAAATGAAGCAGCATTTGGATCTAGAAACACTGAAACTTTGCCATTTAGAAAAGGTCAAACAGTTTTCAAAACATTTTTGTCCAATATTTTTCAGCAACTGAAATTCATCAAAACCAACATTTTCCCACAAAATTGTTCCGTCTCAGACAAATGGCTCTTCCAAGGCACAACACTTCTCGGGGGACGTCCCTGCCAGCCGGAGGGGCTGGTCCTTCCCTTTAGCACCAGCCAGCAGCCCATGCTGCACCTTCAGACCTTGGTAAGTCACCCAGGCCCAGTTCAGAAGATCAAATCAATCACCAGACCGGGGTACGCACTTCTACATGGTTCATTACATACCTCCAATCTCTGTTATATTTGGGCATTTTGTATCTCAGTTTCCTCACCCAAAAATCAGTTACCAGGCAGAGGGTAAGGAGAGGTCTCTCCTTAGCTTTGAGATACTCTCAGTATAAAGCTTGCTTTCCTTCAGCTAGGATGCAAATCTACACCCACCTGGCTGAAGGTGATGCATGCACTAATAGTCCCGGCGCAAAACTACCTGTTCGGAACAGCCATTCTGACCTAAAACTACATCTGATTTTTCCATCTTAGGATCTTAAATCCAAAGGCTGTCTTCTCCTCAGCTACAAAAGGTTAGCCCTCCTGAGATACCATGTTCTACCATGGAGTAAGGATGTGCTCCAGGAGAGCGTGCTCATTTTGCACCTGAATGTGATTCTGAGGAGCACAGTTCATCATGTGGCATCTGCTCCTGCTGCCCTTGGGCACACCATGAGCCCAGAAACCTGCAAATCCCAAACACCCACTTGCTGTTGAGTAGGATTTATTGACAAATGACTGTGCACAGGGAAGCTGGACAGCAAGGGTTTCCCGGGGGTAGACATGATGTGCCACAGTGGGGGAGATTTGAGGGATTTTCTTGAAGTTAATGCATGGATGGGCTTCTGTTAGATAGAGAGTTGTTATTAAACTAGCCAGGCCCAAAAGAATTTCAAGGCCACCTTGGAAAGCTGAAAGCATGACGCAAATCAACAGACCTGTTAGCAGTGAGACTCGGGCGTGTGGACAGCTCGTGAACATGGACAATATCCAGTCAGCTAACGCACACTTGAAGCATTGGACGCATGATCAGGAAATAACTGCATATATAAGGAGGCTTGTTTCTGTAATAAATGGATTCGCTTGAATTCATATTGGATTGTGTGGAGTCCATGATTTTTTGCCCTCGCACCACAGGGATGCAAACATCTTCTCAGCTGCAGAAGGTGCTTCCAGAGGTTGCAGGCAGAGCTGTATAGAGCCTGGCATGCAGGTGCTTCTGCTCGGGCTCCATGCTAAGAGGTGACTGGCTCACATTCAACTTCATCTCACAGGCAGACAAGTTCAGGTTTGACTATGCTCATCCACATAGACATGAGTAACATGCTGGGGCCAAAGTCACAATCTGGTCCGCAAACACCTCCAGCAAAGCAAACCACATCAATTAAAGGAGAAGAGACTGAAGCCTTCACTGGGAATTACAGGGGGCTGAGTCAATAAGAATGCAGACGTACACCTGCGCTATGGCGTTGGCTGGCATGGGAGGCAGGAATAGCACCAAACAACAGCCAGAGCGCTCCCCAGAATTATACTGGATTGTTAAAAACAAAAGACAAAAATCCCATATTCTCTCCTCTACATACACTGTCTCCTCAATCTCTACCCATTTAAAACCATAGCAGCACTGGGGGAGCACCTCCGTATTTCAAGAGAAACTAAACAACATCCCCACACCCTCCCTCTCAAGATTTGGGTCTGCACATTCAGTTCTCTACACCCACCACTCTGTAACACATGCTTCTTCCAAAAATACTCTTGCAAGCACGGCCCAAGGAGCTATTACAAGTGAGCGGGACTGGGAACTTGCAGGGTCATCACCTACTCATTGACACAGAGACTGCCAGCACCATCCCTAATTAAAGCAGTATTGAGTTAAGCCTTGTTCTGCAGCTCTGGAGCCTCTTGCCAGACCTCTACAAAAGAGCTGGCTCCTGAAGGCTTTTGGACTGTGCCAGTCACCATTGCCTGTAGGTGGGAAAAGTGTTGTGCAAGGAAGGTTTTCATCAAGGACCTGCTTCCAGTAAATCCAGCTCTAACACAGAATGCCAGAGGGATTTCTCTCACAAACAAAATGCTGCTGGACTCTCACAGCACTCCAGCCAGCAAGCCAAAAGGGATGTGGCACAGTGCCCTCCCTTATAGCACCGCCATGGCGCCCTCTCCAAAAGAGAGCAGATCAACCGCATTTTTTTTTTCAACCTGGAAAGATAAAATCCAGCACTGTGGGAACCCAGTGTGATGGGAACCCGGGCAGCAGCTGGGAGCTGGAGAATCTGGACAACACTAAGTTCACTTCCATTTTCTTCAACAAAAACCCAAATAAGACTCTCAAAAAACCAGGTGCAAGTTATATCATCACCACTCTGTGCTTCAGCTGGATGGTTCATGTTACTGAGCAAACAACCACTACACCTAGTAGGGGATGGGTGCTTTATGATGCTGCAGAAAAATCACAGTTCTTCTGTGACTTGAAAAGCCCATCTTTGAGATTTTTCAAGTTTCCAAGTCCTCCTTGAAGAGAGAACCATTTCTCAGATCTGTGTCCAAAGTGTGCAAGGGCCCAAAAGGGACATCAATTCATAATCCTGCTCTAGAGACTAGTTTTTCTCTGCTCACATAATATTTCCCATCTTCCTACCTGAACCCTCGAGAAGCTCTCCGGCAGCCAAGGCCTTCTTGTAACAGAGATACAGCAGAAGAGAACAACTTTGTGGGTTTTCCACTGAAGTGAGAGCAGCTTAAGCCTTTTTCAAATAAACACACGTGGCAAACGTTCATCTACAGCCTTAGTTTCTTGAGCGCTTCTAACAGTCTGGAGGTTTTTAAGCAGCACAGAACAATGCACCAAATCTAAACTGCAGATTGGATTTAGAGGGAAAAAAAAAGTTCTTGCAACATGAAGGATGATTAGAGCTCTGTTTCCAAAGCCTGTGCTTCTATCAGTGACAAGAAGCAGTGGCTGACCCTCCTGTACACTCGCTCTGTAACATGCTGGTGTTCTACCACTGCTGAGCCTTCACCAGCCACCCTGAAGAGGGGCACGAGAATTACCCAGTCCCAGACCTTCCTTATATACTTATTTTCACAAGATGTACGGAGCACGGGTATGAGCAAGAGACAGTTACTTCACACCCCTCCCTACCCATGACCCGACTAGCTGTTTTGGATCATGTTTCTGCCTCAGCAAAGGTAAGAGCAGCCCTTCTCCTGGGTTCAGCAAGCCCATGAGGAGGCAGAGCTGGGTGCAGGTCCACAGCAGGGAGATGCTGGTGGCAGAACGGGGCCAGCCTGACACTGCTTGGCTTTGGCCAAGGCTATTGGTCCTGGTTTGCTCCCAAACCACAGGTGGAGAGGCAACAAGAGGGGAAAGAATTAATTTGGAAGAGCTCCTGGATCCTGCATCTGCACCTTATGTTTGACAGGATGGGGCTGGATGGAGAAAATGACACTGTTTATTCAATGTGTTTACACAGAGACACACTCTTTCTGGGAAACATTCAAATATGTGATGCCACCCAAAAGTACCTGGCACCTGGAGAGCTGTGAGGCTGGGCTGACGCTCAGCTGCTCCCGTGCCAGATGGACACCAGTGTTTGTATAGGTGGTACTGGCCAATTGCCTGGCACACAGAGACTGCAGATAGAGACAAGTTCTTTCTCTTCAGACTTACCCCTTTTCCTACTACTGTGCCACGTTTTCTTCCCACCTGCTCAGGTAAGGAAGGTAAAAGGAAACTCTTCGAATGCAATAAAATACTTAAGCCTGTGGCAAAATGAATTCTTGTGAATTCTACAGAAGATTTATCCAGTCTTCTCTTTCGCTGGCCAAACTCACTTGCCTGGGAGGAATTTGGGGCAAGTTGTTGGGTTGGTTGTTTTTTTGCAAATTCACACCAAAAGCCTTCTGTAAAAAAAAAAAACGGGGGGGGGGGAACGACGTTTCCAGTTCCGAGATGCAAAACGTAATTCAATCGCTGTGTTTTGACTCTCATACACACAAGTGACACCAGAACACTGCACAACCAACATCCAGTTTTGTAAAAACAGAGCCTCAGAACAGGCAGGGATTTTGACAATGACAGCATTTTCCTCAAGCCTGCTTTACTCTTGGGACCTCGATCAAGTCTCATTCCTTGCAAACATCAAGGTATGCCAGTGTAAACTGTTTGCTGAGAAGGTAAGAGTCTCCATTCAAGGAGGTATTACTGCTGGGAAGCTGAAAAAAAAGTGATCTCCATTGAATACTTGCTTCTCCTCCAGTACTTTTTCCATGTAGATGAAATTATTTCTGCTGTACTAAAAAGATACCCAGCAATCAGGGTGATGAATGCTTAGGCTGAAGGGCAAAGTCAGCTTTGGGCGGAGGGCAACTGGGAGCCAATTAAATAAACATTAAGAACAGATTCATCATCTTGGACATTCCCTTGTTACGTATTGCTCAACCAAGCCCAGCTGGCCTGGGAAAGCAGGAAGTAGTGAAAGGACGAAGGCAGCAGTGCAGGGCCAGCCACGGCCTCCGGACATGGGAAGGCGACCTGAGCCACTTACTCAAGAGAAGCATCTTCTGGTTTGAGGCACCAATGGCTTGTCTAACACATTGACCTTGTGCTGTTTTGTTGCATCGGCTGCTCTGGTACTGAGCCAGGCTGGTGTTTTCTGCACCTGGGATCCTGAATTAAACAAGACCCACATAGCTCTGCTCCTTTGAAAGGGTTCAGCTCAGAGCCCATGTCACAAATGTCACACTCACACCGAGATGCAGCCACTGCATCAAGGCCCATGAAAACTCCAAGCTTGTGTACTCATCAAAAGTTCATAATAAACAAAACAACAAAACCCCACACCACCTTTACCTCTCTTTTACAGGGTACAAAAGAGAACGCTCCTTCCTATATGGCAGGAGGAGGTTTTCCAATATACTACCTCTTCCTAGGAAGCTGTAAAGCCAAATACAGATTTCCTGGAGGAAACCCTACAGTTTAAAATCAGTATGTGCAGAACAAGCTCCACACAAGCACACACCACTGAGCACTGCAGGCTGCAAACACTCCACCAGGCAGGGAGCTGGAACTCTGATGACCAAAATGTACATAAAGCAACTTTGACAAGTCTTTGGTCTCTGTTTCCGCATCAGTTAAAAGCTGTTCTGGACTGGGCCAAATCAGACAGACTGGGGAGGTAGAATTACCACATCTGGTCTTAGAGGCGGCCAAACCAGAAGTCAAAGGCTACTCGTCCAATGACTGAGTTTTATTAGAGCACTAAAAAGGTACAAACAGGACAAGATAACTCTAAATAGAGAAAAGGCAGACATGCCATCTGAGACAAATCAAAAGCTCAAAAGTAAATCTCCCAATGTCTAATCTCTCCCAGGATGCATTCTGCCCTCCAGTTTATTCCAGCAACTTTCAGCGAGCTCCTGAGCTACATAAACCCCACAGTGTTTTCTAGGAAAGGCTTTTCATCTGTCCTCTCTGCAGCTTGGTAGCCGGCTGTCACGGAGGCACCCCAAAGTCAGTTTAGACGGACAACAGGGTCCAAAACAAACTTTTATTTGGTAAAGAAGGTGCAGCAGATTAACCGGTGGAATACGGGGATTTAGCTCTCCAATAGTGACATAAATACAGGTTTAAGTATCCGTCGAGGTTAATTATTGAGGTGTAGCAAATAATAACAATGGAGATCCACAGTGTGCATACACTTGGCTCACCAAAGACAATGCCAGAGCTGTTCCTGACTCTGGGAATAGTAGACACTTGCTGAACCTGGCAAGGAATTATTAAAGAAAATACACGTGCTTATATTTAAGCACAGAATAAGCACCCGTGATCCTGGGAGGAAGTATTAAGAAGTTTTATTGCTCACCCACGTGGCTCGGTGGGGGAATCCCGGTCCCAGGGGATTACTTGAGGCAGCCACCCTGCCGCAGGGGGAGGGCTCTCGGCCGCAGCCTTTGGCCCGCGCTCCGAGAGGTCCGCACAACAGGCAGGGGTCCCGTTTATGTAGTGTGTCAGACCTGACTGTGGGCATTCCAGAAGCTTCTAAGCACCCCCACTCTGGCTATGGGTGCCCAGCGGCTCCTTGATGCCTCTGTGCCCCCTCCTCCTCCTCCCTCTTAACGACCCTGGCTTGGGGTCAAACAAAAGAGGCTGTTAACCCCATTGCGGTGGGGGGTGAGGGGGAGATGTATCTGCACCTTCCATATGGAAGGGAGGGGAATGAGGGGGTGTGCATCTGCCACACCAGTCTATACCCGACAGCCAGGATGCTGTTCAGAAGGCTGCAGGTATATATTTTGGCTCCTTCACTCCTGCCTGGTGCCCCATGCTCTCGAGCAGCCCGGCATCCCTGGGAGAGCAGGTGTCCAGGGCTTGGCACAGCCAGAAGCACGTCCACAACCACGTTCTCACATCAGACCCTCTGTCTGCGCAGGACTGGAGCATTTTACTACAAGCTAGCAACAACAAGAGGCAGGTCAGGGCAGCAGGCAGGTCTAGACATGGGTGCACCAGCACAGCTCATATCTCTCCTCCTGCCTTGCCTCTGCTGTCCTGAGCTCTCCCTGCACCATGCTCAGGTCACCTCCCTCAAGCATCAGAGGGGTGAGCTTGTTCACATCCTGCAGAATTTAAAGGATAAGAGGGACTGAGGATAGGACAGGGCTCTTCCTCACCCTCAGAGTTGTGAGCCACAGCTGGGCTCCAGGACTGCAGCACCAAGGCTCTGACCTGTTGTCCCACGCAGCCATGCTGCTTGAGGAAGCTCCCAACTTAATCCGCAAGCAATGCCGGGTACAGCCAGGCAGGAATTTCCCAAAGAGGTTTCTCACAGTGCTGATTCACCGAAGTCATCTTGGAAAAGGCCAGAAATGTCCTTGTTCTAGAAGGTTTGGGTACCTCCTGTGCATTTCTGCTGGTGCAAATCAGTTTGGGTTGTTTGTCAATTACCAGGAAACACAACACTACAGGAAAACTCATTCTGGTTTGAAAGGAAAATAATGGAAAAAAAAAAAAAAAAGAAAAAAACCTTACAGCATGAGAAAACTACTTCTTGTCTTCAAATCCATCCCTCTAATCTAAATATGAAGATGAGACTGCATGAACATTTGTTATTCCCAGAGAGAGTCACTCTTTCCAGCAACACCAGAAGTTTCAGAAGTACCTAAAGTCATGTGGTGAAACATAAAATGACAGAGGAGATGAAGAAGGGTATCAAAGTAAAGAAAGAAGGCTTTGAATTTTCTAAGCACTTGTTTATGTGAAGTCCAGGTCTAACTTGGCTGCTCCCAGACCAAGAGGTTACGTTTTGGGCTGAAGCTGAGAGGCTGGGTCAGAGTCTAGTCAAAGATCTGATCTCTTTGAGCAATTTGCTGGTGGCACGCGTTAGAATGAGGGAACAGCCTCGGGGCTGCTCTAACTTAGTGCGGTTGCTGTGGTCTTGACTGAGGGATTAGGACAACACAAAGCCAAGCTTCAACCCAATGCGGGCAGCATTCAAGGAGAAGTAATTCCAGTCTGCGTCATCAGTAGGAGAAACAATGGCGCAACAGCCTCTCCCCACACTTTTCTCTGCAGGGCAGATAAAGCCAGCTTTAAGAATTCCCACAGGAGGTTTAATGGCCTTGTTACACTGGATAGTCTGGCATTTGTGGCTGCAATTTCCAAACAGGTCCAGCCTTCACCAGCAGCTGCTGATTTCCAAAGGAGTTCAGTGTGCACCATAGGAGGAAATGAGAACAAGGAGCAAAAGGGGCAGCTGCAGGAAGAGAAGATCAGAAGGGAACGAGACAGACCACTGAAGCAGCTCAAGTTTTCTCAAGTTATAATAAGGGTAAAACTCGGAGCACGAAGGAATCTGAAAATCAATACAGAGGGAACACAGGATGCTTCTGCCATTAAGACCTAGGGCAGAGTTCTGCTCCTCTGCCAGAGATTCCCCTATATGCTTTGGGCAAGCTATTATTTTTACTTTTGCCTCTGCTTCCTCCACAAATAATCTGATTATGCTGCTGTCTTGCTCAGCTGAGACTGCTCAATCTCCATCCCAGAGCAAACCAGAGAGGCTGGGGTGTTGCAAGGGAGTGGGTACCAAGACACCCAACACATCCAGGGTGTGCTGCCCTTTGTGTGACACTGCAGAAATCCTTTGACTGCAATTTCTGACCTGCTGCACGTCTTTTTCCCACCCAGTAAACCTTCTGATTAGGAAAGCAAGTCTGGATAGCCTGGATGGATGGTAACTTCCCACCAAGCTGTTGTAAAGATATAGGAAACGAAACATCACCAGCTGGGCTGGAAGGTACAACAGGAACAGGATTCTTCAGTTGGGCACTTGCCTAGAGCCACCTCCACCAGGTGGGACTTCCAAGGGACACTGCACACTTTCTGGCCCACAGCTGTAATATACAGAGCCTCCTTATCCCCCAATAGTGCAGGCATTTCAGACACCAATAGCCCTGCAGATTTGTGCCTGCCCATGAGAGGCAATTCTTTCTACTAGCAAGAATAATTTAAACTCCCAAGGAAGCACGGGAGAAACAGCTGAGGTACTCTTCTGGCCCTTTCTCAGAGCTGTGGATGGAATTATTTCAATTTACAGCAGCTACAGCATTACCCCCAAATACTTATGTTAGACTCAAAAGAAATACTAGAGAGATATGTTTTTTAAGAAAAAAACGCATATTCAAAGTTCTGTGCTCAAAGCAAGGCTGGTGGCTGAGTCCCACCAATCCCCGAAAAGGAAAGCTTTGCTTACTGTTAGCACATTTGCACTTTTTTTTTTTTTTTTAATGGGAACAATTAGCAAGCTATGGAAAATTCCCCAGGTGGTGAGGGTCACAGGGAGGTATTTCTCAGTAGGGACACAAAAACAACTCAAGTTTCTATTTTTTTTTGCGTTTTTTTTTTAAAAACAGGTTACTTCTACATAAGGTCAGTAAATAAAAAATTAACCAGAAAAAAAACCCAAACAAAAAACGACACACACACACAAACCTCCACAATCCCATACATTGCAATAAGCTAATTAAGTCACAATATCTGTAATTAAACAACGTACGCAAAGGGAGACATCAACAAATTTTGCATAACAAGCAAGCAAAGAACATAACTTGTCAGCCTCAGAAACTCATTAAATAGTCCTCTAAGAGATACGGTTCAAGTGCAGAGCACTAAAATGATAACAACACCTACTAAGGAACCTGTTTAATTAAGCACACACTTGCTGGCACATCTGACACTTATACCAAGGTGTTTATGCTAAGACAAATGAAGTCTTTCTTTTGCAGCACAACCAAGGAGACCGTAGTCGAATCTGTTCTTAAAACACAAAGATAACTCTGTGACTAAGCAGTCAAATACCACACTCCAGAAAATCTACACAAGCACTAAGGGAATTGCGCATCTTTTCTGCAAAGGCCTAAATGAGATTTGCACGTGGTCCTGAGACAGCTGACTGACACGGTTTGACTCAGAGTCACACCAGAGATGTCTGCTGCACCGCAGAGGAGGATGGAAACAGCTCACGCTGGGCTGCTCGAGCCCAGAAAGCTGCTCCTGAGGAGCTTGTACAACAGCAGCAAAGCCCTTGAGCAGTGGAGTGGGCCAAGCAGGGTGGTCCTTACACTGTGCAGAAGTGGCCAAGAAGCCAGGAGACCTTTTGTCTCCTAGGGCACGTGGCAGCACTCCTCTGCACCTTTGTTTGCTTTCCTGCTTTTTGTGCACGAACTGAACTGCAGTGGAACACTGGGCAACGCATGAAATGTATTATTTTAAGAGCAATGGACGTGTTAAGGGTGGCTTGTACATGTATCTGTTATCCAGCGATGGCCATGAGGAGCAAGCTACCCAACAGTATGGTACACCCACCGCTCACCCCCCAACCACGACAGGGACAAAACGGTAATTATGTTCCAGTCAAACCACCCACGTCCTCCACATGGTCTGTGAAAAACAAAATACCATTTTACATTCTTCACCAGAAACATTTCTCTTCCTGTCCTGCCCTTCTCCTGCTGCTTCTTTTTGTTGTTGATCCATTACTTACAGCACATATATCTTAGCTTATTTACAAGCTACTGCTTAATCATCATCTCACTGGTACTTCAGGGATGTTTTATCACAACTGAACCACCATCACTTAAGCGTATACAGTATTATCAGAACACGCTGTAATTTATCAGTGAAACAAGCCAGCTGAGCGAGTCAAACAGACCAGGGAACTTCAATTAAAAGCAGCCTGAACCCACCTCCTGCCCATGGGCACAAAGAGCCAGTCAGCTGAATCAACTTCTGTTGGAGATGGCTTCCAAACAAGTAAATACGGGGACTGCACGTGCTGCTGAGCTTGCCTTCTTTGGCTGCAGGGCTTCCACACAGGTTTAACAGATCTCAGTGCTATAAGCAGATCCCAGTAACAGCCTGTGCTTCTCTACTTGGCCTTGCTCTACGGCTCCTGGATTTTACTACTGTGAGACTGGGACTTCCAAGTTTACAATTCCCCTGCTGACCTGGCCAGCCACCTCTTATCTTCTACTATCCTGGTTTCCTTGTAGGCAGCACTTTACAAGGGGAGAGGACCAGAAAGCACCTACAGAGATCACTTCTTTCCCTTTCTCAAAGTCCCCACAGGGCAACAGTTTTCTCAGTTCCTGCATTTTTAAACCTCCAGCTCCCTCACAGCTTATCCAGCTGACTCCTGTGTCTCCAGGGCTTGTTTTTTTACACTCCTACAGACCTGTGCATCCCATGCACAAACAGCCACCCGAATAACTCAGAGGTTTGGTTTCAGGCACTCCTGATGTGTTGGGGCAGGGCCTTGCACTGTGCTCCCTGCTACCACATGGCCGTCTCTCCATCACTAACATCCAACACTGTTCTCTTCAAGACTATGTACACAAACTGAAATTGTAGGATTTCCTGATGCACTTCAAAGAAAACCATGGTCAGAGAAACTCTAATCTTCCGTTAACTTGGGGAAACACACAGGAACAGAAAGCCAGAACAACAGACTTATTACTTGAACAACCAGGACAAGAAGTCCCAAGGCAAGCACCAGAGAGATGGATGGCACTGCCTGTGGGGAAGGGCTGAGAACAGGATGGGAAGGTAGAGCTCTTTCCCCACATACACAGAACATAACCAGCCAACAATATTTACTCGCAGGCACCTTTACCTCAGAAGCTCTCAGAGTGATGCTGCACCCAGCACATCATGCACCCTGAGGCAGATCTCAGCTCACTGAGTTCTCAATAAAAGAACTCTTCCTTGAGAAATGCCTTCACAGTTTGGTCCCAGCCTTTAAACACACACAAACTTACAGACTCACTGTTAAAGACTCTAACAGTCTCTGAGACCGAAGGAAAATAAAAATAGCAGACATCTACCGTGTGTGTGAGAAGTCAGGCACGTTCTCCCTTCCTCACATTTCCAAAGTGACCGAGCTTCCCCAAGCAAAGAAACTCCAGCCTTGCTCAACCAGCACAGCTCCAACTTCACATCAGAGCACCCTTCTTCCCCAGCCCGACTGAGATCCAAGTTTCTCCCCTGCTCCCCAAGCCACCAAATCAAAGGTAACTGTTACCACCTGCCACTGCAATTAGCGGATCCCACCCTTGCGTAGGTGAGTCAACACACCATGACCCTGCCTTACCCCAGGTGGCTGAGGCTACAAATCATCTATCTGGCATGCCAGACTTTATTTCAAGCACAGTTTTATGGCTAATTCTATGTTGTTCTGCAACAGAACAGAAACAGAAAGGAGGGTGGCAAGTCCCAAAAGTCCTGAGGATTTCCTAGTAGTTCACTACATTATCAGAACTCTCCATCTTCTCATCACCCACACTGGTGCAAAGTTAATTGAATAATTGAAGCAACTCAGATTGCCCACAGCTCATTCCTATCTCTGTTTCCAATTTCCTCCTTCAAGGGCTGGCTGAGGAATGTCTCACCTGTCTCCTGGTGCCAAACTTCAGGCCCAGAAGGAATTCTTCCTGAGAAGACATTGTCTGGGACAGTCACACTTCACCCCTTCCTCTGCAGCCTGCAAGTGCAGGGCTTCCCAGGACAGTGGAAGGATTTTTCCTCCAGCTCTCCCAGTCACTGGCGCTCTGCATTTCTCCTGCTCTTATGTCTTGCAAATTGCTCTTTTAGAATTATTGGTCTAAAGGTTTTAAGGCAACTGAAGTGCCCTGTGGAAGGGCAGCTCAAAATGTGTTTTCCTCCCCTTCCACACTCGCCTTCCCCTGCAATACAACCACTGGTTTCACTAAGAGCACAAGTCTATCAAAGCGTGATTATGCTACAAGCCCCTGCTTGGCAAAGCTGGCAAAAAACATTTTGCAAACCAGGATTTACAAATTCTGATGGTCTTCCCCACTTAAATCTCAGGGGAAAAACAAACAAAACCAAAAACCACACACACAACAAACAGACCACACATTCAGCTACTGATGATCCAGGGACAGAAAAGCAGCTCTGGGGACAAGAAGGCTCCAGATGCTCTGTGTTTTCCAGAGCCACTGTCCCTGGCTCACGGGAGTTGTAGTTGAATCTAAGTTTCCCCTGAAACTCCATTAATATATTGCAACAGTACAATTAGCTCTGAGCGCGTCATCATCAGCGATGCTCTCAATGACGCTTTTGTGTTATTTGGCGTGTATTTAATTTCAAGCTCTTGTACAGTTTTAGGGCTAGGCAGGCTTCTTATGACAAATTAAAATCTACCAACTAGCTTCTCTGGTTTTGGAGCTAGAGCCGAGGTGACACGCCATGCAGCAACAGCTTGTGTATTTAACACCTCCTAGAAGCCCAGCTCTGGCAAAAAGGCCACTACAATTTTTAATATGAACAGTCGGCATACAATAAAAATTGTTTTCTAGCACGTTCATTAAGCTAAGTAAGAAACGGCAAAAAGCCACTCCAGAACATGTGCGCTCATGTGTTTATAATTAATTCTGACAGAACTGCTTGGATTTGAAAGGTAAAAAGGTATTTGGTTCTCAGAGCAAGTATCTCTTTGGCAGAGACATCTACGCTGTAGTCAGGATCAAGTAATGAGTTTCACTGGACAGACAGTCCTAGGCTGGTTTATCTTGGGACTGGGTAGAGAAACAGGGCCCTCAGGTGCTTCTGAGGGCACAATGGCAATGGAACTTCTCACAACAGAAGGAAAAATAAAGGTAAAAAGTGATACACAGAAGTAATGCCATTTCAATAAAAACTGCAGGGGAGGGGGAAAAACCCTGACCCGAACAATCTAAATTCCAAACCACCCTTTTCAGATGGGAAGCTCGGAGATCTCCAGGAGTTTGGAAAGGGATGAAGACCTCTCTGGTTCTCTTCAGAGGCAAGTCCTGCACAACGAATTACTACACGATGACAGAGAACATTACTCTCCCTGCATACAATTGTGACCCATGTGGGCAAACACCCAAATGGGCAGTACAGCTTTAAGAGATGAAAATCACATTATCTTCTCAGTGCTTTTAATTAAATGAAAACAAATGCACTGAAAAAGAACATGGGGGGATTTTGACATGGTACCATTTTTTTCAAAGGCTGGTGCATGGATAAGACTGGTTTGCTCTTTCACAACATCAAAATGACACTCTTTACCCCAAAACCCTCAGAAACACTGTTTCTTGCCAATGATAAGTCTCATTCCTATTTGTGGGTTTTTTGACCCTGTATTCCATGCCCCGCAATGGTGTTTCACTGGGAAAATATAAGCTGTTAAAGAACAGGGGCTGCTTCTCCACGACCAAAAGCACCAAGTGTAACCCTCAAAACGTTTTGCCCATTCTCCCCTGCAGGGAAACTTCAGCACATTTCTATCTCTTTGTTTAACGTAAAACAATAGAGATCTCTCTCTTCCTCCCGTGGGTGATGGTTTGGGAACCTGATTTCCATTTCAATAGCTCCTGTGGACTTACACAATGCCAAAGACTCTTCAATAGTCTACCCAATCCTTCAACAGGTATAAATTTATTGTGGGATAGAGGGAAATAAAGGATTAATAGTGCTACTAGCCCCTTTTTCAGTACCACAGGATACTCTAGTCCCTCTTCACCCAGAAAGAACAGGAGGAATCAATTACTATGAAACAGTTTCTCTTGTATAAAAGATCAGCTTATGCATGAAAAAAGAAAAAAAGGAATTTTGCAGATTCAAGTTCTCTTCTCTTTTGCAAAATTCAAAGGTTTCAGAAAATGCAATTTTATACATCAACAGAATTGTCAAATTCATAGTGTGTCATCCCTTGTTTCATAATCTCTTACCAATCACTACATCCTGAGGTATCAACTGAATATTTTGCTCAGCTTCCAGGTGTCAAAAATACAGAAGCTTCTTAACATTAATGAGATGTTCCCAAACAGGAGGTGATCCTGGTCGGGATGTGAGTGACTGTTTCTGCCAACACTGAACCCTGAACAACTGACTGCTCTGATGTGACCTTTTCACACAAGAAAAGCAGCAGTACTGTGCCTGATGGGTTTTGGCTTTAGGATGATAAGTTCAAACATGCAGGAGGATCAATCCCTTGTAATTATTTTTCTTTAAATGACTGATGAGGAACACAGAAATAAATATAATTTTCTGATCACACGTCTGGTTCTGGATGAAGATAAACATCTCAAAGCAGCAGCCCTTAGCCAATATTTGCCTTTTTTTAGATAACAAGTCACAGCTCCTTCTCTCCAGTGATCACCCGGGCTCTTCACTTTTTGCATTTGCTGCATATTTGACAGGCCTCAGCCTCCCATTTTGTCAGGACTGTTTCTGAATTTATTCACCACATGGGTCCTTTGTGTGTAACTAAGCAAGAGCTTCAGGAACCATCATGAACGGCTGAGTCACTGAGTTTTTTCTCAAGTATTTCTTGGTCATGGGCTAAGAAAGCTGAGTAGGGCACACAGACCGCTGCAAGCGGGTTCTTCTCATCGCCTGTCAGCGACCTGCTTCTCCCACCTCACACCACTGCCAGCGGTCTGTTTACTACAGGGGCTGGATAGCAGAAGAGAAGGGAGCTATGAGCAAGCAAATGCTTAACTTCCCACTCAGGGTGAACCCAAGGATGCAGGCAGCTGTTCACAATCTGCACTTGTGTCTGAGCTCACAGGTGAGAAGCGCTTGCCTCTCACATCCTCAGGTTACTTCAAGGGCCAAATGACACATAGGATTCATCACCTAGGGATAATGGAAGTGCAGATGTTTTTGGGTATTGACCCTTTGGCCTCTGGCATAACCTTTAAGTAAATCCTTTGATAATGAGCTGATAAATAATAAGTCACTCCTGTCTGAAAAAGCCATAAGAAGGGCAGTGGAAAAGCTGACAACATATCTCATAGATAAGAATGGAGATCAACCAGCCATTATGCTTCTGAAAAGCAGCAGATTTCAACCCAGAGTTCATATTGCATTGTGCTGAAGACTAATGCTTAATTCCCGTTATCAACCTTAACATTATTCTTGATTAATTTTTTCCACAGTCCAAGGTACTTGCCTCACAGCCTGTTCCTACCGATGTTGTGAGGGAGTCAGCACCCTTACCTGCTCTGGGCCAGATACCCCATGTGAGTGCTGGTCACTCCTGTGCAACAGGAGGACCCTGCAGAGCAGCCAGGCACACGCTGAGCTCACCGCTGTATTTCCCTCTGCAGTACTGGCAGAATTCACCTTCTGTCAGACAGCACAGAGAACCGGCCACCAGCCCCAGCCTTCCTCTAGCACTGAACCAGGGAAGGGGAACAGCAAGGCACCAGCGTCTGCAATACTGGAAGGAAGACGATATCTGTTCAGTTAAAGGACCAGAATTGTTCCTCTAGTTACACATTCCAGCTAGAGAACAAACTTACCTGGAGCACACTTCAGAAAAGCCTGACTGTTACTTCCCTGCTGCAGCATTTTGCAACATCATCCATCTTTTTTGTTCTTAAGCTTCCTAGGGGTGTGAAATTGCTTTTCCTTATCCATCTTTCTCCAACATTTCACAGTATTCAGAAGTGTGGTTGCCATCCTAAAGCAAATCTCTCTATTCAGATTAAACCTTAATCAGTGACGACGTTTTTTTTTAAGAAGGAATAAATGCAAAGGATAGCTACACATAACTTTCTGCAGCTCATTTAGGAGGACAGCTACCTGTCACTTTTTTCCATAACAGATCCTGGCTTGTAGCTCAGGATTGCTGTCTGAAGTTCAGGACACAGAAGCCTCCAGCTCCAGCCCTACACCCTGACTCAGGAGGAAAGTTACTTCTACTAATTGCCTACTTCACAACTCCAAGGAAATAGAAGAGTTTGTTGAGGCTCACACAAAATCACTCCTAGTCCTCAGGTTCTGATTACAGTTTATCCCAGGAAGGGAAGAGGTATCAGTGTTAACAACATCATGCAGAACCAAATAAGGAAGAAAATAACTGCTTATGGCCACCACAGAGCTGCTAATTCCCAGCTCCCCTCCCAGTGAACACTACTATCATGTATCCACAATGCTCAGAAGGAAGCATCCACCATGAGAAATATATTGAAGGAACAATTAGTTGAACACATAGCTACCCTCAATTTATGAAATGGGTGCATATACTGAAGGGTAAACGCCACTGGTTGAGGGATATCCCATATAAAAGTGGCGGTCTTTCATCATCAAACCCACTAGGAATAAAAGATTTGTCACAAAACCTTTTCACATCTGCATCCAGCCTTTTATACAAGCCGGAATGAGTGTATGAGGGACAGCATCCTCATTCCATAGAACTTCCAGTGAGGTGGGAGGTAAGATTATGTGGGAATCCCTCCTGCTTGTTGCAAGTGATGGGCAGCTTGAGGTTACCATTAGTCTAGATCAACACATGTAAAATCCAGCTCATCTCTGGAGCTAGTGGCACTGTCTCATTGTGACATCCCAGCATAGAAGGGTTCAGGAGCTGATACTCTTTGGTCAATCTGAAAGCAAAATGTCTCAGTCTTGGATGGAAAGATCTGCAAAGTGTGCAGGTAAGTTTGGCAAATCAGCATTACATAAGAAAACGTAGTCTAAAGACATTTTTGAGTCATGATAATATATGCAACTCCCGGGTAAAACAGTAATCTAGATTTGCCTGAAAATAGAATAAAAAATGTGAGTGGAAGCAAGAGATTGTTACTACACTCAGCTGTCCTCCAAGAAGTGTTGTGTATCTTGAGCTGATTCACAGACTTCAGAGGGAACCACATCCCCACCCATACGGTAGAGAGGAACAGGAGGAGATGGGTTCACCTAGAGCAACATCCACTTCAGCAGTCTCCTCGAAAGGCCAACACCTGCAGCCATGGCTCAGGACAACCTAGCGAAGGAGAACATCGCATCTGAGTGGCCGTTAACTATTTGCAAATAAATGCATACTTTTGATTTCAATTAGCAGGTGACATCTTTTGCATGCAAGAACTCTGTATAAATGTTGGCACATCAATTCAGAGGTGGCAGGGAGTTTAGGATCCACCTTGACCTGACAGTACACATGCAAGTTAATAAAGGCGTATTAAGAACCCATCTTTTCCCCCTGTGATGACATTGTGGACAGTCTGAGCTGTAGGAACAAGCCTTGACAGAAGATCTCTACAGTGCTTGAACAGCTGGAAATAGTTTCCCTACACCAGGTCAGCTCCAATGCAGTCTCCGTGTTAGAAGCCCAAACTTAGATAAGCTAGGGATAATTTTAAGATCTTATTTATAATCAGATCAGACTTGTTTTACTTTACATTTTATTTGGGCAGAATAGTGACAGCAATAACACAGACAAGATTTAATATCTCCAAAGGAAGAAGTTGCTTGATAAAGCGCAAGAAGAAAGCAAACTAAGTTTAGGAGCAGGAACACATTCTGCTTTTACAGTAATTAAGTCACACAACACCTCTTATCTGGGTGAATTATGTTTCACGAGGGATCACAGGAAAATGTTCTTCAGCTTTGACTCAAGTTGTCCACATCTCCTCAGCTCCAGACTTCAAGTTTAATCCAGTCCCAAATCTCAAGCAACACATCAGCACTCTTCTGTGATTTTGCGTGGGGAAAACACAATTGTCTCTATTTTCCGCAACAATAAGATTCTTCAGCCTTGATTTGTCTCCACGATAGTATAAAAAGTGTCAGCGGAACATGGTGTGAATTACAGCTTTGACAAGGACCTGTGTCTTGTGAGTTGCGTGTAGTATTTCCAATAAAGCTCCTCTGGGGCTACAGCATGCAAACACAACAGGGGCTGCTGTGTCACCCAAATCCCTTCATTTGGGAAAAAACAAGAGAGCAGAAGCTCCCAGTGACACCACAGTGAGCCCACCTTGCCCTTCAGTGACAAATGGTGATCTCCGAAAGGTCACTGGCATCCCCCAGCCATGCCCAGAACACCTCTTACGTGCCGCCCTTTGAGACACATAGTGCTTGTGGGAAGATTGTGCTGTAAATCTCCAAACACTAAAAAGAGCTTGCAACGGCCAATATCTGCAATCATAGGTGAAGTCAGGAGCCTCACAGAAAAGGGGAAGAATACTTTTTATTTGCCAGCAGCTTGAGACAAGCTTAGCAACGAAAGAGCGTGAGCAAAGAGATTTAGTACAAAACAACGCCGAATTAAGAGTACACATCACAGGTGAGAACAGGTTTCTTGCATTGCGAGGCCCTGCAGATCTCTTTGGGAGAGCCAGTGTCCTCCGTACAACCGACTCCATCCCCCTGGGACAGCAGCGACCAGCAGAAGCTGCCACACACTTGCCTCTGTGTATTCACCTGCCCTTCGGGAGAAGAAGTGCAGCTGCCATCAGGAACACCAGGCAAGTGGGGTGACTTGACAGTGCCTCTCCAAGGAAACCTCTGCTGCCTCCCTTGAGACAGCTGCTCCAGGGCAAACTGCACCACTTTGCTTAGCTGGGGCTGGTCTCCCATGGGACAATGCTGCAGCAATTCAGTTTACGCAGCAGTCTTAGCAGCGACAAGGCTTTGCCTCACAGGTGGCCTCTTGGCACAGAATCATAGAATCATTTTGGCTGGAACAGACCCTTAAGATGATTGAGTCCAACCATAACCTAAATCTAGCACTAAACCATGTCCCTAAGAGCCTCACGGCACATCCCCTCCCCAGGGGCCGCTCCCCACTCCCTATCCTTCCTTTACCACCCCTGCTTTCTCAGCATTTTCTTCCCCTTGTCATAAAACTTACTTATTTAACCCAAGCATTTTTCTTCTCTTCATCTGGCTCCTGTTCTCAGAGGAGCCATTTCCTCCTGTGTATTGTTGACTGTTGTTGTTTCTTCTTTGTAAATGCATCTGTCATGATCTTTGCTTCCAAGGAGCAATCACAAATTCCTCATATTTTTCAGGGAACCTGTTTAGCAAGGATTCTGCAAAAGAGCAGTTTTTCTTCTTGCCCTGTGAGGCTGCAAGTCCTACAGTACAGGGCAGATTGTTGATTCCAGCAGAAAACACTAGAAGTACTAGCAGCTTAAAAAGCAAACAAGAAATAAAACCCCCAAATCCCCAAACATCCTTTCCTGAGGCTGGATAGAAGCTCTTGCCTGGACAGTCTGCTGAATAAAGAACTACATCATATCCCATGCCTGGAACACTTACTAATTCTGCAAGTAATGAGCTGGTGAGAACCTATTTACCACACTGGAGATTTGAAGGCAGGCACAGCTTTGATGCATGGTGTCACCTTCCCCAGCGGTCAGACAGGATAACCCTGAAGCCACAAGCTCTTGTTTTGCTGTGCTACTAGTTGAGGAAGTGTTTCACACCAAGATGAGTCTTTCCAAAGAATCACCCATCCATAGAGACCTCTGCAGGGTCAGGGAGCAGCAAGGGCTGGCAGCCGAGGAGGATTACTCAGGCAGCAGGGCAGGGCTCACCAGCCAGGGCCTTCTCCCACAGGACACAAGGGACACCAGCAGCCAGCCCTGGGGACAACAGCCAAGGTCAACCAAGATTCCAGACCATTCGTGCTGATATGGCAGGTCAGGCCAGGAAGTCAAACTGCAGGTCAGTCAGCTCCAATGACAGTAACCAGGGTCAGGCACAGTCCAGTGGTCACCAGGCCGGTCCAACGTCAAATTGGGAAGTCAGGCCATGGGTCAGGGTCCCTGTCTGAGGTCCATGGCCAGGCACGGTCAAGGCTGTATGGAGTGGAAGACACGTACACCTACACCACCACTCCAGGAGCAACTGAGGGTCATGAACTGAGCTTAAACTGAGCCCCTGTGTCCGTGGGCAGGGGAGTGGGTGGAGGTCCCTCAGCAGGCTTGTCAGGGCAATTCAATCCTAATAGACACACTCAGGGCCCTGACACTTCCACTCTGCAGCCCTGGCCACTATCACAACCAGCCACTGAGAGAGATGCCCATAGATCCCCTGCCTTCTCAGTAAAAATGCTCATACCAGGTAACTGGGGGTCACCTGCCCAGAGCTTATGGACGGATTTTGCCACTGTCCCCCTGAGGTGCAAATACCAGAGTCTTCACAATAGACAGAAAGGCTCCTTGTCTTCCCCCATCAGAAAGAAGAGGGATGGTACTCCATGGTACAGAACAGCTTGTCTTCATCAAAAGAAGATGCAGCAATAACCAGGAACTGCTTTTCCTCCCCACATGCTGATGTGCCTTGGGGCAGAGAAAAGCAGCTGCAGGAGCAGCACGGTTCCTCCCAGGCCATCAGTACAGCAGCATGAGGGCAAAAGCAAACAAAGATGCAGGAAGTGATTATACATTCAGATAACAGAGCTGCAAAGCTGAGTAAGCTATTGATTATTTGAGTTCATCACTAAGCATGGGGGTTTCATTAGAGACAAACAACCTAAACCCAACAACACGACAGTGGCAGTTGTTCATATCAGCAAGCTAAATAACCTCCTCCAATGGATACTGCAAAAGCAGAACATGTGGGATAAAAGTGACAGTAGCGTTAGAGAGGTTGGAAATTGGCCAAGACACAATTGCCCCCCTCGCCTTATATTTCAGGAGAAGTTCAGTGTTTCAGGAGCATCATGCGATGCTCCTTTCGGGGTGATATTTAACTTGGTCTTCAGACGCCAGCTAAGAATGCACTCCACAGTAACTGGCAATGTCCAGTAATCAAAACCAGAAAAAGCTTTGCATTTTGTTGCCGAGTTTTATCCCTGCCATGGTACTCTTTGACTGTGTCAGAACATACAAGCTTGCATTCAGAAAGATTTAATGAAAAGCATGCATCGGCCAGAGATCCTGCTGCCAGGGGAGGAGGGAAAGAGTCAGAAAGAGAGGAAAAATGTATCAAATAACTTATAAAAAAATAGAAGCATGTGTACTTCCCAGCAGAGGATACAGTCTTTTAAGCCATCCCACTTGGGGGAGCTTCCCCTAACTCTGACACTTCCTTGACAGCAAAAGATAAACAGATCATGGGGCCAGTATAAGGGCTGTGCAGCTGCACAAGTCTCTTAAAAGGTTCCTTTTGTAATGCCTTGGATTGCTCTCCAAGCTCGGAGGGAAGGTTAAGTTGAAGTCACCTGCTCCCTCACTCCCCGTGTATGCAGAACTGGCTATAAAAGCATACTCTAGCCATCAGAAAGGGAGAGGCATGTTCTGCCAGGTACAAAATCGATGAAGTTGGTATTTTTAAAGTGAAAAATAAAGGAAAAAGTCCTGCAGTTTTGCTTTCAGAAAAACAGTTCCGGGAATTTCCCTGACACAAGGTCCATGTCAACACGACATTAAGCAGTCCCTCAAAAATCCCTCTGAGGAGCTGTCAGACCTGCTGATACCAATACCTGGAAGAAGAGAGCCTGGCTTCCCTTTCTGGGAAAACCAACAGCCAGCATCGCTCCTTTGGGTTGGTTGTGCTCAAGAGCAAAGGAGCAATGTCACTTGCCCGCAACTTCCAGTTCAGAGCTTCTTTTTCACCACCAGTTCCTACTCCAAACCCAGTCCAGCTCGTGTAGCCTCTTGCCCAGCTCTCCCAACCACCCCTCAGTTTGTAGCCAGGTGAAACTTTCCAAGAAAATACAGCTTGCAGAACATAATGTTTCCAAAGTCCCACTGTAGCACCTTCACTCAGACCTCCGCTTTCTCCTCTGTCCCCTCTGGTGCCTGGCAGCCTCACCCCTCCTCAGCAGCCCTCATACCTCAGGGGATACCTCCCTGTATGACCTGAGTCGTCCTCATTCACTGCTTGTGCAGGCAGAGAGGGCATTAAGGAAATCATCAGTGAGACTGCAGACAATTTAAAAATAGACAGGAAACCATTTCTAAGGAGATTGGCCATCTCCGGGATGTTCTAGGAAGCTGTAGTTGTGCTGATGCTGCTCTTAGGAGACTAAAAAACTTCACAATATTGTCTCCAGGCTTAACTGTCTCATAACTCTTACAGAAGCTGTATAGGTCCACGCCATGGGCCCGCCTTGCCCTCTACTGTCTCCAACAAAAACTATGAGTGGACACGTAGGAAAGAGTAAGAACAGGCCAAAAATATATTGTACTTCCCTCCCCAAACCCAAATTATTTACTTAGCCTTCAATTATTTTCAGCTGAAGATATTTTTTTGCCTTAGATGGTTTGTCTATGTAGTAAATCCCTAACAAATCTTGCTTTCCGACACTATTGTCTTCCTTTGAACGCAAGCATACACTTTGCACCCACAGCACCCTTTGATGAGAAATTCTCCAGGTCTATTACTTGGTACATCCAGACATACTTTCCTTCTTTTGTTTGAAATCTGACCCCACTGCTCACATTCATTGGCCCCCAGGTCTTTCATGGGAAAGGGCAGGAACAGTCAGCCCTATCCACTCTCTTCAGGTGACTCCAGATTTTGTAATCTCTGCTGCATTCCTCCCAAAATCACCGCCTTCCCCAGCTGAACTATCCCAGAGTGCCCCACTGCTCCTTCTGTGGAAGCTTCCAAGTCTGGACTCGGAAGATCACCCACAGCAGGATGAGAGCTAGAGGTCACTTGCCAATATCACACCAAAATTCACTATTGGGGTGGGAAAGCACCATATCCTCGACTACTCTGACTTAGCCCTGTTTCTCCAGAAGTGAATTTGGCTTGTCCTTTCATAAGGCTTTTACAAAGAGGAGACAAAACACAGACAAATGTTCCTCTTTCACACACACTTTTCCTCCCTTTGAAATGAAAGGGAGCACTTAGAAAGCAAAACTAATGGTCTTCTAAAATCACAAAGATCTCCTTCTCAGAAAAGCAAAATGAAAGATCGTGACTCAGACATGGGGCTATAACTTCCTCATCCTATTACTCAAACCTTTGACCTCCAGCATTTCCCCATTTCTCTAAGAGGGTGTCATAGGTCTAGTTGATCTCACAAGCTGTTGTATTGATTTCAGAGATCCTTAGCACTTTTCAAATACCATTTGGTCAACCCAACAGCGTGCATCAGCAGCACCTAGGAATTTATAAGCTTGACCTTGCAGTTGTACTTTCTTTTACATGGAAGAGATTTGAGAGAGTGGGGAGGAGAAGCAGGGCAATGACTGGGTGGAGAAGGTGTTGTGTTTACAGAATACAGCTCGACAGCAGCATCCATCGCGACCTCCACAGCAATCCACAGACTTCAGGGACCCCCCCCGGCTCCAGGGCAGGCCAGTGAGGTTTCCTGACTAATGTCAGGTAAGGGAAGATACTTCTCCTACACAGATGCATGCAGTTAAGTGGAGATGTATTTTATCACCCCCTGGTTAGCCTGGAGCAGTTTGCTGGTTGTTGAGAGGATCAACACATCCATAGTGCTGCAATGCTTTGATATTAGATTATAACACTGACATCACCCTTAAGTTCAGCAAGTCAAAGGAAACAGTTGAAGGTTCTTTTACTTACTAAGCCCAAAATACGTAACAGGATTAGACACATATAAAATCAAATTTAAAAAACTACAGATGAGCATTTGGAGTAATTGTGAAGGTTTCTCACAGTAAGTATCTAGCACACAAAAACTCAATTAGGAAACCAGTTTAATACAGTCCTTCACAGTAAGGCTTTGCTTGTGGCATAGGGAGTTTCAGGAGGTCCAGGTCACAGTCTAAAGCCATCCAAGGATCACAGGGATTCAAACCAACTAATTTCCCAAGCCTCAGATCACATCAGGAAAATGTTTGGACCTTTCAGTCACTAGATCAGCCCATGTCCTACCTCCTTCAGAACTGTCAGCACCCCTTGCACAGTTATCCCTGGCCTGGGCAGCACGTGCACTGAGGTCACCGCTGCCCAGGGCCTGGGCTGAAGTTCTCTTTGGTCTCTCGCCATGACCATTCTCTCCCATCTGGTAAAGCAGCTCCCAGCAGGTGCCTCTTTCAGCAACAGCCAGCTCATCCCCCAGCTCTTAATCCCCAGACTGGTCTGGAGACAAATTCACACAGCCCTAAGATGACAACCCAGGCTGAAAGTCAGTGAGAAAGCTCTCGAGATGAAAGCCTTTGCATCTGGGAAGAAATCACATTCTGGCATATGATGGTGTTGGAGCTTTATTTAAAAATAAAAAAAATTTAAAAAAAGCAAACAAGAAAGCAGAAAAGGAGCAAGAGTGGAAGGAAAAACTTCTGACCATACTGCCACCAAAAGAAATGCTCAGCAAGTCACAACCTCAGCATGAAAGCCTCTTCACAGACCAATCTCTGTTTCACATCTGGGTATAAACCACCGGTCCACATTATACAGACATACCAAGGCATTTAAGGAACAGAGCTTACAACCAGTTTTGATTGCCAACCACCAGCTCAGAGTAAGATGTTACAAAAACAGCGTTAAGAAGATGGAAAAAGGGATTGTTGCAGAACAGCAATATTTATTCTAAAGAATACCAACTGCCTTTAAAATTAATATTTTTAGATTTCTGGAGTCTTAGGGGGCAGCAGGAATGTTCATATTGGTCACCTGCATAAAAATGTTCTTGAATTTCATCTGATATTCCAAATTTCTTCTGGCTGAGATAGCAAGACTTGGTTTCTTCAGAGGCTTCAAGTGACAGAAGAAACACTGTATACCTTGGTAACTGGTGCCAACAGTTAAATAGTCACTGTTAAAACCATGTACTTTGTTTCTAGCTTACATTTATATAACTTTAATTTCTAGCTGCTAGCTCACATTACACTTCCATCTGTTTTTCATCCATACACAGGCATCACTTTACCCAATGAAATTCACCCCTGCATTTAGGCTGACACCACAAATGATACTCGACAGTTTCGGCCAGGAAGAAACAAACACTGCATCCTGCTGACTGCATAAGGGTGCCACAGAATTCAGACAATCATGCCCAGAAGTCACATTTGCTTTGTAATTTAGGCTTGCTTATAGCAATAAAGCCTCAGCTCAGGACAAGCAACTTCCCCCCAGAATCCTGCTTCTGGAGCTTTCTGGAATAGTGGCCTGGAACAGCCAGCCAGGAAGGCTGGTGGCAGTTGACTACTTTTAACATTGTTCTCGAATTACATCAACCGAAGTTATGAATATAAAGCAGTGCAATAAAAGACAGCAAGTGCCATCAGAATTGCAGAAAAAACAATTTTGTAACCGTTCCCCACAGGCAGACATATGCCGGCAGGATGAGGACACGTACCCCCAGCAACTCTGCACTGCATGGTTGTGCTGCCATCCATGACTCTGAACTTGCTGCTTACTGCTGCGTTTGAGAAACAAAGGCAGATTTACCCCCTACCTAAGAATGTGGGCCAAGCTTGAACAGTGACTGACTTCCCCAGCCGAAAGGTCTCTTGTCCCATGACACAGGCTTTCTGGAGGCTGAAGCAGGGTACGACAGATCCAGCTGGGACCAACCTGGAAGCTAAAAAATTTGAGAATGTAAGTTAGAGTCTCATGGGCCTTTCAAAGGCATAAAGAGGCAGAAAAGGATAACCTGTATCTCTCTGTGAACTGTGGCACCATGGTCTGTCTCCAGCACACAGCCTCAACACAAGCCACGTTGGCAATATGAGGCTTGGCAAAGATGGCATGTCTGAGAGCTGAGATCAGGAATTTCCCCACTCCAGAACAATAGGGAAACAAGAGCAAAGGGGAACCAGCCCACTACGTTTAACTGTGTTGTTAGATCAAACAAATGTGTTTTCCTTATGTCTGTTGCCAAGATCTGGAGGATTTTTTTTCCATAAGAGAACTGACAGTGGGACCTGTATGTCAGCGATAGGGAGCAGATCTCTCTCCTTTCCTGCGACAATTAATCTCTTCCAAATGACATTCTCTCTTTTTAATGCCAGGTACTTCTCAGTGTCGAAGAGGTTCCAGACAGGACCAATGCTTGGACAGCTGGGGCCCCCCGCCCCTGCCCTGGAGCGAGGACAAAGCGAGTCCTCCAGGTAGACTGTGCGTCACAGCCTAGGAAAATTCCTGCTTTCTACTGTGCCCGAGGCACACACACATCTGCCAGACCCAGCTGCAAAAGTGAGCAAACCTGCTCTAGTTGAGGCTTGGAATCAGCAGGCACAGGAAAAAGGCTGAAACTTGACTCCAAAGCTCCAGTGTTGGCCCAAATGTTCCATTTTTATGCCTCAAGACTTTTCTACCCCCTCATCCACACAGCCCTCTCAGCCTTGCAATCACCAAGCAGTATTCAACAACCTATCTGAATAAGCACCCCATGTTTCCTAGCCGACCAGGATGGAAAACCTGTCTGACTGCCCAAGCTCCTGCAGGAAGCGTGATGAGGTGCTAAGAAAATGATTCTGCTTACAAATTCTTCGGGCTGAAACAGCTGCTTTTGTAGCTGGATGGGGTTTTTGGCTGGAAGTCAGCTCTCCCTCCAGTCGTCTCTACAAGACACTCCATTTACTTCCTGTTCCCTAGTGAGCCCCTGCAGGAGAGCAAAGAAGCTGGGATTAAACATATATAGCAGAGTCCAGCCAAGACACACAATCCAAATTCCCAGACAAAGTACAAGACAAATATAAGCATCACAGAAGAACAAACATAATATACGCTTAAATCTAGAGTGAGCCCTCTGTAAATGTGATCTGAGCTGCAGGCTGCACCTTCCAGCCTGGCACATTCCATAAAAGCAAGGTCTGCAGCACAGATCTCAGAAAGAGCAACATAAGGCACCAGGGGTTTAGAAAGAGGCTTTAGGGACTCAACATCACCTTGAATGACACTGAACCACTACCTTCAAACGGCGGTTGGTGCACAAATGTAAAACGAACTGGTTCTCTGGGTCCCAACCCAATTCCGCACAACTGGAGCTACAAGGCTCCAGCTTTTTCAACTAAATTGGGAAGGGAGGAAACAAAGAAACCTGTCTGAACTGTCTGAGACAGGCATCCAGAGCACTCAATGTCTGAGTGACACCATCACTGCACCTCCAGCTGTCCTACCTGCCATAGGTGAGCCAACACTGGATTAAAGAGGGAATAAAGGAGCGAAACAACATTGCCCAGTGCAGTCAGACGGCAAGTGTTATATTAGTAGTTTTCCCAAAACAGTTCTCTGGGGTCCCAGCGCAATACTCCAAACACTAAATTGCTTTCATTAGACTGACAAATCTAAAGGCTGCCTTCCACCTGTGAAGGATTTAGCATAATACCCACTAGTAAAATCCTCAAGTGTGAAAACCTCAAGTATTTAAGTAGACCATGGTCTTCACAGATTCCTCCTCTGCTCAGGAGGAGCCTGAAACTTCAGTTACGGTGCAGCCACAGCACGTCCCCCTCAGCACGGGGGAAATCCCACCAAATCCACTGCGTTGTCAGCCCAGCAGGAAGCCAAAATCTCACAGGAAAGGCTATTCTAGTGACATTTCCAGGACAGTTTTGTCCATCAGAGACACTTTCAGACCAAAGCCAAGGCAGAGCTGGCCAGCACCTCCGAGAAGGTGGTTCTACGTGGAAAATCTCCTCCAAAATGGCAGAAAAAATAAAAGAGATACTTTTTCTGAAGTTTCAATTACTGATGAAAAAAATGTGAAGCTTTTCTCTCTCCCTAAAATGTTGTATTTCTTTCGGCAGCAGGGAAAAAAAGAATCCTCTCCATCATACATGCATATTTCCCCACTAATGAAGTGACAGAGTTTGCAAAAACAGAAAAGGAAAAAATAAACCTGCCAGAGTTGTGATTATTAACAAAGTAATTTTAGTATTCGCCTCAAATACGGAATATCGACGCAATCAACTCCACTTGAAATAGTTGACACTTCCTCAGGAAACAACCACAGTGGCACAAGGACATTTTCTGTCATGTTGAGGGGGATAGTGAGGTCTAGACAGCAGCTCAACAAACTCTAATCAAATGCTTTGCTGAGCTGACGTCTCAGCGAGGAAATGCTAAAGGAAGCCCGGACCAGACCATTTCCCATGAGACAGTGAATCAAGACCTTCCTCTCTCCTGTGACTCAGTGTCACAGGAGGCAAATTGCAGATGACTTCTGGCTTGCTGAAGAGCAGACTGTCTCCTCCAGATGCGTGCACAGACATGGAACAGAACCAGGACCGGACACCTGCTGGGGAGGCCCCATGTTGCAGCTGCTTCTGTTTCACAGCCTGGCCAGCATTGGTTGTTCTGAGGTGTCAAAGGGGTAGCAACCACCTCTGGCCTGTGCTTCATGCACCAAGAGTAGAAGAGAACAGGAAAGAACAAATCAAAAGACTCAGAGCAAAGAAAGAGCTAAGGGTTGGGAAGAGAAACACCTTCTGGGTCACAAAGAATAAGCAAAGCACACACAAAACATGCGGTTACCTGCTGCATCTCATTTCATGCAATGCACAGATCCCTTGAGAAGACGCGGCTCAGAAAGGTTCAGCAGCGGCAAACAGTGCCACGTGGATCGCACTGGAAAGCACAGTCTCTATTTCTTCATTCACCATGAAGAACTGTTGCAAATTGCAGAAATTAACGGATCCCAGGGATCCACCTGTGAAGAGAAGAAGCAGCACCAGGACTGAGTAAACCAAAGCAGATGGCTTAATCTAACAGCTGTCAGAAGGGCCAGCCTTGATTCCAGTGTTACTCTGTACACTGATGTTTCTGGCACTAGAGATGATTCCATGAGCCAATTCAGTTCACTGAACTGGCAGAAAAATAACGGAACAAAAAACCACTATGGCAATGACAAGCTCGGCCATCTTCTCTGGCTACATATGCTGAGTGCATGTTAGACTATTGCAATGATGTGTCAAACACAGATATTTTGAGCTGAAGGAGCACTAAACACTTACTCTCTTGAGAGACTCATTTTCTGCACAGTGAACTGACTTTGCTGGGCCTGTGTACCACCAGCCCACCAAACAGACACGGGACAGTCAATGATTCTCTGCAGCTTTTCACAGCTTTCCCCTTATCTAACATTTTTTTCTCTTTAGAACAATCCCTATCTATCTGTGCATGCCTAGCCCGAAAGGATCCCATCTCTGATGGGAGTGCTTTACACGTCATGACAAACAGAGCAGCAAAAGCCTTGCCGTCCACTGAAAAGCCCCATCTCCGCGTCAAAGTGGTCACTCCTACCTCACTGCTGGACGAAGACGTTCTCTGCCTCCCACATGAGATAAGCAGCAGGATCTGTGCGAGTCACGCTTCCTGCAAGACAAAGCAGCAGCAGGTAAGGCCAGTGCACGCTCCTTACAAGGAAGCGTCTAACACTCCCTCGCTCGTGCACGGGGAACAACCGCAGCCTCCATAAAGGGTGGGGGAGAGAGAGTACTGTGAGGCAGCACCGGGAGATAACAGAGAAAACCAAAAAATACGTGGATTCATGAGGTTATTTGGGCTTGAATTCCTAGAAAAGATTTTTCTTCTGGTCCGCAGCAGCATGGAACATCCTACAGCAGCATTTCTAATACACCACAGAGCCATTAACAGCGCTTGGAGAGAACTGGCAAAGCCAGACCAGTCTGCTCTCAGCCACTCACTTCTGAGAGGCACCGCTCAACCCTTGGATGTGGCATGGTCAGTCCTATCTGACCATAAGAAACCTGGGTAATTAGCTCAGTTTTACAGAAAACAGTAAATTCACAGAATAAACATATGAAGCTATTCAAATCCTCAAATAATTCTAGCAATAAAAAGCCTGTGGGTTACAAACCCCCAACTCTTTCAAAGCAGTGATTTTTTACTTTACTTGACGGTTTTAGTTGATGAGATTACTTGGAGATAATGCCAGTTGAACAAAGGCAAAGTTTGGAGCTAAATCTCTTCTTCCTCATTTGCCATCCCTTCAAGAGGGGATTCCTGCCCTTTCTGCCTTATTTTTTGGTTTGTCCACCAAACTGCTCATCTGCTCTCCCTCTCTCAGCCAGGAGGCTGAAGAGCCCATGAAGACAAGGCCAGGGCTTTCAAAGGGCTGGGCCAGTTCAAGTTTTTATCAGCTCCACACCACTGGTGAAAGGAGTTATTAACCGTCTTCCAACCTCACTGAGGAGGGGTAAAGCCAACTTTCCCCCAACAAATCTGGCAGATCTTCCAGTAGGAGGAACAGGCAAAGGTTTGTTCATCCCACGGTTACACCAGTTCACACAAGCCATAGCTGATGATTCTAAGAGATCACGTTTACTGGTGCAGAGCGAGGGAGTTTGCTACAGTCCCAATGCAAGCAGAGAGGACATGAGAGAGTCAGCAAACCTACCCAGATGTCCTGGGCAGTAATGGCGTGTCCCAGGGATTGCTGTATCCAGGCTCCCATGATCACACAGCTCTGTAACCCCACAGTAACAACCCCACCTCGCTCACTCACAACTGTCTCCTCTGGGGGATCTTGCAGGAGAAGTTTTTCTAACAAGATCTGCACTTCTGCTGCAACTTGGTGTGAAGAAGTAATTAGATCTCATTTCCTAGCTACTACTTATTTCCACAAACTTACAAAAAAGAAAAAAAAAAGCTGGAAGTTAGTATCTTTAAGTTCTCTTCCACTTTGCCAAATCTGACACACAGGCAGCAGTGATGCAGGATGTACTTTTTCACAAACCACACTCAAAAGGACAGCGGGTAGGTGTTTCTACTGATGCACCTGCAAAGGCAACTGAAAGAAGCGATGGAAAGCCACAGCAGGCATCAGTCCTCACTCCTAACAGCCTTCCCAAAAGCTTACACTGAGAGACAGAGGTCACACCTCTTAGCCCCCAAAACAGGCCCTACTGCCTCTGACCTCTAGAAGAAAAGCATTTCTGGGGAAAAACAGGGATACTGCTAAGTTTTCCTTACAGTTTCACGTTAAAATGAGGAAGGCAGCCCAAGGTCTCTGTGACAGCTGCGAGTCATCACAGTATTACTTCAGCCGTGATGGTTCAATTCCAATGACAGGCTGGCATAGAAGCTAAATAAGGAGACTGAATCAAACCTGTGATGCTCCCAAAAGATATCCAGAAGCTTGATTAAAAAAAGAAGTGTTCTACTCCTTTCCGTAGCTATTTTTAATCTAGGGTGGACTGTGTCATCCTGGAACTGAGTCAAATGAAAATTAGAGATTTAATGCACTTCACTCTCCCCCTGCTGCCCCTCTGCTCTGCGTCAGTCATCACTTCTTGGTTTGTAAACGCTTAGTGGGATTTGCACAGGGCCAGGCAAATCAGGCTCCACCATTTACTGCTACACAACGAATATATTCCGGTAACAGGCTGTTCTCCTGCCAATGCCTTCTGTTTTCCAACTCAGTTCATTTTCTTTAGAGACTTTCTTTCAGACAAGTGGATAACCAGAGCCTTGGTTTGACTCCATGCAGACTCTGCCCTTCAGCAGTGTCAGTTATCTGTCTGCAGAAATCCTGCTGGTGTAGGAAGCAGGTACAAAACCTCTCCTCACCATGCCAGACACAGTTTCTTCTTTCCTCTTTCGGCTCCCTTTTCACCACCAGTCAGCCCACGAAGCACTGGCTGCTGCTCTGCCTGGGGCGCTCCCCTGCTGCCTTTCCTGCCGGGCTCCCAGCAATAGCCGGGGAGACCTGCCCACACCTATGCAGGCTGGGGTTGTGCCTTTGTTTTGGGTAGTGACGTGTGCTCGGGTGGAGGGCACCATTGTTTCAGCTCACTGATTCCACAAAGGAGCATTAATGATTTCTTACAACTGTAGTAAATGAGGGGTGGCAGTTACACCCAACCTATAACATTATACATTGCTGTTTTTCCTGTTACCTGTCAAAAAGGGGGTTCCTTCGTCTTGTCATAGGAAAGTAACTGATGTTGCAACATCACCTATGCAGAAGCCACTAACTTCAAGAGGATTTCTGCCAAACATGTGGACCATCTTGATGCACAAACCTGCCCTGAGCCAGGCGTAAGAGCTCCTGAGACTATCTGGATCAGAAATCAGAGGGGGGCTTGCTCTGTCTCTCCCACATGCAATTGTGTCTCCCCTCATAAGGAAGGGATGCAGCGGATAATGCAGCTGCCACCCGTGGGATTTTAACAAAGCAGTTTGACAGCGCCAACAGAAAAATACAACTCTGCTGTGGAAAGCAAATGCTTTTTCACAAGAATGAAGTGACTCTCATTTAGCCCGTGAACGGTAACTCTTGTGGAGAAGTTGCACAAGAGCCAGTCTGAAATCCTCTTATCTGTCTCAAGAGGTACCCAGCTCTTCAGGTGCTCTCCAACTTGAAGAGTGCGATCACACATCAACTCTTGGCTTCTTCAAGCATCATATGAATAGAAAACAGTAGGAAACATTCCCCTCACCCCCACCTTGTATAGCATGAACGTTACACGCAAGAACTAGAATATTACAGCAAGAAGTCCTATTTTGCAGAATATAATTTTTCATATTCAGTGCAACATTAAACCCATCCTCCCAGAACTCAGCTGTGCCAAGGCTTGTGAGCTTAGAGTGAAATAATATCCAACAGAAAAGTTTCACTGCCCCAGCAACAAATGAGGAGTAGTGGAAAATACAAACAAAATTACACAAGTGGTGAAAAGCAAAAAGGAGGTGGTTTAAACACATCCCATCTTGATATGCCATGTTTCAGTAACCAGGGTGACAGAATGGGTTTTCCTTTTAAATAAGGGTGGGCCAGATCCTTGGCAAGAATAAATCAGTGCTGCCCAGCTGAAATCAATGGATCGTTGCTGACTCACAGCAGCTGAGGGTCTGGCATGTGGTTTTCTCTTGACAGTATCACAGTAAGTTAATTCTAAATTAAAATCATGTGGAGATGTTTTGATACAATATTGTTAAATATCAAATATACCAAACCCGAACTGAACTAAAATTAACCTAAAATAAGAGGGAGTAAAGGGAATGCCTCTCTATTCTAATGTGGACTCAGAGGTTAGAAAGAATCACAGGATCATTTGATTAAATCCCTTGAAGCATTCTCAGTGGATAATTAGTCTCTTCATTCTAGAACAAGGCTATTGGTGGTGTGAAGGTTTCATGCTTTAACAAATATCCTCATGCTCACTAAGAGCTTGGCACAATTCCTGAAGCCAAATTCACTGAGGATGCAAAGAACAGACAGACTGGGATGAAAGGTGACTGCAAGGGTGATCCTCTCTCACCGGGCCCCAACAGCACAGGTGGCCAAGAGGAGCCTACGGCCACACTGGGCTTGAAGCTGCCGAGTCCTGCGCAGCACCCACTGCCAACACAACTGCTGCAACCAGCTAAGAGAAACTGAAGATGTGGAAGCAGCAGCCTGGGAAGCCCTTGAGCATCACAGGAAACAGGCAGGGGAGAGGCACTCCCCACTGCAACCGCCTGCGCAACCCTGTCTCTGTTTAGCCACATGGTGGACGTGAGCAGGACTATTGCAGCCACATAGCAGGTAGGGAGTGATGGCTTCACACAGAGCCTCCCATTTCCCACTCTTCCTTCTCCCAGATCTGTCCTCCCCGCTACAGCAGTGACCTATCAGTCTTGCCCTATCTGCTCATGCCCCAATTCCCCTTGATCCGAAGCAACCCAGCCTCCAGCGAGCGCTCAGCCTCTTTGAGGATCAGCAAGGATGATGTTAATTCCCTGCTGAAGGGGTGGCGGTCTTTGTTATGTTTCAGGCCTGAGAAATCTCGCCAGTGCACCAAGAACCACAGGGCTCCTTCCTAATTGCACAGCAGAGCACTGCATGATTCATGTCAGCAGCTCCTCGGCCCCCTCACCTCAACCCTTGCTGGTGTGACACAACAAATCCAAGTGGAAGTGATTAGCAGGTTGCAACCGCAGCCGCCTGCTCCCCGGCACTATTAATAAATAAGGCGCCATGAATGAGCCGTCGGACAGCAGTCGGGGGCCTGTTGAATCATGCCCTTCTGCATTGCAACATCGGAAGTTGCACTTCAAAACCCATCGCCTGGGTTGCTTACAGATTTCCCAATGAAGGCTGGAGGAGGATGGAGAACCTGGGCTGAGACCATTATAGATGCATTTTTAAATTCCCAGGGGAGGTTCAAAAATTAGAACTAGCTCTGGGTCTTTTTTTGTTTGTTTGTTTTTCCCTTCTTTCCTCTCCTTCCTTTTGGTCTGATTAACTTTGGTGACGGGCTTGCACAATTTTATCAGGTTGAGCCTGATGAATCATTCATCTTCAGCAAGCAACAGCGAGAGATTGCAGACCAGGCAGGGTCTGTGTTTCAGGAACCAAAAACAGAAAGAAAAAACAAAACAACAAAAAAACCCCACCACAAACCACACCAACAGAGAGGGAATGGGGGCAGGGAAAAAGAGATGGTGGGCCAACAGCACTCATGATCAGCTTTCTGATGTCTGGTCTCAGACAACTAGCAGCACACACATTTGTAAGGCTGCCAGACCTCCTAGGAAACCTAAAAGGCTGCTGTTATTTATAAAGCTAGATGTAGCTATTCTACATGCAAGACTAGCTCATTATTTTTATAGGTACCTGTCCCATTCACCCACTTCTGGGCCCTCATTACCATAAATTTATGAGGCTCACAGGATCTGCCTTCAAACACTAAGATACCTCTCCTTTCTGAGCAGGGCCATTTGGAAGTGTCTATCGCCACTGCAGAGTTCAGCAGCATGTTCATGTAAATATATACCTGAAAGCTTCACATTTCTGTCAACGCACAGGAAGCCAGATGCAAGAATTTGTCTTCCACATGGAGAGCACCAGATTTTGCATTTCATTTGTAAAAAGCTCCCAGTAAATCTTAACTGCAAAGGTTTGATTTAAAGATGGTTTAAAACTGTCAGCTGGCTTCAGGAGAGAAGATATACAAGCCAGTCCAATCGATTCTGGCAGCCTGGCCTCCCAGCCCCCCTCAATAAGGAAACACAAAATAAAATCAACCCTCCTAGGTTTTATGCCTGAACTTCAAACAATCCGTGCATAAATCCAAATCAGAGCTTGGCTGGTCAGACACAAAGAGCTTTCCAAATATAGTCCTTTAGTGGATGTGGCCAAGCAAAGGCAGCTCCCTACAAAATGCACTGGGGACAGGAAAAGCAAGAGATTGGGCCTTTCCAGTTTGTGGATGTTAACACACAAAAACAAGAGAGCTTTTCAACTTTGGATGTGAAAGACTTCCCAACAGAAAAAGTAAAAATGGTACACACAGCTCTTACCTCCTACAGATTAAACAGGCAGGATTTCACTCCTGAGACCAGTTGGGCTCACTCCTGTGAACCAGATGTCTTGCTTAAAGGCAAATAAGGGAATGGAGGCAAACTGCTGCTTCCAGTTGCCCATTTGTTAGCAAACTTGGAAGCAGAACCATGCTCTACCAAGTCCCAATCCCAGACTTCTCAGGTGCTTCACTTTGTGCCATGATTTTAGGCACTGGTTACTAATTGCTAAATCAGACCAAAAAGCTCACGCAGTTGCCCAGGCTTGGCTCCCTGGAGCAGCCACGCAGTCATGGAGAGAAGCATTTTGGCTCAGTGCAAGCTGCAAGAGTGGGGCAGGTCTTGAGAGCAGTCTCAAAGAGCCCCCTCAGAGCCAGAAACTTTCACAATTCAAGAGCAGATACCATTTTTCCTGCTTAATCTCTTGGCAGAATTCCCTCACAGTCATGAATAAAAAATCACCCAGAAAAAAAAAAATTGCCTTTTTGCAATGCATTTCAGGGACTGATCATTTAACTGCTTGATGTGGTATAAGTTTAAAGCCTTTAAAAAAAAAAAAAAAAAAAAGAAGGAAAGGGGCTCCCACAGCTTAGAGCATACCTGACACCACATGTCTATCAAAGAAAAGCCAACAGTCCAAAGCTGAGTGGGAAAGAGGCTGAAGATCAGTGGGGTCTGGATCTGGAGGTAGAAGCTTTCACATCACACAGCTTGAGTGTCTGATCCCAGGCTGTACTGGAGCGAGCAGGTGTCTCTGTACACAAGAGCACAAGAGGTAGCCATAAAAATTTTACCAAAATTTACATTTTTCTCTTAAAAGTCATCACCTACATAATGCAGTGTTTACTAACAAATAATCAACTGAAAAGATCACCAACCAGTTCTACCAGGAACCTAAACAATGCAGCTTTGGGTTAAGGGTGTGAGAGACAAGCAAAGCTGACTCAAGCTGCTTCCAGTGGCTAAACTGAATGAAATGCAATAAATACAGAGCAAACCAAATTTTTCCCTTGCTGTTGGCACACAATAATTGCAAGCAATTACACTGGCTGCAGCAGCTTAACACACAGGAGAATAGTCAAGATACTCTGTGCATTATTTACATAGCTAGTTATGAAAGCTCCAGACATAAACTGAAAAGGAAGTCAAATTTTTAAAAATAATTTTGTGCCTTAAGATGTCCATTGCAGAGACAAAGTGGAAATAGGTAAGTACACTTAGGCTCTTTTCTCTATGTTCTTTCATCTCACAGAGTCATCTGCTCTCACTTCCCTCCCATATGAAGCATCATAGATTTTACTTGATCACATCTGCCTTATAATCCATAACCAAGGATGAATTCTGGCATGTTTTTAAAAAATCCTCCAGTCTCACTGTAAAGCAGTGATGAATCCATGTTCTCTGGTAGGTTAAGGCCACAATCAGTTGACCTCACAGGAATGAAATGCCACCATGTGTCCTAGGAGAATGGAAAGGCAACAGCCCCTGCAGGAAAGGAAGAAAAAAATCCATGCAGGGGTTATTTTGTTAACCTAACCTGACCATCTTTCAGGTGCCCTGGAGGATACCCAAGGGGTTCTCTAGCAGAAGACAGGGTCATTCTGTAGGGCTCAGCTGACTTGTAATAAGATAAGTGCTGTGCCCTTACAGTCCAGAGCTGACATTTAGATGAGGTAAACAGTGGCGCTACAGGCAGCACTACCTGCAGGCTGACCAGTGACCTGACAGCCGTGGTTCAGCTCGTGGAAGATCACCACACCTTCCCCATCTCAGCAGCAAATCCCGCCTGGAAGCTGAGCAGGACCCTCCATCCAAGAGATGCTTCCTCTCGATATGCACAGACACGATTTACATTGATGTGATGTGCGGGCACCTGCCCTGGGCCTGTACCCAGGGGACACAGGACCCTTAGGATGTCTGACATATTCCCCTGACCTTCTGCTCACATGCTTTTAGTGAACTAGAGACCAGGTTACAGCAAACACCAGAAATGTGGTGTCTCTGTAGGTCATCTCCCCATCTCCAGATATTCTCTGGTGCCCCCCAAAAGGTCAACTCCCTGTCTCCCAAGCAAGCACAGATTTACCAAGAATCCTCTTTCAAGGGGAAACCTCTCCTCACTGTCCTCATCCCTGAAGCAATGCTAAACAGCATCTGGAGTCTACTAACATGGATGTATTAGGACTCACTTTGCAGGAGGACTTCTGATGTCATCACCAGGACACCTGATTTCTCAGTTCTGAAGTGCTATAAGAAGAGACAAAACAACAACCACCACCACCAAAAAACCACAAAACCAAAACCAACCAACCAACCAAACAAAACCACCAGACAAACAAACAAACACCAACAAACGTAGAAGGGCTGGAGAGAAGTTCACTCCCTAACTTCTGACCAATGCTGAAATCTAATGAAGGTAAAACTAAACACAACCAGAAACAAACACTTCCATTCTGGAGTCTGGGAAAGAGAGAGGAAAGAGACAGACCTTGCAGGAGGAGGGGGCTCAGGTGCCACCTTCTCTCTCTCCCCGTGACATCCATCCATAACTTTTGCTACCATGGTCCCAGCAGCAGAGCTGAGCAAGGGATGATACAGACAGTAGCTCTCCAAGCCACTTTGGGAACAACCCTCAGAGTTTGAAAGCAGCATTTACAATGCTGGTTAGCAACTGGGAGAAGAATCACAGTATGATCCAGTAATCAAGGAAAGCAGTCAAATCCACAGAATATTTTTTAACCCATAATAAAAAATAGCTTCCTAAACTTTATTGCGGTCACAAAGTCAAAACAAAATTTGATAAGAAAAAATACAATTATTGTGCACAGAAAATTTTGAAAAATGTCACTAAATCCTCAGGGAAAGAACAATGAGTGCCTTTTTAATGAAAAACAAGCTTATGGATTGCTGGTTTCTGAAAGCAGCGTGGTAAATGTTTTGTTTTCCAATAAGCAAAATAAATACTGGAACAGACTCATGGTCCTTTCCCTTCCATTGCTCCAAACCTCTCCATTTCTCAAAGTGGAACAAAGGATGCCTGCCCTCCGATTTTAAAACCAGTAGCTGGTTCCCCAGTGTGCTGAGAGGCAGAGGTGGGCAGGGCAGTGGAGGAAGGCCAGGAGACCCTGATGTATGCCAGAGATTGCGATGAACGGGCAACAAGAAGCAGAACTTGCTCCTGACAAACTAGATTGGGAAAGTGCCTGGAGATGGAGCTTATCGTGCCACAACTTGAACCTCCCCAAGCAATTCACACACCCATGTCTCTACATGAAAGCAATGAGATGGGAAGGAAGCACAGTTAGGGTTTGGCGCTGCTCAAGCCCTATGCAATTACAGGCAAGAGTAAACATCTTATTCAAGGATGAGCAATCATCCCGCAAGGGAAAACCCTGAGGCTTCCAGCCCTCCCAAGAAGGTCACAAATGAGTACAGGAAACAAGAGGAGACTCGCACAGAGGGAAGGAGCTGAATCTCGCTGCCCATGAGTGAGGAACTGAACAGACAGGTCCGTGTGCGCCAGCGCCGGGCACAGATTTCAGAACAAGTGTTTGGGCAGCTGTGGCACCACTGAACATTCTGTTTCTGAAGCTCCAAGGCCATTATGCAGTCTTTCTTCCCAATATAGCAATTGCCACAAAATCTCCAGCTTGGCAGGAGCACCTGATTTAGTGCTCCTGACAAAAGTCTTTCCTCCATGGCAGGAAGAAGGGGCACCATGAAGCTGGCAACAGAGGGATCCTGAAATTGTACCCAAACGCTGGTCAGTCCTCCCTTAACACACCTACATGCCCATCACACAAGCTTCAACATCTCTAAATCAAGCCATGGCTTAAAATAATGGGTTTTAAATTCATTTTTTACTTCCAGTATCATCTGCTTAGTATAGCCAAGTTTCCTTTCCAGATGCCATTTCCCATTCACTAATGCCCAACAAGGCATGAGCTGTACAGTGTCTGACCCAAGAAATTCATACTCTGAAGACTTACTGGTAGCTATTGAGAATACTTTGCAGAGCTGTGGGGGCTCCTAGCAGACAAGTATACGCACTTCTCTGTAGTCACATCCCACCGCTGTCCCACACAACTGAGCGACTCTCAGCAGGCTTGAAAGTCTTTCCTCTGTGGAAGAAGAGAGGTTATTGTGAAGTTGGCAGCAGAGCTGTTCCTCACAGATGCAGGGGATCCTGAAAATATACCCAAACTCTGGTCAATCCTCCCTTAACACACCTACGTGCCCATCACACAAGCTACAACAGATACCTCAAGAACTGAGACAGGTAACATGCCAGCACACAACATCTAGGTACCAAGGGCCTGAGGAAAAGTCCATTGAACTCCTTCAGTGGGCTCAAAAGGGGACAACTGACAGCTCATTTGTTGCCATAAGTACTTGTTTCTCATGTGCTGGGGCTGGCCCAGTCGACACTAGCTAATTAATCTCCCTGAAAAAAAAAACCGAAACCATCTGGCTGCACAGTGACTACTCTTCCTGCCTGGGCTCAGGATCCCACATGGCAGATCGTGGAGAGGCCATATCAAATGAGCAAGTACTTCCCAAGGAACTGCTTGGGAAGCCCAGGCAGCTGCCCAGTCTGCAGACATCTCCTTCCTTTGCTCAGTGTCCTGCTGCATGGAGAAATCCTTCCTCACCCAGCCATGCTGCTGGCAGCAAGAGGCCTCACAGCCATGGTGGTCAGAGCCAGACTGGGGGCTCTCTGGCCAGGAGGCCAGAGCAGGCCCTTTCCAGCACAGCCTTCTGGCTGCAGCCCAGGGGCAAGCAAGCTTCTGCAGCTCTGGTCAAAAAGAGCAGGACCAACAGCACCGAGGTGAACAGGGGCAGCCCAGCTGCCTCCCGGACCACCCACTCATGCTGCTCCTTGTCTGTGAACACTGACTTCTCTTCCTCTGGTGGTTTCCTGGGGAGGAGGAAGAGGGAGTTTCCTGCTCTGCAGAGCCACAATTCCACAGAAGCGTCCACAACCTTCGCAGCCCTGGGACGGCCATCACAAGTCCCTGGTTCTGCCCCTGCATGGCCACATCACATACAATCCCCAAGCCAAGGTGCAGCCCTACGATCAGGCTCACAAGAGCAGCGGAGAGTTACCAGTAACCACTCCATCTGCTCCCTGCTCTCCCGCCAGCCATAGGCAGAGGCAGGAAAATCAGTGGAGAAAAAACAAGCCCTTCCTGGGAATGCCCCAGCTACCTTGAATCAGCAACAAGTTTTGGAGGATGTTCAAACTGGTGGCCTCTGAGAGGCCTTCAGAAATGCTTTTGCATCCCTTATGTTGTTGGATATCCACACATACAAAAGCTTTATGCATTGGTCACATAGACAACATTCCAGGGCAGTAATGAGACAATCAAACCAATGGTTCACTCATAACATGGCAATCAGTGTACGCTTTTCCCTCACTAACCAAAGCACAGCACAGCCCATCTACTAAAGCAGGCTCAGAGTCGTTCCTCATCCATTTTTTTTTCATTACTAATGACGACAGCCACAAACTAAGGGTACTAGGAAACCAACAAATGTAAATTACAAAAATTGCCTGAACAAACAATAAGCCATACTCCACAAAACTCTATAGGATAAATAGAGCCATAATTCAGGGGCTACACGCTTTCCCCATCACATGCCAGCCCTCTGGACAACTTCATCACGGATGGCTTGCAAAGGTGTCCCCAAAACCCAGGTCTTTGTACAGGGCTCATATGACAGTCTGATTGGGAAAGGAGAGGCGAGGACAAGCAGAGAGAGAAGAGCCTGTTAGCAGCTCCCTCCCATACCTCCTGCTGTTTGGGGGAGCTGGACCTTTCCCTTTGGTTTTCACTGAAGATCAGAGTTACACTCAGTTCAAGGCAGAGCTCTACTTCAGACATGCTTCAGTTGCTCAGTGCAGTACAACTGCAAGAACTGGGAGAAAGGAGGAAAAAAAAAAAAGGCTCTGTGGTTAATTACAAGTATGCTAACATGGTAAGAAGATAATGACTCTATGAGCTGCATTTCCGTTCAGAGATAATGAGACATCCTTTGCTATGCAGAAGAGTCTCCCAGCAGAGCAAATGCAAAGGCTGACAAAGGGCAAGCAAGTTGGAGCTGCCGAAACCCCCTGCCCCCTTACTGGGGGCCAAGTTTTCTTAGCAATGGGAGGACAGAAAACAAAATTAACTGACTCCTGGGAAAGAAAGTAGTTTTCCCTTCTCCTTAGGCACTACCTGGCCACTCCTTAGGACCCCTGACTGCACAGCTGCCCCAAGTCTCCACAGGTGTCATAGATGTGCCCTGCCTCACAGGGCCCCTGGCTCAGGGAGGGATGCAGAGGGGACAAGTGCATTCTGCTACACTCCTTGAAGCCTGGACAGGCAGAAATGAGCTGCTCATGCTGGGAAGCCCCAGCAGACTCCAGGGAAATGCACAGAATCGCATAAAGCTGTTCAGAAAGAGCCACAGCAAAGCAACCTGCAGCCCAGCGCTGATTATCCTAAATCCCTTGACTTGAGTGAGGCAGGGGCTGGTCCACACCTGTCCCCTCTGAGAGGGGGATGCTTTTCAGCACTGAAGCCCCCAGGAGCACTTACAAGTGCCACAGCATTGCAAAGCCTGTAGACTATTCAGCTGCCCATGGAAAAGGCTCAATGTGGGAACATTAAAATAAGCCCCAACACTGTGTGAGCAAAATCATCATCACGTACACAGTTACTCTAGACAGCGAGGATGGAGAAGCCTCCTTTTGCAGAGAGTGTTGCTGGTGTGTTGCCTTGCCACTCCAAATTAGTCCTGGAGCTGACAGGGCAGCAGGATGGAGTTTCCTCTTGTTTATTTATGTCTTGAGTCCACCCCAACACCACCTCCCCAACAGCTCCTTTGCTGATCAAGCAAAGTTTCAACTGATGAGATTTTTTTTTTTTTTAGCACCAATTGCTAGGAGAAGCTGAACAAAGCTTTAACAAAGCCTCTTCAACACTGTAATGAGCACATTATTGCTGAAGGTAAAGAAGGAAAAAAGCTGGGGTGGGCCTGTATCTAGGTCAGCATCAATCTCTCTTTGCCACCTACACCCTTGTTTTATGGGAAGCATGTGAATAATAAATGGTGATTATGGAAAGTGGAGGAGAAGAGGTAATCCTGAGAAATTTATAGATAGGAGAAAAATCACATTAATAGGAAGTAATACAGAGCTGCAAAACTGTTATAAAAAAGGCATTAGAAGAGCTTCATAACTGGGGTTATTAGACACAACTACAGCAGGCTTTTTTTTCCTTTTTGGGTGCATGTCACTGTGATGGATGTCACTTTCAATAGTGTTAATAACAGTAAAATATCCGTGTTAAAGCTGAGTACATGAACTTTTATATTGGTGTAATTTACTGCATTATGAGTTCCCATCATTGAGGAGCTAAAGACAAAAAGCTCTTCTTTACGATGTCGATAGCCATGCACATGCTTTACAGGAAGAAGCGTTTCTTTAAATATCTATTATATGTTAAATAATACTTTTAACTTTCCATTACTCTTGTCAAGAGAGACAGGGAGCAGGAGACGGGGTAAGCTATTCACATTGCTAACATACATCATGAGCTGGATTTGTCATTGCTCTGTATCTGGTAAAGTCATTCACAGCTGCTTTTCCTGCCACACATACAAGAGATTAGAATAGATTGGACAGAGGCTACTATTTTTTAAAAACTACACATGCATCAATATGATATTGAAGGTAATATTAAGCGTCACTCACTTGCCAAAAGATAGATAAAAGAGGTTTCTCCAGTAGAGAATCCGCTTTCAGCACTGCACTGAATTACAGTCCCGTACCTGCTACAGTATTACAGCCACATGCACTTTAGGTGCTTAGAGTTATAAATACAATAAGCATCAACTTGTTTCTATTTGCTCTCCATTGCAGAAGCCAAACAACCACTATAAGGAACAAAAGGCTTGGTCTTTCCCAGGCTGCGAGCAGAAATCACAGTGGCATCAACAATACAAGCACAATGTGAGGTGTGGGCTTCATGAAGAAACAAGGAGGAAAACAGATGATGGTGGAGCCTTTGGCTGCAGCAACGGAAGAGCTACCTGTGGTCTGCTCTCTGCTGCCTGCCCAAGCTCCTCCGTGCCCATGGGCAAGTGGCTTCTCTTCCCAAAAAGTGAACGCCTCCAGCTAAGCACCGTGATCACACAGGGACAAGCACAATGAGGCCTTGAGGCACTGCAGGGAGAATCCTTCCTGCATCAAGATAAACTAGTTCCAAGATGGTGTGGAGCTCTAAAGCAGACCAAACTACCCACACCAAAGGCAAAAGCACTCTTGGAGAATTAACTTCAAAACTGCATGAAAGAGGGACACCGTGACTTCAAAAATGGAGCGGGCATCAGGGAACTGAGCTACAGCAGGTTTTAATACTATCTAAAAATCACAAAAGGAGGAAATTTTCTTTCTTCCTGCAAGTCAGACCACATATGCAGTGCAATGCAAGCATCTCCAGGTGGGCTTCTGCTTTTACACAATCACTCCCAGTGCCTCTTAGCCAAGAGCCCATGTCCTTAACAGCGATGAGTCCTAACAGCTCCCCCCAGGAACTATATGCCTGGGGGCCTGAGGGCTAAAGAGTCTGCAGGGCACTGAACAGCAAGATAGTCCCGCTCACAATCAGTTTTGTTTGTGAAATCAACCAGTTCACTTGCGTCCAAAAGGCAGACCTTCCCACCCGCTCCCACAGCACGAACACAAAAACCCCAGCCAGGGTTGTGTGTAGCACAAGGCACAGGCACTGACAAACGCAATCAGCTCCCCAAGCTGCACTTTAAAATTGCAAATTACAGAATAGCTTCAATGTTAAGAAATGACTGGTTTGTTTCCAAAAGAAAAACACTGCGGCATGGCATTACTGAAGGCCATCCTGCCCAAATGGAATTCGATACTTCATTCAAGCCCAAACATTTTTCTTCCATGTGTTCAGCTGATTAATTGAGGATTCAACTGTTTATGCCCTACTATGTGGTGGTTTGGGGTTCTTTTTTTTCCCTTTCTTCTTAACAGTAACTGTATTTGACCAACATGACTGTTGCCTACACATAAAAAAGGCTCTGCTTGGCACCTCAGAAGTCAGACAAGGCAAACAGGAGGATTCTCTCCTTCCTTCACCTCTGAACTAGATGAGCTCATGCCTACTGAAGACCCTGACCTCTCTTTCCTTGTTCTTCACTTTGTGAGCCAAACTCCACTCTCCTCACCTCTGCCCAGACGGCACGGTTGCCTCTCTAAAAGTCAGAGAGGTCTCTTCTGCTGGCCTCATTGGTGTTATCCACCTGAGCTCTGCAGAACTGGACCCAAGATGTCTAAAGCTACCTGCCATCTCCCTGCCTTCTACTGTTTCTTTTACAATGGGTAGGCTGCTGAGAAAATATTTATTTTGCATTTGAGAAAAGGTCATTGGCTGGTGGTATAAACCACTCTCCCCTGAGACAACAGGAACAGGAGTCAGATCCTAAAAGAGAAAATCAGCCTGGAGTCTTTTTCCTCCTCCTACATCCCCCTTCACATGGCATGAAAAGGCTCTCAGTGGCTTCAAGCCTAAAGAAAGACAGACATATTTCATGTCTTTCATGACATCTACCTCCATGAGTCCCTTGTTCCACTCTCAGCAGGAAGCTGGGCTCGCCCTAAATAGAAGCGAGGTGGGTAAGAAAACAGGAAGATTCATTTCCTGCAGCACCAGAGGCTGGCAGGAGCAGTTCCCTGTCCCCCTGTGTGTTCCCAGGACAGTCCTGCAAGGTGGCACAAGCAAGCACATGAACTGGAGCAGGGGCCAGTTGCACTTGACTGGCCTTGCCTTTGAAATACACTTTGTCAGGTGTGCTCCTTCTGCCCAGCTGCAGAAGTAGTGACACTAGAGCACATCAGCTGCACGGCAGTGCTGCAGCGCACCAGGGGACGCAGCACACGAAACGAGTTTGGCAGCATAACTCTTGGTCAAAGGAAGCAATGCACTTCCCTTTGCACAACACGGTGTTTTGTGCCGATTTCAAGTTCGCTTTTTACCAGCAACTTGGTGGTTCCTTTGTGGTTTCATGTGCACAAAGAACAAATGAGCGTAAACACCCTATGATTTCAATTTTAAAAGATCTTCTACTCATATGCAAGGACCAATAAAGTTAATAAACTATGTGATTACCATCCCAGAGTACACATCTGTCTGTACAAAATATCCCTTAGTATTGTGACCAGCCACCCAGAAAACCTGCATCCTGTAAACACAACTGCCTGAGTAAAATCAAGCCTAATTCAAGGGCCATTAAACAGAATGTGAGCCTGGCTGTTGGTTCCAGTAGCTTTGGACCAAACCACTTCAGCACATGAGGAGTTTCACCATTTCTTTGCTTGCACAGGGATATATATCTGTCCATTCAGACCAGCAGCAGCTGTTTCACATGGAGCAGCGGCTGGAAAGAGCAAACATATCAGGGAGGAGGGCGACTGAAAGAATATTCGCTAGGGGAAAGGGAAAGGAAAAGGGGGAGAAAAGGGCAATTTTAACAAGAATGAAGATCGCTGGTGTACAGATCCCTATCTGGCTTTAAATGACTTAGCTCCCATGGTGTAACAGCACAGCTGCAGCAGCACAGCTTCAGCATGTGCAGTTCTTCCTGCCCCAGATCCTAAAGATGAGGTTTCACAAGACAGTTGGTTCAAACCGAGACCTCATTTCATTTCACTCCCCATGCTGTCCCCGGCTCCCCACAGCACCACCTCACTCTTCCTCTGCACCAGCTGCAGCACCAGTCTGATCCCCCAGGGAACCGCTTCATCTCAAAATGACAGCAGCAAATAAGCCATGAGGGAAAGAAACAGTTGTAGTTTTTGGCTGAGCGTGAGCAAAGCCAATTCACAGGCAGGTAGGTGAGTAAAGAAGTTGTTTGCTTTTTGCAAGAGTTCTGCAGAAAGCACCACACTTCATTCGTTCACCTCCAGAGTCATCCATCCTCCCTGCTGCTCGCTGAGGGGTTTGTGCACACACATACTCAAGGAAGGGATACTATAGATAACAATCTGCTGAGGAAAACATCACACACTGACTTCAAATACGAACAAAAAGCTAATTGTGGCTGGGTCAGGACTTCCAGTAACTTTGGCACCTTAGTGGTGACCCAACATGGTATTTTGGGCAGGTCATATTCCTTGCTCAGGGCTCAAGTCTCTCCTTCTAAGTCTCTCCTCTCTCCTTCTGAGAGGAGAGACACTAATAGTTATTCTTTTCTACAGAGCACTTACAGGCAACTCTGACAGACTGCACCACTGCCTGGCAAGGGTTCCACCACGTTTTGCTTGCAGCCAGCTCCGTCATACATGAGAGGGATGGAAAGGTGGGCTGGATCATTGCACAGTCACTTCATCCAGGGACCTGCAAGACAAAAAGGTCTGAGAGTGCAGAGAAAGGACAGCTGGGGAAGTTGCCAGAATTAAAAGATTAAGAAAACAAGAGTTGCCACCACAATCATTTGTTGCAAGGTAGAGCCCCCATGGAGAGCTGCCTCTGTGCAACAAGAGCACATGAGATAAAGAAAGGCAAGTACTTGGCTCTTGCTTTCCTTCAGTTCCCTAATCCAGCACAAATGCATTTGGGGATTTATGGATTTTTGGAAGCTTCCAGCAAAGCTCAGGGCCTGTTTCTTGGGTTATTGTTTTCCCATCTGTTTCTCTTCATTTTATTCCATCACAGAGGCCCCATCGTGGGACACAAGAATGTGACCGGAACAATAGGCAGAACTTGCTGCCTCCAGGACCGCAGCGAGGGCAGAGCCACCACTGCAGGACGAGAGCCAGCGGCTTCTATATTTAGCCCTTTCTTGCTTATTCCAGCTCACATTGGCACCCTGCATGCAAGAAGTCAGAAGGCTTTCACCACACCACTGTCCCCGAGCACTGCACATCCAGCAGCGCCCCTGAACATAAAACATTCATTTCCCTTCTAATAAATGCCAACAGGAAGACTTCCTGCTCCCCCCTCCCCTTTCTAAATCCCTAGTTTGACAGACTTTTTTCTTCATATAAGCAAACTAAACAAAACCATCTTCTCCTCTGCAAGGCTGGCGGCCCTGGAGCAGCAGCAGGACTCTGAAGTTTGGACAGCACAGCACTGCCTGTCAGAGCCGGGCCCTGCAAAGAGGCAGAAACAGGTGAGCTCGTTTCTCCTCCATTTTTGAACCTGAGCTAAACTCACCAACCCACAGAGACTTGCCCTAAGCCCACAGCCCAACACCTGAGGGCAGGGCAGGTGAAGAAGAACCAGGTCTGAGCACCCACCTGGCCTCAATCACTGCTGTAGATGCCTCTCAAACACAGCAAGCCTGGGACTGCTGAGCAAAAGCTCAGGTCTTACTGCAAATCCCTCCCCACCACATGCCAACGCACCTCTTTACCACTTGGAAGGCTGAGGGGCTCCTGCCCTGCAGGAAGCCAAGGTGACTGTGGCTCCAACCACAGTGCCAGTCAGCACTTAATTCATTTGCTGCATCAAGGCAAGTGGGTCCTGCAGAGCAAGAGAAAAACACATCATGTCACCAGAAACACTTACCTAAGAGTTGTGCTGCTTGAAAATAGTTCAATGACAGATAAGTCCTCTTTCTGCTGCTTCCACAAGGGTTGTAAATCAGGACCAGCCTGCACTTTACCTCTCCAGTTCTGCCAAAGTTCTACCAAGGGCTGCTGGAGTTCCTGTGAAAGGTTTGAGCACACAGGTGCCCTCCTGGGCACCTTGCTGCCATCCATATTACTCCTCCTGTGTACCAACATGTTTCCGCACCCTGCCTTTTCTCCTGCAGGCATTCCCACTGCTGCCAGCTCCCCATTCCTCCTGAAAGCCCCTCCACTCTAAGTGGTTATATCAAGGAGAGAAGGCTGATGCTGGATGAGATATAAAAAAGGGTTTGTTTTTTTTTTTTTCCTTTTAAAGTATACCTGCTCCCAGAAAATTTGTGGTACCTAGCAGTGCCCAAGCATGGATGGAGAAACTACATCTGGTGGTATCACAAACCATACCACTAATTTGCATTGTGGCCTCAGACTTGTTGCAGGTTAGATTTTCCTCCCTGAGGTATTTGTTTGAAAGGGGTGTCTGATGAGTGTTCAGAGAGGCCTGGACAAAAGGCACACAGTTATGAGGCTGAGCTGATTGTCTTCCTGCAGCTTGGGATCAGCCCTGCTCCTGTTGCGCTCACTGAACACCTTTGCACAGGCACGTCAGCTGCATTCACCTGCCACGCAAATCCCCTCACCTTTACTTCTTTTGTGTCCTGGAGCCTGGCTTCACTGCGCTCATACCGAGGAGGCAGTGCCCGGTCAGCTCTCTGAACAACCAGCACATGCCAGCACGCTGTAAATGAGCCCTGTGTGCCCAGCGAGTCTGGAAGGAAGAGAACGCTTTCCATCTGGCATTCCTGCAGGTCTTGAGACAGTGATTCCCTATCCAAGGTAGAGGAGAGAAGAACGCTGGAGTTGCCAGTGGAAGAAGCTGACAGAGAAGTAATAGCAGCACTTGAGGCCTTGCTTGGCCAGTAAAGCACTTAATAAAAATATCATTCCGTTCCATCTTGCAGCCAAAGTTTTCCACCCATCAGTCCCATGGCATGTGAGGCAATACTTACTTTTGCACTGACACAGCTTCTCCTCCATCTTCAGAGCCAAAAGGCTTTTGAGACACGAAACAGACCTTGAACATCACTTGCGTACAGGTAGACACATGCACCCGGGAGGACTTCCCAGGAGGTGAGGTCAAAGCCCTGTGAGCACAGACAGCATCATTTCATAACCAAGCCTCCTCCAAAAATGATGAAACTCTCTCCACCAAGCAACTTTGGATTTCATTCTGCCTCTACAGGAAAATGTTCCATGCCTTAGCACCACAGGAAATGGCAAACACCTTTAATTTCAAACCCAGATTAATATCAGGTCCTCACCAGTCTTATACCATCCTTACCTTTTAATTCTCAGAGCTCCTCCTCTCTCCTCATCTGTTGTTCTTCTAGAAGTTGTATCTAGTCTATCTCCCTGCAGATACAGAGCATATACATTCCTTTCGTGGAGTCATAGAAAAATAGTGATCCTTTCTGGACCCCAAGGGGAGGGTCTGGGTCCCCAGCCCTGCTGTTCCACCACCACTGGCCACCAGACCCTGAGGAAATCACTTACTTCCCAAAAGCAGAGCTGGGCAGTGAGGCCCAGCGACACAGCCACTTTCCAATGGGGTGCAAGACACAAGATGATAAAGACAAGTATGCAGCAGGGTAGGAGGTGGTAACAGGCTTAAGAGAGCCTTGTAGACCATGGACAGAAAATAACAAGCATACATATAATACCAGAAGCTTTGACTAAGGACTATAACTTTACAGATAAGTGCAAATAATGCATATGCACAAACGTTTGCGGTGCAATTTCATCCACACTGGAACGATCCACTGAGTACACATGTTCAAATGTGCACAACACCATCACTGCACAACTAAAAATCCTTTCCCATAAAGCCACACAGACTCCATTGGGCAGAGGCCAAGCAGTTAAATAAAAAAAGTCTATCCGGAGTGAGAACTCTTCAGAGACATTGCACCATCTGGAAAGAGGAGGGGGTCTTACTCTGGGAACGCTTGGAGAGACCGACCTACCGCGGTTAAACACGTGCCTTGTCCAATGTTAATTCCTAGGGAAGAGCATCTCATCATTCCCACCGCCCTCTGCAGCAGGACCTGCAGCGAGCACACAGGCCAGATTCTGCCCCGCTCTCCAGATGAGCACACAGCCAGAGCCCAGGCAGGGATGGCGGCTGGCCACTCAGCTTTTGCTTCTTAGTCAGGCCACACTCACAGTATTGTTGGTGACAAACAAAAGCTATTGCTGTCAGTGTGGGCTTCTTCATTTCCTTTTATTATGTCCCCACCCACGTCACGTAAATAACGCTGCAGTTAGCTTGCCTTGAAGCACTGGGGCATGGAAGATCACGCTGAGCTTCAGGAGGGGGCACAGCCAAAGCAAAGGCACTGCCTCCCTTCCACCATTCTCCAAAGAGACCAGGCACTCCCAACAAACAGGAACAAACACTTAGAGAAAAAGAGAAAAGAAAAAAATCACAGGACCCTGCTCTCAAAAAGCCTTTGATATGCGAACTGGACTAGGACAGCAGTAGTCAGTAGCAATTAAACAGGACTTGGCTTCATTCTCAGATCTGCCCCAGGAGGTTGTGTCCTGGTAAAGAGTAGCATTTTAGATGGCCATATAAAATCTCTGTATTTCATAATCACATGAGATCTGTCTCCTGAGGGGCTGCCAAGAGTTCAGCTGGGCAGAGGCACCACCCACATGCATGCAAGCGCAAAGGAATGACCCTGGAGCCCAGGAGCAACTAACACATCCAGTGGGAGCTCCCATCCTATTCCCTTTCTGCTAAGAGACACAGGCAACGTGGAGGAGCACAGAAAGTCTCATTTGGCAGAACTCAACCTGTATCAGGGCTCTGATCCCTGCTCTTTCACTCAAAGCTGGCCCAAGCAAGTCTTGGTACCCACCGCTCTCTTGCGGTGGCAAATCAAAAAGAGAAACACATCTCTACAGGTTAGAGAAGAGGTCAAAACCCACTGCTTCAAAGCTCAGAGCACAATTTCAGTTAGTGTCCTCAGCCTCTCAACAAGAGAAAAGACTCAGAAGTAGCTCAGCTTTAAGAGGCATCAACCCAGTGTGAGGTCCCAGGGCTAGAGGAAGGACAACAGGGCACAGCTCTCAGCCCTGTAGGACAGCACACAGCCAGCGGACCAAGCGATATTCAGCACAAACAAAAAAAGCTCTTTGCAGCCTCTGCCTCACAGCTGCTCATCTGTATTCCAGCCCTTTGACCCTGACAACCCTTCTGGCTGGGAGAGATGGGGCCCATCATTTCATCTGCTCCCTCCCATCACTCTCCTGTTCCAACATCCTCAGCTCATCCACCCCCACTTGCTATAAAGCCGACTGCTTCCTTCACAGGGTCACTTCTCTGCAAGAGAAAGAGCCTCTTGGCTGGACATGGAGTTTCCTGGATGTCATCTGATCAGGATGGGGAAAGAGGAGAGAAACGTCTTCCTCCGGAACACGGAGATGGAATTGGTTGAAGCAGCTCCAATCAACTGGGCTGCAGTATCTAAGATGGTGTTTTGATTCCAGTCTCACAGCAAGAGAGCACAAGGCCAGGCGAGGGCAGATTACACGATCTCTCAAAGCCGCCTTTCACTACAGCACAACATGTCCTCTGTGTTATTAGAGGGCTTTTTCAGACTCAATGAAATAACACTCTACAGCTCTTGATTCCTACCTCAGGGCAGCAACAGCATCTCTCCAGCCCATCCTTCTCTGGAGAGGAGATTAAATATCACAGATTAATCGAAATTCAGTCAATCAGCCAAGGCAATCTGCCAAAGCAGCAAAAAGGAGGCAGTTTGAGGGAGGAGATACCTGTGTACTGAAGTGACCTGTTTAAATGCTGCTGATGAATGTTGAACTTCTGGATCTCTCCAGGGCTCTGAGAGACAGAGGAAGAGAACACAGAAGTGGGAACCTTCCTTCTACCCTGGAGGATGGGGACAAACATACGTCACTTCCCAAGCATCAGCTGCGCTCAAGAAAAGCATCAGATTCAGCTGGAAAAGCTGAAGACACAGTATAAGGCTAGTCCAGCCTGGTTCTTAGAACTCAGACCTGGCGAGGATTTAGCAAGGAGAATGAGATTCAAACATGTGCGCTGATTCAGGACTTGAGGAAAATGCACCTCTCGGTCTCAGAGATTACACAGCCCCAAGGGGTTTTGGGAAGTCCCAGCCCACAAGACCCTCAGAGCAGAACTCCAAAGATTCAGCTTCCAGACCCCCTCAAGCCTTGATGGGTGTCTCCACACTGGGCATTTCCACTTTCCAACAGTGGTAACACAGCTGGAGCCAGTTCCTTTGGCCACAAAAGCACAAGCTGCTGGGGTTGGAAGTATGAGAGACTGTTTTAGTGCTTCTCTGTATTTTAGCCACATTAGGCCCAAGACAGCTGGAGGCTAGGAACGATTCACATTGTGCTACCACATCAGAGTCCTGCTGCTCTGAACCAGAGCTCTGTTGTGCTACAGTGCTTTGTACAGACACATCGAGAAGGTTTTCCTCTCCTACCAGCACCTACCTGCACTGGGCATCTGGGTAACCTGCGAGCTACAGCATCCATGCTGCAGAGGGACTGCCAAAGCTCAGAGAGCAGGCAGACTTCAGAAATCACTGCAATGTCTTTTCAGGAGTGCCCCAAACCCTAACCACCTCAGAAATCCCAGGCCATCAGGGTGCGAGGCCAGAGAGCACAGGTCAAGGTTCTCAAAAATGGGACAGAAAAACCACACCAAGAAGTGGAGAAGCAAGCTGCGGGTCTCTGAGAGGCGTACATGCACCCACATACAGGCATAGTTTCTTTGGCTGTTTATCAAGCTCAGGAAGGAAGAGGGATCAGTCTGCCAGAAAGATCAGAGATGCTGGGGCTGTCATATGACACCCCCTTTAAGAAACAAAACCCACAGAGTGTGCACACACAGAGAAGAAGCTACGAGGAAAGCCTTGAAAACAGCAGAGGAAACCCTAACCCCACCCCAGAGGTGCCACCTTTAACTAAACCCCATCCTAGAAGCTAACGAAAAACACAGCCGAACTTGCACTGCTGTAGGCAGGCAGGGGACAATTTTCTGCACTACCCTGGCACCTCCTGCCCATACCACACAGCAGCTGGACAAATCCTTTCTCAGCCCGGCTATGTGAAGGACAGGGAGAGCTGCCCGGTCCCAAGCCTCTGCTAAGGGTGCTCACCTCCCTTTGGAAAAAAAACACTTACTATGGAAAAAGAGAGAAATGTCAAATATCCCTTCCTCATTCCCAGGAGCTTTGACTCCAGCTGGTATAAAAATCAGTAGAGTCAATAAAGCCACTGGCTGTGGACCCAGTTAGAGATGGAGGAACGTTTGGCCAGCATAACTGTATCCTGGCCTAGGACAGGACGGTTTGCCCCTTACCCTGACAGTAAAGCCCCTCGCACACTCCTCATACAATCCTACTTTGTTTACAACCTCTGCAGAGAAAGGGAAGAAAACCCTCAGCAGGTTGTTAAGAGGACATCGGGGCACAGCTGAGGTTCTCATGCCTGTGAGTGCAGGGGCACCCGTGGAAGGGGCCAGAATGGGAAACAACAAGAGCTGTACAGCATCAGATGCTCTCCTGCTCCGTATTTTAACCACTCACACATGAAGCCCAGATGGTTTCCAGAGTGAGGGAGAAGGGTGTGTTGCTTACACAAGCAATGCCACATTTCATTAAATATCATATTGCCATCCAGACATTCTGGACTGGATCCAAGTTCCGTTAGGCTTTGCTCAACTGGGGACCTGGCTCCTCCAGCAGACAGCAAACTCCATTCGTGCTCAATGCATGTCTAAGGCAGACACACATTTTTACCAGATGATCCTTGTTACACCTGGCACAAAGAGAGGATTTCCAGTGTTCAGCCAACAAACCTCTGCTTCCAGGCTCTGCTCAGACGTGAGTTAACTCTTCCTCACCAGCACCATGCAGGACTGTGCAGGCCACAGCAATCTGCTTCTCCCACTCGCCTCTCTGGAAATCCTCAGTTTCCTCAGGTTCCTTTCACGTGCTCCATCTCAGAACATTGTGTATGTGCAGTGCTAGGAAGCACCTGGTTATTTGATAACTGGCACAAGATGAGTACCTGCACAACTGGTAGTCCCCTGAGATGAGGTGTTAATCTCTCTTTGTAACATCAAATAGAAAATAACACTCTGAGTTCTTTCCTTAGGTCCTTTTCAAATGATAATTGCTAAACTTGTCTCCACCATGGAAGAGTGGAGGTAGGAGGCATTTCAGCAACCACCTCTTTAAAGAAATGAGGGAATTCTCCAGGATGGATAGTCCCAGGGCCAGACTTGTCCTTGATATGAAACTCTAAACACAATTTTAAAAGATGGTCTCCCCAGTGCTGATTACTGCTTGCTGTGCTCAGGTGTCAGAGGTCTCTACACCATCTCTGTCTAGTAGCCTACCTGGCTTCAGGATCTTATACTAGCCAAGGCAAACAAGGTCTCATCTAAGGAATCATTGCAGGCACGCTCTTTAGCGAAGCTCACCTTTCCAGGGCACAGTACTCCAAATACACGCGTCCCTCAACCTGCCAAGGAGCAAACGTGACCATGAACAAGCAGCAACAGCAGGAATCAACAGAACAAGGCAGGAATTATTCCCCCAAAGAACCAACCTGGATTTTCTCTGACCAGAATTTCAAAGCCTACTCTCTTTTGGAAAGCACAGCACATCTTTCAAGCAGCTTTACTCACCCCTTCCCTTTAAAAATCAAGCAAAACTCCTGCAGTCTTGGCAGAGGAAGCCTAGATGTCCAGCTTGCTGGCAAAGATGACAAAAGCAGGGCTCCCTTCCTACAGCCCACATGCATGAGACATAGCAGGATGGACAAGAACTTTGTTGAAGCCAAACCAGAGACCTGACAGCTTTTCTAGCATTGATTTTGCACACCAAAGTCAAAAACACACACATGAACCACGATGGCATGGGTTTAGCACAACAAAACCTGGAGTGGCTGTGCAGCCAAGTCCTGCCCACACATTAGATGGGCTAAAGCAGGAGGTGGGTGCTGATAAAGCCACAGCGGGAGGCACTGCTGAGCCTGTTCTTGCCTTTTTAAGGAGCACTAACATCAAGTCTGTGAAGCCTCTTTAGCTCATTTCTTCGCTCTTCTGTGACTTCTCAGCTCACAGCTGAGCACGTTTCCTCTTCCCAGCCCTCCCAGAGCCAGTGTACTGCACACCCCCTGCCTTCTCCCTGGTGTTGTGTCTGAGCTCCCAAACAGAAGGAGATATGCCATTCAGAGTAATGACTCAAATAAGCTTTTCCATCTGGGAGTAAATAAGTTTATTTTAAAAACCCAAAGCAGGTAACTAATATATAAAGCAGCTCTCACAGATCAGAGCTCTGCTTGGTTTAGTCTCAGCCCATGAGCACAGGCATCCCTGAGCCCTGTTTTCAGCTGTTACACTGCTGAAAATACACGATCATCCCTACAACAAGGAAAATAAATGAAAAATCTCTCTTCAATCACACCAGTTGGTGACATATTCCTCAAAAACTCTGACAAACTGTAACAGTGAGTTTCACGGCATATACACACATACCAGCACACTGGGGGGCAGCTCTCCAGTTACTTCCCTGCCTTCCTCAGCACCCTGGAAGCTGGTTCTGGCCTTGTTCAGACACTTCGCTCCCTCCTTTTGCAAGCTCTGTGTGCCTACGTACATCTCCCACGTCTACTCCTTCTGTGGGACTCGTTCTGTAAATCTTAGTATTGCTACAGCAATTTCCCAGTCTGATCACATGCCTTGTTGCATTACCACAGCAGTGATAGCTGGTTGAACCACACACCACATCCTTGCAATTGTTTCTATTACTCACAATTGACTTATTTATTAAATTTCAGCTTGCCGAGCCTTGCCAGAAGATGAGCAAGATCCCTGTCACCCCTCCTTGCTGTTGATCAGAGCAGCAGAGGGCAGGTGAGTAGGCTGCAAGTTTGAGCTGTGAAACAGTCCCAGGAATTTTGTAAGGACGTGCTTTCTTCAGCAGCCAAGCTCCCTTGCATCTAAACACCAGGGCTTGCGTCCTGGGAAGTAAACTCTTGAATTGCAACAGAAATCAAAAGGGAAAGTAGATGCAAATGAAGCCTAAATTAATTCATCATTTTAGAGCAGACAAGTATTTCCACAGACTTGCTTACAGCATGGCACCAACTGCAGTTCCTGCATGCAGGTCTGTCTCTGCACCCACCAGGACTTGCAGATCTACGTAAGAGCAATCCACAAAAGTGAAGTGCCTCTATCTGCAAGTAACTCGGCTTGTGGGGGATTTCCTGGGCTTGGAACAAACAGCCTGATGGGTCCTGGCCGCTTCAGAGGCCCAACCCACCTTCTTGTGCTTCACAAACACTCCTCTGACAAAAGACACTGACTCCTTGCTTTCAAAGGGGAACAAACAGAAGGCAAGTTCAGACAAGGCTCATGGCTGCTTGCCCAGCCAGGCCTCAGCTAGTCCTTCATAGTAAATATTTGTTCTTAATTACAGTGCCGTTTGCCCCGGGAGCTTGCCTGCAATCTGTAGGAGGGAGGGGGATTATGTTGTTGATAGGTAAATAATAGCTCTTTCATCCAGAGAACCCAGTGCATTTTCCAAAGATGAAAGCCTCCTGAATACTTTCCCCATAGGTTAGTGTAAGGATTTTAAATCTTTGTCCCACTCAGGGGCATGCCAAAAACCCAAAAGGTTCAAAGAGAGGGAGACAGAGTTCACTGTGACATCTCCCCTCACAGCCCTCCTGCCAGCAGCAGTCACACAGGACACACTCAGCGCCAGCACTTGGCAAAGTCAATGCTTGGCGGGACCTGGTCTGCCATCGTGACGTGAAGTGAGGACAGTCTGTTGCTCTGCCATGCCTGGCTGTGACACTGAGACACCCAAGCCAGGTGGCCAACATGAGATGGAGACAAGAACAAACCTCATCCCTCTGGTCCCCAGGTCCTGCTCCTGCCCAGCAGGCAGCCATGCTCCTTCATGCCCAGCTCCTGTCCGGAGAGTTCCCAAAGGGCTGGAGCATCTTCCAGGGAAGGGCAAGGCACTGCCAGCCATGTGTAGCAATCCCACAGACAACATGTGGGAAGCAGCCAGTTCACACTCCCCAAAAGCTGACAAGCATGAGTTTTGATCTTCCTCCACTCAGCTTCCAAAACATCAAGAATACAAATATTGTATCAGTGAGATTAAGGGAAACATAAGCAAGACAGCTGACCTCTGCTCTGTCTGAGGAGGAGGTGAGAAGTGACTTCCTCCCACCCACCAAGAGAAAACCCCTCTGACCCTCAGGGAGGCAGGGAAGGAACACAGGCATTCCCTTTCTCTTCAGGCCACCTAGCTAACGTCTGCCAAAGCGTCTGGTATCTCAGAGTCAAGCTAGCTCCGGCCCCAGAACATATTATGCGTTTCTTCCATAAAGAAGGAAAACAAAACCAATGACAATGACACACAGACACACAAGAAAACAATAACAGACCACCACATAACACACACAGGCAACCCAAACCAGTATTTACCCATGCTACAGCCCCTATGTTCCTAATCCATTCCCAGTAACCAAGCCCCATACACAGAGCAGAGGATCAACACCTGCAGACATCAGAAATGAGAAGAGCCTTCAGAGAGCAGGACCTGAGCTTTCGGGGGACAGCCAGACACGCCGTAGTCTGACACTACAGTGTTTAAAAATCCAAGGTAAACTGCACCCCTTCCCTCGCACATTCAGCCCATCGCTCACAAGAGGTTTTTTGCATGTCCCAGCCAGGCAGGAGCAGCCACAGAGATTATGCTGCACTTTTAATGCCCAGGAAACCAGCACAAACCCTCCAGCACCACCTCTGCTGCTCTTCCCCCTCCTTGTCTTATTGTTTACAAGCAGATTTACTGGGCTTTGATTTGTTCCTCTTTCCAAACATCACCCAAGTATTTTAATTTTTTTCTTTAAACTCTTCTTAAAAATATATATATATATATATATATATATATATATAGTGCCATTCGCTCCCACAGCTGTAAGGGACTGGGCTGAAATCTCTTGCTAACACGCAATAAATATTTGTGCAGTCCCTTTTTAACTTTATTCATCTCTCCGTGCTTCAACACTTGAATCATTTAGCATTTTCCCCCCCTCTTACCCAAGGTCTTCAGGTTCCCAGACAGATTTAATTAACTGAAAACCCCCAGTCCAATATCCTCTACTAACACCTTCATGGTGAGCCGGGTTTTTCAGCTTGACCCATGTATGAAACTATCTGTGGTGTGAACAGTGGGAAAGAGAAAGATCTGTTCCATGCATCCTCCCCTCTACAGCAAATACCCCCAGAGTTGGGGAAAAGCCAGCCCCAGGCCTCACAGCTGCACTTTTACACAAGCTCCAACTCCATGAGCAGTTAAGGCAAACGGTTCATTGCATTATGTCCAGTAAAGAGTTGCACTGGAGCTATGGGTCCAGAAATGCAGCTGGTGTCAAGTCTTTCCTCTGGTGTGTTGCTGTGTCCTATCCACCTGAATGTCTTTATTACATCCTTTAGATGTTTACTTTGCTTCCTGCCACTAAATTAATCAGACAGACTTCCTTGCTATTATGGCAGTTATAAGGTACATGGTTAGAGGCATATTTATAGTGTGCCTAAACAAGGAGTTAATGCTATATATCTATGTAGGAAACACAGCATGTTTAGAACAAGATGCCAACAAGGAGGGAAGTTCTGAAAGGCCACTTTCAATCTTTGTTTATCCCTGACTGAGGTTGAATCTTTAATAGAACAGTCTGCCAACAAGCTTCAAACTACCTCGACCCTCCACCTGTAAAAGAAAAAGGCACCTTAAAACCAAAAGCAAAGTTTTACAGCTTGACCCTTATATGAAAGCAGCACTGGGAAAGAAAGGTCCATGTTGCTTGTTCAGAGTCCCCCTCCTGAGCTGTTCTGAGTCTCCCAAACCCAGATCACCAGCTTACAACCTTGTCAGCAACAAAATAACTTGGATTTGGGGTTAATACCCATTTTCCCTCTTGAAAGTTTGGGGCAAGGGGAAACAGAGAGCATAAGCAAGTTTATATACAAAGGGTTGAAAAGGAAATAAAAGGTGTTCCATCAAAACAAATTATTTTCACTTTTTTTTTTTCCTGATGCAGAACAAACTACCTTAAAATGTTAGCAAGGAGGAAATGTGTTTCTCCTAACCTTGTTCTGTAGCATGGATGCAAACTACTACCACGGAAGCAGAGAACAGGGCTGAACAGATTTCTCACCAAACCTGATAGCTCTTCTCAGGCTGACAGGTTAATAGCAACTACGGGTGACTTCTTGAATGAACTCACCTTGAGACCAAAGCAAAAAGACAAGGCTCTTGATCCTTACAGTTCCTTGAAATAATGAGAGGAAGGATGCACATATATTTAATTCATTCAAAGTTTAGGCACACACCCCCCCTTACCTTTGGCAATACAGAGCATAAATATTCACCAGAGAATGGAGCAGGGCAGGGGAGACCAAAAGAAACACTACACATCTTGTGAGTCACAGCAAGCCAGAACAGAGGATTCATTAACAGGATTCAGGTGATCCTATTAGCTTTGCAATTGCTGCACATCAGCCTGCAGAGTAATTAGGGCTGCAATTCAGAAGGACTTACCAGAACATTTTTTATTAAAACACAGTTGTTGTTAATCAGCCTGACTAAAGTCTTCAGAGCTATTAGCCTGCTACTCAGAAGTCATAATTACTTCATCCACTGGGGAAGAAGGCATCAAAGAAACTGCCTGGGATCATCTGCAGGTTTAGAGGACCAAAGGAGAGCCAGGGGCCATCTCCCTTTGGCATCACCACAGGCTTTTGATCAGGTTTCCCAATGGAGCCCTTGGGAGGCCAGGGCAGAATGTAAGAACATCAAGCCAACACAGGAAGGATTTGCCATCGGAAGTATGCCAAGGCAACACCCAGGTGTATTAGTTGACTCAGAGTTACTGCATAAGTCCTAATTGCTGCCTAAAAGTTTAGTGGTCCACCTGAAATACATGATCTCTATCTGCTGAGGATGTTTGGCCACCTTGCAGCATCTCACAGAAGCAGGGCCCATCCTTCCTCTTCTGGAGGAAGAGCATTTTTCGGTGCAGACAGACTCAAGTGCTCCAGAGAGCAGTAAAGTGCAAGGAGCTCCTACCAGAGCAGCGCAGCGGGATCGGCTCCGGGGGTTCCCAGCGGATGGCTGGCTGTGGGAACAGGAGGACGCACCTCAGATCCAGTCCCTGACCGCGCTGCCACCAAGCTAAGGCAGGCTTGGTTCAGGTGACGGAGAACTGGGCTCAACGAGCCTGGCCACGGAGCTGAGAAACAGTGAGGCATCGAGGAACCTGCTATCCTGCCCTGCTCTGCTTCCACAGACACACACACAGAGCCCTATTTGAGAGCAGGAGAGCACACACCAACAGAGGTGAGACAAGAAATTATTTCCCTCTTCACCCTCTCAAACCAGACTTGCCAAGTGTGGGACAAGGGCTCTGCGAGTCAGGCGGTCTCCTCTGCCACCAGCACTGCCCATTTTCCTTCTTAGCACCCCTTGCTCTGAGATTTACCACCAGTACACAGAACATCCCTTCCCAGTTCCATCCCCACCGTGCCAGCCGGCATCTGCAGCGAGCACGCTCCGGCCAGGAGGGAACGGGCAGGCTGCACGGCCAGGCTGTTCGACCACAAGACCACACTTTAATAGTGCCTGTGCAACCAGGTACTCCATAAGAAACCCTGCCAGACCCTCTGAAATCCAACACCCTCACCCATATTAAGCAATACAGACAGTTTATCAAGAGTCTAAAAGGAAGCTCAGAGAAGAGAACATGATAAAAGAGCAGGTGGAAATATGCGTGTACACACAGGCTGTGAGGACAGGGAAATGACATTCGGGCAATAACAAGAAGCAAACCCTCACCACAGGCTCTGAAAGGGAGAAGATCTGCTTGTAATTACCCAGGAACCTTCAGAAGAGATACGTGGACTTTTACAATCTGGAGGGCCAAGACTGATGCATTCTGCTTTGCCCACAGTTACTAAATAACTGATCTGATACGCCCCCGAACTGCCTATCCCAGCGTCCATCCTGGGCTTGCTCTGGTGGGAAGAGACAGGGTCTCCCTCAGAAATCTCCTGCTCGGATGCATGGCACAGAAAGCATAAAGGAGACTCTAACCAGTGCAGGGATGTACTTCTGAGGAATAATATTCTGTTTTAATAAGTGAGCTAGATGAACATGTTAAATACCTTCCTATTCCAAGAGGAGGGGATAGGGGAGATCTTGCCAGCTTCCCCTCCTTAAGCACTTCAAACCTTTTAGCACACACGCCCTACAAGGAAGCCTGTACAGCGTCTAAACCTAGCGTAGGTTTTACATCACAAGCTTTGTACAACACCTAGCACAGGACTAATGATGTAATGCAAATAATTAAACATAAAATCATGGTTGGCAGTTGACAGCAGAAGGGAGTTGGTTGGAACAGCTCATAGTGACAGTTTGTCCTTCCTTCACCCTAATTCAAGTTGCAGAGGTGAAAAGTGCTGTCCTGCCTGGCAGGATCACAGCACAGCAGAGACGAGGACCCCTCCAAATTTCCAGATGAAGCAAACCGCTTGTTAACTGCCTGACCAACTGCAGAGGGGTAACTGTCTGGCTCTGACCTGTGACATCCTGCCAAAAGGGGCTGAAAAAGAAAAAAAAAGGCATTCCAAAGACTTATGAAGTCTTTCCCATATAAAGCAATAATAATAAAAATAGTTCTGATCTTCATAAACCATCTATACTGAGCTTAACTAAACATTTTGCTCTTTCACAGCTGGACGCTAGAGCTAGGTGTACAGCTTGGACCCAAATGCTTATCAAATCAAATGATCTCGCTCCTTTGTCAGTTCATAAATTACCCATGAACAAACTTTAGTTTTGATGACTTTACTCATTATGTTCAATTACTCGGTGTATAGGTTATGTGAATACACTTCAGCTAATAGATAATTCACAAATTATTCCTTTGGTTGCCCAAATCACATGATGACTTTCAAGTGTAAGATCACCTAAATCTCCTATGAAGTTCAGATTCCAAGTGGAGACAGCCTAAGGGACCTGGTTTCCTAGACACTGCTTATGGGCAACCTCACCACTGGTTTGGGGGGAACTTCCATAACCACCTTTTGAAATCTAGGCCAGATTTCTATTTTATTTTAAATTTGAAAGTCATTCAAAAACTTTCCAAATTACAAACTCTCGTTCCATGGACACTGCTGAGAATAAACTATTAACATTCCCATGAAACTCCTAAAAAGCACTGCACACACAGCCGGAAGCCCTGTGTACTGTTTCCCTTTGAATCCTCAGTTGTTATATTTCCCTGAAGGCTTAATTGGGTTTTACTGGACATAAATAAAGAAGTTAAACATTTCCTTTCCTGGTAGATCACACCAATTGATACTTGACTCACAGACTTTCCAGGCCTAGAGGGTTTTGCGTTCTTAAGGGAATATGTCTCCAAAATGAAGCCTTTTTTGTATGTCTTCCTGTTTATGCTTCCATTGTTTTGCAGTCCTAGTTTGCATTTTTTTTTTTTTCCATGCAAAGCAAGAAGCAGTTTCAATTAACAAATTATAGATTCCCCTTACTTGGTGAAGGTAAAGGAAAGGTTGCTGGTGCAGAGGAAGAATCAAAAAAAGGAAACAGGATAAGGGTTATAAAACTGAAAAGTAAACAGGCTAAGTGATTTCTTAAAAATCCCTTGCACAGAAGACACCTGTTTTCCAGCAGGCACAGCAGAAATGGTCACGTGAAGCAGCAAAAGGGGATATACTGAGACCAAATAGCAACTTCAGAGCTGTAAGGCTTGCTAAAAGCCATTGGTCTTTATCAGAAAGCCACACCAACAGCAGAACCACCCATTCCTCTCAGTCTATGTCTGCAGGAAACATGATAAAAACCTTCACTAAAATATAAATAAGGAGTCAGGACTTGCCAGCTTGTTATTTCACACGACAGCCATGCAACAGGGGTGCTGCTGCCTGGCATCACAGCCCTGCTGACTGGGGTACGGAAAAAGTGGAAGGCAAAAGATGGCACCCACCATAAACTGACTGTCACTGCTTATTTTGAAGCCATGCACCTGAAGTCACATTTAGAGCCAGGAAGGAGGAAGACATATAAACTATATGTAGGTTGTGCTCTTCATTCAAAGCTTTGGTCTGCTCACCAGGAGTATCTGATGGTGGGCAATTAAAACTGGCTCGCAGCTCTTTGGTGGCGTTTGTTGCTTCGCATTTTTGTCCACAGTCACTGGTAATGGAGCACACAACAAAATTCCCTGTTTTCCCCACCCCGATCTTCCAAATAGGGCAGTTCACCCAAACCCCAAGACTGGGTGCTCACTCCAGAAAGGCCTCCACTTTCAGGAAACTGGTTACTTCCACCAAAGCTGTCCTGGTAGCAAGTTTAATGAAAGAAGAATGCCCTTAGGAAAAAGGAGACAAGCAAGAGTTTGGTGTGGAGCATCCACCCTGCCCTGCTCACTGAACACCAGTCCCTCCCAGTGCTCTGAAATGCATTTACCTGGGCTGCCCCAGAGCTGGACCTGGAAGTCAGCCTGTGCTCACACCCCACCCCAAGATCCTCCTATGTGCTCTGCGTGTCCTCCTGGCCAAGTCTTGTCTTCTTCAGGGCTTCCCACATGGCAGGGTGCTGCTGCCTGCATTTCTCCAGGGGACACCTTCCCAGGTGGGGATGGATACAGATCAGGAGGACCCCAGAAGCTGGGTACTCCGGCATGACACCTTACATCTATGCTTAGGCAAGGCCTTAGAGAAGAATGCTGGCCCATGAGGTCCTGGTGAAAGTGGGCTTTCTAAAAGTTCAGGGCTCAATCCCTGCCCTGCCACCAACCTTCTGTTAGTGGCTCAGCCCAGGGTCTGCTCACAGCCTGCACAGGACATCCCCTTCCATCTGTCTCCTGCCTGGCTGAGCACCTTGTGGCTGGTGTGTGCCTTCCTGCAGCAGATCAGATCCCAACAGCACACACAAAACAAGTGTTCTTGCATCTGTCTTCTTTCTGCAGCAAGCCTCGCTGCTGCAACAAACTCTCGCTCCAGTCTTTCCACCTTCCCAAACCCCAGTGCCCCACTAGGCCACTCGGGGCTTGGCAGGAATGCCAATGCCTTCAGCCTCCCAGCTCTTTGCTGTAGGGCAGCTGTCAACACTACCAGGGAAATATCACATAGCAGCACCAGGTTAGCAAAGGAGCGACATGCAGACACCCACACTACAGAAGGGCTTGGGGAGAAAACTGGTAGACAAAGACAGGCTTCGAGCTGCGCAAAGGAGTGGAGCATCAGGCAAGGAGAAGAGGGCAAAGGCAGCAAAATCCAGTGAGCTCGGTGACCAGGCACAGCATTTTAGCAGAGACCACGGAGTGCCACAGTCTGTGTTTCCAGACCTGACCAGCAACCAGGCAGGATTAAAGCTCCACTTATAAAATTACAAGGTTAATAGATGTTACAAACACGTTACCAGGTGTTGTGACTTGCTGGAAGCACATCCCTGAAGATAGCAAAAGCAATTACAAGCACTCTGTTCACTATGCAGCTGCATCAACAGCCTGTAGGCACTACTTAGCAACGCTTTATCGAAGTAAACTTAGCATAAAGGGAACACTGGTGTGCCCACACCACTGTGTATGTCCCCTGAGACAGCCCTGATCCCAGACAGAGTTAGTCTTAAACAGAGCCCAAATACATCAGTATTTAAAAACAAACAAACACAAAAAAAAACACCCAAAAAACCCCAACAACACCACCACAAAAACAAAATCACACACACAACAAGAAAAAAACAAACCAAACAAACAGAACAAACCAGCCAGAGGCAAACTGTTTATAAAATAGAACCCTTAAAAGACGTGGCCTGCTATAGTAAAGAGACAATAACAAAGAAAACCACCTGGGGAAGGAATGGAAGTCCACATTGCATGACTCTTCTGCTGATGTTCATGCATCTATCAACTATCCTGAGAGGGCCAGACCTATAGTGAGTGGGAAACTAAGACATGGATGGCCTATGGATGGCTGAAAGGCCTTGCCCTAACTCATACAGGAGGCCTGGGACAGGGAACTACTGTATCATTCATCTTAGGCCAAGCCTGGTGAGATCTCCTGACCCAGCTGGACTACCTAAAACAGACAAAGTTCATAGGAAGCAGCACAGGTTTAGTACATCACTATAGCTTCACAAACTTGTTCCAAGACAAGGCCTGTGAAGTTCTGAAGGAAGACGCAGTGACCAGCCCCAAGCTGGGCAATAAATAAAACAGCAAACGCCAACACCACCACCAAGCACCTGTGAACAGGACAGGGAGTAAAAAGCCAAACTAGTCCAAACCCGCAAGGACGTGACGGTATTTTCCAGGAACTTGCGACATCACCTTCAGGGTGGGGATGAACAACCAGTGTCCACACCTTGTTGCCTTGTAGTCACTTGTATGGTTATGGGATCATGCTGGAATACCAGCTGCACATGAATATGCGGTTAAGGCGATTCATGTAAAGGCAATTCATTTCTCACAAACATGCACATGCTCTCACCCCACTCGCAGGTGAAATGCAGAGAGGAACCATGGGCCCTGTGCATGGTGCTGTGATGTGGACAGGGCAGGGACAACAGGAGGCAACTCTCCACTTTAACAGGTTGTCTAAAAAGGTTCATAAAAGCAACTGTAGAGAACTCCTCAGCACAAACAGCTTCAGCACACTCCACCCAGCCCACATAAAAGGTGAGTATGAGGGACATGCCAAGTCTCTGACCAGTACAGGCTCCAGCTGTGGGTCTAGGCAGGGGGAAGAAACACTCCACTCCACCAACCCACTTATACTGGAAGAAAATATTCGTCTTTTTCTGCATTTTCAGCAATGCCATGCAACGTTAAACACCCAATAGGTATATTAGCATGTCTGCTTCAGGAAAAATCACACAGAACTTTTCTCCTTATTTAGTGTTTTATCCAGATCAAAACTGAGAAATAAAACACTCCATCCATGCACTGCAGCTTGAATCAGTAAACAAATGACAAAAAATGCTTTTAAAGATACTTTTCCCTCTGCTTTCTCAGGCTACTCCTCCCCTGGTGACACAAAACAGAATCTGTCTCTTCCCCTCCGCTGAAGCTGAGATCAAACAGCAACTTTACCACATCATAAGTTACAATTAAGGCTACTCCTGGCAAAAGATGATCATTCCCTAACTGAATGCCAAAGCTCTCCTGGCATTTGGTGTCCTATTGTCTGTATGCAGCCCTGTATTTATAAGATTAGCCTCAAATTAAGACAGTTTCCTCATTCTTCCTTCACTCTTACTGCAGTCTGGTTCCTGGGAATCTGATCCTATCTTCCACAGAGGTTACTCCCTGTTGATAGGAAATATCTAGTGTATGTGGGCAGGAAGCACCAAGAGAGGATAATGAGGACCAAGAGAGAGTCCTTTTTATGACTTATCACCACAGCAGATCAGGAGACTCAGAGGGCCATTTGATCAACAGGAACATTAGGAACATGTCTCACACTCCCACACACTGTCTCACCCCACTGTGGTGCGGGTTAAATTAGTGCACGGGGTCTTTGAGGGCAGGAGGAGTCTCCCTGGCCCATCCAGCTCCTTGCATGTCATCTGGTTCCTCCTAACCAGGAGGACAGTACTTAAGAAGAAAATGGGAGAGGATGGGTAGAAGAAAGCAAGTCCTTTTGGCGTTGTTTTCCTGCCCAAACGTTCCTCAGAGGAGACAAGAGGCAGGTTTGTTGACTCAGGCAAAGGCTTTCCATCACCTACAGAACCTGTCCATTGCAGAGTGACTGGTGCTGGGGAAGAATAAGGCATTTCTGTTGGTACAAAGCCTTCTCCCTGCTTTGGCTGTCCTAGACGACATTGCAACGTCCCTTTGATAATAGAGTTTTCTCCTCCAGCCATGCACTTTGGAAGTTCACTCATCAGAGAGTGAAATACCTCAACCTCCATAAAAGCTCCTCTCACACACACAATCACATGGCTTATTCCAGGACAGCATCTTATTGGAAAAGCAGGGGAATCAGAGACACTAACTGTGGTTAGATCAAGCTTCATCCTGCCCTGTGTCCTGTCTTCAATGGTACTTGAGAGCAGCACGTAGGGAAGAGTATAAAAACAGGCCAAGCACATGGCTATGTTTCATTATACTTTCCCAAGCTCCAGCTATTTGCAACTGCATAACCTTCTTAACAAGAGACTATGTACTGATATTTAAAAGCACTCAATGGATCTTCCTTGCATTAGTTACTCCAGTCTCCTACAAACCTACAGAAACACTTTTGTTCACCACAGATTCACACAGTGCATTTATATAGTTTGTTGTCAGCTCTTTTCCTAGAAGTCAATTGGTCTGGGGTTTTTTTGACCATACTCAGAATCAAGCTTTGCTTCTATAACCCAGTTAATTGCACTCCTGAGATCCCTCTCCCAAGTGACAGTATCCTGTTTTAAGCCCACTGCACTGCATTCTAGATTAAGATGGCTCCCTTTTCCTCCTGGATTGCTTTGCTTTTCTCAGTATCATATGCTCCTACCTCAACACTTCAAATGGTGAGGACTTCCTGCAACTATTTGGTACAGTTTTTCAGTTTTGTTGCTCTGAATATTCAGCAGCAAACTTGATCATCTGCCACTTACTCCTTTTTATCATCAACAGACATACTCAACAGCTCTGGCCTTCGACAGGGCCTTGTTGCATTTGACTGATGTCAAGTCTCCATTGGACAGCTGGCCCTTCACCTCTCTTCGTTTCTCATCTTTGAGCTTATTATTTACCCATTAGAGACCCCCATGAGATGTCCTGAAGCCCTGAGAGCACAATAGGACCACTGGCTGGCCAGGGTCCAGCCACCCATGGACTAGCTTGAAAAATACCTATTTTCCCCATTGTTCTCTCAGCTCTACTTCTCAGCTTGCCCCAAAAACGTCCCCCAAGGGGGGTCCTGGTTGTGTCTGTGAGGAAAGGAGAAGAGCTGCACCCCAGGCACAGAGCAATCGTGACATTTGGTACAGACGGACATAACGTAGTGGCAGCAGCCAGGCACCAAGGAAGCTGAGCGTGCCTCCTTGGCTCTGCTGAACTCCAGCTACGCCAGACCACTGCCAGAAATTACTGGAGCTCAGTTCCTTTTTCCTGGGGAGAGCTTGAACAGGTCCCCATAGAAACACCACCAGGATTTCCTCTTGCAATGCCATGGGCTTAGAGCAGCTACAAAGGGAACTGTTGTTACTCAGCAAACCAGCTTGCTCCCAAACCCTGGAAAACGTCTGGAGAGAAAGAAACAACATAGCTCTTCCTAACATCCCTTTGCCGGATCCTATTCCTCAATTCTTCGGAGACGAATAGAGCATAGCCTTTTCCTGCTAGTGACAATCTTCCACGCTGCCACCCAGCCCTCCCGCCGAGATTGTCCCTCTGGATCTCAGTGTTCACCTCCCTGCCACACCATGCTTTTGCAAATTGTTCCTTCAGCCTCCTCCACCCCAGAGCTGCCCGCGTTTCAGCACCCAGAGAACAAGCCTCAGGAAAAGCACCTTCCTCTTCTTTCACAAGGAGCGGCCGATTGCTTCAGATAATGGCATTAAATGAACAAGTCAGACACTCGGCAGCAAGATTAATTCCCACAAATACTTGGTAGCAATGAGAGTGGTTAAAGACAGGTAATGAGTGGGTGGCATTTGTCATAATGTAGATTATAATTTGTTTATTACTCTTGGTACAGCTTTCGCTGCTGTTGGAATGCAATTAAATAATAGTACCTATGAGTCCTGACGAGTATCTGTCATCCCTGACCTACAAACATCGCTGGGCCTCCGCTGCACATGCAGTAGCACTGGACATGTGGTGGCATCGCATGGCCAGCAGGCAGGATCCCATGGCTCAGGAAGAAAAGTGAAGAATTCCACAGACAAAACCAAACATATTTCCACAAGGAACAGGCTCACAAAAGCTTTGGAGATTCTGGATGATGGTTAGTTTTCTTGAGTTTCATTAATAATTATTAATATTTCAGGAGAGTGCCATCTGGGAGTTATTCTGAACTGCCAGAGATCAGGGATTGATTTTAACACGGAGGCAGGGAACAAGTTATTGCATGCAACTCACCACTAGTCCCGTCTCCAAGGCCAAGTGCTTCATCTCTTGGTGGCCAACCAACACCAGCTGCAAGCTCTCACCATTTCCCTGGGCAGCCAGCATATATGATTCAGAAGTGCGCTTCACAAGATGGATGTCCCGCTCCTAAAAGGATCTGTCCTCTCCCTTCCCATCTGAGAGGGGCCAAGTGAGCCCAGGCTGGAGGATGAGGCTGCAGGGACCAGACTGATACAGACACTCTAACAGGACTGTGGATGGGGCACAAGATGAGGCTTTCCTGGCTACTGCTGGTTCCAGCCACAGACAGCAAGTGCCAGTCCCACCACGGTGACTGGAAACTATTTCAGCACAAGTACTGATTCCGTATTGGGAAGGCGCACTGGCAGATTGCAGCTTCAAACAGTTTTATTAGAAATACTGACATTTGTAAACCTCACTACAGGCAAACACACACACTTCTGTCTGCTTTTACCAGATTTAAAACTAGATTTGGAATATCTCTAAAACCGCCTGAGCAACTGGCAACACAGGAAAGCAGCAAGCTGGCTGCTCCAGGCTTTTTCAGACACAGTTTATGTGCAGTTCAGCTCTTTATTTGGGCTCCTGTCAGCATGACACCCCTCAACACCAGTGCCTTCAGCAAGTTCTGCTGCAGGACTCGCTGGATGGAGGTAAGCAGGGTCAGCAGAGAACTTCTGCTTCACTAACTTTTAATAACAACACTCCTGCCCCTCTCCTAACCACTTAAGTCCTCTTTGCAAAACAAACAAACAAACAAACCAACCAACCAACCCACAGCATGCTGCATGGATATAAACAAAAATCAGCGGCAAATTTCGGCACTGAACCACACTATCAGCGCATGTTTGGGCACAAGCTTGCTCCCACTGAAGTCAGCAGAAGTTTGAAAAGACAAAACGCTTCCCACACAAAGGAGAGACAGAGGAAGCAGTCAGAGCTGCGAGGCAGATAAGCCGCTTGTCAGAACAGGCTTGGACTGTCCTAGCAGGAAGATGTTGTCCAATGAGAGGGAAAGCTATTTGGGGAATGAATGAATAGTGAAGCTTCTTGTTAAAAAGAGAAAAGAAAAAAAAAAAAGGCTAATAAAAGAAAAAAAGACAAAAAAAGAACCCACAAGACTTTCCCAAACATATCTCTCTCAGCTTTCTGCCAACTGGATGCAAGGCCAGGACATGCAGGAGCCTGCTTGAACCTCTCATGCAGGATCATTCGAAGGCAACAGCCTGAATGGGGGCAGAGAGAAGGTGATGAATGGCAGAGAGGACATGGAACGCATAGCAGAGCTGCTCCTTGTTCTGCTTGAGAAGAAGGCAGTTTCTGCAGGCTCAGAACCCTCAATCCCCTCAAACTCACATCCAGCATCCCACTTTGCATGGCTTCGAGAAGATCCTGCTTGGTTCTTGGAGGTGCAGTCCTGCCTGGAGTGCTGCCTGCTCCAAGCAGCGGGGAATCAGCCATCCAGGGAGAGGAAGTGGCAAATTTAGAGTAAGAACCAAACAAACTGTATCACTGGAGCAGAGCTGTAAATTTTCCACTAGGTACTGAGCTGCCGGGATCGCACAGTAAAACAACAGGTCCAATTCAGAGCCACACTGGGGAAAGGAAGGAGAATGCTTACCCCAAATCCGGTCACAACTCTTCTCACTGCATCCCCGCATACATTTCAGTTCAGAATCTCCCATACAGATGTTGTGCTTCTGGGGCGTCAACAGCTGCTACCAAACCTCAGAGCTCAGCCTCTTGCTGGCACATGGTTTTCACTAACGCTGCATTAGTGACCAGGGTCTCACCAACACACCAGTCTGCTGCTTCCTGCTTTGTGCAGGTTTTATCACAAAAATTCACCTCTCAGAACAAGGCAAAACCATGAGCCAAACTATAACAGTCCTTAAAAGAAAAAGGAAAGCAAAGGAAAGAAACACAGACCAGAAACAAAGAGTAAACTTCATAAAAGCAAAACCCCAAATCATGAAGAATCTGCCCTTCAGGCAGTAATGGGAGATGAGAAGAGCAGAGTGCCTGAATGCAGAGACTTTCAAAATAAAGCAGTGAGAAGCCCAGCAAATGGCTTTACATAAGCCAGATGTTTCTCCAGGGAAAGAAAGTAGGAAAATAAATAAATCCATCTGGATTCCCCTTCCTCCACTCATACTTGCTTCCCTCACCAGATACTTTTTAAGGTCCTACATGCTTTTGGATCACTCGCACCACTGAACAGCACAGAAGTATCACACTTTTCCCCACAAATGTCCCCATGGCCCAGTCAATCACCATTTCCAACATGGCCCAACGTCTCCGGTAGGAACTCCGTTCTCCTGCAGAACGACCATAGCTTTGCAGAGGCAGCTGCCGGATGAGAGCACCTCAAATCCCAGCTACCCAAAGAAACAGAAAGTGGTGGAGAAACCAGGGAAAGCAATTAAGTACAATGCAGAACAAGTGCCAGTTCAGCTGAGAGCACAAGCAACCAGAAGGGACAAAGGAAGGCCAGGGAGGGCTGGTGGTCTCTCCTGGCACCAGGCAGGGGAGAAGGGTCCATGTTGCCCCAGCGCTGCAGGGCCCGCACAGCCCACAGCAGCTGGGCACCAGCAGCCTAGGGCTGTACAGCCAGCCTGGGTGTCTGCACCTGATGCGTGATTAATTCTCAGCCCTTAATTAATCTTCAACTCTGGACTGAGCCAAAGCTGAACCGTAGCTTCCGCTGTGACCCAGCTCCCACCTAAAAAACACAATTGCGACATGGTTGAGCGGGGCAGTGTGGAGGTGTCAGGAAGGAGCCCGGGCCCCAGTTAACTCACAGTTGTATGGCAGCAGTTCACTGTCTCTGACCACCACGGCTGCTGGGGGCTGCTGCTGTCACCACAGGCTGAGGGGTCCACTGCTGCCAGCCTCACAGAACCTTCTTCCCCCAGGCTGTTCATCCTCCCACAACTCCTTCACAGGACCCAGCTGTCTTGCTGTACCACCATGACCGCAGGTCACACTCACGATGGCCATGAGTCTTTCAGGTCTTCCCAAGCCACGAGTCTGGGTCCCCTCAGGTGCCACTGCAGCTCCTCAGGTGTTTTGGAGAGGAAAAGGTAAGAGCAGTGACACATCCAGGCCAGAAAAAGGAAATGGCGCTCACCGAGGTGACCAGAATGCAATACAGCTGCCAGCACACAGCACAGCCGTTGTCCCCATGCCACACTCTTGTAGTCGTGTCTGCTACCCAAAGCTCCCACCTGGGCTGTGGCACCGTGGGGTGGCCTTTCTGTGGCCCATCCTTTGGGCCCGTGCTGCTGGGTGACACAGCAAAGAAGGTTAAAAGACAAAGCCACTAGAAAGGGGAACTTTGCAGATTTAATAGAGAAACTCAAAGGAACAGGACATGGAGGCTGGATGGGATTCCCATGAGGTGCTCTCCCTGCCTACTGAACATTTCCTCACCTGCCTTCTCAGCCCAAATTACATTCAGCAAGACCAGAACTCTGACCTCAAACATCATTAAGAGAAAGATTTGACCGCATGTCACAAAAATCCAGATGAAAGCCACTTTCACACACTTTCTGAGAAGCCCAGAGCATGACTATCACAGCCTGTGCCAGTCAGCTGTAAATACAGGGATGTGTTGATTAGCTGAACTATTTACATGCCTTCGCAACACTGCAAATAGCCTGATTTGCTCACATAAGGGATAAAAAAGGAAAACAACAACCCACAAATAACCTGGTTACCTTGGAAATGTAAGCACCCAAATTCAGATGGTGGCAGGAAGAGTCTGGTTCCCCACGTGCATCTCTGGGTGACACAACAGCAGGCAAGTTCAGAGCTGCACAGGTTGACTTGCATCATGCTCAGAGGTGTGTTTGATGCCACACCAAAAAATAAGGGCCTAGAAGAGGTGTAAAAGAAAGCTACATATAACCCCAAAGCCCCTTCCCCGAGCTCATGTCCTGCTTGTTGGGCTCCTGAAGCTGCTTCCACCACCCCTTCAGCCTTCCTTTCCGCAATTGTTTGGGGCTCATCTCCCCTGCCTTTGTGTTGTCCCTCTGTCATTGTCTGTGACCACAAGTAATCCTCACTGCACTGCCTTGGGAAACTGCTCTTTGCTCTCCTGTTTCACAAGATGCCAAACAGTCACCCTCGTATTCAGGACATACCTGCTTTCCTTGCCCTTGCCTCTCCAGCTGGGGTGGGCAGCCAGGCTCTGCCAGGCAGCACGGAGGGACGCAGGCTGGGATGTGCTGTGCAGAGGGCTGCTGGAAGGGCTGAAAATCAGCTACCTGGGCTCACTGGTGGGGAGCTGCAGAAGTTTAGCTCTACCTGTGTTCAGACCTTTGTGCTTCTGCCATGACCCAAAACGGAAGGAGAAACTTTTTGAAAGCACCTGGGACCTGTGGTCCCTCTAACTGTTCAAATCAGAGGGGTAAGACCCATTAAAAAAATAAAATAAAAAAATATATGTTTTTAAATATATATATGTATATTTATAAATTCCCGATCATATTGCCTGAAGGCTTGTGGCATCACAAGTGAAAACCCAGGGTCAGCAGTTCTCTGTGCCCAAGCAGATTACCTGGTTCTGTAGAGCAGAGCCCACAGAGCATCTTACAAGCGGCTTATCTGGAATTAATGGGTTAACCAAGGAGCTTCTCCCTGCTGCATGTGGGAAGCAGTATCTCCTTGCCAAATTCCACGGGTCTGAACATAACCAGCTTTCTCACTCAGCCCATGCTCCTACGCTCAGCTAGCGCTCGTGCCCGCCTCTGCAGGGCAGCGTAGACAGACCCCACGCTCTTTTTTCTCTGTAACTATTTCTCCAGCATTGCCCCTTTCCTGATGTCAGTCCTTGTCTCCTCAGGAAATCGCAGGACATAAGGTCTCCAAGGAAACCCCTCCGAGCCAAGAAGTACAGTGCAAGACATTTGTGAAACACTGATGGCTGAGAACCAGCCAGTCGAAGCCAGGAAGCTCAGAAAAGGCTCTTTTGGGTCCTGGAGGAAAGAGCACTTGCAGGTGGCAGGCTGGTTTTCAGACAAGTTATCTCCTTCCACTTGCAATGGGGCTTTTCAATGCAGCAGTGGCAGGATGCTCACAGCAGATTTGCATCTCCCAGGATCAGGTACCCCGAGGGAGCTGCCTGCACACCAGCAATTTCATCCAGGCCATCGCAAATAGCAGCTGTGCGGTTCCAGCCAGCCACAACTCGGCTACCATGCAGATGTACTTACAGAGCTAAGACTAACTGCTAATATCCTGTTCATACCTTAGCAAAAAACCGTAAGAGGAAATTAGACGGAAGCAAATACAGCCATACACCTGACAAACTGCTCAGCACTCTTGTGGTGCACAGCCAGCCTCCAGCATGGTCTCAGGTCTTCCTCAAGAGCTACTCTACCATGTAATTACAGACAAAAACCTAAAGGATTTCTTTTCCCTGCATACTAGTTAGATTTTCATTTGTTGAGCCACTAACAGGCCTGTAAATCAATATATAGATTTCCATCATGTAGTCAAGGAGTAAACAAACAAATTCTCTCACACACACACACTATTCCTTGGCTCCTGCTTCAGCCTCTGCCTGTCCCCCCTGCTCTGCAACAGACTCTGCACCCATCAGCTCAAGCAACTTCTGGAAGGAAATTAGGTTATCTTTGGTGCTTGGGCCCTAGGAGTAGAACACCATGACAGACACACTCACTTCGATGAATTGAGTGATTGAAGAATTTAATATCTTGCCATTTCAGTTAAAATAAGGGGGCAGGGAGGAACCCACTCCAGCTCAGCCCTGCCTAGCTACCAGCAGAGGCATGGGGACCGCAGCTCCCTTAGCTGGGCTGCACTCACACAGAGCCACATTGCACCCTAAAGCATCCTGATCAGCCCTCCTGGGTTCCCCATAAACCCATTGCACCCACAGCCAGGGAGCACAGGGGGACAGCACAGCCCGGGTGTGACACTACAGCCAGGGCCTGGCCCCACCTGAGGGTGCAAGAGGCGGCTCCCGCTCTCTGTGACACCCAGAAGCCATCCGGTGGCTGCCCTCAAAGCCACAACTTCTTGCTTTCCTACTGAAATAAAGTCCACTGTCACTGCAGTGGTAGGCAAGGCCTCGCCATGCTTCTGTAGGCCCCACTTAAACTAGAGACACTTTTGTTCGCTGTTTATCTATTTATTTTCGGTGCAGAGGAATGGCTGGGGTCAAAGCTGGTCCCATTCTCAAGCTGTTCTTTGTTCTCTGGTTTATCCAATACCCCATATCCCTCTCCTTGCCCTCCCGCCTCCCCTTCTCCATTTTACCACAGGTCTTAAAAATTAAGCTGTGCATGAAACCAAACACCACACTTGAACACTGCCCAGCAAATGCTCTTCATGGTCACAGAAGACGACTAATGGACCATAAAAAAACGGATATGAGCAACGTGCCCTTATATGGGCAGAGGCTAGACAAGCATCTGACACAAACATCATTTTTAAAGAAAAAATAATATTTATTTGCAATATAAACAAAGTCCCAATATTGGATCAGAATATATAGGGTCACTAATTTTCCTTCATAACTCAGAAAGCAGACCATTCCTCACTAACAAGCTCTCATTTGTACTGATCAGAAGATGCATCTTTTTTTTTCTTTAAAGAAGAAAGACCACTAACAGCACAGGAAGCCTTTACACACCAGCTAAGCTGTAATGCAATACAGATGCACTGTCAAAAAAATCCCTGAAAAAAAATTCATTCCTCCATGAGGTAAGATGCAATTAAGATATTCTCAATTTTCTCACTCACAACCGTACTTACGCCCATTCTCCCTTCCAGTGACCCACGATCCCAACATTGTTGCAAACAAAACCCAACAAACAAACAAAAAACAACCAGAAAACAAGAAAGAGAAGCTCATTCCAACATTCTGGTAACATCTTTAACAAAAAGAACGGTTTCAGGATATGACAGCATCAAACATTCCTCCAGATGGAGATTTTTTTTTATCATTTTTTCTTTTTCTTGAAAAAAGTACAAAAAACTGGATATTTAGAAAAATCCGTGGCTTTTTTTTTTTTTTTCAGTTACAGGAGAGTTAAAGTGGACAGGGAGGGGGGAGAAAGGAGGGACTACATTGCAGCCAATAAAGAAATCTCCAAATCCATTCTGCCCTCCTCCCAGAAATTATTACCACTTCCTCCCCTCCCAGCTTGGTATAAGGTATTTGCCAAACACTAGCCAGAAATATCAACAAGTCTTCTCAGAATAGAAGGCACGGCATAAAGTTATTCGAAAGAGGAAGAAAAAAAAAATCAGAACCTCTGTTGAAAGCTCCAATCATTGCAGAATTTGCCAGTTAATATATATATTCATATATATATATATATTTATAAATTCTGTTACAACACTCTTCTCATCACTTCCACATCTCTTCCCTCCGCTCACACGCTCCACGCGTGACGATCGAGTCCCATCCCGCTACGCAATCCTCGCTCTGCTCCAGGCGCTTGCCGTGCTCCCCCTCCACCCCGCACACGTGGGAAAGGATCAAGTGTGCACAAGAAACGCCAACATCGCCGCTACCTTCCGTACGCGGGAAGCTGGAATGGTTTCGGGCCAGCTGGATGACGTTAAGTCAGTCAACAGGCAGCAAAGAAGGAAGCCGGGCTCAGACATGCTTCTGCTAACTCTGGAGGCTACAAGAGTTTTACCTCTGGCAATAGCAAACACTATTTTTGGCAGGTATGGCATTAAAAAAAAAAAATAAAAAGAAAAAAGCTTGCGGCTTAGTCACCTTGGCTGAATCAGTGCAGAGGTTGTGATTGTGAGTGCAGGAGTGGTGAAGGGGTTGCGTTTAAGCCCAACTGGCCTTCACACAGAACAAAGCTTCCTACCAGATGCTAACAACAACAGCAGCAGCATGTATCACTCTCTGGAGTACCCAGTAATATGCCAGGACATACCAAGGCTTCACAAAGTGTGCAAAATGCATTTGGTCAATATAAACATTTGATTAAAAAAAATAATAAATGATCAAACAAGAAACAGAATAAAATACTGGTTTTGCAACCTCGTCTGTACAAACAGTCAGGAACTTACATATTTAAAAAGAGTTTGAACCCAAAGCTCGAGTAAGATCTACCTTTTCTTTTTTTAAAATCAAGAAAAAAGTAAACTTGGGTTTTAAAACAGTCTTGGCCCAACACCTTTTGTTCAAGGTTTCCAAGTGCATAAATCTCCTCGCTTTCCACAGCAAGCTAACCCCTGGTAGCTCTTCGCACGTGTGCGTGTTCTGACAGTCCCAATGCACCCAGGAAAGCGGTTATTGCCGGTAACAGCTGCGTTCAAAACGCTGTAACATCGCCCGTATTAAATAACCCCCTGTAAAAAGACTACCTCTTCAAACCACTTTGATCAGGGTACTAATGATCAGCATTAGCCTTCTTAAAGCAGCGATCAGGCACCTCTGCCCAGAGAAGCAAGTTGTTCCAGAGCTGCCTGTCAAGACAGATGTTTTTGTAAGAGTTGAAATGCTCAAGAGAAGCGATTCAATGCTCGAGTTCCCGACCAGGTGGATTCCCCTTCATGTGGACTCCAGAGTGTTCAGCTGAAAGAGGTTGTGGTTGGTGGGGGTGGTGAAGTAGAGCTGTTCACTGGGCGAGCGGTTGTCGCAAGGGCTGTTGAGTCCCAGAGTCCTCTCAAAGTCCAGGAGTTGACCCATGAAGTTAAAGTTTGGGGAAATGTTGGATTTTTTCCTTTTCACAAAGTCATAGGCATCATTCAGGGACAAGTTGAGTTTTTGCATCAAGTAGGCGACGGTGACTGTTACAGAGCGGCTGATGCCAGCGAGGCAGTGAACAAGGATCCCACACTTCTTGGAACGGGCCTCATCTGAAACAAGACAAGGGGAAGGAGGTGTCTATTATTCTGCACCAAAAATGCACAGCTTTGGAGCAGGGCCAGGTGGCAGCTGCAGGCTCCCAGGACCAGGATGACTGCCAGAACTGGATCCCCTGCTCCTAGTGACACTGTCTCGTGTCCCTTTGACATCCAGATCTCTCCCCAAAGGGCTCCTGAGATATCCCCGCTACACGGCGAAGCTGCACATCCCCGTTGCACACAGCAAGGCCGAACACCTCATGTGCTTGAGAAGTATTAATCAAGCCTGGCAACACATCCCTTGTCTAGGGAGCATCAACACCTTCTATTCAAACAGAGAAATGGAGTAACCCACAAAAGGCAGGTGGAGCTGGAGACAAAAACTCCAGGGAGACGCTGATGGCCAGGCATAGCAACCCACCTCAACACAGCTACCTGGGGAAGGCTGCGCAGGTGATGTGAGGCCACAGCCCAGCACCACACAAGCTGTTCTTTTACGCTGTTCTTGTCCTCCTCCCACTAGAAAGTTATCTGAATGTAGCTGAAGCAAATTTAAGCAGAGTCTGAAGTGCAGGAACTTCCCTCATTGTTAAATTGTTCCTTAGGATAGACAGAAATGCACTTCACTACAAACAAGCGCTTATGTTGGAAGAGACTCTCGGGATGAATGGTAGCAGAGAGCAGGAATGCAGGCTGGACCAAAAAATGGCGAGAGAACAGTGACAAAATTTCCCCTCCCTTGCCACTGACTGAAAAGCACACACACACTCATTGTCTCTCGCACAGCCGGAACAGCGTGATCCCTTTATGAATTGACATCTTAGTGCTGAAGCAGAGACATGCTGCCGAGAGCACTGAATACATGCAAGTACCCAGCGCTGCTTACTTCTGAGCAGCCCCATTTGAAGTCAGTCATTTGACTGAGAGCTTGGTGGGGAGAGAGAAGGTGGCAGGAGAAACAGGATCCTTGAGCCAAGCCAGAGGTAAGAGACACCCTGGCACCACAAGCACAGAGAAGGGCAAAGAAGACACAGGCAAAAAGCAAAACCCAGACCCAAGCCACAACAGGTTTTCTGCCCCAGCCTCCAAAACCAGGCAAGAATTTCCAGTACAGTAGGGAATCACCCCCCAGCATATCCAGTCCTCCCCCAGTTTCCCTCCGTTCGACATTTTTCTGAGACATTTTTGCCTTTCATCTGACCTGCACCGCATTTCTTGGTGTTCAATTTTCGAGTGAGGTAATCCTCCATTTCCTGTCATTAACTGGAAAGCACAAGCACGGTGCTCTGTTCACAGGGACATCGTCTGACTGGAGCAGACAGATCACAAATGCCACATGCCAGCAGGGACCCCATACCTCACCCCTGATGTTTAACACCACACCCCGTGCAGGAAGCACAGATGGGGCATCAGACACGTCCCTGCTGCCACACTGAAGCAGCTGCTTCTGACCATGGTCATGTCACTAGAGGACAGAAGCTTGGGGGCAAAGGAGAGCGCATGGGAACCAGGGTTTCTGACAGTTGAAAAGCAGACAAGGACCTGCCACTGCTCTGCCCTGTTTCAGGCGTCACACCACAGTGAGAAAGCGCACGCGGCGGGGTCCAATATGGGAGAAAACAAGGCAGCATGGAAATGGGCTGCACAGATTTCAGTCTGAAGGTAAAGGCCCCCCTCGCCTTTATCTACACCAATGTTTTTAACCAGACTTGAAGCCATAGGGCTTTTTATAGTTAACAGTAGTAATGACTAGCTCTGCCAGTCAGCCCCCCTAAATCGGAACTGATCAGACTAACGACTGTCACGAGCAGGCAGCACAGGTCATGCTAGAATTGTACATCCCTATTCAGTCTGACAGCCACTTCTCACAGAATAAGAAGCGATTTTCCAAGTCAACACCAGCCTGGGAGAATAGATCTACCCTCTGCACCCCTCCTCATGTCCAACCAGAGCAGTCTTGGGGCTGTCTGCACAGCAGTTTTTCCAGCTGAGCTCTGCAGTGTAATTATAATCACCAACTCATTGTGTTGACACTTACCTTAGGAGAAGTATCCATACAAGGAGTTAGTTATGCTAAGGCAACTTACAGCGGGATCACAACGAGACTAGCAAATCCCCTCAGGAAAAGAAAACATTCCCCCCCTTCCTAGATTTTAACCACACTTGGGGCTAAGGAATTGCTGGCAACAGTCACATTAACACAACTCCCATCAACACTCATTCCTCCCAGCAAATCAGGTGGAGGAGCTCCCAGCGCCTGGGTTCAGCCATTTCACACGAGTGCGAATCCCCATACAAGGGCAAGACACAGCAGGGCCACGGCTCACGGGCCAGTCCTGCCACTTGCAGGTAACCCAGCTGAGGGGCTGCAAGGGGGACAAATTTCAGAAGGGGAAGCCTTCCTGAACCCAGCCTAGGTGACACGCACCAGAAGTGTCACCTTGGCAGCATGACACCCAGCTGCTAAGCTAGCGCTGATGCTGTGTCCCAGAGAGGTGAGGCCAGAGACAAGCAACAAGCCCTGGGAAGCGGCTTGCCACATTCCCAAGTGGTGAGTACGAAAAGAGATGTTCTGCCAACTACCTACCAATGAAAGCAATGGCCTCGGGAAAGAACTGCGAGAGGTTCTGGCTCCAGTGATCTGAGATGGGGATCTGCTTGTACTTGAACTCTCCATCGTGCTCAAACATGTTTGGCAGGTTGGGAGTCACATTCAGGATGTATTTAATGCCATATTTGCCCAGGACATCCAAGTTGGTTGAATCTTTGGCACAGCCCAGGTACAGGTAAGGTAGGATCTGGACTGGAAAGGCAGGCTGATTGTTCGGGATGGGGCTGCCATCCGACTCCGTGGCACTGCTGGGTTCCCTGTCAGATTCGCCATCCGAGCAGTCAGAGCTTATCCGCAGCCCTCCCAGGCCAAGGACCGACGCCGGGGGAGAGTTGCTGGGCGAGGAGCTGTCAAGGTTCGTTTCGCAGTGCTCCGAATATTCAGTCTGAAACTTGTTAAATCCACCTGGGAAGGGGGAAGGAGAGAGGGAAAGGGAGAGACAGAAAGAAAAACATGTTTTATTCTTCAGAATGGGAAATCCTTCTAACTGAACACAAGCAAATGTTGCTTAGCAAGCCTCTGCCAGTTAAAAAGTTGGTGTATCTTCAGTTTCATGCCAAGAAAGGCATGTCCCTGCTCCCTCATTTTCCTTGGGCAGACTGTTACTGAGCAAACAGGTCCTGAGAAACCAAAGAGTGTTTCTTACAAAGTTCTATACTGCTTGTGAAAAATAGGGTCCAAATCTCACTTGCAAAAGAAACAAACATCAAAAAATAAAATCAATAGCAAGAGACAATCTCTCCTCGTTTAGCTTCTCGGAAATAAGAATCTGGCACAGTTTAGGCAAGAGCTATTGTGCCACCTAGACAGAGAAGCACAGAAGTATCTGTGTCTGAAAAGATAAAGCAAGAACAACCACCACATACCCAGCCCAAGCACCAAAACCCAACAAAATAATTCACCTTCAAGCAGGAAAAAAAGGTTGTAAGTTTTGCCAAAGAGCGATCCTCACACCTATTCTATCACTACAAACACATTTGGTGAGAGAGCGGTGTCACAGGTTTGTTCTTCACCACAGCAGGCTTGAGGAGCAATGGGGCCCTTCACGTCTGCCCCTCAGACCTTTTCTCCAGCTCCTCAGCTCAACAGTTTGGGAAGGACGCCAGAGGCAAGACACCAAAAAAACCCACCAATCTACCTCCTTTCCAGGCAATATTAAACCAGAGCTCAGCCATCAGTATCTGACACTGACAAATGGTTTAATTAGAAAGGCCCCCTGGAAACTTTGTTAGTGGGTTCGGCGGTTGTGGCAGGGTCACTGAGCAGGACAGACAGCTCCTGCCACATCCATTCATGAAAAAGGCTCGTCCTCATCCTCCTCCTCCCCCCGGCGCTGCCAGACAGCGCCGAGGAGCCATTTTGGAATTTTAATTGGAAACATTTCCCACCGAGGCTCCCAGAAAAAGGCAGAGAAAGGGACTCAGCTCCTCCCCTGCCCATCGGGGCCAGCTTAGGAGTAACTTCAAAGCTGCTCTTCCCTGCCGACGACGAGGACAAGAGGGAGAGACTCAAGACAAAGCTAAGGTGCAACGGAGCTCATCTGAACCCCAAACCAGGATGGCGTGGGAGACTCACCCACCGGCACGGGTGGGGAGCACAGGGATGGGTGAGAAAGTGGGATCAAACCCTGTGCTTGGGGCCTGGCTTCCCCCTCCCTCCCTGGCCCCCGTTACCTTTGGAGGAGGCTTGTGCAGGCAGTGCAGCCCCGGAGGCTGGTCCCCAAACACCTGCCTGTCCCCCTGCCACTCCAACCCCGTACCGGGGCTCCCCCGGCTACCCAAAAAGGATTTACCAAGGAGCAGCAGTGTTTTTCACAGGGCTGGGAGCGGCAACTTTCTCCACCACTCTCCCCACACCTCCTCCGCTCTCCTGTTATTTCTGCCTCAAACCCGCCACCCAGCGACCGGACTGGGAGCACTAGGAGGACGGGAAGGGTCCCAGCAGTCCAGCTGTGAGCTCTGCTCAGCCCGCTGCGGAGACTTGCTAGGATCTTTCAAAATGGACAAAAAACACCCTCCCTAAAAATCAAAAAAAATACACCAAAACCAGAAGAACGCCCCAACGCTCAGGATGTGCGGGGTGCAGGGCTCGGGTCCCCGGTCCTCCATCGCCTTGCCTCGGGGGAGCAGCCGCGCTGCTCCCTCCCAGCCCCGCCGGCATTTCCAGCGAAACCGGGAGAAAAACCCAAGCGTTCGCTTTTTCGGAGATAGAGCTGGGAAAAAAAATAAAAGAGGGGGGAGCTGTACTCTGCCCCCAGCTGTCCATCCCTCCCGGAGGGGCTGGAAAGGAGCCTGCCGCCGGGAGCCCCCGAAAGGCCCCTCCGGGGAGTGGAGGCGAGGGGCGCCTCAGGGGGGGCGGCGGTGCCAAGCCGGGGTCGGCTTGGGACAGGGCAGCTCTGGGGGGGCTGCCCTGGCGGCGGGGTCGGGGGCTCACTGCCGCCGCTGCCGGGGAGGCGACGCAGGAAGAAGCGGGGCACTCCCGGCCGCTTCCAGCCTGCAACCATTTTGTGCGGGGGATTAAAGCGGGATGCAGGGGCGAAAAATAAATATATAAAAGAATAAAAATAAATCAGGCAGGGGGAGGGTGGAGGGAGGAAGCAAAACAACCCAACCACCTCCGGCCGGCCGGGGGATGCTTGGGGGGCAGGGACGGACACATGGACAAGGACTGCGAAAACCGGATAGGGCTGAAGGATGGGGGGGGGGGGGGGGGGCACCTCACCTTTTAGGTAATAGGCTTTGCAGCCGTCGTCGCGCAGCTTCTGCAGCAGGAGCCCCAGGACGGAGGTGGCGGCGCCGCCGTCCTGCCAGTCTGCAGTGGCCTCGTCGTAGAGCAGCACGGTGTCGGCCTTGCAGCGCTTGACGAAGCGCTCCTTGTCCTCGTGGTTGGGGATGATGGAGCGAATGGGCAGATTGCCCTTCTTGAGGCGGCGGAGCATGAGCCCGGGGATGGCCAGGTTGATGGCCGTCTCGATGTGCGAGCTCTCGAACAGCTCGTGGGGGCGGCAGTCGAGCAGCAGCAGCGAGCGGCCGCCGCCCGACTCCAGCTCCTCCTGCAGCCACTCCGCGCTCTTGCACGGCATCGCCGCAGCCATGGGCGCCCGCGGGGAGCTCCCCCAGACCTGCGTTTTCATGGGGCTCGGCAGCGGCGGCCGCCAGCGCCCGGCCCACCGGCCACCCACGCGGCGGCCGGACGCGGCCCCGCTCGGCTGCTCCCCGCCGGGCCGGGGTGGGTTTGCGCTATGCCGGACGCGGCGCCGCTCTGCACGGCCGTGGGTTCGCGTTGCCTGCGGCCCGGAGCGCGGCGGCCCCCGCTCTGCCCTACGCGGTGCGCCCCATCCCGGCGGCCTCAATTAAAGCGGGGCTTCGCCGGCGGCTCGGCGTGTCATGCCTCGGGAGGCGGGGCGGGCGGCGGGGCCGGCCGAGCGGCAACACGCCCCGCCCGCCGCGGAGCGGAGCGGCAGCGCGCACACGCCCCGAGCGGCGCGGCCCCGCGCGGAGACCCCGCCTCCCGCCACGCCCCCAGCGCCAATGAGGCGCGGCGGGGAAAGCGGGCGAGCCCAATGTGGGCAAGGGGGCGGGGCCCGCGCGGGGCCGAGCGCGGGAAGGCGCGCGGGGGCCGCGGGAGGCGGGTCGGGGCCGCGGGGCAGAGTCGGCCCCCTCGGACACCGGCCCCGTGCCCCCCCGTCAGGTTTCAGACAAAAGTTGAAGGGATGGAAGTGACACGGTCCACAGGCCAGCGGATGAGTGGGTCATGCCCGGCCCTGCTTTGGTCTTTGACAGCAATGCGCAGTTGCAAAATAAGACTGAGATTCATTAAGCCTCCAGATTCGCTCTCGTTTTCAGAATGAGCCTCAAAATAGATTATTTTGTTTGTACAACCTAATTTATTTTTAGAATATTTTCCCTACTTGTATCCACTACTATATATACAAACTTTTTGTGCTGCAATACTGTAATTTCAAGACAGGAAAGTTAACTGGGTGCATCCTTCTGGTTTCCTTCCATCTTATACTTCTCTTTAATGCGAATCAGTCCACCAGTACCAGAAGTTCTCCATGCCTCACATAAACTATTTCTGTTACAAAACAGATTTGATCTTTTTAATGAGCAGGAGGACATTAAAAACGTGGGTTTGTATGAGCTGCTTCTATTGCAGTCCATTTTCACTATGCAGGCAGTCAAATATTGATGGGCTGCTCAGAGAGGCTGTGAAATCTCCATCTTTGTCAGTTTTCAAGATTCGACTCAGCACAGCCCCGAGTAGCCTGGGCTGACCTCAGGGCTGACCCAGATTTGAGCAGGAGGTTTGACTAGAGCCCTCCTGCAGTGCCTTCTCACCTGGGTTATCCTACAAGCCCGTGCTCTTCAAATTCCTGTGGGCAACAGTGGGAGGGGGAACAGCTCCTCCTTCCCAGTCTGGGACAGATGAGCCATTCCTGTTTTGTCCTAACTTCTGTTCTCTTTAGCCTCTTCTTATAAACTTCCTCAGCAAACTCTGTCACGAAGGGAAGAGTCAGGGTCTGTCTCAGCAGCAGATTCCCAGGCTCAGCGACCTGACTAGGTCTCAACTGGGTTTTTTCCCAGCTGGCTGATTTTCAAGATCTTGTGTAACAGGAAAGATATTGTTCTTTAAAACACCCCCCACCCCCTCCCCAGGCAAACAAACATGTGCACACACAGACACACACACAGAGTCTTAGTCTTAATGTTGTTTAAAATTGTGCTGTTCAAATGACAGTATGTCAAGGCAAAAATACAAATCATATTGTATTTAAGGACAATTTTTATCCAGTCAAGACCTACTTTTCTCAAAGCTAAGATCTACTACTGAAACCATAACAGAGTCACTGTCTCCTCAGTGGTCTTTTATATGCCCTCAACACATAAAATATCCCAAGGAGTCCATTCTCTGTCTTTAGTACAAAAGCAGCACTTGGCTCTGCTGAGGTCCCTGTCTCCTTTCAGTCTAACTCATAAGTCCAAATCCTAATGAAAAATACAGACTGGACACAGCACTTGAGCACGTGCTCAACTTTGAGCACGCTGAGCATCCCATTGCAAAACACACCGATTTCAGTGGGACTGCGCTCTGCACCATTTGTGGATTTCATCGGCATCAGCAAAATAAACGCCTTGTTCTACATCGCTTTTTTTTGTGACTCAAGTGTGCCCGAGAAGCGGAACAGCAGAAGCTGTCCACTTCCCCTTGCCCAGTTTATTTTTACCACTGGTTGCTGTGGGAAGCTATTGTGATTCAGTGTTGCAGTAGGAAGTTACTAAGGCTGCTCTTGCAGCCGGGGATGTTGAGATTCTTATGCAAGCCACAGTGAAAATAGCTGACCTTTCAGTATGTTTATCAAACCACCTTCAAGTCATAAGGGGAACAGCAGCAGGTTGGGCAAAGAACTCACATCTGGGTCTAAAGCTCTCGTTGTACTGAAGACAGTGCCCAGAAATGTTACAGGGACTCTGTGGCTCCTCTTGGGTGGTGCGAGAGAGGCAGGTGTAACCGCAGGCACGCAGTGGCTGTGAAACCAGAAGAGAAATGTTTCACCTCCATTTTGCGGTCACATTAGCAACCACATAAGTTTCAGGACAGGCTCCAGGTGCATCACCTGCAGAGGCAAGACCAGATTTCACCCTGAAAAGGATGGAAGCAAAATAATGTCACTTAATGCTGGTGTGGCATCCCCTGCCCGCCCAGCCAGGAGCTGGGGGACACTGGGAGGGGAGCAATAGAGAGAGATTCACCTCCCAGACCTCAGCAATGTGGATCATCCCACTGAATTCCCCGTGTGGCTCCGCAGGCTGGGCTGGCAGGAGCGGGCAGGGCAGGCAGGAGTGGGCTTGGCTGGCAGGAACAGGCAGGGCTGGCAGAAGCGGGCAGGGCTGGCAGGAGTGGGCAGGGTGGGCAGGAGCAGGCAAGGCTGGAAGGAGCAGGCAGGGCTGGCAGGAGCGGGCAGGGCTGGCAGGAGCGGGCAGGGTGGGCAGGAGTGGGCAGGGTGGGCAGGAGCGGGCAGGGCAGGCAGGAGCAGGCAGGGCTGGCAGGAGCGGGCAGGGCAGGAAGGAGCAGGCAGGGCGGGTGCCAGCCTGTCTGCGTGCTGCCCTCTGGAGTCCGCCGCCCCGCAATGCACCGCAGCCCAGGGCCAGCCCGAGACCTCATCCTCCAGCTTCCCCCCGCCAGGCCCTGCATCCTGCCCGCAGCAGCCACGGCTGCCATCCGGGGGAATTTCTTCCGCGAGAGAAGAAATCTCTGCTCCGCAGAGAGCCGTGGGCACCCTCCTCAAATGGCCTCCCAAGGAGATGGGACCCAGGAGGTTTCCCAAAATGTGGCAGACAGAAACACCGAGGCTGGGGCCAGGATGCTGCGTGCCAGAACCTCCTCCAGCAAAACAGCGCTGGCCAGGACTCAGGGGTCTTGGTGGTGTTTGTCTCGCTATGTATGTGGCTTTGCTGGCTGTCTCCAGAAACAAGCAGGTTTTGGCTCAATTCCACAGAGTCCCAAGTGCTTGCGACAAGGACAGCAAAAAGCGATAGCTCCTCTACATGTGGATGGTCATTGCCTCTGTGCTGTACACCACCACTGGCCTCGGGTTTCTAACGGACAGGGTTGTGTGTATCTTTCTGGTTGTTGTTCTGCTGAGGAAAGGACTCTCTCCAATAATCTTTCTACTCAATGCCCAGCATGGTGACCAGCAACTTCCCCATGCCCACAGCCATGTCTTGCCAGCTTGGCTTCAGATTGCTTTTGTCCTCGTCTGTCCTGGTCTATCTACCAATACAGCTGCCATCTCCTGTTCCTCATTCCCATCACCCCCACCTCTGTTTTCCGAAGTTCTCTGGCTGCCAAACCCGCAGGCTGTGTTTTGATGTCTCTTTTCCACCCGGCTCTTTGTCTTCTGTTTTAGAAACAAAGACCATAACCATGAATCATGGCAGAACACAAGGTAATTGCATTGTTAGCAGATGTCTACCCAAAACTCACTCCAGGTCCCGACTTAGCCCCTGCAGCAGAATTGCTCCCCAGGACATGACAGACACTAATTTGAGCCAAGGGAGCAGCCAAAGTCTCAGGAAAGGGCAGATGATGTCTCACCACAAGGGGACCCATGGCACTAACTACAGCTTAGGGGAGAGCTAGAGTTCCCAAGGATTTGGAGAGTAAAGCAAAAGTATCTACAATCAGAAGCTGGTCAGAAATTAGACCACATTTTCTTCTTAAAAATGAACATCTGAAAAGCATGTATCTGTTTTTCTTTTAAACATGCATTTTCTCAACAACATTGCACTGCAAAAGGGTTTTCCTTCCAGTCTCAGCTGTCAAAACAGCCCTTCCCCCAACAACTCTGGGCTGTAGCAGCTAAACCTTCCTAGGAATTATCTTCTCATTGCTCAGTCAGCTGTTTGCAACATCTAATACCAGGTATCAGGTATGAATTATGGCCCAGATATCAATCCATAAAGCTATTAAGTTCCTTCTAGCAGGATGTTTCACCTGTTTCAGGTGCCTGTGGTCAAATATCCACCAGTACTGAGAGAGGACGCTCTTCCCTGGCAGTTTAACGATGGACTGGCAACTTGAAGCAGAATTTTGTGAGCTGGGAATTTGCTCAGGTGACCTGGGCTCCTGAGGTGGCCTCTGGTTTGTTCCGTCACATTGAGCAAAACCACAGTTTTCTATAGGGCACTATTCTCATCCACAGAATGGAGCTGGTGCCTCCCCATCACCTTTGCAAGCTTTTGGGTGCTAGGGAGCCAGGCAGGTGGGCTGGATTGAGATAGGAGTTATTCTGTCAGGGAAGGTCACTTGTTGATGGTTTACTCTGTGTTTCATTCATGCATGTAAGAGGTTAACTCCTGGTAGAGAAAGAGATGCATGGTTTTAACATTAAAAAAAAAAAAAAAAAAAGCCCCAAATTTTCTTTCTACTCCTGCACTTATTTGTGACTATTTTTATCAATGTTAACACTGAGTCAGGGTAAAAATACTCCCTAGAAAGTTTAGAATTTACATTTGTCTTCATATATATTCAGCAGAATTCTAGCTTCCCCGCCTCCGCACTGCCTAATCTGGATTCATTAGCTTCACCCGCCCCCACAAAAAATGTCAGATGACTTTGGCCTGGTGAAGCGCTTCACCCACAAATCCTCAACGGGGGGATCTAAGTGCAGTGCTCTCCTTTCTGCAGCAAGCTGTCCCCGTGGAGCATCCGCTCTGACACTGCAGGCATCCAGCTCGGTGATGGGAACAGATCCCCGCTTCCCAACGCAGCCCCGCTTCAGGGCAAAGTCTCCGGTGTGCTCCATCCTGCGAGGATGCTGAGCCCTGGGAAGCATCTTCCCTGGTCTGCCCCAGCAAAGGCAGGTGGATGTAGGCTGGGGAACAACCGCCACAAGGAGAAACAAGAAACCTCTGTGGAGCATCTTGTGTAGCATGAGGCAGCCACAAGTACATGCAACCTGCACTGCCAGGTCCTTGGGTGGTGCTATTTTTCCTCTATTAAATGGGCAAGGCATCATTTGCCTATCTGAGATGCACTTTTGCTGCAGAGCTGGAGACTTTCACGTCAGCATTCTCACCTTTCCACCATGCAGGTCTCCAGGTAGATCTAAAAGTCCTGCGGCAACCAGAGAGGGGCAAAGCTGTTTGCAGAGTGCTGCAGGCCCTGAGGAATGCGAACATTCACTTTAAACATTTCTGCAGCAAAAATCAAGGCCCCAAGAAGCCCGTTTTTCTGTTTTCTGTGATCATCTCTAAGTGGTCACAGAAGCCCAGAAGGGCTGAGGCTGGAGGTACCTCTGAGGAGTGTCCAGTCCAACCCACGTCTCACAGCAGCATCTGTTAGAGCAGGTACTGCATCCCAGTTGGGTATCCCAGTATCTCCAAGGTCAGAGACTCTACATCTCTGGGCAACATGATGCAGTGTTTGACTACCGTCACAGTGAAAAAGTATTTTATTATGCTTAACCGTCATGTCCCATGCTTCAGTTTGTTCCCATTGCCTCTCAGCCTTTCTCTGGGCACCCAAGAAAAGTCTGGTTCCATCTTTGGGGTTTGAGGAAACCTGCATTTTTACAGAAAGGGTTGTGCTTCTGCCTGAGTGCAAAAAATCCAATCTGCAGAGCCAAAAAGTAATTTTTCTGGGAAATACTGGCCCAGCTTTTTTCATGATGCTTTGGCTGGCGTAGCTGGTTACACAAAAACTGGAGAGGTCCCCATGCTTTCTGTGAAACCCAGGAGAGAAAGCGGGTGTGTTTAAGCAGGAGCCAAGAGCCCCCATGGGCTCCACCAGCAATGGAGGGCAGCTCCAAAATAATTAAACTGGCAAAACATCTTTGAGCAATGGCCAGTTCCCTTCTTCCCTGCCCCTGCTTCCAGGCTCCTTCTGGAGGAAGAAATGGAGCACATTTAAGATTATTTATCCTTTTAGCAATGGCTTTAAATGAGCAGTTATGGAAACCACGTGCCACCACCCTTACAAAAATCCTTCCCTGGGGAGGACTAGTAGAGGGGGCAGTTCTGATGCTCCCTGTGGCATTAGATCCTCCACAGGCTGTCACTGCAGTGATAGAGCAGGACAGGATATCTATGGGACTTAAAAAGCCAAGAACACCTACTCTCAAGCCTGTCTCATGCATGTATTAGACACGGACTGAACATCGTGTAGTTTAATACATACCTACACATACCTCATTTATAATCATTCCTCCTTTTGTATGCCAAATAAAAAGACCTTCCTCCTTAGAAAACAGGCAAGAAAGGAATGGTCCAGGACAAGGAGTGCAGGACCTGTTGGTGCCATCTGAGCACCTCCCCTCCGATCCGCTCACATCTCCATCGCCTGCCCGGCTCTGCAGCTTCAGCATCCTCGGCCGCCCGCCCCGCGCACGCGTCAGCTCCTTGGCAGCTTCTCCCAGGCGGCTGGGCTGTTTTCAAGCAGCAATTTCCTGCAGAGAAATAGTTCTTTTTCAAGGAGGCTAAGTGGCGAGCTTCCTGGTGAGGGCTTTTCACAGGAAACAATTGCGAAAGCAGCTTCACCACCCACCAGGAAGGGCTGTACACAAGCAGGGCGGGTGCAGGCAGCACCCAGCTCCGCATCCCTAATCCAGCTGCCCCCGTACATGCCCACGGGGTGAGTTTTGTGCCCCTTGCCCACAATTATCAAAGCACTGCTGGGATGCTGGCTTGGGGCAGGGGAAGCAGAGGGATGGGGACAACCTGAGATGGGTGCAGGCAGTGTGGAATCTCCCAGCAAGGTGCTGTGTGGCCCCAGCTCCCAGCCCATCCCTCTAGTGGGAGAAGCTACGATGACTTTGCCAGGCTTTGGCTCACCAGCCTTCACAGCCCTCCTTCTCGCTACATTGCTGCGTCTGATTGCAAACAGGGCCACCTAATACCATTAAAGGCTTTTCTTCCCCGCCGAGCTGGGCGGTCACTGCTCCTCAGTCTGCTCCTGTGAGGCACCTTGGCTTCTGGGTGCTCCTCTGAAATGCAAACCCTCTGGAAGGGTGAGGCAGCCCAGCTGGGCTCTGCTGTGGCGGATCAGATGGCTTCAGCAGCACTATCTGAGATTTACACCATGACAAGATCAGAGGCAGACTCAGCAATGTGTTGGTGCTCCGCATCCCTGCCTATCAACAAAACCCCAGACCTCACCAATTAAGCCCATAAGCTGATGCAGAGATTCTGGGGGAGGAGATTGCACCGTGCTGCCACTTCTTACTGTGCATAGCTTCAAAGTCAATTATTGTTCATCTCCTTTTATTCCAATGAGCGGGGCAGGTGTCCCAGCCTGTGCATGTCCCCCTGCAACTCAGCTTTTCATTCACATAGTTCTGCTTTTAATGTATTTGGTGGATACTAATGGATGAGCAACTCAGGCTCCTGCTCAACTTTGAGGTCTCACCACCTGTGCTTTGACAACACTGCTTTTTCATTGAGAAGTTTTGCCAGCCATCTGTGAAGATGATCAGGTTTTTGAGGTTTTTCTCTTGCACCAAGTCCTCCGGTTTTGCAACCCCTCGCTGCGATTAAAATAAAACTGAACAAAACCCAAGAAGCCACTTCCGTGAAGTGTTTAGTGAGCAAGGGGCTGGTTCCCCTTTCACAGCACAGGAAAATGACTTCTCTTTTCCTCCCAGTGTTAGTAATGTTCAGCTAAACCCCACTCTTTTTTCCCCTGAAAGTTTAGTTTCCAGGAGACAAAGCTTTATTTTGAACACAAAGTGTTTCCTGGGACAATATCTGTTTCATTTGCAATTTTTTTAAACTTAATGTATTTCACAAAATTCCAATTTTCTGTGAACTTGTTCAGAAATCCCTGCCAGTCACTGATCCAGCCTGTTTGATGTCCTTGGGTACGCTCACAGCCTTCAGATACACACATATGCCCTGCAAGAACACGACCCAGCAGAGAGAACTGGATGAAGAGGCCGGTCCCTTCCCAGCTCACCACTGACCTAATTGTGTGATGCCAGGCAGGTCTGTGTCCTTCTGTCTGTGTCCTGCTTCCCCATCCTCGAAATGGGGTTAAAGCCCCTTCGTGAAGCACTTGGCTGGACATAAGATTTGGCAAGAAATATCAAGTACAAGTCCAGCTTCCACCGGTGGCAGCAGCGCTTGGTGACGAAGCAGGAATCAAAACCTTCTTCCTTTTCCCTTGGCCTCATGGCAATGCTCTTTTTAGTGCAGCCCCTGATACTGCTGGCTTGTAGGCAACTTGTTTTACACCAGGACACCCCACATCTTCACCTGAAAAGTTGCTTTCCAGCTGGTTGGCCCCAGTGTGTACCTGTGTGCAGGGTTATTCCTCCCCAGCAGCAGGACTTCATACTGCCCTTGGTTGGACTTCATGAAGCAACTCTCTGCCCATTGAGGTCCCTCTGAATGGCTGCTCCTCCCAGTTTTGTATCTTCTAAAAGCTGGTGCACTCAGTCCCCTCATTCAGGTCATTAATGAAGACGCTAAACGATAATGGGCCCAGTGCTGACCATTGGGAATGCCACAATTTCCCCAGATGCCCTCCAAGCCTCTTGGTGCAGCATCAAGCAATTTATCTATTTCACAACAGCCAGGGCCTGGAAGCTTTGCTAGACCCTCATCCCAGCCTATAGCTCCAGCAAACACCGCGAACAAGATGCTGGATGATGCTGGTACAGGGAACCAATGCACTAACAGCCATCATCGAAGACACTTGCTAGATCCTGCCCGAAACACCATGTACATTGCTGTGTCCACTGGCAACATCATCTCTGAAAGGTTCTTAAGGTCTAGAGTTTGTTCAAGGGTGGCTTGGAGGGGCCAGCTTTGGTGGCCAAAGGGATTTGGGGGAAACCTTCCCAGCTGCAATAACAGCTTGTCTTTCACAGGCAGCTGCTGCAGCTGGGATGGCCCCAAAGACACTGCAAAGCCAGGGGACAGGGAAAGCTCCCATCATTTAATAGCTCAAGTGGTGGAGCAGGGAGAACAGTGTGGGCTTTGAGACATATGCTTCTCTACATCTGACCACTGACTGCAACAGGTGGGAACACACAGGGCACAAGTAAAGGGTGAGCCTGCAAGCAGCTTGTGCCATTTCAGCACGCACATGCATTCTGCCTGTGTGTCACCATTTCTTCACTCCCAGTTTGAAAAGCGATGAGGCAGTGATCAGAGAAAGAGGTGACCAGGCAACTTTTAAGCAAACACATCCCAGGGGATGAGTCACTGGCTTTGCACAAGAAGCCAGACTCATCTCTGGAGGGAGAGGGGCAGGCAGGCACCAGGCAAGACCATCGCTCTGGGGAGATGCCCGCAGCATGATTAAAGACAACTAGGACCTTGTGTTAGGAGACCCACCTGAGGTGGCAGGTGGAGTTCAAAGCCGGGTGGGCTCTGGGTGCCCCCACGCTCAGCCCCGCACCCCGGCTGACCACAGGACACGGTGGTGGGAGCGCAGTGCACCAGCAGCCAGAGAAATGACAGCATCCACCTCGCCCAGGCTTTTCTCGGTAATGTCAGGGAAGGCTTGGGTCTGGGTGGCTGCGTTTTTCACAGGGAACATTATTTCCTTGAAAACCATGGATATTCAGGTCAACTAAAAGCTCTTAGCAAAGTGGCATCAGATGCACTGAGCCGGCTGAGTCAGAAGGTAATTTCCAACAGCATGGAAGGTAATTTCCGAGGACCAGGTGTGTTTCATCACCATTTTTTCCTGGTGACATCTTCAGCTGTTTTGCTTCTACGAATTTGCCTTTTATTTACTATTTTAGCTCATTTCCTCATGAAAAGCCTTTCATTTACTCCCCCAGCATTACCTGTAGCTTTTCATCTGAGTGGGTGAAGAAGGAGGTGGAAGAGGAACAGTTCTTCAGCAGTGTGGCCAGCATGCCAGAAATGATACTTTTTTTTTTAAAGCTATTCATAAAGATAATAAGAGATGAAAAGGTTGTGTCAGAAGGGGGATCTTCTCTAGTTGGAAAACATGAAATATGAGAGCACTGCTGTCTTTTCTGCTGGGGCCATGGCATTTCTGATGTTATCTCTCCAGGGTTTGCCCTATGGGGCAGATGACCCAGAAGGCAGCCAAGGATGGATGGGAGAGGAGCCCACCAAGGGATTCACACCCATCCTAGAGGGGCTGCAAGGCCTCAAGGATAGAAGAAAATCTGACTAAAAAAATAATATATATATATATATATGTATATATATCTCAGGGCTCAGACTCATTGGGTGAAAGGTGTTGGAAATGCAAATTATTAATTTAAAGAACTGGGACAGGAACCAGGGGTGCCAGGCTGAGCTGCTATCTGCTGCATCAGCTGCGAGTCTGGCTCAGTATTTCAAAACAAAATTAGGCTTGCAGTATATGTCTTTAAATATTTAAATTACTTTCAGTAATTCATATGGTGACATTTAAACAAACTACACCAAGCAAACGGCTCCCAGTGCTAAAAGGAAATGTTTGCAGGTAATAATATTTAATTTAAGAGAGAACAGCTGATATCAAGGAAGAATCTTAATGCTGAATTTAACCTACATTCCTGTCTGAACCAAAAAATAAAGAATAAATCGCTGGGGCTGCAAATGGTTAAACACGCAGAGTAATGTGATTAAAGTGCTGGTCCCAGGCACCTCAACAGAGCTGTGAATTACGTGTGTGTCAAAACATTTGCAGGAGCGGGGTCTCTGTGCAGAGCTGCTCTGTGGGCTCCCAAAGGTGGGGATGGGCAGGTCCATGCCAGGAGCTGAGGACCACCAGGTTTGGCCATGCCAAGCCCTCCCGCCCCGCTTCCCTGCCCACCCACATCCTTCTAGGCCCCTTCCCTGCGAGTCTGTTTTAGTAACTAAAGGTAAAATCCAGCCTGGGTACAAACGAGCAGAACTCAATGAAGTCAACTTACACATGGGCTTTGCTTCGCTGCTGGTGCTCCTGGCCAATTTGGAGAGCTTAGCTGGGTCTGTTACATCAGTCACACTGGATTTCATAACATTAGACATTTCAATGAGGGTGACTCATTCTCCCTTCAAGTGTATTGTATGTATGAGCAAAGATGATTAACTTTTGCTGAATGGTATGATTTCTGGGATGGAAACTGCTATTAATTAGAATCGGATCTCAGATGCACATAAACCCTGTTTTCATGGCCTACTTTGTGTATTTTTCTCCGTTCCACTTGTTTTTTTTAGCTCAGGGTAGATACTCAAGTGTGTTTCCCTGCTATCTGTCGCAAAAGCAGCCAGACATCCAGTGAGGACACCTGACTTCCACGGCCAGGCATGGCCCAGGGCTGTCATCTCCTATAGCCAAACTTCGGCTACCTGCCCCAAAAATCTATGTTTTTACATTAAAAGCAAACAAAACAGAATAAAAGGGAGATCCCAGCCAGCAGATATAGTACCAAGGAAAGTAAAATAAGCTTAAATGGCTCCGAATGTAAAATACAAATAATTACCCTTCCCAGTCCTCCTCCAAAATTTTCTTTATCAAAAGAAACTCAGCTGGGGGCTTGTACCAATGTTATGTTTCTGAGCTTTTGGTATGAGCAACACAAGAGACCTTGTGATAGAGAGTCTCCCAGGTCTGGGGAGAAATGCCCTTTCATCTGTACTGGCTGCAAAGCTGGACAAGCTGCCAGTGCAAAGGTCAGGACGCTCAGCGCCTTCAAACACACCCACAGTGGCCAAGACTGTGGTCCTGCACGGAGCACTGCTCTGCCCAAAGAGCCTGGGGGAACCGAGACCAGCCTGACTGCACAAGCCAAAGGAGGCAGGTGTGGGACAGCTGTCCCCCCCCACAGCTGCCACGGCAGCCCCAGGCAGCGGAGCAGCCAGGGCTGAAGCTGGAGACCCGCCAGACCAGTGTGGGTCAAGCTGTTCAGTGGCACCTTGTCACCACCTTGTGACTCCCAGCATCCCTGTTTTGATGACAAGGTCCCCTCCCAGCTCCAGCCTGCGAGCTCCATCTCACCCCACAGCACTGGCAGTGACAGACACACCACCCCACAGAGCCTAACACTCCACCCAGCTCCAGTTTCATTGCTGCTGTGGGCAGCAAAACAGTCTTGGGCAAAGACAAACTGTGGCCAAACTCTCTGCCTGGCCAGTGAGGAGCTGCAGGCAGGTTTCCTGTCCTTGGTTCCTGGTGAGACACCGCTGTGCAAGTCGACTGGGACTTGCAGTGAGAGAAAGGACAGGCCACAGCTCAGCCTGGTACTTGGCCAGCAAAGATGAGGTTCATCTGCTTTGCCCAGCACCCCCATCACCATGCACCCCCAGAGCACCTACGTTCGCTCCTCAAATGTCAAGCCGGGACTGCAGGCAGCAGTTACGCAGACAAAGGTCACTGGATCTGTGCTTCTCTCGTTCATCAGCTGAGGCTGCACAAAGCTGCTGGGCACAGGCTGTAGGTTTGGTCTTGCTCCGGAGCAGGCAGCAGCCATGAGCACCAGCAAAGCCCAAGAGAAGCAAAACCTTGCACATGTTTGTGATTAACTGAGACGAGAAGACCTGATTTTTTTGTTCAAAACTGAGATGAGATATCTGGATGTTTCGGTGCAAATGGGAGGTGAGCAGTGAAACTGTCTGTGCACCTGGCAGCTCTGAGCCTAAGGGTGTGTTGGAAACCTCCGAGACACCAACTTGCTCACCCTCCTCAGGCAGTGGGCACAGGCAGCCCCGATCCCCGGCAGCTCGGGGTGACTCGCTCTGGTTCAGGCACTGCAACCAGACCTGGAAGCACCTGCTGCCTGAGCTTTCCAGTAACCACCGCAGCTCCCGGGCTTGCTCTCAAGAAGCTGGGAGGTGTGGGAGCATTAAAAGGCTTCTCCTTTCAGACTCAGCTGTGAGGAATGTACAATCGAAACAGAGACAGAGCTAGTTTCACTCAATCTCACAGAAGGACATCACTTCTCCTGCGCACCAATCCAACGGTTAGTATCTTTGGGATAAAGTGGCATCTAGGGGTAGGAAAACTCCCCAATTTACCTAAAATGGGACCATTTGCACTAGTGAAACACCACTGGCAGATGGAAGCATGATTCAGGCACCAGTTTGGGACATGTGAGCCGCTGCCTAAACTCTGGGCGCGCAGCAAAGGCAGCCACGCAGCCCCAAGGGTTTCCTTGGAGACTGACGCAGAAGGGGCTTCTCCTGCAGAGGCTCCTTCTCTCTGCCTTATCGGGCAAAGAAACACCCTAAATCACATCCCTACCGAGAGAGCCGTCAGTGCTCCACTGCGCCGCCGGACAACGGGAGCTGGGAGCCTGGCGGGTGGTTTTCCTCCTCTCAGTGCGGTTTTCCTGCTGCACAGCTCGCTTGTGCTTCTAAAAATGTACATTGGAGAAACTGTCTCTAAGGCAATTTCCATAACAATGGTCACAGAAGAACTATCCATACTGCTGGTGTGCCTTGCTTGCTCACACGCACACCAAGGAACGGGCAATCTGCAATTTCAGCAGTGGAAGAGTATTTAACAGATTTGCTCTCGATAGCTGCTAGAAAGCTCCCAGGGGACCTGCTGTCCATCACCCAGCCAAGGGCTGCAGGACAGGCTCACCTCGCCCCGGGGAGGCAGCCTGGCTCCAGACTATTGCCAGACTGCTTGAGCCTATGTGCATAAAAACACCCGACACCAAACATACAAAACCACAGAAGGCACTTCCACACTTCCCCACAGAAGCAGCTTTCTGGTGCCCCACCACTGCCCAGCAAACACGCTCCAGTGCGGGCAGCCGGCAGAGGGGAAGCACCAGTGTCGCTGGCAAGGTGCTTGAGCAGCAGCACGCCCACACCAGCCAAAACCTCGTGCTTCATCCAAGGCCTTGGTGCTTGAAAGCCCATGAGTTATGCAAAGCCCCTGAGTGTTGCTGTTTTATCTCACAGGTCTGGGTGCTCAGCTCTACCCAAAACCACCTGGGTTTGCTCCTTCCCAACATCTTTTCCAGTTGACCTGTAAAAGTCAACATTCAGCCACTGCCACCGGTTTGAATCGCTCGTATCCTGTCATTACAGCTTTGTTTCAATCCATGCAGAGCTCAACCTGTTGTTGGATGCATGTTAATTTGCATGTTTCTAATTATTTGTTTCCATTTTAAAACCTGTTTTTCAGCAGTCTACAGCTTTATTTTAATACACGCTTGGCTAGAGCTTGGTATACTGGTTGCCAGTAACCTAGACACAAATGGGCTTGCATTGCATAGGGGGAGCAGGGGGAGAAAAAGATGCTGAGTTAAACTGAATTAAAAACCTGTTCATAAAAATGAATGAAGGAAAACCATGAAACCAGCGGAAGTTTTGCATCACAGGAGATCCTGCTTTTATATTCTTTTGTTTCTACTCCTTGAAATAAGATGAATCTTAGCACTTGCAAAAGGGCATATGAAACATCTCCTTATACAAGCACTTTAGCCATATCCATTTTGTGTAATTAAAGCTCTTAGACTTCTGTTTAATATTTTTTTCACTCACACGTTGAGCGTTAAGAACTAGCTCGGCAGTGGACAACCAATCCAGGGTCACTTTCCACCCATTTTCTCAGGATCTGAATGCAGAAAGTCAGGCACCATCCTCAGTCTCTTCATTCAAGCAATGCTCCACAGCCTTTCACTCTTCCAGTAGCAGGCTGGGCACTTTGTTTCTCAGTCATTTACACACAAGTCTGCAAGGGGCAGAAGGAGCAAACACAAACCAGTGTCCAAGGCAGCGAACACTGCCGGAACACACCAGAGAGCACAACCGCTGCTCCAGGACCTGTCTTTGTTTCATTCTTTCTCTGTAGCTCTTGCCACTGTGCTGAAGATCTTGGGGTCTTTGATCTAAAATGGAGATTGAATCTGAGGCAATTAAACCAAAAGAGAAAAACCATACGTTACTTGCTGGCAAATACTAACATTTTAGTGGGGGACACATTCTGCTTGGTCTGGCTGCACATCTGCCCAGTCTGGGAGAGCTGGGGGGTGCATGGTGCTTGCAGCAGGTTGGGGAGACCCTCCCCAGCTCCTGGGCAGGACCCTGGGCCAACCAGACCTGAAAAACCTACAGAAAGGTCCAGGCCCAATTCTGCCGGTGATGGAGCTGGTTGCTCGTTGCACTAGTGCTGAGCCAGGTGAGGCCATTTGCAGGGGAAGATGCTCAGCAGCAGCAACCATTGAGCAAGTCCCCATTCCCCCATGTTTTACCCCCAGGTCCTGTTTTCTTCAGGTCCAGGACACTGCACATTCCTTTGCATCCTTCACATGCGTGGCCCTGCCCTTGCTGTCAATGGTCAGACAAGTCACCCACCCACTATATCTGTGCTAAATTCTTCACTGCTCAGCCACGCCAGCCCTCCTTGCTGGAAAGCTATAAGGAAGCCTTGGTTTAAATGGTCAAACGTAGCGACACGAGACTCCAGTACACAGCTTCACAGTCAAGTCAGTATTTCTTCTCCAGGGATGGAGAGGGCTCCACAACTAACCCTGTAACTGGAAGGAAGGTTTAAGAGTCAAGTCCCGACTGAAGTTGCTTGCAGCAGCATTGCCCTTGGCTTCCCCTCCTCAGCTCTCTGCCTTTCCCAGGAACGTGAGAGCCCAGCAAGAGCAGCCTGCGGGCAAGAAAGCTTCACCCCCCAGCACAGGGGTTGCAGGTTTCCCTCCAGCACGGGCAGGAGCCACACGAGGAGCATGTTGTTCCCTGTGCAGCTTGGCCTCCAGCTCTCTCAAGTCAGCTGCAAAGGGAGAGTGAAATCCTTGTTCAGTTCTTTCCAGCAGTGAACACAGCCCAGGGGCACCGTGATTACTCTGCAGGCTTTTTGTCAGCAGACAAAAGGGCTCAAAAACTTGTTGAAGGCAACCAGTGTGGGGTGTGAGGCTACAACTCCCAGGTGGAACTGCTACAGGCAAGTGGCTTTTCTGTGCCAATGAAGTGCCCTGTGACATCAGAGAAGTCTCTTGGTTCAAGTACCCAGTCCAGAGCACCTGGGAAAGGCGGCTTGCTCCTGGTGTGCAGAGGCCCAGCTGGAAGGCTGATGCTATGCAGCATTTCCAGATGGGCACCAGTGATGTGCTCCTGCTTGCAGGTCTTGGACTCCGGGATGCACAGAGCAGCTCCTCCAGTAATAGCAGCATGGAGATCACCTTGGAAATGGCTTTTTGCCAGGCCAAATTTCGGTGTGAGCACCAGCAGCAAGGAGACGGACTGGCTGGAGGTGGCCACTGTCGCCTGGTCTCATCCTTGCAGAGAATCATTTTGTCCAGATGCATCTGCCTCCATCTGCCAGCTGAGCCAGTGGGGACACGAAGGGTCCGTCATCTCCTTACGGCTCTTCCATATTTCCATCTGAGGACATTTTTAGTGAGCTGCTTCTCCTTTTTTTGCTAAAAAGGAAAGAAAACGGGAGGAGATGCACTTGATGTTAAGGAAACATAACAGCATGCAGCAGTCCAACTGCTCAGACACATATGCCACGTTCCTTCTGCTCTGTACCAGCAAGGCTGTGCCGTATTTAGATCTGGCTCTATCTCTTGCAAACTTGACCAACTGTTCCTCCACAGTGTCATCTTCACTTGTTTACCCCCAAACTGTTTGCTGAAATCCTCAATTCAGTGAGGGGGAAACAACAACAACAACAAAAAAAAGTAGGTTTTTATTTTTAATAACAGGAAAAGCACTAGATGCCAAGAAAGCCAGATTGCAACACTGCTGAGTAGAGAGGTCAAAAGGTCCCTTGGTGAGTCACCATCTTCATCAAGGACCTTCTGAGTGTGCAGGCAGATGTGCTTCCCAGGAGTGACTCTGCTGCAGCACCCGGGCCACACTTGCTGATTGCCGGGGCAGCAGCTGCCTGGCCCTGTCACCAGCCTGGCCCTGTCACCAGCCCATGGGATGCTCCTGTGGTTCACGTGCTCCCAGAACAGCAGCAAGTTTAGCAACCACGGACAAAGGCAGGTGAGGACCTGTGGTCACATTTGCCTGCAGTGTAACTTCCCCAAGGAGCCGCCCTAAGCAGAGGCTGCACATCTGCAAAGCAAATGAGTGGGTAACAGCCTCCCTGAGGGAAAGGCTGAAAATTCCACCTTTGTTACCTGTAGGAAACATGGGAAAGGACAGAGGGCATTTTCCAACCTTCTTCATTGTGCTAAACCACTACAAGCTCAACTCAGTGTTGGGCACTGGCTTTAGGATCAGCAGCAGGGCAGTGCTGGTCTTGCCCAACACTTTCACCCGTGGTTATGTCACGCATGAGGCAGAGGTGAGCCCTTGTCCTCCTACACATGGTGAGGAGTCTTGGAGGCTTCTCACTGAACATCCACATCTCTTCCTGGCTTGTCCTTGATGTCAAGATACTGCTGTCTACTGGAGGATCTGGTTACAACCTGTCCTGCAGCCTTGCAGAACACTGCAACATGCAGCATCTCAGGCCTCCCACCAGCTCTGGGGCTTTATATGAATCTTTCTCACGCTTGAGGCAGATCTTATAGAGTTGAGAGCGTTTTCTTGGCTTGCTGTGCTGGTAGAAGAGCGACTTAGAGCACAGCAGATGGGTGAAATTCTAATTTGGGTTTCACATGATTTATATAAATAGGTTTAGATGAGGTTGTGCATAGATGGCGCAGTCATCTGCCAGCTTCGCTTTGTTTACCTTAAGACCCTCACCTCCCTTCCCATTAATCTTACAGAACACCCCAGTAACATCTAATGCGTTTGCAGTAATGAGTCGTGTCAGCCTGTGTCATCCTCCTGCAGCTGCACAGCTCAGGTCTGGCCTCCCAGTAATGCGAAGCAGCCTCCTGGCCACCCCAGGGACCTGGGGACAGCATTTCATAGAATCATAGAACAGTTTGGATTGGAAGGGACCTTCAAAGCTCATCTAGTCAAACCCCCTGCCACGTGCAGGGACATCTTCACCCAGATCGGGTTACTCAGAGCCCCATCCAGCCTGGCTGGGGATCTCTCCAGGGATGGGGTATCCACCACCTCTCTGTTTTCTTTACCTGTCCACCAGAAGCTGGTTATGTGATAGCTGCATATTCCCAGTGTTGGATACAGCCCAGAGAGTTACTCCATGCCTGGTGCAGAAGGCATCAGGGCTCTGCTTCTAGCATCCACCAACCCCAAGACATCCCTGCGTCCAAGCCACAGGGGCGATCAGTGCTGAAAACGCCGAGTCCAGGCTGAAATGGGAAGTCAGACACAGATTTCTCCTGTTCGAAGGCCAAAATCCAGACTGCTAAACAGAAGGACACCTCCACTCACCTGTGGATAAAGGAGGACCCAAAGCACCCCAGCCTGGTTGCTGTGTCACCCAGCACCTCTGCCCTTTGAGGCTCCAGCAAAATGAGCAACATCACAAAGCAGATGCGTAGTTCGGGGCAAAAACTGGCAGAAACACCATTAAACTTCCTGAGAGGACGTGCTGCCTGCATCCTTCATTTTACAACCTGATTTTTATGGAAACGAGGTTTATGCAGCCATACCATCCATGCATCCCTCCTCTCCTTTGTTTGGACACTTTCAGTCACACTGTAGAGGGGCTCCCAGTTATTAGAGGAATGTAAATTCTGTGAAGTTTGGCGGCTGCTGAGATGATGAGTGTGCATTCAGCTTTTACCAGATGGTGAGAGTCCACATGCACCCTTAACGCCACGACACAAACCCATGGGAAACGAGGCTTTGCTGGTTTCCGCTGCTCATGGAACAAATAGTATTATTTGTATTATTGTATCCTAGGAGCCCTAGTTTCTATCCTGCATTTAGTCCCTGGCATGAGCGGCATTTTCCATGGTCAGCCTAGAAGGAGGGAGCAGACTTTAACCCCTTCGGTGCAAAGAACAGATTCTCACATCAGGCTATTTCCATGCAGCCCTCCCAGGATCAAGGCACATGCAGAGAAATCCAGATGCCAGAGTGGGGTTGCCTCAAGCAGAGGTGCAGATGGTTTGGGAGCAGCTGGGGAAGCTCCTGGGGGCTGTTCCAGGTTTCCCTGCTCCCATGTTCAAACCACACCTTCAGCCCTGCCACAGCCAAAACTCTCTGATTCAGCCTCTCTTTTCCAGCCATGTGTCATAAAATAGTTCTTCTCCATCTGGGATAAGGCATGGGTCACCAAACAAATGAAGAAAAAGAGATTTCTCAAGAGACGAAGCAGATATAAGTCCATGCTTTGGTCTAGTTTCCCCATCTGTGTGTCTCCGGTGGAGAAGAGCAATGTCAGGCGGGCAACTGGAGCCACCTCTACCTGGGGAGACACAAGCAGAGCCAGGGTCCCTGCTCTGGACCCCTGTGGAAGGTAACAGGAGCTTCCATCTGGCTTGAGATGGGCAGGTCAAGGCTTTGCAGAAGTGATGCACGACTTGGAGCTTCTTGGGATCAGAGTCTGGTACATGCTGAAGGACTCCAAGTTGAGAAGGTGGGCACTTAAGGAGGCCTTTGAGGAGATCACACCCATCTTGGAGTAAAGCTACCCTGGTCCTTGTGGATTTGAGTCCATTACTGAGGCCCTCCTTAGCCAGCCTGAGCCACATCAACCACTGCTCCCACTCCTGCACAGGTCTGTTTCTCAAGATCTACCCCTAATTATGGACAATGAAGAGAAGAACAGAAGCACAGACGGGCCAGAACTTCAAGTTAAAGGAGTGGTGGGGTCCTGGGACATCAGCAGCTCCTGAGGGAGACACAAATGTGGTGTAGATGGGAATTAGGGGAGACGCAAGGTGCAGGGGCCACCTGGTCCCTGGAGCCCCATGCTGTCAGCTCTTCGAAGACGTAGAGCCAAGCTGGGCTCTGGGCAGTGTGGGCCTGAAAACTGGACCATAAAACTCCTGTCAGTCTTGGAGACTCGGTTTCTGCTGCCCTGGGAAAGAAGAGCAAGTGGCAGATTCAGGGTCCTACCAGCAAAGCAAAGTTTGCAAGGGGTGTTGGGAAGCACTCCTGCATCTCCCCAGTGCCCATGATGGGGACAGATGAGAAGCATGTCATCTGGAAAATATTTGGGGTTTTCTTCCAACAGTTGCTGCCTCTGTGCTGAGGACATGCAAGAAAAAGGGCTGGATCTTCTGTCAAAACCACTTCCCATTATTGCAGTGGTTTTAAGCAAAAACCCAAGTATTCAAAAAAGACCAAGGAAAATGCCCACAAACCAGAGAAAATGACTTAAGAGGATGCAAAGCAGCTCATGGGTTTGGGTGTCCTGTGCCCTTGGGAGGGGTGGCACCACCCAGAGAGGAGAAAGTGAGCCCAGGGCTCAGGACCTGGTGTCCCCTCCTGCTTCCACTGCTGCATGGTGCATACTGGAGTACAGCATTCCCAGTGACCCCATCACCCAACACATCCCACTGGCAGAAAGGCTTTTGGCAGAGCTGGGGATATGTCAATGAGGAAAGCCAACGTCCCCATGAAAAATCATTTGGAGGGAAGGGGCAGCCTGAGCATCACCAGGGTGACAGCAGCAGGAATACTGAGTGGGAACGATCCCTGCCCCAGAACCCAATTTTGGGCAGAAAGGCAATACCTTCACATGCCAGGATGTCTCCACTGATGGAAATTCAGCCCCCACCGAAGCTGCACGTGTTTCTCATCCAAATCACAAATGATTTATGACTGGACTCTGAGTCAGAAGGGTCGATACACATCCCTCACCATGTTTCAAACAGAAATTTCTCCAAAAAGGTTCGAGTTTAAAACCAATTTCAGAACGGTATGATTTGATTATTCCTGGATTTCATTTCAGCTGTCATTTTTCAAATCCTTTTGAAAAGCATCTACTTAGTAGTAACAGCGAAGATATTCCCTTGGAGAAGTTTGAGTAACTTGTAGGGGGGACACTTGAAAAATGATAAAAAACAATAAAACTTTGTTAGCTCCCAAGAGCAAATTTTAAAAAATCATAGTTGTCTACAAACATACTCATACCAGCAGGATTTTACTAGCACATGAAGCAGCATTCAGTAAGGACACAATCTCCGAGGCTTTCCTTGGAATAAAGTGTATTTCCCTGGAATAAAGAATAAAGTGACGTTATTTCAGTCCCAGGCAGTAGAATTTCTTACAACACTTTCGACAAATATCCTGTGACTCTGCTGTAAGTTTTGATGAACAGGACAGCTGATTCCCGCAATGGATTACGAATCATTTCTTCCCCTTTGTGAGCCAATGTCAAGTTAAGCATGGATTTCAGTGTGAACCATGAAGCACAAACCCAGACCTTGATCAAGCCCAGAATAAAAGCTTGGATGCAGCATCTATTGAAGCCTCTTTCTTGCGTGAGGGACTTTCCTGAGCCGGGCACTCGGGGTCTTTGCCTCTCTCCTGGGACACAAGGTCATTGCCGCGGCTATTTCGGTCTCACGCAGGGTGAAGTCACCACCGCCGCAGTGCTCCGTGGACAGAGCCGTTCCCATTCACAACTCCCGTTCATTCACTCCAAAGCATTCCCCTTGGCCAGATATTCATCATTCTTGTATCACCCTCCAACTATTTTGCAGGGGTGGTAGGAGTGGCTTTTGGAAGACATTTGAGCACACACACAAATACAGGCTTGGGCTGCTGTGTGTTCAGACAAATAAATAAGTGCAACTTAATCAGAGGAAATGTTTTTATGGTAGTTATGAGCGGGAAGAGAGTATCCCAGCCCTGCCAGAAAAAAAATCCCCGTGGGGATTACTGAGCATGCCCAAACCCAACTGGACTAAGACCCTGCCTGTCCACCCCACTGACTTGTGTGGGCAAAGAATTGGATAAAATAAGCTTTTAAAAAACAAAACTGAACAACAACAACAACACTGCTAAACAACAACAACAACAGTCCTCTTACCTTCATAAACACAGTCTAAACTGCTTGAAAAGCAACACGGCTGTGTGAGTTGTGCAATACCACTGCTGGGTGAGGTTTCTCCAGCCCCAAGCATCCGGGAAGGCAGAAGCACTGATGGAAGCGGCTGCTTCCGAGGCTCTCAGCACCTGGGGACCTGCAGCTTCTGCCCAAAACAGCCACTCATATATACATATTCAAATATATATCTATTTTTACCCCATCTATAGCACACCTAGGATGGTCAGTCTGTCTGGGAGGGCTTGTCCTGGCTCGATGGCATGACAGCAGGAGGTGAACAGCAGCCCTGGTGCAATATTGGTGGTGGCAGTGGTTTGCCACCCACAGATAAGGCCATCCCAGAGCCATTTGTCTCAACACCCAAACCAGATGCTGGCAGGACCTGGCATTCCTGCTGGTTACACGCAGCAATGAGCTGTTTCTGTATCAGGAGATGGTTTTGAGACGGCGGATGAAGAATTAGCAGCTGCCGCTTGGTGAGGTTTCACAGGCAGCCGTGCTTTAGAGCCAGAACCTGCACAGGGAAGAGAGAACAACCAGGACACCTGCTGCCATCCCTACTGCTGTGCAAACATTGCACCGCCTGGGGAACAGGATCCCAGCCGTGTGCTCACCCTGGCCAGGGCAGCCTGTCCCGCTGAGGTCAATAGGACAGATGTTCTTCACATCTGGCAGCAGGTCCCAGCCCTGACCCCTCTGAAACCAGCAGCTAAAGTTCCCATTTAACCTCAATGGGGCCAGGATTTGGCCTGTATCTCGACTAAATCCATGACTGACAATGGCTTTGATTAGGATTTAATTCCCTGGATTAAAGGGAATTCACCCCGCTGTGCCCCGGTGAGCCTCAGCTCCCAGGGCAGAGCTCAGCGCCCGCATCCCACCACCGCTCCTCCACAGCCAACAAGAGCAAACCAACCCGAGGTCCCTGGGTTTTAAACAAACAAGCAGCAAAAATAGAAAGAAAGAAAAAAAGAAGAGCAGCATTTATTTTCCCTGCAGCTGTGCTCTCCCAGACAGAGGATTTCTGTGGCAGGACAATAATGCTTTATACGGCGAGGTTAAGTTCCAGTTACTTGAAACTATCAGCTCTTGTGTTCGAATCATCTTATTACCTCCACAATCAAACAAGGCTTCCCCATTGGCAAGTATTCAGTCATGCTGTTTAAATCGGACACAGAGGCCAAGCGGGGTGGATTTAAAGTGATCTAATGGGAGCTGCCCAAGGCCATTTTGGACAGGGGGTACAGCCATCATGTTATTCACCCCGTTGGGCTGTCCAGCCCCTGTCCTGTGGAGGAGCAACAGGTCCCACGTGCTGAGCCCCGTGCCTAAGAAAGAGACAATAAAAAACACCAAGCTCTAGAGTTGGGCGTTTGGTTTCCAAATACCCCCTCTGGCAGTGATGGGCAACTACCTGGCATCAGTTTTGGTCCTCTTCAAAATATTTAAGGTATCTTCAGACCCAGTGAAACATATGCAGTAGACTTGCACTTTATCTTTCTTCAAGCAAACCTCCACAATTCCCTTCTGCTATTGCCTCTCCCACCAGCAGGTTGCAGAGGGTAGTGTCTCTTCTAATTATGTATGCAAATGCTCTCCATGACCCAAGTGGAAAGAAACAGACCTAAATCATATCAGTCTGAGCTAGACACAGCTTGGGAAGTTACTTAATACTCAGGTACATTCCGCAGTCAGCAGCGCTAAACACAGGATAAAGCTGATGCACGTTTCAGAGCTAAAAGCTAAAGACAGCAGATGCTACAGCCCAAGAGGAGCTTCTGAGCTACAACTGTGAGGAAATGGCAGGGGTGTAGGGAATCATGTGCCAAACATCACCTGGAGAGCCAATGGGTGACAAAGTGTTTGCATCTGTCCCAATGCAGGGGACAGGGATTTACAGAGTGCCGTGCAAACAGAGGCAAAGGGAACATCCCAGCCTGACATCTCAGCACACAGGACAGAAGACAGCAAAACTGAAGGCAAACAAGTGGCCCACATCCCATTTGTCCACACTGAAAACCGCTGCCCTTCCATCCTACCTCACCACGCCGGCTGCCCTTCCCTCTGCCCCAGCCCAGCGTGCACCGAGCGCCTCAGAGCCGCGGTCACAGAGAAAAGAATCTGCTGGTAAAAATCAGTGATGCTTCAGCAATAAGAAGTAACCAGTTACTGGCTGTTGCTGGTATCTTCTGCGGGCAGGGAAGCAGCCTGCGCCTGATCCAGGCAGCTCCTCGCAGCGTAGCAGACACCACGTAATTGCGCTTGAGTTTCAGACACAGCATGACAACCCTTCCACCGGGCACCCAGGTACTGGCTGAAGCCTCATCAGCATCAGCTTTGTCTCCTAGGTAGGATGTGGAGACTCATTAGCAATAAGCTGCATGGAGGGAACAGGCAGCACCAAAATAAACAGCCTTATGAAACATGCTCATGGGCTGGGGATACTGTACCCATCAAGGTACCAACAGCTTGTCCCCCACAGCTATCCCAAAGAGATGTTCTGAGGCTAAATCACTCCCAAAACATCCACTTTTGAACCCATTCCTCTCCTCCTCACCAGTAAATGGTCTCCGGCCCTGCCCTGCACCAGAGCAGACAGCTCCTCTGAAAGAAGCAGCTGAGCAGGACTTGTAGCAGGATCCTGCAGCCTCCATCGCACCAGTGGGCTGGCTGCTCCTGCCAGCCAAAATCTGGGTGCCCCGTCACCCCTGTACCAGTGTGGCCTGACGTGGAGCAGGCACCAAGCTCAGGAGCTGCTCCGGCTCTGCACAAGTCTCCAAGGGAAAACTGTTGCTCCCAGGATCTTGCCTCGATGCAAGATATGTCATTCTCCATGGAGGAGCTGTAGGATGAACATGTAGCATGAAATCTCCCCTGCAAGGAGCTTGCTGCCTTGCAGCCTTGACTACCAAAGGAGAAGCTGTTGCGTTACTAAACCCCAGTGCAGGGTTCCTGGCTATCAGGAGTTCTTGTGCCCTGGGAAGCAGGGAGCAACACAGAACGCCCCAGGGACGCACACAGGCAGCGAGATGCTCGAACAGCCTTCTGGGTGGCATGCAGCACCATTCTAAGGAAGTTGCCAAATACAGGAGGCCAGGGCACATGTCAGTTCACCCTGTGACTCCTTTTGCATTAAAAGGCTTTTCCTCCTACCCAGCTTCCTTCCCAGTTCCTTGGGATTTCAGTCCAGCGGAAGGAGACCAAGAGGAAGCACAAATGCGGAGAGCTAAAGCAGAGCCTTTCTAAAAGCAACGTGAATGTTTCCACAAAGCAGGACCAATTCTACCTCGAGACCCTGTGTCCCAGATTCGCACACCTCTCCTCGATGCCCCTTAGGACCTGCCCTAGCAGGCATCAACCTGAACTCACTGGCTGGTTCCTCAATGCGAGGTGACATGCTGGCCTTTTCAGGCAAGCCCCAACTGCTCTGCAAAGACTGAGCGGAGGCTTAGCCGGGCTTTCCACGTGAGCAAGCTCTGCCTGTCACCCCAGGGGCAGAAGCCAAGAACCAGAGTCACTGTGAACAACAGCTCTGTTTTGAGGCAGGCAGATGCTCAGGGAATCGTCTAGACACGATTGCCATTTTATATGCCTGATTTCACATCTTCCATCTTCAAGTAGCTCTTAAGTAGCTTGATTTAATGATCCAACACATTTCCACCCAAGCCCCAGGCTACGGGGATATTTGCACAGGTGCGGCAGGGTTTCATTACACAGCAAGATGCAACAGCTCCCGGCCGCGCACCACAGCTTCCCAGGGCTCCCAGAGCACTCCGGATGCTACCGCTGCGTTACCTCCTGCTGGAGATGCTCAGCATGTGGCCAGCATGACCCTTGACACCTCTGAGTGCTCTGTCATCGAGCAGAGGAGCTGGTGCAGGTCCAAGGCACAGTGATGTCCCAGTAGTGGTGCTGGGCATGGAGTCTACCTCCCCTAATTGCTTTGTCTTGTGCTTGACATGACATGGTCACCCAGGGCATGAAAAAGTGCAGGGTAAATGAACTAAATCTCATAGTTATTTAATATAATTAACCACAGGCTTGAAATGGGTTCCTTACCTAGAAGACAGGCTGCTAGAAATCATCACTGTTCTTAAAGTGCTAACCTGAACTTAGCAAAGGCTTTGCCACATCTTCCCCAGCAGAGGAGGAGACAGGAGGAGGTCTTGCCTTTTATTTATTTTTTTTCCCCAAGTTTTATTTTCATGGATTATTGATCCTGACTTCAAAGAGAAGCCATCTCTCATCTCTCATCTCAGGCACTGCAGGATGCCGGTGTGACCCCAGGTCTCCGGACAGCCAGCATGGATCCTCGCACTTGTTTGGATCAAAGCAAGGGAGGCAACTGCCTTCCACAGCCCCATCAATCGCTTTCCAGGGCTGTGGCCTGCACCTGTTCGATGAAGACAGTGAAATGAATTAATTCCTTCCATCCTGTGGTGTTTCACATGAAACAGCTTACAGGAAGCAGCCATTCTGCGTTTCTCCCTGTTCCCAATGCAAACCAGATCATTTAAAAGCATTTTTAGCACGCCAGTAGAGATGCCTTTTGATGAACCCGCTTCTTGCCCTTGCAAAAACAGCCCCGTACCACAGGGGATGGGGCTTCTCTCTGCACAACGCCCAGCAGAGGCGTTCTGGCCACACGCAGCCCTTGCACCAGGACTGGAGTGTTTCTGTAATGCTCCTCTGTTGTGCCCATGGGTTGCAGGGATATCTCACAGCGTGCCGAGACCTGGGTTTGTTCTGCCAGCGACCGATTCAGCCCAAGGGAGCTGAGCTGCATGAGATCCCCTCTGTGCTTCAGGTGCAGCGGGAGAACATCACTACGTCTGTAAATGAGGAAAACCTCATCTTGTAGGGCTATGGGGTCCAGAAACAGCCATACAAGCTTCATCATTCAGGCAGTTCATTTACTTCAGGGAAATCAGTCAAACTGCCAGCTTTTACCTCTTCAGCTCCGCCAGAGCCATTCAAACCCAGCACTGTGACTCACAAGCCAAAACACACCGTGAGGCTCTTGGGGCTTTGAGCAGAGCCACCAAAAGCCAAGCTGGCTCCTCAATGGAGAGCGTTGCCTCAGCATTTGCAAACGCTGCCTGTAATGGGGTATGAGGATGAAGACATCATTGGCAGCGCTCGCCCTGGGCTCCTTTCCAGCAGCCCTTGCCGCGAGGAGGGGGTGACCGATTCCCGGAGTAGCTCCATGAAGTCATTCTCTCCCGATGTGCCTTCTCCTCCCCGACATCATCAGCTGGGGAAAGCAGGCACAACAGCAGTCCCCTGCTGCAGAATTTACTTCTGAAAGTGCCAGCAAACAATACCTCACTGCTCACAGAGCTTGCTGGCACCCCACACCTTTGCTCCAAGTAAAGTGCTGTGAAGAAGCAGCACCAGATGGCTGATGTTTGGTAAGCTGGGTGACACTGGTGGGAAAAGGCTCAGAAAAGGCAGGAAGGAAAAAACTGACCATGCTCAGTCCCTCTTGTTGAGCCGGGCTTTGGAGCACCCTCATGGCAGGGAAAACCAGGAGTTCATGGGCTCAGCAAAGCCTCCATCAGCCCTGACATCAAGGTCTCGCAGGGGAGACCTGCATGGTCCTGAGCAGGGATGCGTGTGGAAGCATCAGCCTTCATCTGAATGAGAGAAAGGTGAAAAGTGATGAACGTCTTCTTGGAGGGGCTCTGGCAGGGCAGGGGGCACACACTCCTCATTACAACCTGGTTTTCCCTCCAGCCCCTTTGATGCCCAGCAAAACACCCAGGCAGAGAGGGCAGGGAGCCATCCCAGGGAATACTGGGTGCCTGGATCGCTGACGTGGGGAGCAGGGGATCCCGCAGACCCAGTGAGAGCAGCTGGGATGAGCCCCCAGATTAACAGGAGTGGGGCTGCTCCTGCGTTGGAAGCATTTAAAGATTTTCTGGGCTGGTATCTTCACCTCCTTGTCCACCCCAGCAACACCCGCTGTGGTTTTACCCAAAGCGAGTCCCAGTATGGCTCATTCTGCAGCGCTGGGGCTCACGCTGCTCCTCCAAAAGCTTTTATCCACTCAGGATGCCCCTGCCAACACACCCACAAACACTCACCTTCTGCTCCAGTTTCCAAATCAAATGTTTTAATTTAAGGCAGGATGAATTATTTCAAGGGATGGGGGAGGAATCACATGCAGAAATGGAATTTCTCTTCCTTTTTCCAGAACTCAGCATGAACCACTTCTTTAGTCTTTAAAATTCTCAAGAGATTAACCAGAAAATGAAACATTTGGCCTTTTCATTGCTTCTTCCCCTTTTTCCTTTCATTTTTTTTTTCAGTGGAAAAAAAAAAAGTTGAAACCATTGGAAATCATTGACAAAAGGGAAGAGACTTCTGCTTCTCAGCTACAACACAAGATTTGTTTTGCATCTTCACTCTTTACCTTCTTACTCCTGGAATTTAGAAGAAGGGGGAAACTTCTTGCGAAGATTCAGGAAAAAAGCTGAATTCCAGAGATCCTCGTGCTCTAAAGAAGTTGCCAAAACTTACTGATACTTGAAGACTAGATAGTAGCATTGGAACCAGATCAGTGGTGGAAATAGCCAAGAACTGATTTTAACTTAAGTGCGTTTGATGGCATTTTTACCTTTTTGTGTTCACTTTCATGCTTTCAGGGTCCAATAACAGGCTGAAATGTTTCCCTTGGGTTTATGACTCTCAATCATTTGGTTGAGCTGGAGATGGGGAGGAGAGAGGCTAACGGAGACAATAATATTCTTCTGGGGACAGCAGTGAAGCCACGGGATCAGCCATGCCGCGTAACTGGGAAAGAGAAAGTGCAATTTCAGAATAAGCTTTCCCTGAGTGACTTTCCGTCATGACAAAGTCAGACAATTATGGACCTGTTAGCAGATGCTCAGCCAGCAGGGGGGATGCACTCATAACCAATGGGATCTGCTCCGAATGCTGGCAGTCACCTGCCCACAGTTTATTCAGATGGTTGGGGGCTACCAGCTTGGGAATGAGGTCTCTTTGCACACCCCAGACCTATAGAGAGAAAACACATAATATCAAGGTTGTGTGTAGCTCAAAGTGCTTCAGAGGTGCTCTTTAAGGGGCCTCCAAGCTCTTGCAAATCAAATGCACCTAAATACCGAACAGATTTCAGCCTAATTCCAGAGGTAACACCACCTACTCACATGCCAGAGCAGGGAGCAGACGGTTTGTTAATTAACGTGTCTCCCTCACGAATATTACACTTCCCGAGGAGGAATCTGGTGCTCCAGCAAAAGACTGCTGAACGCGAGCCAAGCTCAGCTGAGCCGAGAGGCGGCTTCGGATCTGCTGCGACCCCGCTGGCGGGGCCGGTGCTAACGCCAGCCCCTGTTTGGACACCCACTGGGTGAGGCGGTGGGTGCTGCCCAGGGGACCCCTCCAAAACACACATGCAGCTCACAGCGGCATCACAAGGGACACAGGACAGGTGGTGGCAGGGACAATGGGGAAAAAGAGCAGTAAACCACAGGACATTTTTGCTCCTGAATTTCTGTGACACTTGACAGTACCCGTGGCGTGACCTTTTTTAACCCACACCCAAATCCTTCCCTGCTAAAACCTTCTCGGAGCGTCTTTGGTCAGAAATACCCTGTCGGTGCTTGCCTTATTTTCTGCCATAAGCAGCTGCCCCGGGGGGTTGCCAACAGTCCCATCCAGCAACATCAATGACCCATCCCAAGGATCCCAAGGCTCTCCCATGACAAGGTGTTGCCGCAGTCTCCATTTTTTTCCACTGGCAGCCTCCGTTGATGTTGCCCCACATGACTGAGTTGGGAGAGACCAAAACAGCCCCACCAAGATGTATCTAGTGTTCTCAGAAAGCAGCAAGTTGCCCCAGTGTCCTCCCCACCACAGCATCCCCACTCCAGCACACCTCAGGGCCTGATCCTCCAAAACCCACGTAGCACTTAAATCCTGTTAGTCCTGTGTACGGTTAAGATATTTCAATAGTAATTGCACTCCTAAACCCCTCCAAGATTCTGACTTTACTAGGTGTAATTGAACTGGACAGGGAAAGGCAGGTCTGACCACATCAAAAGTGTTCCTGCTTTTAACCAAAGTGCTGGAACTGCTGCACCGGGGTCAAGGGACTCATCACTTTGGATGCCTTCAACCTCAGCTGCCATGCTGACAGTGCTGGAAGGCAACCTACCAACAGTCCCATCAACAACCACCAGCAATCAGTAGTCCCATCACAGCCTCATTTGGAAGAAGCTTCCAGAGGTACCAAATGGACAATCTTGGACTGCAACACATGCTCCAGAGGAAGATATTGTGTCAGGATGTTGCAAAGGCGTCATCTGCCAAGCCATGTAGCCCTCAGCATAGGCTGCAGCCCCTGTCCTACCAGTAGAACACATTCCATGGGCTTTGCCACTCACACCTAACCCTGTAGGAGGTTAGCAGGTGTGCCACAGAGGAAACAGGGACCACACAAGTCCTTTGACCCAACAATCCTTAGGTCACCTACCGTGAGAGATGGTAGCACTCCAAAAGGCAGAAAGGCAATAGAAGCATAATGGAAGGCGAGCAGGATGGACCAGGGTTGCAGAACAAATTAACTTTTCCATTTTCCTTCCAGGTCAGCTCAAAGGAAGCTGGTAACCCTGTCAAAAGCCAACAGAGCAGCTCTGTCCCCGAGGCTGACCATGGCAAGGGAGCAAGCATGGTCTCACCTCCATCACTGGCCAAGCCAAACTCAATCCTGCCCAGCTCTCGCTCTTAGGAGATCAAATTCAAGGGCTTTGTGCAAGCTCTTCCCACAGCCTGGCTGTTGGCATTTGGCCCATGACAAACAACCGTCGCAGTAGCAGACTCCAAGCTGAGCCTGGATCCCACAGCAACCTTCAAAGCCACTTCCAAGAAAATACACAGCCCGTGTTACTGCCCTGTGGGATGGGTAGAGACTTCAGAGACCTGCTCCATAGCCCTTTCTGGACAATTGCCCTTTAAATTTAACTCCTAATAGAAGATTGCAGGAAATCTACTTGGCAGAGAAAAAAAAAAAACAAAAAACTAAAAACAAAAGACAACACCCCAGAAAGCTCACTCAATCTTCATTAGCATTTCCAGCACCGTACAAATGACCTCCCCAGCCTCTGGAAACTCTGCGCTTCCCCAGCCAAAACCCTTCTTTGCAAGTCATTCGAGCTCTTACCTCAGAAAACTCCTTTCCTGCCTGCACACACAGGGAAGCAACTGTACTCTGACTTTATTACAGCCGCACACGTGCTGTTGCCATGGAAATGGCCACGATGCTACCGGGATGACTGCAGCACGGCTGGGCACAGGCAGGGACCATGGCCAGGCTCCCCGAGGTGGTGTTGCTGGAGAACCCCCCTTGGCCAAGTCACTAAATGAAACCCCAACCAGCAACAGTAAAACCCTTCCAGATGGGGGGGTGCGAGAGGGAGACCACTGGAGACCACCTGACATTTATCTTGGTAGCAATGCAGCTCCTGACATGTCATTATTAATGTGTCTGTTTAATCGGTTCCACTGAAAAGTCATTAATAACCCTTAGGTAAGCTAAGTGACCAGCAGCCTCCAATATTTCTTGTTCTTCAGATGACTGGCCAAACTGTCGAAGAGACCAAGTCCTTGAGAAAAGTTAAGTCAGCCACGTGAAGGTGTGATACCAGCCACCACAAGGAAATAGAGGAGTCCTTGCCAGTGAAGAACAAGACATCTCCCACCCGACACTTCCTTCTCCTCAGTCTTGAACCTGCAAGGTGAAAGAGCAGGAAGGAATGTAAGGGTCTGACTGCCCTCACCATCCCAATGGAGTGGGCTCTGCCTGGATCTTGATCCACAGGGTGTAGAGCAACCCCTCAGGAAAGTTAACAGCAGCCTTGGTGATGGGAGCATTTCCACAGAACCAGAAGGATAAGCTTAAATTGTGATAAAAAAGGAGGCTATACATTCCTGGAGAAGAAGCCATCCTCTCTTAAGCATGATGGACTGGAAACCATCTATGCTGGGGAAGCAGCACTTAAACCACAGCTTGACAAGGGCTGCTTGCTGGGTAAGGATAGGTGTACACATGCCTCAAATTCTTTCAACCCTGTCGCATCCCTCCTGGTCGCTGTTGGAAACAGGAGATACTTACAGTTGGACCCACAATGCCTGTACTTATCTCCTCCTTCAAGCTTGTACTCAAGCCCTGTGCGTGGCAGGATAAGACAAGAGAAGCCCAAATCCAAGTCCTGAGCCATGCCTAATGGGACCACGCACCATCCTGCACCAACCTGCCCTAGGATGCAGGATGGAGGATGCCTGCCCTGGAGATGAACATCAGCAAGGGCTTTGTAAACACAGAGAGATGCAGAGACAAACAAGGAAGGAAAATGATCCTCTAAGGCACAAGGAAGGAAGGAAAGACATCACAGCACCAACCTGCCCACTGATGTCCAACCGCTCCCCCACCGCGGCGTGCACAGGGAGTGTCGGCGCTTCAAACCCCTCACCCTCGAGCAGTGATGCAAATGCCTAGAGGTGCAGCTGGCGCCACATCACCCAGGTTTGTCTCTTCGTCTGGGCAGAAACACTTCAGCATCCTCCCATCCTGGAGCCAGCATGAGTTATCTTCCAGGCTGGGGTTTGGCAGGTAGGAGCCGTGGCGAAGGGAGATCCCACATCAAGCGCATGCCTCCCTGCGGGGCTCCCAGACTGCACGGCTGAGCACCCCACTTGCAGTTACACATCTCTCAGTGTCTTTGGCCCTTTCATCATCCCAGACGTGCAATACCAAGCAAACCTGGCAACAACTTCTCATTTACCCTCAGAAGAGTTGAAAGAACCTGGCCAATATTTATAGCAGCAAATCAAGCTAGGAGCGCACCGGCTGCTTTGAGAAAAATAGCTGAGGCTTTTCTGAGCCCAAGATTATTTATTATTCATCAAATTGGATTTCACCTTTCCCTTTTGATTTTATGTGTGTTTTTTTACCTAAATTACGGACTTTATGTTGAATTTTACTTAAGGATTAAAAAGGAGGACGCAGAAAGGAAAAACAGGAGAAAGGGGAAAGAAGGATATAAAAAACACCCCAATATTTTGTAAAAACAAGAAAATTTTCAGCCAATGACATGTACTCTCACAGAAGCCTGCAGAGGAGAAGGCATCAACAAAAGGCACAATACACTTTTTATTAACTACTTCTTATGAATTACTCAAACGGATCAAGACCCCAGCTTATACCAACACCTCCACCAGAACCAAACCAAAGGAACTGATAGAAAATGATCCCAAATTGGCTGTGGGAACGAGTTTCCCTGCAGACCAGGAGGATCCTCCGGGAGGTCTGGAGTGGGGCAGGAGGTGCTCAGCTGATGCCAGGCTCTGCTTGGAGCACCTTGCTCCTCCATCAGCCACCCAGAGCACGTCTGACAATGCCAGCTGACCACAGGGCTGTGAGAAAAGGACAGGATCTGCAACTGAATTACCACATCTGTTTTCTTCAGGGTTTGACCAGGAGTCACAGCAAGAGAAGGCTTTGAGCATGGTCTGGACCTGGGCAGATAAAAGCAATGTTATTTGTGTCCATTTGCTTAAATTAGCCAGAGAGAAAAGTGCACAACACATCAATCCAGAAAAATAAACACTGCACTGTAGAGGCTTACCCAGATTTCCTGGGAGATGCTCTTCTTCATTTGTCATCACCTGTGGGGCCTGGAGAAGCCCACAACTGCTGGGGTGTGATGAGAAACACAGCACACGCAGTTCTGGTAACGTGGTTTAGCCAAGCCAGGATTCTCTGCAGAGGCCACAGGTAAGTAGGAGCAACCAAAGATGAGAGTTGGCCCATCAGACCCTGCTGAGGCATCACCTGCTCAGTGAGGTGTGACCAGTTTTCTTCACTAAAGGTTGCCCAGCTATTGGTTTCCTGAGCATTCCTGGCATCATTTTTCTGGCTTTACCTGATTGTCACATGAGAGGTATCCAAACACATCCCTCACTCTGAGCCACAGTGGCCCACCGATGGGTTGTACCAGCTGATGGACAACAAAGACCACAAGATTAAGCATGGCCCCACACAAAGCCTCCTGCAAACACCATCTCCTGCGCTTTGCACAGGTCTGCCACCAGCCCACCTGTTCCTTAGGTGTGATGGGACCCATGGGAACACCACTAGCTGCAGGGACAACATGCAACTCATTCTGCAAGGCCACGAAGCAGCTTTATGTCCAGCCAGGACACAAACCCAAGGAAAGAAAAGGCTCAGGAAAACAGAAAACCAGTGTTGTGGTTCAGAGGAAAGGAGGCACGAAAGTCTTTCCAGCACAACAGTCCTGTAAATGGTTGCAAAGATACTGTGTAGAGTCAAAAATTTCACTGCCGTCTTTTCTGCGCACACGTGTTTTGCATTTGGACACCTCACCAGAGCTGATAACCTTGGAAGGGGCCTCCCAAGCCACCTGGCACCAAGCCCAGCTCAATTCCATGGAGGCACCTGATCTCCCCTCTGGCGCGGGAAACCTGCTGGGCAGCCAGCTGGGACTTCACTGCTCACTCTGTGCAACGGGGAAGGGAAGGAAAAGGGTTAAATCCTGTGCAGACCCACTTTCGTTTAGATGCAGGGGCTAGTTTTGACTGACTTCAGGGATTTCAACTGAGTTATTAAACTGGTACAGGTAGATGCGGATGGATTATAGCAGTCTTGCTTAGACTGCCAGGGAATTAACTTCAGATGAATTGATGTAAAGCTTTTTAAGAACAATTTCATATAATAGAATCATAGAATCATTTATGTTGGAAGAGACCCTCAGGATCATCGAGTCCAACCATAACCTAACTCTAGCACTAAATCATGTCCCTAAGAACCATGTCTAAATGCCTTGTAAACATCTCCAGGAGTGGTGACTCCATCACTTCCCTGGGCATCCATGCAGCCCAAGAGTGAGCAATAGCAAGAAGAGGAAAACACCCTTAATTGTATAGCTAAACCACATAAAATTTCTCACTAGATATACACAAGGAGTGTTCAGTGGGAAAAAGTCAAAGGGATCCTGATAAGAGGAGTGGCCACCACAGGCTACAGCTCTCCTCTACCACCCAAAAGCCACAGTTCACCAAAAGCCCTTGAGCAGTTCACACCTTGGGGAAAGCAGAGATACCCTGGGAGGAGCTGGAGCCCAGATTCAGCATCTCCCCCTCCAGCAGAAAAGGGAAATCTGGCACTGGCCTGTGCAGACAGGAGGGTTTCGGGAGGCTGGCGGCAGGGTCTGTGCTGCCACATCAGAGGTGAACACACCACATACCAGGAATGCAGCTGGTTCACTGTTAAATCCTGTGCACTGGATGCAGAGGCTGGGGCAGCTGCTTTGTCCAGGGCAGTGGAATGTTTGATGCAGCCTCCAACACGCTCTAATCAAGCCACCGCTTCACCCTGGGGACAAGAAACCTGCTGCTCCCCAAGGGCCAGCCCTTGTGACAGGGTCATCCACCAAGCAGATGGTGACTCTCTGGGGTACCTACCACCTTCCATTGCAGATTAGTCCAGCGCCCAGCACAGAGAGGAGGATGAGCTTCATAGCAAGTACAACCTGTTGCCACAGCTGGCTCACAGAGGGACAAACAGGCTCTCCTATCTATGCCCTGGTTTCTTGTCTCCTTCCATCCCACCACAGGCTTCTCACGGAACACAAGACATTTCTGTGCTGCCCAACATATGAACCCCCAAGGGAAGAAAAACTTCTCATCTATCTGGCCTGAAGCTTTCTGTTAGCAGCCACCTAGGAAACCTTAATGATGGAAGTCTACTGGTCAACAAGCCCCTCGCCGTGGGCTGTCTTGCTCTTTCCTGCCTGTTCAGGAATCTGTCAGCAGCAACGGACCTCACACCTGAGCTCCTTCCTCTCCTCGCTGGCAGGAGGAAAGGGGAGCCAGCAGTGCCTTTGGATGAAGGAAAAGGAGGGGACTGAGCCCAACAGATGTCCCTATCAGTAAACCATGGCTTAGCTTGAGGAGAGGACATTAAATAAATACTGGGCCAAGAACCATGTTCATGCTTTTAAAGAGATTCCAGCCAAGGCCACAGCATGAACTTACCCCTGGGCTCTGCAGTGGCACTGCACAGGGGCCTCGCCAGCCCACTGAAACCAACAGACATGCTGGCTCTGCCGGTGGTACCACAGCTACAGTCCCCTTGTCACTTCCTCAGCTGTCGATTTCTCCAAACACCTTGTATGCCACTGGATCCATTTCACATCAGTCTTCGAGATGGGGAGAAGCTTTTGCAGCATCTGCCAGGGATCTACCAACAGGCAGCACCTCTCCCAAAGCCTGGGAGCACAAGATGGGGCGCAGGGCACCTTGCTGCAGGACGAGGGGCAGCTACCCCACAGCTCTCTGAGCAAGCTCAGGCAGCGCTGGGATGGATTAAGGAAAATGGCTTTAGTTGACCTTCATTTAACTTTCTGCTGTTCCTTTCCCATCACTGTAAATTAGCAAGGTATTTGCATCTAAAAGGCAGGCAAGCCAATCCACAAAAGGACAGGACAGCATGCACTTGCAGAAAGGGGCAAAGGGGCTTTTCCTTTAAAACAGGAAAAAAAAAAAAAGACCAGCTTTCCTGACTACCGGGGCCAGGCCAGAAAGCCCAAATAACATGGGTACCTGTAGAACACGCTGCTGGCTTTCCCTTCCAGAGCCATGGTGGAGCTCAGCACAGTCCTGGCAAGATGACCATGCATGGTTCAAGAGCTGCCTCCCAACTTCAAGAGGTGGGAGAGAGGGAAGGAAAACAGCCCCAAATCACCCTGCCAATTTTCATTGCTATTAAATATAATAATCTCTGCTCTCTTTCATCTTTGCTTCTCCTCTGAGAGCTGGCAACAAAGGCAGCACACAGTAAGGAGAGGCAGGAGGGCCGGTAATTGCAGCAAGGAATGCGACCTCCGGAACGCAGCGCCGAGCCACGGGGCTGGAGCGCAGGGAATCCCGCCAGCCGTGGGGAACAACGGGCCCGTCACTACTGGGGGTGGGAAAGGGAACAGACACAGAGGCTTGTTTGACTTTGTTTCTTGAGGCAAAGCAAGAGACTGATTCCCAGCGCAGGGAACAACTCAGTGACAATCCCAAGCTCTAGACCCTGCTCAACCAAGTTTTGCTATGTTAAAATGTCACTTTCTAGGTGGGCAGCAAGGCTGGATCTGGGCAGGCAACTGGTTGAGGCAACAAATTGCCAGAGGTGGCAAAATGACCCCAGGTGTGCTGTGAGCTGGGGCCACAGCAGAGCTGGTTGCTGTGGCCGTGCCCTCACCCACAGCTGGGAACAACAAACCCATCACCAGGTCAGAGAACATCACGCTTCCCAGCCAGCTGCTGCCTACTGCAGCATCAGGGAGGTAACTCCAAGCAGAAGGTACCTAATTCATTACCCAGTAGCTGCAAGGGGCAATTTATCCCAGCTCCAGCTGCCTGGTTTATCCACAGCTCTTCTCCCCTCCCAGGGCCACCCCTGCAGCCCCCCAGTCCCCGCTCCAGCTCTGGGCATCCTCAAAGCACCTATTCCACAGGTATCCACTTTCCAGACTGTTGGACCCCGACTAACAGCTGTGCTTTGACTTGAGGGAACAGACAATCACAACAGGAAAACCATAGCAGCAGTGAGAGGGGAAATCAGCACTTTCTCTTACTCCGATCCACTGTTTGCAGAAGGCACCTCTGCCCATATCCCCAGCCGCTGTCAAAGGCAGGCACTACATCAACTGGCTCAGAAGCTGGTTCTTCTTTGGTTCCTCTAAGAAAGTGATTTCAGTGCTGAGGTACTAATGCCTGGAGCCAGCAGAGCATGGGTAACACCTGGCTCTTGGTGCACACCAGATTGTGACCATATCTGAGCCAGGCTGAAGGTCGAGGTCCCTTGTCCAGCTTGCAGGGGCACAGAGAGAGAAGGCAAAGCCGGGGTGCTGCTGTGCTGCACCTCAGACATTTCTGGTGATCTCCCTGGTGGCTGGATCAGCTGAGCCTGCTCACTGCTGCCTCCTGACACACAGAATGTGATTTTTTGCCAGTCTCCTGGTACAGACAGAAGGCAGCAGGCCAGTTTGGGGTGTGGGGCCCTAGAAGCAAAGGAACACATGGCACCTTGCCAGGCAAAAACCTGAGCTGTTGCAGGTGTGTTAGTAAACGACAGTCTGGACAGTCCTGGCATAGACAAGGGAGAGCTTTGTACCACTTTGTGCAGGGTGCTGCACAGGGTCTGCAACAGACCTGCCCTCTAAAACTGAGATGAAGCAGCCCCATGGACTGCTGCAGTCTCCAGAGCAAACCAAGCCTGCTCAATGCCAACACAGCCTCAGTTAAAGGCATCTAAAGAATCTTCAGTGTTCTCAGCAGCACGTAGCCCACCTGGGCTGCCCAATTTAGAAGGCTGATTCCATGGCCCACTCTTATCCCTGGCCCTGCCTCACTGCATCGCCTGCAGGTACTCAGACAAAAAATTCTGCTTTTACCCTCCACCACCTGGGACGCTGTCAAGGCAATTTCACAGACAAAACAGCCCTTTGTGCTCAGATGAGCTCCTCTGCCCACCTCCAGCAAAGACGCTCGGCTGATGGGCAAGGCCGTGCTAGCAGGCAGGTTTTCACATTCTTCTCCAGCACACCTTACTCCAGACACTTTGCAGCAAATGTTCCTTTTTAAGATCTATTGATTTCATAAATAATAGAGTAAAAGAAAGAAACACATCAGACAAATACACAGGTCAAATAATCTCTCCCTTAGGAAACAAACAGGAGCTACAAAAAAATAGCCCAGCAGGTTCACATTGATCTTTAAGCAAAAGATCAAGTGACATTAAAGTTACTTGATAATCAACAGCACATAGGTATGGCCATATCCAAACCGGTCACCTTGAGATGTCTTGATCCACAAACCTGCAGCTTGAAGTCTGCCCTTCTCACTCCTGAGCTGTGGAAGCACCTGTAGTATTTTGTCACATCACCATACTGAATACCAACAGCTCCATGGCAAGGCAGACGTACGTCCTCAAATCACTCCTCTCTATCACACCGGCAGGATTTTAGTCTCTGCTGCTGGGGCATCAACTCAACAGCTTTTGTTCCAGTACACCCTGTCACCCCATGGTTCTGCTTTAGCCGGCACTTGCCAGCTGTGCCACTACTGCTGCGGAGCACAACGCGGAGGTTCCTGGTGAGCAGGAGGGATTCAGAGAACCTTTCCTGGGGAGCACTGGCACTGAGAACGGAGTCAGGCCCTGCCAGTTCCACCCGCGCTCGCAGATCTGACACCTGGGGTGAGTCCTTTCCAGGTGAATGCTGTCATTTCCATTCCAGCCCTTTGCCTCACTCCATCTCCACATAAGGAACCACCACCCCGTTAATGGCCACCTCACCTGCAGCCCAAAGCAGACAGTGGCAGAAACAAAGAAACAAGCAGAGGGGCAGCTTGTTACAGCATTACTTTGTAAAGCTTCTCCACATTTAGTGCCATCTTTCCCTATGACCAACGGCAGAGCCCAAACACCATCTTTACCTCATTGCATTGACCAAGTTTCAAGCTGCTTTGGGGAAGGGTTTCTTCAACTCTACTGCCATCACAGGTGGACACAAGGTGGGGTGAAACACTGCAGAGGCAAAGCTGCAAAACCAAAGCCTGCCCTCACACTCCCAGGGTCTCTCCATGGATCTGTGATTAGACCAGATGAAACTTGCAACCATACCAGCTTGTGGGTTATCAGCTCCTCACAGCCACATGTCATGTCCTGCTGCTCCAGCCACATTTAGTGCAGGAAAACAGAGCACTCAGCAGCGTCTGCAATAACACAGCTACCTCTGTCTTTGATGTACTGACCAACGGCCACAGGGGACAAGTGCCAAAAGCCAGGATCTTCATCCCTAACTCCTGAAGAAAGCTCTTAATGAGCCCAAAACGCAACGAGAAGCTTCTCCAGCCACATACCTGCAATCAGAAGGCACTGATGTAGAAAGCAACACGTACTGCCCCCCTGACAAACAGAACAATGTCCTCTGATGCAACCACAGAATCTGAGCAATTGGAAGGTACAAGGGAAAAAGAAAACAAACAAACAAACAAAAAACAAACACCAAAACAAACAGTCCTAGGTTTTCACAGGATGAAAACCATCTTGGTTAACTCTGGTTAGCACAAGGCACCTACCGCGCCATACAGACCAAGCATAGCAGCAGGCAGGCAGAGCCTTTCTTGCTGTTACAGCAGCTACCCATGGCAGAGTGGATTCACAGAAGGGGAAGAAGCAATGACACCTCTCCCCCAGCCCACATCACATTGCAAGGAGGTTCTCCTCCTGGGAGGATCTCATGGTGCCCAGCACACCCCCAAGCCGGGGTGGCCCATAAGATCTGCCCATTGCAGCTGAGCAGCGAAGTTCTGCCTGCAGCTGGGAGATCTGCTTGGCTCCAGCCTTCAGCGGGGCTGTGCAAACGTGATGATGGAAACACTGCTGAGAAGAGGGAAGTGAGGCCATGCAGGAGCTCTATCCAGGCAGCTACTTATCTTAACTCATTCAGTCACCAGCTGAAAAAGCAGCTACCACCAATGGCACGTGCTCCATGCACCCACAAGCTCCTGGAGTAAGCAGGTTCAGCCTTTGTAGCACTGCTCACTAGGCATTTGCAGTAAAATCGTGTCACACGGATCATCACCGTATTCTCAGCTTGACTGGTATCCAGAAGGCAGCAGAGAGTCGTTAGCTGTATGGAAGATGCCTGCAGGGAGCCGAAACAGCAAAGGAGAACTGAGGTGACAGGTTTTTGGCACTGGGTCACAGCGCTGATTCAGCCTCGCTGCTTTGTGACAAGACGGTGTTTCCAGCTGTATTGCGTTATCAGGGAGGAAGGACTGGAGAGCTGGAACGAACATAAAGAAATGTAAGGGTGGTCACTGGGGAAAGACTTCCTTGCAGATGGCAAATTCATGGCCCCAGGCAGTGGTCACCTGGCCTGTCTCAGCTGCAGCTGAGCAATGAGTTACATCTGCCAGAACATCCCCAGTGGTTCACGACGCTCATCCCCCATCAGCAGCCACCCCACAGCACCCTCTCCCAACACGCTGACGTGAGCCTGTACACCTGATCTTTGCTCGGAAGGGATACCAGGTAACTTCACACTCCACCTGAAGCCCCCGGTGATGGCTGTTGTTAGTGGGGAACATCAGACAGGCACTCAGCACACAGCCTCAGCAGCACTGGCAGCTGTGCCACAAGGAGAAGGTAAAGGCTGCTCTGGAAACCAGCCCACCTCTCTCTTCCCTGTCATGCTATGTACAGATCTCTAAGGAGCTCCTCATCCAAAGAACCTGTAGCTCCAAAGAAGATGCCATTTAGATGCAACACCCCTGACAAGAAGAACAGAGTATTGAAGAGTGACGTTTGCCTGCGACGGCAGTTCTGTGACAGAGCTAGAAATAGATCCCAGCTTTCGACAAGATGCACAGAAAGCTTCCCAGAGCAGCTAAATCCAGGTTAAATATGCAGACAAGCATCAATAAGAGCATCTTCTTTCCCACCACATTCCCTTCCCAAAAACTACAGCCGATCAGGTCATGCCATTTGAGAAGCACTTGGAGACCAACTTTACTAAAAGCAAGAGAAGAAATGCAGTCCCGCTCTCACATCACAAATGACAAACCTTTGCAAAACAATTCACTTCCCTCCCTTCCCACTCACTTGTGTTTCAAAAAACCCCCATTTTGTTCAAAAGCAGCTCTTTAAAGATGTTATATAATAAGTGATTTGTACCACGAGGCTGGCTAGTTTTAGCCCAGCCACTCAGATCATAGTTGGATTTTATTTCCTTGTCCTCTAGCAGACTCACGTCCAGTGACGACCCTGCCCGCAGAGGATGCTCCTGGCCAGAAGAGTCAATGCAATGCCACAGTGCTCTGGTGGTTTTGCCTATTTAGTTATGAGCTCAGCTGTGGTATCTGTCCAATTCCAGCTCCCAGACAGGAAGGAAAGTGGGCAGCGCTTGAAGATTCTTACTTTTTCACAGATCACGGTTATGTTTAATGTGCTCCATACTCACAGCAGCCAAAAAGCCATTTGCAGCAGCGCCGGGCTCCCCCGGGGCTAATTTCGGCACAAAGAACTGTTGCTAAAAGTTTAGTGAGGTCATACATCTGGCAAATGTAATGGCAACAAATTAAACTACTTTTTTAAGAACTTGGCTTCAAGCTGCCTTGGAGATCCAAAACAAAATCCTTAACTCTTTGTAGCCTCCCTGTGCAGAGTTCACCACGAGCGGCTCTCAAGGCAGGGTCTATCTCACACGGTGTAGAAGCAATGTCAGCCCAAGTAGAAACACTGTGCTCCTCCTCACTCAGCTGTTCCACCGCTCCCTGAGTTAATAGCTTCGCAAATCAGTCGCTGCCAATGTTCCCAAGTCAAAAAACCAATTACGTGTGTAAAAGGAAAAGTGGATTTAACTCCCTCCGGAGGCTACTCTCACCTCAGCACTCAAAAACATGGTGCTTAGTGGACAGAGTTAAGCCCAGAGCCTCAGGACAGGACAGGCAATAGGATTTGGGCTCCTCAGATGTGTTTTTGAGGTTACTGCTCAGTGTTTAAGCACAAGGATTATAATTTAAATCTTGTATTTTCCACACCTCGCCTGTCTCAGGCAATAGCCACCCTTTAGAAGTGCTGGTACACTTTTTTATATCCTACTCCAGGTAAGAGGTTGTAAGGAGAAGACATGAAGAGAGTAAGTTGCTGAGATTTGGGACAAGGAAACAATTGAGATAGGAAGTACTATCAGAAGAAACTCCCTTCAGATTACTATTATTCCCACCTTAATCATACAGAAGTTGTTAGATTCCTTCTCCTCCTAACTCCCCACCCGGCCTGGGTTACCTCTACGACAACGTGCTGTATTGATCAAATGCACGCTTTGAACAAGTCCAGTCCAGAAAAGCAGCTTTTCCTACATGCCACTGGCTTGCCCTTCAGCACCTGAGCATCTCATCTGTTTTAGAAGCACAATTAAATCTTCCAAATGGATTCACTCAGAATATCTGAAAAGAAAAAGTGTCTGTACCAAATGTGTCCAAGTCATTTGTATTGCCATTCTCCCTAAAATATTATATACAAATTACTTCTGTGGTCTCTAAGACATTAGAAATCACACATTAAAAGGAAGCAAAGGCTGTTTCTAAAGCAAAACTTAAAACTAATGAATGTTGTAATAGCTTAAGTTTTCTTCTCCCCTCCACATCCCCACCCCACAGGTCACTGAGGATCAAGCTGATAAAGTAGGCTCTTGCAATTCATTTTTGTCATTGTTTCAGTGGTAGCAGATCAGGAACAGCTTCCAGCAGCAAACCAGCCAGACGTACCTTTGAGTACCCTCCTCCCCACCCGTACCACAATATAAGTTCATTTCAATGAAAATGATGTCAGTCTCTCAGCAGAAAGCCACTGAAAGCTTATAGCAAGAGCACAGAACAATATCACTGAATTGATTCCATTAGTGTAATCTGAGAGAAAATAATGATTTATCAGCCTTGGAGCTTGGGAGCAGAAAACAGTCTGTGGCAGAGCAGAGAGAAACTGGGATTTATAATCAACCCAATAAGCATGGAAATGAGAAAGCTCTCAGCCTCCCACAAATGGAAGAGTGAAATATTGTGATAATACCAACAAGGGGTTTTTAGCGATGTAGAAAGTACCAGGTGAGGAGGAGACCAGAAGCCTCCTGGTGATGGCAGTGGAACACCAACAGCTCCATCCAGACGGGATGAGGAGTATTAACACTATCACAATACCATATCAGCAGACACAGCCTGCAACACAAACAGGTGCAAATCCCCCCTCCCTGACAACCCAAAAACACATGGGCTGGCCTTAAGTTCTGCTAAGCCCTGTGTGAAATAAAGATGCCAGCGAGGCCTCAGGCAAGCGTTTTCAGGCATGTCCGCAGCACATCTGGAGCGGGGCCCTGGAAGCTGTTGGAGGTTGCAGGCAATTGCAGTGGCAGGAGGAACCCCGGGGGCAGGGACTGAGGCAGCCCCCCCTGCTTGAAGAGGCCAGACAGTGGTGAGGGGGTTTCATTAACCCTGAGGTGCTCGAGCGAGTTCCCACAGCTCATTTCTCCAGGAATGTGGGTAATAGTTTATTGCAAGAAAGGAGACCTCCAGTGTGCAGAAGAGGTGTTGGAGAACAGGATCTCCCAGACGCCCAAATTCTTGTGCGGCTACATATTGAACACCTGCTAAAGCCCTGAAAGAGTCAGGAGGCGCGATGAGGGGAGCAGGGCGAGAGAGTAGCTGTGAGTTATAAACTGTTCAACTGTGAAAACAGCTGCAAAATGACTGAAAATTAAAGGCAGTCTGGTGCGACAAGAGGGAAGTTCCACGATGGAGAAAACATTCTACCATTTGGTTGCCTTTCCTCTCCCTCTACCCTGCCTTTAATTTAAGAAGCAGACAAAGACAAAGCAAAATCCACTTGGAATCCACGCCACATCTGACCTGCCAGGGCCTCTCTTCCAGCCTCACGCAATTGTTTTTCATACATTGCACAAAGGAGCAGGTTAAACCCCACCATTGGATTTGATCCCCTCTGCACAAACACCATTTCAGGGTCAGAACTGCTCTTTGTCAGAGCTGCCGGGCACCATCCGGGACTCGGGTGACACAGACACTTCTCCAGGGGCTGGCTGCACTGGGACATCACCTGCTCACTATGAGAAGGGAGGCGACCTCTCACTGCCCAGAATATCCTGGGAGCTCTTTGCTTGTCACCAACAGCCAGCACAAACCTCAGCAACCAGCCTAATGCAGCCTGTGCCAGACATCTGGCAAGTCCAAGATGCTTAAAGTTTTAAAACTAACTCAGCAGCTCCAAAGATGGGAGAGATTCAGCTTTCCTAGTTAGTACTCAAACCACACACGGGCTGCTATATCTCTGGAAAACACAGGAGATTACAATCGTTATCCACACTTACAAATAAAATACTCCTTTTATTTTAGTAAAGTAACAAAGCTTATATACAGATACAATAACTGTACATTCCAATTGAAAAATAGATTGCGCTCAAAATCGTTAAAGACACACGGAGTCTCTTAGGAACACAACCTCAAACCTCCCAATGCCTTCAGCTCCTGTCTTCTCTCAGGAAATCAGCTCATTTTGTTCTGAATGATTTTCTGCTGATTCTCAAGACATTCCTTCAGCTTGTCTTCAGTGAGCGTCAGCCTCTGCTCCAGGATGGAAACCGTCTGCAAAACAAAGCGAAAGCTGCTGTTGAGCCACTCAAAGACAAGCTATGTTCTATACCCTTTGTGGGTAATAAAATGCTAAATCCACAGGAGTATTTGGAGGTATTTCAGGACTGTAACTCCAGTATCAGCATTTTAGCAGGGCTGAGCCCCACACGACTTCAGAGAGGAGCAACAGAGGCTGATGGGCACAAAGCCCTCCTGCCGACAACACCCAGCCCCTGATATGGCACTCAGCGCTTTCAGATTGAGCTCTGCATTTCCCTTCACAGACATGTTCTGTCCTTCCATGTTCTTGAGCCAACAGACTCTCTTCTGCTAACGACAGACAGAGGTTTTGAGCAGTTTTATGCAGCTTTTGCTTTGATTTTGCCTCTCTGCTTCCAGCTCTTTCCTCCCTTCCCTGAACAACATCAGTTTGCTGCAATTAAAACACGCAAAACTTGCTGGACAAGCATGATGACGAGCAAGAAAACCCTCCCAGCATAAGGCAGCGCAACAGGTGATGGAGGGAACTGAAGCCTAAAGTAGCATTATCTACCTCAACATTTGACTAAATATTTTTGTGTAATCCAGTTACCCCACAAAGGATTGCTCTATCTTTCACCTTGAGCTGAAGTCATCATGTACAGGATGCACAACAGGAAGAACATTTTAACCACACGGCAATAAAAGCCTCTGCTGAAAACCTTTTATTGATCACTCTGAGGTAATCAAGGGACCCAGCTATACAGAACTGCTTTCAGCTTCCAAAGACACCGGAATGGCTGATAATAGGCAGTGATGATTTAATGCTTTAATATCCATAAACTTATCAGCAACAATCAATAGCTTCATATTTTGAGCATTTTTACTGCATAAATAACATCCTCTGTTAAAAACAAAGGATGTTCAGAACCTCAGACTTTAATAAAGTAATTCAAATAAACTTGGACAACCGCTGTTTGTATAGGAGTTATACATAGAAAGCCTTTTAATAGCGCATTTCATAAGCGCATCTCTAAGTGCCTGACAAAAGAAAGCAGGTCTCATTATCCCCATTTTACAGCTGGGGAAACAACAGCACAAAGAGAGGAAATAGCTTGGCTAAGGCCACTTGAGACTAGGAAATGTCTCCCATAAAATGGTTTGGGGAATGAGACCAATGGTGGGGTGAGGGGGGAAAAAAAGAAAACAGACTAGTAAAAACACCACCAAGCACTATGGCAAAACCATCTTGCAAGATTGCATATCAAAGTCAGAAAAGGCTGTGCATCATAGCATTTACTGTAACGCACTCTTTTTTCCCCTTCCTAAGCAAAGCTTATTATTATTTATTATTAAAGCTTATTTCTTCTGCACGTGTACTGCTGACCTGTGACAAGGCAGACGTGCAATTCTGCTGCCTAATGCAGCATTGTCACAGCTGCATTAAGCTTCACCTGAAAGAAGAAAACCCTGCATCGCTTAAATATTCCAGTGGGCTACACAGGCTTTGTTTCAGTTTTTTCCTCCTCTTTTGCCACCCCTTTGAGGAACAAGAGCTGCAGTACACAGGGAAACAGAAGCAAAGTTGTGGAGCCAGCAGGAGCCCTTCCATGTGTTCAACAGAGAGAGGATTTCATCCTCTTCATCTTCAGCCACGCCACTGCCCAGTGGGTGTCTTACTGAGATCAGGAGTAAAGCTGCCCAGGGCCGAACACAGCAGGCTGAATGTCTACCGGGGGTTTACAGCAAAGACCTTACCCTGCAAGCAATCAGAGAATGAAAAGCAGTAGGGATCCTGGCTTTCCCATTTGAAAAAAGAACTAGTAACTCAAGACACAGCTAAAAGAAGAAATGAAACATTGCATCAAGTTTCTTTTAGAAAGATAGTCAACTGTCTGAATGTCCTGGTCACACTGTCCTGCTAGAAGCAAAGCCCCAGATTGCCTGTGGTTCCTGCACCCTATGATTTACTGCCACCGCCAGCCTGGCGATGCGAGTTAAGCGCCATTACACACAGCACCCTGAAACTAAGCACAAGTAAAGCAGATGTCAGAAAGTGTTGAATTTGTGAAAAAGCTGTAAGGAAAATGTTTATTGGAATGGAAACTGCATGTAAGTATAAGCATAAGGCTTGTAGTGAGTATTTTTTGGAAACTAGAAGTGGAAAAGTAGCAGTCAGAAATGAAATGCAGGAAGTCAAAGTAGGAACTGATGACTACAGTCCATTTAGACTTGGATATATGATGCCTGAAATACAGAGGGCACCTGACATTCTGGGAAGGTAAGGGAAAACACAAGTACTACCCAGCTGCTATATTGTAACTTACACATGAAAGTTCCTTTATAAGCAGCTGACAGAGTTTAACAGTATTTACACGTTGTTATTTATAAAGCAAGTCCTTGTTGGTAGGTAAATTAAACTGCAACCTATGCAACTGCTGCAAGTTTTTGCTATTACTTTTCAGAAGACATCAAACCAACAATTAAGCCAAGGAGGAGAACACCATTAGCCAGATTCAGTGAGGGTTCACCACAGCCAGTTTATGCTCCAGCCCTTTCTCCGTGGCAGGATCAGGGCTTCCTCTTGTCTCAGGGGCACAGTGCGTCTCCATTACACACCAGGGAGTTAAATGCTGGACAATTTATTAAAGTCTTGGCTCAGATTGGCAGAACAACAACTTAGGCTTAAATGAGAAGAAAGATCAACCTATTTATTTTTTTAAGGAGTATTTCTGACATTACAGTAAATATACTGCGCATTACTATGGACAGCAGAGCAGAATATGGGATTTTTCACACAAACCCAAAACTTATTTAAATCACTTCTACCAACACTTCCTGCAACATTTGTTTTCATTAATCTTCATAGATTTAGCCCAGAAAAGACCTGCTCTTCTCTCTGGAAACACTAATGAGAAATTACACAGAAGAAAAAAGTTGCCTCCTATTTACTTGTTAAGTTCTGGGGAACATTCAGCTCCATCCTCCCGCAGGACACCTACACTGGAGCACCCAGTACTCACACCTGCTTACACGACAAGCCTCCATGATGCTATTCCTCCATGTTATTTTTTCTCCCTCAACCCAAATAACTGTTATTTGTGATGCTTTTCCAATATGCTTTCCATCAGTATCTTCTCCTTAGTCGCTGTTAAACATTTCCCCTGTGTGATCAGTAACAGAGAACCACTGCCCTGAGGGCTGAGGCTTTTGCAGCAGCCTGGAGGGGCAATCAGTGGCAATCAGCCCTGCACTTTTGAGGAGGACAGATAAGGGGAACCAGGTGCTAACAGAATGCCAACAGAAACCAGTTCCACAACTGCCAAGGGAAACTTGAAAAGCAAAGCCCAGAGCAAGCAGAGTCCATCAGTTGCCCTCTGGAGCAGGGCTGGGAGTCCTGCGGAGAGACATCCACCTGGGCAGACACAGCTCATTAGCTACAGCGGCACTTAACGAGAAGTCCGGGGCAGGAGGACAGAGCAGTGCGAGGGGTCAGGCTCAACCCGCCAAGGGATGATGGCCCAGCAAGGAAAAAGGCGCAGCCCCTGCCCTGCAAGCAGCACACGGGTTTCTCGGTGTGCCACTCACACGGGCCTCGATTGAGTCAGCACACACAGCAGAGGGGATGTAACACTGCTCCGGTTGATACCAGCAACTGTGGGACTCCCAAAACCCATGTATTGATACAACAGTTACTCAGATCAGGGAGCAACAGCTTGGCTGAGCCTATGAGGCATATGATCCCGCACACTGACTGCACAGATATGTTTTGTCCATGTGCACATACAGTATTACACTTGCACTTCCATTCCCATCATCATTCCATAAAATGGAATCCCCCTCTCCATTGATCTTGAAGGAGGCAGAAGTAGTTTCCCAACTTTACTTAAATAAAAAGATTCTTAAAGGTTGCTCTACCAGTTCTTCTAAGCATACACTAAAAAAGATTTTGCAGGGCACAAAAATATCAAATAGTCCAAGACAAAACATTACTTCTACCTCTTCTGACTTTTCTTTCCCATCTGACACGTAATTTTATGAAGACGGCATTTTCAATTTATCAGAAAATGAACCTGCAAAAGAACATCCAACAGATGCAGAAGTTTATAAGTTTCTGTGCAGTTAGTTGCCCCAGTCCTGTGCTGGTATGAGATGAGGTTCAGGGATGACTTGCAAGAGGCACAATGAAGACTACAGATGATCATCAGATTTACAGAATAAGAATTGTCAAGCTTGACCTGGAGCTGCAGGCAGAGCTCTGCTCTCTGTAACAAGCAAGGCCAATGCTGGTTTGTTTTTGAAAAGCTGGAAGCCCTGCTACAACTTATTGTTTTCCCTAAAAATAGACTTTTCAGAGTGTATTTCAGTCCCAAACATGGCCCCAAAGTACAGTAAGTAAACCAAGTCAAATATGCTGCCTTAGCATCCAAGGGTCCCTCCTGGGCAAGTACTAACAAGTGTGTTCAGAGGTACCTACACAGCTCCAGGGTACGAATTCCTGATACCTGACCACAGACAGCATTGAGGAGACCCCCTGGCTCTGCACTGGGCAGTAAAAGCAGTCTTGCAAGAAAGGACAGTTGTTAACCTTCAAATGCACCAGTTAAAGTGAGTAATATTGATAAGAAGAGGCCCCAGTTATTGTATGGGCATCACTAAAATGGTACCTCCAACACTCACTAAGTACAGTCCTGAGCATATAGACAATCCTATGCAAAGACAGGAATGAGCAGATATCCAGGTAAAGCAAGCTTGGGAGCTCTTTCTCTAAACTAATGCAATAAGTGAAATAAACTACCACAGAAAGGGTTTGCAGCAGGGTAGCCCTGCCCACCTTATACAGAAAAAAAACCCAAAAATTAACTCCTTCCACCAACAAGTTTAAAATATCAAACTTCAGCAGCAAATCTGAAAGGCTCATGGGAAAACTTGTGCAGCAAAAGTCACCCTGAGGTTCAAGCATGAACCCATCTGGTGAGGAGCAGCCTTTCCTCCTGTTGTATTAAGTTTTGCCCTGACTTGCTGTCAGCGCCCTTCGATCTCAGCAACTGCATCCACAGAAACTCAGCAGACCCCCACGATTAGTAAGCACGCCTAAAGCAAGCCAGGCCTGCCCTCCTCCTGTGCAAGTCAGGTGTTAACACAGTTTTGAGATGGGACCTTGAACAGCTACTGACATTCAGTACGCTCTGAAGTGTTTTCAGCAAAAGCCGGCACTTCAGACTAACACAGGTAATAAGCCTCATATCTAAGAGTATAACAAGGTACGAAGCCTTCAGTTATTAACACTTCATGTAACAAACAAATGCATTCAAGGCTCTGCATGCTGCGACCAGCCTTACTTGAGTGGTCAGATTAAATACATAATTAAGGTGGCTTTTGTCTTTTTTTTTTAAATGTGAAATGATTTCTAAAGAACTGATAGCTCCTCATCTGCTCAAATTAAAACAAGATCTGCTACCCCAGCAACATTTTAAATAAGTTCTGCAGCTCCTCAACATCTCAATTGCTTTGAATGCAAACTTGAAGGTGAATTCTCACACACCTATTCTGATTCACAGAAAGAAGATAGCTCATGTAGCACTTTGGTCTTCCCCTCAGTCTTCCTTTTAATGCAACTTCATGAGTTCTCCCGGGTTTACTTCATAACATGCTTCAAATTCCACAAACTTTTGTATTTGTTACTACAAACCACTCAGCCCCAGTGTGGTCAGACAAGGATGTACCATCAGTGCAGCTGCACAGCTTTGTGTTCAGAAATGCCCCAAGCCCCCCTGACACCATTTTTGCACATTCATCCAGTGCCACTGCTGGGTCATGCGGATTAGGAATACGTGATGACACGTGTAGAAGTGCAAATGGGAGCATCAACCTGACCATGCCAGGATCCCCATGCAGAGCTCCAGAGCTGCTCCCAAGTTGTGCGGCTGAACAATTTTCATGTCTGTTCTCTAGTGCAGGGCACAAAAGGTCATGGCCCCACCAGCTCTCTTCAGCCAGATGACACATGCTACTCAACACTTGAAAAGTAAAGAATTTTTTATATTTAGCAGCCCAAAGCACTACAAGAAGGAAGTGGAGAGCTATAAAATTCAAACCCAGTATTGCTCAGGTAGCTGCTCCTTCTTATTGTGACCGTGAGGGTGGCAAGGCACTGGAACAGCTGCCCAGAGAAGCTGTAGATGCCTCATCCCTGGAGGTGCTCAAGGTCAGGTTGGATGGGGCTTCGAGCAACCTGGTCTAGTGGAAGGTGTCCCTGACCGTGGCAGGGAGATTGGAACTAGACGATCTTTGAGGTCCCTTCCAACTCAAAACATTCTATGATTCTGTGATTATCAGCTGCCATCTCTCCTTACACCTCCCAGCACACTCCAACCCTTTAACTAAATTATAGGAGCAACTTTGGTCTGCTCGTGCAGTAGACTCAGTACAGCAACGAGTTATCACTTGCAGTGCTCACTGTGCTTTTTACAGTAGGAAAACCACACTAGAGTACGCCAAAATTCTAGTATGATCCACTTTACCAGATCAAGCAGCATGATCAGCCATAGTATGACAGTGACCAAAGGGACTGCAGAGGACAGAAAAGCACATCCTTCGTATTAAATCAATCCTAGCCACAAAGAAGATGAGCCACAGGCTCTGCCAGTTTCCTCCGCACAGTGTGGGGACACAAGGCACATAAACTCAGCTTCTCCATTTACAGCCCTCTTACTAAAAATGTCCCATCACACATTGCTGTGGCTTCAGTCTTGACAGCTGATCAGCCAAAGTTCAACTGATGGCACTTGCATTGGATCCTGCAGGTCTCCGAAGGGGAAGGGCTGCGGGGTTCTGCAGGGTACAGCAGCTGCCCTGGTGCAGGGCACCCGGGCCCCTGTGGCCAGGTGAGCCCAGCAAGAGTCAGGAGACTTCAAGTTGCACCACACAGTGTGAAAACACAGCAAACTGAAGTAGGACAAAATATCCAACCACATACCATGACAGCAACTACACAGTATAGCGTTTAGCAACCCCAAATGAGTGGATGTCTCCCCAAACCACAAAGACTTCATATATCCTTCCCCTGCTGCCCAAACCACCTTTTGAAAGGATGCAAATCACTCAGCTAAATTAACCCGACTGCTGGTACCCAATGGCTGAATAACAATTCATATTCATCTGCATGGTCTGCTTGTGAAGACGAACCGTGGGAGGTGTTTAGTGTTCCTCCCCACTGCAGGACAACAGAAGGGGAAGGTCCTGTGGACCTCTAGGGAAACAACACACTCGAGAAGTCAGCCTTCCAGCAGTGTCCTGCTAATACAGCAACATCCTGAGGAGTGCATTTAATTCAGGCAGTTTCAGAAAGAAGAAAAATCCATTTGCATCTAGACTTAAATTTTGTAGCAAGCATATTTTGGAAGTGAATTTCAGGAAAAAAGTAGCTCTGGTTGCAACACACAAAGGACTGGCAACCACCAGGGTGCTTCACTTGTTTTGAGTGAAAGATCAAAGCTACTGCATCTCCAAGATGGTTCTGACTCATGAGAAACAGCCTCTGTGTCCTTTAAATTAAGATTTAAAAGCCAGGCTCATCTGGCATTTCACAGATTTTTTTTCAGATGGTCACTCTTTGATCGGTGTTTTGGATATTGAACTATTTCTTTTGGAATAAACACTGCTTGCAGTTTTTTCCCCCCCACGTGTTGGGTCCACATGTGGCCAGTGGGTGTTCAGGTATTGAGATCAACATAGAAATCAAGACATTTGTGCAAGGCAGAGGCAGCAGCATTTGACAAAAACACAAACAAAAGCAAAACAAAACACAAAACCAAACCAACAAAAAAAAAAAAACCACCCAACCAAACCAACAAAAAAAATAAAACCCAACCAAACAACCCCACACACCCACACAACACAAAAAACAACTTTCTTCTTGACTTGTAACTACTCGAAGACATAAAACCATTTATTATACTAAACCAGTTGCTTAATCTACACTGAATACCTCTCAGAAGAGAGTAGCCATGCATTCCTCACCAACACAAGCTTTGGGGACCACATCTCAAAAAAAAAAAAAAAAAAAAAAAGAGGAGGAACAAATCTGACTTTACTTGTTTTCATTATAAGTATTACACACACAAACATTTGCAGTTTTAATTAAAAAGCAACTTGTCCCCAATTTCTATGCTAAAGAATTTAATTTAAAAATTCTCCTCCCTCTGCCTGTAATTTTTCTGGGGTAAAATAATCCTGTAATCTCACATGAGCTAGATTGTCCTTCAGATCAGGCTTGGATTATTTTACAGATTTAGTAAGTCCTCTCCATTTCACTGTGTTGTTTTCTCCCAGCTTCAATGCAAGATTAGTTTGGGGAAGTATATAAAGCTGCTTCCTGTGGGTGGATTATCACAGCTATTTGTGAATTTTATGCTAACCTGATTCTGAACTCTTTGTTTGGAGCAGACATCTTCCTTCCCACATAAAAGCAGCAGCTTTTGCTTCAGTGCCTGCTGCCCACCAGTGCCACGGATCCAGAGTGAACATGGCAGCTGCAGGTGCTGGTGGTGAGGGCAGGAATACACGACTCCTTGAAGATGATCATTACAAACACAAGTTTTCCACTGCAGCCAAGATACTCACAGATGATCTTTTCAAGTGCAGTTCAGCTGCAAGTGCAGAAAATGCATTTGAACCAAGTAAACTCTTATTACCTACTCCATTTTCTTTTCAGCCAAAACACACCTTTCTGTTCAAGGAAGTTATCCAAGAGATAAAAATCACCTTGTTTTCCCTTAAACTTTAATATTCAGCCCACCTCCTCATATAGGCACTGAGATGTAGCCTTCAAATTAAAAAAATATATTGATAAACATTTTGTATTTTCCTCCTTTTCACATCTCTGAATTGCCAGTAAAAACCCAAGATTTTTAAACATCGAGACACTGATAAGATGCTAAGCCACAGAAAAGGGAGGAGTAAAGCATCTATATATTTATCCCTCTCATCTTCCTCATTCCTTTGCTAGATTTGAATTGCTTGCTTTCCTACAAAGGGGCACCACAGTATCTTTAAGTAATCCAGAACCACTGGAAACAACCAGTTTCTGTCTGGGTCTCAACTGCACTCCATCCTTCAAGGCAGCAGAATTATTAAGCATGTGCGACTCTTCTGAAAAAGGCAGTCAAATATTAGCTCCTTTATCTGTGTGTGAAGTATGGCCAAACATAAACCACGTTTAGGAAAAAATATGAAGACCCTGCCAGGTCACATTAGAGACCTTTCGTACAAGTAAAGCAAAAGATGTCCTGACAAAGTTCTGGTGAGGAAGGAGAGAAAGGATTCACTGAATCAAAGATCAGTTTAAAGATAGTTGCCAAAACCTTAAAGAATAAAATCACAGCACGAAGCAACAAAAATGAAGCTTTGTAAATCTGAGGGGGCGCACATCTGTTTGCTGCAGCCGTTACTGCTAGATGTGGTATACAACAGCCACCGGTTTCTTCTGATCCATCTGTCTCTAACCAGAGCTGAGGTGCCCAAGCGAAGGAGCCATTCTGCTCAGGTGCATCCTGCAGCACGGGGCACGTCGTCTCTGCAGCCCTCGCGCTTCTGCTTGCAACTGTGGGAAGAGACCTCCTAATGGAATAAAAACAATCCCACTGGCTCCGAGTACATGACACCTCATTTCATCTGGAAACATACTGTCAGAGGGCAGGTGCTGCTAACTGGTGAGCAGACATTGAGCTTCAGGCGTGCAGCTCAGACAGAGCTGTGCACCGGCACAAGATGACCGTCTGCAGCTCATGTCTTACTATTGCTCCTTTCAGCAGAAATTGAAAGAGTTTTCTCTCCTTCCCACTTTTACATGATACCAGGTTTAGCATGATAAACCTTGAAATAATAGCTCCAGAAAAGGATACCAGGAAAATAAATTCGGTTTACAGTCACATAATTTCCCAGAGCAGTTTATCACCACTTCAGGTTTCTCCCGCTGGTATATTACATCCTGTTCACGCAGTGCTGGAAACTACAGCAAGAACAAAGAGTGCAGGAACTCAGGGTACCATATCAGAAATATATCCAAGCTCCCATGAAATTAACAAATCACAAACTCCTGACAAAGCCATGGATGGCTATAGCAATAGAGGGTTTCTGGAAACATCCAGCAGATTCTGTCCATTCCCTTCAACTGTATGGCCCTGCTTATACCCTTAGTGTTCTCTTTAAAAAAGCAACACTCAGGAATTATGAACCAATGACTTGTAACAGCAAAGGAGCATCCTAAGCTCTTCATCAAGAGGGGAAAACTACTGACACCTGTCATGTGATATTTATGGAATCATAGAAACATTTTAGTTGTAAGAGGCTGTCAAGATCAGAGTCCAACCGTTAACCCAACCCTGGCACTAACCCCTGTCCCTGAGAGCCTCACCTGCTTGTCTGTTGAACCCCACCAGGGCTGGTGATTCCAGCCCTGCCATAGGCAGCTGTTCCATTGCCTGACAATCCCTTCTGGGAAGAAATTTTTCCTCATATCCAATCTAAACCTCCCCTGGTGCAACTTGAGGCCATTTCCTCTTGTCCTGTTTTTTGTCACTTGGAAGAAGAGACCAACACCCCCCACGCTACAACCTCCTTTCAGGTAGCTGTAGACAGCAATAAGGTCTCCCCTCAGTCTCCTTTTCTCCAGGCTAAGTGGCCTCGGTTCCTTCAGCTGCTCAAATTGGGATAAAGAAAACACCCAAAGTTTAGGTTTGCCAGCAGATGCCCTCCAGAGTTCCCTTGGATGGCTTTGCCGTGCCACCTGCCTGCATCCCTTCTCTCTGAGGAACCTCCTCCCTTGCTCCAGGAATGACGGCTTCTTCCAGGCTCATTTGCTTAAGTTGGTTTGGTGGTGGTTGGTTTCGTTGCTAAATATCAAAACCTTGGCACGAAAATGAAGAATTATGAAGCCATTTCAACAGTGCATCAGGAACATATACTTTTACAAATGCATTAAAATAGTGCTAATACAAAATACAACATACAAAGATTAGGGACCAATGGGAAATTAAGTACTTCAAGGATGACAAAAAAGAAAGCTACAAAAAAGGTAAAAGGCTGTTGAATGCAGAGCTACTCAAGGCAGCTTTTTTTTTTTTACTATAATTTCAGCCTATTTCCAATTTTATCCTATAACCCACTTAACTTATTCCTCCCCCACTGATCTCCATTTCTCTTTCTGCTAGGTTTAAAACAACATTTGGAATTTTCTGTGGTTACACAATATCTTTGAGAGATATGTTCGCACTGCTTATATCTAGTTTAAATCCCACACATACTGTTTACTGTAATATTTGCCTGCTCTAAACACCTATGAAGTTGGAAAGGAGCCATTACACATCCATCAACAGAAGCGTGGATCTGATTTACGTAATGAAAGATAATGATCACATTCCAAACTTGCTAGGGAGACATAAAAACAATAATAAAATATTTTGTGTATACACTGGGCAAGAGGACCCAATGTCATGGAAGATTCCCACTTTCCTCTGGTGTTCAGCACTTCAGAGATCACAGGAAAAGTGCTTTCTTGTGTTTCTGCCAAAGGAACTTAAATACCTTCTGGTTTTCACCCCACACTATTTTAGACTGTTTGTAGTCCTGGAATGTTTTTAATCCCTAAATCAGCCCTACTTCAATCCCCTGATGGGCCCTCCAACCCATCACCTTACACTTTTTGACAAGCACAGAGACCCTACTCAGACTAGCAATCAGTGTGTTCAAGACCTGTTTACTTTTCCTCAGAAAGAACATTCAAGCTCACAGAAAAACCATCCCACACAGATTTTCCATCCTACGACCATGGTTTCATATACAGTAGATCACCAGTGTTTACTACCCCATGCTTTCTTCCTGGCTTCTCACACACCTCAAAAATACGCAATGAAATCCAGTCTCAGACAATGACCAGAAACAGTATTTCTTCACAGGAGCAATGAGAAGCTATTTCAAGAAAAAACAGCTCTATCCCCCAGTTCTTACTAAGTAAACACACTGCGATGATCACCATGAACGGCTGGTACTGCTCAAGCATTGCTTAGTGACTTTGAGAAAGAGCCGTATGCTAATGCTTTAGCAAGGGATTAGTTGTCTGGAGCTGTGGGTGAAAAGCATATTTCAGAGATGAGGCACAGAAGGGCCCAGACTTGTTGATGGGAGGAGAATACTGCAGAAATGGGACTGTGTAGGTGAACGTTGGGTGGGGGAAAGGAGCAGGATCTGAGCAGAGTTTACCTGGAGACCACAGTGCAACGGAGGAGGGAAGAGAGACAGAGATTACTCACCACAACAGAGTCCTACTGCCAAGGACTCCTTTAGGGATCACCTTAGATAAACCTTGGCTAAGAGCACAGGGTACCAGAGCTGGTTCAAGCAGTGCCCTACACTGCAGCCTAAAGGAGTAGAGCAGGGCCCGAGCTCCAAGTCGATGTGAGGTAATTGACAGAGATAAGCTGACAAGGAGATGAAGACAGATTTATCAAAAAAACTACTAAAAAGCAGAGGTTTTGAACTAGCCACACTTTTATTCTATGAAGTTATTGCAAAATATTCTGAGTTCTTCTAGTCAGAGGCTCCTTTCTCATTGCAAAATTAAAGAGCAAACCATACCTGAGTCAGAACATCCAGCTGTCCCATAATATGTTCCAAGGTATTCACGAGGCTGGTCTCCTCCTCTTGCTGCACATGGTTCCTGCCAGAATCCTGAGTTTTTGTTTTCTTTAGATTAACACCACAATCCATTTCTGACTGCTGGAAAAATAAAGAGGTAATCTGCTACTGCAATGCAAATAACTGGAAAAGGACTGTTGTTTCATGGAGGGTGAACAGTAAAGAACAGTTCATGTCAGGACAGTCTAAGCTATTAAAAATGGGGAAAATCGCCCAGGAACTGTTAGTTTTTGCCACCACTGGGAAAGGAAAAGCTGCTGCAGATTTGTCTGTCTTTACCAGGTGGAGTTTTTGTTATTTTTTCCTTTGTTTTGTGTGTGTGTGTTTTTTGTTTTTAAACTTTCATCAGGAAAGGCAAATCTTAGATAACAACCTTGAAGCAATCCTGCAAGGTTCAAGTTTTGCACATGCAAAGAGCTTTGGCATGCTCATGTGGTACACATAGACTGTACAGGTAAACCCAGACTCACTGAAGCCACATGGAAGTACTATGAAACATCCATGTTATAAGAATTAAGCAAGCTACCCTGAGAGGAGTCCAATCATTTCACTCCAACAGAGCAGTAAAAGCCTCTCTCCATGCCTGGTATTTGTAAGAAGGCAAGGATGCAGCACTGTAGTTAAGTTCAGCAAAAGTAAGATGTTCCAATATGCATTAAAACAGACAGTTTTGATTTAGTCATTTTAATTTTGTTTATATCTTGGAACTGGTTTTCCCTCCTCAATGAGGCTAAGAACAAGTTTACTTTGAAGTTTCAATTTCAGCTGTTTCAGTTATGCAAGCTTGAATATTTCATTCAGAATAAATTAAGTTTTAAAAGCACAAATAGTTCTTTACTAAATAACTCATTCTTCTTTCCTTCTCTTTCAAAACGGGATCTTTCTTCAAGAACAAACACTATTTGCATTATTTATCTGTTACCACCAGTAGAAGTAGTTCAGAGAAGTTTATCTAACTAAACAATGTACCCAACTGATTAAGCAATTACAAACTTAAGTTATTCAGTTAACACTAACAGACAAGATTTGAATCTAGAGGAAAGATCACAGCACTCAAAACGTAATTCTTCATGGCCCAACGCCTGGTGCAGCTCCATCCCATTACTTATTACTCACATAAGTGACTGAAGTTTGTGAATCAACAAAGCAGCAAGGAATCCTGTCAGACTGAAAAATGGTACAAGTTCTCCTGCATGTACTTTTTCTAAGCAAGAAATGAAGAGTTGCTTCCAGCTCTTCTCTCATAGGCACCAGTACGAATGCATTTCTCACCAACGCTGTATTGATTTACCTGCTCATCTCTATATTTGATGCCAGGTGTATGCAGATGTGCAACAAGACCTTAGACATGCTCACAGAACTTTAAACTCAAAACTGTTCAGTACATTATGAAAATACATGTACACACACGTGTGTATACACACAAAAAGTAGATATATTTGGAAAATAAATATATATTTTAAAAAACCTCTGCTGCTGGGATTCACTGGTTTAGGCCACAGAAAGGCTCCCAAGGCTGAGGTTCAGCCCAACAGTTGGGCAAAATAAGTAACAAGACGTGCAAAGAAGAGAAATGTGACTACACAGGGAAACTGGAGACTGACAGGGTGGGAGGTGCAAAGAATAAAAAGAGGCCACAGCAACAGCGGGCTTTGACAGGAGAATGGCTTTTTGCTGTCCACTAACTGCTGGCAAGGGTTGATTATCCTTCCAGTCCTGCCAACCAAACTGTCTCCATCCAGCCAAGCACCACAAGAGTAGTTTTGCATAAGGAGCAAGAAAAAAAAAGGGAAAAGTTGAAAGGATACATATGACAACTGCACCACAGGGATTGCCGTGCCACACCACCAGCTTGGGATGCAGCTGGGTACCAGGTGGCACCAGCCACACTAGCCTGCGCTAATTCGCTTCCTCCCACTTGCCTGGATAATTAGGATTATCAACAGGTCCCAGGCCAACACGGCCCACGCTCTGGTCACATCACACGGCCTCAGCATTTGAGCCACACGCAAACTACTCCTGTGCTGCAGGTAGCCCAAGAGCTGCATGTTGCTCATTGATGCATTGATTTAATCAACTAAAACATGTTCTTGCAGAGATGAGATAGAGCCAGCCTTACAAAGCTGCTATTTGTTGTTTAAATTTAAAAGTAAAAAAAAAAAAGCCAAACCAACACACAACAACAAAAAACTCAGACAAACCACCACTGCTTTTCAATGCATAATTAGCATTAAAAAGCATGTTTTGTTGTTATTTCAAGACAGTATACTATTTGGGTGATGTAACTTTAGGCCAGTCAATCATGGCACAGCAGAAATTTGAGTGAACAAACACTGTGTACAACCTGCACTCAAAAACCCCAAATGATGATGAGCTATCCACTTCAAAACCTATTAGAACAAGCTGACTCACAGGAGCAGAAAAATGACTGTACCAACATATTTTCTCCCTCTATAGCATATGTCAGACAGCTTTTCATAAGAAGCTGCTGGGTTGAACTCAGAGTTGATATTCTCCTTGCTACAGTCCATGAAGTTTAAGAGTAGCATATTTGTGAGGGCAACACTGCACAGATGTTCCAAACCTGATACTTAGGGGTTAGGTGGTCCCTTGTCACATCAAGTTGCAGCCAAAGGCAGCAGCAGCTGTTTGTCACCAATGCTACATTCTGCTGATTAGCTCACATACTATGAGCCATCTCTGAAAAGCCGAGCAAGCCACCTCCACAAAGCTTCTGTGGGCTCCTGAAGGCACTCTGAATGGTCGCAGTACTCCCAAGAACAGAAGTATATCTACATTTAAACACAGAAGCATGACCATATGGCATACTGCCCCATTTCAGCCACCACAGCTGCTCCAAAGGTTGCTTACAGCCCATCATCATTAAGCAGATAACCTGCAGCTAGCACCTCCATCCATGAAGTTTCGAGCTAGTTCCTTTAAATTAGACACATTGAGCCAGCAAATAAAAGCTATGTCAACGTGTCACGAAGAATGACTTCCAAAAGGGAGGCTCCCCACTGGCCTAGGTCTTTGAATATTCAGTTCTAGAACAAGTACATCCTATGTAGCCCACCCTGCCACGGCAAGTGCCAAAACCACATCTCCAGCACCCACACCTACAGACAGCACTTTGAATCGCTGCCCACAGTCAGGCAGAGAAACTGCAGTCACTTTGCTCTAGTTTCTTACTCATCCCACCCGCTCTGATGGCATTGAACTGTAATCTGAAGACTGGGACCCATCCAAGGACGCATCTCAGAGGGGTCCTGTATACAGTGTTCAAGATGGGTTGAGCCAGGATGTGCCCAACACAGGCATGTCCAGCACAAGATGAAGCTCACTGAAAACATCACAAACTCCCAGCTGACACCCAGGGAGTCACTGTGAGCTGCGAGTGCAGCTCATGGTGTGCAGGGCAGCAGGACAACAGCAAAGGATCAGCTGATGGCCACCTGGGCCAAGGTGGATGTGCACACTGTTGCATCTCAAAGGTACAGCACTTTGCTCTTCACAGGCTAAAGCTGAGCGTTTGCATCCCTCTGGGTCACATTCACTGGAATAATTTCAACTCGCTTCTTTCTGAAGAAGCTGAGAAGCCCAGGTAGGTATATTTGTATAGACACTACCCAAAGCATGTCCCTCTGCTACCAGCTCACTGAAGCCTCGTGAACAGAAGAGAACAGTGATACCATGGCACCAAGGTGAAAAACAGGGTTTTTTAAAGATCACTTCAGGTTTTTCATGCCAAAGTCTCCATTTCTTGCAGTCAAGGAAAGCTTTGCCTGCAAAGAAAACACAGCTGGGACTTCACAGGGCAGACGTTCGGGCATTTTACAAGTATCCTAAATCCAAATGGACACCCAGAATTTTGTTTGACATAAACTTTAGAAAGCCACCAAACATTTTTATGAGCTCACACATACTTTTCTTCTTTAAAAAAAAACTGGAAAGAGACTGCAATGCTCAGAGGGTGTCCTGGTTTTGTTAAGAAACAAGTTTCTCTTTTAGTGAATTTGCCTGTCAGCTAAAGCCTTCATATTAGCTGCATTTTCCTGGAGAACCAGATACACGTTTTGGTAAACATAGCAATGGAATGCTAACTTATTGATAAGCACGGATGGACATCTCGCAAGAGGGGCAATGAGAAACAGGTGACCAAGAAACTGACCAAGTGTGTATAACATTCCATTCACATGAATACTTCATATAAAAGTGGGAGATGACAAGGATCTCGTCCCTTTTTCCTTTTCCCTTTTGCTTATGGCTGACATTAGGAGAGGACCTTGCCAGTCGTCCCACGAACTGAGGCCTAGTGACAGACTGAATCCAGCTCCGGTTGGCTACAGAGTCCAATCCAGGACTTTGGGTGCTGGCTCTGCAGTTGCTGAGACTTTCAAGATTGGTTTTGTTTATTTTGTATTATTTTCTCTATTCTTATTAGTAGCATTAGTAAAACATCTTCAATCTTTCCAACTCTCTTCTCTCTGTCCTTTCTTCCCTCCCGATCGCCTCTCCTTGGTGGGAAGGGGGGAGACGGAGGGACAAAAAGGGGAAGTGGGGGGGAAGAGGAGGTTAACAATACATCCGCCAGGGTTTTATTGTCACCCCGCAATCTAAACCCTCGACAGAGGGACAGGTTGCCTGCCACAAGCAGCCACCTGGACTTCTGTCATAGTCCACATACAGCAGCAACACCGCTTGCAGCTGTGTTATAAAGGCAGTGAGGGCACCTCTACAGGATCCTTAGTGCAGCTTCCAAATTTGACGGTGGGAAGCAGCACTGGAGGGGTCCTTCAGGGGAAGCTTTGCCCTTTACATGTTAAAGAAAGACGGAAATGTTTGGAAACTGTCCCTTAATAGCCAACCACAACTTGTACTTACCACTACCTCATTGGTCAGGACATTTGAAAGGAAATGTGCACCCAAGCAAGGAAGAACTGAATTGCGTGCAGACTGAAACCATTTTTCAGTAAAAGAGGATTAAATCAGCTCCTGTAACTGTCCATAAGAATGAACAAGAAAACCCTCACAGACGAGACTACAGCCACCCTTCTCCTAGTAGCAATCCATATCATGTGGTGAGCCATCCACTAGGGATTTAAATTTTAACAGATTTAAAAAACCTTTGCAAAAAATCTAGAAAGAGCCCTGAAATGTGCATCAGCTTTACTGCAGTCTCAGTATTGATGAGCATCACAATTAGAGAGACACCTGTGCTTATCCACTCACCCGCAAGGTAAAGCACCAGCTGAATCCTGGGGTCAGGCATCAGGAACAATGACACTGCTGCAGAAGTTTAATTTATTTTAGTCAGAGTGCAAGTGTGCAATTTACTCAGCACAACCCAACAAGTGTATTTGCCATTAAATATCTTATTACAACATCTGCGTATTAAGCACTGGGAGTAGAGCAAGAAGCAGCTGAACATTAAAGGAAGAATAGATGAGCAGTTTCAGAATACAATACAGCTCTCAGCAACAAAGGGAAAAACAGAAGTGATTTATTTATAGCAACCACTTAAAGACAGCACTGCACAACTACTTGGGGGAAGGGGAGAATTAATCAGCCCTCATTCCAGAGGTCTCTGACTGAGCCTCTTATGAGAATTGTTCTGGCTAAACTGCATTCTGGTCAGATATTATAGTGCTGATCAGGTCTGGGGGGCAAGTATTAACTACACAACCCATGTACACTTGTAGTAAAACTGCAAGGGACAACTGAAAAAAAGCCATTTTGCTTTCTAAATTGTGGTATTTGGAGTATAAAGTGACAGGATTACCATCTATCTGAATTGTACACCTACTAATAAAAAGTAGGATTCTTACAGTTCAATCCAAAGGAACTATTTCTTTTCCCTCCTCTTCACCTCTCTCCATGGGAAGAGAGGAACTGAGTGGTGCCAGGGACATAGGTTCAGCTCCACCCTTAAGTTCCTTTAAATCAATTTCCACAATGTTCCTCCTTTTTTTTTTAGGACTATGACTGTAACAAGAATTAATTTTCAAGTATCTAGAAAGATGGTATTCCCCTTAAGCAACACATACTTCCAACGTATTCACTTCAATATGGATATCCAGTGTACTAAAATTCACTAAGCGCCAATTAAATTCACTATCTTAGCTGAAAAAATTCCCCTAGAAACAGAAGAGCAGAAAACTCCCCAAAGTGGAATACACTGTTTATTCAGATCCCAATTCTACTAATCCAAACGAGAGAAATACCATTAAAAACTTCTATTTCGAGGAGACATTTTCTCCACAGGTGAAGTGATATTTTAAATATGCTCCCAGAGAGCAACAGTGACCTCCAGTGGAAGCACATTGGCTTCCAGGTAGGTTCCCCAGGAAGGTCCGATAGAGTACATGCCATGCTAGGTTGGACGATTCATTAAAAACTGAGAATTAACCTCATTTCTCCTTGCTACATATAAAATAACATTGACTGAACACAGCTCTCCAAGCACATTTCTCTACACTGGAAAACCATCCCCTCTTCCAGGCAGCACTGACATTTCTGGAGCAAACACAATCTTCAAGACTTGCATTACTCCACATCTACTGTCCAGAGCAGCATAGGGTAACAACTAGAATTAGCATACAAGTTAAGTAAGTTTTGTGAAACAAATCATAAGACCATTCATCTTCACCTCTGATTTCAGGGTTCAAGTTTTGATAATGCAATGATTCTATAGGAATTTGGGAAGGAGGGAAGAAAAAGGTGAGGTGAAAAGAACATTCATTTTATTTTTGTCTACATTTTGCTTCACATCAAAATGTACATTGGATTAGATATGCAAGAGGCCATAAATGACTTTAAAAGAACCTTTCTCCCTATTGGTGCTACTAAAAATACAAAGTTAACACATTAAAACTTGGCCATGTTCTACCACTGGCCAATAAATATTAAGTCTGTGTTAACCCCAAGAAGAAATACAGAGAAGGAAAAGCTAAGGGTAACCTTCAACATTTTAGATATTGTCTTTTGCTGCTTGTCTTATGCATTCTACCTCCCTTAACCACTTCTCCCCTCTCATCAGTCCTAGCATTTCATTAAGAGATATGAAGAAGTCTTCCAGAACTTCGGATGGAATAATTAAGCTTTGTTGCACAGACAATGCTCAGTTGGCTATCCCACTGCTGCTCCAGAAGAATATCATTACCAAAAATCTCAAAAGAAGAGTTTTGTGTGGAAGCAAGCCCCTATAGGAACAACAATTGGTAAGAACCATTGGTAAGAAGTTTCACCAAGAACTGAGCTACTGTTTTCTTGCTCTTGGGAAAAGCTCCCAAACACTGAAACAAAGTGTTTATCCTCAGCCTTGGGTTATCAAGCTACAGGTTCTTTTATGTTAAAAGCAACCGTCTCCACAGCAAGAAGCAAAACACACAGAGTGAACTCCCAGAGTGTGAACAACAGCTTCCAGCTCATTTTCTTAATCAGAAACATTTGCCTCTTTCTAATGAAATACATATACGCTATGTAAGATAGATATCATATGCACGCCTATGTATGTTACTGATATCAATACTGCATGTTATATGTATACACACATACATAAACATATGCAGATACACACAAATTATACTATGCCCATTTGTTATTACTATTGCTTGAAGTTTGGATTTTGGCAGAAAAGTTTGAGATCTTAGAAACTTTAAGCTTGAGCCACCTTCATTCATCTTAAAGCTGACACAGAATAGCAGCTTGGAAAAAATAAATCTTGCCTCTGTCTCTTCTCTTTGAATTATGACTCAAGCACTTAAACAAGCCACATCCAGCAGTAACCTAAGTGGGTGAATTTATATTAATTAGCTTGAAATGCTGACCTTAAAAGGCCATTCTTATTCTGACCAATACTGACTTGTCAGGACTTGCCTTATTGTTCCAGAGCCTTCAAGAACAAATCTATTAGCTGTAAGATGACAAATTAAAAGCAAATCCTCTTATTTCTGGAAAAAAAAAAAAAAAAAAACAAACATCTTGCCATAGCAGAATACAAGAGAAAACATCTGTAGCAGCGGCTACTCCCACTCACTAACGGGCAGAGCTGTTGTAGGTTGTCACAGTCATTCAGAGCCTCCTGGAAAGCCAAGCTGGGGGTGCCCATTCCTTTCCTTCTCCTCTCTCTGAAGTTCCTCACCAAGACAAAACAGGAAAACTCAGTTAAACGGCCTGCAACTATGTGTAAGAGATGCTAATGCACAAATCGAAGACGACATAAGATCTCCTTTCTCACACACACCCTTCTCCCCCTACATTGACCAGATCAAGAGAAAAACAAACCCAGAGGTTTCAGGGGAAAGAGCAACCACATGGGGCAAAATACATGAGGTTTGTGAAAGAAATTAGTTTCACACAACAACAAAAGCCAAAACACAGCATTAGAGGGCTAGCCATTAACAGAGGTTTGCTGGAGTATCTTCCAGACAGAAGCTCTGCTGTTTGCAAGGTAGATGCTCGCTTAGTGCGGTGAGAAAAAGCCACTTATTTTGCTGTGATGCAACCTCACAGACAAATTACAATGCAGAAAATCAGTGAGATCTGCAGTGAGGCTCCACAAAGCTCACAGTCAACTGACAGAGTCATCCAGTTCTGCTCAGAGAAACTCAGGTTTCCTGATACAAATAAACCTGGTACTGTTGCTAGACTTTATGCTCCAGTGAATTAGAGCTGGACTCCAGAGCTCAGCTGGATCCAGCTGTTCAATGATGAAACCAAGGGGTTACCCCCTCGGAGGCAACTCACAAAACAGCTGATGCAACACTGATGCCTTCCTGCCCTATGTTCTGGGCTGGAACCAGGTTATCTGTGCCAGGGTGAAGGAGTTCAGATAGGCCTGTAAACAACCCAAGATCAAGTTTCTATCTTTTTTTGTTAACATGAACATGTATTTATAAATGTGTGCTCTTTCTGGTCCACATTAGCCATAGTTCCTTATCAACCATACTACCACAACAATTATTATACCAGAGACTGAGGATGCTGAATGATGCAGGAAGGGATCAAGCAAAAGCTCTCAACCAGCCAGTCTTACTCATCATGACAGCTCCATCAGTCAACTAAGTGCTTGGTACTTTTTTGGGGGTTAGAACTCATCCCCACTCTAAATCTCTGGTTTCCAGGCAGATAAGTGGAAGACACCACAGGAGCACACTTTTTGCACAAAAAGAAATTCTAGTTGCTCTTGCTAAAAGGATATGAGCAATGAAAACAAACGACATCCTGCTGGGTCTCACAAGGTTTACAAGCAGAGGTGCAGGCCAAGGTAGAGACACAACTTTGTCCACACCAAAAGGAGGGAGAGGAAAGGAGAAGTCTTTTCCTCTGTTCCTGTTGAACCTATGTCACATGTTGCAATAGGCTTAAATGAGCAGGCTTCCTTCAGTGAAAGGAGAGCAAAGGTTGGGCAGCTACGAGTAGCCATCTGCAACGGCACCACTTGTGAAGGAAAAGCTCCTGAGCATCCTGCGACGAGTTGTAGCAAGACTCCTGTCCAGACTGCCACACAGAGTAGAGCGCAGTGGAAACACCTTGAGCACTCACACTGTTGTTCTTCATAAATAATCTACCGACCTGTTGCAAGAGGAAGACTAAAGCTTCCTGGAGTGGGAACACATCCTCAGAAAAACAAGGTGCCAAGTAGATCAGGGAAACAGAATAATTTTGCAGACCACATTTATCCAGAAGGCTTAAAGCTCGATCCCCTGCTGTTGAATACAGGATTCCTGCCTTTAGAAAATAAATAAATAGCAGGCATGGAGGAGGTACAAATGACAACGCATTCACATCCAATTGTGAAGAGTTGCAGCTCTGTGCAGTGAAACTGCTTCCCAGGAGGGGACTTCACAGCAAGTAAAAAAAAAAAAAAAAGAGTACAAAAGTATTCATAAGTATTAGCAGATGCCAAAATTAGAGGTAGTTACCAATTTGGAAGCCAAAAGGTCAAAATAAAGCACATCTGGCCTGTGAGTAACTCAGGAGAAATTTATTTACACAAGGAACGACTGGCTGACAGAATGAACTGCTGCAGTCAGCACAGAGACCACAGGCTGAGCACACAGGGCACCTGAGGTTACCAAACAGAACCAGCAAAGGAGAGGTGGAATCGGCTTTGGACACTCAGTTATAGGCTTCAGACAATTTTATGATCAGATCACGTATTTTTTAATTAGGCTCCAATCAACAGAACTACTTTGGAAAAATTGCCATTGAAGAAATTAGTTCAATGCTCAGACAAAATTTTAAACCCAGTAGTGTAGAAATAAGCCTAAATGCCTGTCCTAACCAAGAAGACGCATTTGAAGAGTCACAGGTTGCTCACTTGTTTATAAGTCCTTCCTGCTGAAGCACTGTTTTTTCCAATCTTCGCTTTGTAAAGTCTGCTTAGATATCAGCTTCCAAATTTGGTAGCTCTGCAACTGAGTACCATTTAACTTCAAAGGAGCTAAAGATATTTAAAACAGTTGTGTCCTTGAATTTCAAAAGAGGAGAAAGACTTACTGGCAAGAGTGACAGAGGACAACTCTGCACCTTTACCCATATCTCCCAAATTCCCTTACCAAGGGATTACCTGCTTTTGAGTACCTGTACATCCGCTCACATGAGCACGTCCCTCAGAGTCCTACCAGGAGCTGAAAACTAAGCTGCATAATTTCATTTATACGGGGAACTGAAGTGGCAAGAGAAAGGCTTCCCCATCACCTGTAAGCTTCTGTTCTGCTGTGCATGTTATGTCTCTCACCAGGATACCCTTCGTTTGAGATAAACAGACCACACACTACCCTTGCAGACTGCACATTTCACCACCTTTAGGACACCTGAAGTACATACAGCTAAACAAAACAAACAACACAAGATCAGTTAAAAACAGACAACCTACAACTCAAATACCAAGAAAAGATGGCTTTATAGTGCAACTGCCTGAAAGATTCACATGGTTTCAAGCTGTGGAAAGTGTACTGAAAAGAAACTCTACACCGTTCTGTGTGCTGACCTACCAGAGTGTGATGTGTCTCCTCCACACCAGTGCTAGACTTCTGTGTTTTCAGTACATCACCATAATCTGCTGCATCAAAGTTAGTCTTCCACACCATCACCTGCAGAAGAAAGGAAAGTGACTAAGTTATTTCTATTAAAATTTTCCATCTAAATTTGCTTAAAGGTCTATTTTGTCAACACATCAAAGAAGAGTCAGCAGATGCACACCAAAGCTTAGTTAAAGCTTTGCCATCAATTAAATTAAGGATGTTATTTGTAAATATACTACTAAATACAGACACAGCATAACTGAGTTCTCAATGGGTAAGTGACCCTGGTCTTCCAGCATTCTTTGGGTTTGGAACATCATGAAACTAGAACTACCAGGAGAACTTCAAAGCAACACGCAGAATATATCACTAAAGCCACACAGATATCAAGATACCATGCTTAGCATTATAGAAGTTATCAGTCACTCCCCAAATAACTAGTCACTGGTTTATCATCATTCATAGAAAACGGAGAGTTAGTCCTTTGAGACTAGTGTTATAAATCTTGAGGTAGTTTGTCAGCTTAATACCAAACTGAAATATCACTTATAGGCTTCTCCTCTCCATAATGCAGTATTTATTTCAGAAAATAAGAGGCCTCTAACATATAAGCCAACATATCTAGAGCAAATCTATGGAGTAAAATCCTTAGCAGCAGTTCTAGAAGTCTAACAAAAAAACAAAAAAAATCAAACAACTGTTTCGGAGTTTGATACATCTATGAACCCAGACAGCTCATCTTGGTTATCAGAAACATCAGTGTTTATTCTTTACTTACAAATTTTCATCCCTGCTTTTCCACAATAAAAACAATTTTTCTTTTGTAGCTGCATAGTTAAACAATGAGGCCATTCCAGTGTGTAACAGGAAAAGAAACAAACCACTATGCTCTTTTACTGTATAGATTGTCTCCTCCCAGCTAGCAAGGGGGCTGTTACCAAGACTGGCATTGCCACTTCGTCTGACATGGGGATTAAGAGCAATGCAGCACAGTTCAGCAAAGACTGATGGCAGAACAGTGCATACTTACTCAGGTCACTACTTTGGGTTGAAGTTTGTCCATATCCTTCAGCAGGGCAACTCACACTAGGTTAAAAGCCACATGTATTCACAGCACAGAGCGCAAGTGACACCACCTGATTCCAGCAGGCTCAGACAACGGGCCTGGTTGCAGTTCAGCAAACTTTTTTTTTAGACAGGGTACATGTTTAAATTACCCCACAAAAATATAAACTATTGTTATTTCTCTTGCATCCAGAAATCTAGTGTTCAGCAAGGTCCAGTCCACTGAAAAAGTTTTGGTATATGCACAACTGGCAATTTAAGACTAGTATTGTTTTTAATATTATGCATACATGCACTGTATGTTAAAGTTATTTCTCCATGCACAAGAGTATGCACTGCCTGCATCTTCAGATACAAACCTAAAAGGAAAGAGGCAATTCCTTCCTGGGAGCGAACAGGGAAGCCAACAGCCACTGTTCCTAATACACACAATGCAGAAATGTGCAACCTGGACCTAGGATGGAAATGGCTGCCAAAGAGGTCAGAATATGACCATGTGCATAAATGTACCTTCACAAAGCACCTTTTGGAAGAGGCACTGCAATTTGGTATTTCAGTTAAACAATATCAGGTGATACTTGGAATAACCATTACTTTGTTTAAAAAATCCCAACCATAAGAAAAACAAAGAGGGAACAGATAAAACAAAAGCCTTTTGAAGGAGAAATGTAGGCTCATGTATCCTTTTAAGCTGAAAATGAAATAAATTTAAAGTCAGCTTCTTGGCCATGCCTAGATACCGAAGGCAAATAAAATGTTCAAAGTTTTCTCTTGAAAATAAGTAACAATGTATTGCTATATAACTGCAGCTACATCAGGGCTTTTAAAGAAGAGAGAAACAGAGCAAAAAAGGCATATTTATTTCTTGTGTTAGATAAGCATTTCAAGAGCAAACCTTAATATAGTGACCCCAATATAACTTTATAAGACAACAACCAGGATGCATCTCTTCAAAAGCACCTGTTTAAACCTTTAAATACAAAGTGGTTTTAAGAGACAAGATGACAAGCTATACCACATATCTAGGCAAATCTATAAAATACAGTTAAAAATGCAGAAGCTCACATCATGAGCTACAACCCTAGAACTCATTTCCTCCTCAGTAGTATACAACTGAAAACAAACATTGCATAGAGAACCCAGGAAGTCATTTCAGCATGGTCCAGACACAGAGGATACATTTTTGCCTTCCCCCACTAACAAGAGAAAACAAAACCCAGCAGCTTTTAAAAAGGAGTTAATCTGAATTGTAACTTGGAACCAGAAGGAAGATATTCACCATTCTGCCCTAAGTGCTTCATCCACAAAAGCCATTTACCAGTAGTACGAGACTCCCAGGTTCCCAATCTTAGTGCACACATTGAGGTCAGCAGAGAAAAGTCCAGCTCTGACACAGAAAGTTCTGCAACTGCAGTGTTAGCACAGCTTTGCACCAGGCTCCCACTCATACAGAGACCTGCAGCCTGTATTCATGTCCAGGCTCAAAACCATCTGGCCTTGGCCACTGGAGGAGGTTTAGCCATGGCACCTCAAACAAGACTGAGGACAGATCTGCAGGAGGAGAGCACTGAGGAATATGAAATACAGAGCACTGTAAACCAATGGAGCCTGAAAGGATATTCAGGGGAAGCATCCCTGCCCTGTATGCCTTGTGTCTCAGAATCAGCCAATGGTAGATCAGGGGACGATCCATCAGCACAGCCCATGATATTCAAGGTATCTCAACACAACCATCTGTACACCTGTCTTAACTTATTCCCAGCAGCAGATGCCTCAGAAATGCATTATTACAAGGGCTGTGTATATGGTAATATTTCTTCTGTTGTACAGACACATTCCCAGATAATCCAGCTGAAGTGCTTTCTCAGTAAAAAAAGTCTGTTTAATATCTCTCACTGTTTTTAGTATTTGTTTTCTCTTTGAAAGCAGTAAGATTCTGTGAAGATGCCAAGGAAACAGTAACCATAAGACACAAAACTATCAAATTAAACTAGGCAGATACCTGTTCATCAGAACCTCCAGAGGCAAATAAGTCTCCAGTTCTTGAAAATGCTACACAGGTTGCTGGTCCCTGCAAACAGATTTAAAAGATAGGTTTAAAAAAGTAAAAGAAGTGTTATACTGCTCCTTTTTTTACAGCTTTACAAGGTATTTCTCATTTGACACCAGCAATCTAAAGGTAACATTTTAAAAGCTCTTATCTGTCAGGTAAGTGGACCGCAATTAACAGGCTAAGCTTGCTGGTACTTACCATTTCCCACATTTTTGCCCCCAGCTTAAGACACCCAGTTTTCAATAGCCATGGCATTAAGGCAGAGAGAAGAAAACACCAAGTTCTACAGCTTCAGGCTTTTCCTTGTTCCCTCTCAATCATTCTCTCTTCCCTTTAGAATGAGAAATGTCTAAAACTGCTGCTCATTTATTAAAAGCAGTGAAACTGCTGAGTTTTGTTAAATGCAGCTCTCAGTCAGCCACCTGACAGAAAGGTTTAAAGCAGAAAAGGAGGTTTAAACACAGAGTAGCACCAAAAGGCATATTGAGAATGACTGTTAGATATAAAATACTCCCAACTACTGACAATTCTAAGCATTCACAAATCATAAGCCATATCCCATGAAAATACAATTTTTCAGAAACAAATTTGAGGAGTTGCAATTGACCTTCCAGGCTTCAATTGCCAAATCCTCAGAATTTACATTTTCTAAGCTCTTCCTCACGCCATGAATACTAGAACCACAAAAGGAAAATGCACTAAGCAAAGATTCTCCACACAGTCATGGAATACCAGGGGCCAGAATTTCAAACATTGCCCAGAATCCTCAAGACACTGACACCCCAAGACAACGTATTTCATGGATCACTGTGGGCACAAGATTCGCTATGGAAAAATACTGTCTTCTCCCCACATGCACCAACTAATTTGGCCAAGGTTAGAAGCATTTTAAGTCTAGAAATCGGTACACAGCATAAAATCGGTACATGCATAAGATTCAGTATTCAAGGCAGAATCCAGTTACTCATTTTGAGACCTGGCAGTCAAGAAGCCCACAAAGTTTTCAGCGCACGAAGAAGAAAAAGCCAAGGCTACCTGAGGAGCACTGGTGAAAAGAACATGCAGACAGAACAGTGTCAGCAGAATATACTGTGTTTGTACATTAGCTTTATTTCCTGCATTCTGTAGTCCTGTCTGGAGTTTTGCAGATGGCAGTTATTCCCTTTGGATGCCAACTAGCAGGACGAAGTCAGCACATGAGAGACATCCAAAGGCATCACTAACAAAGCAGAATCACTGCTGCATAGCCCCTTATGTGTGGAGTAGGTGGCCAAGCAGTGACAGAGGCTTCAAATCAAACAGGCACCTGCAGCAGCCCAGGAGGATGCAAGCAGCAGGAAGGTGCTTCTTACAACACCATTGTTTGCCATTTCTAAGCTACAGCCTGAACACCTACACAGGTTTGTGCTCACTGTCAAGTTCTTAACTGACAAATAGAAGACTGGCTTAAACTGCTTTTCTCTTGGTAGTTTTACAGAAGAGATGCCAGAGTTAATGCATCCAGGATCACCTACGTACAGCATGGGCGCTCGCATTTTGAAGCCTCGCTCTTAAACAGTTCTGAGAAACTTTAAATGGTGCTGACTGCTACAACACTGCTTAAGAAAAAGCATGCATTTCACATCACGTGTCTATTCTAATACATTCTCGGCCTTTCAGAAAGCACGCAGGAGGACACACGTGGGAGGCTGAGGTAGACGCTCTCAGATGCAGTTAAACAGAGCTGGGAAATCATTACGCATATTCGAGCACAGGCACAAGAGACAAGCTGTTCTGCTTAGAATAAACAGCTGAGGACCCAGAGAGTGAAGTTTTTATGTCAGATACTGAACACATTGCTTTGCAGACTGCACTGAGCTTGATCTCTTGCCCACAGGGGAATGGGTAGAGGCAGGAATGAACATTTGCAGAGGCAGCATACAGCCAAGTTTGCAGGGAAAGCAAGCTGAACTACTGAGGCTGAAAACAACAGCCAGAAAAGCCACAGCCATCACCAGAAAACACAAGCATACACCTCCTGACAGGAGTTATCCTCTTTCAAGCAAGCTAATGTATCTCAGAAGCCAAGTAAGAAGCTTCTCCTCACCCTCTATCAAGTTGCAAGGATGGACTATTCTATTAAGAGTTCACATCTTCCCAATGGGCATCACATGGAACACTCACATCCAATTTGTTTCTGGTTTTCCTTCTTTTTCTTTTACTTCATAAAAGTGAACTCATCATTATAAATCCTGAAGGTAGACAAATACCCAAAGACTGTATTTGGGATAAACACCCAACTCACAGCAACCTCTGTCCCACAGTTCTGTGTGCTTCCAAATACGCTGGCATGAGGTTATGCCAGCAAAACTGTAGTCTTGATGTGGTCACTCTCAGTGTGAAGAGTTTCAGCTTCCTTAAAACACATTAAGGTGTTTCCATATTATCATTTCACCCACAGTGATTTCAAGATGTTTTGAGGCCTTCTAATTGCAACACATCGCTCAAGAGATCTCACCAGAACTGATCTAGTAGCAACAGTTCAAAAATGCAAGCACAGTCATTAGTGTGACTAAGCTTGTTCAACTAACACAGCATTAAATAATGCAGATATTTCAAACCATAGACACCACCATCAGTCAGCTTAGACGAAGTGTGATTCTGCCTTTGGCTCCCACCTGCCTTCCTCTGACCACACTGTCAGGAATAGAGACTCGCTTAAAAAATGCAAAAGCAAAAGACAAACAAGCAATAAGAAAGAGCAGAAGCAAGTGCATACCCAGAAAACTGCAGAGTGATGAATAGTGCTCAAAGATAACAGAGCTGAGGGTACAGAAGCTGCACTCTGACTGTAATAAACCAGTCAGGGTTGGGAAAAAAATATTCAAGACACTGCTTAAGACAAAATGTTCAGGAACAAGCACAAGTGAGGAATACCAGAGAGGAGCAATGTTTCACAAAATTATTTTTATCAGTCTAAATATTTCAGTGTATTTAGACAAAATTTAACACAATACAAATCACATCAAAACAGGCAGTGAAATGACTCCAAAGCCATGGCATTCTGAAGGGAGGAAAAAAAAGTTCAATAGAATGTATTCCTCCTAAAATAGAAACTGATATCAAAGACTGAATGTGCCTTTACAAAGACGGAATGTGCCTTTATAAATTGAGAGAAGGGGAACAAACAAGTCTACAGGCACAACATCCTCCACAGAAGGTATGTTGACATAAATTAAGCGAAAAGTATTTTTGCTATATATACTTACAGCACTCTTCCCGGATGTAATAGGTTTGCTGTAGGAACATACAAATAATAGTCTGCCAAATACTCTCACAATTGAATATAAACACACAAAACAAAAATAAAAAGCTACACAGGCCAGCAATTAGACACAACCTAATGCCAATTTGTTCCAGGTAAGCACAGCAGAGATCCAACAGGTTTCTAATGCAGTCCTGGACAACAGGTACATGGTCAGAGACTGAAGCATTCAAGTATTCCTTTGGATTTTTTTCCCTTTACACTTACTGTCTGCACTAAGATTGTCAAAAAGTAGCAGTTGCATGTTCTCCTATACCAGCTATAGGAATAATTTTAACCTTATTTGCCATGCAAACAGAACATCTGTGATGAAGAAGCCTTCTAAAGAACCACTTTATTCCTCTTTTTGTAGCAAGAAACATATGCTTTTCTATTAGTATTTTCTGAGGGTTCAGAAGTTCCAGTTCTGCATCCTCATTGTGCTTGGCGCTGCACACAAGCTGCTTGCACCAGCCCCCAAATTCCTACAGCCTTTTGCCTTAGATTAAACAGCAAGGTGCAGAAAGAAAGGACTGGACAATGAGATACACCAATTCGGCAGTAAGGAACATTTCCATTTATTCCTCAGTAGGTCAGCAACATGAGGACTGTCAAGCTTTTGTACATGTCAAAGTTTGAAATTTTAATAATAGTTTTGGTGATAGTGGGAGAGAGCTGCAGAAAGTCTGAGGAAAAGTATAGAAGACAGCAAGAAGCAATCCACTGGAAATGTTAAGTGGGAAGAACATCTGCACTAACCAATATTCAGCTCGTCTCCTCTAGCGACAGAGCCCCAGGCAGGGTGGAGATAAGTCCCAGGGAGCCTTGAAAAGGACAAACAGCTCACACACTGATGCAGCAAAGAAGCTAGAAACATAAAAAAAGAAAAAAGGAAGCCATACAGAAGGATGATAACAGGATCAAACCTACTCCTTTGCAGCAGCACTCACAATGAACAGGATTCGGGCAAGGGCAGCTTGCCATGCTGTAGTAGCTGAAACACCAGGTGACATCCCCCTTCTAGCTGCATACATAGGTAAGAAGGGTGAGGCACAGCATGTCACACAGCCTAATTTATGTGCAGACTACTGCCCAGAGACAGACCTTGTTTTCCCACTTCCTACAGATTGAAGCTAATGATCACAAGGCCTTTATTGCCCTTGCAATTCACAGGTTGATCAGCTTACAAAAAACATTAAGAGTGGCCTTAGAAAAAGATGGTCAGAAATCTTCTGAATGGCTTGAATACATTCATGGCCTGGAAAGGTGGGATCTGAAGCCAGGACACAAATTACAACACTGAATGAGTGACTGGCAGGATGCCAATAGCATCAGTAACAGCTGACACAGGGATGACAAGACAAAAGGAATAGCATCCCTGAACACAAAGCTTTCAAAGGTGGAGCTAAAAATGCATGTCTCCAAAATAAATACTGAAGACAAAGGCCAAGAGTTTAGTTTAGAGAAATGGAAATATGCCTGGAGCAAACAGTCACACCTGCATACAGGTAGCAGACAAACGTGTACTATCTATAAATAACAAGTGGACAGTCACAGAGAAAGCTCTTGAACACCATTTCCTCCCCCAGAGAACCACCAGAGGACAGAAGGCACACAATTTCAAGGACAGCAGGGCCAACAGTCAATTCAAGTGAAGAGAGGCCAGACTTGAGAGCTTCAGCTACAAACAGAGCTTCAATGTAACAGATGAAACAGGAGCCAGGCTGAAGAGGGTCCAGGAATAAACCAGAAGAGAGCAGCTTAATGACGCACAGGCCGCAGGACGAAAGGAGAGGCAGAAAGGAAGGGACCTGCAGAGGCAAGTGGAGTCAAGGACGTCAGTAGGGTTGTGGGTTTTTTTTCTTTAAATTGTAGGAGAAACTAAAGCATACCAGAGGAGAGCCAGGTAAGAGAGTAACGGAGCTGCCAAGAGCTGGAACAACGCATATCTAAAGGATGCCAATAGTTCAATTAAAGGAAAGCTTCCTCTTCTTTTGCCCTCAAAAGGAGATGTGGAAGTGGGAAGATACAAGTTGCTACATTCAGTCAGACTCCCCTGGAACAGATAACTAGTGTAAAGAGAAAAAGGAGATCAGAGTGGTAATAAGGTCTGAGAAACAAATGCAGCAGCACCCAGCACACCAATCACCAGTTCAAGACATAAAAGAAATAATAAATAGAGCAGCCATTGCCACTGTTCACAGCACTTTCAAGTGTTTCACAGGACAGGAGAAGAGGGCAAGTCACACTCAGGTGAACATTGAAATTATGGATGGTAAGGGAGCAAAAGATGCAAAGAAGCGATCAAAAAAAAATCAGGAAGACACCAGGAGCAGGTAAGAAACTCAAACACATTAGAATGCCAAAGAACACAGAGGGCCTGAGACAAGATGCTGGATGTTATGTGTCTTTCACTTATCACCTGCTTTCAGCAGCAGGGGAAGTGGTGAAGAGTTCAGGGAAGACCAATTCAAATTAACAGGCCTTTTGGTAAGGTAGGAGCACTGAGCCTGTATGTCAGGATCAATAATGAACTTGCACCACAGAGACCCACAAAGATCTGTTAAATCTCATCAGAAAAGGTAAAAGACAATAGCAGGATACTTAGGAGAAGAGAGCTAAATTCAGAGAAAACAGAAGCAGGAAGAAATACAAAGGGCAAGAGAGGTGACAAAGTTAACACACTTGTTTTGCAGTCTGGTACAGCATGAATCCTGCAGAAGCAGCATCAGCCAGGGAAATAAAAATCTTATAAGAGATAGGAAAAAGAAAAAAAACTACAAAAGCCATGGATGTTTGCTCTTTTTACAAACAGCACAGATACCCCAAAGATGATTTAGAAAGGGAAAATGGTGTCAGCAGAGATATTGCACATCAGCAAATCAAGGGGTGCAGGGGAAAGGTGGGTACGGTCCTCGAGTGGGGATGGAGTAGAAAGCTATAGGGACTGGGTAAAGAATCCACATCTCCAACAGTAAGGACAAGACAAATATTTAGATAAAAAGGGCAGATTCCTAGAAACTGCACAATGAGGATAGTAACACAATGAAAAGAAAGGGAGAGGGAAAAGGAACCAAGGGAAAAAACACAGGGGACAGAGATGGCAATGGCAACAACAGATGCTTTCATGCAGAAAACCTGAGAAGTCACAAGGATTTTCAGTCCACTAAGTTCTGAAAAATTCCTATATTACTACACAGAGCAAGACTGTCATGCCTGCACCTTCCTTTGCCATGAAGTAAGAGCTACAGCCAACATAGGGAGAATTTATACTGATAACTTATAATTGAACTTTCTTTTTAACTCCTAAAAGTTTCAGTTAAAAAAAAAATACAGGGGAACAATAGAGCATTCCTATTTCCTTTTAATACTCAGAAATGCTAATCCCACGTCAGCTGCATGCTGTTTGCAACACGCCCTTCTCTCCCTTTGTTGGTCCAGTTATGTGCAGCCCTGAGGTGTCCTCACACCCTTCAAAGAGGGCTAAGCCTGTACCCATGTTTAATGCCACTTAGACCTGGCAGCAGACAGTAAGAGAGCACACTGGTTTCCTGCGCACCTGCTCAGAAGATCTTGCTCTTCAGTCAGCCAGCAAAGCAGTGCGCGCTTATGCCACCCAGGTAGGTAGAAAGCAGCTACTTCATGGTTTGAGTCAAGGTTGCTTGAATAATCGTAACTTTGCATTTTCTGTCTTCCTATTTATAAACATAACCATGAAGATGTTTTATAAATATTTACTGAGATCTTCCATTCCACTGAGGATGCTCTAATCCAAGGTTCCCAAAGAACAGACAGGCACTGTGTACATACCTGCACTCCTCTCACAGCTCTCTGGAGGTGACTAACAGGCCCCAAAACATTCTGTTCCTTGACAGTGACTCAGTACCAGAGGTGGACCTACATACCAACCCACTGTCTCATCTGTATGGAATTAGGCAAGAGCACTTCACAGCTTGAAGCACTCTAGAATTAAAATATGCAGCACAATACAGAATGATATTTCACAGCTGCAAGATGTCAGCTCCAAGCTGCAAACTCCTGTCTCTAATGATCCTTCTGCTACAAGGAGGCCAGCTACATTACAATTAAATACAGCAATGTAAACTTGGCAATGCTCCCTATGTAAACTACAGCTAATCAGCTGCTAACAAATTCCTGGCACTCCAGCAGTTGCGTCAGAGTATGTCTAAAGGACCTTAAGTTTCTTTCCTTCAAGTGTCTACTCGCATGCAGCCTTCCCAGAACAACATAACAGCCATCAGCTGTCAAAGGAGGAACAAAGTCTCAACCAGCATATTCACCCACACAAAGTCACAACTCAAGAATGTCTTCAGAACAGGCTGTTCATTTGGTGACAAACCTATATCCCTCACTTAAAAAGGCAAATCTGCTTAATGACCAAAAAATCCACACCCACTTCATTTTTAGCCACTTGGAGATACTGGGAGAAATCACAGTGAGGAGAGGGGAGAAAAAAGCCATCAACACTAAGTAGTCTGGGTTCATCTACAAGCAGAGCAGGCTAGAGAATGAGGCAGTGCAGGAATCCGTCCCAGCAGCTTCTGATGAAAGCAGGGCCTGTTGTCACTGCTGGTTGCTTACTGTCAATGAAGCACAGGTTATCACACACATCCACTGTAAAAGTAAGATATTTGTTAATTCAGGCATTAGAAGAACCAACCCACAACAATACAGCACACGCCAGCAGAGGGAATGCCAGCCAGAGTGCACTAGGGCTGGTTCCACAGCTGCCTTGGTACAATACCCTTAAATAGAAGCAGAGAGCCCTACCAGCCACCTTTATACTTGTTTCCAAACTGAAGGAGGTGTAATCCCCCAATGGCAACCACCCTTCAGCTGCACCAGTGTCAAAGCATTTCCAGTGCCACTTAGATGCCTAGAAAAGAGTGGCAGACAGTGTCTTACTGATCTGAAACAGTGTTGGGGGAAAAATACAGAACTTCAATTTTGAACAGATGATTCACAAAGCAATTGTTTTGTAGAAGCCCTGAGTTAAGTACAGCATCAGCCTAAAGGGACTTTTTATTGTTTAATTCTGAAAACCTTCATCACCATAATGAGTTTTAGATTCTCACTAGCAGCTAAACTCTCTTTCTTGTGCCACTGCACTAGGTGAGAAGCAGCCTACAGCTCAGAAGGAAGGAAAATGGAAAGCAGGTTCAGCCTCCTGCTGAACAATAACCAGGCACATCCCTTCCCAAGGGAAGGATGAAAGGTATAAAGACCCAGGGTCCCACCACACTTGCCCTTCTCCAGAAAGCTACTTCCTAAGAACTCACTTGGGAAATTAACACAAAAGACAAACACAAAAAGAAGATCATAACAAAAGTTAGAAGCCTTGCAGCCCCTATCTGATGGGAGTATCCACTTAGTCCTGTTTTCAAAGCAAGAAGGTTTTATGCAGCCAAAGTTTATATGTTAGGATAACTAGCATTTGTTATCTTCCCCCCATCTTTTCAGCATTTGAACCCTTTAGTTACTTTTAATCAGATCTTTCCATGAAGTAGAGCTTTAAGTATGAGGCAGTCCCATTTTTCCATCTGTATTACAAAAAAGGAAGTGACATTTTTAGACATCAGACAGGGCAGTTGCTAAAAGCCAGAAGAAAACAGTTTTGCAGCTTATGCAGCTACCACAATTGCCCAGGACTATCCCCACCACTCCCAGTAGCTTCAGGCTGTTATTTTCCCCAGCTAGTTTTGATGCTTTAAGACTCATTCCCATTTTAACAAAGTAGGTTAAGAATTTCTGTTCTCTTTGTCCCTTTGGAAAGGGAACATTTAAAGCGTGCTTTTTCATGGCTTTGAGCCCCACTCAGTATGGACAATGAAATTAGTCTATTTGTTTTCATTTAACATTTAAAGAGAGCTCCAAGCATTCATATCATTAACCTTAGAAGCAACACATCCAGCAGCATAATACTAATAGGCCAATCAGTTAAGTTTAACCAACCTGCAACATTTATCACCTTCAATTACTTAATTCAGTCCTTCAACAAATGGAAACATGTTCCCAAATCCCAACCCAAAATATACTTCCCCCATTTTGCCACTATTGCCCTCAGGTCTCCTATCAGGTGAATAGTATTTATCTTCACAACACCTGTGTCAGGGGAGCAAGTGTTATCTGCAACACTCTACAGAGGGAGAAAGTCAGAGCTGCAGCACAGAGAGTGCAGAACACACGCAGGATTAGAGTCTGGGGCGCAGCTCTGACTGTGCCCCTTTGGTCTTAGATGCATCCTCAATCCTGGAGCTCCCTTTGTCTTCTTTTCTCATCCTCTCCATTCCTGACTTACCTCCTTCCCTCCCCATACACCCTCCCTTCAAAATGAGATCACAGATTGTCAGTAATACTTTCATCATAATTCTATGCAAGGAACTTCTTCAAAAGATTTTCGGCCATGAAGAATGAACAGTTAAAGCACAGATTTGCCCAGTTTGTTATGGGTTTGCACATTACTGTATAAAAGGCTTTGTCTCACCTGGTGACCGTGAAGAGTATAGAGAAGTCTTCCTTCGAGCAAGTCCAGAATTTTAAGAGTTGAATCATTGGAAGCAGTAACCAGATAGTTTCCAGAGGGGTGAAAGGAAAGACTGTTTACCACAGCACTGTGCACTAAGGATGGAAAAAACGTATATAATAGTCACTGAGACCAGTTTACATAAGCCCCAAGGCAAAAGAATAAAATAAAATACAAGCACATTCCAATTTTCTGTTAGAAAGTTTAACAGGAAAATTATCATGGGGGAAACATTCCACAAAAACTCTCCAAAGCACTGGAGAACAAGGGCAGTATTCAATTCTTATAAAAATAGGCACTACTTTATTGAACGGAAAAAGGAAGCTTTGCCAATTATTCTGGGAGATTTAAGGCTACAAAAGCTTCCAGCGTAGCCCCAGAATGTAACTATATGGGCAAGTGTGCTATATGATTCTGAGAAATCTGGACACTGACGTATTTTACTACTGTGGAGCTGCTGTTGTCGCTCCCAAGTCATTCTAGACTAAAATCTATATGCTAGTACATTAAGGAAAAGACTGAAATTACAATGAAAGAAAAACCTTAGAGTTGGCACTGCACAGATTCTTTTGGTTTACTACCAGACTCTAATCAAGACTGAGTTTAAGAGAAACTAGGAAAGAAGAACTGGCAACTTGAAAATAGTCCAGTACAGGTATTATTTCTTCAGACATCCAATTTGTCTCACCGAAAAAATTTCAAACAATATGAATACACAAACTACTAAGAGCGTGAACCTCCAGTAGAGCAATGCTTCCTGCATGAAAGACAAAGCTTGAGAGGTATTTTGAAAACAGTTAAGGAAAATACTCCAGGAAAAATGTCAAACTACACTTAAATTCATTGTAGCATTAAACATCTACCTAACGTAGGGCATATTTCCTGTCTCCCCAAACTTTTACGAAACAGGCTATCAAATATATTTATTTATGAGAACAAGCAGTACTTACATACACAGTTTTCTGGGTGTATTTGACATTACAGAATATTAAGACTATGCCTGAAAAGGGTTTCACCCTTCTAATTATTCTTAATTATACTGTGTAGCCTCCAAATGTACTGATATTTCAAAACTACTACTACTAACACAAAGCCCCAATTAAATTTATATTCCCTTGAGGGCCTACTGTCCATTTCCAATGCAAACTGCATGTTTAAAAACCTCAAAACACAACTTTAAGCACAGTAAAACCAATATTATTTTTGCAGATGTGGATTTGAAGCAGAAATCTGGAATTACCTTGCTCCATTGTAAACCAGAGCTCTCAATTGTAAAACACCACATCTACTTTTAAACTCTCAGGAACACTAGACACCTCAGCTTAAGTTCTGACAACATAACTCTTCTTGACCTGGACTACTGAAAGCTACTGAAAAACACAGAACAAAATCTTAACTCAGCACATGTAACTTCTAAACAGTTACTTTTGTTGGTGAATACTGCCTCTATCACACAGCTCAATCTTCCTCTTCCCCGCCCCAGCCCTGTATTATACTATGTATTAAAGGAGAAAAAGTCTACATGGAGTCCCCTTTGAAATTTTTATTCTGAGTGATTTGTAATATTCCTCACCCCATTGGTGTCCATATTCAGATAAAGACATGTTTCGTTAACTAATGCAAGTCTTTAGTTGAAAGAAACAGATGAAGTTAATTATACATCCTCCAAGTTCTAATAGCGAATAAAGCATTCCCAGCTTCACCAAAAAAATATTTACACAATGGAAAGAAATCACACAGACTGTGGCCGTGTAAGCAGTTGCAGCTTCTGTGCCCAAAGAGTTCTTGGCTGTTGTAAGCTCACAGAAAAACCTCATCTCCCTTCTGCCAAACCAGCTCATACCTCCCACAAGACCATTCACAGCACCTCTCCAAAATTTGCTAACACATCCTACAACCTCACTTGGTTTCATGTTATAAACAATAAGTTCAGCGCAGCACAAGGTGGCATCTCCCAGTGACCCTTTGCTACAAGCTCACCCTTCTGCCAGCCAAGCCCTAGAAAAATAATGGCCAGTTAAAGGACTTGTACTGGGGGGGTTAATGACTAAAATTGAGTCATGCCAGCCTACAGAGTGACTGAGCGTACCTGTCCCAAGCCTGACAATACCAATTTTATGTAATCAGTGAACGCAACAACTTAGTAAGCACCAGCAAGAAACTAAATCAGGACAGTCTTGATACAGTCACAGTCCCCACTGCACAGATAATGACCATCCAGCTCCATCTGAACCGTATAAAAGTACCAATTGCTATTTTTAAACATCAGTAGAAAGTCAGGTTAGAGCTATTTCCATAGACCTGCAATAGAGGTGCCCCCCCAGCTTAGCACAAGGAAAAAATGTCAAGCAATAAACATCGTCTGTTTTTGCAGAGCGTTGATCTGCTGTACAGAGAGTGTTAGTGCCAAGAAGAGTGAATAAATCATCTGTCTGCTCTCCTGTACAGTAAAAGTGACCAGAACGCACTTTACTTAGCCTTAAACAAAACAACCCAACACTACACCATACAGAAGGTTTTGCAGTTTGCTCTCTACTTCCAGCTTTCACTTACAAATGTCACAGCTGGAACCAGCCTTGGCAACAAGAGCAACACTGCTAAAAGACTTACCAGTTTTTGAAAACAATCCAACTTTAACACACAAGAGTCTGTGGCAGGGCTACTTGTCTATTAACTCCTTGATGCAACTCAGTCTTTACAACAAACTTACAATGAAAATCAGGCAGCATGAATACATTGAGAGGGAGGAGATGCCCTCTAGTGGGACTGAGATGGGAGATGGCAGCTTCACATGAAGAGCCACAAAACTAAACCCAGTTTAGCCAAAAGGCACATGTATGAACCCTTGGATGAGTAGGACTTACAAGTCTCCAGAACGTGCTACAAATGCTTCAGTTTGTGGCCATAGGTGCATGAAGTGACCACACAAATACCATTGCATTGGGCTGGGTTATTTTTTGGGAATTTTTTGCTTTTTTTTTTTTGGTGTGTGTTTTTTTGAGGGGTGCTTTTAGTTCAAAGTCTAATACAGAACTAGGATTTACATAGTAGTTATTAAAAATAACATTCACAACAAGAAAATATCACTTCAATAGCAAGAGTGTTAGACTAAAATGCCATTCAAGGGGAAAAATAGAATTCCAAGAGAAAAAATAAACCTGGCAGACAAACCACATTAGATCAGGACAATTTAATAGCATTAAGTGGAAAGCAGGAAGAGATTATTTTTAAGCCAAGTTATACTGCGGCTGGAAACACACAGATCTCGCCACTGTCAAAAAGCTGATAAAGTACTACCTATTTCGGCAACAAGACTTCAGAAAGGCATTTCCAAGTTTTGATAGAGGTCAGAAGCTAACAATACTTATTACACAAAGAATCACACTTTAGTATTCATCGTTGTAATTCTACCAGCTCAGTATTGACGAATTGGAATAACAGTTGTCAAAAGTTTTTGTTTCCATTAGATTTTAACTATCAGAGAACTGGGAGTGATTCCGAGTCCGTAAGAATAACTGATTAAAAAAAACCCCACGCATTATATGAGAGTTCAAGGAGCTCAGGCAGGTTTACAGTTGAAAAAGAGTTCACAGAGTACTCGAGTACACAGGGAGAATACACTTGAGAGAGCTACCCCACAAACCAGCAATAAAACACAGTTCAGGAGCAGGAGGCTGATGCTAGAAATAAGGAACATGATTTTTTTTCCCACCCAAGAAAAGGCCCTATTCCAGTGACAGCGGTGTTACCATCAGTGCTTAATAGTCAGATCAGATGTTCTTAAGTGCTTCCATCTATATGCTGAGAGCAAAAGAACAGCCCTCTACATACAGCACAATTACAAAAGCATTCTGAAGTCTACAGACTATTTCTACACTACAGCAACCTCTTTTGGGGAGGTTGTTGGTTTTTTTTAATTTACTTTTTTATGGAACTCAAAGGACTTCCATGATCTGCAGACAATCTGTATGTGCTTTGAAATGAGTTAACTCCCATCGCTCTTATCTACAAGAAGAGGTCTAGTCCTTCACAGGTTGCTGTAAAGGAAGGCAAACCAAAGAACTCCACTCCTTAAATATAGTTACAGGCTACCTCTGCCTTTCTACATCAAAGGAAACTAGAGAACTTGTATTGCGAACCTGCAAATCAATTCATCACCATGTGGGTAAAGGGATACACAGGTAAAAGTACTTTAAAACACAATTATAGCTATGTAAAGCCAGGAGGACCAACAGCTTTAATTTAGAACTCCATTTTTGTCTCTCAACTTGCAAAGTTAGCAGTAATCAACTGCAGGCTGTTCTACTACCCTGTCTTTTCTGCTTGGCACGCAGCTGTGACGTTGTCACAGCAGGAACCGACAGTACCTGATGCGGGGGCCAGAAAAAACAATACACTAAGCTCCAGCCCCAGCTCTCTGATCTGCTTTACTAGCATGCTAGAAGTAGCCTTCATGAAAAAACTAACAAAATTAAGTTTAACAAGCTATCTGTATGGGAAGCAGTGCTTGGGAATGTATAGATTTACAAAGTACTACAGCAGCCGTAAGAATAGTTAATAGTAAAGGAAAGAAAAGCCACATTTAGGCTCAAGCAACTAGTATGCACAAAACAGTATGATCAAACTCAAACAAGCTCACAAAGATGGGAAAGGACGCTTTTCTACCCAGTTCTACCAAGTGGCAGCACTAATCAGTTTGACAACAACAGGTACTGAGAAGAGATGCCATTTTGAAGGTAAGGGTGAACAGAAGAGATTTAGACTTCTAAATATAAATGCTAGCTACTCCAAGGACAAGCCAACCTGGACAAGTCATAACAAGGTCAAAGCTCATTCTGGAAGCTGACAACCAAAGGAGAAACTGAAAAAAAAAGTTGTAAACATGCATCGTGGTATAGAATTGCAATTGATTGATTTTGATTTTCCTCTTTTGTTAACTTTTCTTGGTTCTCTCATTAAGAACCTGACCTTTGCTTTGCTGGAATGCATCAGATTTGGAGGCAAAGCCTATATCCTTTTTATTTCACATACTTTCCTCAGGAACAGTGAAAACGAGCTAAGGCGCATCACAGACAACACCTATGCACACTCTGCAACATGGGACAGTTTCAGCATCGGGGCATTTTTTGCTTTTTGATGGTGGGCAGAGGAGGAAAAATTCAGAACAGAGGGGTTTCACTGCAATATGTGAGAACCAGTCTTGGAGCTGACACAAAGCAAAGCATGATATTTGGCAAAAAAAGGGCTTCCATTGGCAGTCCTAATCCAGTGCCTCTCTGGAAAAGCAGCAGGTGATGGAGAAACAGTCCTTGGAGTTCATAGCAACTTGTATCAATACATGGAAAGGTCTGATTTTTTTAATATCTTAACTTGCCTTGATAATGTTGAAGAAGTCTGTTCATCCTAACGTCCCACACCTTCACTGTGTTATCTGTACCAGCCGCAGCAATGCACGTACCACTGGGATGAAAATCCACATGATTCACAAACCTGTAAATTGCAGTTAAACCCAACTGTTTACATTCAACTCTTGCTAAATATGAAAAAGGTCTTTTCAAGAAGGGAAGCTACATCATGATCCATTGAGCATCTCAGAAAGGAGATAACCTGAGAGTCTGTATTGCTGAATTTCTCAAAACCTTGTTTATAACCCCAAGTAGACCACAGGATTATACCCAAGCACACCATGTTCCACATTTTGTGCTGCAAGTATAGAAGCTGTAGACACAAGCTTCCTAAAATATGATTGATCCGACTGTCACAACACTTTCAATTGTTCATTTAATGTTTGCATAATGTATGTCTTCTGTTAATTTCACAGTATTTCTAGAGTGTGTACAAGACTGACCAGATGTTTTTCTTGTATTACGCTTAACTAATTTTAAGATGGAGCTTTACTGAATTTGTGCTTGAAATCATATATTGCCATTTGGAAGGGGCAATCAATTTTTATTTTAAACACACAAGTACAGTAAAACCTTCACTGAAGATCATCTTGTAACTCCCCACCCAAACCACGCAAGAAATTGGATAAAATTAATTATTCTTTGAGTATTCTTGTAACAACTGCTGAGGAAGTTGAGGTATTTCAATAGGTTGCTTGGACAAGCTGTGTTCTTAAGAGGACCAGAAAAAAACATCTGAATTTGTCTTCACATTGTTGTACATTACCTGGAAAGAACACAACTTTGTACTTAAAATTTCAATGGAGCAAGAAATAAGGAAGATTCCAGTCTCAGTTCTCTAAAGGATTTATTTTATATTTCTGAACAAATTAACTTCTGCTGTGGCTTAACCTTCTCCATGAAAAAAACTCTACTCAACAGCTGTTTTTTCCAAATACAAATGGGTTTTTTGGAAATAACCTTGTTACTCAAAAATCTGAGGATGAAACAAAGCATTTGAGTACCAAATTGCCAGTACACTTTTGCTTTTTTAATTTACTTCAACTCCAAGCAAAAGAAAAAAAGCTTAACTAGAAGAAAAAAATAAAGAATCTAAGCATCTCCAAAAATAAATCAGCATAAGAAAACTACAGCTCGATGTGTTAGACAGTTATCATAATATAACCCTCAAGGTTCCAATCTGGAGAAGTCATAAAAAGGGTGAAGCCATTCTGGAAGGTCTTTTTGCATCTCGTCCTCTCCTGGCTGTTTTTTTTTAACAGGTGCTAATGATTTTTTAAGAGTTAGAAATGATTGCCAGGACAAGGACCTCTGACTGCAGTCACAAAATCAGGAGTACATTCACCAGGCATCCCTGTTTCAGAAATCCCAAGGACAATCCCTGTGCGCCGCCAGGTACTTACCCCCCATGCTCACAAAAGGAGTGGATACACTCTCTGCTGGTTTTATCCCACAGTTTGACAGTTTTATCATCGCTGGCTGATACTATCAATCGTCCATCAGGAGAGAATCTAAGATAAAAAGTCACAGCAATTAAGAAATATCCCCAAAGGTGTACAGAGTCAGCTGGATTTGGCCAGCTGTCAAGGTATGCAGGTAAATACACCTCAGTCTTCAAGAAGTCACACTGGCATCAATGAGACTAAAAACCAAATCACTATAAGTTGAAGGGAAAAAAAAGGAATCTGTAGGTCCTCAAACTATCCCTAATTCCCCAAGCGCATAAAATTACCCTTGGGAAGGTCTTGAGTCTGACATAAGATCCCCCATCTTACTCATTTCAGTTTAAATGCATCTCAAGTTGTTTCTCTACCCTGATTCAAAACAGTTCCCACCTTTGCCACAAGCACTCAGAGCAATACAATTACTCCCAAGATAACGGCTGCAGCAGCAGAAGCTTCATCATTCAAGTGCCTTAAAAGAATGTACTAAGCTCCTATCTTGAAATTTCATATACAAGACAGATCAACACTTCTCTTCAGAGGCATACATTTCACAGGATCAGGACCTGAATTTTTAACTAGAGAATATCATCAAACACACTGGAAAAGCATTTTCTGCTCTACTGTGGGCATCTGTAGTACTACCAGCCACTACCACATTCAAGAACTACAATGAACTTTTCACCTACAGAGAAACTGTGACTCTATCTAAATGCACATATCCACAAAAAAACATCAGAACAACTTAGATAGACAACTAAAGCTGAAATGCTTATCAGTAAATAATGTTTTTATCATGGTAGCACTTTAAGCATTTTGGAAGGAGTACAGGTGATCATATTTAACCAGAAGCATGACAAGTCTAAAAGTCACTAAGCTGAAGCAACAAGATAAATCTCTCATTTTGCTTCTCCTAGCAACTCCAAGATGCAGAAGGCTCCATAGCAGGTAAAAGCAACACACAGAACAAATCACTAAGCAAGAAAGTCTCTGCTTGACAAATCATTGAAGAAACGCAAAGTGGGTATGCAACTGTTACCTGAAGGGACGTCTCTGCATGTTACCAACATGTTTCAATCATTAGGCACACGTGAATCATCCTGAATACAAATGTGTTACAGAAGACCACGATACTCAGCCTCTGCTTCGAGAAATAAATCCCCATCTCTATTTGCCAAAAATCTGTACTTACCTGGCACAGCGAACCCAGTTTATGTGTTGACTTAGTGAGAATAAAAACTTCTGTCTGTGAACCATCCACACTTTGACTGTTTTGTCATCAGAAGCTGTAACTAAGGACTGGCCATCACTGGAGAAATGAACACTTCTTACAGTTGCCGTATGAGCCTTGAACACAGTAGATTCTCCTTTGCTATACAGAAGGAAACAGAACTTTAAAACTGCACAACAAGGTAGCAAAGACATTCTGTACCTGAAAACACAGATTCTGTATGCTGAGCAGTGCCATTAGCCACCACTTCTGTGGAAACCACATGTGCTTCTTACATTAGAAAGAAAGTGTTGATCAACCCCAAACAAACTCATGCTTTATGAGCTATAAATAATACATAGCTAAAACCAGTTGTTCCAGTTCAGTCCAACAGGAAACTACCCATATTTCCTATAAACGGGCAAAATTGTTGTTAACTTGTGCAGCCATTTAAAACAACATTTATGGAAACATCAATATAGAAGGTGCTGAGATCCTGCACTGTTACCAGGTCCCTTGCTGCACAGCAGGTGAGGATGGAGGTGTTTCCATAGTTCATGCAGACAGAGCCAAGCAGGCAACTACCTCATCACAACTGTTCCTGTAACTGTTCGTGCTCCAGCTGGAAAATTCTCTTGTGGCATCACACAAGAAATAACACAACTGAATTCAGTACACCTCATGTTGTACAACTTTGAGCCAGCTACATTAACACAGCCAGGCAAAAGACAAGGTATTGTTATTCTTCTTCGCCTGTCATTTCCAAATAAATGCAAGAGGCATTCTTCTCGCAAATAAACACAAGGCATTTTTAGAACTCCGAAGTGCAACAGATTTAGAGATTCAACAGCTATATGGAATTCTTGGTCCAAAAATAGATCATCATGTACTGTACTACCAGGAGCTTCATATTCTCAGACAGAAGAGAAAAACAGAAAGACACAATGGTTTGCTCCCTTCTCCATAAGGATTTAATAGGCTTTATACTGAGGCTGAGGACTACTAAATCTGTAAAGGTCAAAAAATAAAAATACTACACACCTTCCAGCAAATATTCCCTCCCTCAGAAATGGTGAGAGCTGCCTAGATTTATTTAATCTTTTATCTTCCAGAAGGCAAGAAACAGTAAAGGCTGCATCTCAGGAAAGTTTTCTTTCTGTCTAAAACCACAGAACATTCCCAAGTCTGATCAAAACAGAAACATGAAAACAAAATTCTGTCAACATGGCTTACAAAAAACAATTCCCAAAGAAAAAAATTCACACACCAGGTGGCATTAACTCCTTCAGTAACACATCTCCCTTGAAAGGAACTGCAAGTTTTCAGATTATTTGGAAATGAAGTCCTGGCTCTCAGATTATGGGACAGCTTCTCCCTCCCCTTTTAATGACAACACTTTTTTTTTTTTATATTTAGAGTAGATAAATTGACTAAGAACTCTAAATAAACACAGATTAACAGTACCATGCACCAAGGTATTCACAATCTGCGTAACAATAACTCCCTTTCCACACTAGCCCTTTTCTGACACGAGAGTCATTGGTACAGTTCACAGCACAGAGTTCATGTGCCTGAGCAACCAAGACATTATCACCCAACACAAGCCCAGTTTCCTCATCACATCTCGGTCCTTTCTAAAAATGCAAACGTTGGCTGAGAAATCTAACAAGTTTGCACTGTTAATATATTTCCAGCATTCTGTGTTAGCAGCACAGTTCTGGAGACAGCAAAATGACACTGTCAGTCTCTTTCTTTAGAGGAGATTGATGAGCAGCAGGTTAAATTTTAGCCATAATCCACCATGTGCCTTTTAATAATATATATACTAACATGTCATTCTGATGATTCAGGACAGTTTTACTAAACTGATATGATTAAAATTACAACTGCAAACTTTAGCTCTATTTCACTATAAATTAAAATATTTAAAAGCACTTATATCACAGATTTTTAAAAGTCACTTTCAGAACCTATCAGTTCCAAAGCAGAGATTTCTTACGGTGTAATAGATCATAAAATGAAGCTTCCAATGGGTAATTATAACCATAAGAACTCATAAAAAACAAACAACTAGAACTGCTTTCCCCGGTTCCTGAAGCTCCTGTTAGAGCTGTGCCGTAAAACAGTTGTTCTTTCCCTCCAACAGACATCAGTCCCGTAGCTGGAGAACTGTTAATAAGAAGCAAGGAGAAATCCCAAACCATTGTTAAACACAAAAACAGAGGCACAAGGGAACAGATACTTACACACTGGGAATCCACAAACGGACTGTTTTGTCTCTAGAGCCTGAAGCCACCAGGTGACCAGAGGGTGAAAACTGAACACACATCACTGCATCTTTGTGGCCCACAAAGCGATAGGCTCTCATCTGAGGCTTCATACTCCAGATCATCAGGCACGAATCCATCGAGCCACTTGCTGAAACAAAAATACAAACCAAAACCAAACTTGCATTAGTTCTCCAATTACAGTGAAACTGTATTTCACATTCAGTTCACCACCACAGCTTCCAGCAATCTCTAACACATCATCCTTTGCATTTCACCTATGTATTGCATACTGGATATTTCATCAGTAATTCAAATAAAGTCATGCATTGGCCTGGATTGACAATTCCACTTGCAAGAGTCAGTTCATGCAACAGCTGCAGAGGCAAAAGCCACACAATTCGCAAAACCTCTTCCAAACACATACACAGTAAGGAAACACTTAGAAGGCCTGTGGCTGAAGGTTATCTCACCACTTTGTTATTGGGAAGCAGCTGCAGCAGGTTAAATATCAAGCAACATACTACAGATCAAGCAGAGAAGCTCTGTGACAGTTGATGACTTAAAGGCAATCCAGGTACATCCCCCTCCAACATCTCTCTTGTTGCTGCAAAACATCGATCAAAGCCAGCTCAGCAGCTCTTAACAATTTATGAAAATCCAAGCTTGCAAAGAGATGAGAAGTGTTGAGTTTGCCACTAGCAGGAGGGCTCAGCAGGACTTGGTGGCAGCCATGAGAGACTTTAAGGAACTACAGATGAGGTCCTTCCAACTACTCACACCTGCTCTTCCATTCTCATACCTATAATCACCTGTGGAAAGAAAACTCAACCAAAAACCACTGCAACTTGCCTTTAGTCTCTCCCTGCTGTTATCTGCTATCTTTTCCTTTCCACCTCCCATGTCATGTGCTTGACCCTTATGAGATTCTGAAGTTCTTTTTCCCCATTTCCATCCCCCCACAAAAACCTAACCAAACCTAGAGGACTCAGTCTTTTTACTCCATTAAATTTCTGCCCCAATCCAGTAACAATAATAGTTACTGCCAACTAGTCACACATGAGCAGTATCATACTGAAGAGCTTTATTGAGATGTCAGAATATTACTTTCCTTAATTTTTTAATACCAGTCCTGGGGAAGTTCTGATATTGCAATTTAATATCCTTGTCAGACAATGCCTTAGTGTAGTTATGACTAACGTTTGAGCACATGGCCTAGTGTCAAGAGATCTAATCTACTCTTACACAGTTATCTCTCCTTAAATTTTATATCACTAAGGAAAGGTGTTGCCTATGTGAAATACAAAACCAACAAAGGAACTGACAAATATATAAGGTTTTTTGTTTCCCCTTAGGGGACATGCATAATTAATGATCTCTCTGAAATGGGCACATATTAATCCAGAATCAATAGCAAGAAAAGAGATAACTTATTTTTGTGTTGAAATCACTGTGAAATAGCAGGACATTTCCAGCAAAATCTATTTGGTATTTTGCCATAAAGCTTAGGAACTGAAACAGTCTTGTATTTATGATACTACCAGATCAGGATCTACCATCAAACTGATCTTTTTGTCTAGAAACACTGCAGGACCTCCTGGAGATATGCCCCACTTGACACTCAGGTAGAGAGAAACAAATGCAGCCTGGGTTTGTCAGCAAGCTAAAATGTGTGTGTGCGTTCTATATTTGCCTGTGGAAAATCTACAAAGTTTTCTGTTATTTAGGCATTAAAATTGATTTTAAAGGGTATTTTTACTGCCATTGTTTGAGATTAAGTTTCTGTGGGCATATGTTTGTCTTTTTTTTTTTCCCCCCCACACCACTGGGGTCCCAGTGCTACAGGATTCACACATTATGTCAGGCTTTAAGGGACAAGCAGCTTTTTGGTTTTCACTGTGCTGGGGGTGATGATGGGACCCAAGCAGGGAAGTTTTGCACTGAAGTGGAATTCACTCATGTTTGGAAACCTGTTTCCTGGTATTCCTGGCAGGGACTGCTATAATGCTATTGTTCCTGTCAGACAAGGAGGGGATGTAGCTTGTGTGAAGTTCAGTGTCACAGAGGTGTCCAGCAGCTCTCACTGGAGAGGTGCAGCTGTCAGGCTGGAGCTGCCCACTGCCTGCAGCAGCAGCATGTCCTTCTGGGGTGTGAGGCAAAGGAGGGAGTCCCTGAGAATCACATGAGTTGTGTTTGCAATGGATTTAGCATGCACATCTGAATTCTGTTCCTTACTTGTATAACCCTTTGCTCTTGCTTCCAAGGGAGATCTTGAAAAAGCAGCATCTGTCCTGCAGGACAGCTACCTTCTTGTTAGTTGTCCTTACCCTCTGGAGTTTCCCTCCAGCCCTTTCTCTCACTTCTTGTCTTTAGAGAGTGCCTTTGTCCTCTTCCATTCCTTTCTCAGAAGCCCAAGAGTAAAGGCAATTTGTGGTGCCATCCCTGTGGTTCAACAGGATTTTTTTCAAAGCACATAGAAATGCTCACCCTGAAATTCTCCAAAATATCTTCATCATGAAAACAAGTTCTTTACTCCTGTAGAGCTCAGCACCTCCACTGTTCCCTCCACCTAACTAAAAATAAGCTCGTTCTTTATCACCTGGCCATCAAAAAACAGACGATTTACCCAGTTGTTTCTTATTGAGACTGAAGTCCACACTAGTGACAGCATCTCTGTGGCCTCTGAAGTGTCTCTCCAGAGATGGATCTTCCTAGAAGACAATAATGTTCAGACACTATAGATTAAGAACCATGTTTGCACAATAAAATAATTTTATTGCAATGACAAGTCACATACCAATCCCATTAAAAGTTGAGTAGAGATAAGAACACCATGCAACACACATTGCAAATTCCAAATGTATTGACAAACTTTAAAACAGGCAAATTACCCAAGCTGATAACCCCACTGTATCATAGGTCACTTGCTCGAATCATTAATGCATTTGTACAACACATTGCTTGTGCAGAGAGCAGAAGCTGACTCTGGAACAAATCAGCCATGTTGATGACCACCTGAGCAGGCACTTAGGCTCAACTTTGCCCTAACAGATGCTTAGCTCAGCTCAGGAGTAGCCAAGAGGCCACTGTTTGCACAGAAGGGACAAATTAGCAAGAGTTAACACACCTGTTGAAACAGGTAGAATCAGAACTGCAGCAAAACAGACTGACCCACTACCTTTCCCTTATGTCTAGAAAACACAGCATATTCCTACACAGTACCTTGCTGCAAAGGCCAAACGAAGCCTGAAGTCAGGGAAAACAAACAAGCAAAACACTGAGAGAACCGTTACAAGAGGTTGCAACACATGAAAATTGCCCAGACACCAGAACACGCTGATCAGCCTCCAGTACCTGCTCTTACACGCACAGCCTCTGCCTCCCTGGCAACCACCACTACAGCCTGTCTGTTCCCTCTCAGGACCCAACTGCAGCCCCAGCTGCTCAAACAAGCACCCACACCAGAAGAACAGGACTGACCTCCCCCCACACCAGCCCACCCCAGATCCAGAGCTGTCCCCACCTGCACCAGCCTAGAGCTGTCCCCAGACACAGACCAACCCCAGATGCAGCAGCACCCCAAGGCCCAGGGCTGCCCCAAGTTCCCCCCAGTCCCAGCAGCATGAGGCCACTCACAGTCTGGGTCTGCCCCTGCTAAACAGGCCGACACTAAGTGACCCCCAGACCCAGCAGTGATCCCCTCAGGCCTCCCCCTGCACAGCCTAGCCCCAAAGCAGCCTGAAGAAAATACTAAGAGACCTCATCATGGTTACAGCTTCCTCACAAGGGGAGAAGGAAGGATAGGAGCAAAACTCTTCTCTTTGGTGACCAATGACAGAACCCAAGAGAACGGCAGGAAGTCATGCCAGGGAGGTTTAGGTTGGACATGAAGAAAAGGTTCTTCACCCAGAGGTGCTGGACACTGGAACAGGCTCCCCAAGGAGGTGTCACGGCCCCAAGCCTGACAGTGTTCAAGAAGAGAACTGGACAAGGCCCTCAGACACATGGTGTGAACTGTGGGGTTGCCCTGTGCACGGACAGGAGTTGGACATTCTATCACTCTATTAAACCGCCCCAGGCCCGCCCTGCCCTCTCCTCGCTGCCAAGCTCCAGGGCCCCCAAGCACCGTCCTAACGGCCCAAGGGCCACCCTCACCAAACCCCGAGCCCAGGGGCCCCAGGCACCATCCCCGCTCCCACTGCCAGGGCCCCCAACAAACACCCAACCCAGCGGCCACGGCCGCCCCTCCAGACGTCCGGACCACCACCGGCCCCGGCAGCACCGGCTCGACCCGGCCGCCCCTCACCAGGTACCCAGCAGCCATGACACCTCCCGCGCACCGCAGTTCAGTTCGCGCGTCTCGCAGCAACGGTTCCGGCCCTTAAAGGGGCCGCGGCGCCGAGCCGGAAGGGGCGGGCGGGGACACTTCCGGCCGCGGCGGGGCCTGGGCACTGAGCGGGGGTTGCCATTACAAGGCCCAGGAGCTGGGCCGGGGTCCGATCTCATCTTCACCCTCCTCCTACCCCTCCCGCCGGCCGGGCTGTGCAGCCAGCCCGGATGGGAGCATAGGAGAGGGGCCTCACGAGTCATGCAGTGCCATGCCATGCCAGTGAGCTGGCCCCCAGGGTGCTCAGCGGTGTCACCAACAGCTTCCCTCACTGTTACATCAGTCTCTACAGCATGGAAGTGTATGAGCTTTGTAAATACATAGCAGTTCACGCTATACAGTGCAATTTACAGGGGTGATGACGTTTTACCGGAGGATGTTCTTGTTCCTGCTGCAGTAAAACAAGCTACAGGCCCTGGGTGTGAGGCCTGTGCTGTGGGAGCTCAGAGCTTTCTGGGGGACAAGGGACACTGCCAGACCACGGAGATCCCGCCAGTGTCCCAGCCCCTCCACACAGCTCTGAAACCCACCCAGAACTGGGTCTCTTCAGCTTGGAGGAGGCTGAAGGGTGACCTCATTACTGTTTATAAATACGTAAAGGGTGAGTGTCAGGAGGATGGAGCCGGGCTCTTCAAGGCAAGGGGCAATGGGTGCAAACTGGAACAGAGGAGGTTCCACTTTAATATGAGAAGAAGCTTCTTCCCAGTGAGGGTGCCAGAGCCTGGCCCAGGCTGCCCAAGGAGGTTGTGGAGTCTCCTTCTCTGCAGACATTCAAACCCGCCTGGACACCTTCCTGTGGAACCTCAGCTGGGTGTTCCTGCTCCGGTGGGGGGATTGGACTGGATGAGCTTTCCAGGTCCCTTCCAGTCCCTGACATTCTGTGATTCCCTGGAGGGAACATTTCAGCACCTTGAGGTGCTGGAGCAAGTTCAGAGAAGGCAATGTAACTGGGGAAGGGTCTGGAGCACAAGTGTGATGGGAGCAGATGAAGGACCTTGGGTGGTTCAGCCTGGAGAACAGGAGGCTGAGGTGACAGGGGCATTGAAGCAGAAGGCTGTTAGTCCTTAGGGAACTATAACTTTTCGCTGTCATAATGGCTTTTTTCATCCCGTTATGCCTCTCCTTAGCACAGCTCTTATCACATCAGCAGGCAGTGCGCTTCCTAACTTGGTGTTGAAGTTCAAGAAGAGCAGAACTGCACATAATTCTCCTGCCTGTATTTTAGAGGCTCCTTTTTAGACTGTCAAACATTGTGTTCCTTCCTCCTCATCCCCTGGGCAGGAGATGTTCCAGTTCACTTTATCTAAATCACTCCTGCTTTGTTCATAAATGCAGAGCACACACTTCAGAGGCCTTGTGACTTAAAAGCTAGGTTTTTTTGAAGGGACTTCATTCTGCTACGTGAAATTGGGTTAAAAATGAACCGGAATTTTCTCCAGTTATTAAGGAACTGGCAGCTTCATTTAACACACACGGAACACACTGGTTTTCATTCCAGCGTTAACAAACCGCTTCTAAATTACAGAGGTCTGGTTTTGTTGTTGAAAACTGCCTGTTAGGGTGTTGGGCTCTAACATGGCACTTCCCAGAGCTTTCTACTCCTAATTAAGAGCAAAAAACTGAAAATTTTTCCCTAATGTGAATTAACCCAAGCAATCAAGCTCTCTCAGAAAACAACTGGGCATGTAGTTGTTTAAATGCATATTTTTGCCTTTTATAGCTTTTTTCCTTTTTTAGATCGATATCTTTAACCAAAAGGTTCCCTCATGCAGGGTTAAAAAACATTTGCTTTCTTAAGGGGAGCTGCAGCTTTTCTTCAGATGGCCACCTGAGGGCAGGCACAGGCCTCTTCCAGCCTTCGGCTTTCTAGATACAGAAATAAGCAGGCAAATGGGATTAAACGCAACATGATTTCATTAAAGATGAATCACACCAAATCAGCCAGCTTCTTTATTAAGACTACCATAACTCTGGGCGAAAAAAGTGTTGAGCAAGCTTCTTTCAAATGCCGCTTCCCAGCTTGTGACCTAGACATTATATAGTCATTCTCAGCAAGTCCTTATCTGGCGTTATTTTTGTGACCACAGGAAGAGACCAGAAGCCCCAGGACCTGCCACCCCTACCGAAATGACAGAGCCCAGCATTGCCAGCCCTGCCAGGGCTGTGTCCCCACACGCCGCAAGGCAGCGCGCAGCCACACCGGGCAGCAAAGCTGCTGCACAGCATCACACCCAACCCAGAGTTTGGGTCGGTCGTTCTTGCATGAGATTACAGCTCACCTTTGACTTCAAGCTCAATTCAGAAATCCCTGAACTTCTCTTTAGAGTAAGCGCGTCTAAGTTTAGCAACTAAATTGAATGTTTACCAGTTCTTGAGTGTCCTGTTAATATTTAAACTGCTGAGCATGCCAGATTCTATACGTAATTTTGCACTTTTAAGAATATGACAACTGGGGGACGGTGCTAGGCTTCAGAAAGCTACCAGGAGAGCGTTTTCCTGGAAAAGCTGAGGTTCTTAATGAGTGGGAAGAAGTTATATGCCATCTACAGGGGAAGCACAAAGAGATGATTTGGTCAAGGCAGCGTGACAAGCTAAGATGGAACCAGCAACTACACCCAGCTCTCCCAGTCACTAGCAGCACTCTCAGAACAAAGTCATCCTGTCTCCATGACCACCATGATCCCAGCATGGGTTTTCCACAGCTGGTTTGTGTCCCATCCCAATATGACCTAGAGATGGAGGCCTTGAGCAACCTACCCTGCAGTGCTTTGGCGGTTGTCAACCCAACAGGCTGGGTGGGACAGCCACCCTGTTGTTGCCACTCTCCAGACAGAGAGCACAGCAGGGATTTGGGCAGCCTCGGCACACAGCTGCAAGGAGCCAGGAATCGCAGGTGAAGATCAGTGTAGTCCAGGCACTTGCTCTCCCTACGTCCCTCATTGCTGCTGTGGAAGGAGGCAGCTGCAGTCAGCTCAGGCACCACAGAGGGGACCAGGTCCACCAAGGAGCTCAGCTGATGACAATTACATGATCCCATCGCTTCCATGGGGAGATGCAGCTTCACATCAGCTGAAGTTGTAGCTTGCTGCCACATCAGTGATTTTCTCTCTTACTAATTACTTTGTCCTCCCATGTGTACCAAACCCATTTATTTATAGCCCACAATTTTCTTCTCCCACCTGCCTTTGTGCTTATTTTCCTTTCTTATGGAGTTCCTCGAGTAAATCTCTCACTGACCTAAATGCAAATTTGTTCAAGCAAATTCAGAAAGCTTTGATCCTGTGTAAGAGGGGAAAAAGGAGAGGAGCAGACTTTACTCCTATCAGAAGGGATCTTTACTGCTGCATAACAACTGGGCCATGAAGCAAAAGTCACCAGGGTTTCAAGAGGAAGCTCAGCCAAAGGTCACCTGGCTGTCCTAGTGCTGTTATCAGAACCTTGGAAAGAGGGAGGAAGGTGACACGAGCTGATTATAGCAACAACTGGAAAAGGATAATGGCACGGGGGAGCCCATCACCCTCTTCCATGCTCAGCATCCAGAGGTGCGCCGCTGTCGTAAAGCAAAGGGTCAGCAGAGTCCAGGCTATGGAGCTCCTCAGGCCACAAAGGGAACGTTTGTCTCTCTCAGATCCAAAGTACCTGCTAGGCAGAGAGCCAGAAAGTGACGCACTGATTGCGATACCGTATTTTATTTGCTGCCTTGCCTTTGCAGGTGATTTGAATAGCATTCATTGCTCATCCATATAGCTGAAGTGGTGAGGGGAAGCGTGACAAGGAGACAGAGACATACTGACACCAGGACATATCCTGGGTGCCAGAGGAATACACTGCTACTCACTGTGTGAGCTCTACAGCTCTTCAGCCATCCAAGAGTGGTGGAGAGAAAGGAGCTCATACATGCCTGCAGCTTCCCAAACTGGCTTAAAAGAGGAGAAAAAATTCAGGAGTGAGAAATCCTGGCAAGCTGGATCCAGCCAGAATCCCATTGGCAGTTTTCTGGGCATCTACGAAGCTGTTTCTGACAACTTACATTGGTTCTAGTGTCTTAAGCCATTGTAAGATCTTCAAATCTGTTACATGAATGTAAATCAAACACACTTTTAAAATATCTCCCAATACAGTTGGCTCCAGACATGGAGCTGATCCTTCTGGACACATGCACCTCATTGGGCCATAGGTTTCCCCTTCTGCAGTATGATTAAGCCTTCTCTTCCCCACATTACAGGCCAGCCCAAAACTCCTTGGCTCCACAGGCATTTTTGTTTATTGACATTTAGGTGCTTGCTAAGCATGCAGAGTCTCTCTGCCGATCTTGCTGACCAAGGGCAGGTGACTGCTTTCATTCCTGAACTTTCTCTGCTGTTAACTGCAGGGGTGAGCGCAGTTCAGACTTCACTGAACTCACAGTTGCGTCAATCCAGAACCCAAAGTGCATGGAGACGGGTACTAGGAAAATGCTAACCGAGTTCACAGGAGTGAAGCTGAGACCTTTGGGATACTTGTGGAGCATGTTCCCAGCATCCACACCCGGCAGGGATATTGCCACACAGAGCCTGGCACAGGCCTGGCCAGAGGGGCTAATGCTGCACAGTCTAGCACCACCCACCTGATAAACTGCAACAGAATTAGCAGCCTGAACAGTGCTCAAGGAGCACGCTTCAAGCCTTCATCTTGCTCCATTTGGCTAGTTTCCAACCAACATTGATCACTGCGCTGGATTACAATTCACCTTCCTTTTTAAGCTCATAATATTGTTGAAAATCTTTGTCCCAACATATCCAAAGTCTGGGTCCTCACTCTGCAGATTAGAGGAGCCTAGCAGTCTGCCCCTACTAGAGGGTATCGAGTTTCCACGCAAAGCATTACAGGGGATCCACACCCAGCCATGCTGAGAGCAGAGTGGGCAGGAGGATGTAAAGTTTTCTAGAGAAACTCCTGTTGACAGCACTTGATTTGGCCAGCACAGGCAAGCACACAGACCTCTGGTCCTTCTTCTAAAGCTCTACGCTGCTAGTGGCCTTGTGCCTCCTGAAGACCCAGGGTGGCCACCTGCTCTCCTTCCCAAACCAGTCCCACATGCTTCAGAGTGGAATGGCAGATCAACACAACCAGGACCAACCACAGACCAAAACCAAGTATCTGTTGCATTTGCTACCTCTACATGCTGAAGGGAAAGATGCATCTGTTTGCAAAAATTCAGATCACCTCTAGTTCAAACCAGCATTAACTCTATTATATCCATCTCACTGCAGCTTCTTGCTCCTCTCTGAACAACCTTGCAGAGCTACTAAAGTCAGACCCTTCTGCAGTGAATTTAACTGCATGAGGGGAGAGTGGTCCTTTCCATTTCCAAGCTAGTTCGAGGCAGACGGAACTGGAGAGGTGGTGCGGTCCACTCCCACCACCCAAACCAGTTCCTTCCTGGCACAGATCATTTCCCCTTCCAACATCTCATCCTCAGAGAAGGAGGCACCTGGCTGCTCTTCTTGCAGTGTCAATAGGAGCTCTTGGCGCTACCACAACACAGTGCATGCTTGTGCTGGGACTTCTGCCTTGCCAAAGTCACTAAAGGACAAGTAGGAACATTAAAGCCGCAGAACTATGTAACAGTGTTTTCCACTGTCCAAACAGGACAGGACAACTGCAAAAGGTTTATTGTTCAAACAGTTTATTACCAACTCTATTTGACCCCATTAATTGCTAACTCTATTAGACTATTTATTTCTAACTCTATTAGACCATTTTTCTTTCCAATGCTTTTAGGCTGTGTTCACTCTGTAGTGACTATCTCTGCTCTCTCTACCACGTGCCACGCTGGGTCCAGCACTGTTGCCGGCAGCCACAGCATTGGTGACACAGGTGCAGGGTGAAAATGTGGGGCTGTTGGGCTTTGGCTGTGGGGTGACATTGGCACGGCAAGGGCTGCTGCCAGCACCGGCACTGCCAGTCCAGGGGCCCAGCTCCACATCCAGGCACGATGCAGCCAGGGCTCTTGTTCTCTGTCCTGCTCTTGGCTGGCACCTTGCCAGCAGCTGGGGACAGCCCCTCTTAGAGTTGGGGCTATAATAGAAGTGTAGAAGCTAAAAAATGCAAAGGGGAAGTGTTGCAAGCAGTTTGCAACTGGGAAACACAAATATATGAGAACTAAGGCTTTTAATCACAAAAGCCAAACTTGGATATTGAAAAGGACTCTTAGGGGTGTTTGAAACCTCAAGCATGGGCTGCCTCAAACATTACAATATAGTTAAGATATGGATTTTCACCTGAGAAATGCCCTGAGGCATGAAGGCGAGGACACTGCCATCTCCATCTCCTCTGTTGACAAGGCTTATTAGATTTGAACATCAGTGTCTCCCACCAGTTCCCGTGCAGAGGAACAGATGCTGCTTCTACTGGAAATTCATTCCCAGAGATAGACAAATTAGGCACCTTTGGCAGTTCACGCAGTGTATGGAAACTTTCCCTGCTCTCCATTTCAAAAACTCTCCCAGGTCCTCTCCTTGCTAGTACTTCCTCTTCAAATGTTTCTTCAGTGATGGCAACAAAAATTCCATCCATCATCGACCCACTGAAAGGACTGAAATTCATTGCTGCTGGCAATTTTCCAGAGTTGTTTGAGAAAGGAGAGGTCTTGGGTTTCACCAGTGCTCTCCTTGGAAGAAGCAGCAGTGTCTCTTTCAGTAGTGCTGTCATCACTCCATGTTTGGAAAGGTTCTTCTTCCATCACTGTTCCTACAGCAGTGTCCCCAGCTGTTTCATCATCCTCCTGAGGAGAGGCAGGAGAAGTTGAGCCTGACAACTCTCCCAGCACAATGCTTATCGGAAGGAATATCTCACTCGCCAGCCTGGCTGTCAGTCTAGATGCTGGCCTGTTATGCTCCTTCTCAGCTTCTATGTGCAGCTGGGAAGTTGAAAACATCCTTGGTCTCCCTGGCAACAGCCAGAACATCAGTGAGTCCTAACAGTCTTTTTATACCAACTTGAAAACACAGCCTAGCTACTGGAAAGAAAAAATTACTTCTGTCCAAGGCAAAGGCATGGGGAGTTCTGTGTATTATCATGTTATTCTCATATTTAACTCACAACAAAAGACTGCTAACTACTCAAAATATTCTGACTACTATGAAGAAAATTAACTCAATCACAGCAAAAACAGCACAACAACTCCCTTTAAAACCATCCAGTCTCATTTGGGCTTGGCCTTTCTTCTGCAGCCATCACTCTGGCCAGCAGGGCTTGGTCCTGCCAGACACAAACGAAGGTTGACTGGTACCAACTGGTGCCAACTGCAAGTTTTGATGGGGCATTCTCAGATATCACTGTGGCGCCTGTGCCTCATGGCAGTGACATTGCAGGGTGGCACCCATGACCTGGCAGAAGGGAGCAGCCAGAGGAGAAATTGCTGAATAGCACTTGTTGCTTTTCACTCCCAGAGCCACCAGTGGTGGGACCACAGAGCCCAGAAGTTAGTGAAGGGCTACAGGCAACAAGAGGACCATGCTGTGCCCAGCTGCATCCAGGAATGGGTCCCCAGGGAAGAACAGGGACGGCTGCAGCTTTGGGACCCCAGTGACCCCATTTCCAAATTAGCTGTAATTCACTGGAGAAACGTCTCACAAGCCTTGGCTGCACGTTCTTTAAAAGCCAAGCAAAATACTTCCACCTCTAAACACTGCAAGACTGCACAGTAGTGATTTCCAGTCCCCCCAGGCACTGATAGTATTTTTGCTCCAAGAGAAGCATAATGGGCTGGTGAAAGATCAGCATCATTCCCTCTGAGCTGCACAGCCACTTTCAGAGGAGCCCAGCATACAGCCCAGCCCACCAGGACAGTCAAGCTGTGCCTGCTGCGCATTGTCATAACCTTTGTCATGGCTACCAGGCACCTTCGTGCTCCAAGCATGTGATTCCATGACATGCTCTGTCCTTCCAGTGCGCTCTGACCCCGGTACCATCTGCATTGCGCCCTTCATCCTTTGGCTTCTCTAGCTCTGGAGGAGTTTAACTGGGAGGAAGACGTTTTGCCTTTTGTTTATTTGATAAGAAAGGGGAGGAGGTGCATGAAGAAATTTGCCCTGAAATACCCTCTCTGGATTTGAAGAGCTGGCAACAGTTTTTCCTGAGCCAGCTTTACGTGTTCAACATAAGCTATACTGACCCAATGCTCCAGACACATAAAGCTCCTTTGGGCCAGCTTCTAGAGATCTGTGAACAAGGTCTCCTCATATGCCCTGAGATCTGTCCTGCAGCTGGAAAAGCTCCGTGGTAGCAAACTAACCTTCCAAAGGGGCTATGAATACTTCTGCCGAGCAAGGGGAAAGGGCTTCTCTTGTTGAAACACATTGCAGCAGGTTTTGTGGGGCATAAACCCTCTTCACGCCAGCAGGATCGATGTAAAGGATGGTACCTGGTATCCGAGCTTCTGCTTCTCTCTCTCTTGCAGCCCAGTGTGAGGCAGGTTGGCTGCAGCATTTTGTGAGCTCTGTAACAGGGGAGGCTATTTCTAAGGTGACAGAGGCCCAGCAGACAGTCCAGAACAACCCCTGAGCTCCCCTTGTTAGCAGTCCCAGGTTACTGTTCTTTAATGACCTGTTCTAAGCATTGGCTAAGTTTGGAAATGGTGCTAAAAGCAGGCTTGCTGCTATCATGCCAGTGAATGAAGAGCTTGTCAACATGGGGAGATTCACCAGCAGCAGGACAAACGTTACTGTACGGCATTTCCTCTATAGAATGGTTTATACCCAAGCATTGAGTCCTTCAAAAGGCTGCAACAGAGCTTTAATACTGTGTTAAGTGCTTGGAAATGGGAAGAGCAGAGGGTATTTCACTGCCTAGCTTCCAACTTTTGCAAATCGATGTGAAAACTTCACCCAAAACACAGATTCAACTAACAAGCCAGTTCCTAACATGATCTGACCCTTAAAAAGTGTCCATATTCTGCTTTTGACTTTCACTTTACCTCCTGAAAATCCTCAGCAATTTAGGTTTGGTCAGAGGGTGAAGCTCACCAAGTGTTCACAAAATCAAAGGAGCAGCAACCAATGTGCAGTTTCTGGCAGCAGGGAAAATCCTTTGGGGTGGAGAGCTGAGACCCAGTGATTGCAGCCATCTCTGCCATCAGGAAGCCACTTGTGTTTTCTCCTGCAAAAGCAGAAAGGGGAAGAAAGGAGCTCATTTTCACGGGAAGATGGACAAGTCAAAAAAAGAGGTGCTACAGCTGCAATGAGTTTGAGATCACAGAATCACAGAATTGGCTAGGTTGGAAAAGACCTCAGAGATCATCAAGTCCAACCCTTGGTCCAACTTCAGCCCATTTACTAGATCATGGCACTAAGAGCCATGTCCAATCTCAGTTTAAAAACCTCCAGGGACGGTGAGTCCACCACCTCCCTGGGCAGGCCATTCCAATGCCTGATCACTCTCTCCATAAAGAGCTTCTTCCTAATATCCAACCTAAACTTCCCCTGGCAGAGTTTAAGCCCATGTCCCCTTGTCCTATTGCTAACTGCCTGGGAGATGCGCCGCTTTGAGTCATCCTGAGGTGTAGAAGCGACTGTCCCCTGCAGCACCTCAGGCCTTCTCAGAAGGATTTCTTTCCCATCACAAGGCACCCAGCCCTGCATTTCTTGGTCAGGCTGACTCCCTCTTGGAGAGCAAACACATTCCTCCGCCTCTTCCTTTCAGGTCAATGCCAGGTCCACAATGCACCTGACACATAAACCAAGCCCTATCAAGGCCAAGAGCACTCTTTGTCTAGAGCACTGTACCTTGACCCATTGTACAAGATCTTTTTTTATCAGCTCCAGGAGATATGGCAAGCAGCTGGGACCCAGGAACCATGGAAGGAAGGACAGATTATCAGGCATCTCAAAAAAAAAAAAAAAAAAAAAAACATCAGAAAGGTTAGGCTTGAACCAAGTGAGGCAGACAAAGTCCATAACCCCTGCCAGGAGGATGAGAATGCAAACAGTGAATGCCTGTATCTGAGAGAGAGATTTTTTTCCCAGTCACAGCAGAGGAATGTGTTTTAAGTAGCTGGCTTTTGGACTTCTGTTTTGTTTGCTCTTCTGAAGACAAAACCAAAAGCGATGCCATATCCTGCTTTACTGAAGCACAGAAGGACGCATCTGGGAAGGGAAGGCAGAACATTTACATGTCCAGACCAGTCTAAAGGGAGAGATGCACAAACCCTCCTGCTCAGCCTGCTGAATATGTAGATATTTGTCTACACAGCCTGCTACCACAGCCAAATGGAAAATACGTGCTGGACTTTGGGATGCTCCAAGCAGCCAGGAGAACAGGGGGAATATCACACTCAGCTGTTCCTCAGGGGTTGCTTGGTTTCTTGAATAATCACTGTTGCACAGAAGAACCAGACCCTCAGCTGATGCAAGCAGGCTCCACAGCCTCCACCATAGCTGCATTCATACTTAGACCAGTTCAAGAGCTGCATGGCTACTGTCCAGTTTTCAAGCTTGTGGTAACTTTTCATCTGTGAAAGCAGAAGCAGAAGAGCAGAATGAGGAAGCGATCCACTGAACGTTGTCCTGCATGATGGACTTCCCTAGAGAACCAGCACAAGGACGGTACTGCCTGCCCAGAAAAGTGCCGCACTAAACCAGGTGCTGGAGAATGGCCAAGCACTGGTTCAAGCTGGTGCTTTGTTCACAGAAGACAGTACCCTTGCTAAGGGGCTGAACACTGTTAGAGTTAGAGCTGAGGTGCCAGGCTGGTTGTTTCCAACACCTATTATTTTTATTATGCATCTTTCTGTATTTTGTATTCACCTGAAGAGATCTGGTGTCCATTTTCAGGTAGTAAGAGAACTTCATGTTAAGAGCATCCAGTGTTTTGTTTTCCTAGTTACACAGAATGGTCCTCATCGCAAACCTTAGTGCAATAGAAAGGCAGAGATGAAAGACCCCACTTGCTAAGTCAAGTTCTTGAACAGTTCGGATTGACAGCATTAAGTTCTGTTGAATTACTCCACGGGTAGTTTTTCTAATCAGCATACATTTATTAGAAACTGCAGAAGTACAGTAAAGGACTAGCACAGGGAGGGACAGGCCATTTCATCTGCAACTGTCTGACCTTTCTGGAAGAAAACCCTCCAGTACAACATAGTTGCCATAAATACTTACACCATGACAAAAGATGTCGGAAATGCAAGCTGTTGACATTACAGGATACTTAGCCAAAATGAAACCTTATGCCTTTTAAACTGTGAGCTGTAAAGACCAGCAAGTTTTATGACAGCGTGATACGCTATCGTAGAGTTTAGAGAGCAGGGAAGTGAAGCTGACATTGAACAAACAACACTAATTCATTTGAAGGAAGTTCATTTCCAAATGATAAAGAACTCTGTAACTCATCACCAAGTTCTGGATCTAAACCAAGCAAGTTCATAAAAGATCAATGTAGAACAGGTTGACTGGTACGTTCATGTCCTGGGCTGTATCCTCTGTCTCGGGGGATTGCCATGAGCATAGTGCACAGTAGCATTTCCCTTAGTGTCTGCTGCTAGCTGGATGGACCTCTGGTTTGACTTGCTTGTCACATACAGTCAGCCAAGATTCCAGTATTTGAGACTCAATTTTGACTGTGCAAAACAAAGCCTCCCTGCTTGGTGGTGTGAGATTTTACAGGCTTGTTTCTCCAAGTGTCTCATACATGTAGTTCTTCCTTCTGTCTCTTGGGAGCCTGAGCAGAAGACAGGCCACCACCTCCAAAGAGAGCAGACACCCCAACACAGGGCTGCTCTAATTCTTGTTTGTGAAGTATTACAACACGCTGTGCAAACAAACAGTCTAACGTCAGATGAAACAGACTTCTCATAGATAAATCCCATGCATGGGATTAGTCACGCTCATGTTGCAATTATTAGTGTCATGGATAAAAATGACCCAAAGAAGATGAGTATGAGAATGTTCCCTCACAGCTTATTTACATTAATTATAAACAAAGACTCCTGGCTCTCTTGTGCTAGCCCAACAACTGCTTGTGCCTACCTGTTGTCTGTTAGCTTAGCTCAGGACTACGCTAAACCAGATTTTTCTGCCACACCTCTTGAGTGGGCTGCCTTGTTCTTACAGCTTCAACCAAACAGCAAAAGCATGATTTTACTGCAACTGCTTTATACATGTTTCTTGCACAGTTACAGGAGCAATTCCTTGCTGCTATAAAGGTGTACCCTCATCTCACCTCCAGATGACATAACTATAAGGTAAAGGTTCCTGGTGCCAACCACACCGTAAGCTCTTACGTAGACAAACATCCTTGTTTGGGGTGGTACAGCACCAAACACTGCTCCTAAGCTGAGCTGCGGTTGGTGCCCTGCTGCTATCAGCACTCATGATGCTTGCTCTGTGCTTAGGCCATGGAGAGGAGTCTTTAGCATTAAAAAAATTCACAGAGTAAACTCATTAAATTGTTTAACTTAAAACATATTTTATACACAACTTCTCCAGCTGTGAAGATGTGATGCTCTTACAGCTTTTGACCTAATGCTTTTATGCGGTAGAGGAGGTGGAAAGATGATACAAAGTCCATGCATGCTAAACCACCTTTGCATCAAGAAAATCAAACCCCTCACATAGCAAAAGCAACCACAGAGAGTCAAGTCATTGGGCTAAAGCAATAGGCCACATGGACAGACAGAGATCTGACTGGTTTTCTTAGGAGCGGGTGACTACTTAGATTGTGCAACTGCTCTGTTTCTGCTCTGAAATACAGCCTGATGTCCAAACATCGGCATCTGCAATAGCTTTATTTTGTATTGGTATCATTTGCGTGCATTTTGTAAATAAACAAACTGTGACTCATAAGTGACAGGCTTGGAGAAACTCAGGGTAGGGGTTGTAACACAGGCTAAGTCATCACCTTATCAGTTGTCCAAAGGTACCATCATACATAATGGGACTGACTGCAAGCAGGGTAATTCCAGAGAGGAAGTAAGTCTGGATGCCGAGGCCAAATCCTCCCGCCCATGCTTGCCGTGAGCAGCACCTCGCCTGAGGCAGAGTCCCGCAGCAGCACATTCACTCTGGGACCACTGTGGCATTCAGTCTAACTGGCAACAGCAGCCCTGGCCTGGCAGGATATCCCACAAAGGTGGACGCTCCTGTTGTATCCTCACCCGAATGCACCTCTTCACCCCAGCACTGTGTGTGTCATTCCACCCTTCAGATAGCTACACTGAACTAACACTGGGCAAGTGGAAAAATGTACAGAAGATACTAGATAGAACTTAATGTTTAACCTTTGCCTGCCTTACAGTACTGGCAAATAGTTGCAGACAATCCCATTTTTTTTTTTTTTCCATTCACTTGGTTTCTGATTTGTGAGCAACCTTATTTCTTCTGCCACACAAGGAGCTTTGTCAGCAGCAGAACTAATGAAGCCTAGTCTCTCATGCATTTAGTACTTAGATAATTAGTTTCTGTGTACTTTGAGGGTTTTTTTGCTCATGGCTACTATGGTTCAACTATGCTACAACCTCTTTGTTGGTCAGTGTATTGTAAGGTCTGTATCCACTGGTTATGTGGTTTCAGAGATCCCTTAGGGACCTTTAAAAGCTTCCCTGTTCTTTGAGCTTTTCATTGAACTGAAACATGGCCATCATGTTCAAAGCTGCTGGCAAGCAGTGAGCACAACAACCACAGCAGAACTGTGCGCCATCATGAAGTTCAGCTTAAAGCAGATGGTAAAGGAAGACAATAAGTCATAAAATAACCTAGCAAAAGTCCTTTAAAGTGCAACGGAATGTCAACACCAAATCTGAAAAGGCATTCAATCCAAAAATTCTCATTTGTAGCCTCATCACCTCAATCCCAGAGACGTAGCCTGAGCCTCCAAACCCAACAGCTTCAACAATCATGATCTTGAGCTCTGGATGCCCAGACAGTAGGGAAGCTCTTCAGTCCAAGTCTGGAGTCTTGTTCTTCTCTCATGAACAGCGGCCAGCCACAACTGCCTAGCATAAAACCTTCTGTCACAAGAGGAGAGTCAGTCCTTTATCCCTGCAGCCCATCACCCTGCAGGACTGCCTGGTACCACTGGAGAAGTGGTAGCTGTATAGAAATGGATGGCTGATTCATGCTGGGACACTGGTCTATTTTCTTGTCCCCCTGACACAATTTCATCGAGCACAAGAGAGCTCTAAAGCAGTTTAGCCTCTCCACACGCTCAGGACTCTCCAGCCACAAGGGTTGTGGGCTGAAGAACGAGGTGATGTCCCTAAAGCTGGGCCATCCCAAAGAAGCCTTTCAGATTGTGATGACAGAGAGACTCCATCACCTCCCAGCTTGGCATTACTACCTCTAGTTCTAGACAGTACAAGAAGCCTCCCACTGGCCAGCAGGATCCAGCACCCTGCCGTATACTTCAAAAGGCAGTGCCAGGATGGTAGAGGAGGAAACAGAGGCACAGAAACCAGTGTAGAGCAGCCACCCAGGCAAGAAGTGGTAGAGCAGGGTACCAAACCCCTGGGTTCCAGGCCCATACAAGCTGCACCGCAAAGGGCACTGGAGAACCTGAGCCTGGGATCCTTCTGGAGTCACCTGAAGGCATGTTAGGGCAACTGGCCAATGTAAAGCAAGGTTTCTGGCCCCTGTTGAACTGCTTTCTTCTAGTGTAGGTCAATATAAAATGAGTGGTGATTGGTAGGTGATAGACAAAGTTTAGCTGCAAGCTGCTTGCAAGCTTCTCCCTGCTCTAAAAGCTAGCTCCCCACCAAATGCAACCCAAAAGGTACACTGTATTCCTGCCTTTGCACATACTACAGTCACCAGCAGTAACAGTGCTAAAAACCTCCTGGCAGTCACCTGGCACAGATTTGTCCCCAGGATTTCATCTTTACCTACTCCCACTTATTTTAATTAATTATTCCACACACCCCAGCCCATTCTGAACAATGGAGATTATCAAGCACTTATATCTATCCCCAAAGAAAGCAGCAGCACCAAGTACCAAAGCCTCTCAAAACAGCCTGCAAACAGGTCACTCGCACAGGCAGGAACACATTTCACCTGTCCGCTGTATGGCCCATCCCTGCATGGTCCCACTCCGAGCTGCAGTGGCCACACTGGGCTGAGCTACCAGAGACATCAGTGGCTAATTGTCTGGTTGTAATTAAGCCATCTCATTCTTCCTGATGAATGCTGGGTAGAGAGGGTATCCTGCCTGCTTTACTCAGAGATGCCTGAAAATACCACATGAGCAAGGGGACAATGCAGGGACAGAGGCTGCTGGGAACTGTCTGCAGGCTGCAGAAGGAAGAGCAGACCCACACTACGACCATCAGTTTGAGCTTCCAGTGACCTCACCCTGCCTCCTCACATCCCTGTTCGTGCATCCACAAGTGCACAGTCTTCTCCCCATCCTTCCCCTCTTGCTGCTGCACAACGCAGAGGTGGAAACCAGGACCTGAGCACTGTCAGGGTGGGGGGCATGGAGGACAGAGCAACCCCAGGTTGGTGCAAGCTCACTGAGGCACACAGAGCCAAGTTGTTTTACTCCTTCAAGCACCCTCTACTTTGAGATTAATTCAAATAAAGGTTATTTCTTTCATAGGACAGTTGCAGCTTGCAAGACAAGTAACTGGTTCAAGACCCGGGCTGGTGTTTAATTTAAAGATTCTCCATGTTCCAGTGTAGCTCATCCACTACCCACAATAGTTCAGCAACATCCGAGGCTACGGTAACTGTCAAACTGTTGTCCTGTGGTTTGGGTGAAAACCTCTGTTAAATAATATCAAGACTTATCTTTAGATGAGCTAAGCAAAGTCAAGCAAATGAGAGATGTGGTCTCACAACAGAAAGCTGTGCAGAGCCCCAGGCTAGGCAGTGTTGCTGATGCCTCCATCACAAGAAGTCAAGTCCAAGGGCCACCTAACCTCATCTCTTATTCAGAGCAACCCCAGACACTTCCCAAGGAAATGCAAGAACCCCAGCCTGCCTGCATAGGTCTCAACCTGCCCTCCAATACCTCAGGATTCGTTTCTGTCTGGACCATAACACCTGTTATTCCCTCAGGAAAGCATTATAGCACCATCCATTAAAACACCAGGTCACCTTGTTTCCCATTTAACAACTTCAGTTAGACACTATGTCTTGTTAAATCTATGGCCTCACCAACTTCTGAAGGCAATGAGATACACATACGTAATCTCAATTAATCAGTGGTTAAAATTATTTTTTAACAGCCCATTCATCCTTTAGTTAAGTTCCACAATTTCATGGGAACAAGCCCCAGACAGGCCGGAGATGTTGGGAACAGGAGGTTCTCCCCAGCTACCACAAAATACATACCATTCCTGGGTAGCTATTTGTTGCCACCAATCATGCGGGGAACAGCACTGTGCACTGTGACACAGTGGATTCGATTTAAAATAAAACCAAAAAGAGAAAAAATAGGGCAGCCTTGACAATATCTGCTTGACTCACCTCTGCTGCTGTGTTTAATATTGTTGGAGAATTGTTCCATGCAGGGAGCCACTTAGAAAAAGCTTGATGAGGAAGAGCTTGTGATGAGGAAAGCTCATCTGCTTTACTTGAGACGCACTGCATGCCGGTCCAGAACAGATGCACTTGGCATTTATATGGAGATGGCTCATACATACTGAAGGAGCAACTCATTCAATAACCACACATTTATGAGACAGTTTCTAATCAAACCCTTCCTCCAAGCAAAGATAACAGGCTGTCCTCAACGTTCTCACCACAAGTACGTGACAGCTCCAGCACTCTGCTGTCTACAGCACACAGCAGCCTCGTTGTGCAAGGACCCACCAAGCAAACGTGACAACCCCAGCCTCAGGGCATCTGTCCCCTGTCTAACTCAGACAATCTTGTGCTAGGAACTTACCCACATCCTACATTTTGAGTAAGACTTCCCAGCTCTCTGTGGTACACCAGCAGATTGCATGGCAGCACCTCCAGCACATTTTTTTCACCCACAGTAAAAAGACATGCACCATGCTTTGTGCGCACACGCAGAGCGGAGCATTAGGAAAGCAGTTGAGCAGGCATGGCACAGGTCTGGGCTGTACAGACACATGGCCAAGGTAAGACTGGTAGAAACAAGCCCCTAATTACCAAAACCAAACCCAAGACAGTAATTAAAGGGCAAAAAACCCCTGACCACTCAAGTTCCTGTTGTCTACCTTAATGCACTGTTCCCCCATCACAGGGCACTCTGGATCTGCTTGCTTTCAGCATATCACACACACCTCCAGCTGCAGAGTTTTCCCTCTCCGGCTGCTCTGCGCAGGTGGGTGGAAGAGGAACAGGCCACACTGCCTGCCACCTGCCTCAGGGCAACTTTCTCTGCTTTTCCAGAAAGAGCTGCTCAGTGGAGGAGCCCTGCTAGATTTCTCCTACTTTTGAAATTGTTTTTTCCTTCCAGCTGATGATGACCTACATAATAAGCAGGTCACTGGAACATGAGAGATTTTTTTCTGAGGCGGAGAAGAAAAACCAAGCAGCTCCTGCACTGCGTGTGCTTCCGAGGACAAAGTGAAGCACTGTTTCCCAGGGGTCCCGCTCAACAGTGTCCTTCTCGCTCTTCCTGTCCAAAATCAGTGGGAGCCGCTGGGATCCCAGCAGAGGCATGAGCAAAACATCAGGCTAGTTAAGGACCAGTTCCATGGGGGATCAAGGGGAGCTTCAGGATTGTGAACGCCCATCACATGAACAGTAAACACTCCACGTGCAGCCTCTGTGCACAAGGCTGTGAGCCCATGCAATGGCTGCCTGTGTGAGATTCACTCCACTGCATAAGGTGGGCTCTCAAACAAGCAGAAAAGGGAGAGAGGAAGCGAACAGGAAGATGTGAAGGGGACAAGTCCCCAACATGATTCCCCTGGTACAAAGCCCTGAAGGAAGGATCTGATTGTAGCAGGTTTGCAGACCACAGAATACAAGACCAAGACATTCCCAGCTGGAACAGTGCCCTACCTGAGAATCTGGCAAGAAAGAAGCAGAGTTAGAAAAGCTTGAACTTGAATACCTCTCAAGCTCTAGTAATTTCTGTTCCTTTACATAGAGCATTCCTAAAGGCTTGCTACTATAAAGTACAAACTGGAAATCAGAAGGATTTGAGTAGTTGAGAGAAGAGACACCCTGGGATATGCCTTTAGCATCAGTGTAATTTAAGGCACAGCAGCACAGAACTGAACATTCTCAAGGTGTTGTGTCCAGCACCAGCCTCTAATCCTGTAGCTGATCTGTCCCCAGTGCTCCCTCCCAAAGAGAAGAAAACACCGTCAAAGATGTAGTTTAGCATATTTAATCCCCACACCAACTGGTACACTGCGAGCAGGAAGCCACTACCTACCCAAGCATCTATTAGAGAAATGAATGTAACACAATCCTGCCTGGGACTCAGAGTCAGTCCCAGAAGGATTTATGGAGCACGTAACCAGAGCAGACAAGGGTAAGCAGCGCTCTCAAACAGCCTGATGGCTCAGAGAGCTCTAGTAACAATAGTGCAAGCCTGGTAACTAGGTCACAGTTATGATCCTTAATTAATCCTGAAAAGACCCTATCTGCCATGGGGAACATGACAGATAAGGTAGCTCATTAAGCCCAGAAGCAGGCCAGGGGTAATGCTAGACCACAGCCTAGCCTCCAGAGGTTTGAGGACAAAATCCCCTTTGGCAGCAGCAGCTGCTTTGCCCAGCCTGCTCTCTGCCAAGGTTTTAGCCAGCAGACACCCCAGGCTCTCCTTATCTCCTCCAAGGAAGCAATGGCAACCTGGAGCCTGTTCACTAGCCACTGCCTAAACCACACTGACATAAACCAGGAAACAGGAGAGAGGGCAGGGCAGGCAGACATGGGGCTCCAGCAGAGATGTACCAAATCCTGCTGGACAGTTGAACCTCAGCTCCCTGCAGTGCACTTCACCCGTAGCCCTGCTCTTCTCCTTAACACCCCTTTGTGCCAGAGTGTGCTATCTCAAGTCACTTCTTCCCCGACTCCTCTGGAAGAAGAGGTCCCAGCTTCTCTACGTGTACTTCCTCAGCTCGTACAGAGGTTTAAATTAACAAGGTGGGCTGGCAGTCACAGCCCTGAGACACGCGTGCTGCAATGGGACAAAGCCAGCGGAGAAAAGGGCCTGACATCGCAGCTGAAGTCAGGAGAGGTCACATGCCAGCAGGGCAAGGTTGTTCACTTGGCAGAAAGACCTGTTCCTGACCATGACAGCGGAGAGCCCATCTGGCAGCAGAGTGACACAGACCAGCTGAGGGCATGGATGGCTGACACCTGGAAGAACAGGCTAGCCTTTAAAGAAAGCTGTATTTTGCATCTACACATGATCCCTAGAATGTCTTGATCTGCTTAAATCCACTGGTGACAGGGAAATAAGCTAAGATAATGCTGATTGAGTTTTCAAGCCCTGCTTCTGCTACCTGAGCAATTAAAAAGCAGCCACCATCAGCAAAGGCAGCAAAACCTAACAGGGCTTCTGAGGACTCAGCACAGAGCAAGAGCTTTAAAAATAGTTGTTTCAAAGGAGGGATGTGTGACTAATAAGCCCTAAACTGACAATTGTTGGGAGATGGGGGCAGCTTAGTACTAAAACCCAGTACTAAAGCTCCAGGGACCCTTATTAAGGTGTCAGTTTTGCTCGCTACCACCCCCAAAGGCATTGTATTCAGCGACATGCACAACTGACAGCACGCCAGGGAACAGACACGACTCCTTACAATTAAACCAGAACAAGCAGCAAGAAGAAAAGCTGCCAAGTAAACATAAAACAGTATTTCTACCCAAGGAAACCTTGAATAGCAGAGTAATCAAAGCCCAGGCGTACCACCATCACCACACACATGCACTGTTCTCCTCATCCAAGTGCAGCTGGGTGAGGGATGGCAGTGCCGTGAGGTCACTCCATGAAAACTAGGTCACTGGCTATCAAGCTCAAGAGACAGTGCAAGGACTTTGGGAAGGATGTACTGAAATCACTTCTTCCAATTAAAACACAAGCTTAGGAAGCAGCTCTAGTTTATTTGCTCTTGTAATTGGAGCTTTAAATCTTAATTACTTGCTCAAAGTCTCAATCACCCCTCATGGTAAATCTATCTTTACAGGGTTTTTGCTATGAAGGGGACACAGTTTTGGAAATGCAGCTGAAGTAACCACCTTTCTGAGACAGGAGCACAGGTAGCATGGAGCAATCTGCAGTCCCAAAGGCTCACAAGGGAACCTGGAGCTTGTCCCCTTCAGTCACCTCCAGAAAAGCAGCACGTTCATCTGCTGTGCCAAGCAGCAGCCTCCTCTCTCCCTCCTCCCAGCAAAGTGCAATCCCAGGCTCTACGCAAGCCCTGCAGACCCTCCCGTATTCCAGCACCAGACAGCACAAGGACCCAGAGGGTCAGCACCCCTTCACACATTAGAGGTGCTGGCTCCTGTTCCATGGCTGAAGTGGTGGCTGCCTCCCTCCCAGGCACCCCCACGGTCTCATTCCTGCTGCAGGTTGGGCAAGACGAATGCTGCCTACCTTAGAGCCTGGCCTAGTACTGCGTGCTGCCCCGTGTGACACCTCTCCCCAACACAGGCAAAACCACCTCTTCCAACATGTTGTCACCTCACAAAATGCAGCTTGGCAAAAAAGCCCCATCTCATATCCACCCTGACACAGAGACTGCTTAGCACACTCCATCAGAGGCAGGAGAATTAACCTTTAAGTAGTGAATGGGCTAGAAAAACCATTGCAAGGCAACCCAACCACCCCTCCACTTGTTAAACACTGAAATAATAAATGCCAGCAGTGCTGTGTTTGCAAAATTCGAAGTGCCACACAACAGAAACACAAAACTACCATCAAGGCTTCTGGGGAAACAGTTCAGCCACTGCTTAAACCCAAGAATTCCACCATTAACCTTGTTCAGTGGAGTTAATCTGAAAGTTTACTGGTGCTGCTGATTGCTGGAGACATCAGTTGCCCTTCACCTCAAATTACCTGTCTGTGCAGAGCCACCACCCTTTCACATCCATTCCCACATGGCTCTGTAATTTGTCCCTGTGTGATCAACCATCCCCTATCAGTGCCAAGATGGGGGTGTCTCAGGAGAGGTCTCCTGTCCTAACATTGAGTAATTTTTTTAATTAACACATTATCAAATTCCACACTGGAAACAAGATACATCTTTTTGAGAACATGAACCCTGTATTGCTATTTCAAGTTCAACTATGAAGCAGAAAGTTGTCAAGACTAGAGGTCTTTAAAAATCAAGACTGGAAGTACTTAAAAAAAACCCTACACTCTAGTCCTCCTAGGACCTTGTGGGATGGCCGCAAGAATTTTTGGGCAAAGTGCTGCAAGTAGCAATTCTGAAGAGACTAGATTTTCTAATGCATATAAAAGCTCTGTAAGATTACCAGAGCTCTACAGAAAACCACAGCACATGGGTCAATCACATGATCCATCACTAGTGCTAAGCCAGCAATAATCCTCTGCTCTCCCTCGGTTTGCTCTTACAGTCAATTCAACATGAGAAACCGGGCACAGAAGAGAATTTCTTAACCCCAGGGTTGTATTTTTGCCATTTCAGTCTTAATTACTCAGCTGATCCTGTTCAAACTTTTTGTTATGCACTTCCATGTCTTTCTAGGACATTTCCTAGAATCAGTTTTTATCTTCTTCCCCTGCGACTGGGACAATGTGCATTTCCAAGAGAAAGCACATACATCTCGCCTGATGAAGTGGAGAGTTCCCTGAAAAGACATTAGAGACTCCAGGTTCTTTACATCTCCTGGAGATAAAAGAACAGCATGTTTTCCAGCTCTTACAACCAGCCCAAGCCAACAGCTGACAAGACTACGTTTGCTCAGCACTCCTTTGAGTCCTCTAGCCCCATAGATCCCAGCAGGAATGGTGTTCAAAGCAGTTGCAAAACCATCAGGTCAAATAAACTCCATGCAGAAAAGGCTGCCAGCAGGGTCCAAATTCCCCAAGAAACCTCCCATCCCAGCTACCCTGGCTGATCCTCACTTGCACTCCTCCTGGTACCTCCTGCACTGCTTGGCAGGCAGAGTGGCCCAGCAGCCTTGGAAGCAGAGCCCAGAGCTTTGCGTGACTTGGGCTGTTTGTAAGACAGTGCAAACAGAGCACTTGCCAGCTTTCTGAAGGGTTCAGTACAAAGACAAACAAGGAATGGAACCCTCATGTACTCGCATAACCTGAATATGTCACAGAGTTCCTCTACTCGGCAGCTCCCAAGTTCAGAACTGGAGATATGATGTGCTAATTTCCTCCCTTCGTATTTCAGCACTGGCCCCTTCTTTCCTATTGCTGATACTCTTCTCATTTTAATACCTTATCACCACCCTCTAACTTTGTCTATAGTCTTTAGAGCACAAGAAGGAAGTATACATCTTGCACCTCAAAGGTTAAGCAACAAGAGCTATTGCAAAATGGCACAGTGAAGCCCATGAGCAGGAAGGACCAACATTTACACTGAGAGATACAAACATCTGCAAAGAAGCCGGACACCAAGAAGGCTGCAGCTCATCCTCCCAGCTTTCTGCTGTGGCACACAGGCTGTGGTGTTACGCTGACTCTCTTCCCATTCACAGGACTGGGTCTGGCCCTGTGAAGTGTCATACCCCCTGTTGTCACACACTTTCCTGCTATTTTGATATCTGGAACATCTCCACTTAGATGTGAGGCATTCTTCTGCTCTACTGCGTGGCCATTTTCCTCTCAACCCTTTGGATTGTTTCGTTCAAGGAGTTAATTCTAATTAACTATACAACTATAGCAACTAATATTAACTATAACAACTAGTTCTTTTAACTATAAAGTTTCCCAGACCATGGATGGAAATAATAAAATATCACAACTGCTTTACACTTCCCTCTGATTATTGCTTGCTTTCTCCAAGACAGTTCTTAAGACTGTCTCGATACCAGCAATGTCTAATGCTGTGGAACAGCTGGATAAGAGGAAAAGCCACCCAGATAACAGAAGAGTCCTGTTGCCTCACTGGGTATGTGTTCAAGGGATAACACTGACGTAGAATTTCCAGCTTGGTTCTAGTCAGGAAGGGCATTTTCCCCCGCCTTCTCATGTCATCATCAGGTCTCTCATTCTGAAATACTTCTCTTTACTTCACTGAAATATCAATTCTTGCAGAAGAAATTACAATAGCTGATGCAAAAGAGAAAAAGAAGCCTTTGATGAAACAAACCACAACAACTAGCCTTGCTTGTAGGTGTACTGTACCTACAATAGACAATTTAAGACAACAGCCTTTTGAAATCCCATCATTTTCCCCGCCCAAAAAAAAAGTCAGAGACTACTAGGACTTCACAGTATGCCTTTATCCCTATTTCCAGGCTGAAATGGCAATCTTACTTGTATTACTCCACCTGGGAGAAGAAAAGTAGCGCATACATCTGCAGGAAACAGTACCGACTGACAAATAGTCAGGGTATCTTGTTTTTGATAAAATTGTATCAGCGTATACAAAGGATTTAACTTACCGTGTTAGACTGAGTCTGGGGTGACTGGGGAGTAGTGAGGGCACCTGAATATGCTACTGCCTTGTAAGGTGACTGTGGGGTCCCATGGGACAGGTAGACAAGTCAGATACGTGATTTTTTGTCACGGTTTAACACTGGTAGGCAGCTAATCCCTGAACAGCTACTCACTCATTTCACAGTGGGATGGGGGAGGAAATTGAAAGGGTAAAAGTGTGAAAACATAACACCAAAAACCACAGAGAAAAAAAATCCATCAAACCCAAGAAAAACAAGTGATGCAAAAGAAAACAATTGCTCAGCACTAACTGACCGATGCCCAGCCATTCCCTGAGCAACAGCCCTGACCAGCCTCCACCCCCCCGGTTTTCTTGCTTACCTTGATGTCATACGGTCTGGGATACCCCTGTGGTCAGGTGGGGTCAGCTGTCCCAGCTGTGTCCCCTTGTGCCCCTTCCCAGCTTCTTGTGCACCCCCAGCCTCTTCGCTGGCAGGAAAGTGTGAGACATAGAAAAGCCCTTGATGCTGTGCAAGCGCTGTTCAGCAATGACTAAAACACCCCTGTGTTATCAACACTATCTTCATCACAAATCCAAAACATAGCCCCATACAACCTGCTTTGAAGAAAATTAACTCTATACCAGCCAAAATCAGTACATTTTTACAGGGCAACAGGGAGACAAGATCATATGCCCTTGATTTCTAGCAATCTTCTGCTTGACAGAGAAGTCCTAACATTGACACTCCTTTAAAAGAGACAGCCCATGGGCTCCAGCACAGTATTTTTCACTGCTGTGGGTCGATTTCTTGTTTTCAAGGACTTTTACAATCCTGCTTCTACTTTGACTTCCACCTTCCTTCCAATGCCCACGCTAACGCAGATACGAGCAGCAGTAGGAGCTCACTGGAGCTACCTGCTGTAGCAAAGATGCTTTGCTATCTAAACATGACCTGAGTGTCTCTCTGGGCCTAGAAGCACTGAAATTCAGATGAAGGAGAGACACCCACTTCTTCCTCTCCTCTGTCAGCTGTCTGTCCTATATAGAGAGGAGCAGGCTATCTACTGAACTCCCTTTTGGAAACTGCAGTTGCAGAGAGCTCTGACTGCAGAGCTGACCTTTCCCCACGCTCTTGCACCTTCACACAGGAAGCACCCAGATTCACTTTTTCTAAGGTACTTGTGCTCTCTGCTGACTGTGCAGAGTTCAAGTGTCTAAACTGGACACAGAAGGTGGTGTCTTTGCCTGAGCAGCTAATGAGAAAAAAGAAGGGCTGAGACGTGCAAGAAAAAGACAGGCTGAAGCCCAGCAATAATCCTAATTAAAAATATGCTAGTTGGAGTTTACTGGTTCTTTCTAAGAGAAGGAGAAAAACTGAGAGAGAGGAGCAAACAAGGGTGTGAATGCAAATCACTGCAAGTGCAGCAAAGCCCACAGTAGCTGGAAGGATGTGTGGTTCATTTCCTGATGTGTGCTGCACAAAGCAGACAAACTCCAGGATACAAGAGAAGAAAAGACTTATTGTGTGATCTTCCACATCTGAAGCAACTGGAAAGATAAACTGAAATTAAGGTAAGTGACTGCTGGCTGTGTTAATCAGATGGGCTGTAGAGCACAGCAGCCCTGGTGTGGGAGTGGTGCCCTTCAAGAGAAGGGCAGGGCATCTTGTCTGAGGGTGGCAAGAGCTTCTGCAGTCCCCATTGAGCTGAGTCATGCCCCTGATATTGGACTTTGCCAGGTGACCAAAACCCTCTGCAACAGGGCAACACCCGGGGGCCAGCAGATGGCCAATAGTGTCCTGACCCAACACCCTTGTGAGGGCCCACCAGCAGTTCATGAATTTTAAAAGATATCCATTATATTGGGGAGAAAAACAACTCAGTACTTGTTTGTATGAGATAGGGTAAGAAGCTTGCCTGGCCTGTGTCTGTGAAACAGGGGTGCTGCCCAGTCACACTGCAACAGGTCGCATGTGCCTCAGCTTTCAGCAGCTCTTCCAGCTTGGTTGAATTCTCTGACGATTAGAGGCTCCTATAAAGAAATGAGATTTCCTGTTCTGTCATGTCAATAAGACACTGGATACAAATGAGGAAAATCTGTTAAAGAAATTCAGCATGAGAAGAATTTTCACTATGCAGCTACTATCACAACCCTCAAATTTTGCCTTAAAAGGTAAAATAGGTTCTCTCTGAGAACTGCTGGTCTGAGGACTAGAGGTGGAAGTTCTCAGATATAAGCCTGGAATTTGAGTCTGGATTAAATCCAGATGTCAGGATCACATCCCCTCCCTTGGAAAATTCAGATCTCAATATAGACAGTGGCTTGTGCATGGGGAGGGGGAAATGTTTTTCTGGCTCACCCTCTGTGACTCTGACTGGGTGGGAAAAAATTAGGAATATGTACAGCTCTGACTTCAGAAGTGGGCTAAAGGGATTAAATGTTGCTAATGGCATAGTTATCTGCTTTCATTTGGACAGGCTGAGTGCAGAGGGGCTTTGATTCTAGCTTTTCTGTTGAAGTATCTAAAAGCTCTCTTAAAACCATAACATTCATTAAAATTCCATGAAAGGAGCTAACTGCTGACAGACATGAGGCCAGATGAAGGCTACAAACCTGTGAATCAAGTTCTGTTTCCAGGAATATTGGGCAAAATGTGCTTGAGAGAAGTGTATTGAAGGTAACTTAGACCTGAGCCTATATGGTAAAATGAAAAGAGACCATCTTCAGCAGCAGTTCTCCGTGGACATCTGCAGAAATCAACTTGACCCTGTGGCAGGGGATTTTTTTTTCCCCCATTTCAATTGCTACATGAGAAGCACTTTCTATGGCTTCTCATCCACCTCTCAAACTGCTGGAATTTAACCTTGTTTTTCCCCTCTTGCAACTTATTTAGCAAAGAAATCGACAAATCATCAGAATGGAATGGGCTTTAGAAACCTAAACTCAGCAGAGGCTCTCAGTGTAGCTGAGCGTCTCCCCTTCCCCCATCAGATGGATCTTTCAGGCAGATCCAGCTTCCTCTGCTAAACCCATCTGGTACCCAGCACCTCCAGAACCAGCTCCAAAACACAGTCACAGCCAGGAACTACACCTTCCAACCCAAACTTTGACATGGCCAGCTGAATAAATTTATTCTCACATCAATGCTATCCCCTCAACCATTTTCCTTCTTTATTAATTGCTACTCCGCTCTTCACATACTCCCAGGCAGCTGTTCCTTCTCCCCAGCCCACCATACCTTTGGCCTCTCTCCAGCCACGCTGGGTGAGCCTATTTGCTCCCTCCAGACAGGCTCCCTGTTCCCCTGTGGCTGCTGAGGCACTGTCCCTTGTCACACTCTGAAGTCCTTCTGTCGTGTAGCAAATGGCATTTGCATAGCAGCTCAGGCTAGTTTCTCCTGAGCCCTGTAGGATGACAGTAATACATTGCCACAATTAACATCTTTAAATACCATTTAATTAATCCACTTAAGCGGTAAGAAATTTTAATTAATGGCAGCTTTATTACTATTTACTTCACCTGCAACTTGTAAGCTCTGGCAATATTTCCAAAGGGACTGAACCAGCAGAACAGCTGAGAAGACACCCTTTTCCCCTGACTTTTCCCTGCGCTGTTGGTCCCAGAGTTCTCAGTCGTCTCTATGCACTGACAAGGACACGTTCCTTCGGCAGTTCTCCAGGATGAGGGTCAAGTTAATGTCATTCCATTGCTATTCAGCTCTGCGCAACTCCTGTCCCGTACAAGGTTAAATAAATTCACCAAAACCAAGCTCTAAAGAAGGGTTATTGCGGGGTCTGATTAATAGTGCAGATTGTAGGGTACTCTGACAGGAAAGCTGAGAGTTCTGCTCCACTTGGAGATCTCCATATCGCAGCCAAGGTCGCTGTGTCTCAGCTGCCAGCCTTGAATGACATTTGTGTAAAAAGCAGATGTTCTTCAGGCTTGAGACTTCACATGCACTTTTGAATAGAAAACCACAAGCTTCTGCATTCCAGCAACAGTGTAGACTAAGGTACTTCAACCTTGCAACATGGTAAGATGCTGCACAGTTAAGATTATCAGGATGAAAAAGGATTTTTGTGGGATGGAACCTGTTGTGGCAGGTGCCACGCAGATGAGGTCTACAGCCTGTGGCAGTACTCTGCCAGCCCGTTTGCACAACACCTTTCTCTGGTGCCTCTTACAACAGAACTCATATTCCCTTTCTCTGTCCCTCTGAAGCTAAGTGCCATGGTCAATTAATACAGGAAAAACAGAAGGAAAAGTACTATCAACACACTATAAATCAAGCATAAGGGACTTGAATTATGTTGTTAAAACTGAAATTAATCTAAGGAGCACTGGAGTGATCCCTTAGGTTCAGAAACATTAACTCTGTGCTCTAAGGACATTTGTCAGGTATTTACATGGCACAGCGTCATAGTATGTCCTCATTTTCTAAAGTAACTGATATGATACAAAGCTTCAGGGTAGGGATCCAAATGTTGATGGTCAGGGGAATGGGAAGTGCAGCAATCTGGAACACAGATCAGGTATCTTTAACCTTCAAGTGCTAGTTAACTATTATATTTTGCAAAATGTAAATATTTGAGGCATGTAACACTAACTGATGTCCCTGCTCATTGCAGGGGAGCTGGACTAGATGAGCTTTGAAGGTCCCCTCCAACCCAAACTATTCTATGAACACTTTCCATGAGAAAAATGAAGTCATAATTTGAAGCACTGTCCTAGTATTACCAAATGACCAAGACTCTTGCTATCACAACTGCTATGCAGACTCAGATAATATATGATAGCCTTAATCATTTATTTACCAAACAAATTAAAACTAGTATGTATCTAGTTTAACAATGCCCACCGATGAAAGGCTGTTTCTTAACAGTAACTTGTGCAATACAGTGCTGAAATGAGTTAAAGATCTAAGCACTGAGACTTCTTAACACTGTAATAAATTCCTAATGAGCAAGAAGCAAACTTGTTCAAAAAAACATCTAACCCCACTAAAACCTGCCTCATAAGGCCATATCTACTCCCTTCAGGGCCCCACAAGGAATATGCAAGGGCAAACTCTGTCCTGTTTCCTACCTCAGAGTTTAATAGTGCACTGGAGTTGACAGTGACTCTGCCATTTGGCTGTGGTTTAAGGTTGCCATCCTCTTTATCTGCTTATTTAGTTCACAAAGTCCACACCTTGCAGCCAGCATCCTCAAAGTGAATCAGTGATGAGGAGAGTCAGGCAAATACCCTCCTGGTCTCTCCCCTGCCTGCCAACAGAGGAGTTATCTAAAGATCAATTTGCAACATGTAAAAACTGACCAATGCTTTTGGTAGTCAAACTTGGGTTCAGCAGCCACAGTTCTACATAGGTTTTGTATTTTCCTAATCACTCTACTACAAGGACCTTAACTACACAACATGATAACACGTGAGATACCAGTCAAGGGAGAATGAGCTTTAAGAGAGCTCTCCTCAAAACTCTGTACCTGTTACAAAAACCACTTTTGCCTCAAACTGCGCAAGCCGACCCTCAGCTGGCTGAGACACATGGCCGAGAGGCAGCACTCGGCCTGAATCCTGTCTTCCGTGAAATTCTTGTTTCACAAGATGAGGAAAAAAAAAAAAGCATCATCTTTCTTCTTCATTCTTTCCACACTTCAGCAGTTAGTACACACTTACATGAATCTGTATGACCACAGCTCCTTTAATCATTACCCACCTGTAAATATTCTTTTAAAAGAAAATAAACTTCAATGCCCGTTGCAAAACAGAGCATGCAGGATTCAATTTTACTTGCTGTCATTACTACAAGAGTATTTATCTTCAAAACCTGGGCAACAGCACCACACTGCAAAAACACAGTGGCAGAAGCCTGAGCATCACAGGTGGAGAAACTGCTGGATTCAGAGCGGCTGTAGGCGAAGGGAGGGGCTCGGGATCCCACCACGACCAGCGGTGAGACCCCCGCGCCCTGTGCGAGGCCGGGACGGGGGGGCCAGAGCGGCGTGCGGGGAAATGAACACGCGAGAAGCGCCGACCAGCACCGGGTTTCCCCACTCAGCTGACTCACAGCTCGCATTTTCCAACCAACAGCCGCACCAGGGTCCCCCAAATCTACTACCCCGGGGCTCAGCGGCTGCAATAATTCTGGGAAACAAGTGCTGCCCAGCCTGGTGCTGAGGGGAACTCCAGAGCAGGACAACTGTCCGCCCACCTTCTGGCGGCGAGCGTGACCTCTACAGTCCCCGGCAGCGACTGCCCCGCCGTCTCCTCACACACACCCCGACAGCTCTGTCCGTGCCCTTACGGCGCCCAGAGCCCCTCCAGGCCCTCACAGCACCCACGAGCCGCTCACGTACCCCACCAGCCCCATGCAAACCAGCCCCGGTCCCCCGCAGCCCCCCCGGCGGCAGCCGCCTCCTGGTCCGGCCCGCGCCGTGCGGCGGGTGAGCAGCACAATGCGCCTGCGCCGTGCCCGCCGGGGCTATATAAGCGGCGAGCGGCAGAGGAGCTACTCGGGCGTATCTGACGCCTTCGCGGTGCTAGCGTCACGTCCGGTTCCCCGGTGAAGCGGCGAGGATGGAGGCGGTCGTGCGGCGCTGCCCGTTCCTGGCCCGCGTCTCGCAGGCGTTCCTGCAGAAGGCCGGGCCCTCTCTGCTCCTCTACGCCCAGCACTGCCCGCGGATGATGGAGGCGGCCCCGCCGGCTGCCGCCCGTACCCTGGCCACGTCCGCCGCCCGCGGGCAGCAGGCGGAGGAGGAGACCCCCGGGGGCCGGCAGGGTGAGTGGGGCTGGGGCGGGCGGCGGGACAGCGGCTGGGGCACGGCAGCCGTAGCGGGGAGCGTTCCTAGGGACACAGCCCGGCCTCCTTAAGAAAAATATATATATATATAGACATATCGTAGAAGGAAACTTCTGGAATAGGCAGCCTCGAGATGGGGGTTGCTTAATCCTTTAAATATCTATGCTAATCAAGCATGGGCACAAATCAGAGCCCGTCCTGCAGCGAGCTTTGGCTGGGGATCCGGGATCACAGATCTGGGATCTCTTGTCCCTGAGCTTCACCCCGGCTGGTGACATTCTGCGGGGGGTCTGGCCCGGGCACTCAGGGCAAGAGTTGGGGCATACAGCAAACCAAGGGCTGGTGGCTGAAAATAACCAAACTGCTCAAAACAAACAAACAAACAACTCTTTTTTGGGAATGGAAGAGGGAGATTTTTTTTCCTCTCAAAGGGTGCAGTGCTGCATCTAGTGTCTTAAATCGGATGCCCTTTTGGTGTTAATGGGATTTTGTGCTTGTATGAGTGAAGTGTGACTGCTCAGTTAAATAGTTTTGAATGGCTTGTGCCAAATTAATTGCAAAGGTAAGGAATAGAAAACTTAAGTCACTCTATTAAAGTAATGAAGCTAAAGTGCTTTCCCTTCTCTGCCCCCACCTCAGATGCCAAAAATGCTAAAGAGGTGGCCCAACAGAATACAGGTGGATCCCAGCTACCTACTGGCCACCCAGCTGCTGGTGCTGGCCAGAGCTCTGCTACCAAATGCCCATTCCTGGCAGCTCAGATGACTCACAAGAAAAGTAATGTTTTCTGCAAAGCCAGTCTAGAACTCCAGGAGGATGTGCAGGAAATGCAGGCAGACAGGAAAGGTATGTATTCTATGTGCTGGTTCCTTCCAAGAGCTGCTGATGCCTGACTTTGCCCTGGAGTGTGCCAAGTCTAACAGTTACCGCTTAAATTATATGGGTAGGATTGTAGGAGACCACAGTAAAAAGCTGTTGGAGAATATAAGTGTAAATGGCATACCTGCAGTATTGTGCAGTGGTTCCCCTGGGTGACTTTGGTGTGGGAATACTGGATGCCAATACCCTGGCTCTAAATGAGTGGATCACACTTAACGCTTGCACCCAAAGTGGATGCTTAGGGCTGAAAAGAGCATTACCAGGGTGCTAATATAGACAAAGGTGGTATATCCAGAGATGGAGAAAACTGGATCAATGTACTATGCAAACACAAATCCAAGCTGGAAAGCAAGGAAACCTTTTCTGTTGTTGTTTGTGGAACTAAAGGGTGTTGTCTGGCTCGCAATCCTGATGCGGAAGGGCTGTCCTTTAAAGGAAGGAACTTTTCACCAATAGCATTAAAGCCTTGCTGTCTGTCTCAGGAAGCTTATTTTACTTTTCTGTTTTTTCTATGGCATAATTTAAAAAAAAAAAATCTGTGCTAACCAAACAAAGTACTGGGAACAAAAAGGAAGCAGTTGACTTGTACTCTGCTTTCAGTTAGGTGTGTACCAACTCTTTCAGAGAAATGCGGTAGCTGTATAGAGCGGTTTTCTGACTCATGATGAACCAAATGTGTCATGTGTTGTATTGTCACTGATTAGCAAGTTTTCTTTGTGTCTTGTACCATGCAAAATTGTAAGCAAATAAAGTAGTTGATTCTAACAGGGCATATGGATTCAGGCACGTGCTTCCTAAAGAAGGAAGAGCTAGAGTTACTTAAAATATTTGCTTTGCTGAACTCTACTTCATTTTGTTTCAAACTGATTAAGCTCACTGGAGTTTATTGCAATGTCTATAGGTACAGAATTTGCTAAAATACCAACTACCTCCCCAGTGAGGAGTGTTGAGACTGAGGGAGAAGAGCAGAGTGGTTTGCTCAAGAAGTTTAAGGATATTGTGCTGAAGCAAAGACCGGAAGGTGTCTCTCATCTACTTCAGGATAACTTGCCAAAATGTAAGATTGTCTGGCAAAACCCCCACAGGCCTGGTCTCTTGTGATTATTTCATGTGTGTTTAAGTTTCTGTCTCATTTCAGCTGTATCCACCTTCCTGTATGATCAGTTCTTTGAGAAAAAAATAGACGAAAAGAAGAAGGATCATACCTACCGTGTATTCAAAACAGTGAACCGAAAGGCACAGATCTTTCCCATGGCAGATGACTACAGCAATTCCCTCATCACCAAGAAAGAGGTGTCTGTCTGGTGCAGCAACGATTACCTGGGCATGAGTCGTCACCCTCGTGTGTGTGGAGCAGTTATGTGAGTAATGCCATATTCTTAAGAGGCAGTTTCAAGCTCTAGTGCCCTGCAGAAGCTTTTGTGGGAAGGCTTTCGAATAATTGATTTCTATACTGTGCTACATAAGTAGTTTCTGCTATTATTCTTGATATAATTAAGCTTACACTGTTCTCTTGAGCTGGGGTAGATATCTGAGTGTTTAGCTCCAGGGCTGCAGTCTGCCTGTCAGTCACTGACACTGCTCCTGGGATTTCCCTGAGAAACCACCAGATGTTACCAGATAAATTGGATGGTATATTGCAGCTGTACTTAGTAACTGATTTCTTAGCTCACCAGATTCCTGAGTTGTGCAGGTTGCTCGAAGATACTAAACCTGACAGCTGCTTTTTGCAGCCAGTTCCTTTTAAGAGCTATACACCGATTATGTACTAGAATGTTTTCAGCAATGATCCTGTATTTATCTGTGTATTGCACAGTCACGCTAATACCTCTCTTTGGGCCCTCTGTAGGGAAACACTGAAACAACATGGTGCTGGAGCAGGAGGCACAAGAAATATTTCGGGAACAAGTAAATTTCATGTTGATTTGGAAAAAGAACTAGCTGATCTTCATGGAAAAGATGCAGCACTGTTGTTCTCATCTTGCTTTGTAGCCAATGACTCCACTCTCTTCACTCTAGCTAAAATGCTGCCAGGTGAGATCTCAAACTGCATCCACTATTTATCACAAAAAACAGAACCCTTCCCTAAGCAATTGGGAGTGCACTTCACAAATGGCTACTCAAAGTGAGGATTCATCTTACTTTTATCAGCGAAGTATTTTTTTTTTTTTACTGAATACCATATTCAAATTACATTCAACTCACACAAATCATAATATCAGCCTACTGAGGTTGAGGTGTAGGAGCTAGGACCTGCAGAAGACATTGGACAAAAAGCACAGTCTTCTGCTCTTGCATTTAAATTCAACCTGAAAATGAGGTAGCAGGAATTAAGTATCCTCCTACCTGTGAGTGTGAACTTCTCCCTCTTTATCTCTCCCCTGTAGTTCAGAGCAGGTTTAACTTCAAAAGTTAAGAGTTAGATAAAAATATTAAGGACTTGGAAAAACCCTTCTGTATTTCCTAAAGATTCAAATTTGTGTTAGTTTTAAACAGCTAAAATGAACCTTAAATATATTTGCTTTGTGATCTGCAACTTGCTTTTTTGATCAAGAGCATTACTTTCTAGAACATGCTGCTTGAACACTTCCTGTACATAAAGCAGTGCTGAGAATCAGTTAATGCTCTTTTGTACTTAAAGTGTAACTGGGCTGTTCCCTCAGGCTGTGAAATCTACTCCGATTCTGGAAACCATGCGTCCATGATCCAGGGGATCCGAAACAGCAGGGTGCCAAAACACATATATCGCCATAATGATGTCAACCATCTTCGAGAACTATTGAAGAAGTCTGATCCATCTACCCCTAAAATTGTTGCATTTGAAACTGTTCACTCAATGGATGGTAAGTTGACATCAAACCCTTCTCTCCCATTCCGGTGCAGTCAGTGCTCAGATTGTCTGTACAGCCCTATAAGAATTTACATTAAAAAAGGCTTCTGGAATGCCTCATATTTTGGGGTACTTGCAAACTGAGAACAAGGAATCCTAAACTGCCAGTCGCTGCTTTGGTTCCCAGGTGCAGTCTGTCCCCTGGAAGAGCTGTGCGATGTAGCCCATGAGCACGGGGCGATCACTTTTGTGGATGAAGTGCATGCTGTGGGGCTGTATGGATCTCGAGGTGGTGGTATAGGAGACCGGGATGGAATCATGCACAAGATGGACATCATCTCTGGAACACTTGGTATGGACAGCCTGGCACTTCTACAGAAGCTAAGGCAGCAAAGCTGCTGAGCAGCCCAATTAAGTGGGTTAACTCAAAATCAGTCTGTTCAAGTGAACTTGCCAAGGGCTTTTAGGGGGCTAGAATTTTTCTAAAAGCCCAGAGGATTTAAGTATGCCCCACAGTTTGAAAAGCTTCTGTTAAGCTACTTACACTGTCTCACAAATCAGTTAAGGTAGCATTGTTGTAGGGTTGGTGGTATTTTTTTCTGTAAACAAGCTAGCGAAAAGTCTTCCAGTGGCATATTATGCAACTCAAGAATAAATTCAGGTGATAATGCTAGTAGGGTAGTGCTCTATATTTAGTAGTACTTAGTTCTTTTATGTGAAATGGAGTGCCCCTAACCTAGAAACCTGAGATGGGGAGTTACATAAAGAGATTTGGCAAGAACTGAAGCAACTGCCATTATCTGAGTAGAATACAAGCTTAGGAGTAAGTTTACTGCTGCAAATGGAAAGTTGTTTAAACAGCTTCCAAAACATAAAAAAAAAAATTACCAGGAAAGTTCATGACTTCTTTGAAACTCAAAATCATGCATTACAGCCTAATAGAAACAGAAGCATTCACCAGACACCCTAGTTCTATCTGTGGCTCTCCTCTGGTACCTGAACATTTGGAAAGGGAGGCTGGTATTGACTCACAGTCACAGTAACAACCTTGTGTGCGCCTTAGTAGCAGAGGCTATTTCTAGCATCTCTGGAACAGATTAATTTAAATCTGCTGAGAGACTTAGTGCTGACTCTTGAGGTCACTATTGAAGTCTGTGCTTGATGATTTGGCTTATAAAGTCTTCCCCAAAAATCAAAACTTGAATATTTGGAAGAGTCTTGAACTGTCCTGGCTGTGTAATAACTAGATCTATGTTATCAGGATTGGCTTAAAAACAAAGCTGTAACATGTGCTGAGTAAATACAAGATTAACAGGGGGGTAGGATTGTTGCCTACCATGACTACATTAAGTAAGTAGTCAAAATAACTCTTTCCTTTAAGTGAAAGGCTATAATACTTCAAACCATTCTAAAGGTTGGAAGGAATAAACTTGGTTGCTTTTTTTTTTTTTTGTCTCATCAGGCAAAGCATTTGGTTGTGTAGGAGGCTACATCTCCAGTACAAGTTCTCTGATAGACACTGTTCGTTCATATGCTGCTGGCTTTATTTTCACAACGTCCCTGCCACCCATGCTCTTAGCTGGTGCCATAGAATCTGTCCGAACTCTGAAGAGCGAAGAGGGGCGAGTTCTGAGGCGCCAGCACCAACGCAATGTGAAGCTTATGAGGCAGATGCTGATGGATGCGGGGCTTCCAGTGGTGCACTGCCCCAGTCACATCATTCCAGTAAGGGTGAGTGCTGAGGACACTGACACTGGACTGTGGTGCCTGTTTGCATGTCTGTGATCATGTTAAGCTTTCAGATATTAGTTAACATTCACAAAGTTGAAACCTGGCTGAGTATTCAGCAGTGATGTTCCAGGAGTCTGGCTTAAGTTAACCTCAGCTTGCTCTAAGTGTTGTAAAGCAGAATGATAAAATGTATGAAATCCACAATCTAACAGCACACAGAAAGCAAGGAGACTGGTAACAAGCAGGTAAAAAGAAGAGTTCAGGTATAAACAGCTACCCACCCAGGCTGCAATGCCTATGCCCAGAGGGCTCTACAGCACAAGCTTTTAGCTTTTCTTTCTGGTGTATATGCTATTTATAGTGGCATAAGGCAGACTAACTAGTCCTATTTAATTCTTGTGGCTAGCCAAGTTGAGCTGACAGTTCTGCACCCTTGTATGCTTTGTGTGATCTTGTAACTTAAAATTTTGAACTTCAGGTTGCAGATGCTGCTAAAAATACAGAGATCTGTGACAAGCTGATGAGCCAGCACAGCATCTACGTCCAAGCAATCAACTACCCCACAGTCCCCCGTGGAGAAGAGCTGCTACGTATTGCCCCTACACCTCACCACACCCCTCAAATGATGAATTATTTTCTTGGTGAGTTCTTGCATCAGTGTAGTGAAAATACTGGGCCATCTGTGTGGTGATGAGACTAGGAAATACTCAAGTTTCAGGTGTCACTAGCTGGATAATGTCTTTCCACTCCTGCAGTATGCACAGCACATACTTCTGCCATTTAACCTGCTTTGAGCAGGACGTGAAGCTTAGTGTACTGTGACCTAGAATGGAGTGTGCAAAGCCAATGCTCTGCTCATGCATTGTCCAAAGAAATCTTCATTTGTCACAAGAGTCCAAAGAAATCTGCTCTCCTCAACTGAGCTGTTAACTTGTCTTAAACATGGATCTGTGCAGGGAAAATAGCTACTTCTTGATCCTGTCAGAAGAGGTGGTATGAGGATAGCTAGGACTTAGTTGCAGCCCAGTCACCTCATTCAAGAGGGTAGATTATGTCACAGGGAATTCTTGTTATCCCTCCATATTTGCTAGGAGAATAAGTATGCTGACACTTCTGTTTTGCTGCTTCTTTAAAGCAATCCACTGTCCCAAGACTTTATCTTAACAAACTTTCCTGTTCCTAACAGAAAAACTGCTGGCTACATGGAAGGATGTTGGTCTGGAGCTGAAACCACATTCATCAGCTGAGTGCAACTTCTGCAGAAGACCTCTACATTTTGAAGTGATGAGTGAACGGGAAAGATCCTACTTCAGTGGCATGAGCAAACTAGTATCTGTCAGTGCATGAAAGTAATGGTGTTAGCTGTATTCTTGTTGAGTTCTAGTACTCTGTCAGTAGCATTTTTAAATTGCTTAAGCATTTTAATCATAGTTGAAGCACTAAGCTCTGAAAATAAATTTCTAGAGCCATTATGCCCACATGTTGTTTTGTGTGTTTCTCTACTTCCATAACTGGAACTGAAGTATAAGTGATTGGAAGGGCACCTGGTGGAATAAAAACAGAGCCCGCAGCTTAATGCCCTTCAGCTGAAGTATTGCCTTTTCACTGAGTTTACACCAGAAGAACTTCAGCAGTGCTTCCTGCTATACTGCAAGCAATGGATCTATTTCTTACAAAAAGAGAAAAATTGTATTTATAGCTCCTCGTGAACTTTTGCAAACATGCAGGTAGAGTACTATAGGCACACCAAAACTTTAAGCAAGAGCTTACTACTTAAATGCTGTACAATAAACTTGCACACATTTATTTGGAGGCAGGCATATATAATGGGTTCTGCTGGATGCTGTCTCCCTCTACTGTCACATTCTTCATTTCTAGTTTTGTGTACACAAGCATTCCCTCTGGTGTTCAGCATGGTGCTCACTGTTAAGAGGAAAAGAGTGCTACTGGGTGTTTTGTGCCTGTGTGAGAGCTAGAACACCAAGGTGGCAGGGAAAGGAAGGTGGATTTACTACTGTGCAGCTGGTAGGTACAAGCTGCCCCTGACTGCCTGTGTCTCTCCCAGTCTGCTTGCCTGTGCACACAGAGCAAGACTAAGAACAGGGTACAAACTGCTTATCAGTGAACAATCTAGTAAGTCGGGTCTTTGCAAGAAGTAATTGTCAGAGAATATCAGTGCTGCTTTTGCAACCCCTCTGAAAACTGAGGCCACACTATTTACTGCTTCCATGAATAGCAAAGGTATGCTTTGAATAGGGGGAAGTAATTTTGTGGGTGTATGCGTCAACATTGACATGAAGTCTAGGGAAAAGCGCTGATCTGCTTCCTTTGTGTACAGGCACATCCTGGAACTGCTACGGTCCTGCTCTAACTAAACTACTAGAACAGCTACTCTGTCTGGCTAGTCCCATTTTCCAGATGTGACAAGCCAACCTCTGTTACGCTCACAGGCATGCTGGAAAGCTCCCATTACGGATCCATTCTAGTATCACAAATAGCCACATGTTGGGGATACAGAAGCCCAAGTTAATGCAAATTCATCAGCTCCATCAATTGGAAGCTGCTGATCATTTCAGCATGTACACTGCTATTCTCAGAAAAACTCATAGCAAAATATTTGACTTCCCAAGCAATCCAACCACTTTTAAAAAGCCCCTTGTCAGTCAGTCAGCAATAGCTGCCTCTGTCAAGTGCAAATGCTCTACAGGAGAAGACTACTGACCATCAAGCTATAGGATTAACATGGTAATTTAACTCCATTGCTAAACAAGGCAGTTTATTAACTGCCGTGCTCAAACCCACCACCAGAGTGTTGCAAATGCAAAGTGGTTTTGTTGCTGGATGAGGCTTCACTTGCTGTGACATTGGCCTGGTCTTACTGAGGCAAGTTCAGGGCTATTTAAGGGAAAAGACCATTCCACACCCGAACTCCTTTGCCTTGCCACAAGCTGTTTGTGATGTAAGACTGAATGAATACGCATCACCATTACAGACCTTTTCTCACTGTATATTAGGTTACATTGCTACATTAACTTGGCACCCTAAGTAAAAATCCACAGACCCTACCTCTAACACCATAACATGCCTTCAGTGCTGTTCCAAACTGCTGGTGTGAGCAGTCTATGTTTGTGTGGAGAACACATGACGTGTTGACTAATATATAGTCACAATCTGACAGTACAAGTTTACTGCATTTCTAGTTTCTTCACTAAAGTAATTCAGAATCTGCCCAGTGCATTTTACGTACCAGTTAACAAGCCTAATTTTTCCTTCTAGTTTTTACAGCAACTACTCTACATTCTATGCTACAGAGGAGAATAAGACACAGAAAGGGCACAAGCTATCAGAAATCTCAAACGTTATCTCAAATTAACCACAGGAAAGAACCAAATCCTAATATTCAAAGCTAGCAACCTTTGAAATGACAGGAGCACAACTAACCCTGGCACATGGTACCTTCATACCCATCTATCAGATGTGACAAGTTACCTTGAGTTGTGGTGCTGGCAAGCAAGGGTGTGAAAGCAGCAGCAGTGCACAGCAAGAGGCCGGCTGAAATCCATCACTGAACTGCAAAAGCAAGACAAATCCAATGACACATGGAAAGGATAAGTTTTCCCCAATGAAAAGGACAAAGAATGAAAAAACAAACACATATTGTTTCCCAGCAAACATAACTTGAATAGCAGGTTGCATAACTAGGGATGATTATGCAAGCTTTAGTTTGGTTTCTGGAAAAATAATAGAGGAAGTAATCAGTAAAAGATGTTTAAAGTCTGAGGCAAATGGCCCACGGCAGTGACAGAGTAAGCAAGAACACAGCGGAAAAGCCACTGCTAACATTGTCTGGGACTCAGTTTATCTAGCTGAATATTGCATAGCCCTAAACTCACACCCTCCTGCATTTCTCACCCTTTTTGCACACCAGAGAAACCCCGGGCGGTACAGGGGCAGGGAAAACATCCCAAACGCAAACAAGAGCATCACTGGGAGGAGGCAGCAGGAGGGTGCTCTTCCTACCACAGCCAGGACAGGGTGCCAGGCCAGGCAGGCTGTGGTGTCTTCCACCTCCTTGTTCCCTCCTCCACCCCATCTATGGTACAAGTCCCACCAGGCAGAGGTTGCCAATTAGCAGAGCTGCTAATGTTCGTGAAGCTTCTGGGGCCTTAACTTTCTGCCAAGCCCCTTGCTGTGTACAGTACGAGGCTGAGTATAACCCATGGGTTCAGCTCAGAAGGAGGAAACCATCATCACAAGCTCATGACCTATGTTTCTTTAGGGAACTGGACTATAAATATCCCCTCAGTCTGGGGTCAGCATCTCCCACCAGCAGGAATTTGCCCCGAGAGGGAGGATGCTGTCGTAGGAGAGGGATGATGCTGTTGCCTCTGCCCTCTGCCGTACCAGCTGTCCCTTGCTGAAACATACTCATGCAGAGAAATAAATGCCCTAAAAACCATTCCTAGCACCTGCTCTTACTGTTGCTGCTTTCAGCCATTATGTGCATGCTATTTCCTAGCTAGCAATAGTAGTAATAATAATAATGTGAGCATTATCAACACCACCAAATTCACAGTTCTTGTACCCCAGTACCTTTCAAACATTCATTTTAGGGCACATCTTTCACACCACAGCCCCTCAGCCCTTGTTCAGTCCCCCAGCACTCATATTTACCAGGTTTCTCTCCCAGCATGGAGGTGACCACACAACCCGTTTCTGCCTCCCACACCAGGACTTCAAAAGTCCCATGAGCTCCCCAGTATCTGCAGCTCAGGAAAGGGGCTCCTGCCTGGCAATGGGTGTTCCAGAGCCTGCACTGGTGGCTCAATCACCTGCATTTCTCTCAGGGTACGTTCAACCTTCAAAAGAACTTTCCTCATCTACTCCCAAAAAGCAAACCCTGTGCTTTGCTCTCCTTAAAAACCTGGGCTAAACTTCTGCTCCCTGCAGGACCCACCACCTCCCACAGGCTCCAGGTGGATGCACACCGCAGGTCTTAACACCCAAACTCCAGCAACAAGACCAAATAACTGTATCATGGGTCCAAATCTCCTGCTTTTCTTGTACTCAGATGGACCACCCAGCCACACATCAGTCTGGGATTATGCCTTGAACTGACAATTGCTTTTAGATAGTATTTATAACACTAGCTAAGCCTTAAAACATTGGGGATAACTGCTAACATCTCTACCTGGAGGGACAGAAGGCAATGGGACAGACAGGGTGTTTTAGGCAGGAACAATCTGTTAACACAGGGAAACATCTAAGGGGTCAGAGGTCTTAAGCCCTGCCCTTCTCCCAGGGCCATCACACAGAGCAGAAGGTGCCAACCAAGCCCCACTGCTGTGGGTTTCCCTGACCCCCAGCAGAGCCCGATTCGCAGCTGCTGCTCTGCAGGGAGGTGCCAGGGTGAGGAGAAGCTGCCCTTCTGACAGCACCCGATCCTCCTGCTCCTCTTCCTCCAGCAAGACCCCACCAGCCCCGACACAGGAGCCCTCTGTTGAGTGTCTGTTTTGGCCACCTCAGCGCATAGAAAACCTCACTTCTTGTCAGGCACAGGGTGGGGTGTGCAGAGGGAAGAGAGTGGGCAATGCCTGTGCCTGCAGCTCCCCAGGGAAGAGCAGCAGCGAGCTCCTTGCAAAAGGGACTGCAAATGGGTCCCTTGTCCCACTGCCAGCAGACAGGTTGAGGGATGCGCACAGGCGCTCACTGCAAACTGCCAGGGTTTGGGTGTGTAAATCACTCTCATCCAGGGAGACAGACCTCGGAGATGCTGGCTGGGCTGCAGCTGGTGCTGGCACAAGGCACCAGAGCCTAACACAGGGGCTTGGCTCCTGGTCACTTAGGGTGCTCTGTGCCCCAGCCACCCACCAGCCTGATCCAAACCCTCACCACCCCCAGGCCAGGTCAGGCTCCCTCCTCTCCACCCACACCCCAGGCTTGCACAGTCCTGGGTGGCTGATCCTCAATATACTTACCTCCTTAGGTAAACATCCTTCCAGTCCTTTCTTCTTCTGCACCCTCCTCCCCACTGGCTGCCATCCCCAAAGGAGAGTTTGGGGCCAGGAATGGAGTTCTTAAGAGGGTGAGAACTCGTCTGCCTTTCCCACAGGCACCTGTGGTTTCAGAGTCCAGATGCCAGGTGGCACTTTCAATTCACACATTCAGCTCACAACCAGGTGTAACTCCTTTGCAGTTTCTTTGCTTCAACTCTCAGGGGAGCAGAAGCCAAAGGAGTTATATCCTCTGAGATTTTATCCTTTGCACTTTTTGACCTGAGAATCCCATAGGGAAAAGCATCCTGGTCTCATCCTTTTCCCTGTGGCTTGTTTTCTGAGAAATGCATGAGACCTTGTTTGTGAGTCCTAAAAGACCTGAGCACTCGAGCTGCTGTTCCACACCACTTCCTCCCTGGCTGATTAAATGCTGTGACAGGGTGGCCTTGGCCCCTGGCACATGTGCCCTGAGGTGGCACTGGTGGATACCAACCAAACCCAGGTTTCTCAAGCATCAGAGCTTTGGGTTTGCAGCTGGGAAGACTTTATTAGTTCAAACGTTAAAAAGAGAGAGAGGAGTTGATGCTTGCATGAACTCTCAAGTGTATACTGGGTGTAGGGACACAGGGTCAGGAGGCAGCAGCTCGGTTAGCAAGTACTTTAATTGCCCCAAGAATTTCTGATCACTGACTTTGTAACTCACTTTCCAAAGTGAACCTGGCACACGAGATTGTTAGTGCTCTGCCTGTGAGTTGTTCAGCTCTGTTTCTCCCTCTCACTGCTTCAGCACCCCCAAAATCCCATTCTGATTCTATTCTATTCTATTCTATTCTATTCTATTCTATTCTATTCTATTCTATTCTATTCTATTCTATTCTATCAAAAATTAACAGAAAGTGAGCTGCAAATCCATCTAAATCCTGACAAGCCTTGCAAAAGCAAGCAGCTGGACTGCGTGTCCCTGTTGGGCTGTGCTGTGGGAGAGGCAGCAGCCAGTGCCCAACCCTTATACGAGACACCAGTGACTCTCCTGCCCAGCCGTTCTCCCGCCTCCCCTCACCCCGACCCCAGCAGCAGAGCAACAGCCTTCCGCTGCACATGGTGACCCCATCGGGAGGTGCCACCCACCCTGGGCCACCAGGCCTGCAGCTGGGACAAGAAAGACTTGGGACAGGTGAGTAGTAGTATGTAAGGGCTGGGGTCCCTCATGGCACAAGGGGGTGGAGAGCTGTGCAGAGCCAGGCTGTGTGGCTGTGTGCATGGCTGGCTGCCCTCAATGCAGTGCTGCCTGCCTGCATCCGTACGTGGCCCGCTGACAGCTGAGCCAGGTGAGGATGCAGGATGGGGTGGGGAGGGATAAGGAGGGACAAGTTGGGATGGAGTGGGATGGGACATGTGGGATAAGATAGGAAAGGAAGGGTAAGAGGGGTGGGATGAGGGCACAGGATGGGAGGGGACAGGAGAGGATGGAGGATGAGCTAGAGGACAAGATGGGATGTAAAGGGATGCAATGGGATGAGACAGGATGGGACATGATGGGCACCCAGGTGGGGATCTGCAGCCCTTGGACTGCTCCTGGCCATCTTCCCCACCACCATCACCCTTCGGCACAGGGGATTCCAGCTGGGCATGGCTGCACTGGCAGGGGGACAGGGGAAGCGAGGCGAGAGGGTAGGAAGTGGGGGACGCTCCTCACTCCACATCAATATTTTGGCCCTATAGCCCAACTGGAGTTAGATTTTGTTTGTGGGCAGCTTTTTGGGTGCTGGAGAGCTCTGGCAGGGCGGTTACTCACCACCATGGGGGGGTACAGGATCTGGCTCCCCTCCCAGGAGCTTGGGAATCTGCCTTGTCCCGGGTGAGGAGCAGGAGGAACATGGGGTCTGGGATGCAGACAGACCCCACCACCTTCCCAACCTTCTCTTGGCTGAGCATCCTCCTGCTTTCCCTCCTCACCTTCATGCCGGAATTCACCCCAGCCAACAACACAACCACCCCTGGCAGCAGCATCACAGCCTCGGAAAAATCATCACCAGCAGCAAAAACATCTCCAGCCGTTAAAGGAAGAAGAGCTGGGCTAAGGTGCCACTTCCCGCAGCCAGCTGTACCTCTGGGCATCGCTGGAGGGGTCTGGTGTTAAAACCTCTGCCAGGCAGTAAGCGGTTGTCCCAGAACCCAGATTAAAGCACAAATGTCCCTGGGGTGGCAGGGCCTGGGTGCAGCCACAGTGGGCAGGCAGTGATGGTTGCTGGCTCCCGGCTGGCAATGTCCAAGCAATTTGTTCTGCAGCTCCAGCACTTGCTAAATGCCCAAACTTGGGGAACCCACAGAACCTCCAAAGAGCATCAGCCTGTTTTAAAAATACTTTATTCTTTAGAAAATACAGCGTTCAGTACAGTGTGCTCTGTTCCCCCCAGCTTCAACGCCCCTCACCACTGCCTGCTCCCACTCCACCGAGGCCAAGGCAACGTCGGCACGTCTGCCGGGGCGGCAGGAAAGCTGAGGGCAGGTTTCACTGACCCCGCTTCCATCTTCCTGGGGGTGTGGGCAGCTCTCGAGCCCTCGCTGGTACCCAGCAGCAAGGTGCTCTCCCCACCAAAACCCCCAGTGAAGCCCAACTCGCAGCGCCAAGCTCAGCCCTTGGAGCTGGTGATGGCCCTTGGTGGCTGGGGACATCCCCTGGTGGGGGCACACAGGGGCTGTCACACTTCCTTGCACAGGGGTTTGGGGCAGCCCATGCAATTTTTAAGACATAGGGCTGGCCCAGATCAGAGAGCTGGCAGCAAACCAGGGGGGTGACAGTGGGGGCTGGAGCACAGGGTGGGGGGACAAGGATTTGGGCCCCCCAGCTCCCATCCTAAACAGGGATGGGGCCAAATCAGGGCTGTAACAGCTCCCTCTGAGGGGAAAAGCCTTATTGGGAGGGTGTTCAAAAAGGGGATACAAACATCACTCAAAGGCAGAGTGACCTTCATCCAGGGCCAGGCTGAGCTCAGGACTCGGGGGTGGGGGGCTTCCTTCTCCTCAGGGACCAACTCCTGCCAGCAAAGCCCACCCCATGGGGAGGGGTCCTGCCCACACCCTGGGGGGGTGCAGGATCACTCCAGGACTGGGGCAGAGGGGTCGTGCACACCAAGAGCTGGATGGGGGAGCAAAATCTGGGGCTAAGGGAACAGGGAAAGAAGCATTTTCTCTTTTCAAACAGGAATCCCCAGCGCCACCCCCTTCCCTTTGCATAGAGGAGCTTGCAGGCAAGCATGTCCTTCATTCACCCAGGGGACACTGAGAGCAGCAGCTGTGACCCTGGCGGGGACAGGAGCAAGGCTGGGGGATACGACCCTGCTGCTCCTAACTTCTGGCAGCCCCAGGGCTTGCATGAGGATGCAAGGAAAAGAAACACCCACAACCCTGAACCCTCCCCATCACTCTGCCCCCAGGTGCAACAAGCCATCTTGATGTTTAAAAAACAGGAATGAAAAAGGAAAAAATAAGGGGAAAAAAAAAAAGGCTGAGATGGAGGGAAAGATCCCCAGGTGGTCAGTGGAGACGAAGCTGGGAAGCGCCGTGGGGATGCTGTCCATTCACCGCCTGGTCCTGCGAGATCTAACTGTCCTCGCTGTTCTCGTCCGGCCCCTTGATCAGCCGCTTCTGTCCCCGTTTCCCCACGGGCCCCTTGGGCTTGGCGAAGGCCTGCTTGAAGGCGTGCTGCTTGGGGTGCACCTCCTCGTAGAGGAACTCCGCCGTCAGCTCGGCACCATCGTCGATCTCGATCTGCGTCCAGGAGCAGCAAGCAGGGTTAGCAGCTCCCTGGGGTCTTGACACCCGCCTTTGGGGCACCCAACTCCTCCCTGAACCCACCAGCGGGGTAGGACCACAGCTGTGGCACATTCCCTTGCAGAGGGCTGGCACAGGTCTCTGCTCCATCACCTCTGGGAGGGCTCACACTTACCTTCTTGGCTATCTCCAGGCAAAACTCCTGTTCCACAGTGTCCAGCAACCGGCTCTTGCAGCTGGAGTAAAGCATCCGCTCCTTGATGCTGCATTTGTACCCAGGCATGGAGTAGATAAAGACTGCAGGAAGAGAGCAGGGCTAGTGGTACTGCCTGGGCTCATGGACAGGGAGCACCAGGCAGCTGCATCCCAGCCTGATTGTGGCTCTTCCAGCCCTGAGAATGCCAATCTACTCAGCGACACAAGGTGAGCCATCCCATCCATCACCCCTCCCCAAATCTCCCCTGGCTCCAGTACACCTGCAACACAAGGGCTGCACAAATCCTGCATGGCAGCACCTGGAGAGCCCTGCACTGCACGTGGCAGCCTCCTTCAGCACCAAAGCACTTGCCAGCAGCACCCACCGCAGGAGGACAGCAAGCGGGAACTGACTCAAGGTCCCCCATCCCCACCATCTCCACCCTGCTTGCTCCCCACACAAGCAATGGTCCAGGGAGAACAGGGACAAGCATGGGCTCTAACCAGCCACCCCCGGTGCCATGGCACTCACTGACAGACTCCAGGTAGTCTCCCTCGTGCGAGTGTTTGTACAGGAAGAAATGGTAGCGAGCCGAGTCCTGGGGGATCCTCTTGGGCAGGTCAGTGATCTCCGTGGGACTTGTGTGCACCAGGTCAATGGTTTCCCGCTCCAGATCCAGCTTCTGATGGACAAGGGAGTGGACTGGGTTGAGAGGCAGCGGCAAGAAGTGGTGGGAGTGGAGTGTGGGGGACCTGCGTATGGGACCTACCAGCTGGATGTAGTTGATTTTCTTCTGTTTGAGCGCCTGGATGGCTTGCTGAGCATCCAGCTGCAGGGGGAAGGCCAGGCCCTGCAGGGTCTGGTGCTTGCTCTCCACGCTGATCTCTGTCTTCACCTGGGAAGGGAAACCACCCCAAGTGTCAGGGCAGAGAGCAGCAAAGGGTGGGGAGAGAAAGGAAAACCAGCTGGTGCCGTGTCAAAAGGCATCTCATCCAAAGAGGCACCTGTCACCTGGCTCACGGGGACTGTGGCACTCAACCGCTGAGCATCAGCCAGGCTCAGGGCAATGATGCCTGTCACCATACCACTGCTCTGGGAAGCCACCTGGCCCCAGCCATGCACCCCTGTACTCCCCTGCTTCATCCCCAGCAAAGACTATCTCAAAACTGATGTTTCCCAGCAAGTCCCTCGCAGAGATGCTGTGACCAGTGCTGGCACATGTCCATCTCAGATCATCTCCCACTGCAGCCTGCGGGTGATGGGGAGAGCCCTGAAATCCCTGTGTTCAGCTGAGCGGGGACAAGCCCCAACTCGTGTGTTTAACTACAGCAGACAGGCAGCCCCTCTCGGTGCTGGAGCTGGGGAACTGGAGACCCACAGCTTGGAAAGATCCTGGCTCCTGTTCTCCCCGCAACCCCTGCCAGGCAGCGGCTGCTGCCTGTACCCCCAGCAAACCCTGTGCTCCAGGAGATGGAACCCCACTTCAAAAAGAGAAGAGAAAGAGATTGCAGAGACATCGCATCGCCCCAGCCACCTCCATCCGGCTGCAACAGGGAGTCCCTGCCCGGGACTGGGGTGCCATGAGCCGGTGGCAGGGAGAGGGGACAGGACGCGGCAGGTGCGGCATTACCTCCTCGGGGTCAGGGTATTCTACCAGCGATGGGCAGCAGCAACAGCCCCCCACCATCTGCCACAGAATACAGGGAGACGGTGTCACCTCAGCGGCCGAATAGCCCATCCCACCTCCAGACCCCCCAGGCTAAAGAGCTTGGCAACAGTCACCCAGGGGCTCTGCAGCAAACCTGGTCCCTTTCCTTTCAGGATTGGTTTGGGGGATTTCAGATAAAAGCATTCCAGCCTTTTTTTTTTTTTCCTTCTTTTCCCTCCCTCCAGCAGAGAAAAGGAAGAAAAACCAAGGCATGCCAAGAGAAACACAGGAGTTTTAGCTCACATCTCAAACCCAGCTTGGCAGCACCAAAGTGGATCTCATTACGAGGCTGCCCTTCATTACAGCAGCCCCGTTTGGTACCCACACCCTGGGGGGATGACAGACCCAGGGTGTCTGGAGCAGAGCATGCAGAAAAAGACCTCCAGGAGAAGGAAAAACCAGGCATCAAGCGGGCAGAGCAGCCTACCATCTCGGTGCTCAGGTCCTGGGAACAGGAATCCTGTGAGCGTGGGGAGAGGAGACACACCGTCAACAGCACCCCGTGCGGGGAAGGGGATAGAGAGGAGGTCTCGTGTGGAACGAGAAGGGGGAGGGGGACACACGGACATGCTGGGAGGATGGAGGCGTACCATCTCTCTGCTGGAGGCCAAGGAAGGCAGGTCCTGGCAGCATGGGCAAGGAGAGTGGCACAAAACAACATGGGAGACATCAGGACTGGGAGGAGCCGGGGGAGAACCCCAGCTCTGAGCCCCGGCAGCCTCACATGCAACGTCTCCGCGTAGAATCTGTCCCTGCCACATCTCCTGCTGGCTCCCAAGCCAAGGAGCACCCAACTCAGGGTCTGGAGGAGTTCCAGCAGCCACAGCAATAGATTTTTGCAGTGTCCCTCACCAAAGAGCACATACTAAAGGTTTTTGGGGAAAAAAATGCCTAAGCTTCTATCCATGCCAAACATCCTGGAGGGTGAACAGACTGTGAATGTGCAGCTCTCAGGTAATAATTGCCCAAGGGTTACCTGGTGCCAGGTGGGTGAGAAGTCCAGCTGACTTCCAAGGCCTGCTGTCCTACCGCCCCCTGGGAAGCTGTGCACCAGTAAGGGTCTAAGGGCAAGTGCACAGGGGCCCGGAGGATGCACACAAGCTCGCCTGGTCCTGCCCTGCAGAGCGGTGTGGTGCAAGGACATCACCTCTGCCAACACCCCCAGATCCTCATCTTTCTGCCCCGTCAATGCAAGGAGGTTGGGAGAGTTACGGCAGGACTGCAGAAAACTAAAGCTGCAACACAAGGCACACTGAAGTCCAAAAATCCCAAGAGGTGCAAAGTTGTCCTAGTAATGTTCACTACCCCATGTACCTCTGTATTTTTTACCTCTTCCCGTTTTTGAAAAAACACTAAAAAGCGGCTCACTGAAACACTTCCCTGTGTGGGCGGCCAAGGCTGGGGGTTATTTTATCTCCTTCTCATCAGGTTAGTTTTTTCCCCTCTTCTCATTACTGGCATGGTGATGATCTCGGCTAATGAGTATTTCTCTGTCTTATGATGAAACCTTCATGGGGGGTGGCTCCAGCAAAGCCCCTACTCTGCCCACCCACCAGCACTGTACAGCAGCTACAAGTGACACCCTCTTACATGCTGCAATGGCACGAACACTTTTATTTCCTCTTAATTCTTCTGTTTCATCCCCCTGCCCCACATTTCTGAGCCTGCAATGCTTCTAGAAAGCTTTTTCACTCATGGGTGTTATCACTGAGGTCAGGACTGCCCAGGGGCTGCCCCCCAGGTTGTTCCCACGTGCTGGATCTGCTCTCCCAAAGGAAGGAACTGCAACGTGCACATGTGTGCAAGGGCCCTGCAACCTGTGCACACATATACAAGGACCCCACAAGCCCGTAGAGAACGTGCAAGGGTGGAGGTGTCACTGCACCGAGCAGGGTGCTGCTGCAGCTTGGGAGCTGCTCCCATAGAACTCCTCTAGCAAAAGCCCTCTGCTTCGTGTGGCTCCAGAAATTCACTTGAAGTTGCATTTTCTGAGAGCTGTGAGTATCCCCAAGCTGGGGAGGTGAGTGTGGCCCTGAACACCCCAGCCAGAGTTCCCATTGCCTCCTGCTCCATGCTCAGGGCTGAGCCAGCACAGTCCCTTCACCAATAGAGACCCTTCGGCACACCCAGCACCCAGCTGACTCCCACCTTTGAATCCACAGGCAAAAATATATCCATTTTCCTCCTTTTCTAAATGCTGGTGACTGCTTCCCATCACTCAGGCTAACACAGGGGACAGGGTACCATTAAAATATACCCCGATCAAACCAAACAGCAGCAGCACCTTGTGAGATGCAGCTCCCAGGACAAAGGCAAGGGTGGGAAGCAGAGCACGGCAGATCAACCCGAAAACAAGCGCCACGAGCACCACTCGCCCGGGCCACTTGGTCCTGCAAGACGCAGCCAAAAAAAAATCCCAAAACTACTTAACCCGGCAGCACTGGCCAGCTAAGGCATTGGCACAGATGACCAAAGGTGTCAAACAAGCCACAGAGCCACCATCAGCATCCATCTCTCTCTTCTCCAAGTATGAGCATCACCTTGGATCCTCCAGCACAGATCCTGCCCAGTCCTTCCAGGCTGGCAGCTGGGATAACCATGCCGAGCCCCACGCAGTGCAGACCGCACCTTGGTGGCATCTCCCTAATGTCCTTCCCTTAACTTCGCTGCCCCCAGACCTGTGGAAACCTCCTGTCTTGCCTTTCCCATTAATTAACGCCATCAGGCTGATTGGCTTTGCATCTCCCAGGCATATCCTGATCCATTCATGAGTCACACAGCCCCAGCACAGATGCTCCTCTAGAGAAGGCTTTCCATGGCATCCAAGTGGAATCCCCAGCCCCCAAAAATACTGTTTCCAGGTGGTCTTTCCACCCACTGAGCTGATCCCTCCCCATCTCGGTGTTTCACAGCACCAAGAGCCGCAAGATGATGGCACTACAGTCCTGTCTGCGCCCAACCCTATCCTGTGCCATCTCCCTGTATTTTTCCAGCACATAAGCCCCCTCATGTAGGCTAAGATCTGTGTTTCTCTGGACAGCACCCCTCATATTTATAGCCGCAGAGGAAAGACAGGAAAGGAGACTGCTATAGCCCACAGATAAACCTGAATTCATCCTGCTTCCCCCATGAATTCAGACTCAGCTATGCCTGCTTTCAGCCTTAAACCACCTTCTAACTGCCTGCTACAGTGAGCAAAACTGAACCGTGAGCTCATGTCCTAGCAAAGGACGCTTGGTCCACCTCAGCAAATGCAGGAATGAGTTAAAACACAGAGGTACAAGAAAGCTCAGTAAAAATGAATCATCCCTTTTGTCTGGATGCTGGGATGTTCACTCCCACACCTCCAGCCACAAACACATCCCTGCGCATCCTGCGGGTGTCAGGCTCCCTCTCCCCAGACACCCACCTCGTTGATGCGGATCTGCTGGAGCTCCTGCTCGGCTGCGGTCAGCGGGGCTGGGGCAGAGCAGGAGGACACGTGTTTTTGGTAACCGCCCAGGGACACATCTTCCTGCAGACAGAGGGACAGGGATGGGGGAAGTGTCAGGGGGTGGTTATGGCTACGGGGCTGGATGCACTCCCAGCCTTGAGGTTGTGTCAGACCAACCCAACGGGTCTTAGGGTCTCTCCTTACCAGGAGGATCAATCTTGAGCAGCACTCTCGGACACCTCCATGCACATCTCATGCTAGATTTTAAACAGTGTCCTCAACCATCCCTGCCCATTCAAACCACTCTGCCCCTCCCCAGACACACATGGCTGTGGCAGTGCGGCTCCTCCAGATGAATAACAGAGCTGGCGAGCAGGGAAGCCAGAGGGAAAGGCAAAGACCACGGCCTGGGAGCAGCAGAGAGGGGCCCTGGAGCAGAAGGGCAGCGCTAGGGATGCTCCCTGGCTCCCAGAGGGGCTCCCTCTGCCAAAAGCCCAGGGAACAGATGGAGAAACCTCCAGCCAAGTGCTATTGAGGAAGCACCCACAGATGACCCCAACGCGGCAGCAGCTCTTGCTGTTGGGGTGGCACTGCCACCACCTGGCACTTCTTTTCCTGCTCAGAGTAAAACTCGATCTCCTGACAGCTTCCTCCCATCTCTTCCGTGGTCTCCATCACAGCCTGACCACAGCCGTGCAGGCAGGAGAAAGTGGCAGCAGTCAGCCAGGAGACAAAAGCAGCACAGGAGACAAACCTCCATGCTGTCCCTCCCAAACACCAGTGTCCCATGTCCCACCCAGCTTTGGTGCTGAACCCAGGGTAGACTTCCAAAGCTCAGGGTTGAACCCAAAAGGCTGCCCAGGAACCACCACCATACCTTCACCGTTCCAAACATCTCGTCCTTTATGTGTCCCCCACCAAACTCCTTCTTCACTGTGGCTCTGGTGGCAGCGTACAGCATCTTCAGCCGGACCTGTGTGAGGAGGGATGCACCAAATGCCATCAGAGAGAGGATCCAGCATGGTGGGACTGGAGAGCAGCACCTCACTGCAAGCGGTGCCCAGTGCTTCCAGCCACTGTCCCACCACCAGCTCTGCAAACCTCAGCCTCCCCCAGGAGCAGCCCCCCAGCTTCTATCTCAGGCTGATTTCCAGCTGGGAGGGGAGCAGCAGGAGAACACAGCAGCATGGTGCCAGGGCTGCCTGTGCATGGCACAGCCCCACCGAGCACTGCACACAACTGTGGGTGCATCCTGTGCTCTGCTTTCCCAACCCTGAGCTCCTCGTCTCCCACCTGCACTGGGTAAGAGGAGGCACAAATGTTGCCAGAGTCACACAAAAGCAACTTTTGCCTTTTGGCACATGTTTTGCATCGTTCTTCTGCAAAATGCTGGGAAGAGCTTTGGCAAGTGCTCCTTGGCACCCTGCTCTTTGGTGGCAAGACCCTCCATAGATTGTTGAGATATAAATACTTTAAAAAAATATTATTTTATATATACATATGTACATGTGCACACACAAAATTATATATATATTAGATATTCTATTATTCTATTATAATTGTATGTGTGTGTACATATGTGTATACCTAATGGGCGTATATATCATATCTGTTAGATATATCTCAAAAAACTGCAGAGGATCTTTTTCATATGTTCATGTTATATAAAATAAAATATAACAACATATATAATCATAACATCTATAATAATAAAATATATAATAATAGTATGTATATATGAGAGACAATGTATGTATTAACATGGCAGTAAATCTACATACAATATAGGTTATATAAAATATATAACAAACATATATCTCTGTGTATATATATGACAAATGCAGGTGTTAACACAGCAGTAAATCTCAGTCCCACTGAAAGCTGGTTATGGAGATGCACTCAAGCAGATGGCACTTCCCAAGCCGTACCACTGACATCCCCCAAATCAGCCTCCCACCCATGTGTCCCTCTTGCCCCCACTCCCCAACATCATCCCCAGCCCATGCACCAGCCCAGCAGCTGTCGATGCCACCTGTGGCTCCACAGGACCCAGCCTGCCTAGCCCTCTGTAAGGCAGATTTTGGAGCTGGGCCCAGGGTTGGTCCAGGGGCCACCCTGCGCCAGCCTTGTGAGGAGCCGGGCCAGGCTGGACACGGGGCCAGGTGAGTCGGTGCCAGCACTGGCTCTGCCCAGCAATGTGTTTGGCCAGAGCCCCATGGGACGTCTCCATCCCAGCTCTGCGGATCGTACCACTGCCCTCCCTGCATCCCAGACCCTCCTCCTCCTCCTCACACAGTGCTACAAAAGGACAGAGACAGGGTCCAGTTTATCTTACTGTGTCTTAAAAAAATCCCCCATCCCCAAAGCAGTTTCCAATTCTTAACTTGGGCACAGCGATGGAGGGTGTGAACGCTCCTCCTCAGTCAGTGCAAAGTCACCTTGGCCAGCATCTCCTCCACCCTCCACCGTGTCCCCAGGCTGGGGTGTCACAGCCCGGTGCAGTGCTCACCGGGGAGCTGTCAGGGGACCAGGAGATGAAGAGCCACTCGTAGCCCTGGGCGTTCTGGCTGTCCAGGCGGTACAGCACGTAGCACGGCTGCTGCTCATCCAGCAAGGGCAGCACGAAGGCATCGTAGTCAGCGTCCCAGCGACGGGACAGCTCTTTGTGGGCTCCCAGCACGAGCTGTTCTAGAAGGAAAAGAGGGAGAAGGTGCTGTTAGATGAAGGTTTCGCTCACTTTGCAGGACCTTGGGATGGTTCATCTAATGGCTTGACACAGCTCCAGTGCCAGCAATGATGCTGTTCTGCAGAAAAACAAGATGAGGTCTAGAACCATAATGCACACCCCTACGGGTGACCCCCCAGGAGATGCTGTTAGGGCTGCGGCCACCATGGAGGGGTTTTCTGCCAGCATCCCACTGCCTCCTGTCCAACCATCTCCTCCCCTCCCATGGTGTCCTCTCCGGTAACCATCTGTACTCTTCTTCTGCTCTGCTACCTCCAGCTGTGTAGTCCCCAACCATTCCTCCCTGCTCACAGGAGAACACAAGACCTCCTCCATCCCATCTGGACAAGATCTAGGGGCTTGGGTACTAGAAGACCTCATCAGGGACACAAAGAAACACCTAGATTTGGGGTGCTGAGAACACAGCCCAAGCTGTTCTCCTTGAGTTCCCAGTAATCTCAAAGGGGCCAAAATCAGAACTGATACCTGAAGCCCATGTTTGTGAGGATCAGACCTGTCCTGAGACCCCCAGCCAGGGGGTGGGCCATGCTGCCAGGAGAGCCCCAGCCTCTGGAAGCATCTCAGGTGCCTGGAGGGTACGTTTTTTCAGCTACTACACAAGCAGTGGTGGGGCTGAGATCCTTGTGAGCCAGGCAGCACTCAGCTGGGTTTTAAATGCTGGTGCAGGCATCATATGAACATGAAACTCCCCCCATGAGGGTCAAATCAAGCTTTGGGATGGCTGAATGGAAAAGCAATGGTGCTGGAGATGATTAGTGTAGGTTGCTGGAAAACAACATGCATGTTGATTCCATTTTAGATGCAGAAAGGTCTAGGGAGAGATGTCAGGACTCAGAACGAGATGCAGGAAAATCTGGAGGTGCCAAAGCAAAACAAGGTGGGGCCTTGGACAGTTGGCACTCGAGGGGATGCTCACCCCAGCATTCACTCTGCCTGACCTTGACCCTGCTGCCCATCGGGAGCCAGGGAGCCCCTTGGCTCTTGTTGCTTTTGCAGCCCTCTCACTCACACCCAGCGCAGCAGTTCTGAACCTTGTGGCAGGAGAGCTTTTAAGGAAAACAGTTGAAGAAAAAAGGGTTTGGGAGGAATTACTCTCACCCCTGCTCTCCAGCCAAGCAGGGCATTCCTCACCGACAGCAGCACTGACCTTCCCTGCCCCACGGTGCCCACCTTGACATCTGCCATCGCACACTGAACTCCGAATTATTGGCACAAGAGGGGCACTTGCTATCAGTACAGTAAAAAGGACAGCAGCAAAAAAGGTGCTGAAAATACTTTACCTTCAGCAAAACTACCTGTTTTGAGAAAGTGCAAAACCCCCAGTGTACGCCTAAAATAAACATAGAGCCCTGCAAATGGATTTGTGCACCGCGGAGACCTGCGATCCAGAGGAGACTGCAAAGAGTGTCACTCAGCCAAACCCACTGGCAGCTCATGTGTGTCTGTGTCTGCCAAACATCCCAACACCTCATGCATGGTGCCAAGTCACTTCAGGCTATTCCCGGGCTGTGCCAAGCCAGACCCTGGCTGTGCCGCTGTCGGCCGACAGCCTCCGGCTTTCCCCTGGGCTGGAGGAGCTGCTTGTTCCCCTGCCTTCCTTCATGCTCTTCACGACTCAGCTTCATCTGTTCAGGGCCAAATTTTCCTCCTGGGGAAGTACTGGAAAAGGGAAATGAGGAGCAGTCGCCCTTCAGCAAAGCATCATCGTCAGCACCGGCTATTTCAGGCTCCATTTCTGCTGGAGAAAACGCAGCTGGAGCGTTCCTGGCCCTTGAGGTTCCCCAGCACCCAGTTCCAAAATGCCCGTACAAGGCAGCCCTGCCTGTGGCTCTGGCAGGCGCCACGGGGGACAGTGCAAGAGCCAGGAGCCTGCAAAGCTCAGTTCGCAACATCACCTACGTGCAAATAAATGCACCCAACGGGATCAACCACAAAGCCACAACCTTGCCCAGAAATCTGCTGACAGCGAGGAGAAGAGCATCATCCAAACCATGTTGGACCAGAAGCAGTTCCCACACCAGGAAAGCATTGCTGAGCCTCAGTGCACAACCTGCTCCCTGCCACTGTACCTTCTCCATCTGACCTTGGCTTCTCCTGGCCAGCCTCCAAAGGCAACATCAGCTTTAAGAGCTCCCAAAGGGTTGCTCAGCCATAGCTGCTGTCTTGGGGTTGCCCAGACATAGAGCATCTGCTGTAAGGCTCCTTGCACCATCTTCCTCGCCTTGCACCTGCTGTTGCCTGCCCCAAAATGACCCAAGACTAATGCCCCATAGGGCAGAAGGTCCTCTGCAAGCCACTGAGCAGGGCTGGAGGCTCCTCTTCTACATGCCATGTGCAAGCAGGGCAGATGGCTCCAGGACACAACTCCTCCAGGGTCCACATGCTAGAGAGTCCATCTGTCCAGCTGCAATATCTGCCTGGCCATTCATTACTGCCCAAGGGTCCTTCTCAGGTGGTGAGTAGCAGGCTGATGACCTCTATGTTATGGAAAAGAGTCGTGGCCCAGAGGGACTGAGCAACTTGTCCCAGATCATGCGAGAGGGCAGACAGGAGGTCCTGGAGCCACACAGGTGGGACTGCCATCACCTGGCCCCCGACAGACCAAGCCCTTCATCGTGGAGATGCTCCTGGCTCTCCTCCTTCCACCTGCCTCCCCACGGGAGCCTCAGGCTCTGCCATATCTCAGAGGCTTCTGCAGACACCCAAGCTCCTCCAGAGCTGCTCATGGCTGGTCCAGGCCAGGGGAAAGGAGCTGGCAGGATGGGAGAGCCAGACTGGGAAACACAAAGCACCATCAAGTAAGTTGGTCTATGAAGCAGCTGCTGCCAACATATTAGACAGATAAACAGACACCACCCAGCCTGTGGGGAGACGGTCCGACGTGGTTTCCATTGATGACAAAAAGTCTCCTGTGCTGGTGTCACCAGTCACAACCCAAAGACAGCAGCACAAGCCATAGTATACTAAGTCATGGAGGGGCATTCATGACTTATCCTAATGCAAACCTGACTCCCACTCATTAAAGAAAAAGAAGCTTAGAGAGAAACATCATTGTCAAAGACGCTCCAAAGAAACAACGTAGATGTCACATCCCAGCACACAGGAACTTCTCCGAGGACAAAGCCAACACGGATGAAACTTGCAGTGGCCCCGTTGATGTGTCCCATGTGTTCCAAGTTGTGCTGCTCTTCCAAATGGAGCTTTACAGCCCCCCTGAGGTCCAGTGCAGGCTCCTTACGAGCACATTTCCCTCAGTATTTGCAAGTACAGTCCCCTGGTGATGGCAGCTTGGCAGGGTGGTAACATCCCCGCTGCCACGAGAAACAAATCATTCATATGCAATTGTGTGAGGTCAAGTCGAGGGAAAACCTACACCAGGGAGGCTCCTGGCTGGCATGTTCAATCAGTGCTTTGCTCCGCTCGCTTGTTTGATGGATGTAGAGGCCACTCAATGGCACTTTTCCATGGGACAAATGTGGGTAGGTTGGTGCCAGGCTACAAACTGGGGGCAGCCCCGTGCACAGGAGCAGGGATGGGTTTCAGAGCGTAGCATCCCTCATGGGATGCAATCGGCGCCCCATGCTGAGCCTTGCACCAAGGAGCACCCCCCTGCCCACCCCTGCCCCAGCGCCTCCCTGCCTGGCGGGGAATGCCACGTCCCAGAAGGAAGATGCTGCGTATCACCCCTGACTGCGGTCACACAGCACCTGCAGCAGCTTCTTGCAGGGCTCCCTGTGACAAAATCCAACACAGCAGCAGCAGAAGCCATGCAGAGCCCAGCACCGACCCCAGACACCAGCATCGGTCTGCCGGCAAAGTCGCTGTTCTCCCACGGAGCTGCCCCCAGAGCTCCAATAGCTGCTCACCAGCACACCCAAAGTTTGGGGTTGTATTTCAGCTCTAGTCTGCTGAGTGCCAGGGAGCCTCAGCGGGATTTTCCCTGGGCTTTTGAAAAACATGAGCTGGCTCCACAGCAGTGAGAAAGAAAGGAGGAGAGGAGAAACAGAACCGGCATGGAGTAAATCAAAGCACTTAAGAACAGGACTTACCATCCTCAATGACAACCTTGATAAGCCGAACAGAACCGTTTCGAGCTTTGGCAAAAAAGTCCTTTAATTCCGTGGTGGCTGAAAGAACCAGAAACATTGTGATCAGATTTAGCAGTCAAAGCAGGTACTGGGCTGCTCGGTGACCAGCCGGTGAGGGGAGCAACTTGGCAGGATAAAAATCTAAAAATGTTTAAAAAAATCTCTCGTCAAAAAAATGATAATAAAAATAATAATACAAAATCCAAACAGCTGGAAGCGAAGTGCTGTGTCTCCCCAAGGCATCAGAGTTAAATAGCAGCAGGGAGCGCATGTGATCCAGAGAACTTGATACTTGGCCTGGGTGAACATAATCACCCAAATTTAGATGATGGCTTGGCTGGTGCAGGCGCGGAGAGCTCAAGTGACAAGTTTATTCGCTTTACAGAGCAGCAGGGTTTGCATGCAGGGGGTGGCTGGAAGATGTCCCAACAGGTTGTGACATCCCAGGCTCGTGACACACGGTGGTGATGCTGCTCCTGAGGCAGCTGGAGACCAGCATGACTCCAAACTGGAGGCACTGGTTTGCAGCTGAGTCCCTGGAGATGGGAAAGGCAACAGCCCTAGGGTTTTGCTCCAGTGCCAGCAGGGCTTTGGTTGCAGAAGGCTTTTGGGAATCGTTCTGGGGACCCACCTTCCTCCTCATCTCCCCTCCCCAAGCAAAGAGTCTTTGGCATCCTACCAGGAGGTAACAGTGGGCAGCGGTTGTTGAAGGGGCAGCCCACAGCCAGCACTGGAGGCTTAATCTCCCCACCCCAGAAGCATCACCAGCGCAGAGCTCCCTGTCCCACCCGGGATGCGCTACGTGAGGAGGCAACACCCAAAAGATGCAGCTTGGAGTGGCTGAGCCCCCGACACGGAGCATGTCCCAGCCCAGCTGCCCCTAGAGCTCCTTCAGTTACATCCCCAAGCCTCTTCCCAGACACAGTCAAGAGGGTCCTGTGAGTTCAAAGCCGCAGGCACTTCTGTGCTTGTTAGAAATACTAAAGTAACTGGTTTTGCAAAGATTAAAGACCTGGGCAGACGACCCTCTTAGCCTACAAGAGGATCCAGGCTCGGGGTCATCATCAGCATCCCCCTGCTCCTGGTGCTTTGCTGCGTCGCCCCTCTGTACATGGGTAAGTCACCATGCTGGAGCAGCCCGCAGCAGGATGGAGCCCTGCTTTGGTCCCCAGAGCCCAACAGCACCCATGGCCAAGGCACTTCACAAAGAAAGCCACCACTGTGTCAGCAGAAAGGTGCGGTGGCCAGAGAAGCCACCCCCTACCAGGCAGGGCCATATCTGTTCTGCTTTGATCCCACCTGCAGCAGGTACCACCCTTCAGCACAGCCCCCCAGCATTGCTGCAGGAGGATGTTACCCACCAGTCACCCAAGGGACACACAGAGCCACTGACTGTCACACACCAGTGCCCTCTATCCCCTGGAGACAGAGCCCAGGCTGGGGCACTGCCCACAGCTCCCCCAGCCCCAGGGGAGGAGCAGGCATGGGTTTGTGCCCACTCACGCACACTGACAATGCAGAGACATGGAAAGGGATGTCCTGGGGGCAAATCGTGCCTGTCCACCCCCAGTGACATATCTGAGATGCATCTGCCCCACCAGCTCCCAGCACAAGAGCTCCAGAGAGAAGAGGCACAAACAAGGACAAGCTCCCAGGCTGGTGTCCTGCAGTCAGCAGAGCTCCCACACAAACCCAGAGGTGTCACCCCAGCAGGACCCCAGGGGTACGGGCACACAGACACACCAGTGAAGGCACATCAGTCCCTAATGGTACCTTAGAGGGGACACACAGCCTTGCTGGGGTAATCCCACTACAAGTAAACCATCCTTCTCCTGCCATCAGCATCAAGGCACGTGGCTCTCCCAGTTCAGATCTCCATCCTTTCCCAGCGCTGGCGGGGAGCTCAGCCTGCTCCTGCAGTTCCATCCAAGGCTGCTCGATATTTTTAGCCCCTTTCCCTGCTGAGAGCGGCTGTTTCCTTCCGACAGCATTAGTGGTTATTGCGACACACAAGGCAGAATAAAAGGAGAAAAAGAGACATTTATACACCCAGGAAACCTCGTGTAGGAGACAAAAGCTTCTAATAAGCATTAAGCTTTACCAATTCCTATTCCACTGCCAAAATAGGAGAGAATAGCATTGGTCTTGGATGTTTCTACAGCATCAGCTATAGGAGAGAAAGAGGAAAGCTCTGCAGCACTAACGGGCTTGCAAATCCCTCCAGCCTGATCCCATCCTTCCCAGAGTCCACAGCACATTGGAAAATCAGGAGTCTGGCAAATGCAACCCCCCAGCCCACCTGGACATGCTGTGAGTGCCCAGAAATATTGGATCAACAACTGCGACGATTGACAGTTGAGTGACAAGTGACAGCCGAGCACTGGGACCTGTGTAGGTACTGATGGGTTTAAGGAGATGGGGAGAAGCACAGATGCTGTTGGAAGAGCCACATGCTCGACGGGAAATACCGTGGGGTCTGACAAGGAGAGAGCTGCTTTCCAGAGGAGACAGAGGCCAAGCTTTCAAAAAAACACGAGAGTGGGCTTCTGAGCTTAAATTCTGCGGAAGTAATAATAAAAAACCAATTTTCATTTAAAGAAAAAAAAAAATCACCAGGGGGCCTTTGATGTTCCCTTCTGTCTCTTGCAACACAGCCAAGAGCCAGTGAGGAGGGAGAGGAATAACCTAGCGAAGGTTTCCAGCACAAGCTCAGCAACTGCTTCATTACAGCACGATTACGACTTAATTGGCGCAGCAGACTTGACGAGATGGTTCACGTGCCTGAAATATTAATATAAAAGTTCAGATCCAGCTCCGGAAGAAAGGCAAGGAGGAGACCTTGCCTTGGAGCTGGAGGTGAGCAGTACCTCCACCCCAAGGCATCTTCCTGCCAGGAAGTCTCCAGAACCCAACTCAAGGGTGGGTGGGGAAACCACAAAAATTTCCTGCTTCTTTTGGTTTGTCTCCTGCACTTGACAATGAGGTGAGGTGGGAAAGGGAATGCCGGGCACACATCAGCACAGCCATGGCATGGGGCGAGCAGTGACCATCCAGATGGGGAAGAGAGGAGTGACAGGGCAGAGGACTGGAGGGGGACCCACACGTCCAGCTCATCCTTTTGACATGGGTTCCTGGAAAATCCCAGAACAAATAATCCAGAAACAAACCCAGACGGGGCTACAGTCAGCAGGGACCTACTGAGAACAAAGCTGCATGAGGTCAACCTAGCTTCTTCAGCACAGCGACCTGTGGGCTTCAAGCATCTCAGCTTGGATTACTGCATGTCTACAAGTGTTGGAAGAACATGATGGTGATGAACCTCTATGGCACAGGCACAAAACTGCATGGAAAACTCACTCTGGGAGGATCAGAGGTTGGATCAAGCAAGGTCTCCTGGGGACCTGTGGTTGGTCCACGTTTAGTCCACATTTCCATGAACATTTCTGGCAAGTACAACAGCATTTTCTGCAGCTGTAACATGGGAAGCTAGAGGAGATGCAAGTGCACACTGGAAAAGAATTTACTGTTCTCTCAGAAGATTCGAGAAACAAGCTGGAAAAAAAAAGAAATAAGATAAAACTCAATAGAAGACAAAGTACCATAAGGAGGAGAAGGACCAGCTATACCAGTGCAGGGCAGAGTTCAGTAGCTCCAGAGAAGTGGGTACAATATAAACAGCATGCACAGGCATCCATCATACAGGGAGCAAGGCACAGCACAGACAGTACCTATGCCAGAAGTCACAGTGTGCAGAAGTGGCGGAAGGAACCAGGACAAATTGGTCCAGAGGAGAAAAATATGAACAATTTGTACTGGATTTCCAGCCAGAAACATCAGGTCCCCTACAGCATTTGGGAAATCTCCTGATGAGGGTGTCCAAGCGCTGGGAAGGACACAACGGCTCCATCCCTGCCCTCAAAGACCTACAGAAACTCTCCCAGGATGCTGCTGCTTTGAAGCAGGGTGAGTTCGGTGGTATCCTGAGGAACCTTCTGGCCATTCTACACGGCAACCCTGCTGCTGACCCTCCTGACAAACACAGTGTGAACAAGCACCTGTGTCTCCACAGCCGCCCTCCCATGACAGCCCAAAATTCGCCTCCAGCCATCGAGTCGTGCAACACCTCCCTCTCCCGGCTGTTCGTAGGCTGCAGATGAGTTGTCCCCTATGCATGAGCCACCCGCATGAACGAACACGCATTTAGCAGCTTGCGAAGAGCGTGTCCCAGGCCCCCTCGCTTCACAAAACCAACCCTGCCCCACGGCACCCATGTGGGACAGAGGGCTGAACAGGTCTGGCTGTTAGCACCAGGGCACCCAGTCTGGGCAGCTTGTGATGTGGCAAGGGGGTGACGTTTGGCCATGGGTGGCCTTCAGGTGGCCCTGACCCAGCAGGCAAGCTGCCTGGTGGGAAGGCACGGCGGTGGCTCCCCCTCGGCAGCACCGAGCAGGCACAGACCAAAGCCTGAGGACCCCACACCCTGGGGACCCATGGGGCGGGCAGATCCTTGCACCCACACAAGGGACATGCTGTTTGCAGCCAGAGCGGGCACCGGCTGCCCAGGGACATGGCTATTTGGATCACATTTCAGTGCTGGGCTTGAAGCATCACACTTCCCCAAATTCACTGCGAGGTGGAGGAGCAAGATGGTGTTTGTGGGTACCATGTTGCCACAAAAGCCATCCCTAAAGCCAAGCCTTTTCTGATGTTTACAGCCCCAATTAGCTTATCTGAGCAGAGGCAGGCTGTGATGAGTCTGGGGTGAGACAGAGGCACCGCGCCGCGACGGCAGATGTAGCCACAGCAACGGGCCAGTCTCTCCCTGGGGATGCCAGGGTGCCAGTGGAGTCATCTGGGCCACCCCCAGGGACAGAGATGGAGGTGACAGCCACGCCGCCAACCCTGCACCTTTCCCTCCTCCATCTCCTCACTTGCTTCTTGGGGGAGCAACAGGTTTTTGCTTATTCGACCCTCCCCATTTCTCCCCCAACCCGATGGAAGTGCCCAGCTTCAGATCAATAATACATGTTCCCTGAAACAGATGCCTCTCTCAATATGTCGAGTCATCTTGCCCTCCTGATGGGAAACCCGAGCCTCCAGCCATCAATCTTTCATTCCCTGGGCATAATCTTCAAGTTGATGCAACTCCAAGCAGCTGCTTCCCTTTCACCATCCAGGGCACAGCGCGTGCAGAAACTCAGCCAAAATTCCAGCCACAATCCCAAGCAAAACTTGTCCAAGCTCCAGGGATGCCTGGCCAGAGAGCAGTTGAGATGCTGATGGATAAAACAGTTACACCTGCACCAGCCCACACTCTCCCTGCACAGGCAGCTCTGCCTGCCTCCTGCCAGGAAAGGGCACAACTGCAACAGGCACAAAACAGCTGTTGCTGCTGCTAAAATTCCCCGTTTTCAGTCTATCCCAGTGTAACTCCGTCACGCAGCGCCTGCTCAACCCGCTTGCTGCAGAGCGCTTTTCTGCTGACAGGCTCGGCTGGCTGCTTTAAGCGCTAAGAGGATTTTATTTCTCACCATGAAAAAAAGAAAAAAAAAAATGTCCTTGCAGGGTATCTTTTCCCTGGGAAAAAGCTACAGATGTCAGGAAAATAGAAAGAATGAAAAAAAATGATCTGAGCGAGAGAGGACACAAGCAAAGCTTTTTTTCCCCAATTTTCTGTGGGGTTGGGCTGTGCCCTGCAGGATTTCACACGGATGATTCCTGCTCTGTATTGCAAATCCCGCCTGGAGACTTTCAGCCACCTGCCTGACACCAACCATTTGCTTTTCAACGCCTGATTTTTCCATCCATGCCCAGGACTCGTCTTTTCTCCATTTGGCCACTTCCAACAGGAGTTATTCGTCCCTTCCCTTGCTCCAGGGTCCACCCTGCACACAGCACTGGTGGGATCCAGCTGGTGACAGAGCACCCTGGAGCCAAGCGGTGGTGCCAGCACGCACAGTCCTGCTTTGCCTGCAGAAGTTGCATGTTGCTACTCCTCTGCCCAGTAAAGCAACCACTAGGAGCCCTGGTTTGGGTGTTGGGGGTGACGGGGACGCAAAGACAAACCCTGGCAAAGATCATGCTGTGCTTACAGCCTCTCAAGACATGCTTTCTGAGGGATGTCCTCTACCCTGCCACTTCAGGTGCTGAACTTCAAGGTTTTGACATCTCAGGGTGTTTGTCTGCCACTCTGGTCATCCTGACGTGCCACCCACCAAGATATGGGCCACTGCCCCACAGGGGTATAAGCCTCCAAGCTGGGTGCTGGCCCCAGAAAAGATCTTACAAGCAGCCTCTGAAACAATCCTCGCAGCAGCTCGGTGCCTTCTGTCCCCCATGGACACCAGCCATCCCTTCTCCTCCTCCACTGCTGGCACAGTGTGATGCACCCCCATTAGGGGCTTACCCCAGCACCCCAGTGGTGAAGCCGCCCCCGAATTCAGGCAGCCAGGTGCCTCGGGAGCCAGCGCTGCCTCCCAGCACGGCAGGAGGAGATGGGCCGAGGAAGCGGTGGATGGGGAGAAAAGCTCCTTCTTCCTTCTCTGTCTTTTTTTTCTTGCTCAAGAGCCAGGAAGCCGTCTGCTTTCAAAGGAGACCTTTACAGACCCAGCAAGTCCCAGGTCCTCCCTTTCTGCTCCTTTTTCCCCATCTGACATCATTCTTGCCTGTGTGCATCACGGTTGTGCTTCTCCTGAACCAAACAGCCATTCCTACCAGATGTTTTCCCAATGCAAGATCCAGTCTAGGGGCAAAGCAGAGGCTCAGCTGTGGATGGCAGTGAAGGTCCTTCCTCATCCCCATGTCTTGCCACCTCACCCAGAAAAAGGAAGGACCAAGCCCTGTTTTTCTGGTTGAAGAAACAACATGCATTTGATTTCTTACTTTCTAGATGAAAAAAAAATCCTGTTTAAGACATTCTTTCTCTTTACCCACAGGTCACAAAAGAGCAGCCAGAAGCAACCTAAAAGCAAGTGACCTCCCAACAGCATCAAAGCCCTGGTTCAGCATCACCTTCCTAAGGTTTTCAAACTCTGAGAGTGCTGTCCCCATCTAACGCCATACAGGGCAGAATAGAGACTGCAAAAATACCCATTGAATCCTCCCAGCTGTAGTTAAAAAGCAGATTTCCAACCCCAAGCCTACAACAACCCTTGATACCTTCCAACTACCTCCCCAGCCCAGCAGTCTCCATGGCAGCTCTGTTTTCTTGCCACCACCTTCAAAGGAGCTGCCACAGATAGCTAAAAAAAAAATAATAATTAGCCTCTTGCCTCTGTGTGAAAGGCTCAGCCCTGATTAACACCCCAAACCTGCAGCTCTGCACCCCCATGTAAGTGCTGCCATCACTCCCCCTCCGCTTCTCCTCAAAAGCTGTGATGACTCGGCAGCATCGCAGCCGGGGCTGCTCGGGGGGCTCCCCTGTCACCACCTCATCCTGCTCTCATGCTGATCTAGCCCAGTGGTGACCAAAATATCTCTTGCCAGCTTGCCTACAACTTCCCCTAAGCCAGTCGGCAGGTCCGGCCTTCCTGCAAACAGGGGAGAAATGGGAATGAAAAAACACGAAACCACAAAGCAATGTATGCACACAAAAACAACGAGGCCTCAGAAACCAGGAAGATGCTGAAAATCCTCCTCCTCCTCAGCAAACACCAGACCTCAGCGTCTCGGCAGAGGTGATGAAAGTAGCAGTGGGACCGCTGCTCCTCATCCAATACTGAATCTGCTGTCTGCTGAGCAAAGGAATTACTTTGACCACCATGCCGGGGAGGACTGAAAGCCCCCAAATTCCCCTGCCAGGTGCTTAAGCCCGAAGCACGCCAGTTCAGCATGGCAAGTGTCAGAAGAGCAGGTTTGCATTCAGAGAGGAAACAGGCGCTTCCTGGAAGAGGGGCTGTGCAGCAGGGGATGGAGCCGCCGACCCAGAGAGCTGAGCCACCAGACATGTCCATGTTGCTGGGAGAGCAAGACCACTCACTGCAAGGTTTTTATGTCTCCCAAACTTGCGCATCTGCTGCCTGGGCAGAGCTGCTGGGTCTATCCCCGCCCTGCACCGGTTGCAGCTCCTTGGGGGAAGTCTGAGTCCCTTCCCCTTTCCCAGGCAGCGCTGCTGACGGAGCACGTTACATCCTACAGGCAACGACAACTCATGGCGACTCAGTGCTGGTCCCGGCAGCGTTTGCTGAGTGGTGGGCAACCAAGGTCAGTGAAGGCTGGCACTTCTGGAGAGCAGCTTGTCAGCTTTGCCAAGCCAGCACATCCCCTGGCGTGCTGGGGCGGATGGTGTCAGCGGCGCAGGAGCAGACGGGCATGACAACGAGCAACAGGCTGCAGCCTCTTGGGGAGCCAGCAGAGCAACATGCGTTGCCTGCACCAAACCCCACAGGAGACCTCTGCAGAGCAGGGCCAGCACACTGAGAGTTCAGGTGGGCACTGGGGCCCATCTTGATGATTTTTAATTATTACTTTTTTTTTTTTTTTTTTTTTTTTTTTGCAGCAGAGGGAACATTCAACTAGAGCCTGAACTTCAGTGTCTCAGCTTAAACTAGAAGCATCAAATCTGAACCCAAGTGTTGTCAGCCACCAGCACTCCCAGGAGAAACAACTAAGCACCATTGCTAACCGCTTCTCACGTACGGCTCCTCCAGGAGCATCTGAAAGGGAAGGATGCTCTCAGCCACGCACTCAAGCAGCAAGGACGCTCATGCCACGAATGAACAGCAGCCACAAATCCAACACCTTTGTGTCCCAGCTCCCCTCCGAGGGCACACAGCAGTGCTGGATTCACACCCGGCCGCTGCCACACAGGGCTCCAGGGGCGGCTGCCCGCACATCCCTGCTGGCATATTGATTCAGTTATATAAATTATGCAGCACCTCTAGTCCTGAGTAATATTGTTAATTGAGTTGTGGTGGGAAGCAGGAGGGAAATACTATGAGGACACACAGTCGCGCAACAAACACACCCATAAACGAGAAAGCTGTAGTCTCAGGGTGCCGGCCAGGTCCTGTAGGGAGTGAGCAGAGAAAGCGGGGACCTTCTCCCCAGATCCAGAGACAACGGTCAGGCAGGAATTTATCCAGGTTCTCTGCAATCCACCTGGGCAAGGTCCAGTGCCGGGGGCTGAGCATCACTGCAGGGAAGGGAGATGTGGCCGAGGGTGATGTGGGGCTGCAGCGAAGCAGATCTGCCTGGATTAAGGTGCTGCTGAAGGCATCGTTATGAGCCGTGTCACAGTGGTTTATTTAGCATCAGTTCAGACACAGGATGCAGGAGAACCCCTCACCGGCAGCATCCCCGGAGCCAGACTTGCTTCTTCACCTCTTACCAGCACCCAAATGCTCTGAGCCTGGCTCAGTGCTCCCTCCCCCCGACTCTACTCGCAGGAAAACCTGCCGGCTCCTTCGGGAAGCTTCATCTTATCGCCCCCATCATCGCTACTGCGACACCGACACCGCCCAGCAGGCTCCCGCGGCAGGGCCGGGGGATGCTCAGGGCAGTGCCCCGCTGGGTGCCTCCCGACGGGGTGCAGAGGAGCAGCCCAGCCCAGGGGGATGCGGGTCCGAGCCCTGCCGAGCCGAGCCCGGCACAGCAGCGGGGGCTGGGGGCACTCACGGGGAGGGGCGGGAGGGGACCAGCGGCTCGGTGAGCGCCAATTACCGTGGATGCCGGTCTGGTGAGTCATGGCTCCTCTCGGCTCCGTTCCGCTCCGCTCCCGCTCCGCCGCGTACCGGGCAGGAAACGGCTTCGCAAGCAGCACCGCCCGCTTCCGGAGCCTGGAGCCCGCCGCCCGCACCGCCCCGGGGAGGAGCCGCCGCCGCGGGAGGAGGAGCCGCCGCCGCCACCGCCCCGGGAGGAGGAACCGTCACCACCCCGGGAGGAGCCGCCGCCGCCCCGGGGCCGCACTACAGCGCCGCCTGGCGGATTCGGGTGGCGCTGCGCGTGCCCGGGCCGGGCGCCGCCATGTCCGCCGAGTGGCTGCGGCGGTTGCGGCGGGGCGGCCCCGGGGAGCGGCCCGGCGGTGCACAGGGGCCAGGGCCGGGCCCGCCGCCCGCCGCCCTCGGCTACCGCCGACCCAAGTTCCTGCGTGGCGGCGGCAGCGCGGAGGAGAGCCCGCGGGGCGGGCGGGCCGTGCGGGGCACCGGGCCCGAGCGGCCCCTGCCCTGGGGCGCGGGATACGCCGAGTGAGTGCGGGCTGGCATCGGGGCCGCCCCGGGCAGGGGCTCCGGGAGACCCCCGAGGGTGGAAGGAGCGGGATTAACGGGGCTCTCGGGATGCTTGTAAGGGTGGGAGGCGTTGTGCAGGTTGGGGGGGGGCGCGCCCGGGGTCGGCGTAGGGTTAGGGGGCTCTTGGGAGAGTGCCGGGGTGTTTAGGGGACTCCAGGGCGGTGGCCGCACCGCGCTGCTTCCCTAGCTGCCCCAGGCCGGAGCACCAGCCCTCCCGGGCGCGGGGCGGCTCGCAGGCTGAAACCGCCCCCTGCCCGCGCCTGCAGCGGGGGAGCAGCGTCCTCCCCCAGGCACAGCAGCAGCGCCAGGTCTGATGCGCTGACATGTTTCTCCCTCCCCATCGGGGCTGGCAGCAGCGTGAGACGCACCTGCCCACCTCCCTGCCTGCACTGGACTGTCACCGTTGGTTGTGCCAAGGGGCAGGGGCAGCCCTGCGAGCAGCATCACATCAGCTCAAGTATCTTGTCTCTTAATGTGACGGTGTTTACACTGTAATTTTACTGCTGGGATGGCACCGTCCCCTGCTCTGTGCCCTGGTTGCAGGGAGCTGGCCAGGCAGGGCTCTTCCGTGGGGCTGCTGTGTTGAGCAGCAGCATGCAGAAAACACTCCTTTGAAAGAGGGGAGCAGGGAAGATGTTTGGGGCAGGGGTGGTTTTTGGGGCTAGCGGCACTGGGCATCCATCCACTTGCACCTTACGAAGTGCCTTAAAAACAAAGGGAGCGAGAGTAGAATTTTAGAAATCTCTGAGCTGTGTAAAGAGAACAAACTCCCATCCAGGGGCAAACATTAGCCAGACTGGAAGGACAAACAGTGATGATGGTTTTGCAATTCACTGTGTCACCAAGGAAATAGCACAGTGGGGGCTGCTGACAAAGGCTGCCTGAGGCCAGGGTGCTCAAAACTGCTTGACCTTGTGTGCCTGGCCAAACTTTTTCCTGCTGCACATAAAGGACTTGTTACTGAGGTCCCCAGGAAGGAGATCCTGGGGGTTGAAACAGGAGCAGGGAGGTGTGGTTGGAAGGATGGGGTAAGGTGCAGCTGTTCGCTGTGGCTGTGGGACACCCAGCACAGCTGGCTGGGAGCAGCCAGGCAGCTCTGCACCTGTACCCCTTACCTGGAGCATTTGCACCCCCAGGGTTATCAATGCTGAGAAGTCGGAGTTCAATGAGGACCAGGCAGCCTGCTGTCAGATCTCCATCCGGAGAAGAGAGCCGGGCCTGGAGGAGGATGAGGAATGGCTGATCCTGTGCTCCACGCAGGTATAGCCCCTGGGCAGGCTGCACTGCCGGCCCTGGTCTGCATCCAAGGGCCCAGGAACAGGAAACATGGGGTTCTCCCACGTATCTTACATGCCTACGCACTGGAACCCTTGCTTGGACACATTTAGGGGTCCCATGTATCCTATATCTAGCCAGCACACACCCAGCTCTACCCATGTGCCATTTCTGTTTCCTTGGCCCATGCCTTGCAGTATCTGAGGTCATCCAAGCCCTTTACTCGGTGCCCTCACCTTCCCTTTACTGTTCTTGCTCTGCTGCCAAGGGGTGGTGTGTATTGTCATCGCTGGGGGACAGCAGCATGCACCAGGCACATGGGATGCTCTCACCTGGGAGCGGCTCTGCCTCGCCTCTTGTAAAATGGAGTCGCCACACCTCTCAGCGTGAGGGTGGTGGCTGTGAATCCAGTTGCTCAAAGCTCAGGTGGTGGATCTGGCAGATCAGCACACAAGTTTGAGCGGTGCAGGGGATTAACTGGCAGCAGGGGAGGGTAGCTGAGGTGGAAAAGCCAGGCCAGACATGTGCAGCAATGCCCTGGCTGCAAGCCTGCCATCTGTACGACCTCTCCAGCCCCTGCGTTCCCCCTCTCCTTTGCTGTCTCTCTTCCCCACTGCAGTTTCTGACTGGTTACTACTGGGCACTGTTTGACGGCCACGGTGGCCCTGAAGCTGCCATCATCGCCTCCAACTATTTGCACTACTGCATCAAGCAGAAACTGGAGGAGGTTGTGGGAGCTGTCACAGAGGCCAGTCCCCCCATGCACCTGAGCGGACGCTGCGTTTGTGACAGTGACCCACAGTTTGTGGAGGAGAAGCACATCCGTGCTGAAGACCTGGTGGTGGGAGCCCTGGAGAATGCCTTCCAGGAATGCGTGAGTACCCCATGCAGGGCACTGCTCCAAGCAGTCGGTCTGTCCCTCTTGGTTGCCCAGGGTGGGCAAGGTCTGCAGTTCTGCAGCTCATCGAGCAGACAGGAACATTCAGCCAAGCTTTAAGTGTGCTGAGATCACACTGGGTCAGGTCCAAGATCTGCCTGAGATGTGTTGCATGTTGGTAGTCCTGACCCAGAGCAAAGCTGCAGTATCTCTGTTAAGCTGCACCCGGGGGATAAGTTTCTTCAGGGCTAGATAGGGGCTGTTGTCAGATTCCTAAAGCCTATACAGGTTTGAGATTGATCTCCCTATCACACTCCTAGAATGGTCCTTAGTCCAGTAGCAACAGCTTTGTTGGCTGTACCGAAGCAACATCATCTTTCACATTGCTGGTTTCACACAGCCCATCTGCAATCAGTTTTGGCTCTGGATTTGTGCTGGGAGGCAGGAGGCAGCTGCAGAAAGCAGCAACCCAGCTCATGTCACTCTCCAAACTTGTTCAAACCAACAGGATGAAGTCATTGGCCAGGAGATGGAAGCTACAAACCAGATGGGAGGCTGCACTGCTCTGGCTGCACTTTATTTCCAGGGAAAGCTCTATGTGGCTAATGCTGGGGACAGCAGGTGAGGCACAATAAAAAGGGGAAGTTTTGGGGGAACAAGAGCCAGGAGATAAGCAGGGTTTCCATCATCTTATTTAATGCTACAGAAGGTAAATTTGCAGCCCAGCCATTTCCCTCCTGCCTGCCACAGGATGTGTTGGATGGATGGATGGATGGATGGATGGGTGCTCTCATGCCTCCTGGAAGGGTCTGGAGATTTCAAGGGACTGCTGAGCCCCAGAGCAGTGTTGGGGTGGGAATGCAGCAGTAAGCCCAGTCTGGCATATGTTTAATAGTGGAAGATGATTTCAGAGCATCCTAATGAGTTTCCTCATCTGGCCTTGGCCCACTGTTTCTGCAGCAGTGAGCTCTACCATTGTAAAACCAGGTTCTCTGCTGCAATGGAGTTATTTAAAACAGACCGATATTTTTAAGTGTTCTTGTGTGCAGAGCTGTTCTCTGGCATTGCTCTGCTGCTGGTTACTCTGGTCCCATGCCCGTCTGACCCTGGGGATAGCCTCGGTAAGAGGAGGGCTGCAGTGACAGACACAGCTCAGCTCTTTACCTCTTCCCCCTTGTAGGGCGATTCTTGTTCTGAAGGACAGCGTTGTGCCCATGAGCTGTGAGTTCACACCTGAGACAGAGAGGCAGCGAATCCAGCACTTGGTGAGTGACTCCTTGCATGCATCAGACAATCCAGCCGTGAGCATCCCACCGGATCAGAGAGGGCTTGTGGCAAGAGCACCACCAGCTTTGGTGCCCACCCGTGCTGAAGCACAGCCTGCCCATCCTCACACCTTTGTTCCTTCTTCCAGGCTTTTCTCTTCCCCAGCCTCCTGGATGGTGAGTTCACGCGCTTTGAGTTTCCACGGAGGTTGAAGGGAGATGACGTGGGCCAGAAAGTCCTGTACCGTGACTACTTCATGGAGGGCTGGTGAGTCCTTCCTGCCTGAGGATCAGGGTGCGGCACAGGGTGGTTGTACCTGCTCGTAGCAATGGGGAGGTGAAGGGAGAAGGTGCACACCCCACTGGTGAGAGCTGTGGGTTGATGGTGCAAAGCTGTGCCAGATCAAGTGAAGGATGCTGTGAGCAGCCTCCCCATGACTGAGGGGCTGGGGCCCTGGCAGGGGAGTTGGGGAACGGTTGAGATGATCCTTCTGGGACCCTGTGAGGTGGGGCTGGTGCAAGGAGTCCCAGCCTCCTGCAGGTACAAGCTGGGGAGGAAGGGGAGAGGGAAGAACACCTGGTCATTTGGCAAAGGGTCATTCTTCACTGCATCTGCCTCAGCAGGTCACCTTGCTCCTCCCTCAGTCAGCTGCTGGGGCGTGGAGGCACCACAAGGGTTGAATCACAGTAAAAGTGCTTGATCTGTATGTCAAAAAAGATCCCAAATGAACAGTGAATCCTCTCTTCTAGGGGATACAAGACTGTGGAGAAGGCCGACCTCAAGTATCCTCTTGTCCATGGTCACGGGAAGCAGGTAGCTGAACGCTTTATACAGTGGAAAGGCAGAGGCAAGTCTGCTGGGGATCCTCAGTGTCCCTGTCATTCCCAGGCAGGCTCTGGGGCACTACAGCAGACGGGCTGCAGCGTGTCCAGTGCTCTGGGGCTCTCCAGCATGGCACAGCCCCACAGCCCCGATACCGCAGCTCCCTTTGCCAGCACCGTGTAAACCAGAGCCTGCCAGAGCAGGGAGGTTGCACCCTGCTCCAAGTACCTTCTAGCAGAGCAGACAGCAGCCCTTAGCCAGCCTGCCCTTTTTCTTGTCTCCCCTCGCACACAAAGAGCTCATTCAATCAGATCTCACCCTGGACTGCCTCCTCCAGCTCTAGCAGCACCTTTCCCACAAACCCTCTTCAAGGACAGGATGAGAAAAGGAAGTGGCAGGGAGAAGCAATCACTGCAGACAGCCAGCGTCTGCTTGCTGGAGTTGAGGAGAAAGAGCCCCATCACCTCCTCAAGCACTACAACCCACGTGCCACCCCTTTGCAAGGAGTCAGTACAGAATCTCCTTTGACAGGAGGAAAACCTCCCCCCCTCTCCTTTTTTTTTTTTCCCAACCAACCCAGTTTTCTTTCCTGCCACCCCAAATCAAGAGCAGAGGCCACCATGGGCTTCCTGAGGTCTGTAGCATTATTATTACTCCACATGCAGGCTGTCTGCCTCCACACTCGCATCAGGCCATCACTTCTGATCACTGCTCCATCTCTCAAGTCTCCAGGGGCTGCTGTGGGTGATGCTTGAAGGGTTCTAAAGGTGACACATAGATCTGTCAGGACAAGCCACACATCAGCCTTCAAAGGTGCCATATTCTTACATTTAAATGCTGTTCTGCTTTGTTTGGGGCCAGGCTCGGTTGCTGGGGACCCTGGCTGTCTCTCGAGGTCTGGGGGATCATCAACTCAAAGTCATTGACACCAACATTGAAGTCAAGCCTTTCCTCTCCTGCATTCCCAAGGTCAGTCGTGGCATGTGGGAATTGCAGGGTGGAATTAAACACACTGCTTCTCCCCTGCAGCACCCGCCTCTTACAGACCTGGCAGGTTTTACCTGTGTCCTTTTTCCATCACCCATCTCTCTGCACGCTGCCCAAAGAATCCTCAAGACAGAGTGATCTAGAAGCATAGCAGCAAGGGGACGTAAAAGACTCAAAGCACCATGGTCCCACTTAAAGTCATCTCTCAGGGGAAGAGTCGTCTCCCTGACCCCTCCCATACAGTGCAGGAATCATCACTGATTTGCTTCTGTGCTTCCCAGGTGAATGTATTTGACTTCACTCTGCATGACATTAAGGAAGATGATGTCCTCATCATGGCTACTGATGGCCTTTGGGATGTTCTGTGCAACAAAGAGGTGGCCCATATGGTCAGGAGCTTCCTTGCAGAAAACAGGACAGATCCTCACAGGTAACATCAGCTTTGCCGTCATTTTCCCTTGCAGAGAACCTGATCAGGCCAAAAGCTGAGATCACTCTGCTTCTAGGTCAGCTCCAGCATGATCAGACACTCTTCTCTGTGACTCTGAAAACTGTCTCCTAATCTTTCCCCATCCTAAAGATACAACCGAGCTAGTGTTCTACCTGTCTTGACAACGTAAAGCCACATCTCACTGTTGTTTCCTAAGGGACAGTGCCACATTAAACCAAACTTTACATTTTTTCCATCCACAGATTCTCAGAACTGGCCAAGTGCTTAGTATGCAGAGCAAGGGGGAAGAAGAGAGACCACCAGTGGATGCTGGATGACGGCCATGAGGCGTCCTACGATGACATCTCTGTGTTTGTCATCCCACTACACAACAGGGGTGAGGACTGACGGTCAGCACAAGCAGCATCTCGGTGTCCCCTGCTGTGGTGCTGTTCAGCAGCCCGAGGCTGAGGGATTCCTGCTGCACACGTACACTCTTCCTGCAAAACCATCTGCCGTGGAACCTGAAAATGCACAGCCAGCGCTTATGCAGAAGATCAACAAGAACATTAGCTCCTTAAGAACATGCAGGAGAGGAACAGTGGGCAAAAAAATCATTCCCCTTACTCCTCTCTCTTTGTTGGGCCAAGGACGAATTTCAAAGGGGTCACAGAAGCTGAAGGGTACTATTGCTAAGATATTTGCGGTACAGTGTGCCTCAAATCCACTTTTCCAGTGACCCCTCACCTTTTTAATACTGAAGAATTGAGGATCAATTGAGATCCAGCCAGTCTCCAGAGCTGGATTTTCATCAGACTTGAACTAAGGTGTGTAAAACTGGATGCATAAGCTAAAGTGTCCCTTGTATCCATTTGCTGTAACGTGAAACGTACTGAAAAACTGGGAGCTGTTGCTCAGGCAGCACCAGGCACAGCTGTGCCTAACGCCAACACTGAAGCAGCAGCCCAGGCCTCCTGAGAAAGTTGCTGTTTGCAGGCAGCACCACCTCAAAACAGATGATGTTAGCAGAGGAAGCTACACACTGGAGTACAGGAGCCTCCTGCGTTAAGATACGTGCCTTACTATTTAAGAGCATTTAAGTACATCAGCAGGTAATGCAACACAGAGGTTTCTAACAAATCTTAGTCCACAACACTTGCTAACACTTTTTATATTAATTCAGGTAATTTCTGACAGCAAAGCTGGTTTTGTAGCAGTGGCACTGATGAGAACTCAAGTGTTTAAGTACATCAGCTAATTTAGTAGACAAGGTCCAAGTAAAATAAAACCAGTTTGTTAAAATTTGGCTGCAGTGCCGAATCACGAGTGCTTACACTCGTTACAACAGGAACAGCAGCGCAGAACACATGCCAAACCGAGTTGTGCCTTAAGCTCCAAGGATCTGCTTCTCAACCAGTTCATTAACCAGGCAAATCCAGGTCTGGACAAGCTTCCCATCTCCCCAAGTCCCCACTTCTGTTTTAATTATTCATTACACAAGTTGTAAGATTCCCTAGTGAAGCAGACAAACCCTGGTGTGTGTTTAAGTTTTACAAGGATGCAAATCCAAATAAAAATGTATTTTTTTTCATGCATCTTACTGCAGTTTAATTCTTGCCAGAGGTTTTACACAGACCTGACATGGAGAAAAACAGCCTTAGAAAATCACAAGAAAGTTGTTGTTTCAGATTTGTCTTTGCCAAAAACCCATTTGTCACCAGAAGTATTCCCTTAGCAGCATTGCCCCGAGCTCTGGGGCTCAGCAGATGATTTCCTGCAGTGGGAGACATGGACCCAGGAACAATGGAGCCTTCTCAGCTACCTGCTCACGGTTTAAGCAGGGGATAGAACAGAAAGCATTGCTCTCCAGCTTTGCTTTTCCCCCATCCTCTTGAGTTTAACCTGAAAATGATGCAACACAGGGCTTTACCCATCACCTTGACACTGGCTGCCAGCCCCCTGCAGCAGCTACGATGCTCTATATACATTGGTTGTAATGATCCAAGTCTGTTCCTCCAAAGTAATGAGCCATTTCCCCACCTTGCTCTGCCTCAGACACCATACAAGCAGCTGTCACCAGTCTGTGTCCCTATGCTGACACATTCCCAGGCAAGTAAAATCTCTTAAAATGAGCAATTCATATAGCTTCAGAGCAGCAGAGTTTCCACCACAGGGCTTCTGACTTTCCACAATGAAGCGGCTTTTAAAAACCCATGATTTTCTCATTCCCCCTCTAAGATACCAGCACGTTGTATCACACCGGACAAACGCAGAATTTACAGCACTCTTTGATCTCTCTACAAAATATTTATTAGTAACAGCCATAACATTGAATTCTCCACATACGTAGTATTTTGTGACAAAGCATAATTTGACTTTATGTATTTACACTTATCTGGCAGATACCACCTAGGAGTCAAACTCCCCGTACCAGCTCACAACCAAAGAGAGCAGTTTCTCAAAGGCTCACCAGGATCCCAGCCTCGACCCCAACCCAAGGCAAAATCTCTTAAAGTGCAAATATAGTCCAGAAGCATTGGAAAACAGACACTGCTGCTTCTAAATTTGATCACTCGGTTGCTCCTGTGTCCCCCAGAGCAGGGCTTGGGACATTAAGCAAGGACCTGGCGGTCTCAAAAAAAACACCCCCCCCCCCCCACAAATCTCTCAAAGACTAACTTGGAGAATTGCACCCGAAATCTCCCGACAGCCCAAGCAGATGTGCGCAGCCCCCACCACTGCTTATTCAGAGGCTGTTGACTCTCACTTCCCCTTGTTTTGATGAAAGGTCTTTATTTTATGCCAAAGAACACAGGGAGGATTTCTCTTTTAAATATCAAATTAGAGGGGAATGCTGTTTTCTCCTTAGCTTTACATAATGTTGGGCACTCCATATGACCTGGGAGTGCTGTTTTTAATGGTTAGCTGCCTGCCCTGAAGAGCACAGGAATTGCAGTCCTGTATTTTTGGAGAAGCCCATAGACACTGGAGGCTAAAAGCTTTGTTCACCTTTCCTGTCTAACCTTCTAGACACACATGATACTCAAGTTCTTTGACAACACATTTCCCTCATTCAAAGGCAGATGGAAAACACTCCATGCTACACCAACAAAGTCTTTGCCTGTGGGGGTGGCAAGCGGCACTGGGAAGGTGTTCAGCTTTCATTCTGAACTGAGCATTAGTGCTGTGTTGTGCACAAACCTGTACATTCATCTTCACTCCAGAAAGCCACTGATTTTTTAGTGTATGTGTCCTCCTAGATCAGTCCTTTAGTCCTTTTTCTTACACATTTCACGGTGCAATGCACAGTATTTTACAACACTACAAGCAGAAGAGAGCTGAGCAACAGTCTTTAGACAAGTGCTCAAAGCACATTAGCAAAGAGCATTTTTAAAATGAGACTTCCAAATACTTCCCTGTGAATAGTAACAAGAAAAATGGCTGGGGCCTACCTGTTCACTTCCTCAGGCAACAGACTTGTTAAAACCCTGAAAGATGATCTGCTACTGAACGCTTAACTGGTAAAATGCACTACAAACCCCAAATACCTGTATTTACAAACCGCTGTAAAACATGGCTGCTTACAGAAACACCAGCAATGGTAAAATAGCACCAAGCAGCCTGAAATGCAACAACACTGAGTTGAAGAGATGACTGTAGAAAACCAGTCAACTGTGAGGACCAAGAGAACCATTTCCCTTCCCACTGGGCATTGACAGGTGACGGTGGGACGGTATGGAAAGAAGGATGATGGTGTAATAATATGAATCTCTGCATCTCCAACAGCAGGCCTGTTAGGCAAGATTGAAAGCCATGAGTTTGTTGTTCCCTTCCCTCCTCCAGTCTGGAGGATGGCAAACTCCCATCACTGACCATGCCATTAGAAATGGCACTAAACTCATGTGGTAGCATCAGCAGAGGCAAGCCATGGGGTCTGAGAAGCTTCGACCACAGCACCGATCCAAACATCAAGGTAGTCAGATCACCTCATGCGGGCAGCCCTCCGGCAGCTGCCACGGGCAAACCCTGTGGCTCGGCACACGCTGCTGCTTTAAGGAACCAGAAGTGGAGAAATGCTCATTCCCCATTGCCAACTCTTAGCACTGCACATTTCTGCTGACGAGGGCTGTAAAAAATGAAAAAGGCAAAGAAAAGCCAAACAGACAAAGCTGTTCTACAAGCCCATTTACTTTTCCAGACATGCTCTGAATTATGTCAAGGGCCTCAGAGTTGAGACGAACTTTGCTGTAATAGGGGAACATCCAGACAAATGACCTAGGGGAAAATGCGCAAGTGCTGCTGTCCTGTATGGACCAGCACTAAGAGCAGAGAGAATGTGCCCATTACTGTGCTTGTCACCTTCCCAGCATTGTACATTGAGGAGAGGTGAAGCACACCTGGCTGAATGGGGGAAAGAATGGACTTTCCAAACTGTGACTCAGCACATGGAGCCAAGTGTGCTTGGAAAGGCCAGAATACAATGAACACCACATCTACAGTGAGCCTGTCCCAGCCTGCTGGTAGATGCATTTGACCAATGTAGCATTTCAGGAAAAATAAGCTGGAACTAGGCTTTAAAATGAGCTTGCCAGCCCTCCTGTGCTGTTCGCCCACAAGCCCCTCTGCAGCAGGAGCACATCCCTCCCATCTCTTTGCAGGGGCGTTCCTTGGAGCAGAGCCACGGCAAAGCAGAGTCAGCACAATCACATGTAAGATTTTTAAAATTCGATTCTGAAAACATCATCTGACAAAGAAAGCGTTACTCTTTCGGGGCTACTGCTGAAAGCCTGCAGGACCTGTAAACAAAATGCATGATGAACTAACAGCATGTCAGTTTTATCAACAAATGGATACAGGTCTAAGCCTGGTCTGGGGAGAATTTAATGGAGCTTATTTACAAACCAGGAGGAGAAAACTGCATCAGTGAAGGTAAACAGCCTAGACAACCCAGAATACTGGCCCACATCATATTCTTTAATATCTAAAAGTAAAAAAATATGGCCCATTCCCACTGCCCTCCCCACGATATTTACAAGTAAAATCAGCCAAGATGATACATAAGGAAGATACACAGTCAGACTGTGCTTTCAGTCTCAGTTTCGTTTCTGCATTTTCCTGCCGACCCTCCATCTTCCTTTATAGCTTGGGACACAGCCCGGACCTCATCAGTACCGTCTGTGCCCTCCAAGATGGTGGCACAGCAAACAGCAGGGAGGCTTCGGCAAGCTGTGGCAATGGACAAAACCTGTACGGTTTGCTGCACACTGAATCGCCCAAAACAGGATGACACGTTGTCTAATGTATGTTTAGTCTCGCCCACTCTTTCAGTATGTGTTCCATTGCAAGAGAATCCAGCATCTGCTGTTTGAGTTGAAAACTGTCATTTGGCACAGAAGTAACTTTGCATCTGTGGACTGCAGTGAAGCCAGAGAGAGCCCAGATGTAAAAACATGCACTTATGGGAAGGAACTGCACGTTCCACCTTGGAACATCAATAGCCTTGTGCACTCACAGAAGGAAAACACACAATTACAGTTTAAAAAAATGGCACAAACATTTTGTAAATAAAACAGACTTCATTGCTCTTAGAAATAATACTGTGTCAGTTCCAACTTCAGCTGGGCACAGACTGGAAGGACAGAACATGTAGCATGCCGCTTCTGAACATGCTTGGAGGCCAACTGGAAGAGTCCTCGCAAAGGAATGCAGCAAATAAAGGTAAGACATACAGAAACATACGCAGGAACAGGAACACAGTCCAGGGGACTGAGGCAATTCCAATACTATGCTTGCAACGATGTGCTGCTGTTTGCAGTACGGACATAATCTGACAGCAGCTGCAGTGTAGGAACTAGTCGTCGATAGTTGGCAACCAGAAGGCCTACAAAAGAGGAAAGAAAGAATATCTTTTACAGAGCAAAACACAAATCTTTCCTACAGCACACTATGGGAGCTGACCACTGCTACCTTCTACAGGCACAGAGGCAGACCACCAAAGAGGCAAGAACACCCTCCCAGTAGTTTAAGGTTACAATCCTTGCTTATGCTGGCTTGTTTTGCACGTTCTTAGACAAACTGAAAATACCAGCTGTGTGCAGTGACCTAAAGAACTCGCTAAAGAACTCGTACTTCTGCATGAGCATTCACTCAGTGCTCTGCTTTCACCTGTGTGTTCAAACACTGGCCTGTCAGGTGTGCTGCTCCGCCTATCTACCTGCCAGTAAGGCACAATCAAGGTGGGACAGAAGGGACCTGGCTCTCACCAAAGCCCAAGTGAACACTCATCAATTGCACTGAGCCTTCTCAGATTCATTTCTAAAAGGCTCAGCACCTCATTGAGCTAGGAGGAACTTAAAACATTTTCCTTACCATATTGGAACATGCGCTAGCAAAAGTCATGAATTTGGGATTGAACTGCAGACAGGTGATAGGACCTGTGTGTTTCCCATCCAGCACAGCCACCTTCATCCCGCTTTCCCCATTCCAAACATGAATCTTCCCATCCTCTGAACCTGCACGCAGAAATGGAAAACAAGATATGCAAGATACATTGGAGAGGTCAGCAGAGAAAATAAGTACATAAGCCTTTCTGTCAGAGAACTGTAGGAACAAGCACGCCTTGTCTTCAGGACTTAACCTTTAAAATTCTCAAGGTATCACGAGGGCATTTACAAAACATCGCTAGAGTTTACACACCTGTATCCAAACAGCAGGTTTGTATCTCTGCACTGAAGAGACTCGGCTACACAACACAGTGCAACACTATTCTGGCAAAGAGTCTAACGACTATAGTCACCCAGGAGAGGAGGAGAGCTGACACCATCCCACTGCGGAGGAAAGACCCTCGCCGACTTGCACTCATGTGCGAGAGGCCAAAAGCTGCGTGTGAGAGTCACTGTTCACACAAGTTCTCAGTTCAGACACTACAAGTATTTCACTTGGTAGGCACAGAATCAAATCAAAAGCTTTACCACTGAAGGGAACCAGATTTCAATGCACTACGCCAAATAGCAGAAGGTTCACTGGAGATGTTGACTCCATATTGCTACAATGGAACAGGTTTTTCACTTTAAAATGGCATTTTGCAAAGTCTCAGGCTGGGCACTTTACATTTTTTCTAATTCTTTAGATAGGATTCCTGATAAAAATGCAAGGAATTTTCTTCTGCAAGTACAGCCTTTCAGGAAAGAAAAATGAAGAACAAGTTACAACTTAACTATATGTAAAAACTGAAAAGAAACAAGTCTTTTGTAACTTCTTCCACTGTGTTCTTCATTTGGAAGGGCACAACAGGAATGTAAATGTGTGCAATAAAGTGCTCTCCAGAAACAGTTCAAACAAAGAACCCCCCCCACCTTCTCTGCAATCAGGAAGTTCTCAGCCAGAACAAAAATAAAAGTTTTGCCAAGATCATCACTCATCCAGGAAAAATGAGGATACCAATTACCACAAAGTTAGTTGTTGTACCAGGTATATAAATAAGAACAAAAAGAAAGTGCTAGGAGAGGGCAGCACCACACAAATGTGTCTGACTTGCATCCATGGGTCCTGAAGTGCTTCCCTTGGGGCATCCAACCTTGCAGCACCAGGTTTTACAGGAGCTGCAACTGCTTTTTGCCACCCACTTCACTTGAGAGTCCCTCCCACAGGGGGTGAGGAAGGGGGCCTGGGCCAGAGGAATCATGCTGGGAGCCCTCAGGCTGGTGCCTACTGCTTCTATCAAGGGTTAAGCAGAGCTTGTTCCACAGACATGAGGATTTACAAGAGCCACATGAACACAATGCAGCTGTCCATGCACGTTGGCAGTGCAGGAATGTCCCTGGGGGGTGTACAAACGCACCAGACCAATCACCCCAGCACAGACAGGTGCCTCGTTTGTCAGGCCATGACAGACAGCCCCAAAACACTTTCAGAAGCAGCAGGAGTATGTCCCAGCCACAAGGTGAGGATCATTGATATACATTATGTGACAGATCTCTACACATTACAATATTTTGCCACTTTCTTATATTTTTTGGAATAGTGTTCATATATAAAGGAAAAAATAAAAAGTCTTCTTGCAGGCTCGCTTACATAAAAAAATGCTGAATAAACTAACACAAAAGAAAACTGTCAATGCACAGAAATCCTACAGTCACATTGTATTATTTAAATACATTCTGCTTCCCAACTTAGCCACAACTTTAGTCCTACATAACACAGGTAATTTCAGAGCACTGAAATTCTTTCAAGAAGAATTATCTTACCTATCATGATGAACTGAGAGTCTGGTGTGAACGATGCCTCCAGTGTGACAGCCTTACTATTGTTATAACCCTACGGCACAAAACAGGACAGTCTGTAGTAGAGAGTGTGTCCACAGTCATCTCACAATCAAAGGGCACCTGCTCCCAAACCTAGCACCAAGTTTCAAGCATGTAACACAGGCAACATGCTCACCCCAAACGTATGCAGGATAGCTCCTTTAAAGGCATCAATCAGTCGAATGAAACCTCCGTTAGTTGATATGAGGATGAGTTTGCCATCGTTACTGAACTTCAGGCCTGTCCACTCACACGTTCGATCATACTGCATCTTAAACGTAGCAAATGGCCCCTTCAAAGAAAAAAAAATGGGAAATACGATGTTGATTCTGTATGCATTGCTGCTAACAAGAGTCTGCTTTTAACCTTAGCTCAGGAAAAAGTTTAAGACTTTTCAAAATAAAATCTTCAGTCCTAAAGGAAAGTGGCATGCCAAAAACATGTCACTGCATGTGTGAGCTTCAAGAGGGAGGAATCCACAATTTTCACACAAAGAGCCACAGTAGGGTGTTTCAATACCTAGTAGCCCCAACGCTCTACCACATTTAACGGCAGAAATTAATTTAAGGTAGGATGAAGTTTTCAAACAAGGTTGCTAATTAAAGGTAGAGAAAGAGCCTGAGTCAGTGTTACTGTCATATGACAGTTTGAAAACTGTGGAACTAATTATGCTTTGTGCTTAGCCAGTTTAGCTGCCCACTCAATTACAGTTCCCTCTGAAATTCTCATCCTTTCTGACAATCCTGGCTCCATCTTTGCCAGTGTTCTTCCAGAATAAGGAAAAAACAAACCAACCAACCACACACACACAAGCACAACAAACCAAAACCCAACAACAACAAATCTGAACAGGTGTTTGGAACAGGTTAAAGAGTTAGCAGAAGTAAACTTTAACACTGGTTCCAGAGTGGATTTCAGGATCTGGTAACTGCACATACCCCTCTCTGAGATGTGTACTTACCAAAACTCTCTAGGTGCGAAGCAGGCACCCCACATAGTAAGCTGGAGTAAGAAAACCCAACCTCTGAGCACTGAGCTTAGACTACTCCTTGAAAGCGATAAAGTCTAAGAACTGAAGTTAGGGTAACTCACCTTGTCAAAAGAACGGAGATCATAAAGCTTCACCATTTCAGAATTGACTCCAGCAGCAAAAATTAACCCTTCTGGGTCAAAAGAACACACAGGCTTCCCCTGGAGATGCATTAAACCCTAGAAAATAGAGGAAGTCCAAGTTGTTCTGCTAAACTGAAGCTCATATTCCTACCACCCCCCTCTGAGCCCATTGTGAGCAGGACAGTAGCCTATAGGTGGAACAACTGAATTTCCATTGTAAATACTGTGGTTTTAAAAAGGTTCAGAACTCATCTTCTCAAAAGCAACTCTGACCACTCCAGGTCATCACATGGAGTTTCCAGTTTGCTTCAATGACAAAGTTTACATAGGAAGAAAATGAGACCTCACTGGAGCTCTCATCCACTCAAAATGTACCTCAAGAAGGGAGGATGATGTGGCTGTATTAATACCCATATCAGACAGCTCTGCAAAACACTGCTGCTGGGATCAATAGCAACACTCTCCCAATTACAGTTACGAGGGAGGGGAGAAAAAAGGTTTTTTGAAAGCAAGTAGAAAAGCTCCTGCCAACAGCACTGAACTTTCCATGCCTGTCTAATGAAACCCTATACCTTCTGGAGGCCAACAGACCTTACATATTAAAATGGACAGATTACTATCAATGCTTATTTTTAATGCTAAGATTTCCTTAACTCACACAGTACAAAAGACTTTAGAGGATTTTATAAAATAAGCCAAAAAAATACATAATTTTTTGTATCCCTACTGGCACATCTGCATATGTTAGCCAAAAGTCCTTACATAACTGTATGCACATAAATAAGAACACGTCTTTGATTAAATCAACAATACATTTAAGAAGCTTCTGCCTTTCTGAAATACTGTTCTTCCATAGGAAAGTCTAGAGACTTTACTATTTCTCCTTTCCAATTTAGGTCAGTTTTCCCTGTGATGTCTGAAGGTCGGGCACTAAGCTACCCAACTCCGGGGGCCCTCGCAAGTGGAACATTTCTGGTTTCCCGATAATATTTCTGGGTACCGCAGCTGCCATCACATGGAAAAACTGAAAATTACACGTAACACTTCCTCAACCCATTTCCCAAACTGCTGGATGCAGCTTCCAGTTACTAGTCCCAGTTCTACCATTCTTAGAACTTTAGGTATTAGTATAAATCACAGAACTGCTACTGAATTTGCAACCCTATCTCATCTGTAGGAACTCTGAGGTTGAGATTCATCCCAAGGGAAACCTACATACTGACATTAAAGACATACTCAGAGAGAAAGGCAAAATTAAGATTTCTTGTCAGAAAAAGCTTGGTTTTGACACAAATAAAACAATTTTGTAAGAAATACAACCTCTTCTTCCTTTTGCATTTACAGTTACATCATCTGTAATAAGTAAGTAGCCCTCACATGTAAAATGGTCCCAGTGAGACAGGAAAATATGACAGCACAACACTACACGTTCAGATACAGAGACAAAACAGCTCATCACCAATAAAAGGTAGAGATTCTCCCCCCAGTCTTCCATTCCTGCCCCTGCTGCCAACCCTGGTACTTTTCTGAGCCCACACAAGCCTGCTTCCACTAAAAAAAGTACAGAAAACTATTCCAGTAAAATAAATAAATAAAAACAAATAGGGGTTTGCCTCGCCAGGAAGTTCAATCCGCTCACAGACAGGTCTGATGAACAACCAAGGCAAAGCAAGGAGGGGGTAAACCATAGGGCTGCTGGGTTACTTTAGATCATCAGTTTCTTCATCAAATATAACTGCATCAAGGCATCCATTTTAAACATGCACTATAAAGACCCAAATAAAATGCATTTCGCAATGTTCCTTCTGCTGCCATTCCCAAGGCAGGAGACATGCTGGCTAAGAGAGAACATTCTGCATGGAGTAACAGCCTGACAAACAAGCTGCGAACATCCAGCTCTTCTCTTGTTTCATCAGCTGTGGGTGTTATTTTTTGCTTCTCCCAGCACCTCACCAGCAGAGACACAGGTGAAAGTGAGTGGTGTTACACAATGTGACATTCCTATTTCATAGAGATTTGTCATCAAGGCTTCTTCAGCATTTCAGGAAGGTGTCAATAATAAATCAGCAGCACACACTTCTGGCAGTATTTTTGTTTTATAACAAGCACACATTCATTTTTCATCCTTCTAACTGAAAATGCAACACACCGTACACATGGGTTTGATATCCTACCTGGCAATTTGGAGAGCGGAGATCCCAAAGCCTAATAGTTTTATCAAGAGATCCAGAAATAAAAGTATCATCCACTGGAGACATTGAAAGAGCAACGACTCTGCAACACAGAAGACCACATGTTATCAGAGACACACAAAAGAAGTGAATGGAGCAACACCCACCCCAATGGTTGTATACAAGCTCAAAATTGCCACAAACAGTTCTATAAAGCAAAAACCAGAATGAATTGAGTGTAATATAACTTAAGCTTGTCACAATAATTATTTCAATTTCTCCTGTACTGTCCCTAAGCCACATCTTACCTTTTTGTGTGCCCTGGGAAATACCGAATGTATTTGTTGTCATGTAGGGAGAGGTATCGGATTGTATCTGAAATCATAAGCAAACCATAAGCTTTATTATACTACAAACCCAATGTTATCTAGAAGTGATCACGCAGTAAACTTATTCCCCACAGCAACAGCAACCTTGTCACAGTAAGTCTGGTAATTTGATTTCAAGTCAGACTTAGAAGCAGAATCAAGTTAGAAACAGACATAAAGCAACTTGGTTTCCAAGGCAGAAATGGAAATCAAACACCAGGAGGGGGGCTTCCTACAGTCTGAAGTCATATTACACACAAACTGTCATGTGACTGACACAAGTTAATTTCAAAGTTGCTAAAATTTAAGCGCCAGTAGTTTTAATTGCATGATTCTAAAAAAATTAAGAGTATCAAGTTTACAAAGTTGATACTACCACTTTATTTTTGCTATACAGCATGAACTGTGCTGTCTTATCTATGTGCTATGCATCCAGCAAACAAGTCTCAAACCAAACAGTAAGCATAGGTAACGTATGAATTTTAGCATCTAGCCATAGAGGAGATAAAAATATGATCTCCAAAGCCAGGACAAAAAGCAGCAAATCTTTCTCTTTAAGCTGGCAATCAACAGCTTCACACATTCTCTGCACTTTAAGCAGTTAAGCTTTGAGGACAGAGTAGTAATCTAATGCTTAGTCTACTTAAAGCAATCTTCAAAATACATTGAATAAATCAGAGCAGCACCACAACATTTCTCAAGTGGTAATTTTATTCTGAGTAGAGACGAACATACCACGAGTAGCCCAGAATTTTGGAAGATGTTAAGATTTTCTCCCAAGATTAAAATAAATCTTTCTAAGAGGAAATAATTATTAAAGCACAGAAGCCACTTTTTAATCTTTGTGTGTAGATCCATCTGAGCACAAGTTAAGCCTCTGATATTGGAAAGCAACAGCAGAAAAATCCCTTCTCACACTGGTTAGAGGACACCAGTTAAACTAGGGATGGATGGAGGAGGTTGGCATTATGCACCTGCACTGCACAGTGCTGACAGACCCTGCACTGCCATAACGAGTCCTGCTGCAGCTCCAAAGACAAATGGAGGGAAAAGGACTTTTAACTCCAAAGAACAAGATGCAACATACACAGAGCATTTTAATGCTCATAATGGCTACTGTATTCAGAGCTTTTTGAATGGCTCATTCAGCAAAATCTAGTTTCTGTGAAAAAATTATCAAGCCACCATTTTTGCCTGGGATTTCACATCAAGTTGAGATGAGAGTTCTGGATCATCCTCCAGTATTTGACAAGAAAATTAAGTCTTAATGATCAAGTTGGAGACACAACATTCTGAAAGGCTCTAAGTGACCTCAGATGACTTTCTAAAACATAAATCCCCAAATCCCCATCAAACCTCATCATGGCTAGAACTGATACGTTTCAAGCACGCTGTTAAGGCACGCCTCTATTTTTTCCTGCAAGAAGTATCATTACCTGATTTCTGAAGTATCCATGCAGAATTACAGCTTCCTTCGCTAAAGAAGCAGCACTGGGGAACTGTGATCCTTTGATGTCCTTTCTGTTGGCAGCGCTCTGTCCCAGGCAAGGCAGTGGCCTGTACAGTTATCTCCTGTACCGGGTGGTATCATAGACCCTCAAACTGTACAAACTACTACCTCAGCCTGGAATCAGGCAAGAAGAATTAGGTCCAAAGGTCTTGAGGACATCTTCAGAAGTGGATGGGTAACAAAACCAACACACAATCTTTGGGAGAGAGCACTAGCACTCCTATAACATGTTCCTCAGTTAATTTTCCCTTCCTACAACTGTGTAACAGGTTAAATACAACACACCATGCCCAAGACTGTACGGGTTACAGACTAGAGAGTATCTGGACCCCTACAGAACACACTGCTGATTTCATTAGGTTTATGGTTTATAACAGCAACAAACATTTTCACATTCTATCTTTTTCTTTTATTCTAATAAAGTATTGGTCATAATGCTATCCTGCAGCATGAACACTCTTAAGTTTCAGTTCCTCAAAGGCTTACCAGTGCTTATAAACTCACAACTCAAAATGGCATTAAAGACGCTTCATCAAATTGTTAATTGTTAATTAATTGTAAATTAAATAACAGCCACGACAGAAATGTGACATAACAAATAAATAATTGGCTGTGAGACTAAAAACACAAGTGCTTCCCATCACACTTTTAATCCTTTTACACCATTAAATCTAATTCCATTGGAAACTTCCTTGTTCCACTAGTTTCAGGCACAGCTTGTTCTAGTCGAACCTGACTTCCTAACTCTTAACTTTCACCTGCTCTAAATTCATGCTCTATTAAATTCCTTCAGTAACCTAGGATGCACCACAAGGCACCAGTATCTCTACCATCAAGCTCTATCTCTGCAAAGGAAAAATCAAACCAAAATCACTATTCCAGAAATGCTTATGAGTTTACAAATGCAGCATTAAAACCCATTTATAAAGTGCTGTGCTAAGACACCTGTTCACTGAAAAACTCTCAGACACTGACTACAACAAACAAAATTGAGACAAAATTTGAAACAAACACTAGCTGTTTCCAGACTTCGGAAGTATTGCCAGATAGAAGAATTAATGCACCTATCTGTGCCAGTTCTTAAATTTTAATTTTAAATTAAACTCAAATACATTAACAAATAGGCTGTCACAAAGCTCTGTAAGCCCTTCGATGTCACCAGTTTACAGAGTGTAGCTATCACAAACACTGACTGTAGAGAAATGGCATGAAAATGGGTGGGTTTTCTATTGCATGGAAAAAACCAGATGAACAGAAGCAAAGCTAGTCTCAGAATAGCTCTGTGACCTCCTCCAGGTTTGGCTGGTGATCTGCTGAGTTACCTGAACTTGCTGCTGTATACAGAGAACGGGAAGACATTCCCTTCCTTTGCAGTTGACTTGTAGGTGTACCACAGCTATGGCATTTAGCCCACCTTCTGGCCACATGCTCCTTCTACCTCATTTCATGCATAAGAAACTAAGGCACGGAGGCTGACAGCACTGGTATCAAACAGCAAAGTCAAGAACCAAACTTTTATCACAATAACAATGTTTAATCCCTTAGTTATTGCAGTAATGAACAAAACTCACGTCAGCATGCTCAAGGGAATATCTCCGAGTTCTGCATTACAGTTGAACTTGAATTCCTCCTCTGACAGTGCATTTCTCACCAAAAAAGTTGCTATAATTTTTTCCCAGCTCTTTAGGGCTATTTATCCAGGCATGTAGTTTCAAGTATAAGGAGATTAAGTATGCTCAACTCCAGGAGCGCACTTACCATCTATTTTGTTGGAGCTGTACACGACAGTGTTTGCAGCATGTGTGTATCTGATGAGGTCCACTCCATACTTCTTACTGTACAGCGTCCTCTTTGGTCTGTCAGAAGGAAGCAGAAATAATTGCACTCACTGCAACAAAAAAATAAAACTCACCATGTTAACAAGGCCTGTTTTCCTTGAGATATTACAAGATTGTTTCAAGCAGTCAGATGTTCTTATACAAAGAAAGAAAAGCATTTTTATTTGGTTCTCCAGCAAGGACCTTGGTGTGTTCCCCAAGACCATCACTAGGCTTGAGCTCCCTGTAACACCTGCAAAACGCACCTGTCTCCTCCAAAAATTCTTTTTCCCATGATGTCTGCCATAAAAAGAATATGAGAAGCCGGTACAATGAGCCCTTAATGTCAAACAGCGCTGCCAATCCAAATTTTTAATTCATCTGCTGCTTATCTTAGATTGATATTTAAATACATTCTAGTTAGAGTGAAGTAAACACACAGAACTGGATTTTAGGGGTCTGGTAAGCAAGCGATGTACTGCAATACTAGAAATTTGAACTGCAAAGTAAATGTAGAATTAGCTGGTCAATAAGTGTATCTTGCAGCAGTAGCAGGGCCTGTTTAAGCAGCGCAAGGTCTCCACCATCCTCCTTCCCCTTTCTTCCTCAGCTGAGGTAGCAGGGTGGTTTCAGAGCTGGGCAGCCAACCAATGGGGCACCGATCAACATCAGAAATAATACAGTCTCTTCCGGGAGTTATTTTTAATCCAGAAATTCATAACTCTGGTTATTACACAGGCTCACAAAATATTTTACCAGCACAAACCAAGGATGACTGCATGGGAATGCAAACAAACAGCAGGAGTGCTTTAAACCAATACTGCTGCCAAAAGAAAAGTTTATCAGACTACACCCTCAGACAAGGTACTTCTAAAATGTTCAACTTTTTCTTTGTTTTCATTAGCCTGAAACTGACACACCCAAACAAGCATGACTTTGAGACTTCTCATATCAGAACAAAAATAGATATTCACTCTGAAAAGATTAATTCTCAAACAGCAGAAGCCATTGGGCTTTAATTTCAAACAAACTTGCTGGAGACAAGCTTCCATTAACCGAAAGCCAATACAGCAAGTGTAATGAAAACCTATACATCATCTGTACCACTTGGACCAAATCTCAACAGAGTCTTCCTCAGTTCCTCCAGTAGATTTTAAAATCAAATTTCAGATGCAAACATGCTTCAAATTGAAAAAAAGAAAAAAGGCAAAAAACAAAACACACACAACAAAAAACCAAAAAACACATCAAATATAAATTTACACACCAAAATTCTGTAACATTGTGCCTGATATGCTTCCCCAAACTGCTCTCTGTAGTTACCTCAGCTGTTGATCAAACTTAAAACAAACAAAAAAAACCCCACCACCAACAACCCAAAACAAACACCACCATTCCCCTAAAAAACAAAAACAAAACAAAAAAACCAAACAACAAACAAAAAAAAATCAAGACATATTAAGATATTCATGCCCAATGTGGCTCTTCCTTATCTATGTGAAGTTTAAAGCTTAGAAGCTCTATTCAAAATAAAATAATAAAAAGAACATACAAATAATACTAACAGAGATTAACTGTCAGATGGACAAAAGCACATTTGCCAAAAAGGAGGAAAGGAAGCAGTTCTGCCTTTTAAGAAAGGTGAAGTTTTCATGTAAGCTGATACAAGCAGAATCGTGTCACTTCACACAAGACCAACCACCTGTTCCCAACTGACTATTTAAAAACACAAAAAAACTTTTACATATTTTAAACAAATCACCATCACTAACCATAATTCCATGTTTAAGATTAATCTACCCACAAACCAAGCAATATTGCTAAAGAAAAATGCTTTATAAGATCACAGTCAAATCTGCTCTAAAAGTGAAACAAAACACAGATGAGGTTTGTAATAATATCTCTGCCTTGGTGTGAATCACTAGCCTTTTGGTTAGGTTTTTGAGCCTGCCTATTATGGAGGTATTCGGTGATGCAGAATGGCTTAAAAATATAATAATTTAGTTATTTATAGATTTTTTAAATAGAAGTGGAATCTCAGGTCCAAAATTACTGGATGCTCATGAAGAAGCAGGACTAATTTTTCAAGCTTGTTGCCTATGCTCAGAATACACATGATAAGGGAATCTGGGTTCCAAGGAGATAATCTTGTCCTGTCAGTTCTTGGCTGCACATCGCTGTTTCAACTGTCCCGACACTTTTACAAACTGAAGTTCACTGAGATGGGGCTTTATCATACCAGTACGGCTCATTTTAGTAAGGCAAAACAAAGCAAACTAGCTGAGGGTACACCTAAAGTATAACCAAACACAGGGACATTTTTAATTCTACCAGCAGAACCTCTCAGTACAAGAAGAAAAAAAAAAAAAAAAATCCAAATTTTGAGATTTTTACAAGGGGAAAAGTTTTAACATTCAGGCCATTTGCTGAAGTAGGGTCTCTTATACTGAAACCCAGCAATCAGGACATTCCCTCTCCTGACCATTATATTCATTAGTAATAACACATACAGGAAGGTGAGAATTCTAGGCCCTCGAAATTGTGGTTTAAGAAAAAAGAAAAAATGACAGGTCTGGAACTGTCAAATTCCATCATGTCACAACAATGATCACTCACAGATTTGATTTTTCACCTCCACACGAATCTCCTGTGACAAAGTCATTCACAGCTAAAACTTTCCAGGTGAGAGAAAAAGCACATCCTGCATCCCTAGGTATTTCTGGAAAGTACGCTTGCACTTTTAAATCAATTGATAATACATGAGAAACTTTTAAATTCATTTTATAACCACTAGAGAAACACATCCTGAAACAGGGGTTACCTTGATGAAACTAATCTTGTTGCCCTGTAGCACTGCAGCAGACAATCATCGATCTTCCACATTTAATTTAATTAAAGCCAACCCTCTGACTGTAAAGCACACATCAGGCCTAGATGGAGACAGAGATGGAAGGACCAAATGCCTCCCAACCCATCAAACTATTCTTTACAAGTTTGAAAGGGGAAGAGCGATCAATACCATCTGCATTAGCATCACTCAGCCCTTCTACTATTGCTTATATAATTAGGATCTAGAATACAATCCACGGCAGACACCGTATGTATGAAGTCACCTATTCTTACATGAATAAAAATTAAATAATTTCAAGTAAGAGTTCAATCTATCAGATGGGGAACACCAATAACTTCAATGTGTAAAGCAAGCAAACTAAGTAGAAATGTAAAATAAAATATAATAAGTGGTCTACAAACCTAAGAGAATATGCAGCATGCCATTTCTGAAACACAGCAAGTATGATGTCTTGGTCTGCTGCAAAAAGCAGGAGGATTAGGAATACCTGGTTTACTAGAAAATATACACAACACTGACACATCTACCTCCTGCTACTCCCAAGCCATTTCTTTTCCATTTCTGCACCACCCTGTCCTTTTTATTCTCTCTCCTACAGCGCACATGCTCATTTTTCTTTCTATACATATGTGATGCTCTCTAGTCTTGACTCTACCAAAAAAAAAAAAAAAAATCACCTCAGAATTACATCTCCACACCAAGGAGCACAAGAAAATTAAAACTTAAAATTTAGAAGAATTTAAAGCAACCAAATGCATTCTTGTATGAAGAAATATTTTAATTATTGGCTCAATTTGTTCCAGCTCTCATAGAATACAAATCCCTTTTGTGTACATTCCAAGACATAAACCGCAAGTATTAGCGGTGCTCTTATTTGCACATTTTTAACCTCTGCACAAGAGCACCACGTCTCAAGCGCTGTGCAAATTTCTGGAGTTTTATTTGTAAGACAAGACAAGCATCAATGACAGAAGATAAACTGGACAACTTTGTTCAGTGAGAAACACGCAGACATATTTAATGCATTAAACTTAATTAACAGAAATCAATAAACACCTTGATCAATTAAATATAAATTAAGAAAACATTTGAACACATGTAAATCACGCAACTGTGCTTTGCAGACAAAAATGCAACTAGAGGAAAGGATTTAAAGCACAGAGGACCACCTTTATCTGCAACATTCTCAGATACCACTTAAGAACTAGGTTTTAAGGAAAACACCATCAAGTTTTTAGAAATTACAGTGAACACACACCACACCATCTTTACTGTCGGGCTTAAAGCATTCATCTAAGAAGCTACACCCTAATACTTTAAAATGGCACATACATACACTGCTCACAGCAACTGCTTGTATTTTAATTAGTGAGACTTAAGCTCAGTGAGGCCTGAAAGTCAGTTTGCATATTTGTAGCAATCCGTAGGCCTGGAAATGGGACCAGACTCAACCCCTTAGGCTTAATCATTTAGTTCTTACAGCACTGAACTCTCCCACACTTGGAAAATCACCACCGTCGGCTGCAGCCTACCAGAGCTAACGAGCAGAGCCGCCCGTAGCGCAGACAAAACCAAACTGCTCCAACCTCTGCCCCACTTTAACCCTTTATAATCCACCCCCCCTCCCTGTCAGACATCGCTGTAGTTCCACCTACAAGCCTATACTGAAGAACAACAGAAAAGCCAGAGCTTCCCAGCCCGGGGACAGACCGGCCGCCTCCTCAGCCAGCCGCAGCTTCTCCCCGAGAGCCTCAAAAGGCGGCGGCCAAACCGGCGCCCTCACAGCCCAGGTCCGGCCCAGACTGCCCCCCAGCCCCGCGGAGGAGCGGGCCCGGCCGGGTCCCCGCACTCACTTGCCCTCCTGGCAGTCGTAGAGAACGATGGAGTCGTCGTCGCTACTGGAGATGACGGTCTCGCCGTTGGGGCTGAAGTCGAAGCAGTTGATCTTGTCCGAGTTCTCGCGGAAGACCTTGGCCACGCGGAAGCTCCGCAGCACGTTGTCCGTCAGCTTCATCCCGCCGCCGGGCCGCGCCGAGGGCGGCGGCGCTGAAGGGAGCCGGGCGGGGCTCCGGGCGGCGGCGGGAGCGGACAGGCAGAGCCTGGCGGGGCGGAGGGGATCGGCAGAGGGCGGGAAGGGGCGGTGGGCCGCGGCAGGCGGTGCCCTCTGGCTCGGCTGGGCCCGCTCAGGCCGCGGAGAGGCGGCTCCTCGTCATTGTGTCCGCCATCTTGCTGCTCCGGGAACGACAGGGGGCGGCGCGCGGGGCACCCTGGGAAGGGGGGGTGGGCGCGGCCGGCCGCTGTGGGGAGTTAGGGGAGCTCGGGGTGGGGGGGCGGGGCGTGCGCACGGCCTGCTGGGACAGGGGAGCGGTGCCCGGAGGCCATATTGAGCGTGGCAGGAAGGCCTGTCGTCCCCTAGCCCCGAGTGGCTCTTGGCGTCCTCGACCCTCGCGGGGCCCGAGGTGGGAAGGGGAGACCCAAGGCAGGACCAGACAGCTGGGGCGACGCGGGGCGGGGCGGGACTGCCATTACCCACCCATCTCGCGTGTAGCAGCGAAGTCGGGTTGAGGGCATGACGTCATCCCGTAGAGCGGGCAACGACTTCACGCCGCTAGGGTGGGCGTCACTTCCGGTGCCGGGCAGGGCGGGGTCCCCGAGTGTCGTCGGGCCGGGCGGGGGGAAGGTGTCAAGGCGCGCTCCCGGGGGCGAGATTCACGCTGCTCGTAACGTGTCCGGCAGCGAATGTAACCGCAGTGACAGGCGGGGGTCCCTCCCGCGGGGACCCGCAGTGACAGGCGGGGGTCCCTCCCCGGGACCCGCGGTGGTAGCCCGGGGCGCAGCTCCTTGGCGGCAGGAGTTTGCTCCTGCTGCCGGGCCAGGGTTAGGTTCCCTCCTGTGAAATACACCGTGATGACCTCATTCGTTCTTCCCCTACTCTCAGTCCAATCATTACACGTTTTTATTTCCCAGTACATTTTATTATTCTAAAAACCAGCCCCCCAGCAGTACTAGAGAAGACCCATAGCTGTAGCACTGTGGTCTTAACACCTCGTAAGATGCCAATAGAAGGTGAGCAGCACACACACAACCTTTGGGAAGGTCACTGTGGCTTTAGGGGCTAGTGCTCCAATACAGACACCTTGGAACTGTTATTGTTTTCTATCATGAATCATCACGTCAGGCTCTATGTTCACATTTTTGTACATGTGGAGTGTAGCAGCAGCTGTGAGAATCTCTCACCCCATGAAGATTTCCAGCACCCCACTATTTTAATTTTAGAAGAATACCAGATCTTTTGTCATTTCAGTCCCCCAGAAACTCAGAATGAAAAGAAAAAAAAAGAAACGATAGATGCCTCATAAGTGTTAATTGCATTTTCCTTTCGTAGTCTCCAGAATAGAGTTTGGTTTTGCTTTTAGAATGATATTGCCCCCCTGTGGTCAAATAACAATAAGTCTGTGAACTATTTTCAGAGTTCTGCTTGCACGTCATCCAAACCTGCTTAATTATCTCATGTGGATTTACAATTTAGTGAAACAATGTACTTGCTTTTACTGTTTGCTTACTAGAGTTCACCCTTACAGGTGTAGGCACCTAATGTGATTCACCCTTTCATGCTGCAATGTGATTGGCTCGTGGGAACAATTCACTGATTTTTACTTTGAAACGGAGACAAGATTTTCACACCGGAGTCTAGGGAGACTCAACAAAAGACACCTTCGTTACTTCTGAGGGCCTCGGAGTCAGCTACCCCATTGCAGGTTGGTTCAGAACTGACAACTGATTTTTGTGTGATGAGAGATTTAAGTGCAGAGTGGCATGCCTCCTGCACACTGTAAATCGCATGATCAAAGCCTGGATTATATCATGTGGGCCCTGAAGGTGACTCACCAATACCATCATAAGGCAATTTACTTCAAAACACCTCCAGTACTTAGCTAAGTTTTAGAGTTGTATAACACCGTGGGTTGTTGATTTGATGTTTTGTCACTCCCTTTTTATTCTTTCTTCTGCCTTTCTTCCTAATTGTTGGAAGTTAGTTTGTCAGTTTATACCAAGCTGGAATTTATCTGGCAGGATAATTGAATCTCCTAGCAAAATGTCACATTAAGTAGGAATTATGTATAATGCCCCTGCAAAACTAGTTAATGAAAAAAAAAAGTTTAATTGCTGCTTGAGTAATATTGATCAAACGCAGTCATTCTACCTATGCATTTCTATATTAGATTCCACCATAACCTGCACAACACAGACAGCCCCATACTTGCTCTGATGGGTGCATGGGAATTTCAGAGAAGTGCTTCTGAAAACACCACTGCTTGGGGAAATATACTTCTGTTGGACTCTGCTGGAGCGTTGGTTCTCTGTCATTAACAGTTATGATTGGAGGCTTGTGTGGAGGACTTGTGTCCTACAACTTGGCATGTCCTGCTGGGCTCCTGAAACCAAGCCTGATGCTCTGGAGCATTGGAACATGTCTCTGCTGTGACAACATGGAATCACAGGAGTGTGGGGAGAAGAGGCCTCTGGAGCTGCCTGCTCCACCTCCTGCTCAGTGCAGGACCAGTACAAGATCAGCTTGGCTGTGGCTTTGTCTTCCCAAATCCTGAAAACCACCTTGCACAGAGACCACAGCTTCTCTGAGTGACCTGGTCCAGTGCTGTGTGACCCCCGCTATAAAGAATTTTTTGCTCATGTCCAATATGAACATCCTGACTTGCAAACTGTGGCCATTACTCCTTCTTATACTTCCTGACACTAGCAAGTCTTTATAACCATCCTTCAAGTAGTAGTTGTAGCTGCTATCAGGTTGCTCCTTGGTTGTTTGCACCACTTGGTTCCCAGCGTGACCTGAAGTGTGGGGATTGTGCCCCAGCAGCAGAACTTCACCTTTCTCCGTGCTGAGCACCATGAGGTTTCTGTTCCGTTTGCCCAGAATTTGGGTTTATCACGGTACCTCTGGAAGGTGGCTCCATCAGCACTGCCCCCAGATGAGGCATTCTGCCCTACCCTCCAGGTCACCAATGAAGACATAGGGTAACATGAACCCCAGCAGAGTCCCTGTTCATTGCCAGCTGTCAACTGGACCCTGAGCCACTGATTCCTACCCTCTGAGCCAGTGGTCAAACTGTTTTCCAGCGAGTCTAACAGTGTGTGTGCCCAGCCCATGCTTCTGCAGTGTGCTCATGAGAAAGGTGTTAAAAACCTCACTGAAGCCAAGGTAGATTTCATCTGCTGCTTTCTGCTTTCCCCATAGCCTGCTGTCTCAGCCTAGCGGGCAGCTGTAATTGGCATCCTGTGACTGATTAATATTCCTGGCTCTTTCTCCTCTTACATTATTTCCAACTGAGGAGCTCATAATTTTTGCTATTAATCCCAAAGAGCATAACCTTATATTTTGCAGTACTGAATTTCGACCCCTTTCTATTATTCCAGTCCTCAAGGCTGGCAACTTTTCATCTTCTCTAGAATACTATGATCCTTCCCTGTATTTTAAATGACTCTCAACTTTGATTGCAAGTTGACTCAGAAGAGGGAGCTTGAGAAATTACAGCATGAAAGGAAGCAGACTTGGCATGGACTTGGCTTCAGGGTAGTGCTGTTCTGCATTGAGCTACAGAAGGATTTTTTTTAGTGAAAAATTTTTCTGCCCTGCAATCCCCACTGCATGGGAAAATCATTTCCAAAAGGTATATAGGGAGCGAAGGGAGTGTGACCTAGAAAAACTAGTAAGATGCATATGTCAAACTCAGTTATTTTTTTTTACTAAAGATACTGATCTATATATATAAAATGCTGAAATGAATACTTACCTTCCCTGTGTTTGGCCTTAGGCTACATTCCCCATCAAAGGCAAAGAGACCCTGCTGACACTTTTCTGGTGAGTAAATCAGTCATGAGAGCAACATATTTCTTTTCCAAGAAACATATAGAAAACCGTGTATTGGAAATTACAACTCCTGGGTTTCTCAGAGCTCAGCATATTCTTGAAACAAAGGTACTTGTGCTCTATCCTACTCTCTCCCTTGCCTGCCTGGCAAACCCTCGGTGCAGCTCTCTGCTCTCCTCATACTGCTTCTGTCCACCATCATCCTTTGTCTCAGCTCCAGATGCAAAAGCACCAGAATGAGTGGGGGCAGAAGGACCTTTCACCCTGTCCCTGCACACCCACTTGTGTACTGGACCCTTCATTGCTGACCGGTGGTGCATTGATCCATCCCAGCTGCAGGCATTTTCTCTTTCACAAAGTGTGAAGGAGGCAGCACAGTAATTTTATGCAAATCCATGTGCAGATTAAAAAATTAATCAAATTCTGAAATTTTCATTTAAAGAGATTAGTCTTGAAAAATCCCCCATCTAATCCCCCCAGGATAGTCACTTGGAACAAACCTTCACTGCTTTGTTTTCCTCCTGGGTTCAGAGCATCTCCTGGAAAATTTTCTCTTAATGCTTTTGGGACCATCTGGAGCAGCAAGTTTGAGTTTGAGCAGGGCTCACCAGGCGAATTAAGGTTGATATATCAAATGGTAGAAAAGATGTGTCAGTAAGTGGGAACATGGGAGTTCAAGGCAGTAAAATCTCTGCTCTGTTGTACTTCATAGGTAAACTCCCGTGGTAATGCATGAAAAATGAAAGTGGTAAGCCTTCATGAGTCTAACGGTAATTTACGTACCAAGAGGCCAGAAGAAAGTCATGTAGCAAGAGACGCTGCTAAAATTTGCCATGTCTGGTAGTTTACTGCTGTAACAAAGATGTAATCTGTCTTTTAGAGCTTGAGCTCAAAATTATCCTCCAACAATTGGAGTTTGATCCAGTGCCCTCTCAATTTTTTTCCAAGCCCCTCAGGGATTTTGGAGTTGACCCTGTACATGGCAGGCCAGCTACCAGTCATTGCCAAACTGCGGGAAGTCCAGACAAGTCCTAACGACATGAAATAACTTAGACCCCTGAAGTTAAATTTGCCATCCCAGAGCATAAATACACAGCATCCTCTGACCTTGCGGCACCTGAAATGCACAGGATGTGCAATTGGGTTGGCCTGCAACAAGCCTGATTGCCCCAGCTTCAAGAAAACTAAAAGCCTGTGATGCAAACCCTTGAACAAACCTCCAAGCACAGCACCTGGAACAGCTCAGCTCTGCCCAGCGATGGGAGACTGGCCCTGGGAAGGGCATATTTTTCTGGCTTTCCAGGACCTGCCATGGAATGAGACGCTGGCTCATTTTTCTCACTGCACAGGCACGGCCAGCTCGTTTGTTCACTCTCTTCCTCCCCAGTGTGACTCCAAGTTCATGGCTCAGACTTTGCCCCCCTGTGTCCATGCTTTTGGTCTCATGCCACCAGCCAATTTACCTGGCAGCTTACCATGTTTCTGCCCCTCGTGCTGGATTGTTTCTGTCTCCCTCTGACTTCAGCTTCTTGCCTGCAGAATTGATTTAATTAAAAAGCTAATGGAAGGTAATGCAAACTAGTGCTTTGCCTGCATTTAATCACAGGCCAGCTCCTTTCCCTCCCTCTTTCCCAGAGATGGTGAAAATGAGGACCTGGGGTTTTGCTGCTTTTTATTGTGGGAGTTAACAGTAGAAGTTTTCTGCAAGCTTAGGAGGAGCCTTGTGAAGAAAGAGCTTATAATGGTAATGCACGCAAACAAGTATGTAGATGGTGAACATTATTAATCAGTGAAAGCAGAGGAAGTTTTAATTTAAAGGAGATTAATCTAAACCTCTCACAGTCCTCCTGCTCTCTTTGGAACAGGAAATTCTTGGCATCACTTTCCTCCTAAGCTTAATGCAAACTTCTAGAAAACTTTTCAAATTACTGTCTATACCCCAACTCCAAATTATCCCAAGCAGAGACAAAGGGAAGGTGCAAAACCCAAGCCCCACTGGTGCCTATAGCATGTCACCTTATATCCTTGTTGAAGAGGGCTCGTTCATCCCTACATGATTTCCCTGAGAAACTGGGGAACAAAGATTAGTGCGTGAAATAACATGAGTCACATCATCGGCCCCTTCTCCCAGCCCAGGTTCCCAGCCAGCAGTGGGAAGATGAAAATGCAGGGCGGTGAGGATGATGTAATTTCCCCATGTGCCATACGCAGTGGCTGATGGCAATTACATCATTCCTAGACCTGTGGAGCTAGTCCGAGAGCTGCCATTTGGATTATTTCTCTTTCCAAGGCTGCCTGTGCCTTGCTGTGGGGTGATGTTCAGTTCTTTTGATCTTGTTTTTAAAGCCCTAGTAAAATGAGTAGGACTTTTATTTTCTGTTAATGTCTACAGTGGATTTAATAATCCTGATTTATAGCTGTTCCCTAATGACATTTGGTACCTAGGACTGTATAAATAAATCACAAAAAGATGGCTTTGTGGCATCATTAGCAGCACCCCCATTCCAAGGGGAGCCTCCAGTGAGGGTGTGTGTCTAATCAGAGCTTACAAGGAACAGAGTCACACACCGAGACTGCCAAAGCTAATGGGGCTGTGCCAAATTCAGCTCTCTCTTGTGCTGCTGTAAAGTTGGATAACCTCTGACTGCAAGGGGGTTTTACGCCGGATTTACTCTGCATTTACACCTGTGCACTGAGATCAGTATCAAGCAGTGTGCCCTAAAATCCTCAAAAGCAACAGGACACGTTCTGACTTCCACAGACTCTGGATCAGGCCACAATGGTTAAAATATAATCTGAGTTCAGAGTGCAGAAAACAGATTACATACCTGCTATTGTAGCAAAATGCTTTCCAGAGCAAGCAGGAGCAATATGTACAGAAGTACCAGAATAATTAAGCTGGCATTTATTATTTTCAGCTCCAGTAGGAGAGGATTGCTTTTAAACGTCTCACGCCTGCTGTGCGGTGTCTGGAGCGGAGTGGAGCTGCCAGGAGGGCACGCGTGACTGGAGCCGCAGCTGCAGGTTTGGTTGTGCTCAGTTCCCCTGGTCTTCAGGGTCAGCCATGCACAGAAACATCAAGGCAGAGACCAGAGCCTGTTAAAAGCTTTGGGGCTTTATTTCCTTAAACTCCCCAGGCTCCATTTAAGCCTTTTTCTCCAGCCACTTCTGCAAACCCTCTATCGCAGCTCACACCTCTGATTTGTAACACCTTCCTCTGATTGCACTGTGCTGCCAGGTGCATCGCAGACCTGCTGGGAGCAGAGTTGCTAATCTCAGTTCCTGAGAGGTGCACAGCTGACTTCACTGCTGTTAGCACCCTTACTCCGGCCCTCATTGTAAGAGGGCTGAGGCTTGGCAGTTTAAACTTTTGGCAGCATCAGCTGCCCTGAAGTTTAAGAGTATAGGAAGAAAGTGGTCAGGATACCCGGTCTTTTGTTCTTATCTGTCCTTGTGATAGAAAAGCCAGTCCTTCTGACCAGTATATAGAGGAAGTACACACAGGTAGTTTATCTGCCTTGGGTTTTGCTTTTAAAATCTGTTTCTCCTAAGCACTGAATGGTTAGACTTACAAGTCTTTTCCAAGTTCAATGATCCTTGCATTTTTTTTTCTCTAGCAAACATATGATTCTGCATATAGTTTTACCTGCAAGTTCCTTGTCCAATAGGTTTCAGAGTGTGCCAAGTTTCATTGCCTGAGAAGGTGCTTCTGTACAGGTTTTCACAGAGAGTTTGGGTGCTTGCAGCAAAATAAGGCAGATTTAGACTCAGAGGACCTGTTGGAAAGCTTGTCTGGCTTAATGATTAACACTTTGCAGTACTATGGACAAAGAGACCTCTGGACTCATGAGCTCTCCCAGAAGAAGCCAGACACTGGCCTTGCACTGAAACACATCAATTTACTAGAGAGAGGATTAGCTCTCTCAGGTAGTTTGAATGGGTCTGGGATTGAGTGTCTTGCCTGGGTGGTTTCAGTGTCCCAGAACCCTGCTGTAATGGCCATGAGCGGGAGAGATGCAGATCACAAGGGTCTTTGATCCTGAGAAACCAGCCATGAACTTGCTGCCAGTTTACAAAAAGGAGGAGAAACGCTGTGAGGGAATAGATGTGAGTGTGCTGGCAGGGGCTGCCTTTCCTCCATCAACATAAGCGTTTGCCCTTGCGCATTTGAGATCTTTTGATCCACATGCAGATCTGTTGCGTATAATGCTCATACTAAGCAGAGGCCAGCTCCAGTGGGACTTCACAGACACAGCTGGCAACTTTGCCTGGATCCGAAGTCTTATTTGGGCTTTAAATATAATTTCAATGGATAACAAGGGGACTAAAAAATAAAGACAAGTGAAGCCTTGTGTTAATTTGCTGTTTGGTGAGGAAATGTCATTACTGGTCTCTCTGTGGCCACCAGCAGCGCGGGATCAGGCAGCCAGCGAGCCTCTTGTTTCTCCTAAGTTTGTGCCTGGTGCTGCAGGGACACATGGGGCAATGTGCAGCCGGAGAATGAGATCAGCGTTTGGCTAGCATGAGGAAGAGAGTTAATGTAGTGAAAAGCTGTTCCACACAGATGCCTTACTCTCTCCAGGACAGAGAGCAGCTTCCACAGTTTGGAAAGGCATCAAACGCTGAGCAAATATAAATGATGGCTTGCCAGGGTCAAAGCTGCAGTGATGGAGCTCCTGGCAGGGCTCACCTTCCCTGTGGGAGGTGATGGGATTGCAAGGGAGCCACAAGCTGGCAGGTAGTTTGAATGTGACACTGTCCTTCCCTCCCTCCTGCCTGGGGAGAGGTTTGGAAACCCTGTTGATATGGCACCTTAATCTAAATGAAACAGGAGCTAGAGCTCCATGGTTCATGTTTTGCCCTCCCTGTTCTCTCTGTGATAGTCCTGTCTCTTCTGCCAACAAAACTGTTCACCGTCCCTTGCAGGCTGGGGGGTGCCGGCTGCTCCAGCTCTTGAGAACTCACCAGGGTCGGCGGAACGTGTACAAGCCCACCCCACCGAGCAGATCGACTCAGCCTGGCCACCCTGTGCAGCATGTCCCTCCGTGAGCATGCCCTGTCCCTCTTCCGCAGCGCGGTGGGCACCGTCCGACCAGCCCTGATGCTGAAGAGCGCCTTGAAGCTCCAGGGAGATGGGTGTCCTCAGCTGCTGGTGAAGGGACAGGCCTTTCCAGTGAAGAGGGACCTGTACCTGGTGGGTTTCGGCAAAGCTGTGCTGGGGATGGCTGCAGCAGCAGAAGAGATCCTGGGAGACCACCTCGCTCGAGGGATCATCAATGTGCCGCTGGGCATCCAGAGCAGCCTGCAGCGAGCGGGAATGCAGTAAGGGGGGTTGTGTCGGAACAGTTTTGGGGGGTAGGCTGTCAGATTTATTGTCTGGGGGATGTTGCTGTGACTCCCACTCAGTCCTTTCCAGCTGCCCTTCCTCTGGCACCCACCCTGTCCACCTGCTCTTCAACCAACTTCACATCTCAGTGGCACCAGTGACACAACCCCTCTCTTGTGCTGGAAGTGCTGCCACCCCAGCCCTGGGGAAGAGATGCTCAGCAAAGGCCACCTCCTTGTCCTGGTCACTCGCTGGGTGCCTCTGGTGCATCAGGCCCATTTCCCTGCTGAGTGACAGCCTGGCTGCCTGTGTAGGTGCACATGTCAGTGGTGTGATCACGTTTCTTACCTCACCAGGGAGATGCTGCTGAAGCCACACAGCAAAATCCAGGTCATTGAAGGTGCCAAGAACAACCTCCCAGACCAAGCAGCTCTGAAGGGAGCAGTTGCCATCCAGGAGCTGGCTGAGGGCCTGACCGTAGACGATCTGCTCCTTGTGCTCATCTCAGGTAATGTGGGGATTGCAGGGAACGGGCTCTGCTGAGGGTCCCCCAGCTGCCTGCCCACACGTAGCCCTGCAGCAGAGGAGCAGTGCCATGCCAGCCCTTCCACACTGACACTCGCACCTCTGTGATTTGTCCTCTCCCTTCTCCCACCAGCCTTTTCCCAGGGATGCAGCAGGGATGGGCAGGGGCTTCCTTGCTGCTGCAGTGGACACGCTGCCTTCCAGCACTGGGGAGGCCCTGAGTTGCACAGCTGAGTCCTGTGGTTGTGTCACTGCTGTGAGATAGCACCCCTGGGCACAGCCTGGCAGCTGCTCTCAGCCTTTGGCAAAAAGATGCCATTTTTCTGCCCCCTCCTTATATTTGGGGATGCAGACTTGGAGAAGCAACCACCTGGTGGACTTACACTCTCTGAATTTATGCAGAGGTGTGAATTTGTAAGCTGAGATTTGGAACTGACCCTTCCCAAGGCTTCACTGCTTCCCAGGCAGTGGAAATGAGGCCCCCAGGCTCTGATGCAGCAATCTGCATGCCTTGCAGGGACAGCCCTGAGCACAGCTGGGACAACCTCCCCAGGCCCTGTCTCTCCCAGGGCTGTGTAAGGAAGGTAGATACTGTGCATCAGAGGGAAGCAGTGACATCGCCGCAGCCTGAGCTCAGCTGGGTGAGGGGGAGTCACAGGGCAAAGCATGCAGGGCTCAGGGCAGCTCTGCAGAAACCCCTTGGGGACTCCTCTGCTCAGTGATTGCTCCTGGGTGGATGCTGAAGCCTGACCTGCTACAGAGAGAGCAGTGCCATTAGGCAAACACCCAAGTGACTGGGATCCATCTGCGCTTGCTGGGATTCCCCTGGGCTCCCTCCTGTCCTTTGGCTGTGGGGATCTCCAAGAGGCTCCTCAGCCCCGCAGGGAGCCTGTTCAGGATCTCCCCGTGGCTGCGGCTCCCTATGCACATGCACTCCCACACAGCAGCCGGTCTCCAACTGCTCCTGCCTCTCAGCTAGATCCCTGACTATTGACTGAAACACAGGCATTTGCATTTGTTTTCCTTGCTCATCATGTTTTATTGATGCTGATTTGCCTCAAACCTCTGAGCAGGCTTTGCCTTTTGACAGTAGCTTTCAGCTGTACTTGTGTGCACATTCCCTCTCTGCTCAGATCTTGCTCCTTTCTACTCTGGTATTTTCTAGCTATTCCACTTTTCCATTATAATATTTTTCTTGCCTTTTTTTTCCACATTTCCAATGCCCACTTGTATCAGACAGGATTCCCATCGATGAGGCTATCACACTAGATTCTGGGTGTGCTTTGTCCTTTGTGTTAACTTTCCCTTTCCTCCCAAGCCTAGGTGAGTACAGTTCAGTGTCTTGCTGCAGCTGTAGCTGGTGGTTTTACACACTGCCCTGAATAAATGGAGCCAGCAAAGCAGTCAGTTTCTCCATCTGTTTAGCACTGAGTCATGGAGTCTGTGCTCCCTGCTCACCCATCCAGGTAGTCCCTGAAAATCAGCGTGGTGACACACTAGCAGCTTGGTACTGTAATTGTATAGTGTAAAATAGGAGTAGTAATTGCTGGCCCTTCTCCATCATCCTCACACCACTGCAGGCACACAGTACCTGGGTACGCTGAGGTTTACTGTGCCTGGGTGAAGTGCAGCTGGCTGCAGGCAGTGCAGGGCAGCAGCGATTAAAACCCATTGGTGAAGAAGACTGAATTGTCCAGAGATGTCAGCATAGTTCCCCAACCACCTCTGCATTCCCACAGTGCACAGGAAAAGCATTGAACAGCCTTTCTTTCCTTTTGTCCTCCTTCTCCTGCTCTCCTGATGTCCTTGCCATCTCTTCTGCATCCTAGGGGGTGGATCAGCCCTACTGCCTGCTCCCATCCCTCCCATCCTCCTCGAAGAGAAGGAGAAGCTCACAAAGACACTGGCTTCCCGAGGAGCTGCCATACAGGAGCTGAACATTGTCCGGAAGACTCTGTCCTTGCTGAAGGGTGGAGGGTTGGCCCGGCTTGCATATCCTGCACAGGTAACTGGGGCGAAGCCCCTGCTTGCTCAGAGGTCACCCATCTGCCCTCAAAACAGGAGTTTAATCAACTGACCTAAGCATGCATGCAGGTTTTTTCTCCTTACTGTGTGAACAACTTCTGCACACTGTTTTGGGATTCTGTGGCTCAGATTTCACTGAGGACCCAACCGCTCAGGGACACAGAGGTGGAGCAGGGGGAATTCAGACTCTGCAGATGCCAGCCATCCCATCACACCACTCTCAGCAGTCCCCAGCCCTCACCTAGCAGGTGCTTCCAATGTGCTGGTGGCTCCACCACAATGCTTTCAAGGCTGGATATGACCCTTGGCTCCCCTTGGGGCTGTTCTCAGTATGTGCTGAACCCTCACTAGGTTACCAGCCTGACAAGTACAGTGTCACAGGTTACATCTTCCAGTCTGGTGGTACAGCATCAAAGGACATTGTAGGTTTGTGGGTTCAAGTAGGGCAAGGTGACTTTCATAGGACTATAAACCAAAAATGGTCCGTGATCTGCCCGTTTCCATCTGCTTTAACACACGGGTGGTGCAGGTGTAACTCAGCAGCGCTTATGCCATGGCTCTTGTGTGGTCACCTGTCTTTGCCTCCTGCTATGATCTGTGGGTGTTTCTCTTGGTAGGTGGTGAGCCTCATCCTTTCTGATGTGATTGGTGACCCCCTGGACATCATAGCAAGTGGCCCCACTGCTGCCAGCTCCCACAGCATCCAAGACTGCCTTCAAATACTCACCAAATACAACCTGCTGCAAAGCCTGCCTCAGTCAGTGGAAACGGTCCTGTCCCAGTCTCCCACCAAGCCCACTGCTCCTGAAGACTACTCCCATGTTTGCAACGTCATCATCGGGTCAAATGCGCTGGCTTTAGATGAGGCCAAACGCCAAGCTGAGGGGCTGGGCTACACGACTCTGATCCTGAGCTCAGCGATCTGCGGGGAGGTCGGCTGTGTTGCCGCACTGTACTGCCAGCTGGTCCGGCTGGGCTGCCTGAGCTTTGCTGGCCTTGGAGAAGGGCCCCAGGGTGACGAGGCAAGAGGGAATCTCCTGCAGTTGGCGGCAGAGCTGGACATCCCGGGTTTGAACCTTGCCAAGTTCCTGCAGGCCATGCGAGGGTTAGGACCTGAAAGACCAGTGTGCATCCTGGCCGGCGGAGAAACCACGGTTCAGCTGCAAGGAACCGGCAAGGGAGGCAGGAACCAGGAGCTGGCCCTGCGCGTGGGGTTGGGGCTGCACCAGGCACAGGCTGCAGACGGGAGGAGCCTCGCGAGGTGTGATGTTGTCTTCCTCAGCGGGGGCACGGACGGGCAGGATGGGCCAACGGAGGCGGCAGGGGCTTTCTGCAGCCCCGAGCTGGTGTGTGAGGCGCAGCGGGACGGCCTCGACGTGGAGGCATTTCTCAACAACAATGACTCCTATACGTTCTTCAGCCAGTTCCAAGGTGGGCGTCATCTCCTGGTGACAGGCTTGACAGGCACCAATGTCATGGACATCCAGGCCATTTTGATTAGAGCCATGGAGAGATCATGAAAGCTCCCTCTGCAGATATCCAGATGCATTTCATTAAGACTGGGGGAAAATGAAGGTACTGCAACACTGCAGACAAACGTAAACTACTTAAATTAGGACTCACTGTTGAGGCTGCTAATATCTTTGACAGAACGAATCCACTAATTAGACACATAAGTGAATATCCACAGCAAAAGCGAGCACATGTAATTGGGATCAGAGGAAGGTAAGAGGTCATATTACGGACATGGAGGCTGCATTTAACACTTCTGCTCATAGCCACCCCTCCTGTGACTGCTTAAGCTATTGCTAAAAGATGTGGGGAAAACAGGGCTGTGGTACAGCTGCCACGGAGAGCCCTCACCATGGCTGGGGCACCTCCAGCTCAAAAGCAGCTCATCAGGGGCTTTTGCAGATTCACTGAAGTGCATTACAGTGACTGAAGGATGTAAAAGCTCTGCTGCAGGCATGAGGGTGCTGGGAGGATGCGGTGGGCAGGAGACCCCCATCAACCGCTCCCCGTGCCAGCGCAGAGCCCCGCAGCTCCTCCCACATCTGCATGCCCAAGGTGCCGCAGAGCCCCCCGGCCCAGCACAGCACTCACCCAGCAGCACAGCTGAGGGACATGGTGGCCGAGAGCAGTGTTTCATCCAGGCTGCGGGACATGAAAGCAGTGACAGTGACGCACAGGGTGATTTACCTTCACTGTGCAGCATAGGGAAGGGGACAACTGAGGTGCAGTGGTGAGCAAGCCCTTCTTCAGTCTCCTTCCTTCCATGGGGACATCTTCCCTGCCGTCTCTGTCAGGAGAGCCTCCATACCAGCAGTGGGGATACTGTGATGCTATGAGCTTTCACGGTGGTGTTTTCCAGCTGCCTAGAAAAGTCACACATCCAGCCTGAGCCACTGACCTTTCTTCTGCACTGAGGCAGAAGTCGCTGTCACTCTGATTAACTCCGCAGAACAAAAGGCAAGGAAACCTTCACACTCGGCTCTCCTGACCCACGCTGCTGAGCTGATCAAAGGGCAGAGCTGCTGGAGCTGTGATTTGACTGGGAGCTGCTCCCCCACATGTATGAGTATGCAGTGGTTATCGCAGTTTTGTCACCTATGCAGTGCAATATGTGGGAGAACAGAGATGAGCCAGGTTTCCCAGGACATGGAGCCCACAATGGGGCTAGATTTCAGAAGGGCTCTGCATGTAGCAACAGGCAGGGTGATGATTTTGGCTGGATATTCAAAGGACTTCAGCTCAGCAGCCAGTATGACCCAACACGTCCAACTCCTTTTGACTATCTGCCTGTTTGTTACAGAGCTGAGCTCCTTGGAAAATCCAGCCCTAATTTAATAGGACACGCTTGACTCAAACTCCTTCCAAACAGACAGACCTACTCTGTGTGGCTGATCTCATCTCATGACATAAATACACCGTCCTGCCAACACCACGAGTCGTGGTGTCTCACTGAACAGCCGTTCTGCATCCCGCTCCAAGGTGGATTGGAGGGTGGATTTTTGAGGAGGATGCAACACCTCCTGCTTTGGTTTTGAAGGGATATCAGCAGCACCATCACAGGGCCCAGTATCAATCCCAGGCTGGCAGCTGGAGTGTCTGGGCCACAGCTCAGGCGCAGTGTCAAGGCAAAAGCCTGGGGATTTCAATACCTCAGTCTTACCCCAGTGGTTTAAACTCATCCACTCATCTTATTTGTCCTCAGAGTCTGAAGGTCTTCTGTAACGTGCCTGAACTTGCTCATGCTGGAAAACAGCTTTGAGATCTCCTGCAAGAAACCTCCCAAGTGTTACAAGGTTTGCTGTGCCTCCGTAACGTCAGGTGGTGGTTGTACAGGAGAAGCTGCTTTGTGCTGTATGTTTTTCTCCAGGGGTCACCAGCGGGTTTTGGAGCATTTGGCTTTTGCTGCATGACTGACATGCAGGGGCACCGGCACAAGCAGCAAAACAGCCAGGAAATGTTGGCTCCAGCCAGGATAACTGGCTAGATCTCCCCCCAAAATGTTAATGCTTCCAATCCAATTCTGCTCCAGTGAAATCTAGAGTTACTTCAGTTTCAGCCTGGGGTGTCTGGCAGAAGGATCACTGGCACCTTGAGCAGCAGGTCCAGGTGCCAGCCTGGGCACAGTGTCACCGTTCTGCCTGAGCCCTGTGCCCTGCCACACTGCCGAGCGCTGGGATGGTCCTTGGAGCTGCTCCATCACAGTCAAGTTCAGAAGATCTCGGGCTGGTCTCGCTGGCTTCTCCTGGGAAATGCCTACCACAAGTGCTCTGAGCAGTGTCCTTGCTTTCTAAACAGTGTTTTTTCACTAGCGATTAAAAGAGTTTGTGTTGGAGGGGAGAGAAGGCTGCTAAAAGGTTTGTTGAAAGCATGGAACTGTTTGAAGTGCACTTCACATCTACATTCGCTTGGCCTCTGTGTACGGCTTTTCTTCTTATCCCTTCTTTTCTAATGAGATAGCAGGACAGGGGGAGGTTGGCCAAGGATACCCACATTACAGAAACATTTTTCCTCTTCTGATGCTTCTACCTGGCGAGATGAAAGCTCCGCTTCTGACATATTGCTTGGGTAGACCTTGTGCATCTTCTATACAGGGAGGAAAGGCGCTCTGGAGCATGTGAACCCTTTACAGACACTGCATCTTTTTATCCTTCTGGACAATGCTCAGCACAGCATTGCCTGTTACTGCTCCAAGGCCAGTCTGACCCATGGTCCCTCCACTGACTGCAGAAGACCCTGCGCATAAGCCAACGTACATCTGGGCTGCACTGCTTGGGTTTTGCAAGGATTTGTGAGATAACAGTTGCATCTAAAGACACAGCAGCATCGCTTACCTGCCAAGTACCCATTTGCCTCTGGGCTGTTGGAGCCTGCCAGAAGTGACAACCTTCCCCTGGGGAACCCAAGTGAGTCACCACAGCTGAGCAAGGCTTTGCAGCTTGCCCATGAGGTCCTGGGTGGGATATTAGCATCGCCTGAGTGTACCCAGGCAAATGAAGAAACCCAGGGTGGGACTGCAGTCACACCAAGTGATCCCAGTGTGTGGGCCATACTGAGATGAGCTCCACACTGTCCTGGTTCCAGGGTTCTTGCGCCTAAGGAGACAAGTCACAGAAAGAGCGAGGACAACAAGAGCTGCTTGGTTTTGGCACTCCCAGTCCCTGCTCTTTTCACTGGAAAAGCAAAACTCTTTCTATACCAGCCAACCTCCAAGAAGGAGACTGCCGGCAGCTCCCAGGCCACATCCCCGTACATGGGCAGGGGACACAGGGACAGCTGTCAGGAAAAGCACACCCAGCCACTGGGCAAGGAGCGGGCAAGCAAAGCCTGGGCACATTCAGGGTCAGTTTGCTCTCTTAAGCGAGCTGCTTGTAGCCAAACAGTGCTAATGGCCAGGAGAAGTAACTGCGTTATTAACAGCGTGAGCTTTTGGCAGTAAATTAAAAATCTTGGCTGCCGCCCTTGGCTCTGCTCTTGCCTCTTAGGAGACATTAATATCACAGCTCCCCAGCATTCCCATTATCACTTCATTAAGGATCCAATAATGATAAATGTGGATGGTTTTATTTTGCACAGAGCTTGATTAATGGCTAATATTTCACTAGGTGTTAATGGGGCCCTTCCTTTATGGAGGGATCGGAAGGGGGCTGCCTTTCATCTCCTCCACAAGCTGGGTAATTTTCACTATTTTCGCTAATGTGACAGATTTAACACAAACCTTGAAAGAGCAGCTAAGGCCCCTTGAGAAACTTTGAAGAGCGTTATGCGTGGGGCAGCCCTTGCTGCCACAGCTGTTCCCAAGCTCCTTCCTCCTCTTCTTCATCTTCATCCTCCTCCTCCTGCTGGCAGCACCTCCTTCCAGTGCCCACACCCTTCTGCCCCTCTCCTGGAGGGCAGGAGCAAAGCTGGGATCTCCCCAGGGCTGAGCCCACCCGCTGGGGCTCTCCACAGCAGACACAGAATCAGGTCACTCTTGCAAGACAGAGCTTGCGCTGGCCTCACCCCAAAGCAGCCTGCACCCCTCACCTGCCCCCCAAGAGGGCTGGGGAGCCAGGGATGCAGGACGAAGCCTCAGCTAAGGCCAGCATCCTCCTCCAGCACCCCAGGGACAGCTTTGGTGGCTCCTCTAAGGCCAGCTCCCATGGCAGAGGGGCTGTTCTCCGCCGTAGTACCCTGGTGTATTGCACGGCTTCAATCCCTATATGAAGTGGGATGTATAATCACATAGGAATAAAAAGCCATACAAGACAGCAGGCCATGAGCTGCTCCATGCTGGTGGGGCAACAGGCCTGTCCCTCTGCACTGGCTGCCACGGCCCCCAGGGGGATGTGGCTGAGCCCCAGGAGCCCACCCAGCCCCTGTGCATGGTCCATGGGGAGACAAGCCTGAAAACAGAGAAGAGAGGAGAGATATCAGCCAGGAGAAAGCATGGGAGGCCCCAGAACCACTGGAGAGGGCATCCTGCAGGTATCAGCACTTGCTCCCAGCTAATGGGCGCCCTCCTACCCCAGGTACCCCTTGGAGCTGAGACAAGACTTGCTCTTGATACACCCAGACTTCCCCTCTGCCCATACCATCCCAGAGCATCACCCTCAGGGGCTTCCCCCTTCTTGCACCACTGTCATCCCTGGGACTTCATCAGCTCCGCCAAGGCAATGGGTACCACAACCCCCTGGCGTGGGGAGAAAAATGAGCCAGCCTCTCCCCACAGTGGCGGGAGCATCTTCTGCCATCTGACCAAGCAGAGGAGAGCCCAGCAGATGGAGCGAGCAGCATGGGCTGTCAGAGCACAAATCCCCAGCAGCCCCTTGGGAGCAGCTGCCGGCCACCTGCAGCAGCTCTTGACAGGGGTCCAGGCACTGGTGCGAGCAAGCGTGGATCCTCTGCTAGGAAGTTGGACATGGATGGAATGAAACCGAGGAGCTATTGCCCCAGTGAACACTTACAAGCGGTGCTGGCACAGCCACCATGGGCAGCCCCACATGTCAGCGTGTGGGGGGGGATAGGGCAGCTCCCACAGGAGCCCACTCAAGCAATGCTGGGGATAAAGCCAAGCAGCAGCCAACAAACAGAAAGGGGATTTTGTGCTGTCTCTTCTCCTCCTGCCTCACATCCTGGTAGTGATTTTGGCATCTGCAGGATGGAGCACCTTGAGCAGCATGCATGGCAGGAGGGGATGGGTGGTGGGCACAGAGTCGTGCAATGCAGCCCAGACATTCACCAAGAAGGCAAGAGCGGCTTTTAGCTAAAAAAGAGCAAAGCAGTGATGCACAGCCACACCCTGCTTGCTGAGTGTCCCAGGAGACTGTGGCTGATCATCAGCCTCCAGCCAAGCACCATGGCATTGCCTTGGGCAGCCCCAGAGAGGCTGAGGCACCCCAGAGCCATCACCCTAGGCTCCTCTTAACCCACAAGGAAGAACTTCAGGCTCTAGGCTGCCTTTCCAAGCCACATGGCAGCACTGGGAAACACCAATACCTTTTAAAACACTCCCAGTAGCCTTCCTCCATTCCCAGGGTCAGGGTTTCTCCCAAGGCTGGAGCGGCTCACAAGGTTGGACTCTGCATGTCATCCCTCATGGGATGCTCCCACCCAGGCAGAGAGGCAGAGGTCCCCACATGAGGGTCCCCACATTCCCTCTCTCTGGGGCAATGCAGGCAGGGGACTGCCAGGCTCTGGGGAAGGAGATAACATCCCTTGCAACTGCCCCACAATGAGCAATTTGGAGCCAGGGGCTTTTTTTTTTTTTTGTTCAAAACATGGAGGGTTTTGCTTTCCACATTAGTATTTCATGAGCTCTCATCCACCTGCTCCAAGAGCTGTGAAGAGGCGAGGCTTTAACCATGTCACTGACAAGTTTTGGGAGGATGAAGCGGTAGTCACACTGCAATGCTTTGAAAAGCACAAATCCCACAGCTCAAGGGGCTCGACTCAAACAAGGTCCCCAGCAAAACCCACACGGGAGGCAAGCAGTGGCGGCTGGTGGCACAGCGAGGTGCAGAAGAGGGCAAGTGTCCACACCGCCAGCACAAACCAGGCACAGCAATGGTACTGCCAGGTCTCCGTCGCTTCTTAACCGCCTCTGAACCAAACCAGCAATTAAGGGATCGTTATTTGGCGATTTGTATGAGAAGATGCATTTGTGAATCACCGTACTCAGGCTGGGTAAGAACACCGCCGGTGCCATATTTGGGAGTAATTACTCTCCACGAGCATGTGAATCATTAACTATAATTGCCCTAATAAATAAAAGGGAGATAACTCCCATCTCTAGCCTAATCTAGCACAAGTGATTTTCAGGGCAAGCTGCGCAAAAGAAAACCAGGCATGCAAAGCAGAGGGAGAGCAGAAAGAGGAAAGCTTCAGGACCTGGACGCACTGCTAATCCCTCTCACAGTGACCAAAGCCAGCTGATGGCAATGGAAACTCTCCCACAGGTCCTCACCGGAGTTTGAGTGCAGACGATTTGCCACAGAAAACTCAGGTTTGGCTGCAACGGGTTGTCCCTTCCCAGGGCAGCATCTCATCAGAGGCTGACTTCTCCTGGCAAGAGTTTCTCTGCTGCAAAAACAAAATCAGGTTAAAAAAAGGGGGTTTGGGGTGACAGGGGGTGGGAGCAACATTTACTTGAGTTTAACAAAACCATTTTGCTTTTCCCCTGGGAAATGCTGGAATGAAAAAAAAAAACACAACATAAAAAAACCCTCACCCCTCTCGAAGTTGACATTTTGAAACGAAGCAGCAATTTTCTCCTCCACTTAAAATGTCATCACAGACTTTTGCTTAAAAAAAGGCAGCCTTCCCTGAGTGACATTTTAAGAGGAAATGTTGACTTAAAAGCAGAAGGAAACCCCCCAACCCATGCAATGAAACATTTTGAGCTGCAGTTGAGACTTCTCACAGGGAAATCAATATTTTTGCAGAAAAAAAATTGCAAGTTAACTACAGATCTTTTGTAGACTAAATTTCCCACGGGACAAACCTATCCTTGAGGCAAGTCTTCAGGCCACTCTCTGCCAGACCCACATGGGAATGGATAGAGCAGCATCACCGTTCTGTCCTGGAAGAAACAGCGTCCCCAGCCCTTCTATGTTTGCAAGAGGGTCTGGGCTCTGCCTAGAGATGCTCCGCAAGATTCAGCTGGCCATGCCATGCCATGCCGTGCCTCCTCCAACTGCGGCTCTTCTGCCAGGTGGGGTCTGACCAGGAGCAATCTGTGCTTGGTCTCTCCCTCAGCTGCAGTTATTGTTGCCTGAGTTCTGGTTTTTTTTAATAACCCATAATATTAGAAGCCTGCCCAGGGGAACATGGGAATTATTGGCAAATATCACTTCCCATTTGCAGAGCTTCAAGGGGCTTTAGCCACATGGATTAGCCAGGAGGAGAAAAAGGGGGACACAAACCACTGGGCTGGGACAGACCAGGACTGAATCCTTTTTAACACAGGGCTGCAGCAAAATCCCACAGACAACAAGTATCCTCCAGCCACTGAAGGAGGGCCGGGTGGGAAGGGCTGCAGAATCCTAATTAGCTCTTCGATATTAATGAACTGGCGCTGAAGCAAACAAGCCGGCAACAGCAGCTGGCACAGCTCCTGCCACCAGCTCCCACTCCCAGCACTGGGCTGCCCACACAAGGGGGCCTGGTGACACAGGCCCCAGGGTGGGGGACAGACAGGGACACAAGGAAACAGAGGGGACATGTGCTACCATGAGCGATGAGCCACAGAGGCTGGGGCAGGGATGCAAAGTATACAGGATAGAAGAACCCATGGTGGGCCATGCTGTCACCACCCTGGTCCCCCTCCGCACAGCTGACACGGGGAGATGCCACCACTTGCTCAGGGACACCCACCTTGCCAGAGGCTTTCTACAAGAGCAAGGCTGAGTCTCTTCCTCCTCAGATGAAGCCAGCAGTGCAGGGATGGGGCACCCCATCACTAGCTATGCCAACAGGTGCCTGCCAGCTTGGAAACTTAAAAGCCAGCACCTGGAGACACAATGTGTGAGAATAAATCCTTACACTGGATATCTGTGCCTCACTCCCTATTTAAGGGCTCCAAAAGCCTATGGGGCACCCAGCAGGCAAACCAAGAAGAGCCATAGGGCAGAGCTGGGCTGTTGGGGACATCCTGCAATATTAATTAACACTGTTAGTTATTAAATGCCACTGGGCAGGGAAGGACCATCTCTCTTGCCCAGGGAGAGACAGTGACTGACAGCACCTTTCTTGTCTCCAAGGTCAATGCATGCTAAGGAGGGGTGAAGTGGCTCTCCACATATCACCCCCAGCACCCTGAGTACAAGCCTAGGAACCACTCACCAGTAGCTGCTGGATGCACAACTCCACCACAGCCCCATCACTGACAGAGAGCACCCAAAGAGCACAAAAACTCCTAGCCCAGTGCAGGCTACAGGGGTAAGCCCTGCAGAAAGCCACCCCCAGCCTCAGCACAATGCCAAAAACAAGAAACACAGGCAATTCTATGCAGCACCATGACCTCAGGCACAGCCCTTGAGCCTAGCTCACCTCCTGTCTTTACGAGTATATCCAGCAACAAGCCCAGCCTGAGAAGACACACAAGTCTTGTCCCAGTGCCCAGTTAACTGGGCTCCACTTGCCAGCACAGCCCCACTGAGCTCACAAAATACATTCCACTCTTCCTCACCCACATTAACCTCTTATAAACCCTCCTGGAAAGGCAGGACTCACTGTGTGCTGTGCTGAGCCACCAGAAGTTGATTAAGCCCTAATTAATTGCATTAAGGTCAGCCAATGTACTCTGTTAAGGAAGAAAGCCAATAATTAAACTCCACGTGGGGCATGCTTCTGCCATCGGCTCCCCAGCTGCAGCAGCAGCGTTGGGCTCGGTGGGGTCACAGCCAGCACTGCTCGCCAGCACATGGCAGTGGCAGTCGGGGAAATAATTAAGTGCTAGGCATAAAACCATCAGCACTTCAGCAGCCCGTTGACAAAACCCACCCAGCATGGCTGGCCAGCAAGGCTCGAGGTAGATGGGACTGCTGGGGGACACTGGCTGCATGGAAAGCATCCTCTGCCGGGAGCCCTGGGGAGGACGCAGCTGTGACTGGCCAGGCTGGTCCATTTGCTCAGCGGTGCTGGGGCACGGAGAGGAGCAGGGGCTGGTATGGGTAGGGAAACCCTGTGGGTGCCAACAATAGGGTTTTGTGTCACCCAGACTCAAGCACTTGCCTCAGCACTGGGAGCCAGCCGGGGCACCATATGGAGGGAACCTGCCCCTCACCATAGCAGTACCATCTTGGTATAGGGCCAGCCTGGCTGGGGATGTGGCCCCCAGCATGCAGAGGAGCCTGGGTGCTGAATTGTGCAGGATGGGGCCATGGAGCCCTGCCTCACCCCATTGCTGGTCCAGGCTGGAAATGCAACAGCCAGGCACAGAGGTGCTGGGTATGAGATGGGTATAAGCCTCACATTGTTCCCGGCCACCCTGTCCCCAGGTGCTACATGCCCTGAGAAGGTGAGGGTGCTGCAGTGGAGCCCCAGCCCTGAACCAAAACCTCGCCTGGTCTCAGGACTTTGGGAGGGAGCAGGGAGCAATGGGGCAGCATGAGCCATTCCTGAGACGAGGGATAGGGTCTGGAGGCTTCTGGGGAGGGCAGGAGCACAGGGCACTGAGGGCTCGGTCTGTTCAACTCCTCCCCGACAGCAAGCTCATTTATGGCTTTTCTTTGCTCCCAGCTGAAAAAATAAAGGCCAAGGTAATCTGCCTGCCTGTCCCTCTTTGTCTCTGGGATAATAGCAGCCAGCACAGTGTGGAGCCCCCCGGGGCTTTGCAGATTACAGCTTTCAGAGATGTCTACAGTGCCTGGACAAAAATGAGAGGTGGTGGAGCAGAGCAGGACCACGGCAGAGATGTCACAAGGTCACCCGCTCCCTGCCTGCCTAACTGCATCTGCCCTCTCCTTCCCCTTCCACTGGCTGGTAGGACAATGGGACGGTGGGTGACAGGATGGTAGCTGGGTGACGGGAATGGCAGAGGGCTCCTCCGGGCTTCCCAGCTCTGACGGCTGACCCTTCACTGAGGGCAGAGTTATGAATATTTCACAGAGGGTTTTACTTTATAATTTACACTTCACTGATTCTGATAATTACACATCTGACCCAGGCGGGGGGTGGAACAGAGACAAAATCACGTAACCCACCACTGTAACCGCGGCAGCGTGAGCTGCTGCTCTCGTACTCACAACGACTTGTTTGCAAACCACCCACAGACCCGAAATGACTGGCTGCAGACATGCGGGATTCACTGTATAGGGCTGAGCAGCAGCTGGCTTTTCAATAACTCAAAGGGTCAAGACACGGGAGAAAAAATCCCAAACCAATTCTCCCATTTCCCATTAGTTTTGTCTGGCAGGAGGCGTCTCAGCCCCAGCAACGAATATCCGCTCAGGAATGTCTCGTGTCTAAAAGAAAAAAAAAAAAAGGAGGTGGGAGGAAACCCTACGCCTGGCCTTCTTTCCCTGTGGCTGAGTTCAAATGGCTTCAAGAGGGCAGGCAGGGGCTCGCAGCACCTTGTGCTGGCGCTCAGCGGCTCGGGTGCAGGCAGAGCGGCAGACTGGGGAGGACATCATCCCTTGTATGTCCCTCCCCCCAGCTCTCTGTCCCCACTGGGGCTGCCCATGCCAGCCCCAGGTCATCACCAGGCTCCTGCTCGTCCCCTGATCGCCCTTCCTCCCATCACCGCACATGTCACCTCCCCGCACTCAGCCCCTGGTGCTGGTGCGGCAGTGCCAACATGGGCGAGCCATAGGGGACCTGGCCAGCACATCCCATGGCATGGGGCTCGGTGCCTGCATGCTCCACTCTCGCACAGCCTGGGATTATTTAGGTTATCAAAACCATTTGGTGCCTGAAGCCACAACAGTATCCTCCAAAATAAACTTCATGGGGATGAGGCATCTGTGTGGGTGTTTTGTAGACCCTAGTGTGTATGTGACTCCCAAACGCCCTGCGTACCCTCTGCGTGCCACCCACCTCAGCATCACCTCTTTCCTGTCTTTCAGAGCCAGCCCCAAGGCAGAAGAAACCAGATGGGGCAGAGGGGAGAAGGAGGCACCAGACAATAAAACCATGGCTAAACCTGCAGTCCTTGACAGTCCAGCTCCAGACTCGGCAGACCTCATCGCTCCTCTGCCTCCGTTGCGGTTCCCACACCTTCACCCAGGCACCCCATCCCCTGGGGGTAGCACCCACGCCAGCTGCCTCCCAGAGTGACCCGCAGCATGCCGTTGAAATCCTAACTCCAGCCTCCATACTAGATGGAGATAAGGACAAAACTACTCCCTGGATTATAAACAAGGGGCCAGATTCTGCTGGCAGCATCTGGCAGGCGACACCTGAGCCAACAAAGTCAAACCCGGCCACAAAGCAGCTCCGTGCAGGGATCACAACCAGGACCCGGCAGCCTGCCCACGGTACGGGGAGCGGGAGGCGTGGGTCAGTCCCAGCTTCTCCTTTTACCTGGGGCCAGCGTGAATCCCAGCAGCGCAGGAGGAGCAATGTGAAGAGAAGGCCGTTTGGGGAAACAGGATCCCCTCCTGGGGATGGTATCAAAGACACATGCAAAAGGGAAAATAAAAGACTGACCCCCCCATCCCTCATCCCTGTTCCTGCTCCAGACAAAGGCAAACCTGGGCATAGCAGCGCACACATGAAACACAAACCTCCCTGAGACTCCAGGCCGAGGCCCCCCCAGCCCCGTGGGACCCCCAGAAACCAGCACCACACACAGACCCAAGTGACAGAGATGCCCAAACTGAGACATGGAGCGTGCAATGAAAATTGTGCTGGGAGAAAAAACCACCCTGGGGAAAGCAGCGCCAGGGAGGTACCTGGTGATCTGCAGCCAGACTGCTGGTGCCCCTCAACTGCGGGGCACCCCAAAACCACCCTCCCTGGGAGGTGACCGGCATTTAATGGGGCAAGTGGCTGTGCCCCCGTGCTGAGGACCACGGCTGAAGGGTGCCAGGGGCTGCCACTGGCTCCCACGCCACTTGGGCAGCATCGCTCTCCAGGGGCTTGCTCTGCCAGGGCCAACTTTACAAGGGAAGAAATTTTTTCTTTTCTTTTCTTTTTTTTTTTCTTTCTTTTTTTTTTCCCCAGCTGAAACAAAGACAAGGGCTAGAATGAGTGAGAGCACAGATGAGAAAACAGGCTGGGGCAGGTGGGGAGGGGGATCTGGAAAAAAACCCACACAAACCCACGGATCTTGAAATAAGAAGGAAGGATAAAAAAGAGATTGGAGGCTGCAGAGGTAGACACGAAGAGAGGAGGGTAAAAAATTGCAGAGGGAAGAGGCGGTAGCCGTGAGCTGAGTGGGGAGCTTGTCCATGTCACATGTATCACACCCTTGGGGAGTCACCGGCCACCCCAACAGCCCTCCAAGGCCACCCAAGGAGATGCTGTGCCCCCACAGGGAGTCAGTCCCTTGTGGGCCATGGCTCTGTAGGGGGAAGAGGGTGCAGGGGAGACAAGGACTCAGCCCTGTCAGGGCACGGCTCCTGCATCCCAAGCGTGCTCCCCACTCGGGTGGGCTCTCCACCAGGCTCCTATGTCCCCACCATGGTGGCCAGCGGAGTGACCACTGAGGACATCGGGGGACACAGTGAGTGGCCGAGGGGTCCCAGCAAGCTGTCCCTCGGATCCACCTGCCACCAGGCTGCCAGCACCCTGCGCCCACGCCCACGCCAGCCCCCAGCATCCCACGACCCCACTTTCTGTGGGGCACCCCAGGAGTCCCTGATCACCCCGAGATGTCTCCTGGACCACCAGCCCCAGGTCCCCGGAGCCTTTCCTCCCCGGTCGGCGAGGCAACCGCGTCTCTCCCCGCTGGCTCCCGGCACTCTCCGGCGGCAGGATCCGACCCCGGCTCCAGCCCAGCGCTACCGGCCGGCGGCAGCCGCGGGGGTGGCGCGTACCGGAGCGACCCCCGGGCCGGGCTCCTCCACCGCCTGTGCCCGGGGATGCTCCCGCCAGGAGCGGTACCGGCCGGGCACGATCCGGCGCCGCTCCCCGCCCTCACCCCGAACGCAGCGAGCCGAGCCGGGCCACACCCGCCCCGCTGCCCGCTCCTGCCCCCGCAGCGCGGTCCCCACCGCCCGGTCGCAGTCCCGGTCCCGGTGCTGGTGCCGGTGTCGGTCCTACCTGCGCGGCGCCGTCGCCGTCCCCGTCTGCAGCCGCCGCCGAGTCGCGCTGCCGCGGGGGCGGGCAGCGGAGAAGGAGGGGGGGCCAGTGCCCCCTCCCCGCCCCCGGCCTCCCCCCGGCACCGCTGGTCCGCCCTGCCCTGCCCGGCCCCGGCCCCCAGCCCCGGCAGCGCCGGCCGGGGCTCCCCGCCCCCTCCGTTAGCCTTCCCGGCCCTCTGGCTCCCCGCACTGCCCTACATTCCCCCGGGACCCCCCACCCGCGGGACCGCACTGAGCCTGGGCAGGAACACAGTGGGAGCACAGCCGGGGTGGGGGGCATAGCACAGATAGATGTACAGAGGGAGAGAAGCCCAGATGGGGGGCACAGCCAGGAATGGGGGGTGCACAGCCCAGGATGGGGGAACAGCTGGGGTGTGGGACACAGTCTGGGAGGAGGGACACAGTCCAGGATGAGGGGCAAAAGGGGAGCACAGCCCAGGACGGGTATGCCTACCCTAGGAGAAGGACGAAAACCACCTCAGCCAGGATAGAGCATCACCACTGGCCTCTTCCCCACTTGCTCCCCACTAAGCCATGGCACGTCCAAGGAAGGGGCTGCGACTGTCCCTACACACATGGCAATGGGGTGCTTCAGGTGTAGCCTACAACAGTGCTCCAGCCCTGGGGGCTGGGGCACACACAATTCCCCAAAACCACACACGAGAGCACCCCTCCATGCCCTCAAGTTTGGTACCACCACCTCTGCCTGATACTTCCAGGCAAGGCGGCTGCCACCTGTCCCCTGGGTGACACCTGCTCAGAGGGGATGTTGGGGCTGGTGTTGTATCCTGTCCACACACATGCTTCCACCTTCGATGTCTCGCAACCAATTTGCCTCCCTCTTCATGTCCAAGGGCTGGGGCCAAGCCAGTGGAAAATCAAAGTGAAAGTGCAGATGGCACCCGAACTCAGGCCCACCAGCCCAGAGTGCTCTCCTTCGTGCCAGGCAGAGAGGGGGACAGTAAGAAGTGGACACCAAGCTTGTAAGACACAGACCATGGCTTCCCTTTTGCCTGTGCCAGTCTAAGGGCAGCAACTTCATCCTAAAACTATGAGGGAAAGCAGTGCTTGGGGCTGGGGTGGTTTAAGGATGCGGGTGGTTTGGACCAACATCCCTGATCAGCAGCTTCCCCAAAAGCTCCCCTTTGCCCTTTCATGGTGTCCTATCCGCTCCCAGCACCATAGCACTGCTGGCTGGAGTGTGGCACAGCAGCCAGGCTCTGAGCCGTGACAGCAGAAGTGGCCCTGAGGCACCTGGAGAAGGATGGGGATGGGGAGTGTGTGGGAGCTGCATCCCACCAGTGCTGACAGCCCTGGTCTTTGCCTTCACACCCTGGCTTCACCCACAGTCCCCTGTCCCTTGTGTCCACAGGTCCTGGGCGCAACCTGTGCCCTTCCTCTAGCATTAATAAAGCCATTAATTAACTAAGAGATTGGAGACACGGCTCGGAAATGCTGTTTTGCAAGTGAGCTGGAAGCGCCTCAATTCAGATCACAGTGATAAGCAAGCTCAAGGAGGCAGAAGACATTTTAATGCTGGGGTGGCTGTTTAATATAGGCAAATCCTTCCCTGGGTCACTTCTGAGCTCCCCATGCTTGCTGAGCACAGACCTGCAAAGAAAAACCCATGGTAGATAAGCTAGGTTTCCCAGGAGAGCAGCCCGAACAGGGAGCAGGAGCCCGGGCCACCGCACCGCACAGAGCTGCCTTTCATTACAAAGAGCCGAGGAGCAGCTCGCAGCTGCCAGCAGCACCGACACGCTGCAAGAGAGGATTTTTCAGGCTGATGCAGCAACAAAGGCAGTTAAATCTAGCCAGGTAAGAGGCTTTTGAGGTTAGTTGGCTGTTCCCACAGCACAGGCTTTTTTTCTTATTTCTTTCATTTCCTCTTTTTTTTTTTTCTTCTTTCTTTTTTCCCCCTCCTTTTTTATGGAGAATTATTTTTGGTAAACTGCACATTGCTGCTTGTTGGGCGCTGGAGCAGAAGTAAGCAGGTAAGCAGCACTTTCATCATCCCCAGCTTGGCTTCCCACCACGGTCGGGACTCCAGCAAGGGGCTTTGAGCCTCAAAGGGGCACGATGCAGCTGGGCCAAGGCAGCTGGAGCAGCACTAAGCTCCCAGCAGCTGGGAATTGCTTTTTTTTTTTTTTGGCCAAAGTGATGGCAGTGGAAAGCTACCTGGAGACGAGCAGCTTTCACACCAAACACCTGCTGCACTGGCAGAGGTTTGGTGCAGTAAGGCATCACTGGGCAGTTTGGGGTGCAGAGAGCAGGGTGCATCCACCACCTCCACCTGCCTGGAAAGGTCAGGGGGACAGGGGCATCCCTGGCACGGGGGGTGGGTCCAAGAGGTAACCTGGTGGTGTAGGCTGGGTTTGTGCTCCGCTATGGGTGGCACCCACTGCCCGGTCCCTAGCCACCCCTGACACCTCACACCATCGCCCCATGGGGAGTCCAGCATGGGGAGAGGCAGGTGCTGTGGTCCTGGGGCTGGAGGATGCTCCTGTTGCTGGCTCCACGGGGATCCTGAGTGGTTTGGGCACCTTGGTGGGATATTTTGGGGATGGACCACGATGGAGTACAGACCTCAAAGCTTGTTGGAGGCCAGGAGGGTGTTTCCAAAAGGATCTCTGTCCCTGGAGACTTGCAGAACAGCCCTGATCCTCCCCAGGAAAACACTGGGCCACGGTAGGCTTCACCCTGCGTGGCTGCATCCCATGGTTCGGCCAGGTGGAGGATGTGCCAGTGGCATGTGACTCAACATCTTCTCCTGGTGCTTCGCATCAGCAGGTGGGATGTGAAATGAACCCAAAGCTTTAATGAGCTGTGCCTGTGGAGGCAGCACCAGCTCAGCGAGCTGTGCCACCGCACAGGGAGCTGCGGCCCCTTGCCATATCGGGGTTGTGGCTGCAACAGGGGTTGTCCACAGCTCATCTCCCTGACAGAGCTGATCATCTCCTCCTTCTTCTGGTGAAAGCTCCTCAGACACCTGCCCACCAAGCCCAGGAGATCCTGTGATGACCCAGCCAGTGCAACAATGCAGTTGTGCAGACTCCATCCATCCATTCGTGATGCCTTTTGCCTCACCCCAGGCCACATGATGACAACCGTGGTACCAGTTGCTTCCCACTGCTGTGTACCCACACCCTGCTCCAGTTAACGGTGTGAGGAGAGCACCTCATCACACTGTGCCACCCTGCACCCTGCCTGGGGACCTCGTGCCCTTGGCATGGAGTAAAGGCAATGGAGGATTTCTCTTCCTCCCCATTCTCCTCCTCTCCCCTCGCCCAGCTGGCATCCGCCGCTGCAACAAGATTAAGCCAATTGCACTGTTATTTGTTTCATATTTAATAAGGGCTTGAGGAGCAGATCTCCCAGCAAGCCCCTGCTATCAATCAAACCTGCGCAGAGTCCCTCTTCATGCCTGCCTTTCCAAGAAGAAAGAAAACAAAATTGGACTAATTTATTATTCATTCGTTCATTAAGTCCGTATTAACCAGATATATTATAAAGGAAAACAGGATTGCGCCTTTTGATCAGTGAACTCTCCACTCATGAATATCCATGAGGCTTCTCCAGCCCCGACACCTCTCCCACGTGCGGTGCTGATGGTGGGTGCTGGTGCTGGGCTGGGCCCTGGCACATGTCTGGGCTGGGAATCTGCTCTTGGCTCTCTCCGCTTGCACATCATCAGGGAGCAGCTGTGCTGTCCCATGGGTCTCTGGAGCTCAGGCCACCCATGGAGGGCGGGGGGCTGATTGGGACACCACAGGAGGCACAGGGGTGATGGGCTCCCCTCCCGCCTGCCTGGGGCTGAGCAGGGAGCCGAGCAGGTGTTGTTTCCGCGGTGTGAAAAAGCAGCATGTGTCCCCAGTTCGCCAGTGCATGGCAGCAGGCGGTGATGCCCATGACTCCCCCGATGCTTCGGGGTGGCAGAGCAGGACCCCAAGGTGCCAGTGATGCCCTGTGGGACCATCACAGGACCACGGTAGCATGTCCCCAAGCCCCTTGGTCCAGCCCAGGGAGGACCAGGGCCCCAGGTAGCTGTTGTAGGGACTGGCTGGCACCAGGTCGTAAGCTCACGGCAGTGTGTGCCCGAGTGAGACAGCAGCATCTCGGGCAGCAGCAGAACATGGGAGAGCCACGTCCCAGCCCCGCAGTGTGCTGGATCCCAGCTGTGCACCCCACAACAGCATCGGGCGCACACCGAGAGATGCCGGGCAGCATATCTGCACGGATGTCCGTACACCCATGCAGCTGGACCCAAAAATAGGTTGGTTTAAAAAATGCATCACTTTGAAGTTACGTAAATACAAAGAAGTGGCAAAAAGAGCATGCTGGCAAAAGGTTTCCTTTTTTTTTTTTTTTTTTTTTTCCTCCTCGCCAGCTTCCTCTGGTTAAAATTGGGTTGCAATTCATTAATAAAGGAACAGTTGTACTGAATAAGCTCCCGTGCTTAAATCAGGACAGAGAAGCGTAATTAACCCAGCTCCAGTCTGATGTGATGGAAGAGGAAAATGCTCTTCTGTTTTGGTCCCTGCTCTTAAAAGCCCGCTGCGTTCTCCCAGCCTCTTGGGAATGGAGTTGAGCTTATTTAAAAATGAAGCTTGCAGCCTGGCGGAGCGGGTTCATGTATATATATAAAAGCTGTCATGATGATATTTTATTCATACCCCTCTTCCCTTCCCTTTGCTTGGAAAATCCAGGAGCAGCCAGCAGGCAGCTTGGAGAGAGAGAAAGCAAGAATCTCCTTTTAAAAATAAATTACAGATGCAAGTCACATTAGTTGAAGCCCCACGAGGCAGCGGATTCCTGAGCACCGGGGCTGGCACCAGCAGCTTGGTCAGCCTGGACCAGGCACAGCAGCTCCCCATCCCGAATGCCACCCCTGGGGAGCGGGAGGGGACAGGTGGCGTGGCTTCGGCGCAGGGGTTACGCTGCTGATTTATGTGAGCTGAGGACATGACCTCAATTCTCCAATTGGAGCTAGCGCCTAAATCACAGCCTAATTACAGATGGGGCCATGAGGAGCTCCCACCGGTGGGTCCCATGGATGGGATTCAACCTGCCTTTCCTGTCTCAAGGCAAGGGGCCTCCTCCTTCACTGTTATTTTTTTGGGGGCTGAATTTGTCACCTTTCCCTGTGGCGGTTTGTCTGGGCGAGCCAGACACCGTCCGGCCACTGTCGAGCTGGCACGCTGCTCTGCATGTTGATGCAGCATCCCTGCAGCTCAGAGCTGTTCTACCCGGCCTCGCTCCCCCTTCCTCCACTGCCACTTTCTCACCTCCTGTAAAAATAGCCAACTGGTTGTGCGGGAAGGTAAACTGTATTTTGGGTGGTCTTGGGGTGGGGAAGAGCTGCCCACAATGAGGGGGTTGGATAGGCTGTGCAGGGGTAGAGGGATCCTGCAAGGCAGAGCTGGACATGGTGATCCATTGAAAGCAGGAGTGCTGCAGGAGGGTCCTGGCATGCCATAGGGGACAGGAGCTGCTGAAGTCCCCATGGGACCAGCCATGGCCCCATCAGCATCTCCTCTGCTCCTGCTGGGGTAAACTGCGGTGATGGCCCGGAGGGATGTGGCCAGCCAGCACGAGTCTGCGCAGGAGCAGCCCTGAGATGGGGACACGCAGAAGCACCTCTGCAATGGGGACACGTAAGAGCATCCCTCTGACAGGGAGATGCAGGAGTATACATGTGACAGGGACAAGCAGGATCTGCCCTGCAATGGGGACACACAGGAGAATCCCTGTGACATCGGTGTGCAGCAGCATCTCTGTGCCATGGGGCTGCCCAGATTCCCACTGCAGCCAGCCACAAAGGCTCTGCCCCAAGCACGGAGCTGGAGCAGGGGTGGCACTGTCCCATGGCACCACTGCCCTCACCCCCATCACGGACCTCCCTAGGGACCTTCTTCTCCATATTTCTTCTGCTTCACTCCCTGTGTCCTGTGCCTCTTTCCCCTCCACAGAGCCCTACTCCAGGGGATTTTGAGGCTGCAGCAGGTTTATTATTCGTGTTGATTCTCAGTGCACGGGGGATGCTGAACCTTGCCATGCCATGAACCCATCACACACCTTGTGAGCGGCCGGGCTGGTACCCCTGGATATCAGCGTAGAGGAGCAGGAGCATCACTGGGGTTCATCCTCCCCTGCCACACACCTTGGAAATCCTTGGTGGGGTAAGCTGGAGGAGGCACAGGGTGATGCTGGCCAGCCCTTTTGTAGCAGAGATGTTTCTGGTGAGGAGGGAAAGAAAAAAAAACGGAAATCAGTGTTTGTTTCTTTTAGAGAAGATTGCTCTCTGCGCGCTCCATGTATTTAGTTATTATTAAAGGGTTGTTTTGCTGTCAGTGAAAGCCTGCAATTACAGGCTCTCTTTTTTTTCCTGTCTGTCACTACTATTCCCCATGAATGCATTGCCCACAATTTTAGCATTTCTGAATTTCAACGTAAAAAAAACAAAAAAACAAAAAAAACAAAAGCCAAAAAACAAAACAAAAAACCCAACAACAAACAAACAAACAAAAACCCCCACAAAACCTGAGATTTGGGTCAACGCTTTTCACATATGCACGGCTGGTTTTGCTTGCCCCCAAAAAACACATCATTTGGGGGGCTCAGACCAGAGCATGATGTAGCTGAGTACTAGCAGGGGTTCATTGCTCTTTCCCCCCTCATTTGCTCGACCTGTATCCCTGCAGGCAAAAAGCTCACAGGAATCCCACCAATACCAATGCTGTGGCTGGGAAGCCAACACTGCCTCATGCCCTGTTCTAACGAGTGCTGCCAGGGAAAAAAATGTACCTTTTTCATGGAAGATCCTTATAAATTTCCCCTGGTCAAATAACTAACAGCTGATGGCTGGAAACACACTTTGTGCCCTGCACCTGTCCGTGGCAGCCCCACATTGCACCTCCCATGCCGAACATCCCTTCCCTGGCCCCACGTGGCATGGGACATCCCCAGGTGGAGCAGCATCCCCACAGCAGCGAGGGATGCAGCATATGGGGCAGACCCGGCTCTGCCAGACCCCGAGTCCTCGATGTGCCTGGAGGAATTCACCTAAAGTTCTTGGGGATGTGTCTCCTCTCTCCGAAACCCTCCTCCCTAGCTGTATCACCACTAACCTAATGTGGCTAATTTTAAACGAAGCTGCCCTCCCTTGACATGCATCTCCCCGTGGCATTGAAATTAAATGTAGGCTGTAATTTGGCATTTGAGAAGCGAAAGGGATGGTGGCCCTAAGGGAAAAGATAACAGCTTGGCTGTTTGTGTTAAATAGCTGTCTGCAAGCTTCAAACTGCAGCCGGAGATCCAGCTCGCTGGTGGGCAGGCTGCCAGCCGCTGGCCTGCTTTTGGCTACAGCTCCTGTGCAGCAGGGAGCCCTGTGGGGGGGTCACAGCCCTGACTCCCCCACCACATCTCACAGCGCATCTGCTTCTTCCACACCCTCCATGGCTCCTGCTAAAACTGTCTTGCAAGCTCTGTGCTGTGGCAAGCCTGAGTGTCCAGGGGGCATGGCCACTGGGCAAGCACCACAGATGGGTGCACAGCCCTGGGGAAGGAGAAGCAGCTCTTCTGGGACACCTGGAAACTTGGCATGGGGCAACACAGCCTGGCGGGGACATCCCAGCTGCATGTTGCAGGTTGCACATTGCATGGTGAGGACAGCCCATCAGGGATGTTCCTGTGGCACATTGCACCTTATACATTGCACCTTGCATATGGCACAGTGGTGGTGGCTGGGGTGACATGGGGTGACACGGGGTGGGAACAACTTGCGCCAGGGCCAGGGTCAGCTCCAGGCTGATGTGACACTGAGCAGGGAATAGTTCCCATCAACTCAAGCAAGCTTGAACCCTGCTGGCAACGGGAAGTGTAACCTCAGTCACCGCCAAATCATAGAATCATTTTAGTTGGAAAAGACCCTCAAGATCATCAAGTCCAACCATAACCTAACTCTGGCACTTAACCATGTCCCTAAAAACCTCATCCATATGTCTTTTAAACAACCTCCAGAGATGGTGACTCCACCACTTCCCTGGGCAACCTGTTCCAATGTCTGACAACCTTTTCTGGGAAGAAATTTTTCCTGATATCCTATCTGAACCTCCCCAGCACAACTTGAGGCCATTTCTTCTTGTCCTGTCACTTGCTACTTTGGAGAAAAGACCAACACCCTCCATGCTACAACCTCCTTTCAGGTAGTTGTAGACAGCGATAAGGTCTCCCCTCAGCCTCCTTTTCTCCAGGCACCGGCAGAGGCATGCAGCCGGTGACACTGGATTTGGCCTCGGGGGTCTCTAGAGTGGCTCCAGCCCCAGCACTGCTCACGGAGGAAGGCTGCCTGGTACCCAAGGACTTTGCTTTAAACGAAGCTTTGCCTTGCTCGAATCAAATGTTTCTCTTGGCCCATAACAAAAATTAATTCTAATTTCAAGCTCGCTTTTTTGTTGTTGTTGTTTTAATGGATGCTGTTAATAAAAGGGAGACTTTGAGATGGTCATTTCCAGAGCAGAACATGCCTGTTTTGGGGGCAGTTTGTTTTCAACCAGAGAAATTCGTCAAGCCGTGGGAATTTGTCTGTGCTCCCTTCCCACTAGCTTCCCTCTGGCTGGGGGGTGCCCGCCTGGGACAGAGACCCCCATCCCCAAAACGGCTTTGCAGGGCACATTGTGACAGGCAGGGACAGGCAGTGATGGGGTAGAGGCGGATGTCCCCACAGCCAGAGCCAGCTGCAGCCCAGGAACAGGGTTCCGTGATGGGGTGGGTGACTTGATGCACCCCACAGATCCCCGGCTCCCATGGGAGACCCAGCCTACCCATCACCATCCATCCCTCTGCCCTCCTCTTCCTCGCTTGCACTCCGTTGCCATTTCCCAGGAGCTGCTCGTCCCTCCCAGCCCTTTGTACCACTTGCCTCCATCCTCCCCTTTGTTTAGCATTTTAATTATTTTAATTACCTTGTTTGCCAGCTTATCGCGGCGCTCAAACCCATCTGCATGCGCACAGGCAGACACACAGACTTTTATCTCCAGCCCGCCGTCAGCCCTATTAGCATTTTTTGCTCCATGGTTAGGTGGAGGAAAGGAGAAATTAGCATTTCTGCCTGGGCCGGTGGGGCAGGCATCGCCACCGTCCCCCGCCTCACAGGGTCACTTCATTCTTCCCAGAAGAATGGGACTAATTTATCTCTTCCTCTCCTTGTATCCATTTGAAATGAGAGATTAAAAAAATAACGCATATAAAGCCCAAGGTGGGGGGCAATGCTGTGCCCTGCTGTGGGGGTTCCCTCCGCAGGGAGGTGGCTGTGCCCAGGTGAGACAGGTGTCATCCCCAGGGAGCACCATTGGGTCACCAGGAGCAACGTGACTTTGGAAAAAAGCTTTTTTCTTTTGAATTCAATTGCCAAAAATGCCACTTGGCTGGGGAGGTGGAGATGCCAGACCTGACAGCAAGTGGGAAGGGATGGGAACACGATCGGGGGCTGCAGCCCCCTGTTAAAACAGCCACGTTGCTATAGCAGTGAGTGCTTTTTGGGTGAACTGCATGGCTGGAGCCTCCTGCTCTCCTTCAGGGACAAATGACAGATTCCACCTCTGGAAACACTTTTCCAGCATCCTCTTAGCGCTATTTAGACGCTGCTCCCAAAGAGACCCGGCCACCAATAAATCTGTATCAGCTCACCTTCAAACGCACTTTGGTGCCCTATTTTCTCTCCACAACAACAAAATAACAGCCCTGGTTTGGAAAGGGCTGCCAGCCTCCCCCAAGTCCAGGCTCCCCTGAGCGACCCGAGACTCTTTTTCCTGCAGCAAAGCTTTGTTATAAACACATTGAGAGCTGCTCCTGCAGGATATGCCCAGGGTGGGAGGTCATGTAGTGAGGGTGTTATGGGGGCCAGGCTGGGTGAGTGACAGTCCCTTGAGGGATGCCGGGGTGCTCGGGGTGGGGGGGTCATAGGCACCCAGCTGTGCCATGATGTGAGCAAGGTGGAAATGTCCTATGGAGTGGGGCTGGGGAGCCCTCTCCATCAGGGACAGGACACCCTGTGGGGACAGAAAACCCTTCAGAGAGGGGACACCCATCCAGAGAAGGATGACCCTTGGGGACAGGACTCCTGTCCATGACAGGAGATTCCTTGGGGAGAGGATCCCCCTTCCAGGACAGGACGTCCCTTAGGGACAAGACCCCCATGCAGGACAGGATGTCCCTTGGGGACAGGACCTTCATCCAGGACAGGATGTCCCCTGGGGACAGAACTGGCCCTGGGGCAAGGACACTCCCTGGGGACATGATGCCCCAGGGGGACAGGCTGGCCCTTTGCTGCCAGGGGGTGCTGGGCAGCCCCACCAGCGACCCTCAGAGCCCTTCCCACTCCTGCTTCTAAACCCTCCTTTAAACACTCAACACGCTTTAATGTGTGAATAAAGGGCCTCATGCTTCTGATTTGAGTCATTGGGGGCAACAGAGTGAATTAACCAAATTCTGGATGAGGAGAAACCACCCAAAAGCTTGCGCACTTTCCCTGTATCCAGCAAAATGCGTTAGGACCCAGAGAAGGTAATCAAGACCAATTTATTGGTCTTAAACCTGTTAAACAAACGAACTGGAGGTATAAAAGCATCTGTCAGCCTGGAGAGGCTTCAGGGAGGCAGGTGGGGAGTCCTGCAGGATAGGGCGCAGGGACAGTGTCCCCAGCAGCTGGGGACCCATCACAGCTCCGCACTGCGGCCTGCACCAGGAAGGCAAAAGGCAGGTGTTTTGCCGAGGTTTGGGCAGTGATAACTTAATGAGGAAGAAATTAGAAATAGAATCATTATTAAAACAGCGTTAGAACATCATCTCACTAAAGTGATGAGATAAAGAGTAATGGAAGGTATGTGGACAAAACCCAAGGGAAGGCAACATCTGATGTGGCACCATTCAGTGAATTTGCTTGGGTGAGAAGGAGGAGGGTGAGGAAGAAGAGCTTGCTGGCAAAGATGGGCCTGGCTCCGTGGTGACACTGGTAGTAGGGCAGGTGAGAGGAAAGCACCAGCCCCCAGGTCTCCAGCCATGCAGTGGGGGACAGCAACTCCATTCACAAGCATGTCACAGGCTCAGCTGCTCTGCTGCTGCTGGAAGTCGCAGCAGATTTGATCTATAATTTACAGGGATGTCCAGCTGGGGAGCAGCTCGACAAGCCTGGGGGACGGGTGCTGCCCTCTTAGCTCTCCCTCTTCTTTTAGTTTAAAAAATCTTTACATTGAGGGACAGTATTAATAAGGACCAGTGACATGTGCCATCACCTCCTTATCCTGCCACCTCCCTTGGCTTGCCACAGCAGGTCCCCACACCCTGCTTTTAGCATCCCTGGGGCATGGTTCAGAGGTGCCAGCTCCTGCATCTTTAACTCAGGCCGTCAGAACACACTTTCTTAGGAAGCCCCTGGAGAGATCCTACATGTACTAGGGCCAGGCCAGATGACGCTGGTTGCTGTGGAAACAGCAGGGCTGGATCCAGGGACCACAGCATCCTCCCTGCACCTAGGACTAGCTCCTCTCGCCCAGTTTGCAGCTAGAGAGCATAGGATGTGGGAGAGGGATGTTGGCAGCACTGGGCCATCCCTGTGCCCAGCCTGCTCCAGTCCCATGTTCCTGGGGACTGGCAAAGTCACCCTGTCCCACCCTGCCTGTGTCACACATGGGGTGTTTCCTCACATGGTACTCCCTGCAATGGGAGATGATGCTCTGGACCTTGCCCACCACCTCTCCTCCCAGCCAGCCAGGCCCTGGATCCAGCCATCCGACCGGGTACCACCTGGCACAGCCTGGTACCTCCAGGTTATCATGGCCTCAGCAAAGACTTTTGCACCAGCAGCAAGAGTTCACCCACCTGTTTCACTGCCACAGGCTCTCCTAAACATCACCCAGACCTGGGGGGAGGTGGGACACAGTGACATGCCACACAGATCCCTGGCAAGCATAGTCAAACCCCACCACCTGCCAGGCAGGTGCCCGCCGGGTGCCAAACTCCCACCCACCCCAGGCTCATCCCAGCTCCGCTCACCAGCAGCTCTGCTCATTAGGGATGCTGGGATGATGGAGTATCCTGCTGGAGCAGAGGAAGCCAGGCAAAACCTCTCCATCCATCAGGGCCCCCACTTTCTGCCAAGCACATTAGGGGATAATTAAGTAAAAATAGGCCTTCCGACCAGTGTAGCTCATTAAGGGCTAATTAAGTTAATTAGTGCCAGGTGTGGATTGCAGCGCTTGCGCGTGTGGTTGTTGTTTGCTGTAATTGCATTTTCTCAGCAGCTTCCTCTGTGGAGCTGGAGTGTGGCCAGCAGGAAAGGTATTCAGTGCCCGGCTGCTGGTGTGACACGGAGCAGCTGATGGGCACCAAGTGAGGGCACTGCTCCGTGGGCAATGACTCCTGCTCCTCCCATGGCCCATGGTGGGCACTACCACCCCCAAGCCAAGCCTGGCTGTGGGCCTCTTCTGTAGCCCCTGTCCATCCCCTTGGTGTGGTTCTCCTGCCTGCATACAGGGGATGGATGAGAGCATTTGCCATAGCGGTCCCCAAAAGCAGGCAGGGAGGCAGGGGACAGCAGCGGGCAACATCCCCCCATGGCCCAGCAGGGTTACCAGGACTAGGATCTCTGAAAGCATCTGAAGGCAAATATGGGCAGGGATGAAGCAGCAGAGATAGCTGAGCATGCTGGTCATATCAGTGCTGGCAAATGAAAGAGAGAAGGCAAAGAAAAGGGTGGAGTGTATGTGAAAAAGGTGAGCAGAACGCACGAGAGAGTGAGCAGACAGGCTCTGATCTCTGCTCCCCACACCCGGGAACAATTAGAGCTACTCTGCCTGTGCCCTGCGGAGACACTGGAGGGATGAAGATGTGACAAAGAACAGGTTATTTTTTGCTGAGGTTACTGCCACTAATAAAAGGAGACTGTCCCTTGCCATGAGCTCCTGCTCCTTCCAGTGTCTGGGCATTTGGCATTCTCTTCTGAGCACAGACCTGCCGGTGGCAGTCTCGCTTGGAGCTGACCCACACTCCCTCCAGAGAGACGAAACTCAGAAACAATCCCACGAAAAAGCAGCCAGAGAGGGGACAGAGAGGCCATGCTGGCACTGGCAGCTCTCCCCCCATTCCTCTCCCCATACCATGAACCAGCTCCTGCTGGGGCAGGAGCTGGGCAGGGAGCCCCATCTGTAACTCAGGACAGATGCCTGGGAGCATGGCGGCATCCTGGGGGCTGCCCTGCCTGGCCCTCTGGCCAAAGGAAAGTTCCTGCTGTCTGCGCTGCTGTGGCAAACGTGATGGGGAAAAGGAGGCAGGAGGGGAGCTGGGTCCTCACATCCCCGCCGCGATCTCTCAGCACCAAGATAATTGCCTGCCAGCGACAGCTGAGGTCAGGCATGACGGATACCTTGGGAAGAGTTCCCGGCTGCGAGACCTCCCTGCAGCAACCCAGTTCAATACTGGGGTTGGGAGGGAGTTTTCCTGATCTCCTCCAGCACAGGCTCACTCTAGGTGGATCAGGGTCCAGGCAGTGATCCTTTCAGGCATCTCTGCCTTCAAAACACACACAGCCCCACCAAACAGTCTGACACATGAGCCTTGGCCCCTGGGAGGGATGGGAAGCAGCACGATACCAAGCATGAAGCCCTGGAGCTTCCAGGGGGTGTGGTGAGAGCACCCAGGCAGGAACAGTGTCCACCAGGGGGTCAGGGTGGCACAGATGGACCTGCTCCTGCTCTTTATCCCTCCATGACCATGGGATGCTTTTCCACCTTCCTCTCCCTGCCACCCCATCCTGACGTACCAGAGACACACGGAGCACCAAGCAGCCCCATTTCATCTGCCATGGGGACAGGGCTGGGGAAAGGGTGTCCTGCAGCCCCCTTGGGTAGCTGGGAGGCTGGTGGGCACATCCTGGGGCTGTCAAAGTCTTCACTCGCCTGTCCCCCTGCGCCGGCAGTCAGAACAGAGCAGGGCAGGAGAGCTCCATGTTGGGCAAGGAGAGGCCAGGATGAGACACTGAGCATGATGCCACTAATTTGGCACCCGCGGGAGCCAGCACGTGCCCAGGCAGACAAGAGCAGGCAGGGAAGCAGGCAGGCAGCGTGCGCCGAGGCAGCTCGGCAGCACCCCGGCTGCCCTCTCCCCGAGGTGGGTGCGGAGGCTGACAGGATCATTACAGCCGCTATCTGGGCTCACCGGCTCGTCCCTCTCCCCTTCGCCTTTTGCATAATGGATAGGCTGTGAGTAATGGGAAATGGCAGCCCAGCCGCGCTTGCTGGCAGCCCCTTAATGAAGAATATGGAAATCTCATCAGTCCAATCAGGCCAGCAAATGAAACTGCTTTCCCCCGCCGATGTGAGCAGAAGGCTAACAACCCACACTCCCCAGCTCCCTCCCTCTCCCAGGAAGCTCCCTCTTCACCTTTCCCTGTTGACAAGTGAGCTGTGAACTTCATTTTTTCTGGCAAGCAGAGGCCTGTCTCGTCTTCCTTGCCCCCATTCCCTGGACTTTGTCCAGCAGGTATTCCTGGTCTGAGCCTTCCTCTTGGTCCTGCAAAGGCTTCACTCCCCACCCATGGTGCTGTCACTGGATGGGTAACACCATCTGCCGGTCATCCATCCCCAGCAAGACCTCCAGCCATGACACCTGCACAGGGACACCTCCAGTTTTGCCAGATTTGGAGCACCTTTCACAAAACTATATGCCTCAGTCATGCAGGGACCACCCAGCTAGGAGCTGGAACCAGCACCCCACTCCAAATACACCATGTCATCTGCACACTTGATGATGTGCCTTTTTTCTCCTTCTCCCCGTAAGTGCTCTCTTGGTCCTGAGCAGCCCGGAAGCACCTCCAGTTCATGTTCTGTGGCTTTTGCAGTTGCTCTGGGCTTCTGAGCTGTTGCCTCCATGCAGATGTGAAACACTGTCCTTCAGTTTGGCTACTGTTGTGGCCTAGGAGTTTGGCGTGTGTATCTTAGTAGGATGTTTGTCTGAGAAAGCCTGGCCTTGTCCATAGTGGGACACAAGATATGGTCAGTACTGGGGTCTCAGTCCACCCTGGGATCTGTAGAATGGTCCCCTTGGAAAAGGACCCGAGAGATGCAGGCTTAGCTCTGCCTTGGACTCTCTGCACAGGCTGTTTACCAAAAATCTACACCAAGACCTCATAGCTGGACTTGCTGGGTCCAAAACATGGCTGAAAATGGATGTTTGCATAGCCCCTCACACCAGCAGGTCCTGACCTCCACAGCAGCATTCTCTGGCCTTCGCAGTGCTTTGGGCAGGGGAGAGCAGCGGCATCATCCCCTGCACCTGCCTGCTCCCTGGGCAGAAGCAGGAGACCAGCAGGGAAACGGATGCTCGCTGGTTTGGGGGAATGTTTAATTGCTGGCTTTCACAGGCAGCGCACAGCTCCTAAACTGATGCTGTGCTTCAGCTGTGAATTTGCCCAGAAGCACCGAGGTTGGTATATGTTTTAATAAAATCCCAAGCTATGTATACACGCAGGGCATTCATCCATGCATAAATATATCCGTAGCGTGCAGTCTTTGTAGAGCACAGGATGCTAACTCAAGACTGGAGGAAACCATTTGTTTTCATGAGTTATAAGATCATATCTGGAAACACCTCTAACAAGCCAAGATCAGTGCAGCAGCTAAGCTGGCGCTGGTCCCCAGCAAAAGCTGTTTGCACACACCAGTAATGACGAGAACAGGCTGCTGTTCAACGCGCTGATCAACATCAAACCATTGAAATTAAAGGCTGAGGAGAGGCAGAGCCATAAACATTTATTGCAACACTCTGCATATCATCAGCTGCTGATTTGGAGGCAGTGGAAATGTGCAGCTGAAATAATAGGATTTATCGGAGGCTGAGATGAACTGTCCTTGATGGACAGTTGTAGAAGGGAAACAAAGTGCCATGTCCAGGGCAAAGCCATTCTTAAAATAAAGCTAGGGTCTGTGGAGGGGTGTTGACTTTATTAACACTAATGTCTCATGATTTTAGAGCCCACACCACTCGTCACACCCAACTGTGGCTGAATGAGAAAGCAGCTTGAAGAAGATGCACTAGAATATCCCTGAGGACTGGAAATCTAAGTTGTGGTCTCTAAACGCCAAGTGTGTAATTTGCTGGAAAGTTGACACCGTTTCTGCTTCGTCTTGACGCGTTTTCCATTTGTTTGATCTTTAAATTTTTATCTCTGTTCTTCAGACAGAAAAACCAAATCCAGGAATTTCTTCAGCTGCTCTCTCTTTTCTTCCTTATTTTTTTCTGTTGCTGCAGTCACACAAGTCAAGTTCATTAATAATGATACTGACAATTTGCCTTTCAAACCAGAAGCACCTCCATCTCCTGCCACCCACTGAAGCGGGGGATGCCCACCTTTCGGGGGGACACAGCTGCTGTGCTCCCCACAAACAGCAGGTTCAGGCAGGAACCGATGGTGCTTGGAGCTCAGCACTGCTGTAATCAAATTGTCTCCTGTCATCTCGGAGCACCCTGTAATGCTCCACCAGCTAACGCGCTGGGAGGAGGAGGGTGCTGAGTAAGGCAGTGCCAGAAGAAAGCAGGAAGAAAATGATTTGATCGATTTTTTTTTTTTAATCTTTTTTACATTGATCTAAAAATTGCGGATATAGATTGTTTTGTAAAAGGGAACTTCAGATAAAATCTCTCTTTCTCTTTCTCCTAGAAGTGATCCTAAGGAAATATTTTCATGCAGACATCTCTGACTCACAGATCATCCAAGGTGTCTCACACACATCAAAGTACCTAATATTTCATATAGGGAACAAGCCCCATTTGACTTCATCAGATTTACGAAAGATTCAGCTTTGGTTGCATTTAACACCTGCCGCACACCCCATGGAGATGAAATATCTCATATGTCTGCACCCAAACCTCTCCTGGGGACCCCTGGGCATGACTGGATGCAGAAAGGCTGCTGCTGTGATGAACTGTCTCTAATTTGCCCTCTGAAGAGTGGGGGTGAGCATTACAGGTAACACCCTGTCACCCCTCTATGGCATTGACAGCACAAACCCACTGGGACTCATGCAAGAGGGAATGCAATGATGTTCCTGTCCCATCTGAGACATCCCTGACAGCTCAGAATTACTACAACATTCATACCTCATTGGTCTCTTGTCTACCGCCTCGACACCAGTATCTTGGATATAACAAGCCTCCCCAGGAGCCTCTACTGTATCTCATTTTTCTTGCTCAAATGGGTTGCAGAAGGGACTTGCTTTTGTTTCCACCAACGCAAAGTTAAAAAAAAAAAAAAAAAACACAACAAAAAACCAGGCTACATCAGTATGGGACGTGGGTGGTTGGAGAAAAATGGGTTTCCTGCCGCTTTGTATGTCCAAAAGCCTATTAACTGGTACTCTGTCTCGACCACTTCTTGTTTTGCCTGACAGGTTAAGCCTGTGTTGGCTTGACAAGACATTAGTGGCAGAACTTCCGTGCCAACCTGCCATGCTTCCCATCCCACAATTCAGATGTCCAGCGATTAGCTGCTGCTGAAGGCAGCATGTGAAGTTGCTGCACATCTCCCTCGCTGAGACCTTGAGCAGAACCCATCACCCTCTGAAGATTGCTGTGAACTATGTAGAAACTACATTGGTTTCTTCGATATGAGGTTTGATGCAGTGAGTGACCAAGGCAGTGTGGGGGTACAGGGGCACCTAAGTAGAGTTTTGCTGTCTGCTTTGCTGCTTTGGGCATTTGGCTTCCCCCTGCCCGAGTCCTTGCATGCACAGAGGTTCCTGGGGCATTCCTGCTTCACAGACCTTCTCTCAGAGATGAAGCTGGTCATCCCACCTCTTTGTGAAGGTGAGAAGCAGGCCACGAAATATCTGAAAGGGCAGCAATGGGGTTTGGTGGGATGGCAACTGGAGGGGCTCCTTCCCTAGGGGTGTGTTGACCTCTCCTGGATGCTGCCAGTCCCAAGAGCAGAGGCCATGCAGTGGCATTTGGCTGTAAACTGGGGCAGGAAGATGTAGGATCAACCCCCCATCACTATGTCTCAAGACCTCCCCTAACAGAACTGCTTTTCCCCCTCCTTTTTATGCCTCAAAGACCACTATGTCAACCTTTGCTCTTCCTCCTGAGCTGTAGCCTTCCAAGAGCCCTGTTCCCATCAGGAGTGAGAACTTCAGTCCTTGTTCCTTCTTCTCATCCAGAAGCGAGTCTCTCCTGCTGCACTTCCCGCTAGAGATTTGCTTGTGAGTGCACCTGTGCCTGCTTCCTCCTGCCCACCCAGAGCCCTGCTCAGTCCCATGAGGAGGAAACCTGAGGAACATCAATGCTAGCGCTCCTACAAACGCCAGAAAAGGGACCTTTATAGTGTGGCTTCTTGTCTCAGGATTGCTCAGAAGATGTTTTCACGCACCTCAAAACACACAATGGAATTTGCAGCTCTGCACCTTTTGAAAAGGAAAAGCAATGCTCAGGAACCTGCCCAAAAATGAGGAGTCTGCAGGCTGGTATGAGGGAGGTGCAGGTGACAGGGGAGTGATGGGACAGTGCCTCTGGGACTAGGATGCCTCACTGCAGTTGAATCATTAACCCCTGAAACACAAATATCGAACCCAGCTCGGAGTTATGCCTGTGGACATCCTCTGTTTCATCCAAGAGGGCTCACCTCAGCAGCAGCTTTTGGAAAGACTTTGCCAAGACTGGACGATGAGAAGGAAGGGCTGCCATGCATTCTTGTTGGCATTGACACATTTGCCCCATTATTCATGGCTGGTGCGCATTTTCCTTCCACTCAGTTTGCAGCTTACTTTATCACTGGGTTTTCATGCCTTTGAGGCAAGCAGCACTGAAATGGTGCCAGAGCGATATCCTTTGCCAAGAGCCAACTGTGCATGCTCTGGGCTTTGGTTTTCCTTGGCGACAGTCCCAGGAGAAGGTGTCTGTGGTCCTTCACTGTCTGTGTTGCTTGTCCTCTCCCCTGCCCATCTCACCAGTCACTTTTAAAATATACTAGCTAATTTTTTCTAAGTAGATGTGATGGAATAGTGGGACTCTCCAAGAGAAGTGTTAAGAATATGGGTGTCCAGGTCTTTTTCCTCTGTCTTCTTGCAGTGCCAGCTGAAGGGCAAGGCTGTGATGTATGAGCTCACCTCTAGTTAGATATCAGGTAACCCAGCTGGGAGACAGCAATATTGTATAAGTCCATTTGGAGCTAAAGAAAAGCTTCCAACAGTGCCCCTCACCATCGATAAGACACTTGATGTTTCTGCCAAGAGCTGCAGGCTCTTCTCTGCCAACAGATCAACTGGGACAGAGTCCCCCAGAGGGGTTGAGCACTGGGGGCAGGAGGACAGCCATGGGACACTGCCCGCAGCGGGAGCCACTGGCTTCTTGACGGGTCCTTGCCCAGACAAGTAACAATGATTTGGGCTTTATTTTCCATTTATGCCCCCAGCAGAACTGAAGAAAGCCCAACACCCATCCTGCCCAGTGTCCTATCTCTGTCCATGCCTTTCACTTTGCACAATTGCCTTGAAAGCAGAGTAGCGTGGGGCAGGGTACAGGGGAAATGGCACTGTCTTGCAAGTCCAGGTCCTCAAAGTCTTCTGCCCAAACCCTGCATTTATTTGCCTTCTCCTGAGAAATTAGGAAGTGGGAAGGCCAGGAAGAGAGTGATGCTATGGGGTGCACCTCTGAAACGAGCCACCTGAACCCAGGCACAGATCTGGTCCAGTCAGGCAACAGGGTCTGCGGGGGCTTTTGGCTGCTGCTGGAGCTGCTCAGCAGCACAGGAGGAAAAGGAGAAAGACTTGCTTGCCTTTCCTCTGCAAAGGCACAACTCAGATTGTGCCAGCATCACTTATCCCTGCAACGCAGGGCCGGGAAGGACTTGCTGCTCTCCCAGCGACTGGCACGAGGAAAGCCAACTGGCCGCCCTCAGCTTTTGATATAAGGCTTTCCACAAACACCAGCTAATGGGAATTCCTCAGTGGTGTCCCTGGGAGCTTCAATATTGGATGTCAAGGCAGCTTTTTGTCTTCTCAGCGGGCAATGGGATGGGACCTGATGTGCTTAACCCTTTCCAGCCTGAACCAGAGGGTGGGGGACTGATCTTCGCAGGGTCTCGGTGAGGGCTGGGGCTCCTGCTCCAACTCTCTGCTGTGCTTGGCTGCTCCATCCCCTGGCTGCAGCTGCACAGCACTTCTGCTCCTGCACACCTGGTGCACACACAGCTTCATTTTATCAGCAAGGTGCTTCAGAGGATGGGGATCCACAAGGATTAAGTATCTTGCAGCTTGGAGCTGGCAGGCACACAGGGTACGCTGAAGGGTTTTGTTTGTGCCCGGTGAGAGCAGCTGTAGGCAGGAGTGGGTGAGCGGGGAAGTTACAAAAAGAGAAATAAGGAAACAAAAAGCATGTTGGGGCAGGGGGGTATGTTTGCATGGGGGAGGGCAGGAATTTCTTTTCTTACCCAAAAGTCTATAGTGCTTTTCTTTAGTGCCTCTGTCACTGCATGGGGCCTCGGTCAATAACATTCCTCCCTCGCCCTGCGGAAGGAGACGGGCCAAACATGACACGGCTGAATGAAATTCCTCTCACCTCACCCCGTAAACATCCCGAGAGTCTGGCCCCATTATGGCTGGGTACAAAAGTCTGGGTCCGAGGCCGAACAAAAGGATGGGGAAGAAAGTACAGGTTGCCAGGGCAACGCTGTCCAGGCCGCCTGGTTTTATCAGCAAGGGGCCTGGGTTTTCTGCCTGAGTTACTGGAATCTGAGGCAATTTATTTCCACCACAAGACAGAGGCTTCAGAGGGCAGGCGCGGCGAGGCTCTGGCTTTGCTTTTGGTGTTCGCAGCAGGACAGGTGCGGCGGCAGCAACCGGCACAGGCTCCAGGGAAGCCGGTACCCAGACAGTCAGCGTGATCCCGGGCGGTGCGGGGAGCAAAGTGATGCCCAGGGCACCTCCTGAAATGGGTGACACAGAGCAGTGACCCATGGGGGGTCCATCCCTCCTACCCATTACAGGACGTGGGCTTTGTGCCAGCCTCCCTACAACATGTGGGGTCTGCTAATCCCTCTGTTCACTGAGTCTGTTCATCTCTGTTCACTGAGAATGGACTTACGCCTTTCTCCCTGCTTAGGGATCCCGGTGCCTCAGCAGGTTGGATTAAATTGGGAAATAGCTGTTATTTTACTTCCAGGTAAAGAGTGGTGACTCCCAGGTCTAGCGTTGTCCCCACTAGAGAGGATCTGGTCCATCCCTACAGAGAATCAAAGCTATCTCTGACAAGCCTGGAGTGGAGTAGGATCATCTGGGACCCAATGCGTGAGGGTCAGAAGAAGCAGCACTACCAGATGCACTGGCATGGCATTGAGAAAAGCTAGTGTAAGACTTCAGAACTCCCTGAGCCCATAACTGAGGACTGGATGTGGGATGCGTTGGCCTCAGGCTGACGAGGAAGAGTTCAGCTATGGAAACTAACTGTATCAATGTCCCCCCTACCAGTTCTGGTGCCAAGAGAGATGGTATGCTAGAGGCCTGGAAGCAGTAGTATAATAACATGGCAAGATGAGCTGAGCTAAATCTTACAAAGCATGTTATGACACAGGAAAGACCATTCGGGCATCAATGCAACACAGCAGGTCTACTGGGAGGCAAAGATCTTCATGATGTAGCCCCTCAACCAATCTGAAGGAGGTGACAGTGCTGGGTGTAGGGTCAACATCCAAGATAGAGAATGACAGGAGAAAGACTGAATGGTATAACAAAATAAGGGACAAAAGTCAGATCTGCTAATGGAATGCAGCCAGGAGAAGCAGGTATTTGTGTTTTCCAAACAAACTGATATGCTAAACTGCATGTTCGGTGGCAAGATTTCCAGCGGCGGAACCCCTCATGGAAGAGAAAGTACCACACTGAAAACTGCAACCATAACACCCATTCTTCCTCTGCTTTATTTTTTTACTGTGAGGCTTGGGGAGTTTGTAGGATGGGTCAATAGCATGCAAAGACCTGGAACAAAACTTGCAGACCAGCATGTTTAAGTAGCTGGAGGAAAACCAGCTCGGCATGCAGCAGAAAGCATTCAGCCGAGACAGCCTGCTCATCTCAATTTATCTAAACAAATTTCTAGACAAATGCAGCAAGCTGTGCTCAATGGAGTAACAGGGAAATTACTAATTAAACTGAAGATGATGGGATTAGTAGAAGAAATAGACGTTGACTACAGAAGCTGTACCCCTGGACGGAGGCGGTAGCAGGCTAGATAAAGTTCACCACTGGAGTTTCTCTGGAATTGATCCTGAGATTGATCTTGTTTATTCTCTCCATGAATTATGTTGTCATAAGAAGTGGAGGTGCTTAGGTTAAGCCAGCTGATGACGCAGGAGGAGGAGGCATTGTGAATGCAGAGGAGACGGGAGATCAAACAGAAAGCAGCAGACAACCTTGAGCGCCGAGACGCAGGAATGAGTTGAAATTCAACAGGACGAAATGCAAGACTAATCACAGGGCTGGGATTTTTTTGTGCTAGACAGGGAGTGTGTCAGTTGGACATGACTGAGGAGGACGTGAACTTAGTTGTAGCAGTCATGGGTCATTATGAACCACCAATGAGCTAAAGGCACAAAAAGGCGAACAGGACCTGAGGGGCCTGGGATATTTCCAGTAGAAGCAGAAAATTATTAATAGCATTTGCCAAGTACTGACAAGACCTCGGCTGGCATCGGGTAGGAGTCCTGGGCAGGTAGGCTGAATTCAGGCCAGAAGCAGTGCATAAAAATTCTCTGAGTATGATCAAGAGACCTGAGATCCTATTTCACAAGTTAAACAAAGGAAGGAAGGAGTTATCTTCTCCATTGGTTTGCTAGCTGGGGTGGTGGAAAGAGCATATGTAAGGAAGAAAAGCTTTATAAAATAAGGGGTGATGTTGGCACAATAATAAGTGTGATCCAAGTGCACCAGAAAAACTCAGTAATTAGCAAGCAAGGATTCTGACCACCCCAAAGACCCTGTGTCCCCTGTGTCTCCAGCCCACCTGAAGCCACCCGTGACCTTGCCTTCTGCAAGGATCTCTTTTGCAGAGCGACTGCTTGCACCCTGCCTCTTCCTCCTCCCCCACCTTCGTGTCTGGAAACTGATCCCCACTTCAACTTTAAAGAGGGAAAAAGAAAAAGAAAGCCAGTAGACTGGGTCTTTTGTACAGCACAGCAGATTAGGGGCCTCCCAGGGACTTGCATCTTGTGTACAGAAGAGGGAAGGGCTGGGAGGCAGACAGACCAGGGAGGGACAGACAGGAGGCTCCCCTCTCCTCTGCAGCTGGTGACGTTCAGACCTGCCTTTAGCCTGCCCCTTGCCAATTCTTTTTTGTCCACCTTCCTTCATTTTCTGTGCCCCCTCCGCCACAACCCCTCACCCACTCGACACCGTGGATCAGCATTTTAGGGACAAGAACCTTTTCAGTTCCTGCAATGGATTTAATTCCTGAAACGTGTGTCGTGTTCCCCTGTTTCCATGCTGAATCAGGAAAGCATTCACCTAAACAAAAGCCAAATCCCCCTCCTAGGGGCAATCAGGAAAAGGGGTCCCCACAGTGGTCCTTAGTCTGATGACAAAAGGTTCCTTGGACTACAGACAAGCAGGTTAGTGCCGCCATGGATCATAGAAACAGCTGTGGACAGCAGGGATTAGCCACCACCTGTGTGATGAAGGCTGCGTGGCTCCAGGACCGGGGCCAGGAGGACACATGCCAGATGCTTTGTGCTACCTCTCTGCCTAAGCTTGGCCCTCAAGGTGTTTTCTTTATTTCCAGCTAACCCCTCTAAATGCAAAGTGCCTAGACTGGAATGAGCCTAGACCCGGGTTTGGACAATCTCAGTCTCTTGTAATTTGAAATGACCGATACCCCCATTGCTCTGGGCTGTGGGAAATGATTAGGCACCAGTGAGCACAGTAAGGTAGTGTGATGCTGGGGTATGGTACCAGCACAGACCCTCTGCTGCCACCGGGCACAGGGATCTGTTAAGCAACTCCTTCCATGCTGGTGTGTGCTTCATTTTCCAGGTGTCTGCCATGGCACAGCTGGCATTGGGACAGACTCCTGTCCTGAAGGGAAGCTGCTGCACCTTTCTAAGTGCGCTGTAATGTCCCACCTGAGGTGTGTCCATGCAATGCCCCAGAAATCCCATCCCTTTAGCCCTTCTGGGCTCAGGTTGTGTTCTCCGTAAAACAGACGTAGCACAGACACTTCCTCTGGCAGGGGAGTTGCAAAGCTAAAATCATTAACAGTTTTGAGACATTCAGCAGTTTTAGCGAACTCGACTGAAAAGCTTTTTAGGAGACTAATAATCTTACCTCCCCAGCAGAGATTGAATAATGTGCAGTAAATCCTGCCTAAGGCTTCGTGCACTGAACAACACAGTGGAAATGAAGTATTGCGAGACCTTTTGCTAACCATGCAATGCTTGTCCTGTGTGTGGGAGGAATTGGGGTCCTCTGGAAAATAGCTCAACTGTGTAATTAACATTAAAATTTAAAAAATCTGTGCAATAAAAAAAAAAACACTTAAGGTCTGTACAAGTGACTTTGACATAGTATTTCTCATGCTGCAACCAGATTGGTCTTTGGGTGATTTGCTTGTGTATATACATGCATGTTTTGTTCTGTAATAGTCACCTATATAGTCCTTTTTGCCAAAGAGTTTTTGATTTTGGCCAAATTTGGGTATATTTCACAGGGACAGCAATAGCTGGGAAGATCCAGAACTTCTGTTTAAGTATTAAACAAAAAACTTTACCGTAAGTGTGATCAAATGATGGAACTGGCTGCCCAGAGAGGTTGTGGGGTCTCCATCCTTGGAGACACTCAAAACCTGATGAGATGTGGTCCTGATCAATCTGTTTGAGCTGAATCTGCTTTAAGCCAGGCAGCTGGACTACAGGGTGTCCAGAGGTTCCTGTCAACCTCAACTGTTCTATGATTTTTAAGTAACTGTAGAAGGTGACAGAGTAAACAGATACATATACATCCCTCAAACTTAAGAAGTAGGTGCCCTGTACAGAAAATTCAGTGAAAACCACTAAGCTGGTCAAAATTCCAAGCAGCTGAAAAGTTGGTCTTACAATGGGAAATGTTGAGCAGCCTCAAATGATACTTCTGACCCTGCTGAAAATGGGGTTGTTTCTCTTGTTTTAAATACTTTCAGCAACCTCTAGGGCTACTTTAGCTGTTTGGAGCTGCTATCTGCTATAACAAGACAGACAGAACAACAGAAGTTTGAATTTTGACTGGGGACATGAAGAAACTAGTTTTTCCAATCCTTTTTCAGAATATCTTAATTGCATTTATTCATTATATTGGGTGAGACAGAAGACCCACCTCCCCTAGCACTGTTCGGGCTGGCAGCCATGGATGGGTCCTTGGAGGAGAGATGGTGTGTGGCCCTTTCCTCAGGCTCCTGAAAACGATCAGTTTAGGGTGCCAGTGCGTTGGGGCAAGGTGGTTTAGCCTCTAACCTTCAGGACATGAGATTTGCTGTGGGAACTGACCATCCAGATGCAATGGCACTGAGCCCTTGTGAGCTGAGGGCAAGGTCATACCCTGCTAGCCATGGAACACGAAATCCTCTTTTTGCTTCTTCCATTCAGTCAAGAGAAAAAGACAGTGCTGGTGGACTGAATTATGGCACTTGTGGCATTTTCCTGTTGCAGACAATATCGAGGGGCATCATTAGTTTCCAGGCAACTGATTTTGTGGCTTTCCAACGACCTCTGGCACCAGTGCTTCTCACTGAGGACCCTGTTTTCTTCCCCTCCCTTTATAAGCATTATGCTTTCACCCAAATCACACAGACTTCACTCTCCTGGTTGCAGGTGTTTTGCTGTCCCTTGTCTTTGATTTTCAGATCCTCACAGATCTTTTTGGAAATATCAGCTAACATAGGCTCTCCTCAGGGAAAGCCCGAAAGGGGCTAGATCTGCAGGGGCAGCAACACGAAGTGTGGATGGCAGAGATTGAAGAATTGGGCTGGGGGAGTTGGCAGAAGGAGACACAGTGGTAAGGCATAGTCCCACATAAGGGCATGTAAGTTGGTGCTTCTCATAGCCTGGAGTGATTAGACAAATAAGAAAGACAATGAACTGGGACCAGCACACAGCTGTGACAGGCCTTCATACCTACAAACCTTACAAAGCCACACAAAATGTATTTGACTGAACTCAACTGAGTCCTCATTTTGGGTCACTGTGCTACTGTAGCAGGACCTGAGGGAAAGAGACACCCGTGATGCTGCTAAACACCATATTCCCTGCTTAAACCAGGGCTATCTTACTGCTGAGCCTGGGGCTTCGGAAGAGGAATAAAGCTAAAATACTGGTCTTTACCAGATAAAGCTGAGTGAAACTGGGTATTTCCAGGAAAAAGGGAAATGAAATTCTCCACAATGCTTTGTAAAGTGGTCCCCAATGTTCCTCTTGACCAAAACGGCATAAAAATGTAGATGTGCTTCTTTTAGCCGTAGAGACTTGCCATATTAGAAACCTTTTTTTCCTGGAGCTACACTTTTTGTGTTTAAAATGCAAAATTCCAGAAGAGAAGGAAAGCTTACAGGTTTCTAAGAACAGCCAGGATCAACTGTTCCCTAATGCAAGGCAAGCCAGGAGCCAAAGGTGACCCCAGTACAGGCAGTGCCCTCACCAGGGCACAAGTCCCACAGCATCTGAACCTGGCAGGCAGAACCAAGTGCTGGGAACAATGGTCAAGACTGTCCCACACAGGATAAGATGATGAACCAGTTCCAGGGTCCATCCAGGGCGTCCTGTTAGGAGCACGAGAGCCAGGGGCAGAACTGGAGACAAGGCTACAACACGGGTCTGAAGTTTACCCAGGAGGCAGGGCCAGAGACAGGACTGGAGATGGATACACCCATAATGTAGGTCAGAGAAGAACCTGGGGTCCAGGTCTCAGCTTAAGGTGCTCCTGGGGCCTGACAATATGAACTTCACAGCCTCACTGGAAGCAATAGAAATACCTAAAATCCCTACAAAACCCAAGAGGCAGATCCTGCTTATTCCTCTGTTAATATTAATAAGCACCTGATTTTTTCCTGGTGTCCTCTTGTGCATCACTTGGATCTTGGGAAGAGGGGAACTGGATCTGGGAATCAGAGTGCTCAGCTCAACCCCAGGGGCACGGCAAACATACCAGACATGCCTGACATGAAGTGGGATAATATAACAGGGAAGAGGAGAAGGAAGGTGGAGAGGGATCCATTATTCATGAAGGCAACAGTAGTACAAGACAGGCTCCACAGACCCATGCAGCGTCGGGTAAGGTTACTGCAGAAACAAGGGTTGGTAACAGCACGCCAAAGCTCTGCTTATGCGGTGCAGGTAACAGAGAGGAGCTGGGCCTGGACCTGCCCTTCATGGCTGGTAACAGTCTCCTGGGATACATGACAGCAGAAATAAACTTCCTTGAAGAGCTCTACTCATGGTCCTTCAAGGAAGATTTGGGAAGTGAGAAGCCCACACAGCACACAAAGAGGGAGAAGCAGCTCCCCAGAGAGGAGCAGCCAAGTGAGGTCAGGGCAGCAGAGGAGCAGAGGAGGTGTGAAGATAATCAGACGAGCAGAGGCTTCTGGGCAGCTCCTGAATGGATGTGTCAGAGCTTTCTACCTCCCTGTGCACATTACCTGCTCTCCTTCTCCATCTCTCACCAAGACTGATCCTGATTTCCTCCATAAACCTGTCAGGGCTTGGCACTTGTCTCAAATTACAGTATGTGTTTGCTGTGGCTCTACTGTTTCTCACAAAACAATGATTTCTATTACATCTTCTAGACATGCCTTTTTTTTTCCCCTCTGTTTGCTGCTGTCTTTCCCTTGCAACCAGAGCTGCTGACTCCTGTTGGGCAGGCTGGATGGGGGAGCAGAGAGCTGTGTAATGCTGACTGCTACAACACAGAAAATACATCTCAGCAGCTGTCCCAGAGAATTAAACATCCCTGGCTGTTTGCACAGGAGACAAGGCTGTGGCTTTGCACCACTTGGCTTGGGACCATCCTGAAAGTGTGATGGAGTGTTTGTTACAAAGAGGGGGAAACTATCAGTTCACCATAAGATGGAGGTTAAACAGAGCTAAACTGATTTGCAGAGAAAGGGCTATAATCTTTATAGCTCATTTCCCCTGAAGTGGTGTCACCTACAGCAGTTTTACCACAGCTACTTAAATAGTGTGTGATGAGCAAGATCTAGCCTCTCCTTCAGGCAGCAAATGGTGGTTATTGCCTGTATCACTGTAGCTGCTGGGGCATAGAGCAAGGAGAAGGCTTGTTTCCTTGGCACTTGGTGGTGTGTGTATACATAGCACAGATGTTGGGCAGGACAAATATTGAGACATTTGCTTGAACTGGTATGTTCCTGCTCACCTTTTGAGTTTGTTTGATGTGTAGGAAAGAAGCAGTGGGGGAGAGGATTATCTATTAAAAATACAATCAGGTGTTGAATGTGAATATGGATGATGGGCTATCATCCAGGAGAAAAAAATCCATGACTCACTGCAATGCTTTTGTTTTGCCTTGAACAGAACCAGACCTGGAGCAGGTAGAAAATGAAGTGCTTCCTACCTTGGGCAGCTTGTGCAAGGCAGAACTGTGTGCAGGTGTACAAAGACTAGATGATCTCTCAACTTAGCAGGCCCACATGCAACAAAAAGCTCTTGCTTGGCTGAGGAAGGCTTTGCAGGATCAGACCCTGTTGGTGCTGCAGGAGATGCTGATACCAAATCAGTGGATGTCACTGTCAGGCTGTGCCTGGAGGGATGTATGGCTCAAGCATGCTGGCTTGGATCATGTCCCAGGTATCGCATGGAGGCTGCCAGGCACTGCAGCCAGGAACACTTAGTGCTCACCTGGAATATGCTGTGTGATATATTTAGAAACTTTTTTAAAAATTGTTTTTAATTACATTCAGCTTTTCTGATATTCCTGCTGGTGGTTGTCCACACACTTTTGCAAAAAAAAAAAAAGCCACCATACAGCAGTGTGTGGGCCCTGTGTCTGCCTGTGAGCCAGGTCCCATCTGGCTGTAATTACTAGCTTCACATCAGCAGAAGAGTGTAATATTTAAACACAAATGTTTGATGTTTGCATAGCAAACCTCAGGATGGAAAGCTCTTGATAATCAGCCTGCGGGAGAGAAGCTGGGTCTGCTGCACGTGAGCACTGAGGCAGATGGGTTGTAGCAAGACCTTGTGGGTTTTTATGGGGATAGAGGGAAGAGCAACACCGGGTCCAGGAGCCTGGGAGACCTTTGTGCCTTGCTGCAGTCAGAAGCTCCACACAGCTTTGCAATTCTCATTTCTTGCTTAGACAGGGAAGGGCTGCAGGCAGAGGAGCTCCAGCCGCAGACTACAAGCCGTGCAGAGCGGTGCAGTACAAGGCAGCTGACCACTGCAGGGGTCTCTCGTCTCCTTCCGTTCGATACTTCTGAGATGACTGTCAAGACTTGTAGGGTGGTAGAAGAGCTACTGGAACCAGCAATGGCTTCTTGCCCAGCATGGTAGCCATCAGGATGGATAGCAACGTCTGGTGGATCTCAATGACCAGTTATTCCCAGAGAGGACTGCAGGCTCTGATCTATTTCTTGAGTACCCAAGCTCTCAGAACACAGTGCAGTGCTCACAGAAATACAGTGTATTGTGCTGGCCTCTAAAAAGCAAGATTGAGAGTGCAATGGGTGTTAGTTACTACTGGGTGGACCTCATCTCCTCTGGAGATGGTGAACCCCAGCCCCTCCAAGGGTCTTCCCCTACCTGCAGGGGACCCAGTCTGATCTCTCTTGTGCATGAGACTTTGCCTCCCTGGACTTCCCTGCTGATCATCTGGGGAAGGAAAACAACAAGCCAGTACTTCACCCTGCTCCGAGTAGCATGACAAGTAGGAAAACAGTTTTGTCCATTCCCAGACACCTCTGGAAGGTGACAGAGACATGTGTGCTGTCTGCAGCATCCTCCTTTTCGCATTAAGGTCTGAGGTTGACCTGGCACAGCCAGCCAAATGACAGTCCTGGAGCTGCTGGTCTGTGAACCACCTCCCACGGGGTAAATGGCACCCTTGGTTTGTTTTCCTGATGAGGAAGAAAAGGCACAGCTGGAGATGGCTTTCCTTCGTGATGCCATCATGTGCGAGTGACTGTCTCTTCCTGAGCTTGTCCAGCCAGGGCTCAACCTGTTGCCACTTGTCATTTTATCAGTGGGAGGCTAGAGCAGATGTAGGGTAGCCAATGCCTCCTCGCTGTCTTGGGGAAGGGAGTTCCAGGCCTCTTCTCTGCAGCTTGCACACCCTAGGCAAGCCAGCCCTGATGTCGTCATTGCCTTCAAGAAACACTGCTCATCTCAACAAACTTTAAAGCCACATCCTGACAGACAAATATAAATCAATCAATAAATAAATCGTCCGTCTTGTCTGCTGGGTTCTGCAGTTTATTTCCTTGGTGCTGATGAAAAATACTTGGATGCTTGGTAGCTTCATGAGACTAATTATGATAAACGGCCCAATTGCTGCTAATATCCGGCCGTTAATTCCCAGATGGAGCTGCAGAAAATGTCAGGAATGGAAATGTCAGCTCTCTAAAAGGACCTGACAGGTATTGAAGTGGGGACTGGAGCGTTAGCAGAGGAGGGAGCAGGGGAGAGGTAGGAATTAGCAAGATGACGATATGCATTTGAAAGCTATAATTCTTCTGACTTGATTGCTCAGTTTCTCCCAGTTATGTCTCCCTCAAGCAGCACAAACCCATGACTTCCTTTGGATCTTGTCTACACTGAGCTCTGTTCCTTCCACTGAGCAAAAAGGCTTGGTGCTCACTAAGTGGGTGACATTTCCTTTGGCCAGAAACAGCTCAACCTTAAGCTTAAGGAATCTCCTCCCCGCTGAGGTCCCCAGAAATGTCGCACTGCTCTGCAGGACGGACACACCAGCAATTCCCTTTAGACGCGGTGCAGGGTGGGCAGGCTGACTTGCAACAAAAGGTTATGTCCAAGCTCGACTTCCATTCTCCTCTGGGTTTCATATGTGTATTCATATTCATATTTACATTGCTACAACAATCAGTTGCATACAAAAATCCAATGGAAAACAGCAAATAACACTTGAAGTTTTGCTTTTTTGCTAAAAATCAGTATTTTTAGTTGATTTTCTGTGTCTGAGAGGGCTTTTTACAGCAAAATTCACTGCTGAGAAGGTACTTCAAGAGTAGATGGACCAGCCAGATAAATGATATGAAATCCCAGATATTGACAGTGCTGTGTTACTGATGGCAGGAAGTCAGGCTGGCACCTGGTGCCATAAATCACCTGATGAACAAATGTCTAGAAGGTATGTTTTGAAGTCACTGTAAATGCAAAAACATTTTGTCCTCTTGTGTGTAAAGAAGTCACTCTGACACACTGGCTTGCTTGAATCTCTGCTTCTGATGGTGTCACATTTCTTCTAAGGCCTGGTGCAAAGAAATGCATTGATTTTGTTCTGTGCAGCACACCGGCTCAGGCCCTGCTCGGTACAGCTTCTGAAGTGGTGGTGTTCAGATGGGGATCTCTCCCAGCTTTTGGTGCATGCTTTCAAGTGGAAAAAATCTGAACAGATTGAGGATTCCTTGATCAAATGGCAGTTGGTTGAAAGAAAGGCTTTTCACAGGAATCTGTTACTGTTTGTCAGCAAGGGATGGAATTTTTGTTCAAAATCAGATTATTTTGACTCTAACCTGCTGAGAGGAGATATAATATCGAGCCTGATGGTTCTGGTCCAGACCACAGACTTGAACCAGAGCTCCCCACACCCCCAGCAGGTGCTCTTATGGTGGGGAGCCAAGATGTCTCTTGTGAAAAGCCTGATGTTCCTCTAGAAGCTTCAAGGAAAGATTCTAGACTTTCTAAATATGAGCAAGTCACTTCTCCTGATGCTATTAAAATAAAAGAATTAAAAAAACCAGTGTAGGCGTCACGCTGAACTTCCTTGGTCATTCCAAATTAATCATCTGAGGACCTCAGTCCCTGTATGTTGTGTGGGAATGCCTGAGTTGTAAGACTGCTCGTAGCTCTTCAGAAATGTTTTGCAGTTCTTTTGGGATCATCTTCGCTGGGGGCGGGTGATAAATTTCCTAGAAGAGAGCAGGCTCTATCTATATCCTCCTGAGTGCTGTGTTTTGCATGCTTGCAGAGTGCTTATATGTGAAGCTCTGAAATTTCTGAAGAGTGCCAGGAAATATCACCTCTCAGGCTACATCCTCCCCAATACAGACTGGGCATATTGGCTTCCTCATGAGGCAGACCCTTGTATTCTTACCTGGGATGACTTGTGTCACTGCTGTCAACAGTCCTCTCTCAGCAACTGGAAGGCTACAGCCACCTACCTTCATGCTCCTGGGTGCCGGCAGTTAGACTGACAGCTCCATTTTGATATTTTCTCTTAAGGAAGATGGGGAAGTGCCTGCACCGTATTTGTTGGGGGACCTACAGAGCTCCAAGCCCCCTGGGCATGTCCTGACAAATTACCTGTCTGCATGTCACCTCAGGCCACATGAAATCTGACCATTTATCTGGCTGGAGCTTCTGAGGAATTTAACGGTCTAACCCCAAGGGATATGGAAGCCAGACAGTGGGATCTTCAAGAGCATTGCTGCTGCTAACCCACTCTGGAATCAAAGTCCCTATAACCAACATATCGGCTTCTTCTGGAAAAGTCTCCCAGCTCACTGGTGGCTGACAGGCTCCTTCTACCTGCAACCCTGTGGAGAAGACAGCAGCATTGTGTTCGAGACAGTTCTGGCCATTTCAGCTGAGCCTGAACCAGTTGTGTAAAAAATGTCTACTGTGAGCTTCTCTGCCTGCCCCTGCTGAGATCTCGTCCTTGAGGCCTGCTTAGCCTCTCCATCACCACCACTCCCTGCCTATTCAGGCTTGGCCCTGGAAATCCTCATTGTCATATTTCCAATTTTGGCCAGCCCCACACATTCTGTGCACCTTCCTTGGAGAAGCAACCTCTGCCTGCAAAGTCCTTGGGGGCAACCTTCTGGCTGAGTTGGCAGTATGAGCCTGAATGTGAAAGGATGTACCCTGGGGAGATGATTTGGTGGCGGAGATTAGGGAGGAAGCTAAGCAACAAAAAATGTCACTCTATGGGGGTCACTTTTTGAGGCTGCAGTGAAAATTTGTTGGAAAACACAGAATTTGCAGCTGGCTGCTATGAACTGCTCTTCTGGTCCCAGCCTGCCTGATTTCAAGGTAACAGCCTTGCACTGATAGTGCTGTGGAAAGTAGGAGGAATATAAGGTGAATCAGGCTTGATATCACCTTCCTAGAATCAAACTGCTTCTTTAGAAGGGCACAGGTGCCATGAAGCCAGACCTTGTCCTGACTCTCCCTGCTTTGTGACTTTCTTGTGAGTTTGCATTCTGGGGTTCGATCTAAGGAGTTTCTGTCAAATGTACTGTTAGCATTATCAACATGTAGTGTTTTACTCTAGATTAATGCTGTATCTTGTGTGTGGGAAGGCAAGTAGGTGTGGAGACAGAGAAATCTAGAGCCTTATTCTCCAGTGGCCTTGTGCTTTGAGGATCATTTACACCTTCAGCAACATGTAGGGGGGTGAGTACGGAAACACTGCTAAATCTGAAGGGGCCTGCCACCCACGTCAGGTATGTGCAAGTGATGAAACAAAGCAACCAGCACATCATCTCTAAGGTCCACAGAAGTGGGAATTTTTTATATTTAATTATTCCTCCCATAACTAGAAGAAGGTTGCTCTCTGTAGAAGTGAGCTTTGCTGTGATATGCTGCCCTGGCAATGTTGTTTTCTGAGCTATTGCTTTGGGATGGATGCCTGAGAGCCAAGAGAGTAAAAGTGAACGGGCAGAAAGGTGGTTTCAACAGCTCACGGACAATAAAAGAAAGAAGCTGGGCTCTTCAACAAGAAAAGAGCTTCAGAGACAGAATGAACCATTTGCACATTACGTATATTTCCCCTTCCCAGTGCCAGCTCACATCCTAACACCTATTGAAACTGGACTGATTCTCATGTCTGGCAACTGGAGGAGATGAGAGCCCTCTCCCTTACTGTGGATCCAGACCTTGCTAATACCTGCTCATGCTTTCATCACACCAGTCATCTGCCTGGTTGGATGGGGAGAGCAGTGTTTTCCTTCTCCCAAAACAGCCTTGCCCTGGGGAAAATCATGGGTAAGTCACTGATCAGCCTGTTTCAGCAGGGACTCGGGAACCTCTTCTTAGAGAGCCATTAGCTTTGGAACTCAACATCACCTGCAAGTATGGGTGGATCTGTGGCCTCAAAAGAGCCTATGGCAGAAAAGGAGCAGGAAGAAGGACTGTCAGAAGAAAGACAATGCTAAACTTTCTGTGGTGGCACAGCTGGGGACAGTATCTCAGCTCCAACTGATGCTAGAAGGAAATATCACAGAGATGCTCAGATGTTCCGACTGCAGCCATTGCCACTCTGAACCTGCCTTTTCGAAGTGATGGGGTCTCACACTCCCCTGCCTCTGGGGAATCAGAAAGCCCTTTTGAAGGCAGGTCAGGAAATTAATCTGTCATGGCAGCACACGGGTGGAGAGCAGGGTGGCTCACACACCTGTCTGCTTGTTGTTCTGGTCTGGTGGGTTTGTGAAGGCCCAGCCAGTTGAAGCAGCTCGGCTTTCATCTCCTGTCTTGCTGAAGCATTTTGTGTCGAACTTTGAAAGCCTGGTCAAAAATGAAGCACAGCCAATTGCAGGGACAGCAAGCCTGGCTCTAAATCCCAGCCTGCTGCAGGGGAGGCAAAGCAGGTGTGAAGTGGATGGATACTTTTCCCATTCAAAGGGACTTCACCATCGCTTCTTCCCAGCCAGGAGAATCTGGGATGCGACTTCTGGGAACTCCAGCAAGAGCTGTAATTATATCAAACCTAATCAAGGCGAGCCAGCATGTGCTCCTTTCTTAAATAGTGATGAGGCTGGCAGTATGACAGAGAACCTACACCTGGGAGTTTCTCCAGCAGCTGCTCCATTGAGCAGGGTCAGGGACAGTCCAGCATGGGGTGCAAGTCCGCAGAGACCTCCCTGCTGCACTGAGCTGATCCGGAGAGCGCCTTGGCAGGAGCCGAGCATTGCTGGGAGGGAGCTTTCTTGTTGGGAGAAGCTTGTGTTTCTTCCTCGAGACTGCCTCCACCTCTCCTTGCCCAAACCTCACATCCCCTTGCTTGCAAATTTTTGGATGGTGCAAGTGCCTCTTCCACTCTTGACTCCCAGGCCTTTTGCATTCAGCGCCGAGCTGGTGCCAGTGCCAGTGCCAGTGCCCAGTCAGTGAGAGGACCCAGTGCCCATCACCTGGGCTCTGCTGCCTCCCGGTGGCATGTCCCCCCCCCCACCCTGGTACCACCCTGCCTGACACTCTGCCCCAATGCAAGGCCAGGCAGGTGTCTGTCCAGCCAGCCTGCTGGGTGTTTTGTCTGCAGGGAGCCCTGCAGAGCCCTGTTCCTCCAGCCCTGGTTTCTGGGGCTCATACCTCCCCCGGGTGCAGACCTGTGCAGCAGCAGGACTCACTCTCAGCTCTCTGCCTACCTGGGTAGGGCTGGCAGGTGTGGGGGGCAAAGGGGTTACAAAGCAGCCCCTGCCCATCCACCTGCCCACGGCTCCCCTCCTGCAGTAGGGGACTGGCTGGTCTCTGGTCTCCTGCTTCATCCTTTCCTTCTCCTCTTCTGCCCCTTGCCATCCCTCCCAGTAGATCTCTTACGTTTTGTTTGGTTGGTTTATTTTGTGGGGTTTTTTTGTGGTGTGTTTTGTTGTTTGGTTGTTTGGTTGTTTTTCCCCTCTTAAAATCCTTCCTTTCTGCTCCTTCCACCTCCTCCGTCTCCCCCCAGATAATCCAAACCTGTTCTTCCTCACTCCCCCACAGGGCTGGCACTGCTTGTCCCTTCACCACCATCTTATCCCTGATGGACAAGCTGTTTGGGACCCTCCCAGTGCCACCTTTCCCTGGATAGGGTGTGATGTGTTCTCCAGGGTTGCAGCACATGGTGGTAACCACCCATCCGCACCTGACATGACTCTCTAGATGTGACAGCTCAAGAATTCCATGGGCACATAAGCTTGGCTGTAGACAAGCCATTGTGCAGCTCAGGATCCCACAACCTGCCCACCTACAATGTTTTCGGTGATGGGTTGAAGCAGGGATTTGCTGGACCTTCCTGGACAGCTGCCAGTGGGGCTGGCAGCCAACTGGCATAGAACGTGTCACCGGAGAAGCAGACACCCAGCCTCTCACATCCCTTGCACAGGGAATGGGTGCTGTCCCCAGATGCACTCGGTGGAGACCAGCTCCTCTGTGGGATGGCCCAGAAACCACATCCTGGGGCTGGCAGCCCTGGAAGGTCAGACCTGATGGTGGCTCTGTGGTGCTGTCGGCTTGGTGGCAGTGGCATCACATCAGTGGCGGTGGCTTCTGGTGGCAGTTCTGTGGTGGCCCTATGGCAGCTCTGGGGTGGCCCTGGGGGGATCATGGCAGTAGCTCACTGATGGTGCAATGATGACTCTAAGGTGGCAGGAGGGGCTCTATGGGGGCTCAGTGGTGGTGGCTCTGAGATGGCACTGGTGTGTCTGCGGCGACCTTGTGGTGGCAGCTCTGAGATGGCAGTGATGGCTCAGTGATGGTGGCTCCGAGGTGGTACTGGGGGCTTTGTGGCAGGTCTGGGGTGGCAGTGGCAGCTCTGTGGTGGCGGCTCCGAGGTGGCAGTGGGGACTCCAGCTGCCCCTCGCTGGCCGCAGCTGCCCCGGGAAGCACCCCCGGTCCGAGGAGCCGGCTCCCCCCTCTCCGGGCATGCGGCTGCCCGGCCCGCGCTGCCCGGCACCTCCCCCGGACCAGCCCAACCGCCGGCGCGGGGGGAGCCGCCCCCTCGAGCTGGACGGTTGTGCCCGTTCTCTCCTCCCGTAGCAACGTTGCCGGCGGCGGTTACATGCAGCCGGGGCGCAGCGGGCCGGCCGGTGCGTACCGCCCGCTGGGGAGGGCCGGGACGGGGTCCCCCACCACCGGGCAGCGCCGCCGCGTCCTCGGCCGGGAGTGGGCCCGGGGCTCCGGGGTCTAGGGAGGCGCTGGAACGAGGAATGGGGCCGCGCCTGGCTGTGCCTCGCGGGGTGGGGAGGAAGGCAGCCTGGACGGGCAGGACAGTGGCGGGGGGGTGGGGGCCGGGCAGGCGGATGGACAGACGGACGAACACGCAGGCGTGGGCCATGAGGATCACTCCTCGTGTTTTCCCCGGTCTAGCATAATTGGGTGTCCACCCTCCGCTCGTGCAAACCGGGGAGTGGGGTGCCTGGCTTTGTCCCATCCCCACAATTAGCGACTGCCCTGGGGCTGCTGCTCCTGCACCCCGCTGGCAACCGGGGCTGTTGTGCTCCATCAACAGAACAGGCGTTGTCGGGAGTCACGGTCTAAATCCTTGGTGTGGTGTCTCGTAGCACCCGCCGTGGCTGAAACCTCAGAGCGTGCGGTGTAACCTGGTCGTTAATGTCCTCGGTAATGAGAACACCGCTTGCCATCACTCTTGCTGTTTCCCCCACTGCGTACGCAGGTTCTGGTGGCCGTTGTGTGGTGCTTTCCCACGGAGAAAGGAATGCATTTAAAAACCCGGAGGAAAATCAATTTTAAAACCACGCAAAATGTTGGAGGGAATGGGCTGTTATAGAACTCGAAATTACTTTTTTAAAGTAGATGAGATTTGAAGTAGCGGATAATGTTTAAAGCAGTTTGAGAGCGCATCACCTTGTCAGAGCTTATATTATCTGGCTCAAATTACAGAAAGAAGGAATTTCTACATGTTGGTGTCTGGATGGTGTAGTGGTTGGGGTTTTGTCCAGTCTGCAGATAAACAGATTTCAGATAAATGACTACTAGATTTCAATCTGCAGTTTTGCTTTGGGGTTAGATTATTTTAAAAGTACTTTTCTCTTTTCCTGTTGCAATTTTTAGCTGTTTTGAACCTTATTTGAAAGAAAAGAGTCCATTTTGTCAAAGCTTTGGATCAAAGAATCGAAGTAGAGGCAACAGATCAAAAAGCTCATACCAGACAGTGAGAAAGACATGTGGGAGTTTGACTTCTTGCATATGAAAAGCCTGGATTTACCGGGAAATTGTAATTACAGTTTTGCCACGATGACACACAGATGCTATAGCTAATGTTGTGTCAGCAATGCTATTAGAGTATGCTCTCATTTTGAATAGTTCAATTTAGCATAATACAATGCACCTGGTATATCTAGGAAAAATGCTTTTCAGGTGTGAGAGAGCATGACTGAGCTGCCAGGAAGATATGTGTTTCAGCAGTGGCAAACAGCTTGTCGAAGCTTATTGTAGCTAAACCTGGGATGGCTTGGTGCAGGCTGATGTTTGCCACTGAAGAGCGGGGAGATGCCCCTGGATATGTAGGGGCAGCAGAGTGAAGGGTTATGGAGGGGGGCTGGGGGTCTGCTCTCAGGAGACATCTCATCTCCTTCCCCCAGCTTTGAACCTCCCCTTGTGGAAGGGCCACCGAGTGGGAAGGGGTTGAAGGCTGCGAACTTGGAATGCGGCCGCAGCAGCCGAAATGTGACACGAACAGGGCCCTGGGTTGTTTCACACCAGGGGCCACTGCTGGCTGAAAGCTCGAGCTGCCATTGTGTGCTCCCCATGAGATGGAAGGTGTTCCCTTCCCATTGCAACCGGAGCCCTGGCAGCCTCAGCAATCCATGCCAAGCTCTACTGCCTCGGGGGTGAGGGTCTGGGGTCACCCTCGGATGGAGGGTGGGGAGGGCAGTCTGCCTGCTGCTCCTTGTTTTGGGGGAGTGAGGAGACAGGAGGTGCCATTGGCAGAGTTAGAGGCTGGGAAGTGTGAACTGCTCTGCAATAAACCCCTGGCTCAGCAGCTAGGCTGAATAAAAGAGGGAAGGTCTCTCTTACTGTCTGGGAAACCCTGCTGGAAACCCTGGCCACGTCCCAGCAGCTGGGGTGGCAGGAGAGTAGGATTCCCTTTGTGCTTAGCAGTTCTCCAATTTATGTATCAGTTTTAGCACACTCAGACAAGCTGTTTTACTCGTCTGTCTGGGGAATTGCTGGGAAAACTTTGGAGGCTTTGTTTTGTTCCTTATTTTGGATGGTGTGTGTCAGGTTTTTTTGCAGTTACAAACAGCAGACCCTCCCTTTGTGCAGCTGGGAGAGCGTGATAGATGGATGTTTTGAGCTGGACACTCAGTAGGGTTTTGTTTTATTTTGAGATAAATGCTCAGGAAGGACTTTATGGAGGGTGAGCACAGAGGGAGCAAAGCAGTGAAGAGTTAGGTGTGCTGTGGGCAGGCTCAGTGCACACTTCCCCTGTTGTGGGAACTCAGCCGTCATTGGCAACATCCACATCATTTTGGTTCTAGGCAGAGATAGCCAGTCCTGCTAAATCGGGAGTGGGCTCAATTGCTCACCCCAGTAAAGGTTCAGATGAACCTTGCATTCCAGAGTTAGCTTTTTTTTGGGTGCTAAGAGGTAAAAATGCAGCAAGTCATGTTGCCACCTCTGCTCCTGCTCCCAGGAAGAGGATGCTCCAGTGACACATCAGGAGAGCCACCCCAGGGCTGTTCCACCTTGCTGCTGTTCTCTGTGCCAGTGCAGCAGGCACAAAATGGTCCAGCAGTGATTCATCAGGAATCCTTGGATCTCGGCTGATAGCAATCAATCCTGCTGGGCTGCTAAAATAGATATGGCCAGAGCATGAAATAGCTAATAAAAACAAAATCCTCCATGGAAAATTCATTTTTCAGGGTATGAGGTTCTAGTTGCTGCACCACAGAGAAGCTGAGAGGAGAAATATTTGAGATTTTTCTATCTTGAACAAGGGGAGGGGGTATTATTGATCTTGTCTCCCAAGTCTCTCCAATCTGCTCGTTTACTCCATTTCACTTAAAGGATTCGCATCATGGTAACCTTGATTTATTATCTGATTTCTTTTTTGAATCAGCCTCTCAAAATTGTGCACTGGCTTGAACCTACAGTAATAAACCAGCACAGTTATCTCTGGCATGCGTGTCATGCTTTCTCTGCTGTGTGTACCCGATTCATTCTTGCAGACAGGCAGCAAGGTGAAAATTAGAAAAAATTGCCCTCTCTGATCAAGAGTATAGGATGGACAGAGTCTTCACTCCATCTAAGAGCAGAGCAGAGAGGACATGGCAGGAAGGGATGCCGTGTTGTCACCTCCACGTCTGGATGAGACTGCAGACAGGTACTGCTGAGTCCTGCCAGCCCAGGCAAGGTCTTTCTGATGCTTAGCTCTGGCAAGCTGGAAGGTTCCCATGTAGCAGCCTGTTGCAGAGGTTTGGCTTCTGAAATTAAGCAGGGCAGACATGTGGGTCCTGGCAAGGATGCAGGACACAAACTGTTAGTCAGGTAGGGCTGGATGAGGAGTCTGGTTCTAACCCTGAGCAGGAATTGATGAATAAGCCATATTGCACTCGGAATAGCCTTGAGAGACATCATAGAGAGCTTTGACTCATAATTTATAGGAATAAGGTATGTGAGTATGTGTACATCATCACATCAGTGCGTGTGTGTACAGGCTGGAGGGGCTTATGTCACTTGAGCTGTACTAATTAGTTACAGTAGTAATCTCTGTGTTTAGAGAAGCCTAAAATAATGGGCTGCAGTATCATTATGCCAGAAGTCTGAGGGCTTCTCTTAATTAGTATTTCTCAGTGTGCAAAGGTTTTTATAAAATAAAGCTGTACAGCTGTGATATTTGCCTGGACTTGTGTCTCCCAAGGTGGAAGGGTAGAAATTATTTGTGAGCTGAGATCACCAGCAGAAATATCCCTTGCAGGAGGAGAGAGAGGGGAGCTTCTGGCTATATTTTAATATTCGTTACGCGATGCTTAAACATCTTTCCTGAATTATTTAAATGAAAGAGTCAGACTTTACGCCTGGGAGTAGCTGTGTTGGTATCTAGGCTGTAGCCTATTCCCACTGGAGTCAAGTGTGACAAGGTTTTTAAGGGATTTGCGTACAGCAAAAGTAGCATTTCTCTTGTAGTCTCAGTTTACTCAGATTCTGGCAGCCTTCTGAATGCTGCCACAGATCCGGGAAGCCCCTGCTGCTTCAGGAAAGCAGCGTTTCATGCATATACTGCTGGTTTTCCCCCTCCAAAACCCATTTGGAATAATAAAGTGCTCTCTTTCCCCAGGGTTAGTGAGCCATCAAGTCAGCCACGTGAGACTGATGTTCCCCAGGTCACAGAGGCAGCACTTGGTACCAAAGCAGGGGGTCCAACCTACCTTGTTACCCACTCATCTTAGCAAGCCAACAATATCCAGCACAGTGGGAGGGTGAGGAAGAGCACTAAAGATGGAATGTTTAACAGGCTCAATGTCTTTCCACTCTAGCAAGCACAGGGTTGCATCGTAGCACTGTTCTCCTAAGAAGATGGAAAAAGCAAAGAAGGATTTGACAAATTCTCTGGGTTGGATCCCCAGGCCTCCCAATACCAGCAATCAGGCTTCAGGCTGCGACTGCAGTCAAGGAACGAGTTTCTTGTTTCCTGATACCTGCAAACAGGGGCCAAAAAGACTTTCCACCTTTAGGCAAAAGAAGCTCTGTGCTGATGTCCTCACTCCAGGAGCCTCCAACATCTCAAGGGTAGGTGCAAAGATCAATTCTTTACCACTGTCCTTCTAAAATGGGAAGACCTATAGTACACCTGGAATGGAGAAATACAGGTTTCACCCCAGGTCCTAGCCCTTCATTTTGGTCAGAGGCCTTTGTGCAAGACCTTGACCCTCACAAAGTGAAGCCATAAGGCTCTTCCTGATGATCGCTGTGTTGCCTTCCTCAATGGCCAATGCCATCTCTGTTGTCACAGTGTTGCCTGGGGTTAGGACGCCAGCATGGCAGGGCAGACGTACAGTTGTGACTGCAGGTCATATTTGGAAGTAAAACCCTAATGACCACCTGCCTCATCAGCTCCTGATCCACATTTTGAGCTGACACCAGGCTGTACTCTGCTGAAAAATCCCCTGACTCTTTGTGCATTGAGCTGAAGTTTCCAGGTATTTGTGCCTCTTTGAGCCTTTCCTGACCAGTATTCACAGTCTCAGTTGTCCCTGAAGCTCTGGTAAAGTGGGTCTTACAGTCTCACTCTCTCTCTGGACCTCTGCAACCCACCCTTTCAACTGTGCCACAACTGTGCCCTGCTCTCTCTGACGCTTCCCTCACATGCTGCATTTCAGGATGTTTGTGCTGGCCCCCACATGTACCACTCTTTGGTGAGCCAGGCGAACCTCGAGCAGCACACCCCTAAAGGTAAATATACTGAGAGGAAACCTGGCGTGGCAAGAAATGGGGTCAGAACTCTTAAGATTGCTTATACTGAGCGTGCTGGGAAGTGGGCTGGTGACTCTAGGTTAGTGCTCTGCTTTCATTCTCCTGTCAGTGCCAGGAGTGGCGCTGAGCTGCTTGAATGTCTCGTGAAAAGTGAATCTCATTTAGAGGTGGAGCAAAGTGATCTGACTGGGTGGTAAAACCCTGCGCCCTTTTCTCCTGGTTATATCTCCCCAGGGTTCAGGGTAGGTGGCATTGCTGCCTAGAGGGGTTCGGTTCTGAATTTCCACTGAATTTGCACACATTATCATTGCGTATGGAGCCAGCAATGCCCCTTTCCTGTGAAAATGGGACCTACCTACAAGAGCTGTACTCAGGATCTGGACACCCATAGCCAAAATCATGGTCCTCTCTCATTTATTCCTTCTGCATCCAACAGTGCCCCAGAGCAGCTTGTTCTCCCTAGATGCAAGGGGTCTTTGTGTATAGGGAGTTGGTGGTCCCACCTGCTTACGAGAGCTTGTTGTATCATAGATGCTCAAATACAGGAACCCAGCATGGTTGGAAGGTTTGCCAGTGCTTACCTGGCCCCTGGAGCACTCCTGGGGATATGGATCATAGCCTGGCAGCAGGTGGGGAAAAAGTGTGTGTGAGAGGATTTTAGTCTTAGAGAAAGATGATAACTATATATACCACCTTCCTGTGCTTATAAGTGACATTTATTTTCAAGAGTGAGGACAAATGAATGCATCCTCAAGTGAATCTTGACAAGCTAGACTCATCCCTAACAAGTGGAAACAGATCTCTATTTATGATCTGCTGCTTCTTCAAGGGGGAAGAAGCTATCAAGCTGGAAATGTAAATGCAAATGAAACGCTAAGTATTGACATAAATAGTTGATAGTGCACAAAATGCCATAATGGATGGCGCCATGGATTTTGCAACAATGAAGTGACAAAATTGGAACAGCTGTGCTTCCTGACAACAAATATAAATCAGGGCCATTCTGTAAAGACCCCAAGCAAGAGATATACATGAGGCTAAAGGAGCTATAGTAAACCCTCTGCATTTTAGGGGTTCCTCTACATTGTTCTAAGTGTGCATGTTGGTGTGGACAATGGAAAAGTTTAGGATCATATTTATTCCAGGCTAGGATAGCTATGGGGATTGTGTCAGGGGACATTTAAGAAGGGCAAGGGAATGACCTCTTGGACCCTTTCTATTCCTGATCATCCTGAAACATGCCTGGCTTCAGATTATTGACTGCTCTGCACAATTACTTTGAAATCAAGGGGTCGCATCCATGATGCAAGCAGAAGCACATGGAGCAGGGTGAAGGATTGGGCCCAAAGCTAGACAAAGCTTACGAGCCAGAACCTTAAGTCTCTTCTTGTAAAGTGTGAAAGTTCATCAAATAAAAAGCTCTCACTCCACTAAAATCTATTTTTAGCTCAACGCTTATCTCTGTGTAGGGAATAGTGCTTTTAAAGCTTGCATGCAATTACTTAATTTAGGTTAAGCTTCAAATTCCCAATTTGCTGCTGTTCTATTATTTGTGGCTTGTTTAGCAATATAAACAGTTTGTTTTATTTATGGGGTAAATGACATGGTTTAATTTGAGCCAGTTCTTGGAAATGTATACTTTTTGTTTAGTCCAAATTTCTGCTCAAGACATTTGGCCAAATCGTGAGATTGTTAGCTGTTTAACTCGATGTTTTCTCACACCACTGTTGATGTGAGTGGGAGGTTCGCTTCAGAAAAACTGACGAGAGGTTTGTCCCAAGTAAGGCGTGAATAGCGACTTCATGTAAAGATGACCTGAGTGGTTTGTTCTCTCCTGCAGTATTCATAAGCCCTTTACCACCATCTTGGCCAAGTTCTTCCCAGCTACGACTGACTCTTGGTCTCGGAGCACCCCGGGGAGGCAGGGGATTCCCGCCCCTTTCCAAGAGTGAGGGAAGCTGTGCCTAGAGACAGTGGCTTGCCCACGATCACACCGAGAGGCTGTAGCAAAGCTGGGAACAGAACAGAGCTCCTTAGAGCCAGATCAGTTCCCAGCCTCATAATAAGGTGTGTGATAGTAAATCTCAGTGGAGGCTGCTTCTGTGCCATCATTCCAATATTGGGAAAACCATAACAACTTATTGCAGAAGGAAAAAAGGTCTTCCTTTCTGGTTTGCGTTTGGTGTCTGTTTGATTTGTCTTGCAAATCCAGTGAAGTGGCTTCTGCTGAGAGCCCAGGAGGACAGCCCAGTCCTCCTGTGTGTGTGGATGTAAAGCAGAGTGATGTCTGGTGGTTTCAGATGTATGTTTGTCTCTTAGTCACAACCTTCCAGATGCCTGAGGACTTTGCAAGTATCCTGGATAAGCAAAGGATTGGACCAACCACTGAGAAACTCATTGAGTCAGATTTCCCAGCACAGTCATTCCAGCCCAAAGTGCAGGTTGCCTTCAAGGTGCTTCCAGGGCAATGTCCTCGCAGGGTTGAGATAGAGAGGTAAGTAACCAGGAGGCGGTTAGAGACGTCGCTACGGAATGGAGACAGTAGATTAGGATGTTGATTTTTGCTTTGAAGAGATGACATATCAAATATCTTTAGGAAAATACTATCCTGTAAAGCAGTGGTCTCTGAAGTGGGGGCGTGCACTTTGCAAGGAGTGTACAAGACAATTCCATGGGATGTGGGAATAAAAGATTTTTTTTTATGATAGTGTTTATTTCATCTTTTTCTCATTCTTTGTAAATTTCTTTGTGTCTGCTCTATAATGTGCATAATGTATTAGTGCAGTAGTACATCTATATAATTTATAAATTAGACTAGATGACCATTGTAGGTCCCTTCCAAATGAACTATTTCTGTTCTATAGATGAAGAACTATACATGTATGGGGCGCACGACCGAAAAGTGGAGTTGTAGACATGGGAGCCCTTCTAGGCACATTAAGAGGTTGTTGTCCATCTGCTTTAAAACAGGAGAAGACGTCTGTATCTCAGCTTCGATATTGCTCAGCTCTTAGCCAGCAAGGGGATAGACTCCAATCAGCTGATGCCAAGGCACTATGATCCTGACAATATGCCAACTATTGCGGAGAGGGCAGATCCCATCTTTCCCATCTACCTCCCATTAAAGGTAAGAGAGCATGTTTGACACTTGTGATCTAGCTCATTGCTCGTACCACAGGATGTTTCTGAGAAGTACAGGACACAGACATCATTGATACAACAAGCAATAAACCTGCATTAGAGCAGATTTGGGCCCTGAAGGGTCTCTGCAAGATGCTGAACGTCTGCTGCAGGGTGCCCACAACTTCCATCAGAACTAATAGTCCTTGAGGGTGCTCCTCACTGTCGTTTATGTGTCCAAAGAAAAAGTGTTGTCTTGTTTTTCCTCCTGGATGCAGTAGTCAGTAGTAGTATTGTGTGAGACCTCTCTAGGTGGTGATCTCTGCTCCCTAGGAAAGAGCTAGAGGTACAGATATCACTGTTTGGGAGAAGATTCTTGAGAAAAGCTTTTCCGCCTGGACTGTGTTCTCTTTTTGTAGCCCATTTGGGAACTGCATATTAATTTTCCTTTCATGAAATTTTGTATCAGGTATTTTCTTCTCTCTGAAGTAAGATTTTATTTGACTCATGTCCTGGCTTTCTAGATATTTGACAACAAGGAGTATGACTGTCGAACTCCGGAAGAGTGGATCTTGCTAGGACTGGAGCCAGGATCTTGTGATAGAAAGCCAGTGCCGGGAAAAGCTCTTTTACCTACCGATGATGTACTGGGACATGGTAAAGCTTGAATGAATGAGCCAATAGTAACAATTACAAGCCTGTTCAGCAGGAGGGAACATGTAGATTCTGACAAATGCAGCTCTGAATAGCAGAAAAGGCAATAACTCATTCTGACTAGGCTCAGGCAGACAGAGACCAGGGATTTCAGTGGCTGTTGGTGCTGCCCTGGACTGTTTCCACTTCTTTAGAAGTAGCCTCTGCTTTTTCACCCTCCTGTTTTTGTTCCTGGAAGTCAGTTAAGTCAAAAATTAGCTTTATTGATATGTAGGTGTCATCATGAATTTAGTTAGTTAGCTTGAACACAACATGTTCTGCCTGGATTTCACTGCAAGTGCAGGATCAGAAGTCAAGTTCAGACTGCAGTGAAAATCTGAGTAGTAAGCCTGCGGCAAATTAAGTCCTGTGGATCACTATTGTTTTCCTGTCACTCAGAGCCTTCCCAATGAGGCATCACTAGGTACTAGTGCCCAGTTGTGGCTGCAGTTTATATCAACACATCTATGTTAGCTTTAAAGCATAGGAACAGGCATTCACACTAACTGCAGCTCAGGGCCAACCTCCAGAGGCTTGGCTGTCTGCAAAACATAAGCATAAAACAGCAGCTGTGTGAATCATTGGGCAGCCAGCATGTGATGACTGAGTTCTGCTGGGGGGCCACTGCACCCGATCGCTCCTCAGCTGGGATGGGCTGTTCTGCACACACGTGGTCAGACCCTCTGGGCCCTGGGGAGGTGAGACCACTGACATCCGTTCTCATCCTCAGTATAACACTGTCCTGACCTGTATCTATATCTTTATCTTTATTTGTATCTATATCTTTATATCAATATCTTTATATATCTGTCTGGTTAGCACCTCTCAGCATTTAAGAGGATCCAGACATTTAAGAGTTAGAATGACCCAGAGGAATAATAAGCTGGGGGAGAAGTTACAGTGTTTTACGCCCACTCCCAGTTAGAATGGGAACTCATTGTGAAGGACAACACAGGGCCAGAGCTACACATGGCAAAGGAGAATAGGATCCCTGTAGAGCCTATGTGGGTCAAGAGGGCCCCTGGATCAAGGGGTGAAGGAATCAGGAGGCAGGGTTGTCCCCAGGTACAGGCTGAAAGAGAGGAGGTAGGGGTGTACAGGACCCAAATATGAGACTGTGGCTGCAAATAGTGAGTGGGAGTGCCTGAAGCAGGCGGTGGGAGGATGGTCAACAGGAAACCCCCAGAGGTAAGAGGAGGGAAATGGAGGGTTCTGGTGTGTGCGAAGAGTTGAAAATGCTAAGCTGTAAGACCTGAGTTCATTATTTCATTGATCACAATAGAAATTATGTGAGATTGACCGAGTTTCAAGCTAATAAATGGATTTGACTGTAGGCACACCACTCTGATCAGAAAAGTCCATTTGCTGTAGCCTCCGGAAGAGTGGACTAACCCTGTTTTCATCCTTGATTCTCTCAGAGGACCCCAAAAACCAAAAGTTAATCTACAGTTGGATTGATGTTGGTGTTCTGGATTATGACAAGAAGACAGAGCTCTACTTGGTCCATAAAACAGATAAGAATGGGCTAGTACGGGATGAAGCAGGGAGACCCATCCTCAATGGAGGAATGACTCCAGAAGGTATGTTTCAAGTAAGGCTTTTTGAGAGCCAATCCATTACTCTGGTCCTAGGTAAAGATGGGAAAGACATAAAAAAGTAATTTAATTCCTCTCCCTGTTATCAGTCTTGATGTGTCTGTTTAACCTGTCTGGAAAAACCTCCAGGGGAGAGAACTCGGCATCCAAATTTGACAACCTGTTTGAGGCCTTCCCTTTAAAGACATCTTTCCTTTTTCTCTGTATCCCATCTTTCCTGCTTTCAAAACAAGCTAAATAATGGTCTTTCTGGGCCAATGCCGATTTGTGGTGGAATGTTGACAGATTAAGATGGAGTACCCCGCTTTTGAAAGGTTTGGAGATGCTTCTAATTCCATGCTCTTTGTCTCCTGCTCCTCAGCTTTGGTCCCTCATTTTGATCTCCAGTAAGGCAGCCCAATTATATTGTCCATCAAAAAGCTGCCGTCAGCATTGGAAAGCTGTTCTGAGGTTTGTGCTCCCTGTAAACCCTTATAAGCTTTCCTTTAATTTTAATTTCTCAGGAAGAGCCCCACTGTTGTCCTGTCAGTACTGGGTGCCACGAGTTTGTCTTCTGTTTCTGGCTGAAGATCCCCGGGTGTTTGCACAGCGGGTAGTTGATGCTCACAGCTTGCGTAAGAAGACAGAGGCGCTGCTCCGGTATAACCTGTATGTGGACTGTATGCCCATAGATGGACTAAACAGCATCAGTGAGGAATGGCTGGAGTGTATGAAGCTGTTGGCTTTGCAAACACCCAGGCTGGAGAAAGAGGAGAGGTAAAGCATCAAGTACATGTCTGGGGTTTCAGCCTTCAGTCTGTTAACATTGTAGGGCTTCATAGGCCTACAAAATGAGTGACAATGGAGACAGATCTTGGGCATCCAACTCAGAGACTGTGGATCTCATCTGTTTTCCAGGCTGCGCACATGCACACCACCCTCTTGCCCAGAGCGGTATCAGAAGTAGGTAGGACAAGAGCCCAGGGACACATGCACAGAACAAGTGATCTGTCAGTGTTCGCAGATGAAGTAGATGTACTTCTTATGCAGATGCACTGAGCCCTGCTTTCACCTGCAGCTGAGCGTCCTTCAGCAGCAGGAAGGTTGGACAGAAATGGCATGGCTGACCTTGCTTTCAGGGAAGAGATCAGTCACTGCTGAATTGATCTGCAGACCACCAGCTGTCCCCAGAGTCGCTGTTTGTCTGCTGGTGACTCTTCTACCTGTTAACAGCTGCTAAAACAAATCAAAAGAAGATCTGCACAGAGCGAAGCAAACAGAACAGGCGATCTCTACCTGAATATAATCAAGTGTCTGTTTGAGATGCTGGTCATATCAGGAACGTGTTTTAAGAGTCCCCGGGCTGATGAATCATGAGCCATTGGTGGCGTCGCTGGGAATCAGCCATGACTGATTGCCCTGCTCAGAGACAAGAAGGTGTGAAGCACTGCATGGTCTGCCAGCCTACACTAGAGAGTGGAAGAGTAATTAGTTTCTGTTTGTGAGCAGAAATAGAGGCATAAAGAAAAGTACTCTGCCTGCTTGAGGTGAAAGATGATGATTTTATAGGACAAACGGAGCAGGGTTTCAACACTTACACACGTGTTCTGGCTGAGGAAACTGATGTCGTGTTCCGCAGTTGGGAGGACAGCTCATATAGCCCAGCTTTTCCCAAACTACCATCTGGCTTCCTCAGCTCTTAGTCTTTTCCCCTTCTCTCTGTAATGCTTTTTCCCCTGCACTCTGCCAGTGGAGATTCTGCTTTGATCTGAAAAGACACTGGAGAAGGCTGTAGTCCTAGGGCCCACTTGCTTCTGTCATGAAGTGTCCAGCTGATGCTTTGCTGGCTGCTTCAGCGTCTGCACAGCTCTCCTGATGTGTTCAGCAGTAGGTGAGCTTCTAGGTTAGCAAATCCAGGGGGAATGAGTGAGGGGTGGGGTTTGCAGCAAAGCTGCAGACATACTTCTGCTCAGACACCGTGGGTTATCTTTGTTTCCATGTCTTGTAACAGGGTGTTAGACCGTATGTGCCCTCTGGAGAAAGAAGTGAGATCAGACTATGAACGCACCATGAACAAGATGATCTTTGACAGAGTTGTCTCTTCCAAACCTCAGATGTTCTATTATGTCACCCTGCCAGACAAAGAGGAGGAGAAAGTACCAGAGAAAGGTATGGGACACAGGGAAGCAGTTTGAACTCAGCGTGGTGATAGGACCTCTTGTCTTTGATAGGATTCAGGCTTTGTTGAAGAAACTCTCAGGTTCATGTTAATGATTAAAGCTCATAAGGGGAACCAGAAGGAGATTATATGAGATGTTTGAGTGTACCTGCTCATTTTTAGAGTATATGTGCACATTCATATTACCATCCATCAGTCGAGCTGCAGTAACTCTGCAAGTGGAGCCTTAATGGCACCAAATACATGGCAGCGTAATTAGCTTAGCTGCCTTCTGCTCTGCACTGTGCTGGGACTGGCCACCTTCCCTTTGCTGTGCTCAGCCGTGGCATACCTCAGGTGTGAAAGGGGACTCGGGATCTTTTAGAGTTCCGAACTGGAGGAAAATGACCACAGTAAAAGATGGGGAGGCGTACTTTTTGCACTTCAGTCTTCCATAGTTTGGAATGCCTTGAGGTGGTTCACAGGTGACATGACTCAGCTGTGCCTTGAAGCCTCAGCAGGAAGATTCTTCAAGTCCAGTGTTCTTTCTCATGGAAACTTCATGAGTCAAAACCCCAAGAACATCAGGGACTGAGAGGGTCTCTCAGCCCCTAATGGGAGGCTGCAAAATGTCTCTTTCACCCAGCCATCTGTTGAGACTGCTCCATGATAAGACTTGGGCGCTGGAGTAGAGTCCTTTTCATGAGTGCTGTCCCAAAAGGGAGCTGTACTCTTTCTCCAAGACAGAAGCTGGGATGGCTGTTGCAGGCAATAACATGTTTGGTTTGTTTTTTGGTGTTTTTTTTCTGGTGCCAGGGCTCGTATCCATCCCAGATTATCCTTTTGCTGAACGACGTGCAAATTTCAACTTTCTCTCACTCCTGACCAGGCCAGAAGTCATCCTTCTCCTTACACAGGTGCAAGATGAGTGCAACAAGGCAGCCGCCATGTCTCTATTTAACTCGACCTTAACCGAGCATGTCTGCTTGGAGGAGTTTGAGCAGATCCAGACCCAGACCTTCACCCAGGTGAGCATGGGGGGGGAACACGTGGAGAAGCCAGCAAAGCTCTCAGCCTGCGTTAGGTGCAGCAGCTGCTGATCGATTCCCTGGAAATGGATGAGCCTTCAAAAGAGATATTTGGGTGAGACACGGAGGGATTTGCATGCGTGTGTCAAATTTATTGGGATGTGGGGAGAAAGGGCTGAAAGAGCCATTGCCCCCTAGTTAGCATCAGCCAATGCTGACTGTGCTTTTAGTCATATTTTGAACAAGTGGCTGCACAGGGCTACAGCTCCTCTTTCCTCTTCCTGGTCTCCGTACAGGTAGCAGTCCTAGTTGGCACTCGAAAGTTTCCACTTGTTTTGTTTTGTTTTTATTTCCCTATCCCTCCAGCTGCAAGGCACAAGAGCTTTCATTCCTTCTGAAGCACCCATGGGGGTAATGCTTTTCTACGCTCTATGTTCTTTATGTACTTAATTAAATTACTCTGCTTGCAATGCCAGCAGACTAGGACAAAAATTTGCAAGTCTATGGTAACTCTCGCCAGAAGATCTTCCTGTCCTCTAAATGAGGGCAGCACATCGCACCCTGGATGTGGCCATACAGAGTAGCTTGGGCAGGGTTACACAGTAAATCAATGGCAGAGGGCATGTGCTGGTCCTTCCCAGCCCCATGCTGTTTCAGCTAGGCAGTGCTGTCATCCACTTAGTGACTGAGGTTATTTTATTACACACAAACAGCAGCCGCCTGTGGAGCAAAAGTGACACTTGGTGGTATTTTAATAAATTAAAACACTGCAGACTGCTGTTGCCCTTGGCTTCTTCCACTCTTTCTCCTTGCTTGTCAAGAGAAGACAACATTCTGTCCTTTACTTGCTCATCATACTGTCTATACAACTTTTTTTGAGGGACCTTGACACAGGCTGCTTTAGGCATACTGCTCTATAGAAAAGAGAACAAAAAGAAAACACTGTACATTAAAAAAAAAAAAAGAACTGAGTACTCCTGCTTTTTAATATCAGGCTTTCTTTTTGTAAGTCTTTTGTCAGTGAAGGAGATATATGACCAGGTTCAGATGCCACGTGTGTGTGCATGGATTTGAGAGCTACTGTTTAGCTGCTACAGCTCTGAGAACAGTTGCCTCTCAGAGCAGAGGAAGGTCCAGCAGTTCCAGGTAGCAGCTTTCCCATCAGTCCTTGGAGGATAACACAGCTTGCTTTGTTTCTTTGCCCTAGGTTCAGGTGTTTCTCAAGGACACTTGGATCAATACTCTAAAGACTGCAATAAAGAACAACCTGAGAGATTCAGGCAAAGGCTTGTATGACCTGGAACAGGACGACTGGGATCTCTACCAGATGTCCAAACTGCATAAGCTGATGACGCGGATCAAATTCATCCTTCAGGACTCTGTGCGCTATCTGGTCCAGAACTCACTGATCAGCTTCACCCAGCTTTTGCTGGATGCTTGCCATGATATCCTGAATTGCTCAGAGGACATGGAATGGGGAGACGATCTCATCAATAGTCCCTACAGGTAAGGAAAGGGGAGAAAAACACAGGAGAAAGAGCAGAAAAGTGTCATAGCATTGTCCATCTTTGCACGCAAGCTTTGCACTGTATGGGGGTTTAGGCTGTGCTGTTCCCCCAGTCCTCTACGGGACACAATTACTTGAGTCTGGAACAATGTCACAGAACTGGCTGTTCTGTTAGTGAAGATTTGAAGGTGCTGTTAGTGATCAGAACCAAGGTCTGCTACTTTGTCATACTGTTGTAAAGATTACTTCTAGCATTCTCAAGGGAGCATATATTTACTGCTAGCTTCTTCTAGAGGACAAGAAGAATACCAGGAGGCATGGCTGCTTAATTCCATTCTTGGATTAAATCTCAGGAGTAGGATGTAGCCTGGGATCTCTCAAGAATACAAAATTCAGGTTGTCACAGTGCCTAGAATTTTCTTCCAGTCGGCATTGATTTAGGTGCATTTTAAAAGCATATTGGAGATGCTGGATGCCTAGTTTGAAGAGCATCTGCAATTTTCTCAACATAAAGTTATGACTTTTGGGGATTCTGGTATGTTGTGATTGACAGTTCCTTTGCCTTTGGTAGACAAGAAGTCTCAATTTCTTTACTGATAACTTCAGAACTCAATGTTTCATACCTTTGTCTGCATGGGGCAGTCCTCCTCTCTTCTGCTTTCCTTTCCTGTCCAGTAAGCATTTTGCTATTCGCACGAGAGCAATATAGGTGTGTGCTGTTGTCTCAAAAAGCATCCATGTTCTTCCTTATTTCTTCCCATTGCAGGCCTCAAAGAAATCCACTCTTTAAAACTGACCTTGTGCTGGACAGCCGCGGTGTTCACTTCAGCCCCCCTGTGGAGAGCTTTGAGAAGTCCCTCATTTCTCTATTCAACAAGGGAATCCTGGTGACTCACACTGTCCCACAACTGGAGAAGGTGAACTGTTTTGCGTCAACAGTGGCAGAGCTCTGCAAGTCTCTTCAGTGCATTGCAGCTTGGCATAGACACCCCTGAGCTCATACTGAGGGAAACAGTTCCAGAAGTAGGTGGTGGGGAATCCAGTTACATTAGTTTGGGCACAGGACTGTGCTAATGCAGTTCTGTTCTGACAGGATTTCTTCAAGCTCTGCAACCCTATAGTTGTTTTATGGGGTTGCTGTCTCTGCTTTGATGCTGCAGCTTCTGTGGAGATGTGTCCTAAGTAGCCTGGCTGCCTGAAGTGCATGGCAGCTGGTAAAAGCAGACTCATCAAGGAAACAGCAACTTTTCCAGTGTCATCAGTCTGGTGCAGATCTTTTCTGCATACGCATCCTTCTGCCTGCTACTGTCAAAGCCCTATCTCACTCCCGAGATCCTCCTTTGGGGAGGTGACATTAAACTGATAAAACAATTCCTGACATGATGTGGAAGGGTGGACTGCATGACTTCCCAAAGGTGCCACTGGTGATTGTCTCGCCGCTCTCCTGAGGACACACGGTTAGCTCTGCTGGTGCTGACAGACCTCTCTGCTTCCTCTTCCAGTACGTGTTGGAGAACATGGGTATCACAGGCACACCCTTGCTGAACTCGGTGGACTTGCACGAACCAGAAGTGGAAGAACTCCGCGAGACCGTGTGGTCTGCCATTCAGAAGGCACGGATCCCTCTCCAAGCCTACACCAAAAGATACGAGAAGTTCTTGGAGCTGAATAACAATGACATCGAGTACTTCCTCAGGTAAGTGGCCTCTGATGGAGGCACCTCTGTAGCCCAAGTGGCAAATCTTTTCAGAAGCTGTTGTGTGGATGTGTCTGAGAATGTGGGACCTGTTCCGAGACCGTGGATGTGCATGATGTACCTCAGATGCAAGATAAGGTGTCCACCAGAGGCAATCATCAGCCATGGGCAGTGGTCCCTGCTTTTAGAGGACACTGGTGGCAGTGAGAATTTCTTCCTGGCTCTGACAGCAGTTACATTCCTGTCATGTTTGTAAGTATAACTGGCTATATTAATGGCCCTGAAAGTGACTCATCCTATTTGAAAATCCAGTTAGCATACTTGACTCTGACCTCCTCAAATAGCGTCTGTTCCAGCTGGTAACATTCTGTAGAAAGTGATGTGTTCTTTTGTTTCAGTCTTCTTGTTTTTACTGCCAAAACTCTTTGCACCTATGCTGTCCTTTAGCTTCTGCCACTTTAGTGGTCTTCTTTTTAGGCCTCATGTTCTTTCCAAACCGTGGGACTGAAGTGATTTTTCTCTTTTGTTATTCCAGTCTAATATTTTAAAAACCCAATCTGAGAAATTCCTGTCTCTTCCCAGAACACACTGAAGTACCTGCCCTCCCCAAGGTGCCTCCTGATCTTGCCCTGTTTACCCCAGTGCTTTTGTTTTGCCTCTCCCTCTCCTCCTACCTTATTACCTCTTTTATCTCTTTCTTCCACTCCTTTTCTGCAGCTAAAATGTTTTCTGCTTCAGATCTGTTGCTAAAACCCGTTGCAGATTTGACTCTGTCCCTTCCCTTGCTCCCCAGTAAAGTTCCTCGGCTACATACCAGTTCCATGTCTTCTCATACAGACATCTTCTGAAGCTGGGGGCCTGTCTGCACTGCTGCGTGGGTGCAGCTGCCGTGCAGGTAGGCACAGGCAGCCTGGCTTCCTCTGCTCGGCACTGGTGACCATAGCAGTGAAGACACTGCAGCAGAGCTTTCAGTGCAGGCTGGTCACCCAGAGGGACTTTCTTTGCTACTATAGCTTCCCATGCTCAGACAAAGCTCCTCACCTCCTGTGCCAGCATATCTTTGGTTGTAAGGTCTGGAAGGCATTGGTACCCTCTCAGTCTGTACTTGCAGAAAGCTGTATATATTTCAATAGAAGCATGTTTTAAAAACAGTAAACATACTCATTATAAATTTCATATCTTAATCCTTTGGATAGACACATCTGGACATCCTACAAACAGCCTGGATGTTGAAGTAATTTTAAGGTCTACATTACCTTTTTTTGTTGGTGTTTTTATTTACAGAGAATATGAAGAGCAAAGTCCATCTGCCCAGGAGGTGATGACTATAGTAAACACATACTTGTCTGAAAAGGAGAACCTGCAAAACACTTTACCTCGTTCTATTGTCATTGGTCCCTTCCATGTCAGCACAGAAGATGTTAAGCGAAATCTGTGCAAAAAATACAAAGCGCTTGCCACTTCCATGTTGGACTTACTTGCTAAAAACCTCCATTTGCAGGTGCAGAATGTAAGTTACCTTGTTCAATAGATACTTGTTAGTGTCTTGTCCTTCGGCTTTTGAAGTTGTTATGTTTGTGAAATGGTCAAAAGGTGCCAGCTGAGGCCACATTAATGAGGACATTTTAAAGATTCCGTCAGAGTGATTATTTTAAAAAGCTTCTAGAGAGAAGATGCGCAGACTCAATCAAATCAGGTATTAAATATATGTAATAAATTATGTACCTGAAAGCTGTACCTCTTGAGATGAAATTCTTCAAGACCCTGCCATCTTATAAAAATGTGTGGTGGATTGAAAAGATCTGCCTAGGAGACAACTGAAAGGTCCTTCTGCTTGCTCTGAGTATAACTGGAATGTAGACAACTGCCTCTGCCAGAGGGTTGTCTAAATCTGTTATTGTCATCATTTCAACTACATACCTGCGATTCCTCTTCCTCTTTTTTTGGCAGTCTCATTCCATTTGAGCTCAAATGAGAAGGATGGAGAAGCACTGCAGAAACAAAAAGGTGGAACAGGACTCATCACTTTAGACCACCTTCAGAATGGGAAGTGGGTGGATTATGGCAGGTTGTCCATTAGCAATTAATGACTTTTTGATGATCTTTTCTCTGCTGTGTCCTCCTGTAGATCTGTGATGTATATAAAGCCGTCAGCTGCAAAATGCACGAGAAACCAAACGTTATCGAGGAGCTGGCAGAGCTGCGGGAGTGGATGAAGGGGGTCCCCGAGCAGCTGGCTGTGCAGGAGGTGGGACGCGCTCTCCTTGTGGACGGGGGACACTGGGAGAAGGGAGGAGGAAATTTGTCAATGTGATGTGTGGTGTCTCAGAAGCAGAACTCCAGGGTTTTTTGCTTTGATGTCTTTGCATGTAATGCCAGAAGATCTCTGGCTTTGTAGTTTTGTAATTTCTAAGATTTGTATTTTTAAATACAAATATCATTAATTTAAATATCTATTCAAAACAAAACAGCAGTAAAAAAACCTTTCCTAAAAGACAGAAAAGTGTGCTTTTTGCTATCTTCATGATCCATCATGCATTTGTGTACTGAATAGCTGTTTTCTAAAAATGAATGTTGTTTTCAGGAAAATACCAAATACCTATATTGCTGTTAATGTATTTCTTCTAATAGGATATTCTACTGCCAAGTTATTTTGAAGTTATTTGAAGTGTAGGTCTTCTCTCAGCTGAACAAATGGTGAACAAAAGTATCAAGCTGTAAGCTGACTTGTCCAGGCCAAGGAAAGAACCTGCAGTCTAACCCAAAATATTGAATTTCTGTCCAGGACTTTATCCACTCGGTCACACTTCATTCATATAGAACAGAGGGTGATGATGGCGTGATCATTCGCAGAACAAGGGGTCGTAAATCCATTCCCGCTGAAGCAGCCTACATCGCGTTAAGCTTGTGTGACTAACGCCCTTCAAAAGCATCTCTTGAAAATGAGGTGTACACCACACAGTTGGAATCAGTATGGTCTAAAGGTGTCTGGTTTTTTGTGTCTTTCTCTCACCCTGTGCAGGAACTGATTCATCAAGTCGTGGAAGATTACAAGGTCCTGGAGGAATTCCTTTACAAACTTAGCGACGAAGATTTCAGTGACATGTGAGCACAAGGCATTTCTCCCACTGTCAAAGTGGGATGCTTTGCAGCAATTACCACTTCAGGGGCTATGTGTCTATCAAGGGTTCCAGCAGAACTTTCGAGTGCCTCTCAGGCTACATGAGCACTGAGTTCTTGAAATGCAGTTTATAGAGAAGGTGTGGGTTTATGCTGCCTTCTGGCCTGGGGACAAGGCAAACCGGTAGCTATTAACCTGTTTAAGGTATTAAAGCTCTTTGGGGTTTTTTGTTGAAACATTTGCAAGGTCACAAAGTGCACAGTTTAGGCTGTGTCTGAATCTGAATGAACACTTCCAAGGTAGGAACACTCTCAGGGTTTTCTTAGGAACGGGAAGGAATGTGAACCCTGTATTACTGTTGCATTTCTTTTCCCTGCAGTCTCCTCTTAATTTTATTTTAGTATTCAAATTGGGGGCTGGCTTTGCTCCAGTAGCAGAGTGCACTCACAGCTACACAGCTTCTAAAGTCAGCTCAGCCCTGGAAGCACTTCTCGTATAGCCTGGACAGTCCAGTGTGTCTGCAACCTCAGTACCTGCAGAGTGCTCCTGAAACTAGAAACATGGGATGCACAGTGCAAAAAACCCACAGAAACCACAGGAAAGTAGCTCAGCTCTAGGACAGCTTAGCACAGATACAGCTGTACACCCACCGACCAGACCTGGCACATGCAGGTGGGAGGTTGCTGCATCCCCAGGCTCTGGGAGGAGTGTGAGCTCAAGCGTAACGCTGCAGAGCTTGTATCGGGCACTGCACACAAGCTAACAAGTCCAAATAGAGTAATGGTTGGGCCAGGGCTGGGTAAGAACCAAGAGATCTGCCTCGGCATGAGCAGCTGCTTTGCGCAGCCTTTTCCATATCTGCACAGCGTTCCCCAGGGTGCTCTGCAGAAGCCTGGCCAGCCAGAGCTTTGCTGTTTCGGGGTTACCCTGGCCCCTCACTGCCCTGTTTAATGGGAATGGCTTCTTCAGTAGCCCTGAAAAGCTGCAAGCCAAGACTCTGACCCCATTTTTTTCAGTTCCTCATAAATGCATTCAAAGACAGACATTCCCTCTGGATGGCAACTGTTATTTTTCTGTCTCCTAGCTTTTCAGTAACATAGTGGATTTGTTCCTTTTAAAAAGGCCCTCCACTTCTCCCCAGCCCTCTCCAGTTGAATAGCCTAGTCACAAGAACTGCATATCAACAAGACAAGCTGGAAAAAAATGTTTTGTTGAAACCACATGTGTTTCTGTTGTTGTAAAGCTTCCTTGTTTGGTGGGATTTGGCTTTCTCATTCTGTTATTTTCAGCATTTCAAACATATGCTCAAAAAGCTTCTCTCTCTCCCTCCTCTTTTCTTTTTTTCTGTTTGTTTTGTTCTATCATGTGAGTGCAGGTGGGCTGCAAGACACTGGCCACACAAAATAGCTATGCAGACTGAGTCCATTCAGCTCCAGCACCTGGAGGACGAAGAAAAATTTCGCAAAATCCAGGCCATAGATCAGAATGTCTTTCAAGACAAACTGGAGGAGATGCAGGTATTAAGCCCCTGACAATAAACTGTCCAGAGAAGGGGGCCTTGAAGCTCTTGTGGTCAGCCAGATGGGAAACTTTCAGATGAGATTTTAGTCAGATGAATTTTTTGGTCAGCATACTGTTGGACAAAAAAATTACCACCTCCTCCCTGTTTTTTTTCTTGAAGTTGGGCTTTTGATTAGGAGTTTCATTTTTGTGTGAAAGATGATATTCTTGGTAGAAATACTGATTTTTTCACTGGGAAGGTGTTCACCAAGACACACTATTCCAATTCTTGGTACTCAGGCAACACAGGCACCTCCTTATTCTTTCTTGTGTACTCACTTCCCCGCAGAGCATCTCCCATGATGTGCTGCCATCAAGGGGGAAAATACAGCATTCGGTCATGGAACTCATCTTCCATGAAAGACCCTGAAACAATAGCAGAGTTTTGGAGCTGAGATAACCTCTGGTTTCTGCTGAAATAGTTTGAATTTTATTTTTTGCCAGAAACCCTTAAATACAGAAAAAAAAAGAAAAAAAGCATCTGGGAAAGGCTGTGATTAGTGACCTAGACTATCTTGGAAATAACCTCCCAAAATGATAGTACCCCAACACTGAACAGACAGACAAAACCAAGCCACCAAGACAAGACAGAGAAGTTATTGGAGAAGCTCTGGGTGGAATGGATATAACGATTGACTTAGTAGAGCCATCATTTCTACTTCACTGATTCTGTAACTAATGACAGTATAAATTCAGTAGCAAGAAATTTGAGCACAGATTTGCTGCTGCTTCTCCTCAGGAATTAGCTATTGTCACAAAGACAAAAAAGCAGCTGATCCTCACACTTGCGCTTTCAACCGTCTGACCAGTGGTTGTTGCTTCTCCTCACCACTTCCATGGTCTAAACAGAAATGGAATTGGATTAGGAGAGGTGAAATTGTAGGATAAAAATCTTACCTTTGAATGTAACAAAGAGCACACCAGGAAGCTGAAGTGTCCAGAGGCAGCACTCAAGTTCAGAGCCACATCTCATGCCTGCCTTTTCTCTTCCAGCTGATTGTATATGGTTTTTCTGTCACCGTGGACACTAACCAAGCTCATGATTTGGCCAAAAAAGCAAGGGAGGTCAAGAAACAGCTGAAGGAGCTTCAGAATTTGGCAAATGTCTACAACAACAGGGAAAGGATCTTTGGGATGAAAGTTACTAAAGTAAGTGTCAGGTCCTGCATCTACAGGACCCTTAATCTTTTTTGGGCCTTCTAGGTAGTAGATAGAGCAAATAATGAGACAGGGAGGAATCCTTCATGCTCATTATCAGACAAACTGCTCTGTGGTCCTGTAGAGTGACCACACTGCTCCGTCACTCCGCTGTGCTGCAGAAGAGCTGATGCCAGGTTCATGGGCCTGATGTTGTTACTTCTGTGAGAGACTTTGGGTGCTCACTGGGTGATGATAATGAGGAGGAATTGGATGGGGAGGGTGCAGTGCATCAGTGTCTGTAAGGCTGTTACTGCAGTTCTACAGACCTGAATGCAGTGGCTGTGTAGTGGTGTGCAGGTGGCTGGCTGGGCTGGGCTCGGAGCACAGCGTGTTCTCCTACGGCAACAGTTCTGTGGCTGCAAACACCCATTTTGCCTGTAACTGTTCAGCTGCCAAGGAATCATTGTCATCCACATCCAGCCTAGCCTGGCTGCAGAGTAGAAGTGGAGCTCACCTGATCTCTCCTACCTCTCAGTCTATGGTTAATTCTCCTTCACTGTAAGGAGCCAAGTTTTGATATGATGTGCAGTGTATGCTTTCACTGTTTGTGTGTGGACTACCCATCAAAATCTCATTCTGCAGCAGAGCATTTGTAGAGGCAAGTGGAGAGAGTGCTCTCCATACCAGACTGATGGTGCAGGCCTAGCTCCACTGAACGCATTTTGGCCTGAATGTGTCTGAATGTGAAGCCCAGCTTTGCTAGTTGTTCTCCATTGGAATCATTATTGTGGTTGCAGGAGAAGGTAGTCTGAGACATGCTCCTGAAGTACATGCTTCTTGTTGCTTGCTTGAGATTAAAAAAAGAACTTTGGCTTTTTTGGCCATTTGACATGCAAGCTGTCATGCAGAGAATACACTTGGTACTTACGCTTGTTTTTTCTCTCTTTCCGAAGTACAGTACACTATCCAAGATGGTTAAGGACTTCCAGCCATACTGTGATCTCTGGACTACAGTGTCAGACTGGATGCAATGGCATGACAGCTGGATGAATGATCCTCTTGTGGAACTTGAGGCAGAGCAGCTAGAAAAGAATGTCAATGAATCTTCTAAGACAATGCAAAAATGCGTGAGGCAGTTCAAGGATTCACCAGGTAGATAAGCAGCCTGGGAGGAGGAAGTTGGGCCATATCAGCATTTTGATGCGAGATGTGTCACAGAATGCTCTGAATGGGGATTGTCAGGATGTCACATGGTTGTGTTGTGTGTGATGGAGCCAGCTGAGAAGATGCTAGCAAAGTTATTTTCCACTTCTTTTCTGGACTTATGATGATTCACATCTAGGTGCTAGTTTGCTGCTTGAAGTACCAGTCTGGCATGGAAATAATGAGGTTGCAAATTCCTTTTATATATCTAATTCCCAATACAGTACTGAAAATACAACCCACCCTCTTATGTAGCAGTTAATAGTTACTCATTTATGTAAAGTAATATAATCCAGAATTGTGACAGAGAATTACTGTGTGGCTCAGTGGCTAGACAGGTGGGTTTAAGCCCTTAGGCAAGGCAGGAAGTAAAGGAACTTATATACGAATCTTCCAGGTGCTGTTTTCTTGGCCAATATTGTCTTCTCTATTGGCCAATGAATTTAGTGGAAGGCCAGAAGACATCTTGATTTTGTTGTGAATAAAATGAAATTGCAAAATCTGGAAATGATCTGTGGAATGTAATAACCATTTTCCTTTCTGCCTCTGTGTGAAGTTCAGATGATCACATCCAGCCCTTGGAGTCCACATGTGGGTCTTTTAATCATGGCTCCTGGTAAAGCTGGAGTTGAGACTTCACTTGCAGCTTAACTTCCCATTCCATGGTTCTCAGAGATGTGTTGGTCATTCTTTAGAGCTAATTCTAAAATCTCCTGCCAGATGGCTTAGATTGAAATATATTTTACAGTGGGAGATTTTTGATTCATCCTTTTAAACTTGAACTCACTCTTAAACAATGCCATGAATCAGCCCCAATGGAGGAGGTGATGAGTGGTTGCGTGAGTAACTATGAATCATTATGGTAAACAGAAATACTAAGAATACCTGCTCATATTCATTGCAATATTTCCTGGCACCTGGTGAAATATGTGCCTCGTCCTTGGCTCTGCCTTGTGTTCACAGACCACCCAGCAGGGAGTGCGAGGCGGTGACGTCCTTGCCATGAATGTGCAGTGCATCCATGCAGGGTGCAATAAAAGGTGGCACGTGCTGCTGCCGAATTTTGGAAAGGAAGAAAGTCCCATGTTCTTTGCATATCTGTTGCTTTACTCTCAACAGCACGAGCTGGAAAAAGACAGGATGTGAACAATGCTGAGATGTGGGCTTCCAGGATGCCCCCAGAGTGAAGCCTTTCCTTGACTTTGTCCCTCCTATGAGGCTGAAGTGCCTTTGGCTCTGGTGTGGCCATGGGCTGGCAAGGTGTCTCCTGCATGCTTTCCCTTTCCAGAGCTGGCTGCAATCCTAGCCTACTTCTAGCTCCTATGTATTTTGTCCATCATCTATTTAGGATGGCCTGAGCTGGGTGTGAGATAACTTGCAGCCTGATCTTGTTAAGTAAGATCCTAGAATGATGGCCAGAGCTTCTAAAATATCTATTAGCAGATGGGGCTTCATCATGCTTTGGCCTGTATAAGGAAATAAATTTGTTTGCTTCTCGTTTTCTGGTAAGCTCTAGGCTAAGGCACACTCCTGCTTAGCATGGACTTGCCTGGAACAGACTTTTGGCTCATAGGGAGGTCTGCTTCTGGGAGTGGGTGTGAATCCTTGCTTAGTAGCCATGTAGAGAGAGCCTTTGTGTCCTCATTTCTTCAACCGGCGTTTTCCAGTGCACTCTCCTGCTGCTTACCTACCCTATTACCATGTGTCTACAAGCACATCAGGCTTTGGACAACTTCTAGGGAGTTCCTTGAGGAAACATCCTTACACACTGTGTTGCTGATGTTCTTCTGTTTTTCTCTCTGAAAGCCTGCCAGGCTGTGGCAATGGAGTTTCGAGACAAGATTGAAGACTTCAAATCATATGTCCCCTTAATTCAAGGGCTGAACAATCCTGGTATGAAAAGCCGACACTGGGAGATGCTGTCGGAAGAGATTAACATGGATATCAAGCCAGAACCCAGTCTGACAGTTGGTCACTGCTTGGAGATGAACCTGCTGTATCATATCGAGACCATTACCAAAGTAGCTGAGATAGCTGGCAAGGAATACGCCATTGAGAATGTGAGGAGAGGGGGACTTGCTGTGTCTTTGGTTGCTTCTCAAATACGTTTCTGTTGATCAGGCAGTCATTGCCTTGGGTGGTGTTCCTTTTGTCCCAGAGCATTAGACGCATTCTGCAGCACAAGTGAAAAGGCTGCTGGCCTTAGAGAGAGGAGCAATGGCCACGCAACTGAGTTCACACACTAGAAGAAGTAATTTTGCCTTGCATAGAATTTCAGTTGTAACATAACAGTGCTGCCTGATGGTTATGCTGATCCATCGGTTGGGTCTCACACCTCACTGCGGGATTAGTGACTGTTTAAATTAAAATAAATTGAATGTCTGCATTCTGCCATTGAAATGTTATGTCAGGGATTAGCTGTGACTGGAAACGGAGGTGGGAAATCCTTTAACGTGCAGGGAAGACTTGCTGGCTCTGGGAATTCATAGGTTAGATAGTCTTCCAGCTTCAGTTCACCAGTTCAGATGTGACTTAAGATGGTCTTGATTGAAAGTCATTACCTTCTGGCAGGTTTTGTTCTCTGAAGTCTCAGGCGAGTTCTCAATGGGTAGCTGCCCCTTTCACAAAGCCATCATTAACCATAATCATTAGTAGACACTTCACTGACAGCCCCTGTGCATCTAGTAGCATAAATGGGCCTGGAGATGGAATTGCCCTTTTTTCCCCTCAAAGTGTTCCTTTCAGGTCAGTGTTGAGTCCGTGGGCAGTGCAGAGGAAATGTGCTATTGCTGCATGTGTCATGCATTAAATACACCGCTGCAGTTTCCAGTGGAATCCAAGAGCAAAAGCCTGTCACTTGCTAGAGAGGGACATTTAGAGGGTTGTGGAAGCTGGGAAAACCATTGCAAAGGCTGTATCTGAAAATTAAATTGCTTGTCCCTCTGTTCCAGGCACTCAACAAGATGGAGAGTGAATGGAACTCAGTTTTCTTTATTGTGGAACCTTACAAAGACACGGGCACCTTTATTCTGAAAGACACTGATGAAGCTAATCAGCTCACAGATGATCACATTGTCATGGTTCAGAGCATGTCCTTCTCACCATTCAAGAAACATTTTGAGGAAAGGATGAGCACATGGGAAAATAAGCTGAAGATAACACAGGTATTGGTTTCTTATCCACACACATGTGGTGAAGGCAGGCAGCTGGGCTGTGCTGCCATGCTTGAACGCGGACACTGTGCAATTGCTGCTAGGGAACTGGGAGGACAACTATCAAGAGAATGTCAGTCTTTAGGGAGGAAGAGGGCCTGTCAAAGCCCTCTGACTCTAATAACAGAGGGGATAAAATCTCAGAGTTTTTTTCTGCAAACAGCAGTGATGAAATTCCAACTCTTTTAGTATCTATTGCCACGCTTTTTGGCAGGGTCAGGACTCTCCCGTTGCTGTGAATAGCCCTACTGGTATCTCTAAATGTATTATACTAAGTGAATCTTACAGATTTTTACAGGTCCTGTGGAATCCATGCTAATCATTCACATCTCAGTGTAGGAAAGCACCTGTTTAAGCAGGATCTGGCAGACCATGCCAGCACTTCATCATCAAACCGGAGCCTGAATGCTCAGCACCCAGCAGGACTCAGCCAGCAGAACAGCATTTTGCTGCAGGACAAAAATTCCAATACAAGTATCTAGCTGGAGAACACTATGTAAATGCTGAGGTTTGATGCACGGCAGCATTGCTCATGACTACCTTATTCTGTTTATTGGTGCTTACCTTCTGGATGTGCTTGGGCCGTGGGCTGCCAGAGCGCTAACCTTGTCTCATGAGGATACAGAAATGCTGCTGTAAGCCCTAAGGCAGCAGATGACATGGGGAAATGCAGTTATTTACTGTGTGGTGTTGGCTGTGATGTTGTCTATGTTTTCACCCTGCCTTTCCTACCCCTTGTTTTAATTGCATTCATTCCTGTCATGAAAGGCCCATGAGTCTGCTTCTGGGAAGTGGCTGATCAGGGTTAGCTGATGGAGTGTGGCAAGGGCCACTGTCTGTGTTACTGGAAAACCCAGTTCCTGCTGGGTTGAGTAGCTGCCTGTGATCAGGGAACACCAGATAGCACTATGTGACTATGGCAGTCTGAAAGGGAGTCAAACACTTGAGCTGCTTTGCAATGTGGGGCAGGTTCCCTATGGCTTCTTGTCTCCCATGCCTGAAAATGGAAGAGGAAGATGTTCTTCCAATGTTATTCTTGCTCCTCTGAGTGCCTGACAAACAGAGTTCCCTTCTGGTGCCTAACTGAAATGTTTAGCTTTTCATTCATTCTCTTAACTCAGAGTGTTGTTCAAAGATGTTTTCATGGATTATTCTGCAGGTATGGCTGGGGCAGCAGAGAGGATATGACAATTGCAGACTCTGGCATGTTTTATTTTTCATTCTTCCACAAAAGAAAGCTCTTTTCACAAATAAAATCCCCATCTTACTGTGTGCTCATGTAGTACTCTCTTCTGTAAAATACAGAAACACTAGCCACAGAAATCTGACCTAGCACCACAAAGTCCCTTTGATCTTAAGTATTGGCTTGCACATATTTCTAAACTACCTGCTGGCAATAATTAGCAAAAGGGATTAATTATTCGAGAAGGAAATTCCAGCTCCTGATGCTGCATGTAGATTTTAGAATTGTGGAAGGTCTGAGTGCAGCATCACCTCTTTTTTCTTTTTTTTTTTTTCTTTTTTTTTTTCTTTTTTTTTTTTAATAACCCTATTCCGGTGCAGTTTGAATGGTTTTGTTGAACAGGTTCATAGCATGGTGTCCCGATATGCTCCTTTTGTGTCCCACTAGGATGTCCTCGAGGAATGGCTGAACTGCCAGTGCTCTTGGCTCTACTTGGAGCCCATCTTTAGGTCAGAGGACATCAAAAGACAGCTCCCATTGGAAAGCCAGCGCTACCAGGACATGGATACGGAGTGGAGGAACATCATGAAGAATGCTAAAGAAAACCCTGAGGTGTGTATCTTGATGAAAGCCAGTGCAGGTATCCCAAATTCCTTGGAGCTGTGCTCACACAAGAACTGCCTTTGGGTTGTTGCCTTTGTAATGGTGTGGGCATGAGCAGCCCTGCATGAGCCATGCACCCTCTCCCAGGGTGCTGTGCTAGGTTTCTTCTCTTGGAACATGTCCTTTCGTTCTGGTGTCCAAATGGACAGCCATTCCCCGCAATGCCTTGCACCAAGCTGTCCCGCCCCACCAGAGACCTTCTCCCCAGCACACAGACTCCCTACATCTTACAACTCTTGAACCAGGCCAGCTATAGTCCTAATCCGCAAGATACCTCCTTTGATTCCTCCTCAAGACTGACCCTTTTAAATTGTTTAGAGCCATTGTTTGGCTGTTCTGCTGCCCTTCACCTGTTTCTGTGGCCTGGTAGCAGGGCTCTGCACCCTTCTGTTCTCCAGTCACCACTTCCCAGGTCTGCATCACCACTTGTATTCCATATTACAGATGTTGGTGGTATTTACAGGAATCCAGAAATGCGCTTGTCACATCCATAAGTGCTGTTTCCCCTCTTTGCCCACAAAGCTCACACTTATCCATATCCCTGTGAATGACTCATTTAAATCCTATCAGTAACATCAGTGGGCAACCCAATTATCTCCCCTGCCTTGTCTCTAACATGCTCAGAATACTGATGCTTCCTCTGTTCTCCATTCTGTTTATAGGTGATGTCTTTGTGCCCAGATCCCGTGCTACTAGAGAACCTGCGAAAATGTAACAATCTACTCGAACTGGTGCAAAAAGGGCTGAGTGAATATCTGGAGATGAAGAGACGCGCTTTTCCCAGGTAACCCCAAACATCAGTGGGCTGGATCACACTCGCTGGTTCAGAAAACACAAAAGGAGAGGCTCGCTCCAGTTCGCTCTGCCAAGAAAGAGCAACACAATCCAAGCTTAGGATATTGTCATGAGACTTGCAAACATGAGCAGGGCTACGCCTTTCAATGCTGCCATCTGATGGGGAGAAAACAGGCAGACACAAATGTTGTGAGTCCGGTGGCATCGTTGCATATCTGTGCCTCATGATTTGTTGAGAAAGGATGGGGTAAAATGGAAACTTTGATGTAACTCCATCCCTTATTCCTGATGGAATACGTCTATGCTTTAATACTCATTTTAAGCCCATTTTGCATGGGAATGACTGATTTCTGCAGATGAAGAAGTCTGTCTCTACAGAAAGGGAGATGGCTGGACCATAGCTGCTACTCTCCTGCACAAATACAAAGAGATCAGTGGGTGATCAGAAACAGTGTCTCCAGCAATAGGCTTATTCCTCACCTTGCTAGGACTTCACACCTGATGCTGCAGTAAAGCAAGCCTCCCCTCATGCCTCACTCTGTGTTTCTAGGTTCTACTTCCTTTCAGATGATGAGCTGCTGGAAATACTATCTCAGACAAAAGACCCCACTGCTGTACAACCTCACCTCCGCAAATGCTTTGAGAACATTGCACAGGTAGGCAAAGCAAGTACCCTCGTGGCTTGGCCCACCTTTGGGAAGCTGTCATGGGAATCCGAAGGCATCCTGAGGTCTGGAGGGCTGCTCACATTCTGCTGTGTGAACACAGATCTCCTGGGGACCTGTGACTGCACACAGGCATTGCAAGGTGCTCCCTGCCCTGGAGTGGGATTCCAGCAACCTCACTTTAGACATTTCAAAGCCAGACATCTGCCTATGAATTGGGTACCCTCGATTGCCTTTTGGACAGTGAGGGGAAAACAGGCTTTTGCAAAGGGCAACTTGCAGAAATTCACTTAGATCTCCATCTTAGGAGACGAGGACGCTCTCTCTGGAGGTGCCTGTCCATCTCACCGTGGAGGCCAAGAGAAGTAGCTCAGACTTGGCTGTCTACTCACAGGCACCTGGTTAGGATGGAATCACACTCTTGCTGACAGCCCCAACAGGGACAATGAGCAAGCCTGAACTGGATTAAGTTTCTGCCTTCATCCCTACTTAGGAGCCGGGGTTAACCCAGCTATTTTTCCTCTTTATTATTCGTAATAGATTTCAGACTCCATGGCTAGTCACAGCTTGTACCACCACAATACTCAGACACTAAAACCAATCTCCTAGTCATTAGATTGGGAAAATAGAAAGGAAATTGAACTGGAAAGCTGGTGCAAAGCCATTGACATAAACAAGGGGACTTTCAGTGATATGCTGAGGCACTGGAGAAGCTGTTAGAATTTTACTCTTAAAACCGGGCACTGTTACCTCAAGGGAAATGATTTTAATCTACAGAATTGAACAGGGTTTGCATCCTAGACATGCAATGAGACATGTTCATCGTATCTCTAATTTCATTTATTTTGCTTAAGTTAAACCAGCAATGTGAATCTCTTGTTTTCATACAGGCACCCTCCATTTTTTGGAGAGGTCATTTTGCACATCTGTTGCACAGTTTGTTATCCCTATTGACACGCAAGTTTGGCACCAGAGAGCATGCACCACTACAGCCTGGCTGTTCCCCCATGGCAGGAGGGGAGGAACAGAAAGAAAATCCTCCTTTCACATCTCCTGTTGTGCTTCTTCCATTAGCTGCTGTTCCAGGAGGACCTGCAGATCACACACATGTACTCTGCTGAAGGAGAAGAGGTGAAGCTGTGTGTTTCCATCTATCCCACTGACAATGTGGAGGAGTGGCTGCTGGAAGTGGAGAAATCCATGAAGGCCAGTGTACGGGACCACATAGAAAGATCAATTGGTGTTTATCCGGAGGTAAGAGTTTTATCACAGACTGGCTTGTCCCAATGTCTTGGTTCCAGGCTTACCATAATGTTCACCAGTGGTGGGGCTGATGAATTTGTCGTATTCTACTAGTTTTAAAATACACCTTTAATCCAGTTGTGTGTGTGTGTGTTAAGTGCAGAATGTGCAGTTGAGCAAGCAACTAATGCTTCAGAAGAATGCAAAACCTACACACTCGCACAACAGCCACAGAATGCTTCCCAGTATCATAGAACAACCCTGCATGAATCCATATCTATTCTTCTCTCCAGGCAACTTCTTTTTTATGAGGATCTCCTTCAAACTCTCATGTCTCGCACATGTGCTAGAGGCTGGTAAAAGTAACCAAGACATGGGAACTATTGATTTCAGTCAATGCACAGGGGATGCATCTTGGTTCTGGTTTCTGTGTAAAAGCTATGCTGGTATAAAATTTAAATTTTAATTTGTTTGGATCTAAGGAGGCAGAAAACTGAAAAATGAAAAGGCCTCAGATATTTCTGTTGCCATTTTCTACTCAGCAACTGGAGGAAAAGAAAAGGAAAGCCTCTTAAACAATAACACAATTCTTATTTTGTAATTATGCATGTCAGATCAGGGAGACATAGAAATAAAAAAATAAAATCATTGTCTTACCAGCTTTTTTTTTGTCTTTTTTGAGACTGCACGTACTACATGGGTCTTGCAATGGCCTGGCCAAGTGGTCATTGCTGGCTGCCAGATTTTCTGGACAAAGGAAGTGTCTGAAGCTCTGGAAGCTGGAGATTTGTCCAGCAGGCTCTACCCACAGCTGACTACTCAGGTATGAAAGTGAATATAAGGGTGAGATTCTACCAGATGGAGATTTTTCGATCATGAGACCTTAGATAACTTATAAATACAGCTAGGACAGTATAGTAGGAGAAACAGAGACATAGTCCCGCATAGCACAGCTCAAAAACAGGTAAATAACCAGGTTCTTATCATCTTAATCATTAGGATATTTATCATCGTAAACCTCTAATAATGTACAGCACAGATAATATGGTCATTACGTGAAGACAGAAACAAACTGAAAGAACCTGTCTCCAGGGTCACCCAAAAGTCAAAGGTAGAGGAGAACTGAAGGGATGGATGGTAGTAGTCAAAGTAAAACTGCATCCTTTATATCTATTCCCTGCATCTAATCACACCTGATACCTGGGATATATTAGCTCTGGGCCTCATGGTGGCTCTAACTCTTTCTTTTCACCTGAACGTGGTAATGGTGTAGGCAAAAGTGAGCTCTGACCACTATTTGCTTTCTGAGGGGTCGTTTCTATCTATGGCAAGAGAAGAGGCAGAATTTGCCTGGACACAGCCTGTGATCTGGACGTGGCATGCCATAACTTCAGTTGCATTGTGTTAGTACAGCCTGGCTCTTTGGGATAGGTATTGTTTCAGAGTATTTTCTTTTCCTTTCCCAGCTGGGTGATTTGGTTGCCCTGGTCCGTGGACATTTGTCTAAGATGCAGCGATCAGTGTTGTCAGCTCTGATTGTGATTGAGGTCCATGCCAAGGATGTTGCAGCAAAGCTGATTGAGGAGAATGTGACAAGCATGAATGATTTTGAGTGGATCTCCCAGCTCAGGTAGAGAGCAGAGCTGTTGAACCTCACCTGGCCTCCTTGGCCAGTCTTCATCCTCCTTACCCATCAGTTGTGTCCATAGCAAATGGGAACAAGAGTTTGCATGGTCTGTAAGCAGTATTCATGAGTTACCTCTAATGTCCCTGTGAGGAATGAGATTTAAATCTAAAAAGGGTGCTGGTTCTAAGGCATCTAACAGATGTAGTTTTGATAGCATCCGCTTTGGCGGTATAGATGAAGCCATACCATGGTGTTTCACTGTGAAAGGGCATGCTCCTGCCTAAGGAATATGATCCTTGATATAACACCTAATTTCAGAACTCCTGTCTGCCCTGTTGTGGTACCTTATCCTTTCTTCTCTCAAGAGGGAAACCCTTGACATGCAGGTCTCCCGACCTGCAGGTTGCAGCCTTATGAGCTGCTGTGTTGTCTGCCAGGCAGCGTTTATCTTTCTGATGTCGTGTTCACTCATCATTAGATATTACTGGACGAAGGAGGACCTGTACATCAGAGCAGTCAATGCTGAGTTTCTCTATGGCTATGAGTATCTGGGGAACAGTGGCCGTCTGGTTATCACGCCCCTCACTGACAGGTAAGGAGGTTGTTTTCTGGGTAATAAGTGTATCTTTTTATTTTTACTTTTGTTTTTGTATGAACAAGGCTTATTGGGGATTAAACTAAGGATGATACCATGCCAGTCTTACTGCTTAATTCATGTAAATAGAAGCTATTTGTACAGTAGATGACTACCTGAGAGAATAGAAACACCCTGGTGTTGGTTCTGTGTTCCTAGTGATCAATGCTCAGACTGGTTGTTTTCACTCTCCTAATTCTTAATATGGTGCTCTGACTCATAAAATGCCCACGTGATAGTTAAGGAGCGCTTCTACAAACAAGTAAATAGGAGCATCTAATACCCTAGAATACACAGCAGCAATCATAGTTTTACCCTATTGTAACTGTCCTTTTTCTGGAGAGTGAATTCGTAGCCAGTGGCAGAAGGATTTATCCATGCAGGCCCCCATGAATACTAATCAAGGCCATATAGCTAACTCCTTTGCAGAGTGCTGCATATCTAAGCAGTTCTGCAGAGTAATAAAGGATGGATTCCTACCTGTCTCTGACTGAACAGATCATATGTCTCCCTTACTGAAATCACTAATAGAAATGCTTTTCGTCATCTGGTCTCTTCTTTGTTGTAGGTGTTACCTGACGCTTACAGGAGCTCTGCACCTGAAATTTGGAGGAGCGCCTGCAGGACCAGCGGGAACAGGCAAAACAGAAACGACAAAAGACTTGGGGAAAGCACTAGCAATCCAAACTGTAGTGTTCAACTGCTCCGACCAGCTTGACTTTATGGCGATGGGAAAGTTTTTCAAGGGACTAGCCAGGTACAATGAAATACTGTGTGTCATTATCAGGGAGTGGGTGGGATACAGGGATGCTCGCCGCTGGGAATCAGTGGGTGTTTTTCAGAGCAGCCCAGAAGAGCAAGCAAAGCCCTACTAGAAGTGTTACTGTGTTCCTGAACGAGCAAAGTTACAAAATTCCTGCCAAAAGGGAGAGACAGTTGAGCCAATTAAAAAAAAGAAAGAGGATAAAAAGAGATCCTCTTCATTTAAGGCAAAATTAAAATGCTTGGCACCAATCCACTGTTAGAAACCTGTGCAAATGTTTGCAGCTCTGGCCATTGTTTTAGTATCATACACGTTGGACTGAGATTCAGCCCACAAGCTGCTTAATCTTAAGGAGGAGAGAATCTGCTGTGTATCCAAAATTGAGCAGCCAAGAGAGACTGTTTTAAGCCCTGAGGAATCCTCTCAGAGAAGCTCCTCTCTTCTCTACATTTCAAACAGAGCTGGTCCAATTAGTCTGTTGCATGCTGGTGAATCTGAATTAGTCACTCCAACAAAAGCTGATGCTCTCTTCTCAGATGTTTTCTTTATAAGTAATTTAACTTATTTTTTTAAACCGTGCCTTGTGGGAAGATCACCTTCCTCATAAACATGCTTCCAGTTTTATACATAGTCTTCCAAGCTCTGAAAAATGGACGTAAGAGATGCCTGAATTGTATCTGCAACACTTACAGCTCACGTACAGAACAGGAATTCAGTGTGATGCCTCTTTCAAGCCCAAATCTGTAACATGCAGAATTTGTGCCGGGCTGTAGGGTAGGACATTGCCATAGTCTTATAGGGACCATGTAGCTTCTCATCCTATGGCCTGGGATGCATAGATGTGGTGAGGGGCCACAGCCCCTTCCACTGTACCAGTACCCTGTGGCTGTGTCATTTACCTGCTTTGGGACATTCGGGGCCTTCTGTGTTCACTTCTTGTCTCTGTGCTGCCTTCCCAGTATATGGATGTATTATTTCTAGATCTGACTGAACTTTTGAGTGCAGGTTTGCTCTGTGTGATGTTCCTGACTCCCTTTGTTTCTTCTTCCTTGCCCAGCGCTGGTGCATGGGCTTGTTTTGATGAGTTCAACCGCATTGATATCGAGGTACTGTCTGTGGTGGCCCAGCAGATCACAACCATTCAGAAAGCACAGCAGCAAAGGGTATGTAATGGGCATTAGGCACACAAAAACATCTCCACTTGAGCTCATCCAGGCTAATCCCTGTGTTTGCGTGTCTCTTCATGGAGGACCAGCCTTACTGCTCGGGGGCAACTCAGACAGACGTACTTGAGCTTGGAGAAGCGTGACTGATGCCCTGGCTGTAGCACATCGTATCGGGCCATTGCACAGTCAACATCCCGGGTGGGTTTTGCAGCCTCACCCTAGCCTGTGCTGCCACAGTTGCCCGCAGTCACAGACTGAAGCATGTCTCAGCTTGAGCTGCAGTGCCAGCAGACTTTGGTGTGGGAGCCACTCCGATACAGATCCACTGAGCTGTGGTGAAGGCAACCAGTGTTCTGCCATGAGCTGCTCAGCACCACGTTTGTCTAAATGTGTTAGCCAAGCTTTAGTGGATTCACAAAACCCAGAATATGCAGCAGCGTACATGCTCATACACACACAGATTTGCAACATAAAGGGAATTGGTTTTCATGGAGACTCAGCTGGCAGCCAGTCTAGCAGCCAGCCTCTGCTTTGTTCTCTGGAGACTCACAGGGGTTAAGACCTGAATCTCCTTGACTTTGGCTTGGAGTTAGAAGCTTGCTCTCTGTGAATTCTTCTGCATTACTTTATCCCTGATCTGAAATTACTACCTACGCAGTTTTAAAAAGGATTTAGGTTTCTCTTTGCCCTCTCTGCCACAAATTAATTCAGGCACAAACTCTATTGCAAAATAAATTGAAAGATGCTTGTTTACAGCTGCAGCGATAGAATTCTGTTCAAGAGCCAAAAAAAAAAAAAAAGAAAAAATTTATCCTATCAGTAAATCTTCTATGAGCCCGGTTTCTTAAACAGAGAGGAATATTGCTGGTGACACTGGATTCCTGCAGTGGGACCAGACTGAGTCACTACCGTTGTGGGCAGCTGTGTGTGTCCATGCTTGATAATTTAACTACTAAAGGCCATTGCTTTCCACTTGGAAGATTCTGCTACAGCGTTTAATTTGCAGGTCAGGCTCTGTTCTTTGAGGATGATCATATTTTTATTTTCTAGGTGGATCGCTTCATGTTTGAAGGCATGGAGATCCCACTGGTCCCATCCTGTGCAGTCTTCATCACGATGAACCCAGGGTATGCTGGGCGCACTGAACTGCCCGATAACCTGAAGGTAAGGAGGGCAGACGACAGACAGAAAGTGGAGTGGTGGTACAGGTGCTCCATGCTAACTAGACCACCAGTGTGTTTGTGACAAGGATTGGGAAGTGATGCTTTTGGAAAGTTTCTAGTATCATTTTGAGATTTGAATCACATCTATAAGCAAACAGCACTCCTCAGATTGCAGTCTGCAGGGATGCTGCCCTGACAGGTGCCAGGGACACTCATGGTGTGTCCTCTGAACAGTCTGGGAGAGATGCTCAGCCTTTTCAGTTTGCTGGACAAAGCAAGAAACAATAGTGTTTTGATCTTGTGTTGGACCTGTATGTTTCAGGCTCTCTTTCGTCCTGTGGCCATGATGGTCCCGGATTACTCCATGATTGCTGAGATCTCACTCTACTCCTTTGGGTTTAATGAAGCCAAAGTCCTTGCGAAGAAGATCACCACAACATTCAAACTATTGTCAGAGCAGCTCAGCAGCCAGGTAGATGTGATAATGTGCATGAATGTTGTTTAAATGTGAGGCTTCCCTACCCTAGACACAAAGTACCTGGATGCTTCTCTTGGTGCCTTGTCATAGTGTATCGCAAAAAGGTCACAATATCCATTTGTCATCTACCTCCTGTTTTTCTAATCCTCATTTCTCCTCCTGAGGGTGGATTTGCATTCACCCTCAGTCCTAGTTAGGATTAGAATGGCAGGACAACTGAGCGAAGCAGCTCTGCCTGCTTCTCCCTCAATCTTGTATTTTTCTTCATCCAGTTATTCTTGTCTTCTTCGCCCATAGTCTGTACAGCTGAGAACTAGTTAGTTGTTGGAAAGGTCCCAAGAGCAGACTTCGATGAAGGAGCAGTTGTTCTGAAAGAACTCTCTGTTCTGAGAGGGTTGTTCTCTCATTTTTCTTTTCTTACCTGCTGAGTGCATGCATAGGTTCACTCTGTTTAGCTAGTGCTCCTGGATCTGATGATGTTGTTTCCTCTGTGCCTGTTCCAGGACCACTATGACTTTGGGATGAGAGCTGTGAAGACTGTCATCTCAACAGCTGGCAACCTCAAAAGAGAGAATCCTACTATGGATGAGGTAAATGTGCTTCTGCTTCACACTGTTGCCACGTAAGAGAGGCAGCATCTTTGAAGTTCTGAGTTCTTAAATCTTTGCAGGAGCTGATCTGCCTGCGGGCTATCAGGGATGCCAACATACCCAAATTCCTGCAGGACGACCTCAGGCTCTTCAGGGGTATTGTCTCAGATTTATTTCCCAAGATCAAAGAAGAGCCTGTTGATTACGGTATCCTGGAGAAAGCCATTCGCAAATCCTGCATCAAAGAGAATCTGAAGGATGTCGATGGTGAGGGGAAAGGCCCTCCACAAGCTCCCCCTGGGCCTGGGCTGTTAGTCCAGCACCCTGCGCTATGAAAGAGAGAGCTGGTCCCAGGCCCTCTCCGCATCATCTTCCTTTACAGGCTTTGTGACTAAGTGCATCCAGCTCTATGAAACCACTGTGGTTCGTCATGGCCTTATGCTAGTGGGGCCAACAGGCTCTGGGAAGACAAAGGTATGGTTGAGATACTGTACTGGCCCCTGCAAACCACCTATTGATGCAGAGGGTTGAGGTTCATGGAAGACTTGTGCTCCAGTATTTCCAGCTTCTCTGAGACAGAAGTCAGGGGACCAAGGTGCTGCCTTTTAGCACTGATTTATAGCCATAGGGAAGTATATTAATATCTCATTCTTTTGAGTTGGGAGATTAGACTGAGGCTTATTAGATGTGCTACAAATTTCTAAGACTGAGACATACTTTGACATCTTGAGATTCTTCAGACCTCTTGCATAGATGATCTAACTTCCTCCCCCTGCATCTGGATTATTTTATTTCTGTTAATACAGCCAGGCATCTCCTTACCATGACATTATCCTTCACTGTGTCTCCTTTCTCGCTGCCTTTTGAATACAGTTGCTGTGAGAGCGAGTGGCTTTGTCGTTACGGAGCCATGGCAGCTAACTCTCTTGCGCTCCTGCTTTTGCAGTGCTATGAGGTGCTGGCAGCTGCAATGACGTCACTGAAAGGTCAGCCTGCAGCCAGCGGTGGGAATTACGAGGCTGTCCGCTACTTTGTGCTGAATCCCAAATCCATCACAATGGGCCAGCTTTATGGAGAATTCAACTTGCTAACGCATGAGTGGTAAAGTACAAAACCTGCTTTCCTTCCTTCCAGACGGGAAACGTTTTTCTTCTGGTCTTGAGCGTCTTCTCTTCAAGGCTGGGAACAGTTTAGGATAGAAGCATAAAACCAGAAGCGATCAATTCCTTATCCTCAGCAAGCCACAATAGCCAGTCACAGCGATTTAAGCTGACATCTTTTATTGTGCGCTTGGCCCGGCTGCCAGCACATGCCCAGACAGTTACTGCAGCTCCGCTGGCAGCATTAGCTGCATAACAAGAAATAATTCAATTGCTTGGGAGCACATGCCCCTGCTCTAAGATACAGCAGCTTAAAACCACTTGTTTTGCTTCTGAAGAAAAGTGACCTCTGTACTGTGCACTTGAATTGTTCTGTATAAATACACTGGTGGCCTTGAATGATGAGGGATGACTTTCAGGCATAAAGGGGCATTTCATTCCAGTTACCAGGGCTCCTGCTTGCTTCTGTGGTTTGGAAGCAAGAGCCAATAGCCTGTTTGCCCTCTTGACAGCCAAGTCCTACTGTGTGTGTTTCCATATGTGACCTGAAGTTGACTTTGCAGCTCACTTTATCCAGAAGCTAAGGTGTGAGAAGTGGTGTGAATCTCCCTTTGGCTCTGTCACCCACCACGTGCTTGGGGACAAAGCTAAAAACTGTGTTCTGTAAAACCAGCTAAACTAAATAAATATGAAACTAACCACCCTCTAGGAAAGGTTCAAGCAAATAAACATTACTGATGCTGAGACCCAGAGCTTCCCAGCCTGGGCTCTGGTGTGTCTTTACCGAAAGACCTTTTATAGAATATTCCAGTTAAGTTTGACAGTTTATTTTTTTATTTAAGTCTACCTAGGGGCAGTACACAGGCATGTCAACATGACGAAAAGAAAAGTACAGCAGCCATGTAAAGTGTATTTACAGACAAATCCATCAGTTTTAATCAGCTGAGCTTTAGAACAGACTGTTTTCCTTCGGTTTCAGTAACAATACCCTGGCATTCACTAGCACTATGAAATAACAAATAATTATTTAATAATGGGAGTGGAGTCCAGGGCCTGAACAGAAATTGCACTGCAGGTTTCCACATGCAGATTAAGTTCTTTCTGTCAATGGTCAGCATTCCTTGTGTGTCTGCTCTCTTGTTCACCAGCTCCAGCACCACCCGAGTTCATAGGCAGCTGAGCATGGGGAACTTAAGTTATAAAGAGGGTCATACTTTTATGTTGGATTCACCCTCCTAACCTAGAGTTACTCAGCTGAAGCATCTGAACTAGCAGAGTACTTGTCCTGAGTCTCTCTTTGCACTTGGTGGAGAAAAGGAGGCACCTCTAGAGAGCTGGTAACCCACCTATAGCCTGAGTGGATGCTCGCAAGGCCTCTTTGCTTTTCACTGAGGACAGAGATGTGAAAGGGAAACTTGGAATTTTAGAGTTAAATGACATGAAGTCCAGATCCTAATGTCAGAAGAAATTGTCTCATGATGCCACTCAGGCTTAGGTGTATGTCTCAGTAAAAGAAAGAGATGGACCTTTATGCATCTCATCAAGAAGTGAGGCACAGGTATCCTTGGACACATGAACCAGAGTAAGATTCTGGCTCTGTTGCCTTATATGGTGGAAACTTTGCCATTGATTTCAGCAAAACCAGAATGAGCCAAGCCCTGCCTTCCTCCTGCGTTCCAGGACAGATGGGATCCTTTCCTCACTCATCCGACAGGGAGCTGCAGCCACTGACACCATCAAGAAGTGGTACATGTTTGATGGGCCAGTTGATGCTTTGTGGATTGAGAACATGAACACGGTGCTGGATGACAATAAGAAGCTGTGTCTCAGCTCGGGGGAAATCATCAAGATGACAGAGGTAACTCATACCTCCCACTTTTGCTGCCTGTTTTCCTTCCTTCCTCCTGGAGCAGAATTGCCTTTGACTTTCTACTTGATGCCTGTGATGGGATTGTTTGGAAATTGGTGTCTCAGTGACAGCCGTGTGTTGGCCAGACCTCTGTGGTGCTGCACAAACACAATAAAAAGAGGGCTGCTGTAACAAAGGGAAAGATTTCAGCTTCACCAAATTATACTGAAAGATATATCAGAAGAGATCAAGTCCTTATCCTCCTTTCTCTCCTTTTGCAATTTCCAGAGCATGACCATGATGTTTGAAGTCCAGGATCTGGCTGTTGCTTCCCCCGCCACAGTGTCCCGCTGTGGCATGGTTTACCTGGAACCCAGCATCTTGGGGCTGGAGCCCTTCATCGAGTGCTGGCTGCAAAAAATCCCAAGCATCATAGAGCCCTTCTCAAAGCAGCTAGCATCTCTCTTCAAGAGGTTCCTCAAGGTGAGTTACTATGCCGTTCCAGCCTTTCCATGGCTTGGAGCTTGTCAGCTCAGATATCAGCCAGCCCAGACTTGTCAAGGCCTGGATTTAAATGCCATTGTGGGAACACTCCAGACTACCAGTATACAAACCATCCTGTGAATTTCCTGGGTTTAAAAGATCACTGATCACTACAGATGTGACTTAGTCTTGTTGGTGATTATTGTTTATTTTATTTCCTTTTAAAATTATCTTCTGGACAAAGTCATCCCTTGTGCAAAGGCATTGCTTAAAGTACAGTTATTCCAGGGGAAAAGTTGTAAGAGCAGGTCTGGTCATTTCTGCTCATCTCCTGAGCCACTATTTTAATTAATAGCCCAGAGCTGCAAAGTAAAGGTCATAGAATCATAGCACAGTTTGGGTTGGAAGGGACCTTCAAAGCTTATCCAGTGCCACCCCTGTCATGATCAGGGACATCTTCACCCAGATCAGGTTGCTTAGAGCCCCGTCCAGCTTGGCCTGGGATGTCTCCAGGGGTGGGGCATCTATCCCTGAACACAAAGAAAGATCTGAAGGGAGCAAACCATTTAACAGCAGCGGTGGCACAAGATGCACGTCACTGTTGCACAGAACCAAAAGGCAGACCTAGAGGTTTCTTGCGGCTAAGCCTGAACCAAGTTGTTTGACTTACTTTTCTCAGTCAATACGCTGGTACTCAGGATGCAGCATTCTCAGTCATACTCTCCCTGCTAGCTGTAGCTTGCAGGGAAGTGAAAAGAAACCGGAACCCTGGAAGGTAAAAGCAAAGTCAGGTGTGTTGGATGGTGACAGTGAGCTGTTCCTTCCTCTCCTTACAGGATGCCATCGGCTTTGTCCGGCGGTTTGTGAAGGAGATAACAGCCTCAACAGACAGTAACCTCACAAGGAGCCTCCTCATGCTCTTGGAATGTTTGTTTCAGCCTTTCATTCCCAGTGAGGTAGGATTTTGCTGCTGTCACTTGTGTGCACCTGTAACTCTTAAGGGCAGTAAGTCATGCAGAGGGTTAGTCACTGCAGAACAAAATGTTGGTGCAGAAAGGTCAGACTGTAGTTCATCTACATGGCAGAAGGCAATACAGCATCCTGCCAAGCACAGGCAAACCCGGAAGGACTATGCTTTGCCCACTGAAAGATAAACTCCCTGCCTACGAGGCTGGAAGGAAGAAGTTCACTTTTATTTGTAGCAGAGAGAATTTTAAAATTTTCTACTGAATTTTCTACTGAAAGCAAAGATCAGATCTAAGCAGTGATGCACTTCAGATTGCAAGTCTTTTGAGAATTGGTATTGAAGAGGGCTGGACAATTTTCAAATTTAAAAACCAAGGACTACATTCTTCTCCAAGCTTCTGTTGAGTGACATTAGTTCATCAAGGGGAGTCTCACAAGTACACCAATGAAACAGCAAGCTTTAATCCACAGAATGCATTAAGAAGGCCTGTGAAAAACTGGCTAGAAAAAGCTACGTAGAAGCCAAGCAAAATTATGAGCGATTAAGAAGAGTCTGTTTTTTGTGTACCTTAACTATGCCTGAGAATTTTACTTCTGCTCTTGTCTGGTTCCCAGGGAGTTAGGCGGATTCCCCAGGAGAAGATAGCTCGTATTGGAGAGCTGATTGAACCCTGGTTTATATTTGCCTTGATCTGGAGCGTAGGTGCTACTGGAGACTCCCAAGGTCGCACGGCCTTCAGCTTGTGGCTGAGGGAGAAGATGGCAAAGGAAAAGGTGAGTAAAGGAAAAGCAGATCCTCTCTTAGTATAGAGGAACCGGTAATGAGAAAAGGGTATCAGAACTGTTTGAATGTTTGGAGGCTTCGGATGGGCTGCTTCTTGGGATCTGGTGTAACAGGTCTGCTTCAAACTTCAAGGCCCCCCCGGAGCTGGAAGATCTGGGAGAGAGACCTGACGCCCCTGCCTGGGCAGCATCCCATTAGTAAACTCTTCCTTGCAGTAGGGCAGATCCTCCTGTGAATTCACGGTGGCAGCCAAGTTCACCCCAGCTTTATTCCCACAGATCCAGTTACTTTTCCCAGAAGACGGACTGGTTTATGACTATAAACTGTATGATGCTGGGCTTAGCAGTCCTGAAGAAGATCTGGATGAGGAGGTTATTAAGGAGGTAAAATATTTCACTTTCAACCACAAGCCGGGAAATTTGCAGGGGGGGATCAGGAAGCAACAGAGTCCTGCCAGATTTGGTAGGGTTTTCTCATCAAGGGTAAATAAGAAAGGGCTATAGAAACCAAGTGAGAATGTTTAAAGTGAAGTGAAGCTTTTCATTGAAGGAAGAAGGCAGTTTCTTGCCCTCAGGGTTATGAAGGAGATCTTTTGAATCTGAGCCAAAGGCTGGTCAGTTCAGACCTGAGTGCCTCTGCCAGTGCTCAGGAAAGTGAGAAGGCTCTACTAGTGTGGCTGCTGGAGGAGGACAGAGAGAAGCTCAGATGGAAAGGTCTGCCTGTGTTAGAAAGCAATGCACAGCTCAAGAGCTGTGTGCAGCAGTCTGGAGGAGGAGCAAGGCAGACAAATACACCATCTTTTTCACAGGGGATAGCAGAGCAGTAGGGCGTGCAAGGCCCATCTGACTGACAGTCACCCGGCCCTTGACTGAAAGACAGAAAAAAAAAAAAAAGGAGGAAAAATGCTTCCCCTTCCTGAAATTGGAGTCAGAGCTAAGTAAAGAGCCCTACATGAGCGTCAGATGCTCAGCAGAAGCTGCCAGTATTGACTCTGTGGGAAGGCCACATGGGGTGGTCAGGAATCCACATTTTCTCAGTGTTCTCCAGCACATCCCTGACAAAAACCTCTATCTCACTTGTGTAGTGGGCTCTGTGAGGTTAGTCTGTGCCTTCATTCCAGCACATGTCATCCATGTCTTGTACAATTGCAAAACGTCCATGTGACACTGAATGCAACACAGGCAATGGCACCAGACATGAAGAAAGGATGCAAGCTAAGCCCTCTTTGTCCTCTGCTGTGGGGACACTCACAGGGTGGGTCAGCTTAGGAAGGAATTTCCATTCTTGGAAAGATCACAAGTGCTCCATCACCCTTTGATCCCAGTTCTCAAACAGAAGGCAGAGATGTTGCTGCTGGGGCAATGATCTCTAACTCTTGAGCTACCACCTTCCCAAAGGAAGTGAGTCAGGCACTCACAGCATTGCTGTGCAGAAAGGTAGGGATGACAAGAATAGACAGGGGGTCTGGCAAACTCAATTTCTCATCAGAATCTGAACTACTACATAAGCAACTGTGATGGTGAAAACTCAGCAGAAATACTGGTTTTGTATTCCCATAGGGGACAGATGCAACCACCCCCTCTAAACACTCCTATACTTTTCAGGTGTGCTGGGAGCCGTGGCTGGACCCTACAGCAAAGTTCACCATGGTTCCTGATACCAACTTCTGTGACATTATTGTGCCCACGATGAACACAGTCCGAATGGCCCACTTGCTGGGGCTTTTGCTCACCAACCGTAAGCCAGTACGTGCCCAATCTTGTCTTTGATTTTTTTATTCAAACTTGTTCTCTTCAACAGGAGCACCTTTTCTTCTCCCAGTGCAGTCAGAACCTAACAGCTACCTGATACTTTGAGATTACTTCCCACTCTCATGGGTTTTTAATTCTCTACTCAAAAGGTGTGACTGAGCAACAGGAGTTCTCCATTCAGTCCGCAGGCACCATGCCAGTGCCCCAAAGGGATATCAACACTCAGTTGTTCAACCAAAATGCATCGATTGCTGGATAGCCCATCACCATCACTCTTTACCTGTTCCCTGTGGTTCCACTGAATACTTCTCTGGTTGAATTCCCTCCACGTCAAGAGATCTGTTACCTTGAACAGATGTCCTTACTGAAGCAGTGAGCCTTCTGGCCTCCCCCAGCCTTTGAATGCCTAAGTGAGGAGTAACCTGCATTTCCTGCAGCAAATGTCAGAGGGCTGGGAAATGCAGACTGTCTGCTTGTGCTTCTAGGTTCTCTGCATTGGCCCCACTGGCACAGGGAAGACTCTCACAATTACAGACAAGCTTTTGAAGAACTTGCCTCCCAGATACGTCACCCACTTCCTGATGTTTTCGGCACGCACCTCTGCCAACCAAACCCAGGATCTCATTGACAGCAAACTGGATAAGAGGCAAGTTTCCTTTCTGTGTTTGCAAAGACAGTATCCCTGAGCTCAGTGTTTCTATCAACTTGGCAAGTTAGTTTCATGCAAGACCTGAAGAGGCCCCAAGTACATACAGCTGTGGGAAACAGATAGGAAACACGACAAATCTGAGCTGGGCTTGTGGGAGCCAGTAATAACCTGATACAGTGGCAAGAAAGTAAGAAGGATTAGTGGGGGTCTGTAAAAGTTGCTCCAATTCTAGTTATTCCAGAAATACTATGTTTCACAGCGCAGGTGTTTACAAATCCTGGTGCGGGATCTTTATAAAAACTAATGAGGGGAGAACATGTGGCTGCTGACCCCCAGTTCCACCCCTCATGGTTAGCAGCTTCCCATTTTCCTCCCTGGTCAGCTGCTGGTTTGAAGTTTCCAAAAGATTTACAGGCTCAAGCTTTGCTTTTATTTGCACCTGTATATTCATTGATACTGTGCATTAGTAGACAAAACTTCACTCGTGTTTGGAAAGAAGCCAGTGCCTCAAATATTGTGCTGGAACAAAGGCCCATATAAAGGGGTATATGGAGTGTAAGTGCAAGCATGGCTGAAACTGCTGGCTCAGGAAGCCTCTGGAGAACAAACAGCTTTTGCGTCAAGGTAGGAGTTACACTGCAACAGGAGTTTTCCTGTGTCCTTATGTGGCTTCTGTCCTTACAGGCGAAAGGGTGTGTTCGGGCCTCCAGTTGGGCGGTACTTCATATTTTTTATTGATGACTTGAACATGCCTATGTTGGAGACATACGGTGCTCAGCCACCCATCGAGCTGCTGCGGCAATGGATGGACCATGGGGGCTGGTATGACAGGAAACAGATCGGTACGACCCAAATTATTTGCCCAGTACTCATGGCAAAAGTTGGCCTGTTGATAGATGTGCACACCTGCTGTGGAGATGTGTGGGCAAGGGGTTTTAGCTACAACTTGACATTAATTCCTGATTTTCCACTCTTCAAGGTACCTTTAAGAAGCTGGTAGATATTAATTTTGTCTGTGCCATGGGACCTCCTGGAGGAGGAAGGAATGCTGTCACCCCACGCTTCACCCGCCACTTCAACTACCTCTCCTTCACAGAGATGGAAGACAGCAGCAAGAAGGCTATCTTCTCCACCATCCTTGGCTGCTGGATGGGTACGTTCTGCAGACAACTGCCACCTTCTCCTCATGTTACAAGTCAACCCAATTATAATAGAGGTTGGAAGGGGAGGGATTAATACTGATGCTCTGATAAAAGTGTTGGAAACTGGAACTTGCTTTAGGTTTTTTAAAGATGCTTTTTGAAAAGTGTTGTTTGACTCATAGCAACTGTCTCAGGGCCAAACTCTGCTGGTGCAAATCAGCAAACTTCAGCTTTGGCTCTCACAGTTTCATAAGGTGTTCCATAGCCTAGGCCTCTCAAAGAGGATTTTGTTTGTGATGAGTGTTGCATATATTCTTCACCTCAGCAAGTAAAGTGGTAACTCAGGGTTTTTGTCTTCTTCTAGATGGACTCCTAGGAGAAAGAAGTCACAGAGAGCCAGTGCGTAAGTAAGAGCAGAAAGATGAGAGTGAGAGACTGTGAACAGAACAAGCTGAGGGGCACAGCATGGCGTAGCTTACCTGTGGTTTCGGCAGACAGACACTTGCCCAGACAACAGCCTTCTGTGGAAGCACAGCCTTCTGTTACTCTCCATCTGCTGCAGCCTGTGGACAGCTGAGCAGGGAGGCTCTAAGCGTGGTGCTGCAGCCACCCAGAAAAAAGGGTTCATTTGGAATTAAATGAGTGCTCTTATATTTGACAGGGTGGGAATTTAGGATCATCTTTCCAAATGTGCCCTCATCTGCAAATCTGCTGGTAGGAGAATAGCGAGCTATGAGAAAAGCAAAGCTGAGCTCTCTGAGTGCTTGCAATATTCACAGTCATCAGTACCTGACTATGAGCTCAGGGGCACACTGAAGCAACTAGCCGTATTTTTAAAAAAGAAGGTTGGAAATAACGCAAAAAAAAAAAGAAGTATAAAATGCTAGGGTGTCTCCTCTTCCCTTGAGGTGCATGAAGTCTTAACACTGCAGAATTGTTGTGATGTGTTCTCTTCCCACATTTGCTTCCCTTGGGTTGGAAACCCATTGGCAAACTGTCCACTGCAGTGAACCAGTGCTTGGTCAGGTCCCCATGCAGTCTCTGCATAAGAAAGCAGAAGAAAAGTATGTTCTTGGCCAAGTTCTAGTGACACCTCTGACACTCAGTGCCACCCATCTGCACTGGTAGGACCTTCTCAACCCAGAGTCACCATCTTGGCATCCTCTCCACCTTTCTCTGTCTCTGCAGCAGAAGCAGTTGCAATCAAAGACTTGAATGAACCCTTGGTTGATGCCACTATTGGTGTGTATTTGACCATCACATCCCAGCTGCTGCCTACACCAGCAAAATCACATTACACCTTCAACCTGAGAGACCTCTCCAAGGTGTTCCAGGGCATGCTCATGGCGGAGCCTAGCAAGGTGGAGGTGAGTCCTCCCATCAGCACAGCTGTGCACCCCAGGGAAGACCAGAATAGTTCCAGTTCAAGCCTCATTGACAGGCCTGCAAACAGGCCTCAATTGCTTGTTGAAGCTACATTTTGGTACAGTTCAATGAGCATGGTGGCCTTCTCTTTGGCAATATTGCCAAGTACCCGTAGCAAAGAGACCCTCCCACCACCACCCCAGCCCTTCCTTGGTGTGGAAGCAGATGAGTGGCCACAGGAAGTCAATACGACACAGCCTGTCCGTTCAGGGCTGAATGGAGCCATAGGGGACCAGACAGGGGACCATGTGGGGACAGAGGCATTGTCCTGTTACCAACTTGTAGCAATGGCATCTTGTGGCCCTTCGACTCTCCTGAGGACCTGGCTCTGGCTCCAGCCTAGCCAGTAGGGATTGACTTATCACAGCAAATACTTTGGACCCTAGTTCTGTGCTACACCTGGATGAAAGGAATGAAAGGATCCTTCAAAAAAAACATAAGAACTTCTGGAAACAGTAAAAAATAAATCAAACTGGGGGAAGATAAGGACAAACAACATGAAATTTAAATCTCTTATAGAAAGCCTGACATATGGACAAATAAAGGGGGGATTAGCTGAAGCTGTAATGAACTCTCTGCAAAGCAGCTGTTTTGACAGGGGTTGTTTTTGAGAGGAGAAGGGAATGCAGCTTCCTCCACCCAGTTTTCTCCGCTCCAGTTGCTACTAGCAGGAGTAGAACTGGCTTCATGCCGGGCAGGAACCAGCTTTCCTGACAGTCAAGCTCTTAATACTTCTCTACTTCTCTCATGGGGGTGTTTTGCTGGTATTTCCTACCAGAACAAACTGCAGCTGCTGAGACTGTGGTACCACGAGAGCTGCAGGGTCTTCTGTGATCGCCTGGTCAGCAAGGAGGACCGGACCTGGTTTGACAACCTGATGAAGAGTATGATGGAGGATTTTGACACCACTTTTGAGGAGGTTGTCCCCTCCAAGCCAGTTCTGTTTGGGGACTTCATGGAGCCAGATGCCATTGTCAAACAGTATGAAGCAATCGAAAGCCAGGAAAAGGTAAGGACCCAGGGAATCATGATGATATGAGCTATGTTTACATCTTCCAAGTCTTCTGCAAACAAAAGAGGACAGTTAATGGTAACTATGGGGCTGGTTGAATTGAAGGTGTCTGGAATCACACATCCTGTCAGGGCTCTCCTGTGAAATCCTACCTCAGATATGGATGTTAACTGCATTTGGTGTGACGGGAGGTGGAGGTGGAACGAGCTATCTCTGCATTGCCATCCTGGGGGCAGCCTGCTATGCCAAATCTCCCAAGTGAGCTGCACTTGGGACTGAAAAGTGAAACTTACTGGAAAGAAATGGCACATTACCCCCAAACAATACTACTTTTGCCATTAAAGACTTCACAATTGACCTTTACAAGTAATTAATGTTACTGCCAGATTCCCTGTTGGAGAAGATACTGTGAGGACATTGGTAGTGATAATTAAGCAAAGGCAATGAGCAGTGCATTTTGTGCTCATTATCAGAAACAGGTGATTATCCTGTTGTCTCTCCTTTTGTGATAGCTGCGTGGCAGGGACTGGTAATTAACTGAGCTTTCCAGTCTCTTGCACAAAGTGGGTAGGCCTGTCCCTCATCGAGGTGAGCAGGGCTGAGGCAACCAGGCTCACCAAACCACTGTACCGTCCTCTGGTGCGCGCAGGACTCGGCACTGTAGGAATTCCAGCTACGTTGCTTGCCAGGGTTCACAGTGAGATTGCTAAATGGGTAGGACCAAATCCCACATGTCTTCATACTTCATCTCATGCTCTGGCCTGAGGGTGCTGTTGAAGGGTAGGCGGAAAGGATGCCCTGGAAAGGACAGGAGAGACTGTTCCTATGCTGTTCGGTGCAATGGTTGGACTGGGAGGACAGCGTGCTCCTCTGCTCATCCACAGCCAGCGGGGTTTTCTTCCAGCACCTGCCCTTTCCAGCCAGGATCCTGACCACGGGATGCAGCAGCAGGCACTGGTCAGCCATAGAGTGAGGAAGCTCTCCCAGAGGAAGGCCCTGGAACAGCATGGGTCAGGCCACCACAAGTTATTTGATTTTTAACTATGCCTTGCTGTTTCTCTGGACAAACAGCACTGTTAAGAGCAGCAGACCTTAGTCACTTGCCTGAGTTAGTTTAAGGTCACTGTTCAGCAGCTCCTGCCACCACCACTCGCTGAATTCAACCCAGTTCCTCTAAGAGCATGGAACAAGGACACCCATCACCTCCTCACCAGCTGCTGCTCCCAGGCCCTGCTGAGCACCCGGCTCTGCCCTCCTGCTTTTCACTGGTAGCCACAATTGACTGTTTGTGCCCACAGCTGAAGGCGGTGATTGAGGATTACCTGGAGGAGTACAATCAAAGCAACACCCTAGAGCTGAAGCTTGTGCTCTTCATGGATGCAATACAGCACATCTGCCGAATCAGCCGGATCCTGCGGCAGGCTCCAGGGAATGCTCTTCTCCTGGGTGTTGGGGGAAGTGGGAGACAGTCTCTCACCAGGTTGGCATCTCATATGTAAGTAATGTGCTCCCGTGCATATATTGTGCAGCAGAATCTCTTTTCCTGCCCTTCCTGCTAATTGTTACACATTTTACTGGTTGCTGACTCTTCAGAGTTCTCAAGAACTAGGACTTAGTTAACATGCACATCTACACTAGAAAAATCTTTCCTGGGAGCTGGGCAGTAGGAATGCAAAGACAGGAGTTACTAGTGACAAGTGATCAAGTGACACTGGTAGCCTGGCAAGTAGGACCCATGAGTCTTGAGAGCCAAGAGGACTCAAGGGGGAAACATGAAGGGCCAGGGACCTAGGCTGGAAGCAAATTCTTCCAGCTCTTAATATGTGGTGTCATCCTGGGAAATGCAACCACGGTTCCCAGGGGCACCAGCCTCTGGGGGCAGCATCACAAAAAGCCCATGTTCAGTTGCTGTCTGCACACTGAGGCACTGGGCTCAAGAAGCGCTGTGACTCTGTGAGCTCATGCAGTTGTAATTCTCCTGGTTTCTAGCTCAGGTATCTCTGCTTTGAGTAGAACATGCTCTTGGGTTGATGGCTGAACATACATAAGGACAGATGTGTGCTCAGGACTCATTGCAGGAAAAGAACTTGCTTGAGACCTTTCCCCCTGAGTCCACAACACATACTCAGGACAGATGAAAGAGGAGATTTTAATTTGATGTAACTCCATAGGCTTTTCTTCCCTTTAGGGCAGATTATGAGTGTTTCCAGATCGAACTGTCCAAAAATTACGGCATGACCGAATGGCGAGATGACGTGAGGAAGATCATGATGAAGGCAGGCATTCAAAGTCTGCCCAAGACATTCCTGTTTGTAGACACACAGGTACAACAGCATTAGCATGGTGGACTCCATCTAAAAAGGACTCAGAAACACCTCTCCAAGCTCAATAAATCCCCATAAAGAGGGTTGAGAATCTTGGTACAAACCAGGTACAACTTGTATTTCTTTAGTAGCCCACCTTCATCATCTTATAAAAAAGCTGCAGGGAAACTAAAGGTGGAGCATCTGTTGCTAGAGGGACTGTAGAGCTGTGTGTGAGTGGACTGATTCTTGTGTTGCTCAGGAAAGCCTCTTTCTGCTCCATCCAAGGGTTTGGTGGGATGAAAACTTTCAGACCCAGATGCCTGAAGCTAAGCACTATGCTGAACACTGATGCTAGAAGTCCTAAATAGTGTAATTCTCTTTCTTTTCAAAGATACCAGTAGATTTAGGGCCTTATGCCTGCTGGTTCCACAGGATAATGTTGGCTTGTTACTGTAAACTGTGACTTGCTAATGACTAGGCCAACTTCTGGAATTCATGGTTATGTTCCCCACAGGCTTTTTCACTGCCTTCATTAGCACAGGAATGAAGCTCCTTCTGGCAGTGCCCTAAGCAGCAAGATGAGCATCTGTCAAATGCTGCTTATTCTTGCATCCTCGTGCCTGCAGTGAGAAGCATATCTGGGAGAAGGAGGGCGTGGGAGGGTGCATTTACTCAAGTAGATGGATGCTGTGTATTTCTGATTTACCAAAGGTGGAGAAGTGAGTGTAGCTCTGCAGGGAGATCATCCCACAGACTCTGACACATCCCTACAATTGCTCTCGTCTCCTACATTGATGAGCTTTAACCTAATAGCAGAGTGTTCTGTGCTGGAAGAATGAAGACCAAGAGCAACCTGGTGCCTGGGATCTGGTTGCAGAGTCGCTGCAAGTCAGCGAGCGAGGCCGTGAGTGCAATTTGTGTGTAAGGAGATAGTGAATGAGCAGAAGGAGACTTGTTCTCAGACACACACCCCAGCCCTGAACTGGCTGAACATGGCTGTTCCATTGGAAATGCTGGGCAAGGTCAGAATATGCATTACTGGATCTGCGAGATCACAGAAGTGATTTCTTATAACAGAGGCTGAGGGCTAGATTTATCTAGAAGTGATCCCCGTGGCATGTGGAGACATGACTATCTTATGACTTAAGAAATGCTTTTTCTTTTTTTCCTTCACTATCATCTACTTAGATAAAAAATGAATCGTTCCTTGAGGATATCAACAACCTGCTCAACTCGGGTGACATTCCCAACATTTACAGCCTCGATGATGAAGACAAGATCACGACAGCTATGAAGCCTGTTGTTCGAGATCTAGGACAGCAGCCCACCAAGGCAAATCTGATGGCTGCGTACACCAGACGGGTTTACAGCAATATGCACATGGTCCTGTGCATGAGGTACAGTTCAGGGATAGGACTCAACCCTGTCAATGTTAATTATTCCCTCCTTGACCTTCGCCTTGCATCACTTTGTTTCCAAGCCTCCTGACTTTGGAGGAGGAGTGAGGTTTGCATACCACCTTCCCATAAGACTGCAGACTGTTTTTTTACACTTTGCTGGTTTCAAGATAAAGTTTGAAAAGTTTAGGAAAATAATTATATGTGATCCAGATTAAATACAAGCTTCCTCCTCCTTCATGCACCATTGAACTGTTTGTTACAAAAATATCCTGCTTGAACTGGGAGCTCAGTTGCACCATGTTTACTCATTAATCTAGTGCACAGTCCATGAGCAGCTCACTTGCTTGTTTGCAGGAGGGCTGCTAAAAGATGCAAGGTGTTCTCAGTGCAAGTACCAACAGAAGAATTGGGGTCCTGATTTTGGTCTGGTAGTGCAATCTCTGTGTTCACCTGCTTAAACTAGACTTCAGGTCACTTTTCCTTCTTGCCCTTTAAGTGTTCTCCCTAGGGAGGGACCCAGAAAACATCATCCCACAACTATCTTAATAGTTCTAGTATATCCCCAGGACTTCCAAGGAGTGAGGTGCAACATGCACGGAACTTTCATTCCCTATTTCTCTCCCTCCTTTTTCCTCAGGTATATTCCCTTCCTGCTTCCTCTGTAAGAGTTCAGAATGGTTCTAGGGAAGTAGGAAAGCTGTTTTATCCTTGCATCTATAGATAGTTATAACATCTCTTTTCTGGATATCTTTCTCTCAGCCCTATTGGAGAAGTCTTCCGTGCACGCTTGAGACAGTTCCCCTCTCTTGTGAACTGCTGTACCATTGACTGGTTTAACAAGTGGCCTGCGGAAGCCCTGCAGTCTGTTGCCTCCTCCGTCTTGCAGGAGATCCCACATCTTGGTGCCAGTACTGAAGACATCAATGGGATGGTAGGTGCCACACACAACACGCAAAGCGCAGTTCTTGCGTGCAAAATGTGCCATGTCTCTAGATACACAGACAATGGGTACAGGACACACCTACAGAAAGGTCCTACCCTGTAGCAGAAGTGTTTCATGGTAGGGTCATTAAAATAGAGAACTGATTAGTTTTTGTATGCCTTGAAATGGCCGTGTCCATTTGTCACCCTGTCTCTCCGTGGCACTGAAGCTCTGCTGTGACTGTGTACTTCAGGCTTTCTGGACATGCATGCCCCTTGTGCTCTCTGTGGGCATCACACTGACTTGCCCACCACACATTCAGTACTGAATAAGATTGTTTCTTTCCTTTCACCTCATAGGTTCAAGTGTGTGTAGAAATCCATCAGAGCGTGGCAAAGAAGTGTCAGGTGTACCTAGCAGAGCTGGGCAGGCACAATTATGTCACTCCCAAGAGCTATCTTGAGTTCCTCAGCACCTTCAGTTCCCTGATTGGAAAGAAGAAACAGGAACTGAAGACAGCCAAGAAGAGGATGAAAGGGGGCCTGGACAAGGTTTGTCCCTCACACCCAGGAGAGGTTTGGACCCTCCCTTACCTGCTCTGAGCAGTGTATTTATAGCTGCAGAGATGCAGTGAGATGCCCTACACATCTCCTGTGTAACAGGAAAAAACTCATACTAAAGCAAATGAGAACTATGCCTTCTGCGAGGCCCGTCTTTCTGAAGGTCTGTAACAGCTCTAAAAGAATCATGGTCCCCAGTCTTTGGGGACCACAAACCTCTCAGGATGTTTCTTATTAACCTTTTAATGGAAAGCCCTATAACCACAACATTGTTCTGCTGGCTGATTGCCATGAGCTTACAAAGTAATGCCCATTGTCCAGGCATCGTTAGGCACTGCTGTTCACAAGCACAGCACCAGCTTGTTGCTTAAGCAGGAACCAGGGTGGTACCTGCTTTGTAGAGCCTGACCCTGGGCAGGGAGCAGCCCCCAGTGCAGCACAGCCCTTTCCTGGGGCTTTCCGTGGCTGCTGCCTGTGCTCTCACTCTGCTCTGCTCCCACAGCTCCTGCAAACAGCAGAGGATGTAGCAAGGATGCAGGAGGAGCTGGAGTCTGCCCGCCCTCTCCTGGCACAGGCAGCCAAGGACACAGAGGCAACGATGGAACAACTGCAGGTACCACTGCTGGACTGGTCGCCTGAGCAGCTCTAACCCCAGGCTCTTGTTGCCAAAAGGGGTCATTCCACCACATCCCATCCCATCCCCAGGGAACTGGTCCAGCAGCAGCCTGCCCCTGCTAGCCCAGGCCTCAGGGAACATCACATACAGTCACTTGTGCCAGTGCAGCAGAGGGAACTGTCCTCTGCTGGCTGTCACTTCCTTCCCTCTGCTGGCTGTCACTTCCTTCCCTCCTTCCTCCTTGTGTTCCTTCCTGCTTGTCTCCTACGGTGGGATGGCCAGACTGAGACAGAGAGAACAGACACTAACATAATACAGCTCTGCATGCAAAAAGGAAAGTGTCTGCAATCTCTCATCTTCCCACATAGTTTTGGAAAGGTGGCCTGATCCACTCTCAGAAAAAAAAAAAAAAAAAAAAAAAAAAGGCTATATTCCACATCCCCTTGACACCTCCTGGTAGAGTTTTAACCCTGGGATAGACAGAAGTGACAGTTTTAGAAACAAAACCCTCAACATATCTCCTTACTCCTACTCTTTGCACCCCTCTGCACCCTTTCCCTATGCTAAGAGGAAAAATGGGTAGAGCAGCTGATTCCTGCAGGACACAGGCACAGCCAGAACTGGAGCTTGTGGATGATCTTCACAGGCTGGCAAAACACTCTTACCAGTATGATGCAGAAAGGTGATCCTCTCCTGCAGCTAGGCCCCAGCATGTCTCTGCTGGAGGAAGATACATGACCTTCTAGGACAGCTGTAATTCTTACCTAGCAGCACTGAGCCAAGCCCAAGGGGTGCTGTGACTCCAGCACACTTCTGAGGCTGTCTGCGATGTTGCAGGTGGACACAGCTGTGGCTGAAAAGACAAGAACCGCTGTACAAGCTGAAGAGATGAAGGCCAACGCAAAAGCTCAGGCAGCTCAAGCCATTGCTGATGATGCTCAGAAGGACTTGGCTGAAGCCCTCCCAGCCCTGGATGCTGCTCTTGCTAGCCTGAGGAACCTCAAAAAAAATGATGTTACAGAGGTAACTGGGTCACAGGGGAAGGTGGTAGGAGCTGGGTCTGGTCCTGGACAGCCACTCACTTTGCAGCAATAACCCTTCTATAGGCTTGCAGCATTCTCAGCCTCTTGCAGCACCTCTGTCCATCCCCCAGAGCTCACACAGTGGGCAGCTGCCCATGCAGCTTCTCAGCTTCACAAGCAAAGAGTTTTGAAGGGCAGAGAGGCAGTAACGGGCTCCTCAGTGTTCCTACATGTTGTTTCCAAATTGTGCCCAAGAGGGTGTTGAGGGGAGCTCACCTCACAGTGCTTGTCCATGAGGGTCCGCAGTGCAACGCCAAGCATTGGTATGGATCTTGCAGCACGCTGTGTGAACCATCAGGCTCTTTTGAAAGGGAATTCACCACAGGCAGAGAAGAGGAAGGGGCAATGGCTGGTGGACTAACTTGAGGGAATACTGGCTTGAAATAGGACAATCAGAGAAAGGAGAGCAATTCTTGGCCTGGTGAGTGTTACAGCCTGTAGCCAAGAGAGATACTCAGCAAGTACAAAACTTTGTCACACAGCATGTAACAGCTATGGAGGGAAGGGACAGGCTTATTGCTCTGCATTTTTGAATAACAGACCTTTTTATTTCCCACAAAACATACAAAGCTCCTTTCCCCAACAGGTGGGGAAAGACACAGTGTCAGTCCTTTTGCCCCCAGCACCCTTCCTCTTGTAGAGCTGGCATGAAGAGTCTCCTGTCTATGCAAGGCTTCCAATGCCAACTCACAAGGTGCACTAATTTCTTACACACCATCTAACCGCTCCACCAGCTTCAGGAGACTCTTAACTTAAGGAATAAGCTCCCTGCTTCTTTTAAGCCCAGCTGCTGGGCCATGACCCAAGTAACCTGTCACAGGAGCCAGGACCACAGGAGTTTTTCCCTAGTCCAGGATTATGACCCAGCCCAACCAAAAGGGGACACCACATGGCAGGGAGCAAGCATCCATTTGACCTACTCCTTTTCATAGGGCTGCTCATTCATTGGTCCTTCAGAGAAAGCTGACGCCTGCTTCTCCAGCTCTTCCACCACCTCTCTCAGCCGATCCTCATTGCAGTAAAAATACACATAAAGGTTGTGCTCTGTCTGCAGGAGAGGGTTCTCCAGAGCACTGCGCTTGACCTTTAAGTCACTCCGGAGGTCTGCCAGCATTTGCCAGAGGTTGTCCTGCATGGTGCTCAGTTGCTGCATCAGCTTGGTAATCTCCTGAGGGGCAGAGCCCAAACACATGTGAACATGCAGAAAAAAGGGGACTTCCTCCCACCCATGGAACAGCTCAGCCCACCAGAAACAAACCACCCACCTGGCTCTGGCCTTCAGACACACCAGTCCAAGGAACAGTGGCAGCTTACTGGGCCAAGGCACCCCAATCTCTATGCTTAGTGTATGTGAAACATGGCGAGAATCACCTTTGTCCCTCAGCCAGCCACTGCCTCACTGGACGGCTTCTGGGACAAGGCAAGAATCGGGCCAGCTTCCTCTCCCTCTGTGGGCTGAGAGGCCATAAGTTCTGCCCCTGCACCCAGGGAGGATGGCACAGCAGGCTCCGGCTCCCAGTCGTGTGCCACCCAGCAAGGCCCAGTGCAGCAGTAGTGCTTGCTTACCGGAGAGGTGAGCTGCAGCTCGTTGGAGCTGTTGTACAGGAGCCCATAGAGCTCCTCTGTGAAGGTCTCCAGGTCAGGGAGCTGGGACATAGGAGCTGCCAGCTGTGCTTCCAGCACCCTCTGGTCCTGAACCAACTGGGACCACTGGGCTGCCAAGGTTTCATAGCTGCGGAAGAGCTGCTCCTTCCGATCTTGCCCCACCAGCATGTCCCAGAGCCTGCAGGAGGGGACAACCAGTCAGCGGTGTGAGCAGTGTGCCAGTGCTGAGGGGACATTGTACACTGTGGGACTGGGATGTAAGCAGCTGTGGTGCAACAAAGAGGGGACAGCTGCTCCTGGTGAGCAGCCCATGTCCTGAGGTCTGGTAACAGCAACATAAAGGACCAGGCTGGCTCAAGATCCAGTCAGGGACTCCTCGCTGGTGTACACCAGCACCAGCTGCTCCAGGGCTGTGCAGAGAGGACTGAAAAGCCTGTCAGTGCAGGACACCTAACCAGAGAAAGCCCTTGCTCCAAGGACTTTGTGCTTCCTTCTGGCCCAGCTCTCCTTCTCTTTGGCTAAACACTTGCCTATACAATCTTCACCTTCACATCCTAGGAAACCCTCTGTTCTGTGTACTCATTCCCTTCTCCAAGCCCATGCTTTGCTGCATCAGCCCTAGCCACCCAGGAAGAAGCAGATGCCATCTTCTGGGGAACTTCACGCCATCATGGAGTTGAGGTGGCTCTGCACTGGCAGAAGAGCACTGCTAGACTGCCTGGTAGCTTGAGTCTACTGCATGCCTCTTCCCTCCCCATGCCACCTCCTCCACATCTGTTTTGTTCCTCATGCATACACACACCCAGGCCCTTACCGTACAGCAGAGAGGTCTTTGGGGTCTATCCATATGCATGTACAACTCTTCTGGGAGGAGCTGGCATCTCTGAAGTATTGCTGCTGCTCCCGCAGCCTGGTCTGAGCTTCCCTCATAGCCATTGCCATCTCCCCCAGCTGAGCAGCCCTCTGGTCCAGCTGCTTTCTCTCCCTTTTCAGCTGCAGTTCCAGCAGTTCCAGGCGGCTGTGCTGGCTCACCAGCCATGCAGCCGCCTTCTGCTGCCTCCCCTCGATGTCCTGCAGATGGGCAGCTTCCAGGCTGAGCTGCCTCTGCAGGACGGGCAGGAGGGAGAGACAGGCCTCTGCCCTCAGCAGGGGTGGCAGCCGGTGGGTCAGGGTCTGCATGATGTCGCAGCGCTGGGCATGAAGCTGCTTCTGAAGCACAGCAGCCTGACGCAGGAGCTCTGCTTTGACGGCATGCTGTGCAGGGAGGTGACAAGACAGACTGGTGTCAGGGTGCATCGCTAGCTCTGCCAGCCCCTCCTGCCATGTCAGCTGTGCTCTGGCATTGGACAGGAGGGACTGCCACAGCACAGGCAAACCCTGCTGCAGGGGGTGGTGGAGGAAAGGGAACACTGGCCCTACCTGGTTCTCCTCAAGAGCTTCCAGAGTCCTCTCGACCGAATCCAGTGCAGCACAGCTGCCCTCCACTTTTGCTGACATGACAATAACCTCCCTCTGGGCACAGATACGCGCTTTCTCAATTTGGCTCAACTCCTTCCAGAAGCTGTCTTTGTCTTGCAGTAGCTCATCTCCATCAGTCCCAAAGCTTTTTGGCATCATTGTTTGCTTAGTGTCCATTGTCTCTGTGGCTTCTTGGCTGCCATCTCTCTCCTCATCATCCTCCATGCTCAATACCTCTCTCCCATTCCTACCCTCAGATAGCAGCTCTGCCCTCAGTCCTTGGACCAGCATTCCCTGGCTTGCTGGTGCCTCCAACCATGGTGTCTTTGCACACTCTTGATAAGGAACTCTACTTGTTCCTTCCAGTATTTCCCAGTCTGAGTCCACCTGTGTCCCAGCCTCCAGGCTTTCCTTCAGGCTGCTTTCTCCCTGTGCACTTGCTCCCTGAACATCTGGAGCCCAGACACTCCCTGGTAGGACCTGCTGGATGAACCTCTGAAACGCATCAGTGGCCTGTTGTTCTAGCTCCATGTAAGGGCCAAGATCCATCTCACACATAAGTGCTGGTGGTCGGCCCTTCCCCTCATACCACTCTGCCAGCTGCTTTGCAGCCTTGCTGATCTGGCACAGGACAGCACTGGTTTGGAAGATCTCCACTTGCAGGTCCACCTGAGCTTCCTTCAGGTCCTGCTGCACCACTCTCTCTTCCTCCTCCAAATACCTCAGCTCCTGCTGCAGGTTGGCTGTCAAAACCTGCAGCTTGTTGTGCCTCCAGAGCAGTCAGTCACGATAGTCCTTCAGCTCTTGAAGCTCCTGTCGCAGTGCCTGTTCATCCTCTGGTATCGTGCTTGGGAGCTGTGGCACCTGGAGGCACGTCTGCAACGCCTGCTCGAGGGCATCGCCTTCCAGGATGGGCTTGCCTGCAGCCAGCAGGGCCTCATAGGCTTCCACCTCGGTCGGGCTCAGCACGTTCTCCTCACTCACCGTGCGGCAGAACCAGTCAAGGAACTGCTTTGTCTGAGGGCAGTCAAAGAGCCAGTCAAAGTCCTTCTCACAGAGGCTGTCTGCGTGGGGGTAGAACAGCCTCAGCATCGCCACAAACTCTGCCCCTCTGTTGACTGTGTTCGATGGAGAGGCCTCAGAGTGTGCCTGGCTGAGCATGGCAAGGATGGTCAGCACTAGAAGGGAAAAATGAGCCATCCTTAAGGGTCCTGACACTCACAGCCATCTCAAGGGTTCTGCAGCAGCACTCCTAGCTGCCCACTTGAGGAGAGACTCAAGCAGTCCCTCCCCAAATGCTACAGAGCAGCTCATGGGCTGCAGCGTTGCTATGGTGGGGTACAAGAAAAACGAGAGCCTTCAGAGCAGGGGAGAAAGCCTGTCCTTACCGCCTTCCCATCCATCCTCCTCCCCAGGGCTGCACAGATCCAGCTCCTTTGCCAAGACATATTGTCTGCAAAACACACCTGGCTCAGCATTAGGGACAGCTTTTTCAGCCTACCTGTAGTTCACTCCATGCCCTTTCTGATAACCAGCTTTCCCTTCAGATGCCTCTGCCCTTCCTGCCTGTGCATTGCGTCCTCTAAATGTCCTGCCTCTGCTCCCCATCTCCCAAGGTCAGCTGAGGGACGAGCACCCTATCTCACCAAGAACCAAGCCAACCCACTGTCTCCATTTGTGTTTTGAAGGTACGAGCAATGCAGCGGCCTCCCCCTGGTGTGAAGTTGGTGATTGAAGCTGTCTGTATTATGAAAGAAGTCAAGCCCAAAAAGGTGCCAGGAGAAAAGCTTGGCACCAAGGTGGATGACTACTGGGAGCCAGGCAGGGGCCTTCTCCAGGATCCAGGGAAGTTCCTGGACAACCTGTTTAAGTACGACAAGGTAAGTGGTGGCAGAGGGAGACCAGGGCTCAGCTGTTGCCTCACAGAGATCCAAGACCTCTGAGACCCTCCTCGGTCAGATCTCTAGCACCGTCATCACCAATCTCCATTCTCTCCCACCATTCCTTGCAGGACAATATTCCAGAAACTGTGATCTCAGCCATCCAGCCCTACATTGACAATCCAGAGTTTCAGCCAGCTGCCATCGCCAAGGTCTCCAAAGCTTGCACCTCCATCTGCCAGTGGGTCCGTGCCATGCACAAGTACCACTTTGTAGCCAAGGCCGTGGAGCCCAAGCGGGTAAGAGGCAGCATGACCTGGTTGTGTTAGGGAACGCAGTACTAGCAGCCCCTTTCTGCAGAGTCACTGTGTTCTGCAGGTCAGGACACAATGTTCAGAGCAACACTTAGCAGCACCAAGGCCTTGAAACACATTGATATAACAAAGTAGAAAAATAAACAAACAAAAATTGGCTTAGAATGCTGGGACAGAAGTGATACCTTGTTCTTAGTGCCCAGTTCCAGGCTCAGCAGAAACTGCACTTACACAAGCATTTCCTCATCAGCCTTAATCCTTGCCTAACCATTTCTTTATTATTATTTTGGTGCAAGCAGAGGAACCTTTTTTTCCCCTTCACTAGTGGGCCACATACTGAGCTTGTGTAAGCTGGCACAGGCTCTAGGCTTTCAGGAGCTCTGCAGAAATGCCCTCCTTACCCTTACTTTTATTCCGGAGCTTGCAGAACATCCCCCTGGAGTTACACAGGTCAACCTTTGTCACAGGGGAGGATCTCAGTATCATCTAGTGCTTTTATGGAAAACCAACTCCAAGGTCTCTGGCTTTGGGGAAGAGCCTGGCCACACACACACAACATACCCACCACTTCCTTGTGCATCTCCACAGCGAGCCTGGCAGGAGGCAGAAGAGGACCTGCGTGCCACTCAGCAGGTCCTTGATGAGGCCAAGCAACGCCTGCAGGAGGTGGAAGATGGCATTGCCATGCTGCAAGACAAGTACAAGAACTGCATAGCCAAGAAGGAGGAGCTAGAGATGAAGTGTGAGCTGTGTCAACAGAGGCTGGTCCGCGCCGGTACGGTAAGGGACAGAGCTGAGTTCTGTCTGCTTACATGAGACAACCTGATTTCAGGTCAAAGAACGCAGTGGTGAAAACCTCTGTGTGCCTGCAACTCAAGACAATCCTAGGCTGGAGCTGCCTGGCCAGATCTTAGCAGCACAACAATACTGGGGAAGCTAAGCTAGCCAGGTACTGGTGTGAAAAGCTACTGTCCTCCTGTGCACAGCTTCTTCAGCCAGCTACAGGTGTGCAGGACAGCTGAGAGCAGCCCAGTAATCCCAGAATTAAGTGCTCACAGCTGGGGACAGAACTCAGGATATGACAGGGGCCACACTACACTACCTCTGGTCACCTGCAGCATTACCCAGGTCTAGGACACAGGATTAGACCACTAAGCAGCTCTCACATGTGCAACTTACCCCACAGCTCATAAACAGCCTGGCTGATGAGAAGGTGCGCTGGCAGGACACTGTTGAGAGCCTGGATTACAAGATCAACAACATCACTGGGGATGTGCTGGTTGCAGCTGGCTGCGTGGCTTACCTGGGCCCTTTCACAGTAAGTGCGCACTGCTCCCTGCAAGGGGCTTTCTCAGCTGCTCTGCTCCCCTGGCCTCTTGCTGCTGCTGGCCAGATCAGCTGGGAGAAAAAAAGAGGGCAAAAGGGTGCAAGGTCCCGCCTGGGTCTCTCTCTGTGTTTGTACCAGAGGCACAGAGGGTCCCATTTGAATGGAAATAGGAGGGTTTAGATGCTCACAGCAGACTAGCTGCAGCTAAAAGAAAGGATGCGACAGTGCTTCTCGTGGCAGGGGCAGTACCGCGTGGCACTGTGCGAGGAGTGGGTGAGGCAGGTGTCAGAAAACAACATTCCTCACACCGAGGAGCCGAACCTGATCAGCACCCTTGGAGACCCAGTGGAAATCCGCTCCTGGCAGGCAAGTTGCTGAAAAACCTGACACTTCAGGCTGAAGATGCCTTAGGCAAAGGCTAAAACAGCTCCCACCTCACTAGATCACCCGTACCAAAGGACAGACCCCAAACCAAACAGCTCAATAACGACCAAGCACCTCCACACCACAGAGCTGGAATTGCTACTGGGGCTTCTTGCACAATGAGCAGGAGAAGACCTGGCAGCATCCAGGGCAGCAGCCACAGCTCTGAGGGCAGCAGCCTTAACCTGTGAGGCTTCCACATTACAAACCACAGGCTTAGAGCAAAGCACTGGCCACACCTTGGCCAAGCTTAACTCAGCAGCTTCAGGCAGCACTGCAGCCCTGGGCTCAGTTGCTATCAGTGGTGCTCTCACCACCATCCCCTGGCCACCACACCAGGACCATGGAGGGGTTGGGGCAGCAAGGGCTTCATTTTGATCAGCTGTCTTGTGCTACCAGGTGTTCCAACAGCTTTTTCTGCCCCGTTAGGTTGCCGGCTTACCCAATGACACCCTCTCTGTGGAGAATGGAGTAATAACACAATTCTCCCAGCGCTGGACTCACTACATAGATCCCCAAGGACAAGCAAACAAGTGGATCAAGAATCTGGTAAGAGCTGTGGGGAGGAAAGCCAAGTCTGCCAGGATGGGGGAAGCAGTTTTCTGTTAGGAACTGCACAGATCAGCCTTGGGCTTTAGGCTCCAGAGCTGGGAGACCCACCACTGTCCCAGCCCAGCCTCCCCATCTGTGTTAATACCAAGTGGATTTCTCTGCTTGGGGAAATGAGCAGAGGGCAGGAGGGGGTCCTGCTGTAAGCAAGTGAGGTATCATATTCACTATCTGGCTCCCCACTAGTATTCTGGGGACCTTACATGCTTCACCACACCCTAAAACACACAGGACAACACCAGCATCTCCCACAACAGCCTGTAGAGTCCCAAGGACAGAAGGGATCAGGGTGGCATTACCTGGCTGGCAAGCACGGTCCCTGCTGCTAGAGTACTGAGAATACAGACCCCAACCTCTGTTCTTCCTTTAGAGCAGCACCCACTGCTCTTTTCAAGGCTCAGGCAGCTGCTCCTGTTTTGGGCCCCCCAGGGATTTTTCCCACCCACCTGCTCTCACTTTGCAGGCAAACATGCTGACTTACCAGTGCAGGGTTGGGCAGGGGCATGGCTCTCTGAAGAAGCTTCTCCCCATTCTCCCTCTTCCTGCTGCCTCGGGCTGTCACTAGTGCCTGGTGATGTGGGCTAAACTTGCCAAAGTAGCCAAAAACTAGCTGAGCAAGAAAATATATTATTTCTGCTGCTCCCAGTACACCAGTGAGAAGTGTACCACACACCAGAGCTGGGTGTGAAGATGGGCAGGACAGTGCAGGTACCCTGTCCTCCCCTACTGCCTTTCAGGAGAAAGTGAACGGCCTGGAGGTGGCCAGACTGAACGACCGAGACTTCCTCTCCACTCTGGAAAATGCCATTACCTTCGGGAAGCCCTTCCTGCTGGAGAATGTTGGCGAGGAGCTGGATCCAGCTCTTGAGCCCGTCCTGCTGAAACAGGTTCTGTGTCTCACCTTGGCAAGGAGGGCGCCTGGCTGGGCTGCGATGGGACAGGGTGGGTTTACAGGTCTCTCTGGACAGGCAGCACTGACTGGGATGATTCCTGGTGGGTACTCATTGGTCTTTGCGAGGGCTCCGACATGTCGGTTACCTCCTGCACACCCCAGTCTCCTGCCAGCGGGTTTTCTACCTTGGCCTTCAGGTTCAGGCCTTCAGGTCTGCTGGGCAGCTTTGAGCTCATCTGTCCAGAAATTCTTCAGACTCTCTCCTCACTGCAGAGCGCTGGGCACCACGGGATGCCTTTCCTCGTGAGAGGTGGCCATCCCAGCCTTCCTGCATTTGTCCCTCTCCGGTACAGACCTTCAAACAGCAAGGCAGCACAGTGCTGAAGCTGGGGGACACGGTGATCCCCTACCATGACAGTTTCAAGATGTACATCACCACCAGCCTTCCCAACCCTCACTACAGCCCGGAGGTTTCCACAAAGCTCACCCTCATCAACTTCACCCTCTCGCCCAGGTACCTGCTGACCCCATCAGCTGCCCACCCTCCTCAGCCTCATTCCTCATGGTCCTCAAGCTTTTGGGCCTGCTGTTCCCCCCACCACCTCTGTGGCTTTTGTTGTAGTGGCTTGGAAGACCAACTGCTGGGACAAGTGGTGGCTGCAGAGCGGCCTGACTTAGAAGAAGCTAGAAACCAGCTCATTGTTAGCAATGCTGAAATGCGTCAGGAGCTGAAGAAGATAGAAGACCAGATCCTGTATCGGCTCAGCACTTCTGAAGGAAATCCTGTAGATGACTTGGAGCTCATCAAAGTGCTGGAGGCATCCAAGCTCAAGGCAGGAGAGATCCAGGTCAGAGATGGAGGTGCTGTGCCTGTGCTACTCTGTGTCCCCTGCCAGCACTGCACTAACCATGATATCTCCTCTGTCCCCCAGGCCAAGGTGATGGTGGCGGAGCAGACAGAGAAGGACATCAATATGACGCGCCTGCAGTATGTGCCTGTTGCCGTCCGCTCGCAGATCCTCTACTTTTGTGTCTCGGACCTGTCCAATGTGGACCCCATGTACCAGTACTCACTTGAGTGGTTCCTCAACATCTTCCTGATGGGGATCAATAACTCCGAGAAAGCAGGTGCCTGCCCAGGACAGCCCCATCCCATCCCCTTCCTTACCCTGTGTTCATGTTTTGGTGGCAGCAGAAGGCAGGACACCTGTGAGTCACAGCAAACACGCCTGCTCGTGTCAGCTCTCAGCACAGCCCAGAGCTGCCCCGAGTGGTGCCCACACAAGGGGAGGGAAGGTTTGGTTGCAGCCAGCCCTCCCTTCTCTTCCCCACTGCTCCTCTGCTGCCCTGTCTGACCAGGCGGGAGGGATGTCAGTGCCAGAGCATAGTCATGGTACATGCTGTCCTGGAAACAGCGTAACTCTGCTTGTCACAGTGTCACCTCCACACACAGGTCCTGACTGCTGCTCCCGGGCTGGGACAGCTCTCCTCACTGCATCAGCCAGGCTGGTGGTGGCTGGGCTGTGCAGGCTGCCGCGGTGCCACATGGACACCCTCCCGGTACTGGGGCCGTGTCTCACAGCTGTGTGCTTTCATAGGGGTTTCTGTGCAGAGTCTGTATTTGCGAGCAGCCTCTGTTCTTCCCGGGCAGGGTGTGGGTGTGCCTCCACCAGGCACCAACAGCTGACTGGGAGAGAACCCTCCATGTCACCCACAGCAGCCACCACCCTTGTCTGGTTGTTGCCTTTTTTTCAGACGCTGTGAAGGACCGGATTGAGAACATCAACAACTACGTCACTTTCAGCCTCTACAGCAATGTATGCCGTAGCCTCTTTGAGAAGCACAAGCTCATGTTTGCCTTCCTGGTTTGCATCCGGATTCTGATGAACGACGGGCAGATCGATATGGTGAGCAAATCACCTTGATCCTGTGATGGGATCCTGTCAGAGCAACTCAAGCCCAGCCTGCTCAGTCCCTTCGAAGAAGAAGAGGAGCCTTGTTCCCTGATGCTGGGGGCAGGCTGGTGGGAAAACCCGGGACCTCTCTCTGCACTCAAATCTCAGGCCTTTCCCTGTGTCTATGCAGAGCTGCCTAGACTAAATCACCTGCAGCTTGAGTGAGTTTGCTGCCAGACTGCTGCAAAGGTTAGCAAGTTCAGAGGGAGCAGGCAGAGATTAGAAGACATAGAAAAGCTACTGACAGCTGAACAGTGATGTTGGTCTCACAAGACCCTCCAGTTTGTTTACTCCTCAACACACACACCTGGCAGGGGAGGCAGCCAGAAAGTTACTACAGGATTTTACTTGGACACAGCACAAATCCATGCGCCTCAGGCCCAAGCAGGTAGGCTATGATCCCTCACCATGTCCTGTCTTGTTGCCAGGAGGAATGGCGGTACCTGCTGTCAGGAGGGACCATAAAGGAGATGCAGGAGAACCCAGCTCCAGGCTGGTTGAATGAGAGAGCATGGGGAAACATCCTGGCCTTGAGCAACCTGAAGAACTTCTCCGGCTTCGCCGATGATTTTGCAGCCAACCTTGAAGCGTTCAGGGCCATTTTTGACAGCCTCCAGCCTCACAGGCAAGTTCCCCCTGCAATACTTGGTGCTTCCCCAGTGGAAGCAGCTCTGGTTCCTTGCTGATGATTTCAAAGCTACTGACAACAACCTCAGCCAAGTGACTGAAACGTTTTTGTCCCTTCTGAAACCCCAGTGGCTGCTTGCAAGCAGCTTGGTTGCTTCTTGGGAAGCTGCAGAGTCTGGCACATCCCCCTAAAACGCACCTAATTGCTTTGCAGGCAGCCCCTGCCTGGGAAGTGGGAGACTGAGCTTGATGCATTCCAGAAGCTGCTGGTTCTGCGGTGTCTGCGGGGAGATAAGGTCACCAACGCCATGCAGGACTTTGTGGCACTGAAACTGGATCAGCGGTTCATTGAGCCACAGGTAACCAGCCAAAAGGAAGCGCTGGTGGGGCCAGGAGTGAGTGAGGAGGCCTCGAGCTTGCTGTCAATGGGCTGTCAGCACTTTCCAGCTGCAGTGAGAGTGTTCCCGGCTCTCCAGCTGCAGAGAAGGGGGACACGAAGTGTCCCCACAGCTGGGGAAGCACGTCTTAGTCAACAGATCTCCTGCCTGTGGTCCACCACTTAAACTGTACTGGGAGGATGCAGGTAGTTCAGGCATATGGGGGAAGAGTTTGACTGACAGATGGGAAAGTGGTCACTGCCCTGACCCCGCTGCTGCCAGACAAAAGCTATACCAGGCCCTTATTGAACGTGTTTCTGGCCTAGGCACCCAAGAGCACACTGGTGCCTTTGAGAGGAGCTGACGGACCTGGGGATGAGAAGGTGCTGCACATGGTGCCACCGTGGCCCCTCTACTCTCACCAACATTCTGTGTTGCAGACCTCTGACCTCTCAGTCGTCTTCAAGGAGTCCACTGCCACCACCCCCCTGGTGTTTGTGCTGTCCCCAGGCACTGACCCAGCTGCCGAACTCTACAAGTTTGCTGAAGAAATGAGGTTCTCCCAAAAGCTCTCTGCCATTTCTCTGGGCCAAGGCCAGGTAAGCTGTCAGTGCTGACCTGGGGCAGCACTGTCCTGCTGGCACTCCCAGTGATCTCGCTGAGCTCAAATGAGGTCAAACACACTTGCAGCACAGTGAAAACACCCTCTTGCCTCAGGATTCTCTCCCAAATCCATGCCTAGGTCTTCCATTCCCTCCACCTTCCCACACCATGACCCATGGGTTTGCAAAAGCTGCATAAGGGCCCTTGCTGTGGCATCAGATAACAAAGATCTAGCTGAGCCATGGGGACAAAGCCAGGCTATAGCTCTGGAAAGTGGTCCTTCCACCCAGCAGCTGCCTCCCTGTCCAGCTTGGCAGGGCACAGCCCACAATGGACCAGGGTCTCTGAGCTCTCCTCATCTGCCTCCCTAGGGCCCCCGTGCTGAAGCCATGATGCAGAGTGCCATGGAGAGGGGCAACTGGGTCTTCTTCCAGAACTGCCACCTGGCCCCGAGTTGGATGCCTTCACTGGAGAGACTGGTTGAGGGCATTGACCCCAGCGAGGTGAGTGGTTCTGCTGAGCAGCCTGCCCCCTCGGGGGGGATGGGGAGGCTGAGCCCTGGGAGGAGCCCAGATCTAGTTCCATCCATCCTCAGATTCCCCATAAAACCAGAGGGTCAGTGCAGGAGCATCTGCGGTGGCTGTGCCTGCACAACTCTGAGCACGTGCTGCCCTCTGTATTTCCAGGTGCATCGGGATTTTCGCCTCTGGCTCACCAGTCTTCCAAGCAACCACTTCCCTGTGTCCATCCTCCAGAATGGCTCCAAGATGACCATTGAGCCCCCCCGCGGGGTCAAAGCCAACTTGCTCAAGTCTTACGTTAGTTTCAGTGATGATTTCTTGAATTCTTGCCCCAAGGTAAGACCCACATTGTGCTTTGGTTTGCTGTGCCCAGGCTATGCCTACTCCAATGTGTCCTGTCCATCTAGATGTTTCTCCTCTCTGGGCATAGATCTTCTGTGGGTGGGCTGGTGGTATTTCTCATAAGCCTACAGCTCCTTTGATGAGCCAATTAGAAGTTTAACTTTGAGAAACAGAAGCCAACAGGATTACAGAAGCCTGGCACAAGGCACTTGCAGCTCTCTTTAACCACAGGAGCAGGGCACAGCCTTCCCAGCACAGCAGCTGACGGGTTTCCACCTCTCCAGGCTCCAGCTGGCATTGCTGAACTGGCACATCTACTCTGCCAGGTGCCAGGAGGAACCTGCCCCATCCAACGATGCCTTCTCCAAGGCTGAGCACCTCTTCTCTCTGCTGCTCTGCCCACAGGTCACAGAGTTTAAATCCTTGTTGCTGTCACTTTGCTTCTTCCATGGGAACATGCTGGAGAGGAAAAAGTTTGGGCCTCTGGGGTTCAACATCCCCTATGAGTTCACAGATGGAGACCTCCGCATCTGCATCAGTCAGCTGCAGATGTTCCTGAGCGAATACACAGACATCCCCTACAAGGTAAGCATGTGAGGTGGGTCCTCCCACGGGAGGAATGGGCTCCCAGTGCACATGTGAGTTGGAAAGCCACGGTGGGTCCCTCGCAGGTGCTCAAGTACACGGCTGGGGAGATCAACTACGGCGGCCGTGTGACTGACGACTGGGACAGGCGCTGCATCATGAGTATCTTGGAAGATTTCTACAGACCCGAGGTTCTGACTCCTGACTTTGCCTATTCTGAATCGGGGGTCTACAAGCAGATCAGCACCTCTTCTGACCTTGACGTGAGTACTCGAACAACAAATTGCAGCTTGTAGATGCAGGGGGATTGTCATAGTACAAAGGGGATGTACTTCTCCCTGAAGCTCACTGCATTGCCACTTCCTTGGGGGAATATAGATTTGTAAGAACATGGGGATCTTCAGCAGCTTTCAGGAAGCTGCATCTGATTCAAGCAACAGGAGGAAAATCTTGTCCCAGTGCACAGGAGGTGGTAGCAGCTATCACCAGAGTTCCCCACCTGAAAGCTTTTATACTCTGAATCATTTTGATATCACACACCTAAAGTACCTGAGGAGCTCTGCAGGAGGCGCAGCAGGAAGCTCACTGCCGAGCTGCCTGTTCCCGTAGCATATTTGCTTCCGCACAAACACAATTAAATTCCCCAGACATACCACAAACCATGGCCATGGCCTCTGCTTAGCCACCAAACCTGGCTCAGAGGAGCTGCCACCCTCTCAGTGTCCCCAGCAGCCCCAGTCCTGTGTCAGGCAGCATTGCTGAGGGCACACAGAGGCTGTCCCTCAGTCAAAGCTGTGACTTAGGTCTCCTGGCTGTGGCAGGAGACAAGGAGCTCTGTAAAGGTCAGGTGAATGAATCTCAAACACTGAACCTGCCGGTCTGTGATCTGTTGGGTTTAGCTTATCCAGCAGCCATGGCTTAGTCATTTATTCTGGGCCAGGCCCAAAGCAGCACCACAGCCTGTGCTCTTGGCCTCACAACTTGTTTGGGCTCTTCTCCAGGGCTACCTCCAGTACATCAAGGGCCTACCCCTCAACGACAGCCCAGAGCTCTTTGGTTTGCATGACAATGCTGACATCACCTTTGCTCAGAATGAGACCTTTGCTCTGCTGGGGACCATTACACAGCTGCAACCCAAGACTTTGGCGGTGGGAGGACGCAGCAGGGAAGAGGTGGGTGACCCGATCCCGTCGGTGCTCTGGCAGACAGTGCCTGGCATGGGCAGCGAGCACAAACACCAGCTCTCAGCAGCTGTCACCCTGCCTGCTGGCTGCCAGCAAGGACACTGCCAGCCAGCCATTAGCTCTTCCCCCCCAAGAAGACGTGGCCAAGAGGATTCTCACCCACTTGCTGCTTCTCTCCAGCTCGTGGAAGAAACCGCCAGGGAGATCCTGGCAAAGGTTCCTGCCCCCATGAATGTGCAGGAGGTGATCCACAAGTACCCACTGCTCTACGAAGAGTCCATGAACATGGTGCTGGTACAGGAGGTGATCAGGTAAAACCCCTGTAGGATCACGTCCTGGGCCAGTGACCAGCTGGTCCCTTGGGCAACAGCAGAAACGTGCAGGCCCCTGCTCCCACCCACCCGGGAGGAACCTCATTGCTGAGCATGACAGCGGCATTGACAGACACAGTAACAACTGTGTTGTCCCAGCCAGGGCCTTCACCCGGTCTCTGTCCTACAGGAACTGACCAGTGCCTCCATCCACTACCATCAGTAATCCGGGGTGGGGGACAGCTATGAGACCTCGGTGAAGAGGAATGGAGCTGTAGGTTACATGGAAGAGCTTCACTTGTACAGAGATCCAGACCCTCTCTGGGCAGATGTGAGTGATAAACCACTGCACTGAGTCAGTCTGCTCCCTCTGCTCTTCCTCTGTAGGTACAACAAGCTCCTGGAGGTGATTGCTCAGACACTGAAGGATTTGCTGAAAGCTCTCAAGGGCCTGGTCGTGATGTCCTCTCAGCTGGAGCTGATGGCCAGCAGCTTGTACAACAACACTGTCCCTGAGATGTGGAATGCCAAGGTACATGGCCTGGCCAGCCCAGCCACCCGCAGGAGCTCACCCAAACTAAGGGAATGGGTCGTTGACCACCGCAGCTGGCCTGGGCTGCCTCACATGGAGCTGGCTCTTGCTTTTCTGGCATGGAGATGTCTCCTGCCCAGTGCAGCTCACGGTTGCTCCCGGCCGCAGGCTGGATGAGCCCCTGAGCTCTGGGCAGCTGCCAGCCCTGGGGACATGAGGTCTGGGCTGTCCTTGCGTGTCTTCAGCACCCTCCCTGTGTGTCCTTGCAGGCCTACCCATCACTGAAACCCTTGGCATCATGGGTGGATGACTTGGTGCAGCGGATTAAATTCCTGCAGAAATGGATCAGCCATGGGATCCCCTCCGTGTTCTGGATCAGCGGGTTCTTCTTCCCCCAGGCCTTCCTTACCGGGACACTGCAGAACTTCGCCAGGAAGTCTGTCATCTCCATTGACACCATCTCATTTAGCTTCAAGGTAAGTCAGACAGGGGCTCTGGATTTTTCTGGATTTTTGAGGAATCTGCTGCTAGGCAGCCACAAAGGCAGCAGCTCTAGCCCTGACCTGTCCCAGAAGTGAACCACAGGCTGCCCATGGACCCCAGCACCCCCTTTGTGCTTAGATACACCCAACCATGCTGCCAGCGACCTCCACAAAGCACAGAGAGACCTTTCTGCCTCTCAGCACCTGCCACATCTCTCTCCACAGGCTGTCCCACAGCCTCATGATGTGAGATGCCAGAAAACCCAGCTCAGCCCATCTGAGTGCTGGGATGGGCTCTGCTTTGGTAGCACTGACTTAGCTAAGAGCAGTTTAAAGGGGTCCTGGGGTCCCCGTCCAGGGACAGGCCTTGATCAGGGCCCGGGGCCCGCTCTCCTCCGCAGGTGATGAAGGAGTCAGTGAACAAGCTCACCCACCCTCCCAAAGAGGGCTGCTACATCCATGGCTTGTTTCTCGAAGGCGCCCGCTGGGACCCCACCGTGTTCCAGTTAGCAGAGTCGCGCCCCAAGGAGCTGTACACAGAGATGGCCGTCATCTGGCTGCTACCTGTCCCCAACCGCAAGCCTCCCATCACCGGCATCTACCTGTGCCCAATCTACAGAACTCTCAGTCGTGCAGGTAGGTGCCTTAAGACAGGTCTCCAGAAGCAAGGGAGGTGGTAGAAGCAGATGGGAAGGGTGGTTGTGGAAAGGCTGCAGGAGCTCCTCCTCCTCCTACCATACATCAACAGGTAGCTGGGCACTGTTGGCTGAGATCACACAAGGAAGAAGGTTTCTCCTGCTCTGGTTGTGGAGACAGAGCAGATGGGGACCCTGGCTACACAGCAGTGCCTCTGGCCAGGCTCTCCTTGAGCCCACACCCAAAAATACACCAGCCTTTCCCCCAGCCTTGCTCAGCCTGGCACCTAGCATGGGGAGGGGCCAGGGGAATCTAACACAGGGTTACTTGTATGGGACTCCGCATCAGCATGCAGCAGCCAGCGCTGCAGTACCACCCTCCTGCCCTTCCTTCCTCCGCTACAGGCACACTGTCAACAACAGGCCACTCCACCAACTATGTGATTGCTGTGGAGATCCCTACAGACAAACCCCAGAAGCACTGGATCAAACGGGGTACGGCTTTGATCTGTGCCCTGGACTTCTAGCTGGAAACCCCTGTCCTGCACAGAGGCAGGAATCGCAGGCAGCAGCAGAGCCAAGCACTGACTGCCAGCAGCTGTTCCCCCTCTCCTTCCACCCTGCAAGCTGTGTCAATAAATCCAAGTTCGACTCCACCAGCATCATGTTCACTTGGTGGTGTTGCAATCCCCACAATTAAGTTTTTAGCACTGCAGAAGAGCTGCCAGGGGCAGTGTTGCCTGGAGCAGACACCCAGTGCTCCCAGTCACACACACACCCCTCTCCCTTCCCTCACGTACCTCTTCCACAGCTGGCTGGTACAGGATAGCTTTATTCCTTCAGACAAATCCATTATTTACAGCACTTGATATTAGACACAGCAAGAAACAGAAGGATTTTATTGCCTTCAACAAATACCAAAAGAACAGTTTCATTCCATAATCTAAGACTTGTACAAATCTGCACATCTGCAAAATTCAGTCCTGTCCTGTAGCAGCTGCCCTGGGCCCAGCTGGTCCTTGTCCCAGCTGCACCTCAGGAGAAGTGCTGCCCTCTGGCTTCCCAGAGCTCTGCTGGGGACAGGCAGGAGAAGCCCATGTGCAGGAGCTGGCAGCGAGAGGTGGGCCAGGCCTGGTGCTGAGGCAGGAGATGACTGCTGCCCACATCAGCCATCTCTGGCTCAGCAACCAGCGAGAGCTCAAGCAGGAGCAGAACTGGGCTCCCTCCACTGCTTTAGCTGCACCGAGTGACTCCACACCCAGTGTCCCCCCCGGCACTGTGCCCAGCAGCACCGACACCACCACCTGAACTTGGTCTGTTCAGGATTCATGGGGTTTCCCTGGTGACTGGGTCTGGAGTGACCCTGCATGACACACAGGCAATGCCAGGGCCAGAGCTGATCCCCAGCAGAGCAGCCGAGCCAGCAGAGCCATGTACCACCCTCCGCACCCTAAGGGATGGCCAAAGGGTGGGTAAGAACCAGGAATATATCTGGGGAAGTGGAGGAGAGGGATAGAAAACACAGACACGACTGTCCTTGGGACAGCACTGAAGGCCAGGATGCAGGAGGACAGAAGCCACAGCCAGCTGCGGCCAGCACAGTCTCACATGGGCATCACTGGTGTTCCCACCACACCAGACCCGCCACCAGCCAGGTGGGCTACTCCCCTAGTGCTGCAGTCCTTCGCCACAGCGTGGAGACACAGGCCCACGGCCCCTGGGCACTGCTGTGGCACAGCTGGGCAGCTGGGCTCTCCGCCTGCCTTCTGCTGCGGCTGCAGGGACGCCCCTTGAGACTACGTGATTCCACCTTTTACAACTCTGGCTCAGAGGATTTCTTTGTCCCTGGGTTCCACCTCGGCTGAGGGCTTGTCCCTGTGGTCCCTCTTCCTTGGGCAAAGGGCAACATAGATCCAAGCGCCACTGCCCAAAGCCACAAAGCCCAGCTGATGCTACTCGCAGTCGCAACTCCCAGGCTACTGCCGCTTGGCTTTGTATGGGCGGGAGCGTTTCCGGCGATCCGGCTTCCTCTGCTTGTGCAGGCGGCCGATGCTGACTCCCTGCCGCCGGCGGACGGAGATGTTCTGCTCCACGAGGCTGGCCAGCATGCCTGCAGGGGAGGCAGACAGACAGGCCCACACTAGGGTGCTGGCATTGCCCAGGCTGGAGTGCAGCCCTCACTCTTCCACCTCCAACCCCTCACTGGGCTCCTCCTGGAACTATAAAATGTCTCAGGAGAGATGTGCAGCTCTCCAGGCTGAGCAATACCCCATGCCCTGAGTCTGGCAGAAGCACGGAGCAGGGCTGGGGGGGCTTCCTGCTACGCAGCTCCCCCAGCTGAACCTGCACCCCAGCGCCATTCCCTCGGCCACACAGCACCGCTCACCTTCCTGCGCCAGCATGGAGATGAAGGTACAGATGAACTCGTCATAGTTGTGGGTTCTCCTCTGGTCATCAATCTGGAAAGAGATGACAAATCCACAAATAATCCACACACAGGTGTCAGGGAGAAAGGAGAGGTCAAGCCTAACAGGCCAAAGGACCAGCATGCCTGGCCCAAACCGTAGGCCAAGGAGATCAGAGTGGGAAGGGACCAAGCTCCCAGCCCAGTGCACAACTGGGGTAGTCTCCATCCCTGTTCAGATGTCAGCACTTCCCAAAAGGGGAGTGGAAGAGGCAAGGGTGGGCAGGGGAGGAATCCTGCCAGGCCTTGGGGCAGAGGCTCCTCCCTTCCTCCTGTCAGTGCTGATGTTCAGCTCTGGCCCAGCTCCTGTGCTCCACCACCCTCCTCAAGCCACCTGGTGCTGCCCAGGGGCTTTGGTCTGTTCCGGCAGGAGCTCTGCCCCGCAGGGCTGTTTGGTAACGGGAGAGGGACCCTAAACGCTCCCCGTAGCCCTTCTCACCCAAAACACCTTCCCTCAGCTTTAACATAAGACACCCCGGACAGAAGCCTTCAAGCAGCAAAATCAGCAACACAAACAAGCCATCACCAAACATACCTTGAATTTCTTCCTCTTCTCTACCTCTTCCTTCAGGCAGGCCTCGTAGTTAGCAATCTCTGCCTCCACGCACTTCAGCAGTGCCAGCAGCTCCTGCCAGAATCAAGCAGAGCAAACGTGAGCAGACAGACCCCCACCATAGCCCAGGAGCCAGCAGGTGAGCTGGTGGGTGCTCCTCTCCGTCCTGGGAAAGGGAGGATTCATCAAAAAAAAAAACACTTGCCAGAGGGGAAGAAAAAAAAAATGAGATTGATTCATTGTTGGGAATTTCTGAGTCAGAGGGTGATCAATCAGCCAGCGCTGTGACCAGCCTCACGGGAGCTAGGGACTGCCCCAGCCCTGGGTACCTGGCTCCTGGGGACAGGGAAGGGCTGTGTGTCTGCTCGAGAAACACCCCAGGGCCTGGTTCTTCTCCGTAACAAAAGCTGAAGACTTCCCTTTTGAGTAAAACAGTTTCTAGCCAGCTCTCCTCGAGGGAACCCTCAATGCACTTGTGCCACCCGGGCCTGCTCCTGTCTCTGGCTGGAGAGCACAGCCATGCAGTAAAGTTCTCAGTAAGCCGGGACTGGGGAGTGCAGAGTCCCACAGGAGACCACAGTGTGCCCCACAGCTCGGCTGCAGGTGACAGCGGCTCTGCCCACTGCCATGGCAAATGTCCCCGAGATGATGCAAGGCACAAAACCTACACTGCCCCGTGCCTGGAGGGACGGCTGCGGCGCCACGCGAGCGGGACAGCGTGCACATGCGGTTCGGTCGCTGCCAGCGCTGCTGCGTCTCTGGGTGAGCGCAGGGAGCTCCATGTTCCCAGGGCTGTCGCAGCACAAAACTCACCTTGGGAGAATACTTTTCCCCCCCAGGGTGATCACTGGTCCTGCCAAGTCCCACCTTCTCTTTGCTGTCACTGGCCTCACTGCCCTCCTTCTCCTCCAGTTTGATCGCAGCCGGGGCCTCATCACCAGGTTTGATGGAAGGTGGGGAGATTTTCCCCCCATCTGCAGACAGAGGAAGGAAGTGTCAGGAGCCATCACAAAGGACCGGTATCCCCTCCCAAAGCCAAAGACCACTGTCCCATTGCCGCAAGCGAGGGGCCACATCCCTGAAAAGCCGTGAGGCACTGACCTGCAGCAGCCAGCGGGAAGAACACGCCGTCCTCCGTGAGGTGCAGCAGCCCAGTGCTGATGATGGGCCCCAGGTCCCTGACAGCCCGGTTGTAGCGCAGGCAGTCGACACGCAGCAGCCCGTCCTCCTCACCGAAAAGCACCTTGGAGATGTGGGAAGTGACGGGGCTGGAGGGGCGGGTGGGGTTGGCTGAGCGGATGGGAGAGCGCAGCGGGGAGTTGAAGGCGCTGCCGATCTCGGAGGCGGTGTCAGTGCTCTCGTTGCTGGGGGTGGGAGAGGGCTGGGAGTGGGTAACCACAGCCACAGTGGTGCCCCCACCGCTCGTCTTGATGGACAGGGGAATGGAGAGATCCTTCTGAGATTCCTTCAGCTTCTCAGCCAGGACGTTGATGGTGTTGGGCTGGAGGACAGAGAGCTGGCCATCTGCGGCCCCCGCCGCATGCTCTTGTTTTACCTGCCCCTTCCTTTTGTACCTGCCCAGGAACACACAGGGAAGGTGAACAGCTGGTGGAAGGAGATGGGGGCCCAGTGCCGGCTCTGCCAGCTCCACACTCAGCACTCCAGGCTGCCTCCTGGGATGAAGCAAGGCCTGAAACATTTCTAGGTCACCCCCAGTGTCACCAGCTTCTCTGGCAGCATCCCAACACCACTGAACCACTGACCTGCAGGTACGACTACAGAGCCAGGGGGAACAGGGTGCTGCACACCCGTTCTTCTTCCAGAAGCCCCAAGAGCAGCCTTGCTGCAATCCCACCTTCCTGACCCTCAGAGCAGTCTGAGCTCATCAACACTGTCACCAGGAGCTGACCAGGCAATTGGCACCGGGGAACTCGGGTTGTTCCCCAAAGCCTCCTTATGAATACGGAGTTAGACAGCCAAAATTCACAGTTGATTGTGATGAGCTATAAAATATCTTCACAAAATCCAGTGAGTGAACAGTAAAACAGCAGGTGAAGAGGAAAACAGCCCTAACTGCACACACAGGTGCTGGCTCTAACACAACTACCAGCGCTCAGGAGAGATCTGCGAGTCACCAGTGGCAGTTCTGCAAGCATCAGCTCCCTACCCCGCGCCCTCAGCTCAAGCTGTCACCTGATGGCTGAGTTGGTGTTACGACCTTCCTCCTCCTCATCATCATCGTAGTCATCCTCATCATCCGAATACTGCTGGTGCTGTCGGACTGGCACCCGGCTGCGACCCACTCCTGCCGCAAGGTCTTCCTCCTCCTGCAAAACACCATTTCTGATGGGCCACTGGCAGCAGGACAAGGAGGAAGAACCCAGTGGACACGTCCTTGGTCCAGCAGAGCATCAGAGCTTGCCCATTTTGAGAGGAGACGTGGCACCCTTCCCTGTGCATGCTCAGCTGACCCACATTAACGACAACCTCTTTTGCCAGGTTAGACTTCCCCCTTTCACCTTCCAGCCTGGGCTAGCACAGAGTGTGCAGGCTGCAAGGCAGGGGCCAGGCTGATACCAGCTGACAGCCACAGGCCTGTGGAGGTGAGGGACTGGAAGTGAGAGGCTCAGCCCCAGCCAGGTGTGTGGCTGGCTGGGAGCTCCAGCCTACCTGCATGGGGGACTTGGCGTAGTTGTGGTTATCCAGGAAAGCTGGCAACCTCTGCACAATGGGGTTGGGGTTTGCTGGAGGCACCCCATTGACACTGCTCACTGATGTCTTTGCCGCCGGTTTGGATTTGTTGGGTGGGCTCTGCGTGGCTGCAGGGTGGCCCTGGCTGGGGGACTCATCGGTGCCATCTGCCAGACAAACACAGCACAGCCTTGCGTGACCAGCACTGTCACATTTTCATCAATGACCTCTGTCACCCCTTGCCCCACCCCATGTAGTAGAAGAGCTCCACCAGACCATCACACCCACTTCCCATTCCACTTCCAGCTGTCACAAGTGTCCCCAAGATTAAACCCTGCCATTTTCAAGCTCCATGTCTCTCTAACACTTTCCCCAGGCACAGAGGCATCTACCACACCCCCCCACAGTCCACACAGAGCTGGGCTTGGAGAAAAGGAAGTGAAGCTGACCACAAAACTCCCTCAAGCTCCAGATCAGCCGGCCATTGTCACCAGCCTGTGCTTGCCCCACGGCAGGCCGGGCCAGCTGGAAATGCCACTGGTGCAGGGTCTACCTGGATGGGTGCTCTCTGGAGCCACGGTCTTGCTGCTGGCTGGCTTTGCCTCTTCCTGAGGCTGAGACTCCTGAGACTTCTGAGTCTGGATCAGCTCAGGCTGAGTTACTCGGATAAGCTTGAAGGCAAACGACAGACAGAATGTAAGTACTGGACTGGCATTACCCAAACCATATCCTTCCCATTCAAGCACTGCAGAAGGAGAACTTGTGAGGGTGAGCCAACTGCCGAGTGCCCATGCACACAATTAAGCAACAATGCTACGAATAACCAACAGCAAAAGGCCAAGCAGCGACGCTGGTCATCTGCTCTTCCCAGAAGACACTTCCCAAGCCCAAAAAACCCCATTAAATCCAAGGCCTCTACGGAGCAGGGTGATGCCCTGGCAGCAGAGCCCATTTTCACCCCAGGCTCGCACAACCTCGGGACTTGGGCTCTCCTACCTGCTGCAAGGCCTCCAGCACAGTCTGACGGTTCATCTTCAGGATGTGCAGTTTGGACTCATACTTCATCCTCCGATCAGGCACCACTGCCATCAGGTTGAAGCGGATGTCATGGTATGGCTCCCTGCAGGAGGGACAGCAGACATCAGCTGCCAGCTGGCGGTGGAAAGCATGTCCCGCAGCAAGGGGGGCAGCAGGCTGCAGGAGGCTTTTCCCCCAAAACCAAGTCAACGTCACGCTGGCTGAAGAAGCGAAGTTGCTTCAGCTACAACACAAAACACCCTTCAGAGTCAGAGGTTGGTTGAGGTGGGAAGGGACCTGCGGAGGTCATCTGCTGCCACACACTGCTCCAGCAGGGTCACCCACAGCTGGTCGCCCAGGACCAGGTCCAGATGGCATTTGAGTATCTCCAAGGATGAAGACTCCACAACCTCTCGCTGGGCAACCTGTGCCAGTGCTCAGTTACCCTCATGCCCAAGCATCTAAAAGGATGAGAGGCACCATTCCTTCACCATTCCTCAGGAGCAAAAGCACTGTTCCTTCTCCTACAGACTCGAGCAAAGAGGGACCTGATCTGGCCACTCTTACCCTGTGCAGCCACTTGCAGGGACTCTGCATCACACAGAGTGCAGCTTCTCTGTGTGTTCTGCAGGCAGGCAAATCACAGACATGAGAAGGCAGAGCACCTGCATCCCTCCCATGCAACATTCTCCACCCCCATTTCCACAACTTGTTGCACAGAGACCACAGCAGAAATAATCCAGGCAAAAACCAGTGAGGTGCCAGTGCCTGCCTCACGGCTGCGGACATTACCCTGCAGTGGCCAGGCCAATGCGCTCCATGATTACTCTCCTGGCTTTGTCCGTCCATTCCTCATCATCAGCCCACGGCCCTGCAATAACAATACAGAGTGGGAATTAGCAAAGCAGGCTTCAGGGGGCAGAAGGACCACACTGTCAGCCCATACATGGAGCCCTGACTTTGCCTTCTGAATGGAAAACATGAGTTATGTGCAGGGGAGAAAGGTGGGGTTTGAACCCTATAGACCACAATTGATTCACAGACTCCAGGCTTGCAAAGTCCAAGAAAATCCCAGGACTTTCTGGGATCCACCTGCTACTAGATCTGGTGCCATGGTCAGGAAACCAGGTACACAAAGCAAGTACCTTACCAAAGGGCCTGACAGACAGACACAAAGTCCTAGAGGGGATAAACAAGTATCTGAAACACAGAACTGGTGGTCAAGTTGTTAAGAGAAGGGAATGACCTGAGCAGTCTGCTGGGATCTGCACTGGGACCTGCACTGGGACCTTGTGCCTCAACACACAGCAGTTATTTGGCACAGGGAGAGACTAAGGAGACAAATTCTGCTTGTGAAACAGAGTTATTGCAGAGCTGCAGAAGGACCTTGTAACCCTGAGCAACTGGGGAGGGAAATGGCAAGGCTAGAAAAACAATGCAATGCATTTAGAAATAATCGCCTTCTAGTCACAGGCCTCAGTGCATCAGCTCCAAAATGAGCTATGAAAAGTCAGGACAAATCCGGGAGCACTGGCGTGATTCTCCACAAACATCAGCTCATGCTCAGTGACAATGAAAAACAGCACACGTATTTGGACACACCAGGGTGTCAACGAGCAGGGCCAGGCAGGTGCTTACCGTGGTCAATGGGATAGACCTTGAGCCCATCCAGCTCAAACAGCCGTCCCTTGATGGGGACATAGCTGACGAAATGAAAAGCCTCCATGGTTCGCACAGCGCTGATACCGTTCTGCTTTTCCGGCAAGTGCCGTGGCTCCGGCCTGTGAGGGCAAGAGGCAAGAGGTCAAGGGAAGAGTCTCCCTCCTCAGCAAAAGTGAGCAGCAGAGACCCCCCACTCACCTGGCATGGCTGTTGTGGGCCTTGGCCAGCTCTGGGGCATTGCCAATGGCGTAGCCTTTGCTCTGTGGCCAACAGCAAGGGAGGAAAATCATTGAGAAGTGATAGGAATCAATCAAAATGCTTCACCCACCAGCTCCCCATTCCTTCCATCCACCCACAGGACTGGAAGAGCAACTGTCAGGCCCACCCTCTGCTCTGCTGAGTTTTAGGTAAAAGCCAAGATGAAAAGAACACACAATTGCTGCTAAAAAAACTACACTTAGAGGGAAATACAGACTTCAGGAAAGGTCTGAAGGCAGGAGGAGGACTTTTCATCACAGACTTGGAGAATGCATCTGAGCTTGGGAATAACAGGACAGAAGGCTGAGAGCTCTGCCTGGTATAAGAGGACCCAGGCTCTGAGCGTGGCAAGGCAAGAAGATGGGACAGAAGAGCAATACTGATGTAGCATGCAGTCAGAAAGGGCTGGGAAGGAGCCAGCTTGTTAGAGCGTTGTCCTGAGCGGGGAGTGAGAGGCAGTGTCACACACGCCACTCGCGCACAGCCCCTCTACCTCAGGGCTGAATCCTTTGGTGAAATCCTTCATGCGGCTCAGCGTGGGGCCCAGGTCGACATTGTTGCAGTTCAGGAGGACGCTCAGCAGGGCATGGGTGGCACAGGAATTGGGGATCAGCTGGAGGGTGACACAAGGACCATCTTAACCAGCAGGAACAAGGCAACCCTTCATCAACCCCTTTGAGCTGACAATAATCAATGGAAAAGTACTGACGCAAGAGCCGCTTGTGAGAGCAGCGACTTGACCTCAGCTCCCAAAGGAAGGGAGCTCAGTCTCGTTCAGCAAGCCGCACCGTGCCCCCACGAGCATCTGCTCACTGCACAGCCACAGACAGGCTCACAGCCCCCACAGGGCAGAGACCCCCAGGAAAGAGGAGCTGCCCTCAGGACCAGTAACAGCAGCGCAGCCTCTCAGTAACATGTTGCTTCCCTGAGCTGTCACACAAGACACCCCCACTTCTCTCCCCACTTGCCTCCAGCTTACCTGGTGAGCAAAGAACATGTTATTAACGATGTCATCGTCGATCACAGATGTCTCATCCACCAGGGTAGAGACCTTCCGGCGTGACCTGCGCTCCTCAATCCACTTGAACAGGAAGATGAACCCATACACAGGGCTGCAAGAGAAGTCAGCAGCTGCATCATTTTGAGCAGGCCATACGAGTGGGGCTGCTCCGCCCAGAGCCAGAAACCTTCGGTTTCAAACCACAGGCAGAGCAAAGACAGAGAGGAAAAGCAGAAGCACCAGCCACACCTTTCTGGAAGTGACCATCCCTGCCACAAGTCCCCCCAGCGCACATTACTGAGGACACTCCTGCACTGACACTCCAGGGTCAGACAACAATCAAGCTTGAAAACTTTGGGGTTTGATAGGTCTTAAGAGGCTCAAGACAGAGAAACAGGTGGTAAAATTCACTTCTGGACACTGACCGACCTGCAGAACAGTGCCTGACCACCAAATGACCCTTTTACATATATGTTGTATTTATTTTACAGAGGATTTCGGGCAATAGCTTTTAAGAAAGCAACAGCCTCAAAGCCGTTTTAGAGCAGCGAGACAGGAGGAAGCTCCCACTACAAGCACGTTGGTTGGAACTGCACCTTTCCATGGGGAGAGAGAGGTGAATCCCTTGAAATATGTCCCACTCCTGCCCCATGAGGTCTCTGTCAAGGCACAAGATTGCCAATCTGCCCCAAACCTGACAAAACACTCCTGGTTCATCACTTACAGCACTGACCTCCGTGACTGATGAGCTCACATGATGAGTTCCCAGGCCCACAGACACATTCTGCTGAACAGAACTCATACTTTCATGTCTACAACTTACCCTTGGCATTTGCTCTGCAGATCATAAATCTCTTCAACCTGCACTCCCTTGACCCCTGCAAACAAAGGGCAGAAGCTGGTGTAAAGCCCACCAGACAGGACTAACGATAACATCAAGCACAAAAACAACCTCCCAGGAAGGTTTCTTGCACTCACCAAAATCTTCAACCAGGAGTGTGAAGAGACCTGGAAAGAAACAAAACCAGAGGGTTATTCTGACTGAAGAGAGCAGAAAAGAAATGTGCTGCCACTGGCCCCTGAAGTCCCACGTGGTCCCAAGCCAAGGAAAACCACAGCCAGGAAAATGGGAGCAGAGCAGCACCGGGATCAGGCTGACTCCCCAGCAGCAGAGCTGTTGAGCCCTGGCTCCCTTCATCCCCATTCATCATCCTCTCCCTCAAGAGGGCCTGAACCCCCTCCTGCCAGAGCCCAGTGAAGCTGGACCCACCTCCAGCATCCTGAGCCACTGCAGACAACCTGCCAAGAAGTAAATTCCCACCTAAACAACACACACATTTCTAACAGGAGGGAAGCACCACTGAATAGATCACAGGATGTTTTAAAATAAGATAATTTATGTTCTGGTTAGCAAAAGACAGCCAGTGAAGGGAAAGCCAGCTCACAGCAACAGGGCTGCAGGGAGGTTGAGGGCTGAAAGTCTCATCTTCATCTCCCTCTCTCCTGGGGGACCAAATCCAAGAGCCTGTCTCCAGTGACCACAGAATTCCCACTACAGAAGGACATAACCAGGGATACAGAAACAGCAACTGAGCAGCAGCTTCCACTATGATGCGACAGCAAAGGCAGTCAGCCCAGTTTTCAGGCTGTCCCTCTGCACACTGAGCTGGCGAGCTCAAGACTGGAATAACAAATCTGCTTCTTTCGTTCCCACAGAAAGGCTGCTGAAAGTCTGGAAGGAAGGCCACAGAATATCAATAAGAAGGATTCAATCCTGAGAAACATGCCTATAAAGCAAAGAATTTAAGGAACCTGAGGTAAGTGGCTCAATGAAGAAGGGAAGAGCCCAAGGGGCTTCTATACCAAAGCTGAAATTACTAAAACAGGGAGGAAACTTCTAGGAGCAAAAAGTCTTCATTCATTTAGCAGAAAACATCTTACTTGTTACAAAATTGGCAGTGGAAAGAAACAGACAGTGGGAACATGTTTTGAACGAGTGACAGCCTCCTCATCATGTAAAATCGTTACACCAACCCAGGCACCTTTCTGGCTGAGATTTTTTTGCTCAAAACACTTGATGCCACGGAGGGCAGTGTCATATGGGTGATGTCTACAGAGACCTCACACAGCACTGCAGCCTGGCTGTCTTCCCTGGAGCAGACCCCTCAGGGCAAGTGGTCCCTGGGCTCTTCAAATGCTCATCACAGCCACGGTTCTTGGTCCGTCTTCACACGGCGCCCGTTAAGGACATGGGAGCCGCAGCTGTTTGCAGGTACAATCTCTCACCTGGAAAAGCTCCCACAGAAGTTGAAAGCCTCACTCACTCTCCAACTTCAACAGTCACAGTCTACTGATCATGGCAAAACACGTGCAACATGAGACGTGAACTGTATTGCAAGCTCTGCCTCACAGCCAGGGAGGATTTGCATCAGAGCAACGCCCTGCAAACACAAACAATGGTGATGGCCGAATGCAGCGCTGCCCCCGCAGCAGGTACCACCAGCAGGACGAAGCCAAGCAGAACTTCCAAGCTCGCTGTGCCCAGCCCCAAGCACCCCCACATCTCCACTCTGCAGGACCACGTGTCAGACTGGCAGGATGGCACCAAAGGAGATGGGACATCGGCTCTCGTGTGTGTCCTCCCATCTGATCAGCATCACTGGGTAGTCAGAGAGAGGATGGAGCCAAACTCCTCCAAATACTGGGAAAGGACAAGAAGTGACAGAACAAGCTGCAGCAAGAGAAATTCTGACTGCGCACCCGGAAAAAAACAATTCTTTGCTACCAGCAGGGTCAGCCCTGAGACCAGTGTGCCAAATTGTCCTTCTTGGGCATATTCAAACTCAACCAGACATGGCCATGAGCAACCTGAACTACCTTTGAAACCAGCTCTGCTTTGGGCCAAAGACTTCCAGGGGTTCGCTCCAATCACAGATTTTTTTCTGATTAATTTCAGTATTTTGTATTAACTCAGCATCTACAAAAGGCACAAGACCCCCATCCCAAATTATTTGGGTTGGCTGGAGAAAACACTCTGTTGTCCACAACAGCACTGGCAACACTACGCCAGCAGCCTGAAGGTTTCCCAGTCTTCCCCTCTGACCAAACAGCCATGGCACACAGCACAAATCTGGATCTACCAACCCTTCCTGACCAGGAAAACACCAGGAGTTTTCAATCCAAAACCCCATGGCGAGGGCCAGGAGGCTGATGGGATGTGCTAAAGGCTGAGAGCAGCATGTGGTCACCCCTAACGTTGTCTCAGCTCCCACCTCTGCATCCGAACCTCCATGCATCCAAAGGAGCGCAGCTGCGGCGTGCTGAGAGCCGCCTCTGCCCAGACAGACTATCTGCCAAGCGAATAACCTTCCCTCCCAGGTGTGAGAATCCAAACCATGTCCTGCATGAGAATCCAAACTATGTCCTGTCTTCGGCATTGTTGTGATGAAGAAGGGGGAGAATGGGAACAATTTTGGCAATTCCCAAGTATTAGCAAAAATACGGTAAAGAGCAGCAAAATCTGGGCTGACTGGGAGATTGAGCAGACAGAATACTTTGCTGAGTGCAAGATGAATATAATACCAGGGGCCCAATTTCCTCACCCACAGCCTCAAAAATACCATCACAGACTAAAGACCAGCTTTCAGCCTCCCAGAGGACAACCCAAATTGCACTGTGGCAACACAGACTCGTTAAAACAAAGCTCAGCCAGTGCCCCAACCCTCAAATCTGAACTCGTGAAACAAACTCTGGGACTACAGCACAGAAACCATCTTCTCCAACACAGCAGGAAGGGGATGCCCATGACCATTCTGCTCCCGGCTGCTCAGGCACAGTACAGGGCTCTTGAGCTTCTGGGCTACCTAGGGAAGAGGGTGTGATCCACCCGTTCAGCTGTGAAGCGATGACAGGATCTGACACACATGGGATAGAGATGCTACACCTCATGTACAGGCACATATGTTGTCCTCAATCGCCAGTGAAGCTCTGGGGCAGTTGCCAGTCAGAGCAGTTTCTGTAGCAAGGGGCATCCCACACACATCTCTCCCTGTGCTCCAGCAATATTTCAGGGTGTATTTGTAAATGACAGGAACGCCTCATGCTGCAGCCCCACAGCACTTCAGATGTGTCCACAGAGACCCCTGCGTTTATCACACACACACAGAGGTGACCGGGGCACCTCAGACCCCTGTACAGTTGCTGCCAGAGCCCAGCTCCCGCTCTGAGCCTTCACACTGCTCCATTTCACCCCAACCCTGCCCTCACCCCACACCCACACCCCTACACGCAGCGTCCTGACATCCCCACACCCCCATTAACCTTTCTGTAAGCCCCTATGGGCCGTGTCCCATACATTAAAAGCCCTCCTGCCCCACACACCCTGAAACCCTCACCCACCCTCCCAGCGCTCGGCCCGTGCCCCCAGGCATCCCCTTGGCCCCTCAGCACCCTCCCTCCTCAGGCCCTCCTCTCCCTGCGTCCCCTCCCCAGTCCCTGCTCCCACCCCCTACTCCAGGCCTGCACCCCATAACCCTGCCAACACCCCGCACCCCAAACTCCACCTGTACATCCCCCCTCGGCCTGTCCCGCCGAGACCCCAGCACAGCCCGCACCCCCGGCCTGTCCCTCGCAGCCCCCGACCCAGGCCCCGCCCCGGTCTGTCCCTCAAAGCCCCCCCAGGCCCGCCCCCCGCCCCGGTGCCGTCCCCCCCGCTCACCGGGGTCGCTCTCCAGCTCCAGCCAGCCCTTATTCATCTTCCCGCGGGCCGGGCCCCGCCGCCATGTCCGGCCCCGCCACCCGCCCCGGCTCCGGGCCTCGCCGTCGCCCGCCCGGCGACGTCATCGCTACGCGACACCGCGGGACGTCAGCGCGCGTCGCGCCACATCGGTCGCGAGCCGGGGGGGTCGGCGGTGGCGGCGCCACAAAGGACCCGGGGCCCCGGCCTGCCTCCGCCCTGCCCCCGCCCTGCCCTGGGCCTTCGTCCCCGGGACGCGGAGCTCCGCGGGTGCTCTAGCCCGGGCCCGAGACTCGGTAGCCGAGGGTAGCCCCTGTGGCCTGTGGTAGGGAACCTGGGCCTGTGGTGAGGGGCTGGGCTGCCCCATGGTGAGGTCTGAGGGCTCCCAGCGACGCCGGGCCCAGCCGGACCTGCACTGACCCTGCCAGTGAAGAGAAGGTGCCAAATTCATGTATACTGTGATTAAGTTATAAAAGACGTACTCATCATTAACCGATTGACATTATAAATGCTTTCTGACCACCTGCAAAATGAGGGACTATTTTTCAAGTTTCAGATCCTTCCGCATGACAAGAGGGAGACACGAGATTAAGTGATACATTGTTTAGAAGCAGAGTGCTTAGTTTATATTTAACTAATAATTAATAGATGTAAGTAAGAAACTGAACAATTTTAACTAACATCATCAATTATTTCTTCGTATAGTTGTATGTCAAAATTTTTGAAAATTGTAATCCCTATGTAATAATTACGTGAATATAAGCAACACGACCATCCAGTTGCTGGAGCACTCATGGAGGATGATCCCCAGTGTTCCCCAGCGCTGATAAAATAAAGAATGCTGCTTAACAGTATAATTGACTCTGCTGTTAAGTTTATTTCTGTTTCACCAGCAGCTCCGCTTACGCAGCTTTGGGCGAGTGGGCGCCCCTCCACTGCTCTTCCGTAGGAAGTGGCTAAAAATAGGAGCCGGATCCATGGCTGCTCCTGTCCCCCCGCCCCACAGCTTTGTTCTGCGGCCGTTCCCACACACGCCCTGTCCCCCAACGCTCCCCTCGCCCTGCGTCTGCCCCAGGGATGGGACTTGGCCAGCAGCACCAAGACCCAGGCAGCGCTTGTTGCCCTCGTACAGAGGATAAGGGGGGTAACAGTGCTTGTACCTGCCCACCAAAGCTGTCTCCTTCCACCCCTCTGTGCAGGTGAGGACATGTTCATGTCCATTCAGCCTCTGGAAATTTCTAGGGACTGAGGCTGCCTCTGTTCGTTGGTTATCATGAGGGACATGGCTGGAATGTGAGCTGTGCAGAGCCTGTGACAAAAGCCTTTCTCAAGTCCTACTGATGTAAACCTACCCAGAAGCGACAGGTTCAGCGGCTGCAGAGATTTACAGAGGTTTATCAGGATGGGAAGGCCCTTTGGGGCTGGTTTCTGTTCTTCATTCCTGCCCTGTTTGGAACATCGCTGATCCCGCTGTCACCTCCAGCCTCTGCCGCAGCTCAGGGCCAGGTCCTGCAGGGAGCAGAGGCCCCGGGACCTCTCCCGCTGCCCCCCCCAGGACGGGCAGCCCAGCCCCTGCTCTGCTGAGCACGGGGGTCACTCAGAGGCAATGGGGCACAGGCGTTTCAGCGGCGTGGCCCATTGCAAGTGCTCCAGAGCCATTAAATCCAGGCCCTGAGGAATCAGACTTCTGTCTCTTTGTCCCTCCTTGTCTCTACTTGTTGCTTATCACCTCTGCACCCCCTAGGCTCACAATTAACTAGATCCACGTGCTTGGCTCCAGTCTGGCCCGTAAATCCCTGCTGCCAGCTCCACTCCCCTCCCCGCAGGACTTGTCCTGACCTGCCAGCCCCTCTGCAGCTCTCCCACCGCAGGAGACACCCCATGCAGTGACCCGAGTTAGCAGGGAGGTGGGACAAGGAGCTGAAGAAGAGGGTTGGGACCTGCAGCTCTTCTCCACGGGTGCACCATGGGACAGGGCAGCGCTGCTGGGGGACTTTGCCCCCATCAAAGGCACCGCAGTGAGCTGTGGTGCTGTGCTGCTGCAGCACAAACACACATACACACAGGGAGGAGGGATGATATCATGACCTGGCTTTGTGTGAGCTATTTAGGGGGTTTAATTATTATTATTATTATTTTTCTTTCCCGTTCCTCTGCCTCCGAACAATGCCGGTCCTGGCAGCACTGCAGTTCACACCATTGTGTGGGGCTGCCCAGCCTCAGGAACGGGGAGATCCTTATCGCCCTGCGCTGACCACTGAGGCCAGTGAGCTCATGCCGGGTGAGAAAAGCCAGTGAGCACCTTGCCGGCAAGCTGGGATGGTGCTGGCAGACGGGGGGGCTTCCCACACACCCACCCCCCAACCCCTGCATTTGGGGGAAGCCCTGGGGGCTGGTTTACCTCCACCAGGCAGCATCGAGCCCCCCAAAACCAGCCTTGTCCCACCCAACCCTGCAGGACCACCAACCACCAGAAACACACCCAGGCTGGCATGCATCCCCCCAGGCTGCACTGGGGCCACCTTCTTCTGCATGTCCCTGCTCCCACCTGGGCACACTGACAGTGTTGGCATCAGTGCCTTTCCCGTGTTTACCCAGGAACGGGTCTAACCTGCCCACAGCCATTTACTTTCCTCCCTGATCCTGCCCATCCTGAAAACGGTCTGTGGCTGTGGGGGGGCGGGGAAGAAGGGGGAGCTGGACCCACACACAGGCTGGCACCGCTGAGCACATCCTGGTGCCACAGGGACAGCTGGGGGAAGCCCTGTCCCCCTGAGTACATACGACATGACTCTGGCTCCCCAGGTGCAGTGGACAATGGGGCTCACCCTGGGCATGGAAGCTTATTGAGCTGATTCTCAGTTTTTTGCCCCCCATGAGAGCAGGCGTCATCATTCCCAGGCCCCGTGGCAAGAGCCTGGAGCTGTCAGCCGCTCCCCATGGCACCAGGCTCAGCCTCTTTATTTTTGGAAAGCCAGCAAGCTCCCGGGGTGATGGCATTGCGGTGGCACCGCGCCTGCCGAGCCCCAGCCCACCTCAGTGACAGTGGCCCCACACCCACCACAGCATCCAGCTGTGGGGCTGATGCATACCACCACAACGGCCATTTCGGAGATAGCCCTGCAGCCACAGAGGGTGACAGGGACCTGCCCAGGAGCCAGCCCTGGTGTCATGTCCACCACAGTTGGGGGGACAGAGGGCCGAGTCTGGCCCTGCTGCAAGGCACCCGCCAGGACAGGAGTCCCCCAGGGCAACCAGCAGCATGGGGAGCCTGTCCTCATCCCCAGCCGCCCCACAGCCATTTCCCTGCCCTAAGTTGCCACCGCTTGCCGGGGCACACGGTTTTTCTCCCCGTGGGGTTTGGCTGTCCGTCCCTTCCTGCCCACATCCACGCTGGCCAGGGCGTGCTTGGTGTGGGCCAGCTTGCTCTTGCGGTGGTGGGGGCGGCTGCTGCACCAGAGGCGGGCGCAGTACTCCTCCACCCGCCGCAGGTTTTGAGAGCTGATGAGGTGCATGATGTCCTTGAACCAGGTTTTGGGAGCCTGCGGCACCAGCCGGGGCTCAGAGCAAAGTGGGCGCAGGGGTTCGTCCCCCCGCTCCCAGGGGACGGTGCGTGCCAGCTGCTCACTGGTGAGCACCTCCAGGGCTGTCTTGGCCACTGTCTGTGTGAAGCCGTGCTCCAGGGTCTTGCAGTAGTAGATGCCAGTGTCGTGGCGGTGCAGCTTGCGGAAGAGCAGCCCTTGCTCCGTCTGCAGGATCCGCTCGTCTGTCTTCACCTGCCGGCCATCACAAGGTTGATGGGAGGGGTCCAGATTTGGCCCCACATCCCCCCTATGTCCTCACAGGGCGAGCACAGCAGGCATGGGGGGAGCCTCACCTCATCCCGCTGCTCATCAGGGGGTCTCTGGACAAACCACTGCACGGTGGCCTGCGGGGAGCGGGGGGTGCACTCCAGGAAGGTGCTGTTCTCCTCTGCCCCATACAACACCTTCTCCTCAACGCTCTCAAAATCATCCACTGCGGCACAGACAGACGTAGGCTCATGGGGAGGGCACAGCCAGGCTTCCATGCACCTGGGTGTCACCCCCCGTCCAGGGCCACTGTGTGGCTTCAGTCCCCTTCTCCCCACCTCCCTAGGGACAGACAACACCCACCTTCTCTCGGGGCACCCTTGGTCTAAGGGCACAGAGACAAGGGTGCCTCAGCCCACCTGTGGTAATGGTTTTAAACTAAAGGAGGGGAGATTCAGGCAGGACATGAGGAAGAATTTTTTTTACAATGAGGGTGGTAAAATACTGGCCCGGGTTGCCCAGAGAGGTTGTGGATGCCCCAACCCTGGAGACATCCCAGGCCAGGCTGGACGGGTCTCTGAGCAACCTGATCTGGTTGAAGATGTCCCTGCCTATTGCAGGGGGTTGGACTGGATGAGCTTTGAAGGTCCCTTCCAACCCAAATTAGTCTATGATTCTGTGGCCACAGGCCCCTCTGTGTGCTGAGGGCTGGGGATGCTGAAAATCTCAGGACACGTGAATGAGCTCCTCAGCCCTGTGGACCCCCCCAGTCTCTCACCAGTCAGGTTCTGGTCCAGACACTGGTGCACAGGATTGCCGTGGCGGATGTCCTGACGGCGGTGACGGCGCTTACCCGAGGGCTGGTAGTGGGTGCAGGCGGTGCCGTCCCAGGCGCAGTAGGGATCCCTGGCCAGGCAGCACTCGGCACAAGCTGTGCCGTAGGTCTCACACCGGTGCAGCCGCACCTGGGCCACCCCGAGGCTGGAGCCCACGTAGAGTGTTTGCTGGGGGAACGGCACCAGGATGGTGATGCCGCAGCCCTCATGGGCACAGCCCCAGCGGGGATCCCCAGGGTAAGCACCATGTAGGCTTCGAGAGGCTGGTGACAACCACTCAGTCCTGCCATGTCCCCAGCCCCATGGCTAAGCCTTATCCATACTCACACGTTTGACAGAGATCTCCATCTGGGTGATGGGCACAGGCACCTGCAGTGGTGGTGAGCGGGTATGAGCCTGGTGAAAGCCTCACCGTGGAGAGCCCAGCTCATTCAGATGTGCCAGAGCTCTGGGGGCACACTGGGAATGTTTTCGGGGAGGGTGAGAACACCCTCAGCCACCCTCTGCCCTCACAGCCCTGAGACCTCCCAGTCCCCAATAGTGCAATGACAGCCCTGAGCATTCATCCATAGCCATGTCCCCACCCTGAGCCCACCTCGCTGTCTCCCTCCCTTGCATGCAGAGCAGCAAATGGCACCTTGAAAACCTGCAGCTCCTCCAGGACAATTTCCTCAGTTGCGACTGAGCTTGTCTTCTGCAGGACCACCACCTTCAACACTGAGCCGGCATCTGCGAGGAGGAGGAGGTTGGAGGTGTGAGCACCCTGCCACCACACACCCCTGCGTCGTGCCCACCAGTAGCCCCAGTGCCAGGGCTTCTCCCTGCACACCATTCCTACTGCTCACCTGTCCCGAGGAAGAGGACATCATGCTGCCCATCCTCAGCCTCCACCCGGTCCACCACGAGCTGGTGAAGGCGGTGGGGCAGGTCAGTCTTCACCAGAAGGGGCCGGCGGTGCCGGGGGTACACGGGCTTGTACATGAGGGGGTGTGCACGGGCAAAGTGCAGCACCTCATCAGGGAAGTCCTTGGTGGTGCCAAACTGCCGCCGGGGCTGGTTGGTGGTCTTGCTGGGACACTGTGGGGACCAGAAGGGACCAGCTCAGCCTGGTCACCACAGCACCGTCCTTGCCCCTCCATCACCCCACAGAGCTGTTTTGGGTCCCTCCCTGCCTTCCCATTTGGGATCCATCTCCTTCACCCCTTTGCCAGACCTCGCTCCCCAGCCATCCCTTGTGGGTTCCACAGGGAGCCCATCCCAGCAGGTAAGAAGGCAGAGGATCAGCCCCATCACCCTCCAAGAAGAGCAATCGGAGGAGCGAAGGGGACCTGGTAGCCTGGGGAGTTGCTCACCACGCCAGGCCGTGGGTAGGGCACCCTGCCCTCGTAGGCGCCCCACTGGTGGTGGGGGCTCTCCCGGTGGGCAAAGGGCCCGTTGAAGACCTCCCGAATGTCAGCCATGTGGTACACACAGACAGCAGAGCCCTGGAAGACGTGGCTGAAAGGAGACAGTGGATGGGGTAAGCAGAGCCACACTCAGAGCCAGCCAGCGGCATCAGTGGGGAACATGGGAGAGCTGACATTTCCATACAGACCAGGGCAGAGCTGGGGGGCGCTCGGGAACAACCACCAGCCATGTGGTGGCAGTGACAGGGCGGGTCATGGGTGGCTGCAGCTGTATGTCCCCAGAGACTGGGGCTGGACCACCCACCTGACGGTGCTGAAGAGGGCATAGATCTCCGGGCTCTTCCCATCCTTCGTCCTCAGCAGGAAGATATCCTCTGGGGATGAGAAACCCAAGCTGTGGAGGTTCTCTTGGAAGCCCAGGAGCTTGCTGAAGCCACCAACCAAGGGTCCACTCCCAGTGAGGTCCCTAGCTCCACACACGCCTTACCCAGTTCATCGAAGTGAGTGTCAATGCCACCAGGGCCGGGGACAGAGCACACTAGCCGTGCTTTGTTGAAGGTACTCCACTTGTTGACCAGCACCCTCTGACCTCCAGCATCGTTCTGCAGGGAGAGGGAACATCAGGGCCACTGCTGTGACTTGGCACATCCCTGTCCTGCATGATCCCTGCCAGCATCTCACCACGCAGACCCGTGCCACCCGGCTGACAATGGCATGCTCCTTGCTGTCCGCCTCCACCACCTTCTCCGTGAAGAAGAAATAGGCTTTGTCATTGTCCTTGTCGTTATTGTCTGGGATCAAGTGGACTGCCACGAATTTGGGGTCTACAAATGGGAGTTGGCTGCATCAGATGGGGTGAGAGGGCACAGCCACTGCCTTCGGACCCCCGCACCACACTGGGGCTGGATGGGGACCAGGAGAACCCCCAGGCCACACTGGTCCGGTGTCTTTCCCCAACACAGGGGATGTCACACCATGGCCAGTGGGTGCTCAAGGCTTCTGGTCCCCAGCATTAGCCCAGCTTGGGGGATAAAGGGGCAGGAGGAGCCGTTACCATTCAGTAAGCGCTGGTCCACCTCGGTGCGCAAGGCAGAGCGGGTACCCATGCTGCGGAAGATGCCGGGATCACGGCCCAAGAAATCTGCAGTGAGGCCAGTGTACAGCTCTCCACCTGGCAAAGACATTTGCCGCGGGGCTGAGAGCCAGCCCGGCTGACACAGGGACTGGCACCAGGACCGTCCCCAGTCCCAGTACCCCAAGGGCTCTTGGTTCCCAAGGAACACAACCCACCAATGACGGTGCTGGCGAAGGCGCGGCTGGGCTCGAGTGGGCACCTGCCCCGGCCGGGCTCCACGCTGGCGGGCTCCAGGCTGAAGGTGTGCTGGGCAAGGGGGGCAGGCAGGGAGCAGGCAGGTGAGTCCCCTGGCTGTGCCTGGGCACACAGGACTGGGGCTGGTCCCTGCCTCCCTGCTTCCTAAGAGATCATCTGGGAGTAGGATCTGTGCTTTTTGGGGCAAGGCTGATGCTATGGGGATGCACAGCAACCAGAGGGACCCACCAGCCCCAACGCTTGCCCATCGCCTGGTCAGAGGCACTGTGGTATGGGCAGGGCTGGCTCTGCCTGCACAGCACCCAGCTGTGAGGAAGGGATGGGGGACCTGCCTTTCCACCCCAGCCAACCTGATTTATGAGCAACGAGCTGGGAGAGGAGGAAACCCCACCCACACCACAGTCCCTGGCAGGACACCAGCCCCAGGGGACATGTCTGATAAGGCAACACCAGGCCAGAAAGGTGGGGGAGATGGGGCAACAGGGAGCTGGTTCCTGACAGCCCCCGCCAGTATTCAGCATGGGGCGAACACCATATCCAGCATCCCCATGCCATCCCAAAGCCACCCACGAAGGAAGCAGAAGGTGGGGATCTACTCCCAGGGGTGTCCTGTCAGGGATGCTCAGAGTGGGCACCCACCGCAGGGCTGCCCTACCTCGCCACGGTGCCCCACATAGACGAAGGCACAGACGGGGTGGAAGGCACCGGTCCCGCAGGCCAGCAGGTGGGTCCGGTTGTAGGGGTGCAGCACGCGGACGTAGTTGGCACAGTCAGTCTGGGGGAAGAGCAGGGGAAGGAAAGGGTCACAGGGGACTTGATGCCCACCCCCAGCTCCCTGCCTGTGCCTGGGGCCCTACAACAATGGGTGAGCCCCAGCCCCAGCTCCCTGGGCTGCACCCAGGCTCTCTGCATTCACCCCGGTGCCAGGGGAGCGAGGTGGCAGCTTGCACCCACCCACAGGGCTGGCACCGACTTCATCTGGGGAGACCACAGCCCATTGCAAAAGGATGGGGCTTTTTACTGGTCCTTCTGCTGCGGACAGCATCCCTGGGGGAACCACGCATGGCCCAGCTGGTACCTGGGTATCTCCTGCCCACAGACACCCCATCACACAGCTCACAGGGCAGCAAGGTCACCTGCCAAGCCATCTCCTGGTGGCAGCTCCTACACTCAGTCCCCTGGGGGACCCTCCTTTTCCCAGCGCCCAGGACGTGACCACATGCAGGGACATCCTTCCCCATCGTGTTCCTGCTCACGCTAGGGATGAAACAAAAGGAGGAAGTGCAGGAGACAAAGACGGATACCCACAGGCATCCTCGGCTGTCTCCAGAACAGCCCCGATTTATACTGTCTGGGGTTGTCCCCTTCCATCAGGGACCACCAGCAGTGGCACCCCCAGGGCTGCAGACCTGCCACCTCTGTCCTGGCAGTTCCTGCTGGGAAAGGACTCCCATCCTTCTGCTCGGGCATCACCACCGTTAGCTTGGCAGCTCCCCCCAGCCAGCGCCAGTCCTGCCTGCCCCCACCATCCCCCTCGGCAGGACACGAGGCCCCTCGTCTGCTGGGAACACCGCCACCGAGCTGCCCCGGGGGTTCCCAGCCTCCCTGCTGTTTATTTTCCCTTTGCAAAGAGCCTCTAAAATAGCATGTCTAAAAAAAAAAAATGTATGTTCAAGAAAAATAAAAGGTCGAGTCTGCCCCATCTTGAATCTGTCGGTGAGAGCTTATAAAATAAACACACAGACCAGGAGGGGTACTCCCGGGAGCAATTTGTCTGGGCCAGGGAAGCCTTGGGGACTTTTTCCCCGCCATAGTCCTGTTTCATATCGAACAGGGGGGTGCAAAGAGTGGCAAGGTTTGGTGAGTGAGGTCGCTGAACCTGAGTCAGCTACACATTTCCCACCATCAGAGGTGGCCAGGATGGGCCAGACCACATTGTTGGGGTCTGGAGCAGAGCATGGGGCTTTCAGTGCCTCTGAGCTGGAGTCTCCCAGCCCGGCTATCGCTGCTCACTTGGTACAGCCATGTTTGGGACATGCTGACCCCAACTCTGTGATCATGGGGCTGAGCGGAGCCCCAGAGATGAGATTTCCAGAGCCCAGCACAAGCATCTCACATGGCCAGGCTTGGTAACCAACTCCTTGCCTCAGTTTCCCTCATGCACCGGGATAATCCCTTGCTCTGCTCTAGCATTAACCAGTCTGTGACCCCCCAGGGCCATCTCCCATGAGGTGACATGGCACAGCCCTGGCCCACAAGGGGACCCCCCCAGCTCAGGGCAGAGCACACATGGGTGAGACTCACCCTTGGATCCTTCCCTTTCTGAAAACACTCCTCCGTCTGCCCAGGGAGGGGAGGCCAGTAGATCTGAAACACAAAGGACCTGTTGGAACAGGAGCGGGGACAACAGGGGCCCAGCCATGCGAATACATGTCCCCTGGCTGCTGATGGCACAGGGATGGAGAGAGGGGCAGAGAGAGGGACCAGCAGCTCCTCAGAGCCCCAGCAGGACCCACTCTCCTGGGCAATGCACCCCAGTGGTCACAGCCCACAGCCAGGCTGGTTTTGGGGGGTCACACTGGGGATGGCCAGAGTTGGCCTGGAAGGTGGGGACTTGTGGGTGGTATGGGAACAGTACAGAGTGATGGAGATCAAGTCCCCCACAGCCTTCAACAGCTCTTGGACCAGGGGCAGCTTGGGTACACAAGCTCTTGACCCCGTTGCAGTGACCCAGCATGCTGAGGGCACCTCATTTCCTTCTCCACTTTCTGCTGCTGGAAATGGCCCAGAAACACGTTTAAAAAAATCCAAGAAGTTGGAGAGGGTGAAGGAAGAGGGGAATCACCACCCAGCATTGGTGCTCTTGTCTGTCACCTCTCCCACCAAGAGGCTTGGAGAGGTCTGAGGGCTTTTCCAGCTGAGCCCTGGCACAGCTCATTGTAGTGATGAATGCTGTTAGCTCCTTGTCTCTGCAGGCTTTCAGCTGTATATTTGGCCTATGAAGGGGATGCCCAGATGGCGTTGGGGAGCACTCACTGTTTCAATTACAGCTTTTTAGTAGAGTGGGGTCTCAGCACCCACTCAGCACCCAGGACAAAGTGGTGGGCTGTGCCACTGGCTGCAAACCATGTTTAATTGCTAATTGCCCGCAGCAACCAAGGCCAGCCCTCCCTTGCCAGGCAGTCCAGGTTTTCAGATGCATTTTGGGGCACTTGAGACAGGGCCATTCCTAGAGCAGGTCTTGTTTCAGGGTGGTTTCACCTGGCTCAGCCGGGCAGCATCTGCTCAGAGGGGAGAGGGGTGCACAGGGCGGCAGGGGGGGGACAGAGACCCCGGGGGGCTCAGCTGGACCCAGCTCACCTCCTTGGCATCCGCACTGGCCCTGTCCAGGAGCAGCGAGTAGAGCACATCCTTCCCCCCGATGAAGAGCCGGTCACGGTACTCATCCAAGTAGAGGGAGCGGAATCCCAGGAAGCCTCGGTGGCCAAAGAAGAGAACGGAGCGGTTGGTCCCCAAAAGTTCTGCCGGAGAGGGAGGAAAGCACTAAGAGGAGTCATCCCGGCCCCAGAGACCTGCAGGGCTCTGTAAGCACTGCTCACCTTAAATGTCCCCTCCTGGCCATGGGTACAAGCCTGTGGGACATCCTGCTGTGCACACTGGGGTCCCCTGAACACCAGTCCACAGCCCACTCAACATGAGGACAGGAGGGACAAGTGATGGATAACATCCCACAGGTAAGTGCCCTATCGCACTCCCAGGCCCTCTCCACCTGAGGGCCAGCCATTGAAGAATGCTGTGGCAAACAGGCATTGTGGCAAGGGAAAACAGAGTGGGGTAACACAACCACAGGTGCTGTGTGGGCTCCCAGTCTCCGAACACCCTTCACACCTGCCTGGGAAATGTGAAAGGATGCTCAGCCCCCCCACCTCAGTGGTGGCACCAAGGGGTCCTAGTTTTCTCAGGGAGTGACCAGAGGGCTGTGATGGGTGCAGAGGCAGCAGTGTCCCTTTGAGCTGCCAATTCTGAGCACCATGGAGACATCACAGGGCCAGCAGAAGAGCTGCTCCCAGACACTGCAAGCAGCAGCATTCACCTCCATCCCTTCCCAGAGGCACAAGCAACCCAGCCTCCCCCAGCCCAGGTTGCTGCTCTCCCTCCCAGGCAAGGACAAAGCCACAGAGCCAGCAGGCACCAAGGTCCTGGACAAGTTTACCCCCGGCAAGGTTCAGCTCAGCCACCCCTAGGTCATACCATGGCTGTGCCACAGCAACTCAGGCTCTGCAAGAGTCTGGCAAAGGCTGTGCCTGCTGCCAGCCCCAGGCTGGCCCCGCACAGAGGCCAGGAAGACAGTGAGAGTGGACATGAGGAGAGCAGAGGTCCTGTCCTCCCCGGATGTGAGCTGGGAACGCAATAGGAGGCACCCAGCCAATGCCATGAGAAAACGGACACACAGAGCCCACCACTACCACCATCAGACCCCAGTGCCACGGAGACTTCCACCCCCCATGGCATGGTGACAGTGCTTGGAAAAAGGCACCAGCACAGGGACACTGTATCCCTGGAACAGACATCACATCCCAAAGCAACAGGGTCTGGTGATCAAAGCTTCCAAAGCAGGTCCAAGCCCAAACCCCGTAGGATGCAGAGGGGACCCTCACACTGACAATGATGCGGGGGCAGTGGCATGACTGGCTCCTAATGGGAAATGACTTTTCGGGTCAGCAAGCAGAAAACCCCGGCACAGTGGCGCCCACCCAGCTGCCACAGAGGAAAAGGGCAAGAGGGAGCGGTTCAACTTCACAAGGCTCTGAAACCCCCTCCCAGCCACTGCACCCACCAGACAGAAGAGGACAAAGCACCATTGATGAGCACAGCCATGTCCCCAGAAACCCTGTGCTGGGGAAGGCTGCCAGCTGCCAGTGCTGACCACTGGGAAAGCCCCAGCCAGAGCATCCACCACACATGTCTCCATGAGAGGGGAGTTGGTGGTGGGACAAGCAGAGTGGCCAGCAGCCCAGTGCACTGGGGTACCAAACCCTGCTCTTGCTGGGGGGACATTTGTCACCTCCAGTGAGAAGGTGGCCAGTGACACAATGATCCCATTCTGGTACAAAATGCTTCTTCCGGGACCTACAAGGGAAGCAAGATCCATCCGTGAGGGGGGAATGGCCACCTGTACCCCATCACACACAGCTCCCATCCCCACCAAGTCACTCAAGGGCAGTTCCAGTGCCCTAACTGGTGATGCTGGTGGTGTGAAGGGATACAGCCCCAGTGGCTCCATCCTCATCAGGGAGACTTCTGTGCTGCAAGAAGAGTTGACACCAGGCACAGGGGACCCCTCCACCCCATGTCCCAGGGGGGTGTCCTCCTCCCCTTTCCCTCTCAGCATCTTGGGTCCTTCCATATCGCCAGGCCCAGCACAGGAAAACGCTGCCGTCTCCTTCTATTCTTGCCCAGCAATAATGTTTTCCCAGCTCAGAATAACATTGGCAAAGTCATTGAGCTCCTTTTATTGTTTCAGGCAAGACTTCCCCCACTCCCCCAGCCCCAACAAATTCCTCCTGCGCCTCAGGTTACACAGGCTCTGGGCGCCTTCCCCTCCCGTGGCTTCCCCTCCCCAGGGAGCAGCACCCTGCCATACTCCATCCCCAGCACCCCTTTACCCCCAAGGTGGGGGTCCCATAGAAGCCACCCCCCAAGCACCACTGCAGCAGGATGGGGGCCCTTTGGGGGAGACAGTGGAGAGCTCGGGGGGCACTGGGCTGCGCTGTGATGCTCCTTGTGCACAGCAGCAAAATGTTTTTTCCTCTCTTATAAAAGCCACTGCTGGAAGTCAAAGGAGAAGGAAAAGAGCAGCTTGAAGTGAGAGAGAGAAGAGGTGGGGACACAGCCACTCCTGCACCCACAGCGTGACACCTTCCCCTATGGCTACCCCAAATGTTGAGCCACCAGCCACACACAGTCCAAGCCAACGAGCTAAGCGCAAGCAGCTTCACTTCACCCCGGTTTTCATTTCAGAGGCATCTAATGGTTTTAATTGAAATTTGCATTTTCTTTTTCTTCCCCCCAGGGAGAAGGCGGTGGCAGAATTTATTTCATGGGAAATTTCAGCTTCTGTTTCCAATTTGGAAGAGGAACGGAATAATCAGCTTAAGAAGAAAAAAGCTTCAAAAGGTTGCTCCTTCCCCACGGGAGGCTGAGGAGCCCGCCCAGCCCTGGGGAGCCCCTTGCACCTGGGGAATGGCAAAGCACGACTTTGGACTGGAGCGGTTCAGATACCCAGCCAGACCCTGAGCCCCACGACCAAGCTCTGCCGGGCCCTCAAACCTGCCAGCCTTGCTGCCAAGCCCCACCTGAGGGCACCAACCGATCCCATCACAGGGCAGAGCTGGGAGCCATCCCAGGCTCCTGCTCCCTCCCAGGGTAAGCGGGGCCACTCCGTGCCTCAGTTTCCCCCATGTAGCAGGGAGGGAGCCCCAGTACAGAGCCAGGGACACTGCCAGCCCGTGCCCCAGGGCCAGGGGACCCCCGGGCAGCACCAGGGCAGGTGGCAGTTCTCCCTTGGCACAGGGACATGCTCCGCAGGTCCTGGGGCTCTCTGAGAGCTGGGCTGCCCCAGGTCTCCCCATTCCTTGAGAAGAGGAAAGACATGTATTATGCAATTTATTTTATTTTAACTTTTCTAAGAGCAGGTTCGTTGTTTTTAGGCAAGAAGGAGATTGGGGCACTCCAAACTCCTGTCAAGTTTGGCTGGAAGCAGCTGGTGGATTAAGTTGGCAAAGCGGGGGATGCAGCGAGCCAGAGCAAGATCACAGGGAGAGTTTTAATTAAAACCGAGCACTCCCAGCACAGTACTCGAAGGGCCCCCCCGGCACCCCAGCACCCGCCTCCCAACACGGCAGGGCTCAGGGGTGCCCAGGCTGAGCAGCACCCAGGGACCCCCCCGGGCAGCTGAGAGACCGCCTGGCTCCCACCCAGCCATGGGCAGGGTGCTGAGCACCCACGGGGATACCCACACCAGGGGAGCATCCACGCACCACAGCGGCCACCCAATCCACATGCCAGAGCGCACCAGTGTCAGAACAGTGCCCTGCCTCAGTTTCCCCCCACTCCACGTGCGAGACGATCCCTCGTGGGAAGCAGCGGGGCGGTGCATTCCCCTGCCCCATCACCCGTCTTCCCTCGTTCCTCCTCCTCGGGGGCTCCCACCGTCCCGCGTGGGAAACGGGACAACGCCGAGCAGCCACCCACCGAAAGCACAAGGTGCCCCCCGCACAAACTCCTCCATAAACCCGCACTCAGGGCCCAGTGCCCACAGCCGGGGCTCCTCCCGACCCCCGCGTGGGGGGAGCCGAGGACACCCCTGTTTGGGCAGACACCTCCCATCACCCCCCTCACCCAGCAGCAGGTGCCCCGGCTCACCACGATAGGGCAGGCGGAGCCGGGGTGGGCTGCGCCCCGCCGCCAGCAGCGCAGCCCCCAGCCAGCACATCCACGCCGACACCCACAGCCGCATCCCGCCGCCGCTGCCGGGGCTGCCGGTGGCACCGAGTTTTTATGGGGCCGCCATCCGACCGCCTCCGGCCCGCCCCGGCACGCCTCCACCGCCCCCCCCCCCATCCTCCGGGACGGCGGGGGTGCGCGGGGGGTGTCGTGAGGGGCGGGCCGGACCCAACCCCCGAGGGGGTGCCCGAGAGCTCGGTACGCCCCCAAATTGTCGCCTGCCACCAGCGGTGTAGGCTTTCCTGCAGCACCCCCCCTCCCGCCCCGCAAGGTAACTCCACCAGCCCCTTCAGCTCATCTCTGAAGATGGGGAGCAAGGTGGGGTCCCCCAGCCTTGCCCTCCTGGAGGGGTAGGAGAGGGCACGCAGACCTGTCCCCTGAAAAGGACACTCAGTGTGGGGTGATCTCCAAGCACCAATAAGCACCTGTCCCCTGGGTCCCACCTCAGCAGCCAGACAAGCTGGGGACACCAGGCCAGTTGGGGACATCAGGCCAATTGGGCAAGGGGGCTGAGCAGGATCGAGTGGAGCACGGGGTGCTGCACACAGCCTTGGTGCACCCACAGGGCAGGGGACAGGGCAGCAGGGACCCACCACTGTCTGCCTGCAAAGGTGGCTGCTCACCTGCACCCAGAGGAGGGACCCCAGGCAGCAAGACCCCATGGGGCCCACACCATGCCCATGCCATCCTCCTCCAGGGCTGCAGGGGCAAGGAACATGGCCCTTTGAGACATCAGAGAATCCATACAGGCTTCCCACCAGCCTCATCCCTGCTCTCAGGCCGGCATGGGGGCAGCTTCATCACTCCCAGATGCCCAGGGTGGAAGTTGTTTTATTAATTAAAATGGAGGGCAGGACGATGGGGGGGCCTTGGCTCATCTCCAACCTTTCATAATGGAGCAGCTCTGTACCTCCCCTTTTCCCCTCCCAGGGTAAAACCACCCCAATTTGGCTTAGAGCCCTCGGCTGGCTCTTGCCCTGGTTCCCCAGGGAAGACATCGGGGACAGGTGGCACAGGGTCGCTCTGGGACAGATCCAGCACCCCTGGGTGCTGGGGAGCAGTACAGGGTGGGGTAAGAGCAAGGAGGAGATGCAGCCCGCAGGCAGCTCTGGCAGGTAAGTGGCAGCTGCCTGCCCAGACCCGCACACTGCCTGCCTGGACCTGAGGGTTTGGGGGAGCAGCACCGCAGCAGGTGCTGATGTAGGGAGCAGGATGAAGCCCAGCACCACTGGCTGCTCTTGTCCCCTGCTGGTACCTCAAAGCTGATCTGGACCAGAAGCTCCCAAGGAGCTGCCCCACAGCCTGCCCAGGCAGGACCCTGCCCGCAGCACCGTACCCCAGCCTGACAAACACCAGAGAGCACCCCAGCAGATCCCACTGTGCCAAGGAAATCTGCAGTGCCTGGACTCCCCAAGATGCCCCTGGGCAGTGCCACAGACAGACAGATAGACAGAGCGCCTGCTCCTGGCCCTGCTTATCAAGGAGATTTATTGATGTGCACAGCAAGGACGGGTGGCACTGGCCCCAGCTCCCCGGGCAGGCGGGCAGGGAGGCAGGACAAGGCGCGAGTGGGCAGAGAGGGGCACCAGCCAGCCCCTCACCCCACAGCCAGCACAGCCAGAGGTGGCACAGGGACAGGGACAGGCACTGCTGACACTGGGAAAGGCAGGAGGCAGCCAAGCATGGGCCTCTGGTGGCACCTGGGCAAGATGGGCACAACCACCAGGGGGGTGGTTGGGACCCAGATTTTGATGGCACAGCCAGGACACTCAGCACAGGTGTCACCATCAGGCCAGCTCTGAGTGCAGCCAACGTGGGATGGTGCCATCTTGGTGCCTGGCATGCTGGCTGGTGTTTGCTGTGGCCACCCCTGCCCTCTTTATAAAGCCTCGTGTCCTGCTGCTTGGCACCCCCCGTCTTGCCCCTTACCAGGGCACTCAGCCCTCAGCGGGCAGCGGGGGCACCGATGCCAGGGCTGGCAGGAGCCGGGCGTAGATGTCGATGCCCCGCAGGAAGACTTGCTCGTTGAGGAACTCGTTGTGGTCATGAAGCAGCACCGGAGTGCGGTTCATGGGCGAGAAGCCGATAGCAGGGTGTCCTACCTGGGGATGGGGAGGGTAGAGAATGAGGTCCCCCACATGCCCCGCTCTGCTCTGGCATTGCTTCTGCTGGGGGCTGCAGGTCCCACCCCGGGTGGGGGACCCATGGGGGCACTGGCATTGCACTCACCGCTCGGATGTAGCGGCTGTCAGTGGCAGCTGGGAAGATCTCAAGCTTGAGCTGCAGCTTCCTGACAAGCAAGACCCTGCGTCAGCATGGGCAACAGGGCAACTGGGTCCCCTGTCCCCCTGCCACCCTGTGGGCAAAGTGACCATGCCAGGAAGGTCCCTGACACCTGCAGGATGCTGAATCCCATCCCTTTTAGGGGGACAGGAGAAGATGCCCTGGCATGGCATAGAGCATCTCCTCCTATAACCCCTGCCACCATCCAAGACTCCTGGGAACCCTCTGGCTCCCAGCAGAGAATGTCCCCACCAGGGTCCTGCCCTTCCTTGGGACACTACTTACATGTCCCTGCAGGCCCCACTGAAGGCTTTCCACCACGGGTCCGACTCCTCGGTGGAGGTGACGTTTTGGTCCATACATTTCTGACGGAGGAAGAGGGCAGGTGAGGGACAAGGGGGTGGGCATGTGGCAGGGGAGGGATGGGCATGATGTGCCCAAGTGGCCAAGATCCTTCACCTGGAGAAACTCATAGGTCACACCGTCCCCAGCATCACGGCACCATGCAGCCACCTGCTCCTCGAAGGCCTGAGGTAGAGACATGAGGAGGGGTTTGAGCGGGGTACCCCCCAACCCACTGCCCTTCTGGGTGGGGCCAGTGTGACACCCACCTTCAGGTCCACGGTGGGTGGGATGCGGATGTCAAAGCCAACTGCCATCTCAGAGGGCACCACATTGAAGGAGACGCCCCCCTCCAGTATGGTCAGGTTTAGAGAGGTGACATCCCCTAGGGTCAGGCTTGAGTCGGACTTGAGCCTCGAGGACACAAGGGAAGGTCACCCTCTGCTACCCGGGAGGAGAAGAAGTGCTCTCCCACTTCACCGCCACCCCCAAATGGGGAAACTGAGGCACGGGGCAGCAGCACCAGATCAGAGCCTGGCTTGGGATGCCAAGGGCCCCCTCCACAGACTGAACTGAAGCCACCACCATCCTGCTGCCTGTCTCCTACCTCTGCCTCTCACTCTCCCTGAAGGCCAGGAAGGAGTTGATGACTTTGTGCTGGGGAGAGAAGGGCAGGGATGAGGAGCAGCCCTATAAAGGGGCACCTGGCAGTCCCAGGGTGGGCAGGGGGGTGCACAGTAAGTACCCCCCTCTCTTACCATCTTCTCGGCTGCCGTGTTGCTGATGAAGCGAGACCCATGCCCAGGGCTGCCCATGCACTTCACCTTTATCCCTGCGGCCATGGGGGGAGAGGGAGATGTTGAGCAGAAAGTCTGGGGCAGCACCAGTGCCCCAGCACACAGCGGAGCCAGAGAGGGGGTGGTGGGCACACAGCTACTCACACCACGGGCTTTTCTCGCCATAGAAGACACTGAAGGTGTCAGATGGGCTGGCCAGGCCTGTAGTGGGCAAAGCCGGGGGGTCAGTGGGGCACAGGGATGCCATGACGTGCCTCCTCCTGCTCTGCCCTGGCAGCATCTCCCCTCCAGGCTGGCACCGAGTGCATCACTGCTCGGGGGAAGGAGTCCCCGAGGGTGTCCCTGGAGGCCATGCTGGGTCCCAGTGCCCAGGAGACGATGTCAACAGGCAGAGGGGTGCAAGGCAAGAGGGGACACGTCCTTGTGCCAGCTCTGCCACCACTCACCCTCGTCCAGGGCAAAGCCCACGTTGAGTGCTCGGAACTCGGGACGCTGCACGAACGCCTCCATGCCCTTGTGGCCACCCACCTCCTCATCTGTGAAGGAGAGCCTGGCATGGAGGAAGGAACTGGGGCATCCTCCAGCCCACTGCACCCTGGCCCTCCTTCCATGCCAGCCTGGGCGCCACCAGTGCACCCGATGTCCTTGGACATGGAAACTCTTCCAGCTTCAAGCTACATGAGCTCCAAATCTGGAGAGGCTGGCACACCACAGGAAACTCCTGCACATCACCCAGCTGCCAGCCCCTCCTGTCCCTGTGACAGGGGACACTCTGGGGACTCACCAGGCACAAAGGTGAGGTGTATGGTGCGGGCAAAACTTTTTCCCTCTGCCTTCAGCCTTCGGATAGCCTCGAGGTACCTGCAGGGAGAAGGTGGTGCCTGGGTATCACAGAGGAGAGGGGCTGGTGTGTGCTGAGCTACCCCAGGAAGTCAAGTGGTGGCACTCTCAGCCCCAGGGATCCTGGGCACAACGGCATCCTGTCCTGCATCACTCTGAGGTATCTCCATTCCCTCCCTTCCCAGTGGCCGCAGAGCCCTCCACTCACTGGATGGAGACACACTTCATGTCCTGGGCACCTCGGGCATAGATGTTGCCTTGTGAGTCCTTCACAGCCTCAAAGGGTGGGTAGGTCCAGTGCTCCTGTGGGGACAGCAGCCATGATGGCACAGGAGCATGGCAGGCACCAACTCCTCTTCGCCTGTCACCCCCTGTCTTCCCACCATCCCCATCCCACCCCTCGCCCTGTCCCAGCACCTCGAAGACGGGAACGACATCGGTGTGGGAATTGAGGACGATGGAGCGCAGGTGGGGGTTGGTGCCTGGCCAGGTCAGGATCAGCACCACGTAGCCCTGGCACACCTGTGGAGCAAGGGCAGCATGTCACTGGGGTCCCATCTGGGGACAAAGGGGCTGCAACCGGCCAGCTGGAGCCAAAAAGCACCAGCCTGGGAAAAGTTTCTTGATGCCACCTGGCAAGTCACCCCTTCCTCCACTAGGAGAGGGCAGGCAACAGAAGCAGGCATGTCTGCACCCCAGGGCCAGCCTGAGCATGGGTGCCAGCTCCTGGCTGCAACCCAGACGGAGGACAGGAGACAAATCTACTGTCTTCCCCCTGTGCCAAGGACTCCCCTGGAACAGCTGGTGCCCAGCAGGACAGATGTCCCCAGCCAACATGACCCTGCCAGGTCCCCAGCTAATCATAGCACAGGCAGCCACAAAGGTCAGCGGAGATCAGCTCAAATACCAGCTTAAGGAAGGGCTCAGGTCAGCAGAGGATTACAGGCAGAGGGGATTCACTCCTGCCCAGCTCTGGGGCAGTGATAGGGGAACAGCCCAGTCACTAAGGACTCAGACACGGAGGGAGGGAGGGAGGGAGGGAGGGATGGGTGGATGGGTGGATGGGTGGATGGATGGGTGAACTGAGGCTCACGCCTTGCCTCGCTCACCTCCACTTTCTGGCAGGTCAAGCCCAGGTCTGTGCCGACGCGCTCCAGAAACTGGATGGCTGCATCTGAGGAGGAGCAGGGACGCCCAGAGTTATGTCAGGACCTTGGGGACCCCAAGGCTCTCTGGGGCTCCCAGGCCAAGGAAAGAGGTGACCAGAGACAGCAGGTGATGGAGGTTCTGGGCACAAGTAGTGGTCAGGAGTAGGGACAGGAGCAGCTTGTCACCACCCCTTTGGGGCGAGGACTAGGGGAACATGAAAAAATAAGAATTGAATGGGGCAAGTTCAGAGGGGACAGCCATCCATAGGAGATATAGGAGCTTCCCACCAATAAAGAAATCTCAATGTACTTTAGTGGGAAGATGGAAACATTAACAGAAGGACATCTACACTGGGTTGCTACAAGTATCTGTCCCAGAACCAGGGCACTGTGGAAAGGGGTGGCCCCCGGCGCAAGGGGTTGAAGGAAGAAAAGGCAGCTCTGGGTGCAGAGACGTCCCTGTCCCAATCAAAGACGCCAGTAGAGATAAGGCACAAAGGTGTTTGCTCCTTAACACCACAATCAAAACAGCCCTGGCCAAGGACTCGGGCACCCAGGTCCAAAGACCAGAGCTGCAAAGCTGTGTTGCCAGCTCCCCGCATGGCTCCCCATCCTGTCCCCCCCCATCCTTACCGTAGTCAGGTTTGGGGTGGACAGTGTCAATCCTCAGGTACTCCCGGAAAAGTGTAACTGAGGGGTTTTCCAAGGCCCCCGTGCTCTTCCCAGTCTTCCCAGGTGCCATGGCAGGAGCTGGGGTTGTAGAGCTCTAAGGGAAGAGCAGGAAGATGGTTAATCACCCACCGACCCCTCCAAAGTCCATTGGCAAGCTCAGTCGTCACAGAAACTGAGGCGGGATGGGGCAAAGGTCTCCTTAGTGTGAGTCCTGGGATGCTGCCACTACAGAGGTACCCCCAACTTGGGTACGGGGGTAGGATGGGGTATGTGCCCCATGTCATCCTTTCATCCTCACCCCAAAGCGCATGTTCCCGCCCCAAACGTGGTGCCAGGGCAAGCTGTGATGCCCAGGTGTGGGGTGAGATCCAAGGAAGGGCCAGCTGGGGTGTAGAAGGCTAGTAGGGAGGAAAGGGAGGTAACAAGGTGGGGAAACGGGCTATAGAGGGAAGAAAGGTGTAAGGGGCAGGGACACGTAGTAGTTGGGGTTACCTGGTGATTACAGGCCTGGGGGTGCAGGCAGGGAAGGCAGGATGCTGGTGTAAGGGGATGCAGGTAAGGAAAGGGGGACACTGCCTGCTTACGGGTTGCAGGAGAGGTGCAAGGAATGGTGCTGAGGGTGCAAGGAAATGGGGGCGGTAAAGGGTGATCAGGTGCTTACAGAGGACAGAGGGGCTTGGGGGGTACAGGAGGGTGATGGCTACTGGGTGTTTGAAGGGTGCTGGTGGCTAGGGGAGCATAAGGATATAGGGTGCTGCGGGGTACATGGGGGTACAGCAGGAGGGGTCAAGGGGAACACTGGGGGATATGGGAGCAGGGGGTGCAGAGAGCCTACAAGAGGGGTGCAAGGGGACTGTGGCTGGGCGTGCAGGGGGGTTCTGTGGCTAGGGGTGCAAAGTGGCACGGGTAGGGTGCAGGGATACCATGGTTAGGGGTACTGTGGTTAGGGGGGCAGTAGGGGAAGGGGAGGGCAGGATACCGTGTTTAGGGGTGCAGTGCTTGCGTTATTGGGGTGCAGGGGTAGCACAGGAAAGAAGGCAGAGAGGTGCTGGATACCATGGTTGGGGGTGCTTGGGAGTGCAAGATACCGTGACCAGCAGTTCAAGAGTTCAGGGGTGCAGAGTACCATGGTTAGGGGTGCAGGGGAGTAGAGGGAGGGTGCAAGGGGGTACGAGGACGCTCAGGTTACCGTGGCTAGGGGTGCAGGGGGGTAGCGGAGCGTGCTAAGCTGAACGGGGGGTGCAGGTTACTGTGGTCAAGGGTGCAGGGGGGTACGGGGAGGTGCAGGGTACCGTGGCGGGGGCCGCGGGCTCGCGGGGGGCGAAAGCACCGGAGCACACCCCGCGGACTGCCGGGCGCCGCCGGCCCGACCCCGCTCCCCGGGCCCCCCGCCCTGGCCCTACCTCCGCGCTGCTGCCGCCGGCGCCCGCCGGGCCCCGCTCCGCCCGCTCGGCGCCGCTCCGCCCCGCCCCGGAGCCGGCAGCGGGCAGGAGGTGGGCAGAGGCAGGCAGGGGAGGAGCGGCGGGCACGGGATGGGCTAAAGGTAAGGGACGGGCAGGGGGTACAGCGGGGACGGTCAGGCACCCTCCTGCCCCGCACCAGAGGCAGAGGGATGGGGCTGGAGCCGAGGAGGCCCCGCGGCGCTTGGGAACACACGCAGAAACCAGAACAGCATCAGTTTATTTGCCTCGTGACAGGCAACACCCTGTCCCGCCAGCAAGGGACATACTCAGTCTCCACCCTCTGCCACCCCAAAAGAGAATGGCACCGCTCACACCAGCCACCTGTGCCTCCCAGTCCCTCGAGACACCCTGGCCCCCTGTCCTCCGCTCAGCAGGGGATGAGGCGGCTCTCACTTCAGCTGGCGCAGGAAGCCCAGCAGGGCCTGGTGAAAGTTCTCTGGCTTGTCCAGGTAGCAGGCATGGCCGGCATCAGGCACCACAGCCACGCGGTGCCTGGGGAGGTGCCGGAGGCTCTGCAGGGCCTGGGGACCCAGGCTTGTGTCATGGTCACCGTAGAGGATCAGGGTGGGCGTCTTTGTAAGAGGAGAGAGAAAATCAGAGCAGTTATCAGATGGGGAAATGGTCACCATGCTTCTGGGCTGTGCCCATCTCCATCCACCACCCTGGGGGGCTGCAAAGCCTCCCTATCAGCTAGGGGAGCCATAAATCCCCCTCACTCACCCCAAAACAGGGTTGCCCTCCATGCCACCATGCTTTCATGCTACCCAGCACCCTGGGTGCTGGTCCATGAGGCTCACCAGTGCCCAGGGACCTCTCAGGAGCCCAATGACCCACCTCACCTGGACACGCTGGTACTGCTCAGCAGTGTAGTCCTTGGTGCCCACGGGCGCCACAGGCACAAAGCCAGCCAGCCGGTCACCCCATGCCAGGAGGAAGGGCAGGGCAAAGCGGCCGCTCATGGAGGGGCTGACGAGAATGGGCCTCCGCATGCGCAGCTCCCGGAGAACATGGTCCAGAAAGGCCACCCGGCCCTGCTCCGTGGCCACTGTCTCCGCTGGAGGTGAATCACCATGGCCTGGCACAGGGCAGAGGGTACACAGTGACATAGGGCAGGGGGGATTGCACAGCCTGCAACCGTCTCTCCTCACAAGGCTCAGCCAGCTTGGCAAAAAACAGCCACTTGATTAAGCCCCAGCAGTAGCCACGTGCCAGTTGGACGGAGCCAGCCCCAGCCAAAAGGGTTTGGGTGGCCATGGAGGTCAACACCCCAGGGTCCCATGCACACTGCCCCAGGGACCACTGCTAGCTTCTTAAAGAGGTCCAGAGCCCACTGGCAGACTGAGGAACCAGAGCTCCCCAAAAGGATCAACTTAAGCACAGTGTCATAGTCCTACCGGGCAGATCTATTGCGACCGCATGGTAGCCTTCTCCAGCGAGCAGTGCCAGTGTGCCCAAGGCCTCCCAGGTCTTGGAGGTGAACGCCTGGCCATGCAGGAACAGGACATCAGGCCTACATCAGGAAGACAGGCAGGAAAGGGGTCAGGGAACACGCCACTGCTGCAGATGTCCAGCAGCCATGAGGGCTGGCAGGGCCAGACCCCCAGGGACTGTCACCCCACACCTTCCTGCACCCCGGGAGCCAGAGGGCTGACCCACCTCCCAAGGCTGGCGGTGCCACCGGCCTGGGGCCCTGCGGAAGCCTCCCTGTAGAAGACGGGGGCCTCTCCCGCGGCCATTCCTGTCCGCATGGTGATGTTGGTCACCTGCTGGTCCCGCTTTCCCCCGGCAGGCTGGGCACCCGCCAAGCGCTGCACATGCTGGGCAGCCGGGAGCAGGAGGTAGAGGGTAAGGGCGAGGAGCGCCCCGAGGAGCAGGAGCCCCAGGTGACTGCGGGCAAGCTGCATCTCTGCTCCTCCTGGAGAAGGAAAATGGCAGCAAGGGGGCTGGCAGCCCCAAACCCACTGCTGTGGAGCAAGCCCCAGATCACGGTGCTCTCCTCAGCTCCGGCCTGCGACCCTCGCACCCCGTGCTGCCAGCCCCGCTCGGCCCCGGGCTCCCGAGCTCCTGCTGGCTCCGGCCGCCGGCCCCGCCGCCCCTCAGCTCCAGCCGGGACATGCGGCGCCCCTGGCCCCGGCCCGCACGGCGCCGCAGCGGCGACCCCTGGCTCCGCCTGGCGGGAGGCCGCAGCGCTGCAGGCCCCGAGGGCTGTCAGCCGGGGGCCTGCCCGCCGCACCGAGCGGTCGGCACGGCCCCACCGAGCCGATGCCTCGGAAGAGAACGGACGGTGCCGGGAGCGGAGCTCCGGTTTGGCAGGGCCCGGCACGGCCTCGGCTCCGCTCGGCAGAGCTCAGCGGGGCTCGGCGGGGCTCGGGGACACTCGGCAGAGCTCGGCTCGCTCAGCTAGGGCTCGGCTGGAGCTTTCGCCTCAGCTCGGCTCGGCGAGCGCTCGGCTGAGCTCGGCTGTGGCTCCGCTAGCTCTCGGGTAGGGCTCGGTAACGCTCGGCTCGGCTCGGCTCGGCTCGCGTAGGGCTCAGCGGGCCTCGGCAAGAGCTCGGCAACGCTCGGCTCGGCTCGGCAGGGCTCGGCGGGTCCGGCAAGCGCTCGGCAACGTTCGGCTCGGCTCGGCAAGCTCTCGGGTAGCGCTCGGCGGTGCTCGGCAAGCGCTCGGCAACGCTCGGCAACGCTCGGCTAGCTCTCGTGTAGGGCTCGGCGGGGCTCGGTTCTGAAATAAAGGACTATCCCTCGTCTTTATAGAAATGTACAAGTGGTGCAACAACCCTGTCCTTGCAAAAATGTGCGGGTTTATGATAAGGAGAAGGGAAAGTTAAGTACTGACCGATCAGCTAACTATAAGTATTAGAAGACAGCCCCCTGTTTTGCATAAACCACAATTCTAATGTGCATGCTTAATTGCCTTATACATATTAACTTCTCCGTTCTGGGATGCCTAGAGTAAGATATAATGAACAGACAATGCATGAAAACCCATGTTCCGTGTTCTGTGCGGTAGGCGTGTCAGAGAGTTGTCATCTCCGAGCACCTCGGCCGATGGGGAAAGGAGGAGGGACCTTGCGGCCAGGAAACGAGCAGCTGCCTCCCCCCTCCCCGCCCCACCGGCCTTCGGACCCGGGACACGACCCCCCGGCCCCGCGGTGCAACACGGAGCGGGAGGCGAGAGGCGGCCGGCACTAGCCCGACCCCCTGGCATGGCCGCCCCGCAGCTCACCGAGGGCACCGTCACGGTGGAAGGCCAAAGCCTGTTCTACCGCCGAGCCGAGCCGGCCCAGCGGGCACCAAAGCTGAGCGTCCTGCTATTGCACGGCATCCGCTTCTCCTCCGACACCTGGCTTCAGCTGCGGACACTCGCCACGCTGGCTGAAAACGGCTACCAAGCTGTGGCTATTGACTTGCCGGGTAAGATGTGGTGAGGAGCACAGCCCCAGAGCGAGGTGGTGGCCATGGGGGAGCTGACACAGCCACTTGGGTTTGTGATACCAGGGTTGCGACCCTGGCATCCTGCTGTGCTGGCTTCTCCTGGTCACAAGGAGGCAGGGAACTTGACAGGGCAACTTCTGTCTCCCATGGCTCAGGGCTGGGGCGCTCGAAGGATGCTGTGGCCCCAGCGCCCATGGGCCAGCTGGCACCAGGAGCTTTCCTGAAAGCTGTTTTGGAGGCTCTGTGCCTGCGTCCAGCTGTGGTGATCAGCCCATCGCTCAGCGGCATGTACTCCCTGCCCTTCTTCTTCCAGCACAACCATCTGCTCAAGGCGTATGTGCCCGTGGCACCCATCTGCACCGAGAAGTTCACGGCAGAGCAGTATGCCCAAATCAAAGTATGGCCTGGAGGGACATTGAGGGAGGTCAGGGAACATGGAGGGGGCAGTGAGAAGGGGACCCTGGCACCATGGTTGAGCAGGGGGAAGGCCAAACAGGCCAGAAAACCCATTCCGACTGGAAAAGGGAAACATGATGGTGAAGGAACATGACCATGGGGTAACAGGAGGGAAAGGGGACAGTAGGAGATTCCTAAGTTTGAGCCTCAGTTTCCCTTTGTTGTGGTGGGTGGGGGAGAAGGGCAAGTGTCCCCCCTCCATATCCTAGTTCCAGGGTGTCCCTTGCCAGAAGGAGCAGGTGCCTGGGTGCTATTGGCAGTCTCAGAATTTGTTGCCCCTTTCCAGACACCCACGCTGATCATATATGGGGACCAGGACACAGAGCTGGGGCAGGCAAGCCTGAACAACCTGCGGCACCTCCCCGAGCATCGGGTGCTGGTGCTACAGGACGCTGGACACGCCTGCTACCTGGACAAGCCCAACGAGTGGCACCACGAGCTCCTGGGCTTCCTGCAGCAGCTGGAGTGAGTGGGATGGGACATGTGGAGGGGCCAACAGGACAGGGGGATGTGGCCAGCTCACCCCCCCCTGCATCTGTGCACACACCCTTGTGCCAACCCAGCTGCACGCCTGGTGTCCCCACCCAGCCTCCCTTAGGACCAAATAAAACCGCAGGCTCTGCCACCACTTTCCTGCCACCTTCCTCCTGCTTCTTTCCGTCCTTTCTGCCTCCTTTCCTGATTTCCACCTCCTCCATGGCTGCCATCCCATGCAAGTTTGGGGCAGTGACAGCAGGGGAGGTGCAACCACCAAGGGATGGGACATTTGGGCAGCGCTGCCCTGTGGGTGGGAGAGTGCTGGCTGCGAGGTGGCTGGAGCGCACCCATCGCTTCTGGTAGGACCCCCGAGAGACTCGGTGCCCAGGGAGCCCCAGGACTGTGTTTGGGCACAGGTAGGTCTCCTGGACTGGTGACATCTGTGTCCCTGGCCTGCCAGCCTCCTCTTCATCCTTCTCTTCCTCCTCCTACCCCTCCTGGCTGGCAACCAAGTCCAGGGTAATCCACAGGGGCTTAAAGGGGACTTGCCAGCCCCAGCAGGCTCCTGACCATGGCAGCCACAGCCCAGTGCCCTGGGAAGGCAGGGGGTGGATTTACTGAATGAGTGGCTGCGATGAAGAGATGGGGGGGAGGGCAGGGAGGCCTGACAGATGCCTGTCTGGACAGACAGGGGGACAAGCCCCCTGCCCACCACCTCATCTCCTCCCACTCAGTGCTGCTGTGCCAGGCACTTGGGGGCACAGATGGAGCCAGCAGCAGGGTGCCCCCCTGACACCCCCCCTTCCCCAAGCCTGCCTGGGCTTTAGCTGCTTACGCCAGGGCCCAGGAGGATTTAGTGGGGGAGGTAGCGAGGTGGGGGCGGGCACTTGTCTGTGGGCACAGGATGCCTGTGTGGGGGCATGGGGCAGTGCCAGGGGTGCAGGAGCTGGTCCCTGCCCTGGCAGGTCCCCTGTCTGGCTCTGGCAGGTCCCCTGATTGAGCATCTCTTGCCCCTCACCCAATTTAGCAAGGTGTTGCAACCCTGTTGCAGTCCCAGCCCCCCCCTACAGGGGTGCCTCTGCCCTCCCCCCACCCTCCAGGTCCTCTCCCCTAGTAGCACCCCTGGGTGCCGGCGGGCCCTGAGGTGTCAGCCACCCCGTCCCTGCCCGCTCCGGTGTCCTTGAGCCCTCGAGCCCTGCCAGCTGATCGGCTTCCAGGAAAAAAAAACCGCAATTACAAAGAGGGGCGATGTGTGAGCCAAAGGGGGGGGCAGGGGGGGACAGGAATGTCCCCAGCGGTGGCAGATGGCCTTACCCAGGGTGCATTGTTCCTTTTAGTGTCTCTTATCCGCTGTAATAGGATCCCGGAGGGAGGGATGTGGGAGAGGGGAAGAGCGAGGGGGGCCCCGGCGTGGACCGGGGTGGGGGCCGGGGCTGCCAGCCTGGCCCTGGCCTGTCAAGCGGCTCATTGTTCCTGCCCCGGGTATCACTGGGCGCCGCCGGGGACAATGTGGCACTGAGCGGGGTGGCCGGCGGCGGAGGGACGAGGCGCACGGAAAGGTACCCGCCAGTCCCCTTCCCGGGGGGCTCGGGGACATGCGGCCGGGAGGGCGAGCGGAGAGAGGTTCCCCCTGGGACGGGGTGGGGGCTTCCTCCTGTCCCCCCCGTCACCTCCCTTTGCCACCCGAAGGTGCCCGAAGGACGGGCGGTGCCCGGTTTCGCAGCTGTCCCGATGCCAGCCACGGGACGGGGACAGGGCAGGTGGCCTGTGCCCATCACCGGGCCCTCTGCTGTCTCTACCAGCCTGGCTCACCTGGGGTAGGGCACCCCCCTGCCCGCGGACCCCCACATCGCCTGTGGCAGTCGGGGGACACCCGTGCCCTGCCGCCTGCCCCCCACCCCACTGCCAGCCTCGTCCTTCTCTGTTCCGGTGGGATCTTTTGTCCCCGGCAGGTCCCTGCTTCCGTTCATCCCCGGGGGATCCGCAGGCTGCCCGTCCCCGCCGGCACCACGCACGGCTCCGGAGGCTGCAGGGAGAGGGGTTACAGGGGGGCCACCACGCTCCCCCTTCCCATTTCATTCCCCCCTCCATCAGAAACAGGAATACTCCCCCTTCCACAGCCTTTCCCCCTTTTTCCAACCCCCCAGTAACTTGGGGGGGGGGGGAACTGGGGTGTCCAAACCACCCCGGGAGTGCAAGCTGTAGCGTTTGGGGGTGCAAGCTGTAGCATTTGGGGGTGCAGAGATGACCAACCTGCCCCCCCCCCCCCCCGCCCCATTACCCTGATGCAGGAGATGTGCTGTAGCAGTGGTGAGTCCTGCCAGCACCTAAAATAACTGCCCCCCCCCCGCCATGCCCGCAGGCACGGGCCCCAGCCCCAACACGGGTGCTTTGTTTCAAAGCCGCTTGGCATCACCCGGCTCGCCGGGAGCCAGCGGTGCTGTAGCCGCCCACCCGTGCCCAGACACACGGCAATTGTCCTCCTCCCGGCCCCACACTGGCACCATGGGGTCCTGGCCACCCCCGTCTCCCAGGCTCAGAGTCTGAGGGGGGCCCTGGGATGCTCGGGGAGGGGGAAAGAGTGCAGCAGCATCATGCATTTGGCATCATGCCATGGTTCACATCGGGCTGGTGGTCTCCATCAGGGAGGTTGCCTCAGTTTCCCCTGAGGCTTTGCACACGGGAAGGGGGGAGGAGGAGGAAGAGGAAGGCTTGCACAGCCTGTGGCCCTGGGCACCACAGAGCTGTACAAGCCTCTCCCACTGGAGGAGAGCATACTGCCCTTGCCTCAGTTTCCCATCTTCCCAGCCATGGTGCTTTTCAGGCTGCAGATTTTGTGGGGGGGTTAGCTGGGGCCTCCCCCCTTTCTGGAGACTGCTATGTCCACAGGCTCAGCTTGCCCTCCCGCCATGGCATCGCCGGACGGAGCCAGCAGTGTGAGCGGCAGCCCTGAGGACACGGAGCTCAGCATCACCCTGACCCTCCGCATGCTCATGCATGGCAAGGTAACAACAGGGGGGGCTTAGTGCTGCTCAGGGGGTCAGCAATGCCCAGAGTGGGGGGCCACACCCTGTTTTGCTCCCCTGCTTGGGACCCAATCCTCCCAGTAACCACATCCCCAGCAGTATTTCTTCCCCTGTTCTAAGCCAGGGAGGGGCTGTTCCCATGCCCTAGTATGACCAGCAAGCCACTCAATGTCCCAGTGGCCACAGGGCAGGGATTGCCCATCTGCCAGGTTGTGGGCAGAGGAGGGATGTGGCAGGCAGGGAGCTGCCTGCTGATGGGGCCACCCTCGTCTCTGCCTTTGCAGGAAATTGGCAGCATCATCGGGAAGGTAAGATTCAGGGTCCAGGGCACCGCTGGGTCCAGGCTCCCCTGGACCTGACCACCCACCATGTTCCTCTCCCCGCAGAAAGGAGAGACGGTTAAGAGGATACGAGAGCAGGTAAGGGCGTCCTGGGGGTTGCCAGAAACTGCTGCCTGTCCTGCCAGCACCTGGTGGCTCCCACGTGCCCAACCCTGTCCCCCTCATTTGCTTGTGGCCCCCGGGAAGCTGTGGCTGCACCCTGGGGAAGGCTGCCTGGGGCAGGTGGGAGGGGGAAAGCCTAGGTCTGCAGGCATCGAGACCACTCGTGGTGACCTCTTCCCTGTGTGGGGGAACATCGAGCTCAGGTCCCACAACACCCCTGATGGGGTGTGACACTGTCCCCAGAGTAGCGCACGCATCACCATCTCAGAGGGGTCCTGCCCCGAGCGCATCACCACCATCACCGGCTCCACTGATGCCGTCTTCCGTGCCGTCTCCATGATCGCCTTCAAGCTGGAGGAGGTAGGCAGCCCCATGACACCCCTGCTGGGTGCCCCCCAAGCCGGAAGCATTCATCCCACACCGGTGGGCCTCATGGAGGTCCAATGCCACTTTTCCCCCTGGTACCTCACAGGACCTGGGAGCAGGGAGTGATGGGGCAGCAGTGGGCAGATCGCCAGTGACGCTGCGCCTTGTCATCCCAGCCAGCCAGTGTGGCTCGCTCATCGGCAAGGCAGGAGCTAAGATCCGGGAGATCCGGGAGGTGAGGCGTGCTCTGGGTTTCAGCTCCCCTTTTGCCCTGGGGGGTATGGAGACCCCGGCATGGGTGCTGCTGCAGTCCCATGGGAGCTGTGGGAGGTGATGCAGGTGATGCAGGAGTGGAGCATCGCCCTGCGCACCTTGTAAATGTCCCTGGGGGCCCAGGAGGAGATGGGAGGTTTGAGGTGCTGAGCCCCAGTGGGGAGTGACTGAGGGACCCCAGAGTCTCCCTTTGCGCCCCCAGAGCACAGGGGCGCAGGTGCAGGTGGCTGGTGATCTGCTGCCGAACTCCACCGAACGGGCTGTCACCGTCTCAGGGGTGCCAGACACCATCATCCACTGTGTGAGGCAGATCTGCGCCGTCATCCTGGAGGTACCCACCGAGCCCCCTACCCAGACCTGGGGGGCACGTACTGGCTTCCCCACCACTCTCTGGGGCTCCCATGCCCACCTGGACCTGGGCACCAGGCTCTCCCCATGCTGAAGCCCCTAAAAGCACCCTGCCTAGGTGGTGCTGCGGGCCAGGCCCAACTTGTTGGGGAGGTGGGGGCTGAAAGGGCATTTGATGTCATCTTTCATCCCCTCCACCTCCTTCCCTCCCTTTCCAGTCGCCTCCGAAGGGGGCCACCATTCCCTACCACCCTGGCCTCTCCCTGGGCACCATCCTGCTCTCTGCCAACCAGGTAAGGGTCCACAACCCCCTGGGGGACATGGGGTGGCCAGCGGGGGCCAACCTCTGCCAGTGACGGCTGACTCCAGTGGGCTCAGGGTGGCCTCCCTGCCCCAGAGGGGTGGCCTGAGGGAGAGGTCCCCACCTGGCCCCCCATTGATCCACCTTCCTTCCCCCTTTAGGGCTTCCCCATGCAGGGCCAGTACAGTGGGGTCTCTCCCGCAGAGGTGAGTCTGTCCCTGTGGATGCCCAGCGCTGCTCCCATGGGCACTGGGGCTGTGCCCTCTGGGACAAGGGCTGCTGGGGGTGCCCGGCCTGGGAGGCACTGACTGCCAGTGTCCGGCCCCAGCAAGGGACAGGGGACCTTCTGCCAGCACCCCTAACACCTCCTTCCTCCTCCTCCTGCTGCCCGGGCAGATGACGAAGCTGCAGCAGCTGTCAGGGCACATGCTCCCCTTCACCTCCCTGGGCCACGCACCCTCCATGGTGCCAGGTGAGCATCTTCCGTGCCCCGCCCAGGGCTGGGGTTGTGGGATGCCCCTCCTGACCCACCCAGCCACCTGGCACTGATGAGGGTGTCCCCATCCCCTGCACTTTCTCCCATCCCAGTCCCCCCCAGCATGGCTACCTGCCCCCCAAAATGACCCTGTCCTTGATTTCCTGGGGTCCCTGCACACACCAGAGCCCCCCCAACCCTGCAGTGGGGAAGCACTGGCACCCAATTATGACTGATCCCTATGTCCCATCCTCCCTGCCTCTCCCCAGAGATCCTTCAGGTTTGTCCCCAGGGCCACTGACTGTCCCAGCATGGGCTTGGTGTGGGGGCAGAGACCTACTGGAGACCCACCACCCCACTGCTAACATCCCTGTCTCTCCCTCCAGGCCTGGACACCAGCTCTCAGAGCAGCTCCCAGGAGTTCCTGGTGCCCAATGACGTACGTGTGGGTCCCAAGAATGGCGAGGGAGGCAACAGCTTTCCCCCACCCAAATGTTCCACCCCACAGCCACTTTGCAGGGGCCAGCAGGGCCCAGTAGGACTATGACACAGCTACTTTGCAGGGGAAGCTCTGCCTTGACCGTCAGAGTTCAGGAGAAGCAGGGGATGGTGGGGCAGAAGCAGCTGGAAGAAAAGGGAAATTGAGGCACAGGGGGGAGAAAGGGCTTGGCCAACACCAAGGAAAAGCCTTGGGATGTGGCAGCCCAGCAACGCCAGCCAGGAGGGGCTTGAGTGAGACCAAAAAGCAAGGTTTGCCCAAGGAAAGCAGTGCCCTGCCCTCTTGGTGTCTGCCTCAGTTTACCCAATCCTCCCAGGTGTAGAGGGTGGCTGGGTGACCCCCTGGGAGCTCTCTGCTTGCTGAGGCTCCTCTGGCAGCTGCCAGCTCACCCCAGTCCCTGTCCCTCCAGCTCATCGGCTGCATCATCGGCCGACATGGCAGCAAGATCAGCGAGATCCGGCAGATGTCAGGTGCCCACATCAAGATCGGGAACCAGACCGAGGGCTCCAGTGAGCGGCATGTGACCATCACAGGGTCCCCCGTCAGCATCACTGTGGCTCAGTACCTCATTACAGCCTGGTAGGTGCCAAGCTGGTGGAAAAACATTCTGGCTGCTAGTGAGGGGTGGCACCTCCTTAGCACCTGAATGCAGATTTTGGGGACACCTCGAGCCCAGCATCCTCAGGAAGGGTGAACAGGGAGTGATGTGAGGTCCTGAGATGGTGGGTGCTAGAAACATGACCCCACGGGGTTTGAGCCCCAGCTTTTTAGCCTTCCCGAGAGGATGTCTCATGGAGACCTGTGCCAGAAGGGATGATACACAATGTCCCTGCACCCTAAGATGGGAAGTTTGGGGTAGGGACCCACTCTGTGACCATGGTCCTCACCACCCCATCCTTCTCACTTGCTTCTGCAGCTTAGAGACAGCCAAATCTACCTCCCAGGCGCCACCGGGCGCTGGCTCCATGGACCTCGGCATGGGCTTCTCCCAGCCCCTCACTCCGGGCTCCGGCGCAGTGCTACCCACCGTCGCTCCAGCGCCCCCAGCCCTGCTTGGCGCCCCCTACACCATCTCTCTCTCCAACTTCATTGGCCTCAAGCCGATGTCCTTCCTGGCGCTGTCCCCGTCCTCTGTGCCAGGTCCCAATGGCGGCACCAACACCTACACGACCAAGATCTCGTCAGCCAACGGCACCAAGAAAGCTGACCGGCAGAAGTTCTCACCCTATTGAGCCCCACCAGCGGGTGGGCAAAGGGGTCCAGGGTGTCACCTGGTGCCAGGGACATCTCCCTGCCACCCACCCTGTCCCCCAGCCCCTGCCAGGGACCCCATGTCCGGGGTGGACCCCGTTGCCCCTCACCCCAGGGAAGGGAAGAGTTTTCCCAGCAGTCATGCCCACTGGAGGAAAGGGCCGCTCCACTGCCGGCTGCCCGGCCCAGCAGTGCTGTGCCCCCCTCCCCGATTTTCCTGCACGGGGACCACATGCCCTGGTTTTGGTTGGGGGGGCTGTCCCTGATGGCCCGCGGTCCCTTCTCCCAGTGCTGGTGTGGGACCCCTGCCTCCTGCCCCTCCGCCTGCCCACCCTGCTGTCCCACCCCTGCCCACCCTCTGGCTGGCACCCAAAAGCTGGATTGCACCAGATGAGGGGCTGCCTGGCCTCTCTGGGGGTCCCCTTTCCCCTGGCTCTGTGGGGGGGCCCTCCCCAATCACCTCCAAGCAACTCCATCCAAGAGCCAGTCCCTGCTGGCTTGGAAATGCTGTATATATAAGTCTATATTTTTCCTCCTTTGTAACTTATCAATGGTTTAATAAAAAGATAAAATTTACAAGAAGAAAAGAATATCCCCCACTCTGGGTGGAAACACCCCCCGCCCCCAACCAGGGGCAGCCTCAGCTCCTGGGGACATGCGGTGCTGGCTAGAGCAACGTCTCTGTGCCCAGAGGGGTGCTGGCCCTCAGCCCCAGTCTCTCTGGGGTTTTTCCCAGAGCAACCCCTGCCATGGGGCAGTTTGAGAGGCCATGGGGCAGTTCTGCCCAGTTATTACTGGGGCAGGGATGTCTCCCATGCACTGTGCCAGCACCATCCCTGGGACCTTTGTGGGTGGGCTGGGGGTGATGTCCCCCTCCAGCAGCCCCCAACAGGGTCCAGTCTCTGTTCTTGCACTAGAGACCCCATGGGAGGGTCACCAAGCCTTGCAGAAAAATGACACCAAAGGGAGACAGCAGGCCCAGGTCCCCTCTGGTTGTCATTGCCCAGGAGCACACTGCACACACTGCCCCCCCTGCCCCATGCCACTGTGTCCACCCCAGTGCACCCCTGGCCAGCTGCCCAGTTTGGCTGGCATGTGACACCTCTGACTGGGCTTCAGCTGGGCAGCTGTGGCCATCAACAGCCCAGTACGGACTGCCGTCCCACATCCCTGCCTGGGGGACAGCCCCTGCCAGCTGGGGGGGACAGGGGGCATGGCTGGGCATGGCCATGGGCATCACATGCAGCCACACCAGCTGGGAAAATCCAGACATGGCCAGAGCCAGTCCTGTGGTGACATCCCCCTGGTAAGCACCATGGGTGACAGGGACTCCTCACCCAGGTGTTAGTTTTGAATTACACAGCCAAGAATGGAGGGCTCCATGTCACCCATCCAGGCTCAGCGGGGTGCCCAGGACCTTGGTGTTACTAGTGTTAGTGGTGTTAGCTAGGCCATTGCTCCTAGGTAGGGTGCAAGGGACATATCCTCCCCACTGGCCAAGAATAGTCCCAGTAGAGTGACAGAGATGGAGGTCTCCCCTCCTCTGCCCCTGAATAGGAGCTCCTTGGCATCCCATGTCCCCAGGAGAGCCTGTCCATGCAACTGGGCTGTGCTGGTGGGGACAGAGCCTGTCCTAGCCTGCAGAAGGGAGATGAGGCTTCCCCAGATAGGCAGAGAAACCATTTTCCACCTTAACCTCAGAGAAGAGGCAAAACTTGAACAAGGACCTCTCCACATCCAAGTGGCTGGGTCCAAGCAGGTCCAGTGGGTCCCTGGCAGGTCGTGTGTCCCCATCCTGTTCCCAGCATGGCAGGACAGGGCCTTCTGCTTCTCAGCTGCTCTCCTCAGGAGGTTGACCTGGGATAGGGAAGACCATCTTGGTCTGGTCCAGCCTGTTCCTGGGGCTAGGGCTGATGCAGCTGGTGTGCATCTCCAGTGTGCAAGTCGCTCTCTGGAGGAACTGCAGGAAGTTGTCCTGGACAGAAGCCTCTGAGACAGAAAGACAGATCTCCTGGCCCAGTGACCAGTTGAGACAGCTGCGCCGGAGCCGGGCCAACTCCTCCCGGATCTGGCGGTTCAGGAGCCCATAGAAGAAGGGATTGATGGCGAAGGAGGAGTAGGCAATCCAGGTGACCACCATCTCCCCATGCCCACCACCCACTGTGCCAGCAGCAACAGAGGAGTGCAAGTGGAAAGCAAAGAAGGGCAGCCAGCAGCACAAGAACTGCCCCACAATGAGGACCAAGGTGAGGATGGCCTTGTTGCTTCCCAGAAAGCGCTCTGAGGTCAGCCTGGGCAGTGGCAGGTTCCTGGTGGTGATGATGGTCACTTGGCTGGCGATGGATTCAGATCGGTGTCTTGGTGCAGCTGCCTGTGCCGGTGCAGGCACGGGTACATGCTGCAGGGATGCCATCCGGGCCACGCGGTAGACACTGCAGTAGACAGCAAAGATGAGGACGGTGGGCAGAACAAAGCAAACTATGCTGAAGAAGATCACAAAAGCCTTCTTGTGGGCCCCAGGGCTCCAGTAGACTGTGCAGCGGCTGGCACTGGTGGCCCCATTGCCTAGAGGCCAGCTCACCACTGCCAAGATAGTGATGAGAACAGACTTGACCCAAATGAAGACCATTCCGGCCACCGCCAACCTGATGGTCATCTTGACCTCATACCTCATGGGGTGGACGATGTAGTAGTACCGCTCCACGCTGATGATGGAGATGGTGAGGATGGAGGCACTGATGAAGCAGACATTCAGGAATATCATGCCCTTGCACTCGGCAATGCTGTAGATCACCCTGTTGAAGCAGGAAGAGCTGGAGATGATCCCCAGGGGCATGAGGAAAATGGCAGAGAGGAGGTCAACCACGCAGAGGTGGCAGACGAATATGAACTTCCTGAGAAGGGGGGTTTTGAGAATGACGACCATCACGAGGGTGTTGGCCACCAGGGCGATGAGGGTGAGCAGGACCATGCAGAGGAGTCCCACCACCTCCTGGGCGATGGACTGCTCGGGAACGGAGAGCAGCTCTGGGCTGTCCGTGGTGTTGAGCCCTGTTGGGCTCGCCATCCCCCCTGAGGGCTAGGCCAGCAGATCTGGTGCCTGGGCAGCCAGGGCTCTTCTCCTGCATCCCTTAGAGGGAAAACCCACCACAACCACAGACATTTTCTTCTCTTTGCCTGTTGGGGAGGGGAAAAGGGCATGAAGGAGAAGAACTAAAACAAGAGAAACCCACAAAGAAACCCGGAGATGATCTGAACCCCTCCAAGATGCCGGAGCAGGGACAGGTGCCTGGTGAGGTCACAGCACCCTGCCTTCCCCAGGGCTGGCATTGGGCTGACCCCAACGCTGGCACCTGTGGGCACCTGTGCCAGGCTGACACCCCATCCCCCTGCTCCAGCACACCCTGGGGAGGGATAGCACGAACCTCCTGTGCCAACCCTTCTCCAGCTGTGGAGACCCTGGGGCAAGTCCCAGCTCACCTTTGCTCCTGGGGGTGGGTGATGCTCCCTTCTTCTCCAGGGTTCTTCTCACCACCACCACTCCTGCAGCACAATAGGGGCTGCCAGCCCCTGTCCAAGGCCACGCTCCCCCTTCCCCGCCGCCCGTCACCCATTCGTCATCCTGTTTGCCTGCAGCCTGCCAGCTGCGGATGGCACCAGCTGTCACTCCCGGGTGCTGCCTGCACTCGTGGCGGTCCCACAGGGACAGCTGCTGGGTCCTAGCAGCCAGTGGGGGACTCGGGAGGGGGGGACTGGCATCCCTGAACCCTGTGCCCCCCCAGCATGGCCACCCACTGCACCAGCCCCGAGGTCCCCAGGGGCACGAGGGGAGAAACCTACAGGCAGGTCTTCCTCACTGGCTTGTGGATGCTCTGGGGCATCCATGGGGCATCGGGGTAAAGCAGCCAGCAGTTGCCTTTCCCCAGCACCCCACGGACTCAGATGTGTGCTGGAGGTCACACGTGGGCACAGAGAGGGGCTCGGCATGGGAAATGTGCTGGGGTATGGCAGCAGGCACTTGCCCTCTAGATGGATGGATTGATGGATGGATGAGCTCCTCCATGCCTAGGCAGGGCAGCACATCTTTCTTGTCCTCTCTAGCTCTGATGCCATGGTGACGGGCATGAGTCTTGTGCCTTGCTAAGGTGATGAGGGCACCTGGCTTGCAAAGCCACAAGCTTTCACCTGAAGGCTGACAGAATTGGGTGATCACAACAACCTGCAGCCCGTCCAGACCCACTGCCACTGTCCCTGTGGGGACACACCACCACCCTTCCCTGCTCCGCACCCACCTCACCAGACAGGAAAGAGCCAGCACTGCTCAGTGCAAGGCATGGTGCTTTTATTCATGGCCAAAGCAAGCTCTGTCCCCATGTGTCGCGTTAAGATAATTAATTTAGCAGAAGTTTAGCCCCAGGCAAGGCGGCTAGGTTGAACTCCTGAGTGATGCAAACAACCTCAAGTCAGCACTCTAAGTCTAATGTTCTCAACGGCCACTCTGGCGCACAAGTGCATGAGTAGTATAATATATACTATAAGTCTGGGTGCATTCAATGAGAAATTCTAACGACTATATCCACAAATAATGAGGTTTATTAAAGCAATAGGTGTGAGTTCTTTTAGTTGCCGTTGATAAATACACTGTCTGCAAAAACACACTTTACTTGCAAAAATACACTTTAGTTGAAATGAGATGCTGAAATGAGTCAAAATGAGATGGGCTGGTGGGCACCACCACGTGGTGCTGGGAGAGGGCGGCGAGGTGCTTGGGCACCCTCAGAAGTGGAGCTGGATGAGGTAGCAGATCTGGCACTGGCTCTCTTGATAGATAATGTACTTGCTCTGTTCTGAAGGAGGAGTTCTTGTAGGTGGGCATGGGGGTGGGCTTGCCCTGGCACACCAGCACCTTCCTGCCATCCAGCAGCACCTCCTCGTCATGTGTGGGGTCTGGGTGACAAGACACCTCTCGCCATGTTAAGCCCAATATCTGGCCTCTCTCCTCCCCGCCTCATGCCCAGCCCAACCCCACAGATCCCACACCCACTCCTGCCCCAGGCTCACCCAGCTCTGTCCGGCCACAGGCCAGGATGCTGTGAAAGCCAGTGGGTGGCTGACACAGCGTGGGATCATCACAGGTGGTGCAGTAGGGCTTGCCCAGGGCCACCTCTGTCAGGAACATGATGCCAGCCTTCTCGGATGTGCAGCTCACTGACATGGGAGAAGGGGATGAGGATGATGGCACCAGCCCTTGCATTCCCACCTGGTTGTTCCCAGGCCACTCTGGCACACAGGGACCAGCTGCCATGGCAGGGAATGGGTTTGGCATGGCCACAGCTGCCTGGCAGGGGGTATGCAAATGCAGCTGGGTTTGCACAGACCCTGCAGGCATCCCTGTCTGTCCCAGGACCCTCACCGTAGCTGGCTGACCTGCTGTTCTCAGAGGCAGAGTAGATGCCCTTGCCCACATGCCCACCCAAGTGCAGCATGATGCGCAGCCCGCTCTTCAGGATAGCCGCCACCATCGCCACGCTGGTACTGTACCAGAGCAGGCGCTGGTGCTCCAGGTGGTCATGGGCTTTGAAGCGCTCGTCCTGGAAAGATGCAGAGCTAAGGGCTGTCCATGGAGGGAGACACGGGTGCCTGGGAGTGGGGGACTGCCACCCAGCCCCACCAGCCCAACCCCAGTGCCAGGCTGGAGGGGTCAGGGAGCAGGTGCCTGTTTGCTTCTGGCCATCCCCCTGGGTTGAGGAGCCCAGAGCCATAATGCTGTCCTGGGGTGCAAATTGGGCTTCCCGACTGCGGGGTGCAGATAATTGTCTCCTCCTTCTCACCTCACCATCTCAGGCCATCTGCCAGATGTTGAAGATGCAGAGTTTGTGCCCAGTCTGTGTCATGTAGTTTTGTATCAGCTTCTGGGGGCAGGTGGGTCAGGAAAGCGGTGTCACCACAGGCAACCACGCCAGCAATGCCCACAGTCCCCCTGGGGCAGTAGAGACCTTTGGGGTGCCCACAGGCCTGGCACTGTTGTGCCAAATCACAGGGCATCATGGCGCAAGTGGCACCTGGTACTCCCGCGAAGCTGGGTCCAGTCGGGAGAGCTGGCAGGACAGCAGGGCATAAAGCTGAACCAGTGGATGGGCAACCTCCTCCTCTTCCTCCTCCTTCACCTTCTGTGCCTGCAGGCTCTGTGCCAACTCGAGGACCGGTGGGGATGGGTGGTGCGGGCAGGAGGCAGAGCTGCCCACCCTTATGGGAACATGGAGGGGATGGTGGTGCGGGCAGGAGGCAGAGCTGCCCACCCTTATGGGAACATGGAGGGGATGGTGGTGCGGGCAGGAAGCAGAGCTGCCCACCCAGCTGGGGGCATGGAGGGGACGATGCTGCTGAAGCCATGGAGGGGACAATGCTGCTGGAGCCAGAGCGTCAGTGGCTTTGTGGCTCCCGGGCTTGACCGCATCAAGCGGGATGAAGGCTTTCTACTGGGGCATGTGTGACAGGACAAGGGGTAATGGTTCTAAATAGAAAGAGGGCAGGTATAGACTGGACATAAAGAAGAAATGTTTTGTGATGAGAGTGGTGAAACACTGGCACAGGTTGCCCAGAGACGTGCAGATGTCCCATCCCTGGAGACATTCAATGCCAGGATGGTTGAGGCTCTGAGCAACCTGATCTGATTGAAGAGATGAGCTTTGAAGGTCCTGTCCAACCCAAACCACCCTGCGATCCCGCGGTCCGCAGGAAGGCACTGGGAAGCGGCAAAAAGCCCAGGCCTGGGGCCTCGCTCCACCCCGTACTACAACTCCCGGCGTGCCCCGCGGCGGGCGGACACCCCCTGCGCGCTGCTTGGAAACTTCCAGGCGGCGGGCGCGGTGCCTTCTGGGTAGAAGACGGCCAGTCACCTCCGCGCCATTTTGTGGCGAGGGAGTGAGGGGTTGTGTGCGTGTGTTCGGCGCCCCGTGGTGGCGGTTAGCGCTGCGCTGTGTGTTTGTGGATCGTGGACAGCGTCATGGGCTCGGACAAGCGGTGAGTACGGTTGGGAGGGCGAGGAGAGAGTGGAGGGAGGGATGGAGAGAAGGGGGGGGGGCGGGCGGCCCCACGCGGGGGGGCGATAGGGAGGGGGTCTCTGCGGGCTCGTCTGGTTCTGAGCTCGGCCCCCTGTGCCCCGCAGCGTGAGCAGGACGGAGCGGAGCGGCCGCTACGGCTCCATCGTGGAGCGGGAGGACCGTGAGGAGCGGGAGTCCCGCAGCCGGCGCAGGGATGACTACAAGCGGTCCAGCGAGGAGCGCCGCGGGGACCGCTACGATGACTATCGCGACTACGACAGCCGGGACTACGATAGCCGGGACTACGACAGCCGCGATAGCCGAGACTGCCGGGACTACGATAGCCGGGACTACGACAGCCGTGATAGCCGGGACTGCCGGGACTACGACAGTCGCGACAGCAGGGACTGCCGGGACTACGATTGCCGGGACAGCCGGGACTACGACTGCCGAGACTACGACAGCCGAGACTGCCGGGACTACGACAGCCGCGACTACGACAGCCGCGATAGCCGAGACTGCCGAGACTATGACAGCCGGGACTGCCGGGACTACGACAGTCGCGACAGCCGGGACTGCCGCGACTACGATAGCCGTGATTGCCGCGACTACGACAGCCGCGACAGCCGAGACTACGATTGCCGGGACTACGACAGCCGAGATTGCCGAGACTACGACAGTCGCGACAGCCGAGACTATGACAGAGACTACGATAGCCGCGATTACGATAGCCCTGAGGTGAGCGGGGCCCTGCAGCGCGGGGAGGAAGGGCCGGGGCGGGCGCTGGCGGCCTCACCCAGCGCAGGGTCCCGACGTGAGACCCCCAGGGCCAGGGTTGGTGTCCCGGGGATGGCCTCGGGCAGAACCCCGGGCTCCCATCAGGACCAAACGTGAGCGGGCTGGCCGTACGGGGTGTGGGTGGGTTTGTTTAGCTTTGTTTTTGTGGCGGGGGCACGCTGCTGGAGAGCGCCGTGGTTAATTGCGGGCACTGGCTTCTCAGAGGGAGCGAGAGCGCAGGAACAGCGACAAATCAGAAGATGGCTACCATTCCGACGGTGACTACGGAGAGCACGACTACAGGAATGACATTAACGATGAGAAAGAGAGCAAAACCATCATGTTGCGTGGCCTTCCTATCACGGTTACGGAGAACGATGTAAGTAGCCCAGAAAGGGGCTTTGCTTTTCTTGCAGCCGGGCGCTCGGGGGCTGTGTGTAGGCAGGTCTGTACGGTAGGCACTGCTGCCATTTTGTTGAAAGCTGCGTCATGGTGGCCCCTCCGCAGCATGTTGGTTGTGCTGCCATTTTGAATCCTAAAAGGATTTAAACTGTCTCTGTTAAGTAACAGAGGTCAGTTGAATGTTAACCAGTTTCTTTCAGACAGAATAATCTGTGAATAGTCTTTTTTTTTTTTCCCCTATATGTTTGGATGATTTCTCTTGAGTGGATTTTAAACTGCCTGCTATTTTCTGCTTTTCCATATAGGAGGGAAGAGGCAGATTTATTTTTTTTTCTTTCTCCTCCTCCCGCTTCCTGGGAGAGGGGAGGAGGACAGAGAGAGAGAGGAGCTACTTACTTGAATTTTCCCAGGTCGTTATTGAGGGCAGAAGCTCTGCCCAGTGGGGTTACATACACCCCGGGCTCCTCAGCTGCGTAGGGCCCTGCACAAAGCTGCTTTGTCTGGGTACAGCTGGGGAAGTCATAAAATGGCTGCTGTGGAGCTGACGGAGCAAGTACAAATGAGCGCTTGGTGCATGGTTACCTGACTTTTTTAATAGAAAAATGTTGAATGTGATCAACTTTGAGCTTTTTGTTTGTTTTTCTTGCTGGATTATTTTGATTACTAAGATATAAGAGCCGGGCAAGGGGGAACCCTCTAAAAGCTGAGCCATTCCAATTTGTTTTCTGACACACTCCACCTCTGCCATCTTTGTGCAACGATTGCTAACACAGATCAGTCCCCTTCTAGTGTTTCTGCAATGGAATTTTTTTATTGGTTATTCACTATTCTCTTAATATTGAGTGTTCTTTTTAATCGTTGTGTGTTCGTCTGATATTTTTGTAAGTGCTTGATAAAGTGTAGGCTCCTGCATCCAAATTAAACAACTCAGTCAGACATTACACAGAGCATTTTGGAACAGTTTTTATTTCTGAGGTATTAATGTTGTAGCTCTACGGTTGTGCAATAATTGTAGCATAATTTATGGGAAAGTTTAACTCTGGAGTCATTGTGTAGATCAAGCATCTTAAGATAACATTATTTTAACCCTGTTATGGCTGAAGAACTGATGTCTCTTTAGCTTTTTCTTTGATGATATATTCTTCATGAATCCACTTTATCGTCTGAAAAACAGAAGGGGAGCTATTAAAGGATGAGAACTGTAGCATGAGGCTTAAGAATGGAGCCTTGCAGTATACTGTTTTTCTCTGTTAGGAGCCAAGAGGCGTTTAGATAGGCTGGGAGAGGGATACTAGCAGCATTCTTTATAAAAACTTAGAAGCAAGCACAGTATTTGCCAAATCTTGCACAAATACCCTGGGAACACAAGATCATAGGGATTCAGATTCTGAGTTACTTTGTGGCCTCAGTGAAGATGGCAGTTGGCTTAGTGTAGGAAAGGGTTATGTGCATTCTTTGGTGCTCAGCAGTCTCCTGATACGTTCTCTGTAAAGGTGTTTTTTTTTAATTTCCTGAAATAGTGTTGAGAATTTTATGTTTCTCTGTACCTCTTGCATGTACTGTAAGGTAGGTTGCTGTGACTGTCCTAGCTGTCTGCCAAGATGTGAAAATTTAACTGTCTGATTAAAATCTCATGCAGATTCGCGAGCTTATTGAGTCCTTTGAAGGTCCTCAGCCTGCAGACGTGAGGCTGATGAAAAGAAAGACAGGTGAGAACTCTTAATCCAGTTTTTGACATGACCTTCCTTTTCCCCAGCCCAAAAGAGTATCCAGAATTGTCCCCAAACTGCAAGCACATGAAAAAAAAAAAGGTTTGCCATGGCTAAGGAATGTGGCTTTTGGAAGACTTTTAGTTAGCTGGCCAACATGTTAAAAGAAGTCTGTCTACAGGGGTTTTTGTTAACAGGTATTGGTAAGTAATAATAGTGTAAACCCATTTAATAGTATGTAGTCTGTTGCATGGTTACCTTTAAACATGGATTCAAATCGAGTGAAATGTAGCCAGTTAAGGGAACTTGGTTCCTTGCCATGGCAAAATAACGAGCAGATCCCAGCAGTTGACGTCGCATTTGTAAAGCTGCTTTGTCATGAAGTAATGAAGCAGTTGGAGAGAGATTCGCCTGTTTTAAAGGAACTGACTAACACAAGTATCCCGTCTATATCTGAATGCTGTCTCTAGGTGTAAGCCGTGGTTTCGCCTTCGTGGAGTTTTATCACTTTCAAGATGCTACCAGCTGGATGGAAGCCAATCAGGTTGCTTCACTCACCAAGTCTAGATATATTCCTGAAAATGGAACAAGTCTGTACAGTTTAAAAAAAAAAAAAAAAAAAGGAAAAAAAAAAAAAGGTGGAAGGAGTGGTTTGTTCCATGAGAGTGTTTTAAAAGAATAAAAGCTTTGTATATATTAAAATTTGTAACAGTAGGACAGAATATCAGTTAAAATCGGGAGAGCAGATTAGCTATTTTGAGCACTCACTGGTAAAATGTGCCATTGTAAATGACTTGGTTTCAGTTTAATTGACTCATGAAGATTTAACAAGTAGTCCTTAGAAAACATACTTCCACTGGACGTTTCCTTCTCTGTTTCCAGAGGAAGTACCAGATCTCTGCATTACATTGATATTAACCCTGAAAGAGAAGTGTCGGTTCATGGCAGTAGTGTGTCCCCCCATTTAAGGAGGGAAAACGGACTCTTCTAGAGAAAAAACATGTTTATTCAAAGTAAATTTGGTAGAGAATGAGTTCTCATAGATATTATGCTGTGCATTTTGGCTTTTCTGGTGTATGAGTTGAAAAGGAGCCAAAATGATACCTCTACCTTATTTCCCAATTAGATTTTCTTGTGCTGCATTTTCACTTGCTCTTGCTCCTTTTTGAATAGTCGTGATCTGTTTTAACAACAGAGCTGAAATATACTCTCAAAGTGAGCGAAGTGTATCAAACACTTTTTTTACAACTGAGTATTTTATATGAAGATCCCTGGGCAGCACGAGGAATGCTGTTCTGTGCTGTTGGTGTTACGTTTAAAGGAATGGCACCATGGTGGGATTCACAGGCAGTTCCAGCAGGTGGAGGTTGGCATGTGCCTTATACTGGAGTAGGATTTCACGTGTCCTATAGCATGGGTGATTTCCCCAGCCAGAGAGCAGCGTTCACATTCTGTTGTCCTGATGTGCTGCTCAGTAGGGTTGGTGGATGCAGTGGAAAGATTTACATAAATAAATGCTGAGCATATTTTCAGAAACAAGACAGTTTTAATATATACAAAGCTGTACGGATGCATAATTTATTGAAGCATACTCAAATTCACTCCAGTAACCAGCCACCCTAGTAGTAGGGAAAATGCAGAATCTTCCCGGCAGCCTGGTTGCTGCATGTTAGATGAAAGAATGATGTATCGCAACTATGCCAGCAGCTTTGTTTCTATGTGTGCATATCGAGTGCTGGGCCCTCCAACCCTCCCTCCTGCCGGTAGGAGAAATGGCTTTGCCCTGTTTAGTTGTGCAGAATGTGAGAGCCTTATTCATGCTATGTGCTAGATCTATGTCAGACCCTGTTATGAGAAAAACCACCGGTCCTGACACTGCTGTGGTACTTCTGCAGTAAGCCAACCTGCTATAAAATTAGTTCTATTAAAATGTCTGGGGTTTGGCCTCTAATATATGCTTCCTCAGATGTACTTCCACCTATTTGACTAAAATAAGTTGATGGCTGTATTTGGAAAGGGCATTCTGCATACCAGTGCTTGTCAAAATGTGAGGCTGAGAATCAAGGCTTCTAAATAGGTGTAAATTCCTAACACCTCTAAAGTGAGAGGATGTGCTGAAAGCATTATGAACTTTTCCTGCCTCTGGAGAAGCTTCACTTGCAGTCTAGTTACTCTGTTTGGAGAGCTCCTGCCTGAATGAAGAACACAAACCTCTCGTGCAGGCTTCCAATTGAACTGATGCCTTAGTCAAAGGAAACCACTCTGAGTTACGTTTCAGTTGATGGCACTTGTAATCCAGCCTTCAAGAAGTCTAAGAAGGGTCCCTTTGGGAGGAATTACAGTATTTTCAAAGGGACACTTCTGAAGAAAGTGCTTGGAACAGTAATCCAAATGTGGTTGTTAGAAGGTCTGGGGTGTTTGGAGTAGGGAAAGAAGTGAAGCAGTCACCTAAGGACACGTTTAAAAAGTCGCTCAGTGCTATACCAGAACTGAATAGAAATGTGGGGGTAAAGAGATGCCTAAAAATGTGTTAATCTTGAATGCAGCAGGTTAGGACTTTGTCTCCTTCGAGACACTTCCTGGTTCCATGTCAGCGTTTAGTGTTTGGCAGCTTTTTCAACACTCCCTGATTCCGTTTATCTTTGCTCCACATCCCATTCTCTTACTGCCCTCGTCCTCCTCTCTGCAGGATTGGATGGGCAGGGTGTAGGTGGCGGTGGTTGTCCTCCACATCCTCCCCATATGTTGTCCATTTAATTCAGGAGCACTGATTCCTCCGAAGGGTGCTCTGCCATGGGAAAATAGACATTTGTACCTCGATACAGGAATAATTGAAACCACTTTTTTTGCAGAAAAAGCTGGTGATTCAAGGGAAGCAGATTGCGATGCACTACAGCAACCCCAGGCCTAAATTTGAGGATTGGCTTTGCAACAAGGTATAGTGCATGTTTTTCTTTATTGGAGAGAGTTTGTCTTGGCCTCAGTGCTTTTCACCGGTCCAGTGGTTTGAACAAAGCAATGTATGATTCAGACATGCTCATACTGCCGGTCTGTGTGACATCATAGTTACAGTAAGACACAGGAATTAAAAGGTTTTGTAGCTCTGGTGGCAAAGTAGACAGAATGACAGAGGTGTTGCCCCAGAAGACACAGCTGTGTTAGAGTATCACATCTTTAAGTGATGATTAGTGTTGAATTGCCACTAGTCTGCACACTGCTGTGTGCTCCTTGTTTGACATGCCCCCACAAGTGGAGATGATTTAGTAAGATAAAAACCAGAGTGTTTTGTCAGCCTTTAACTACACTTTTTGCCCATAGAGAGAACTCCCTTTCCAGCCTGTGTTTCGTTTAAACATTGCATTTTTGCATTTTTTTAAAGTAGTTACTGTGCCTGGGATTGTAAGTTGAAGATGACACAGTTAAAATAACTGATTGAAGAGAACTAGGGAAAAGATAGTGAGGATGTTCTGAAAAGCAGCTGTGATACAGGCAAGGGTGGCTTTTGCTGTTCCCTACTGCTCTGGTGGGTTTACCTTCATTAATGTTGGGGGGTTTTTTTACTGTACAGCAAATAGTGACATTGTTACAAATTACATGAGTTCTTACTAGTCTTCTCTTGTTCCTCGTAGTGCTGCCTTTACAACTTCAGAAGGAGGCTAAAATGCTTCCGCTGTGGAGCAGACAAGTTTGGTACGTTACATTGATCTCTTTGACTCTGGTTTTGTGGGAAACTTTCTGTCCTGTGTAGGAAGTGAAGTTCACTGTATGTCGTAGGCTGGCTTGTGAAATGCTGAGTTTGAGTGAATGAGCCGTTTTGTAACTAAAATGTTTTCCTCTTCTTATGAAGATTCAGAACAGGAGGTGCCACCTGGAGCAGCAGAAGCCGTTCAGTCCGTGGATTATTACTGTGATAGTAAGTTATCTTTCACTTACTGTATAATGTGAAATGCGAACATGGATACTAAAATCCTTCCTGTACCTCAGACTGTTCACTGAAGAACTTAAAGTACTTTAGAAAGCTGATGTGCACAGCTAATGTCATACTTTTATTTTCTCCTCAGCCATCATTCTCCGAAACATTGCTCCTCACACAGTAGTGGAGTCCATCATGACTGCCTTATCTCCATATGCATCTCTGGCAGTGAATAATATTCGTCTTATCAAAGACAAGCAGACTCAGCAAAACAGAGGCTTTGCATTTGTGCAGCTGTCTTCTGCCATGGTGAGGGCCTTATTGGTGTGCTGGAGAGAAACAGCTTGTTAATGTGCTTCTATAGGTGAAGCACTGAGAGCTATTGGGCTGTCTGAAGGACCACCCCTGTTCACCGAGGGTTAATTGACACTTGATGTGTCAAAGCCTTTCATCATTAGCTTCAGTTTGGAAAGAAGGGGGTGGGATCTTGTGAGCACATTGGAAAGCTATTTTCGTAGCAGAGTGCTGTTCTGGATTGAAGGCTAGCTTCGTGCTTGTATTACAAAAATAATAGTCTTGGATCATATTTCATTCACAAAAATTAAGGTCTGGGGCATGCAGTGTGGGAGAAGGTGCACAGAATTGGGCTTCTTCACCTTCAGAAGGGGGAAGAGGGGGATCTTGCTGCTCTCTGCAGCATCCAGTGGGAGGTTGTAGGGACAGCAGACTTCTGTCTTGAGTGTGCGCAGGGATAGCACAGTAGGCAACAGCCATATATTGAAACATGGGAAACTAGAGTGAGGTACAAGTAAAACCTTTCTGTGAGGGGGGTCAGATTACTGGCACAGGGTCCCTGAAGGATGGCAGACTCTCTGTTCCTGGAGATGTTTAAAAGACACTTTGATGAGGCATTTTGGGACATGGTTTGGTGGTGGACTTGGCAGTGTTAGGTGTACAGTTGGACTCAATGTTCTCAAAGGTCTTGCCAAACTCAGTCAGCAGTGTCATGTGTTTGGACATGCTTTAGGCAGAGCAGAACAGTTTGTCGGAAGAAAGAGTGCCTGATTTTATACTCTGCTGGCCTTCCTTTTGGAGTAATTTGGGGCAAACATCTTTATAGAGCTAAGATTTTAGAATATGTTTAATATTCAATGACCCAGGGAAACCCACGCTATTTTGTGTGGGCTGTGATCAGCCCCACTGTGCTCTAAGTGTGTATAGCATGAAGAGACGAAGGCTTTTGTACAGCTTTAGTTGCTTTCAGTGGCTGTATGTGAGAAGGTGGAGCTTTGGGAACTTAGGAGTCCTCCTCAGTAACTTGCCTTTCATAATAATGAGTATTTCTCATTGCAGGATGCTTCTCAACTGCTGCAGATTTTACAGAGTCTTCAGCCCCCATTAAAAATTGATGGCAAAACAATTGGTGTTGACTTTGCGAAGAGTGCCAGAAAGTGAGTTGCTATAGCAGTTGATTATTCCCCACTCTGTTTATATTAAAGATTTGTAGTTGTCATACAGACTTTTATTAAGATTACTGTCACTCCAGATTTTTGCTTCCCTTAAGTCTCTTGTGTTGCATGCATCCTGCTCTTCACTGGGTGTGAGGAGAGTAAAAGCAGTGTTCCCTTCAGCCCCGAGAACATCGTAACTGGTTGTGTACACAACATGCTTGTTTCCTTGGAGACCTAGTGACTTGTTCTTGATTGTAGAACAGTAAAATTTCTTTACTTGCCAAGCAGTGCCTTGGCTTATTAATCACAATCAGTATGTTTAAAACTTCTAAGAAATCCACACATAAGGGCAGACTCTACCTCCTTGTATAGGGAGACACCTCAGAAAAGAGCAGTATTTAAGCAGATGTGTGATTTTTGTGGTTTCAGAGACTTGCTTCTCCCAGACGGTAACAGAGTCAGCGCCTTCTCTGTGGCTAGTACAGCCATTGCTGCAGCTCAGTGGTCGTCCACTCAGGTATGATTTGGAGGCTGTTGCTCATTGTCCTTTTTCCCTGAAAATGAAAATGTAGGACAAATAATTTCACTACTGACCCCTTGCTTGGCTGAACTGACCAAAGCTGTTCTGACAGGCTGGAGCATAAGCAGTGTTGAAATTCTTAAAGGCAGTAATTTATGTGTCTCTGACAAAGATTACTTGCTCAAATTTCAGCCACAGACTGGAGAAGGCAGCACCCTCGACTACAGCTACCTCCAGTCAGGACAGGATGGCTACACACAGTATGCTCAGGTTGGTAGTGGTGGTTGTGCTCTAACTGATAGGTTGTTGTAATTTGGGCATCTGCTTACCTTGCATTGTTATTCATTTCCCTTTGCAGTACTCCCAGGATTATCAGCAGTACTACCAAAACCAAGGAGGAGTGTTGGACACAGACACAGCTACCATATCAGGTAGTACTTGCGACATGTGGGAGATGCTGTTGTTTGTAATGATAATTTTGCAATAGTGATATTTTACTTTAGCCTTTATGTTTGTTGGGTAAAGGGAGACTTGGCTCACTTTGCTGTCAGGGTGTCTGAGTGCGTGTTACTTGAGAACCATAACAAATCCATTCAAGTAGGATTTATGCAAAATGAGAGCACAGCCTCTGTTTCAGACAGTTGATAAAAGCCTTGAGCTCATGAGAACTGTGTAAGCAGCTCTGGACAAACCTTCGGTATTAGCAGCTGCAGAGGCCAGGAATTGCTGACTTTGGGAGCAGAATTATTACCTCCCGAAAAGGAAGCTATTCTTTGGGTGGAAAATACTGTATATCTGTCTGCTTTTGAACGTTTATTGCCTTGTTTGGCTGCTGGAGCTGGAATTAGGAGCTGAAACTGTAAACAAAGTAATTTTAGCACTAGGATGAAGCACTGTTTCACAGACTAGTTGGCTTATCCATTTTATTGCTCTCTGTTGGCAGGAGCTCCGGTCACTACCACCACAGCTGCAGTTGTGTCCCAGAGTCCTCAGTTATATAATCAGCAGACAAACTCACCTGACTCTCCGGTAATTACAGCACTAATTACTCCTTGCTTAGTCATGTCCTTTGCTCTTTAAAGTGAATGGTACAGCAAAGCTGCCGAGTGTCCATGGATTAAATCACAGTGTGTTTTGTCATAAGTCATCTGCCATTTCTGTGATAGTTTTGTTCTTTGTTGAAGGTGAGTGCTCAGTGTCCAAGAGTTAACTGTTGCATGTGTGGTGTGGGCTGCTCCTGTCTTGTCTCGCTGTTATTTTATTGTGCTTCAGTGACAGATTTTCTAATTTAGGTTCTTGGGTTTGTTGGTTTTCTTTTTCAGTCACAATCAGCAGCGCCTACCACTAGCACTCAGGCACAAACAGCTCCCCCAACTGGTGTAGTCCCTGGAACCAAGTACGGTAAGCACACGGGAGTGGCTCTTTGGGACAGGTGTCGGTCACTATAGCAAGAGAGAGACTTGGCTTTAGCTGAGTGCTCTATCGTCATATGTCAGTGGTGAAGCTGTCTCTGGAGAACATACTCTGCAGGGGTGATTAAGAGCCCTTTACAGACATGTCTGCTGTCCTGGCTGCTAATAATCTCAGAATTTTACCTGAAATGTAGAAAGATACCTGTCTGAATTCGACTGGAACGACCATATCCCACACTTTAATTTTTTTACAGCTGTCCCTGACACTTCCACCTACCAATATGATGAATCTTCAGGATATTATTATGATCCTATAACAGGGCTCTACTATGATCCTAATTCCCAGGTAAACACAAGTTCTTCCCGCCTGTCTTAACTGTTAAGGTCCATTAGTTCCTTATTTCTCATCATATGAATGAAAGTAACTTTCTGAGGTGCACAAAATACCAAATGCAGTGGATAACTCTCAGCAACATATTTAGGGCTGGGACTTGACTTCCCTTTGGTAATGCACTTCATTTTTCTCTCATTTTTCCTCCCAATTTGGCCCATGTGGGATTAGCACTTGTCACAGACACTGTAATTGAACTGGTGCATTGAGGACTGCCCAGCAAAGTGCACCCAGCCCTGGGCTCTGGTGGGTCGTCTCTTGATAGAGACAAAAGGTTCTCTCTGCTGCTGGGCAGAACGCCTGCGTTTGGGGACAGAGGCTTCAGCCGCTTCATGCCTTTTGACTGCTGTGTGGAGTTTGCAAACTCTTTTGGACTCTACAAAATGCCTTCCCATTTGATGCAGTAGTCTGAATCGGACAGCTTCCTTGTGTTCTCCCTTGAACGCTTAGCTTGTATGAGATGTTTAACTGTCTCTGTTCCTCTCTCCGGCAGTATTACTACAATGCCTTAACCCAGCAGTACCTTTACTGGGATGGTGAAAAGGAGACCTACATGCCTGCTGCAGAAGGTGTCACATACCAACAAGCAGCTACCACAACCACCACCAAAGAAGTGAAGGAGAAGAAAGAGAAGCCTAAAAGTAAAACAGCTCAACAGGTAAAAGATAAAATGGGGTTATAACTGGGCCAAAGTCTTCTGTGGAATGGGTTAATAGTTCCCCTTTTTCATGACCAAAGGAAATCCTAGGTAATGTAGTGGGGTGCATGCCTGCAATTTGCAGGCATTGTAAAGGGCTGCCGAGAGGTGGAGCTGGCAAGGCTTCAGTGCAGAAATAAGCTCTGCATAGGAGGAACGCATACGGAATCGTGCCAGGACCAGTGGGAGTATAACTGAGCTGTCACTTAGAGGATTAGATTGATGAGAAGGGTTCGTGCAGTAAAACAAGCAAGCTGCGGTATCTTTGAATACTGTATACAGGGAAACAGCTGCACTACATCCAGTGTCCTATGATTTAAAAATAAAAGGTAGTGGGTTGACCTGTTCTGGAAAGTCTATGCAAGATTGAATCTGTGTCACAGGGGATTGATAGCTGTGAGAGGAGCTGTCTGAGCAAACTACTCTGCTTTTCAGATTGCTAAAGACATGGAGCGCTGGGCAAAGAGTTTGAACAAGCAGAAGGAGAACTTCAAGAATAGCTTTCAGCCACTGAGTACCAGGGAGGAGGAACGGAAAGAGTCGGCGGCTGCAGATGCAGGCTTTGCACTCTTTGAGAAAAAGGTGAAGGTGCTGGCAATAGTGTGTGGTGGGGTGTGGTACGGCAGAGAACTTGGTGCTCATGGCATTCTTATCTCATCCAGGGAGCTCTGTCTGAGAGACAGCAGATCTTGCCAGAGGTGATGAAAAATGGGGACGATGACAATCCGCTGAAGGTATGAGATACCTGACATGTGTTGCCAAAGGTTTACTGGTAAAGCTCCTCAGGGAAGATGGAGCAGATACTTGTGTTCCAAAACTGGATTTCCACAGCATCGCCTGTAAAAGGTTTTGGTGATTCCAGTGGTGCAGCGCAAGTGCAGTAGGGTGGGTGACAGAGATATGCTGGGGAAAGCTGTGATTTCTTCCAGCCTCTGAAGCTTAGTTGAGGTTTTGAGGTCTCTAAGAACTCTGTACTCAAATTATTTTTTTTTGGCTAGTGGAAACTGAGTCTTGCAGGCACTGTAGTATGTCGTTCTTTTGAGTTGCATTTTCATCCTTAGTAATGAGTGTGTGATGCCTTTCCCGTGCATCAAGCACATCGGCAGCCTCTATGTTCCCTTTCTGGGCTCTCCCCTTAACACTGTCCTTTCTTTACAGCGTGGCCTCGTGGCTGCCTACAGTGGCGATAGTGATAATGATGAGGACTTACTGGAAAGAATGGAGAATGAGGAAGAGAAGCTGACAGACTGGAAGAAGATGGCTTGTCTGCTGTGTAGAAGGCAGTTTCCAAACAAAGATGCTCTGATCCGACACCAGCAGCTGTCAGACTTGCACAAGGTTAGTTGCATTGTGCTGTCAGGATGGTACTTGGTTGCCATAATTCAGTGTGTTAACCAAAGCCACAATGTGTGTTGGTGTTTGGAAAACTTCCTCTTAAAGGAAAAATATTTGCAGGTGGATTGCTACTCTCCCAGAAGTCAGCTGCTTAGGTAGAAAGAGCTGTTGTGCATTTTATGTTGTAAATGTGAATCTCTTCTTGTTTCAGCAAAATATGGATATCTATAGGAGATCAAAGCTTTCAGAGCAGGAACTTGAAGCCTTGGAACTGCGTGAGAGAGAGGTCAGTGCTGAGATGAGTAGTAGCTAATGGAAAACGTGCACAATGATACGTTGAGCACTCCTTATCCTAACACATGTCACTTGAGATAATACTTGTAAGCCAACCCCTTCTTGGGTCAAGGTTCAGAGCTATTCTGTTACACAGAAGTGTCCCATATCCCACAGCTACTGCTTAGCAGGGAAGGGTCCTTCCAGCTCAGGGCTGCCAGGCTGGGACCAAAGCCCTTCGAGTGGCAGTCAGCAGCTAACTTTGCAGGTCATGGGGCCAGGCTCTTCCTGCCCAGTGCAGGTTTTGATATGCTCCAGGGACTCGTGTTTGAGGTTCTCCTTTCTGTGGCGTTAGGCCATGTTTTAGCAGGCATTTAGCTTACTTACATAGCTCAAAGATGAACAAGAGTCTTTAAATCAGCACTAAATCTGGTTACCTTGTTGCAGATGAAATACAGAGACAGAGCAGCTGAGAGGCGGGAGAAGTACGGCATCCCAGAGCCCCCTGAGCCAAAGCGCAAGAAGGTCTATGATGCTGGCACAGTGTATGTATCTGAAAACTCCTCAGCAGTTACTTCAATACATGGTGAGCAGTTTCGTTAACTCATCTCTTCGTTCTGCAGTAATTACGAGCAACCCACCAAAGATGGCCTTGACAACAGTAATATTGGCAACAAGATGCTGCAGGCCATGGGCTGGAGGGAAGGTTCGGGCTTGGGAAGAAAATGCCAGGGCATCACAGCACCCATTGAGGTAAGGAGAGATGAATGCTTCCTTGATGAGGTTTGGTGCATTTTTTTATCCAGAAACGCTTGCTGCTGAAGATATTTTGTGGAAGAAACTGCGATCCTCAGCGAAGTTGCCACTGTCCACATTAGCTCCTGTTTGTCCTGCTGGATCCTAGAACTTGGGCTTGGGACAGGCAGGACTGTGATTACTTCTGAAGGTGCTAAGGGAGCTGCATGCCTGGACCTGTGTGGGGTGGGCTGCTCTCCCTCCAGCTGCTGGCTTTCCAGGGTTTGTCTGCACCCTGGGTTACGCTGTTAGAAGCTGTATCGTGCCTCTCCACTTCAGCTGCTGTTGGGATGGGGTCGCAGCAGTGTGAAGCCAGCAAGCATGGGATGATCACAGTCTGATCCGTTGCCAGTGCTCATGGCAGCATGGGTTTCCCAGGGGAGCTTGAGAAGCTGACTGGACTTAGGAGTCCATTGTGATGGTGTGGCGTCTTGCTGCAGAGCTGAAGTGTTTTTCTTCCCTTGCAGGCCCAAGTGCGAATGAGAGGAGCTGGCTTGGGAGCCAAGGGCAGCTCCTACGGTGTCTCCACTGCAGATTCATACAAAGATGCGGTGCGGAAAGCCATGTTCGCTCGCTTCACAGAGATGGAGTAACGTGCTCTGACCCACAAAGCACATGTTAGCCAGAACTGACTGTTAAACTGTAGCCTTGGTGGCCTGGCTGTATTCTGGTTATGGTTTAGAGCTGACCATTTCATTCCCTTGGACGTTTTTCCCTCTTGGCATGTGACACTTCCATGAGCAGATTGTCTGAAATGCCCCGACTTCATGTTGGAGAGCTCCTGGTTAGACCAGAGGGGATGCTGATCATTATACGGTCCTGTATATAGTGTAATGTATTTCATGTTCAGAGCGTGTTGTCCAGATGCCACTCCCGCCCTCCAGAACAGGGGCAGGACCTGTTAGCTGTGGTTTCACAATGTCTTTGCTCTCTTTTTGTTGTATTGTCTGTATTCGTTTTGTTTTGGTGGTTTTTTTTTTTTTTGGAGAACTTTCCTGTACATTTTGTATGATACATCTTTGTATAGACTTTTTGAAGACTTTGATTCTAGTTGCCAGTTTGGCTCATTTCCAAAAGAAATACATCCAAAAATGTTCCTATATCTGTTTCTCAGTGGGTGAATGAAGAATAAGTTGCCAATGCTACTTGTCCTTTCTGTGGTTCTGCTTCTTCCTTGATGAGACTTCATCCTCGAGTCTCTCTCCTCACCACGTTGCATTCACCTGCTAATTCTTTCATCCCCGCACTGTGCCTTGGTTCAAATGTCATTCTCACAGCTGCAGCAGGCGTGCTGGCTGAGGGAGGACCAGGTCTTCTATCCTTGACGGTAGCTATAGGTGCAGCAGAGGACCAGCAGAAATGTCTGCTGCAGCTTGCAGGTCCTGCTTGAGGGCCCCTTGGGCATTACCCTGGTGGGCTGGAGGGGAGGGTGGCCAGCCTGTGTGCCCCCTCTGGGGTGGGTGTGGGGTTTCTGTGCTCTGCCTAGGCTTTTCTCTGGCCTCCCTGGGCTGAGTGCTGGGATGCTGGGGCATGGTGAACCACCTCTCCAAGACATTTCCTTCTGCAGCCATTCCATTCTGGTTTTCCTGCTTCTGCTCTGCCATGCTTGTGTCTGGGGTATCACCCTGGTGTCGTCTTCCCAAGAGCCAAGGTGAGCAGAGGTTGGGCTCAGCTTTGACCTTGGCCTTCGCTGGTGCCTCAGTCTCCCAAGAAGGTGAGTCAGCAGTGGCTTTCCTTCCCCTGGAGCAGCAGGGCCAGCTCTGTTCAGGGGCGCATCGGAGTAGTTTAGGATGGAGCAAGAGCAGCCCGCTATCACTTGTGCAAGGTCCTTCTGTGGGCTGAGCTCCACTCTGCTGCCCAGTCTGGGTCTGGTGCCACTCGCTGGCCTTACCTTATTTCTGAGGAGTGCCTGGCTCGGAGGGAGCCCGGGTTGGGAAGTCCCGGCCCCACTGCGAGCATGGGGACAGGAGAGGGGACGAGTCCCTCCCGCAGTTTCCGGGCAGGGGCCAGCTGTGCCACTCGGGCGGTGCCACCAGGTGGCAGCCGTGGCCCGGCCGTCGCCCGCCCTGCCCAGACGCGTCACGTCCGTGCGGATCCCCCGAGCACCGCGGAGGAGGGTGTAGGGGGGTGGATGCAGCCCCCTCGGGCTCGTTGTGAGCAGTGGGAGCCGAGAGGCAAAACCGTTGTACCAGGCTCGGGGGAGAGAGGGTGCAGGGTACAGCATCCCCTTCTCGGCTCTGCAGTGGAAGCCAGGCTAGTTGAAACAACCGGAGAACTCCAACTCTGCCTCAGTCCCCCCCCCGCCCCGCCTCGAGGATGATGGTAGGGGGCAACAGGTCTGGTGCACTGCGACAGGGACCCCTGTGCCCCACAGCAGCCTCCCCCACCTCCCGTAGGTCCCGGCTAGCGATGCAGCAAAGTGCTTTGCTGCTCTGGGCTGCAAACGGGGGAGTTTGTTTCCCAGCAGGTGGGCTCAGTGGGTCGATAAAGTGCATTTGTGCAGCTCAGCTTCTTCCCAGCCCATCGATCCCATTCTCAGCGCATCTTCCTGACGAGGGGCGATGCCCAGGGTGTGAGGGGGGGCCCAGCCTGCAGTGGGCACAGCGCAGCCTTCTCCTGGCTCTGGCCGGCTCCTGCAAGGCTCGCTCCCCCTTTGCTGCAGCAAAGCGCTGCCCCAGTACCAGCAGCTGAGCCAACCCTGGCCAGTACCTCCAGCAGATCAGCTGTGGTGTGGAGCCAGGAGCACACTGTGGGATCACAGGGTCCCCCCCTGCCTACTTGTGAGGACAACTGCTGGAGGGGGAATGCCTAAAGTAGGACCTTCTCCTGGAGCAAGGCTTTAACAGGGTTTTGGGAACGCAGCCCACCCCACATGGGTCAAAGCTATGGGGAAGGCACTGCTGTTGGGTGCCCAGTGACAGGGAGCAGTGGTGGTGTGGGAGACATGCAGCCCCCCCCACTGCCAGGCATGTCCTCCAGCTCCCACGTCAGGCACTAGAGCAGGGCATGGAGACACCAGCGCCTGCCAGCGCCTGCACCTCCAATTTAGGCAGCGCAACGCGGCTGTTCGTGACTGAATGTGCTGTGGCCCACTGCCTTCAGAGGGATGTGGTGTCCCTGCCTCCCCGGGGACCGACCTCTGGGGGCGGAGTGGGGGGAGAAGTGTGGGACAGGGCCAGCCCTGTATGCACAGTAAGGAGGCAGGACCCCCCCTCCAAGCAGAGGGGAGCTCCCTCTGGCGCCTGTCCCACTGAGGCTGAGCAGCCAAACTCCTCCTGTCCACGGGAGCTGCCTCTCCTGGTGGCCTGATGCTGATGCAGGTTGCCCAGGAAGGTGCTGCTGGTGGCTGAAGCGCCAGATGTGGGCTGATGCGGGTCCTAGCAGGGCCACAGAGGGAAGCAGGCTGCCAGGGGGAGGTTTTTGGAGCAGGGCATGGGCAGGAGGAGCAATCACTGGATGGGCAGAGCTTCACTGCAATCTTTTTGTGCCACAGTTTCCCTATTGCTAAGCAGCAAGAAGTTCTCTGTGGATGATGGGGGAAGAGTAAGGGCTCTGAGCCTCAGAGCACATGGAGACGCCAGATGAGGGGGGCAAGGGAAACACCCAGAGAGTGGAGACCTCAGGCACGGGGCTGGCTGTAAGGTGACCACCAGGGCCTCAGCACTAACCCGGCTGTGGCTTCTTCCAGCACCTACAATATGCAGGACTAACGGTCACTGTCAGTCTGATTTTAAGGCTTGGGGTTTTTCTGGCTAGCTTTCAGCATTATTAATATTAAAGCTCCCAGGCCTGCTATGCTCTGGCTTTCCGGGAGGCCCTCTGAGCATCACAAGTTCCTACGCACTAATTGAGGCAAGGAACCCAGCCAAGTCATTAGTGTGAACAGCCTCCCTCCCCAGAATTTGTTAATCGCTGGAGTTACCAACCCATGGCGGAACTCGGCTCTCTTATGTACCCACCCCAGGCGTCTCGCTTGCCCGCTTGTACTGTTGCCGAAATGCTGCCTGCAGGCAGGAAGACATCCCTGCACTGCTGGCCGGGGCTGCTGGAGAGACAGGGTGCAGGGGAGCTGGTCTGGAGCGCTTCATGCAGCAAAACATGTTCGGGGTACTCACAAGAGCTTGGCTTGACCTCAGGGCTTGGTGTGGCCTGGTTTAGCCCTCCTGCAATCCCCCCCTGCCAAAAAGCTGCTGTGCCCAGAGCCACTTTGCCCCTCAGGTTTTATCTCCCTTGTGCCAAAAGCTGCCCTGAGACGGGAGATGGTGTTTGCTGTCTGGGGGCGGGGAGAGCCTGGGGCAGGGGATGCAGGCAGGCACACAGATGTATGTGCGCAGGGGTGTACGTGCTTATGCGTCTACCTGCGGGTCCACACACGTGTGTGTGTGTGTGTGCTTATGCACCTTTGTGTGCACTTGTGCACCGACATGTGTGCATGTGAGCGCTTACACTCCATCAGCTTTCCAGCTCTGCCGCAGGGGAGGTAACACAGCTGCTTCCCTTCTCGTCCCTGCCATGTAGCTCCAGCCTCTCTAGAGCTACCAAATATGTCTAAATTACTTCGGAATTGCCCTGGAAGAGTTTTCCCTTCCCTGTGTAAATTATTTCAGCCAAATGCTCCATGGTTGTCCCACTCAAGCGTCCGCTGTGGCGCTGTTATGGGGAAGACAAGCAGGGCCACGGTGCAGTATCCTGCTCCCTTGGGAACCGCATGGTCAAGATTTCCCTGCTGGGGCAGAAAAGAAGATGGTTTTTATTGACTCACTATCTGCAGCAACATGGACACAATTTGCAGCCCTGGGGGGTGGAACAGAGGGTTCTGATGCTGTTGGAAGAAACCAAAAACAGCCAGGGCTGGGATCCCAGGGCCTGGGACCTGTGTGTACACCCAGCATCAGTATCCCCCTGCACGCCAGCCCCTGGGGCTCTGCTGCACTGAGCACCGGACATAGGCAGCTCACCCCGACCTGGGCACTTGAGCATCTTCCTGTCCCAGGCTGTCCTAGGAGAGATGCGCCAGCCTTGCAGAAATGCTGAAACAGCAGGGTTTGGAGGGTAAAGAAGTGGTCCCCAGCAGAGAGCCTTCCCTGTGGCTGGCAGTGAGCCATCAATCACCTGCCAGGTGGTGCGGTGGCTGTGGAGCTGTGGCACGCTGGGCTGGCACTGGCTGCCGTGCAGAGCTGCGGTCAGTGGAGCCAAGCCCCTGGAGAGAGGATGAGGGGGCTGCTTAGGGGCTGCAGGCAGCTGGACAAGCCAGTGCTGAGCTTGGTGCAGGCAGGGCCCTGGGAGACGAGCCGAAGCCCCAAGGGCATGTTACTCCTGGGGAGGTCAGTGTGTTTCCTGGGCTGCCTCAGTTTCCCTCTTTCCCAGAGCACAGTGCACACCTGACAGCAAGGTGGTAAGCGCCATGGGATGCTGTGTGATGCTGGGGATCCCGCGGTGCTGGCAGCGAGTGGAGATGGGTGTAGATGGTGTCTGGACCAGCTCAGGGCGTTCCATGGGGGCATCACCAAGCAGCCACCACCAAAGCACCAGGTGCCCCTTGCCAGCACAGGGAAGAGGGTTTTGGAGAGCCAGGCTGTGGAGGCAGCGTGGCACACACCGGAGCCTGGGCGGTGGGGGCAGCCCGAGCCCCCTCTGCTGCTCTATGGGGCACCCACTGGCCCCCAGCTCTCAGAGGGGAATGAGCAGCTCAGGCCCTTTGCTAGGCATGGGAGCCAGGGGACCCACTCACCATCTCCACTAGGAGGGAACTTGGATGGGAGACAGCTTCATGTCAGAAACGTTTTCGCAGGAATTTGTCACCACCTACAAACACGCTTTTTTTTTTCTTCTCCCCCCTCTTTTTTTTTTTTTCCCATTAATGGCAACCAGACCTGAGGGATGCGTGCGTGCGGGTGCGATGGGGAAATGGGGGCTGGGTTTTTCTTTGCTCCAGTTCCTTGGAAAAAATTGTTTGGTGCTTGATCCCCTCCTCCAAAGCCTGGTTTTGGGGAGAAACTGCTTCCTGAAGCCAGGCAAGAGAGGGACCGCATTTCCCCCAGCATACCACATCATGGTCCCTGCAGGGTCGACCCTATCCTGGGCACCCCAAAACCTCTGTGGGCACTGGAAGCTGCTTAAAACCCCTCACCCCCCATCTCCATCCCTCCCCCGGCGCCAAATCGAGGTGGGATGCACCGGCAGCATCATTAGCACTCGTCTAGCCGCAGCAGCGGTGGTTTGAACCCATTTGAAATGCACTTGAAAAGGGCGGATTTGATGGGAGGAATGTGATGGGTTTTTGTTCTCTGAGCCCCCCAGTTGAAGATGTGCGTAATGAAGAGCTGTGACTTTCACTCGGGTTATTTTGGGATGGACTACTTTTTTTTTTCTGAGCTGGTGGAAGACCATCAAAGCGGCGCTTTGAAAAATGTCCCAGTGTATAAATAACTCTGCTGAGAGCAGAATAACGCGGGCTCCCGCGCGCGGCGCGCCGAGACGAGGCAGACGGCATCTGCCGCGCGACGTTGCATTATAAAAAGGAATTATTCATCCCTTCCTCTAATTAACTGGGTACCGCTCCCCCACGCAGGAGGGATGGCCCGACATGGAGAACGCTCCCGGCCACACTGGCGGAGCAGATGCTGCTCCCGGAGTCCCCCTGTGTCCCCACCCAGGACCCACATGCCTCCCAGCACCAGCATGGGTGGGAGCAGGCAGGCTGGTGCTGCCTTGCCGTGGGGAATGGCGTGGTGGGTGAGCTGGTATCGGAAAACCAGAATCCCCAGGGCACTCACTATCACTGGAAAACACCTGATCTGCCACCTCACCATCCCCTAGCCAAAATCTGGGCAGAGGGAGCAGGATGAGGGGCAAGCTCTGGGCATCCTGCTAGCTCGTGCGTTCTTGTGCTGCGTTTTATGGTGCTCAGGGCTGCGAGTGTTGCATGAAGCATCCTGCAAAGAGCAGCCTTTGGTCACAGGAGCCACCCAAATCTGCCCAGAGACTCGGAGATGCGCAGCTCAGCTGCACCCAGGAGTGGGTTTTGGGGAGATCCCAAAGGGATGGGAGCAGTGAGGGGGTCCCTGCACCCCCAGCCCTGGGAGGGAAGTGGCCATGGCGACAACAGCCGGGCAGGCTCAACGCCACGGCTGTGTCCTGGCAAGGACACAGTGGCCGGGACCTCCCCGGAGGGAGACTTATTTTAAGAGCGCTCCGGAGGGGCTATTTTGGACCATTTGCTCTGTGTGAGTCACCTGCTATTTTTCAACCCCGTGGGGCTTATTTCCGTGGCAGTGATTTACACGGGCTGGGACAATGCTGCTGCCCCTTGCCTGGGGGCTTGGAGCCCAAAGCAATGCTGGGTCCCCAAACCCCCCCAAGCAGGGTGCAGGAGGGTGCCCAGGTTGTCTGCCTGGGCTCGCAGCAGCTCCTGCGTGGTACCAGGGATGTCCACAGCAGCGTGGACCAACATAGAGCCCGTCCCACCTCTCTGCCACCTTCTTAGGGGACCACACAGTTGGGCTTGGAGCCCATTAGTCCTCTTCCTTCAGCACTTCCCACCAGAGACAGAGGGGGAGACGTTAGAAATGGTGGTGGGGTGGGCTGGTGGTGCAGCTGGCAGCTATGGGGAGGGGGACATCTTTGTTTGGGGAGTGCTTGGGGCTGAGCATTCTATCAGCCACCTGTTCCCCACCGCATCGGGCTCCCCCTCCCCAAAACCTGCCGCTTCGGAGCCCGCCAGGCAAAAACCTGGCTGTTTCGGGGTTGTCAGAGCAACGTGATGCACCTTTCAGTTACCACGGCAACCTCAGCGAGAAGTTTTTAAAATTCAGGCAAGGTAATTTCTCCTCGCCGCTGTGATTTCGTTATCGCTCAGCTTGCTGTTCCCCAGGGATGCGGCGTCCTGCTTTGCTCCTCCACCAGCAAGGTGGGATCTCAGAGATAAGAAACGCCGGGGCTGGCTTGGGCTGGGAGGAGGGGGAGCAAGCGGGGGCCCTCCCTGCACCCCACTAGTAGGCCTGGCCCCAGAGACGTGGTCTGTTACCTAATGAGCATCGGGGCTGCAGATCATGGGAACCTTGAGCTTGGGAGAGCAGATAGGTGGGGAGAAAAGGAGGGGTAGAAGCAAGGGTGGGTGGTGGGGTGGGTTGATGGCACTGAAAGGTGGGTGGATGGATGGATGGATGAATGGACGGATGGATGGATGGATGGATGAATGGACGGATGGATGGATGGACGGACGGATATCCCCAGCTACCAGCCAAGTGATGAAGGAACCACCCTGAGGTGAGGGGCAGGCCCTGTGTAAACCCTGAGGGTCACCCACCCAACAGCAAGTTGAGATGTAGTTCCCCTGTTTCTCCCGATGGGCAATACAGAGCTGCTGTTCTCCACCATCCCTTCATCTCCAGGCCCTCAAGAGACAGTAGGTCTCTCTCGTGCTGCCTTGTGGCCTTCCCCATAGGAGGAGGAAGAAGAGGAGGAGGAGACGGAGGTTCCCATAGCACTGTCTGTGCAATCCAGCCCACCTCCTGCCGGCCCCACTCCTGTGCAGAGGAGAAAACCAAGACTAATGTTAGGGTTTGAAGGGTCAGGGAAGCCATGGGGCTGAAGATCCCTTTCAGGAAGCAGTGAGAGAGCCAAGCGCGAACACAGGGCTGCCTGTTGTGCTGCCTGGGCTGCCCCAGGGGCTGCTGGAGAGCACGTGGCCCCGCCGAGCCCCCTGGCCCCAGCCCATATGTTGTTTATCATAAAGAACTAACAAGCTTAATTAGGGATGTGTCTGCGATAAGGTTATCATCTCATAAACACTCCAGTCCCCCTGATGGCGACCCTGCAGCTACTGAATGAGCTCGTTGTCTCCCACAAATCCGACCAGGAGGACATGTGCTCCAGGAGGGTTTCATTCGGCCTGCAGTGCTGGTGGCCATGGCAGGGGGTGCAGGCTGGGCAGGGCTGCAGCTATGGGAGGAAGGAGGCAGAGGGGCAGAAGCTGCTCCAGCAGAACGCTTTCCTACCCACAAGACAGACTCTTTCCCCACCATTAGGTTTCAGGGTAAACACTTACTGGAAGGGACAGAACAATGCATTCCCAGCCCTCAAGAGGGAGGTGTCTATAGCAAGGGCTGGGTTCCTGAGGAGCGTCTGTGGACATGTCCTGTGGGGACATGGGCTCCCAGGGAGAAGCGTGGCCAGGAAGAGAGCAGAAGAGGGAGGCAGAGTGTGGGAGCTCCTGGCCATGGAGGCGGTGAAGGCTCCTTTCCAGCTCTGTGAGCCTCTCTAGTGACAATCTGCCAGCCCTGAGCTCCCTGTCCTCACAGGCTGTTGGCGCAGGCTCACCATGCTCCTGGGAGCTGGTGTTCTGTTCCCTCTGCTGTGTGTTCACTCTGGAATGTAATGGTGGGAGCTGAGGGGGCAGCTTTGGCAGCCAGGCCAGCATCACACTGTGCAAGTGTGCACTAGCAGGGACATGTTCCTGGTGGAGGGGTGCAAGCAGGACCGTGAGCAGGGTGCAGGCAGGGCTATAGGCAAGTTAACAGGTCCAGGGCTTGGTACCCCTCTGCCAGCCCCATCCTGCCAGGGCTGGCAGATTTATTCCTCCACACAGGCAACAGCAATTCCTGCTCTCTGGCTGCCTTTGCTAATAGAGCCGGCCCTGGGTGAGGCTGCCAGCACGTGGGACACTCATCTTCAGCCGTCTTCTCTGGGGACGCAGGCTGTCACTGTCCCCCGCGGGGGCTGCCATCAGCCTGGGGGGACAGGCAGCATCTTGTCACTGGTACCTGCCACAGCGCTTTCCTTAATGACAATCTCTGCTTGTCTGTCCCATCAATTAACTCTGCTGTGTCGGCTCATTAGGCTGCACACGCTGAGAAACGCCGCAGCAAAGGGATGCTGCAGTCTCACAGGCGTGCAGCGCTGGCTCAGAGATGCATATATATATGTATGTATATGTATATATTATCTCCCCACAGATACACTTGCTCCTGAGCACATGCATGTGCTGACACAAGCACACACATGCCAGACACACACACACTGCTGACCACTCATGTCCCAGCAACACTCCCTCCCCGCCAGCCAACACACACAACTCCAGCCTGCACCCCAGCTCCTGCAGCTCCTGCTGATTGCAGGAACGAAGGGTAATGGGAAATCTTGCAGGGAAGGTGCACAGAGCCGTTGTCTCTAGACCGAGGCTTTGCCTGGCTCCATCCCAGTTCAGCCCACACTGAGCCAAAGAGCTGGGAGCGGGGTGTGTGGGGTGCATGGGGTGGGATGCTGCTTTAGCACCCCCAGCCTGTCTTGGGCATCTCCCCCCCACCCCTCCAGCCAGAGGACGTGCGGGCAGAGCGGCCAAGTCTGGCACATCAGCACTGCCCCGACTCTCTTGGCCCCGAGCCTGGAGGGCAGCAGGTGACGGAAAGCGAGCCTCTGGCCGGAGATGAAAGGCGGCCGGCAGCTGCCGTCACCCGATGCCACCTGCCCGGGCTGTGCGGGCAGGAGCCGGGATGTCCTTGCTCCCGTGGGCAGACCCCCGTCCGGCGGAGGCGGTGCGGGCTCTCCAAACACCCAGCGCAGGCGGTGCCCTGCCAGGAGCTGCCCGCCAGTCAGGCAGCAGAAGAGCCCCATAGTCCCACCAGCCCTTGTAGAAGCTTCCCAGGATAAGCTGTGGCTGGGAATCCCAGAGCGGCCAAGTCCCAACCTTGGCTGAACCCCCCAGGCCATGTGGAGAGGCAGCCCTCGCTGTGCCTCAGTTTGCCCTATGCCAAACACCTCTCCTCCCAGACATCTCCGCTGGGGAGGAGAGGTGGATACCTGGGAGATGGGGCTGGGATGCACCCCACTCTCCCCCTCTGGTTGAGCACCAGAATGCTTTCCCAGGACAGATGTGTCCCAAGCCCCCATGCTGCCTGCTGGGGCCATCTACATCACTGTGGGAGTAAATCCAAGCTCTGGGGAAGGCTGAGGAATCTCTAGCCCGGTCACCCGGGACTCACCCCCAGCCTGCTCTGTCAGCCCTTTACCCTCCATCAGCACCTGCCATGTGTGCCCGAGTGCCGCTGCCTCCTCCTCTGGGCTGATCCCTCACTCCATAAATCACTCCTCACGCCCTGAGCTGCCCTGCAGGGCTGGGGGCTGCCAGCACCCATCCAGGGCAGCCAGTTATCCCCAACCTCTCTGCCCTCCTAACCACACAGGCCACCACGGGGAGAGGGCCAACCCCTCCAGTGCAAGCAGTGCTGCTCAGTCCCCCCTGCATGGGTGTCTCCCTGCTTTAGCCTGGAAGGAGCGAAATAGCTGCATGTCATCGGCAGCACTGTCACCTCCCCACTCCTTCTCGCCTCCATCCCAGGGCGCCAGTCAATGTCCTGACCCACAGCTGCCCTGGGGCTACACAGGGAATTTGTTCCTACTATTTACCTCCTGCCTCCCAACCAGGTTTGACTCCACCATGGGTTTCCCCTACTCTCGGCATTGCTGCAGCTTCCCAGGCTGTCTCCTGCCTTCCCACACCAAGCAGCTGCTTGCAGCCCTGCAGGATGCCCAAAGATTGGTCCTGCCCCAAGTCCAGGCTCCTGCATCCCACTGCTTGGTCACCGTCTCCGCCAGGAAGCCTGTGGCTGGTCATTACTGCTGTGCTGAGACATTGTGCTGAACCACCCTTGGTGATGGGGGTGTGTGGAAATAAGCCAGTTTTGAGGCCCGTGCCCTTCCTGCAAAGCTGATTGGGGCTTAAAATGCAGCTCTGGGAGCTGGGAATCATGTTTTCTATGGGTTTGCAGCAGGTTAGTGGTTCAGGTGATGCTGCCTGCTCCAGGTGATTCATCTGCATTTAATTTCCCCACTCGCTTTGGCACCACTCAGTGCCTCTCAGCCCCTGACAGCATCTCCCCAAGATGATGAGCCCTGGGGTTGTTTTTCTCCTTCATCCGTTCTTTGGCAGGGCGGGATATTAGGTAAATCACATCCTTCCTCTGCTGTGGCCGCCCACCCCCCTCCCACGCTCCAGCCTGGGGCTGCCTGCCTGCCCTCCTGCCTGCCTGCTGCCTGCCTGCCTGCTGCCTGCCTGCCTGCTGCCTGCCCCCAGCCTCGGCTGCTTTGATCCCTGCCCTGCGGGGTCACCCCCCGGGGTTGCCTGGACATCCCATCCCTGGCTGCTGGACATCCCTGAGCATCTTCTGACCCCACGGCAAAAAGCCAGGACAGCGGGACATGGATCCATCCCCTTCACAGGGTGTCACCCGTGTCCCGAGTGGGCACTACCTCCAGACCTCGCTGACCCCCGTGGCCCCACACACACCCTTGGCATGGCAGGGACAAAGCTCTGACCCCCAGCCCAGGCAAAAACGCATCTCCTGGGGCAGGACCCCCCAAAAGGGATGGGGACCATCTGCATGCCCCCCCAGCAGCCTATCCCGCCTGGGACTGGTGCTAACCTTTGCCGCGGCAGCAGCTCCCCCGCCCGCCCTCCCTGGTGGGTTGCATATTTTTAGCTGAAAAAAGACAAGGGGGAAAAAAAAAAAAAAAAAAGAAAAAAGAAAGAGAGAGAGAAGAGAAACAAAGAGGAAAAAGGCTCCTTTTTTGTGGGGTTTTGAAAAAAATGGAAATTACCCTGCAGAGGAGGGGAGAAGGGCCAGGGGCTTTCAAAGCATCTTCTCCACCCTGGAAGGGATGTGGAGAAGATGCTGCAGGCCATGTGGCCTTTGGTGGCTTTGAAGTTCAGGTGACAGCTGGGGAGGGACGATGCTGAAGGACAAGGCAGGGAAGCAGCTTCCCAGCGAGGCATGTGCTGGCATCGGTATCAGCATGGGCATCAGCTGCCTCGGCCGGCTCACTGGGGCAGCCCCGGGCAAGGAGCCAGCCCTGGGGCGATGGGGCTGCAGAGGTGCTGGGAAGGGGTCCGGGGCGGGGAGAGTGATGGGGGTCGGATCCTGCATCCCTCCCTTATCGCGCCTTCCGGTTGCCACGGCGACCCGGGAGCAGGAGCATCTTTTCCACAAGATTTTTGCCGGGAAGGGGAGAGGCAGTTTGTGCTTCTAGGAGGGGGAGATCTAAGGGCAGAACGGCCTCAGGAACCAGGGGGCGACTGCCCTGGTTCCCCCAGTCTCCATGGAGAACCCCTCCACCAGTATTCCCACTGCAAATGCAGTCTGGGCTCTGGCTTCCTGCTGGGTGAATGTCCTTTCTCCACCCAGGGGATGCTGGGGGTGGCTGGCCTGGGCATGGGGCTGTGGCCAGCACCCGCCAGTCCTCGCCTGGGGTGAAGGCAGCCATCCCTGGCCACATGCTGGTGAGGGGTCTTGGAGCTGAGTGATCATCGAGTCCCCCAGCCAAAAATCCTCTCCAATTTCCTGGTGCTATTTTCTCCACACACACTGATCCAGCTCCCAGGCCAACTTCTCTGGAAGGACCCACGTGCATGGAGATGTCCCAGTTTCTTCCAGCCCTTGAGCCATTCCGGCTGCCGCCGCCCTGTCCTCTCCCGTTCCTCCGTGACCGCCGATGCCCACGGCTGTACCACTGACCCACTTCCGTGGCACGCCGGCTCATCGGTGCTGTGCCGCAGAGCTGCTGGTTCCCACCCTCTGCCCATGCTGCCTTCTCAGGCTCTTGAAAGCCCTTGGTAGCCCCAGAAAATCGGGAGGTTATTGTAAAAGTGTTTAGTTATCTGATTCTCTCTCTCCTACAGACAACATCAAGCACCTCCCTGTGTTTTAGGGGCGGGTGGTCCCAGCCCTGTCCCCGTCTTTCCTACAGAGCAGGGACAGGATCTTGTATTTTTCCAAAATCACCAATATTCTTAAATTCGCTATTCATGGTGACGTGGCCAGGCCCCATGGCACAATCACATGCTGTGACACATCCCTGTGCCCCAGCAGCACTCCCCAGGCACAGGGAGCTGCATGGGATGCCCAGAGCACCCCAAAGCAAAGGGGGGAGCCTGGCCCATCGTCTGAGGTCTGGTTTCCATTAGCTTCTGCCCACTTCCATGCCAACATGTGGGGTCACACAGATGCAGTCCCCACCATGCCATGGTCGCCTGCATACCTGTGGGCCAGAGGGCACTGGGGGTGCTCAGTCCTGGTTGGGCACACCATGATGCTCCTACTGCTGCAGAGCCTGGGGATGTGCTTATGGGGCCATGGGGAAAAGATGGACAAGATGGGGCTGCCCCCGATGCAAGGGTGAGTGGTGGCTCTCTGAAGCATGGAGAGCTGACAGGATAGATGACCTTGGTGCTGCCATCCAAACCACAGCTGGCAGGGACGTCCTGCTCATACCGCCAGCTTCGAAACCAGCACAGGGGCAGGGTAGGACGAGTCCCCATGGCCGGGCATAGCAGGGCCAGCACTGGACATCCCCTGCCTACCATCCCAAACAGGGCTCATGTGCTGGTACCATCATCCCAAACCTCCTGGGTGCAGCTGGGGAGTAAAGTACCCCAGTCCCAGGGGCAGCACTGAATCCGACAATTCCCATTTTATGAGGCTCAACCTCTCTCGAGCCCTCTGCCATCCAGCACCTCCCGCTGCAGACAGGACCAGGGTACAACTCTCCCCTGCCTCATGGGCTCCCACTCTGCCGGGGGATTGCAGGATCTGCCCCCGCCTTTGCAGGCAGCTATCGATCCACCAAGAGCCTCACCATCATCGGCAAGAGCTGCACTTCAAACGTGTTTGCCGTCATTGCTGGGCTGGGCATCGATCTGGCACCACTGTTAATGTCCTCACGCACCCCCTTCCTGTAAGAGCTGCAGCCAGGCTGTCCTCTGCCCAAGAATTTCTGCTTTGTCTGATGCCCCTCTTGCTCCTGGCTCCTCAGCCTCCTACTCCATGGCACCCGCTGCCAGGTGGTGCTGCTCTCCTGCCTCAGTTTCACCACCTGCAACACGCAGGGATTGGTGACCCTAGGGACAGTGCTGGTGCAGGGGCTGGGGGCAGCTCTGCCTGATGGCATCTCCAGGTGCAGGGCCCATCTGGGTGGCCAAATCGACTCTGCCAGAGGACATTAGGCTTGGCTCAGCCCCACATCACCCTCGCTGCACCCACTAGGTCCCTCTGCTTGTCCTTTCTCCTCGCTGGGCCGGGAGCATGGCTGCCATCTGGGTCAGACCCCTCCACCACCCCCAGGGGACCCGCTTGGGCACCCGCACTCGTGCAACCCCCTGTTGGTTTTCCCAGCTTGTCATGGTGCGAGGCGGAGGAGATGACATCCCCGCTCCTGCCAAGACAAACACGGCGCCTTCCAAACACGCAGGGCTTGGCAAGCCCATGCCTCGGCCATCGATCACCAAGCCTGCCGCACTTCAGCCCACAACAGCCCGGCCGGGGAGCGGAGCAGGGGAGAAGCAGTAGGGGGCTTAGGGGGGCTCTTGCCAAACCCCTCCCCTCTCAGTGTTGCCTGCTGAAGGATGCAGCATGTGGCTTCATCCCCTGCCTGGGACTGGGGCTTGCCCTGGGCTCCTGGTGCCCACTCGCTGCTGCCATGGGGTGCTGGGCAATGCCAGGGGGTTGGTCCCCAGCCCCTTGGCACACAGAGGGGGCCAAGGGTGGGGACATCTCAACCCCCGGGTAGCTGTACCAAAGGGTGCCCTGCAGCTGCTGGCTTGATCCCAGGCGGAAAGTTGGCCGGAGCCACCTCCGAGCTCTTATAATAATAAACCCTGCTCAGAAAAGCATTTGTCACTGGGGCTGGAGCAGCAAAGGCCCAGCTATCCCAAACATCTGCGGGAGGGAGCGTGGGAGGCAGAGGGCAATGGGGAAGGTCCTGAGGGGCCAGGCAGGGTCTGTCCTCTCCACAGTGTCCTAGGATGGTGATGGCAGAGCATGGCATCACCAGGTCAACCCTTCCAGAGTGCTCAGATCAGGCTGGAGAGGCAAATCCTGTTCCTTCCTTGCATCCCCAGCAGCAGTTCCTGGGCTGGCAGCTGCTCAGGGTTGCATACAAAGCTGGTGCCTCTGAGAGGTGTGGTGTGGGGACTGCCCTGGAACCTTCTGAGCATGGAGCCTGTCCTCACGGCATTGCTGGGCTGAGCCTGGATGGAATCGTGAGGCTGTGGCGCTGCTCTCTCCGTGCACCAAGTTGCGCTGTTCTCAGCAGTGAGCAAAGGGAGCAGCCACCCTGGGGGAAATGCCACAACTGCTGCTCCCACCTGCCTCCTTCACCAGCCTCCCTCTGCAAGGGACCCCTGCAGCTGGGGCTCTCCCGGGGTCCAGAGCACCCACCAGCATCACTTTCCACAGAGGGGTGGGAAGAGCAGAGTGCTGTGGTGGGTCAGGGGAGACCCAGCCCCTCACCCCAGACCCCTCTGGGTCACCTCCAGCCCTTGCATCCCCCTGCTCCTGCCCAGCCCCGTGCCCCCTTTCCAGCCCCCAGCCACAGCATCTCCCAGCCCTGCCCAGCCCTGCACATGCTGTGGGTGCCAGGCTGTGGGCACCCTGGGGACCTGGAAGGCCACCCCCACCACCCAGCCAGCTTGAGGGACACTGGCAGTACGGGGGGGTCGATCCTGTGAGGCAAATCTCCCTGTCCCCAGGCTCAGCCAGGGGCAGATCCCACTTCCCAGTAGCTCCTGGGCGAGGAGCGGGGCAACAGAGGGTTAAGCAGCGTCTGGCAGGCGGGAAGGGGACCGGGAGGAGGGAGGAGAGATGGAGTTTGTTTAATAGCTGGAGACAAGCTATGCAGCTGTGCAGGTCAGACGGGCCCTGCAGCCCCCCGACCCCTGCCGCCCCCTCTGCCTGCTCCTGCCTGGACACGGCCCCCAGGGCTGCCCTGGGACTGGCAGGCAGTGCTGGGCAGGCAGGGCGGGCAGGCAGGGCGGGCAGGCAGGGCTGTGCAGGCAGGGCAGGCTGCCTGGCATGGGACTGGCAGCTGGGGAACATCAGCACGGTTATAAAAAACAGGAATGGCTCTCCCAGCAGCAGGACACTGCAGGCGATGTCTGCCAGCCTGGCAGGGAAGGCAGCACTGCCCGACCGCCTGGCAGCGAGGAGCTGGCACAGGGGCTCCCTGCATTGAGCCCCCAGTCCAGGGTGCCAGGGAGGGTCCCCTGAGCCAGCCCTACGGTCCCTGCAGACTCCCTGGGGTGTGTGGCAGTGGGTCAGTCCCCAGACTGGCACAGAGGGGCCACTAAACCTGGTCCAGGCATCTCCTCAGTGCTCAGCTGCTAGCATTGCTAGGCTCCATTCTGGCATTGTCCTCCTCACCAGGAACACCCACCTGCTGCCTGTTCTCCCTGGGAACACCCACCCTGGTGCCTGCTGGTATCCACTGCCTGGGGTGGGTAAGCCAGGGACCCCTGGCCCTGAGGAGGAGGCGTGAGACGGCAGGCAGGGGACAGATGGCTGGAGCACGAAGCTGGCACGGGCTGTGCCGAGGCATCCGGGTGCAACCTGCAGCCTCCAGCACTGTCACACAGCAGGGCCAGGGAGGAGAGGAGATGAGGAGGGAGGGGGGAATGGGGACAGGAGTGGAGACCGGGATAGGGGTGGGAACAGGAAGAGGAATGGGGATGATTACAACGGTAGGGATAGGAATGAGAATGGGGACAGGAAAAGGGATGGGAATGTGGATGGGGGAATTGGGACAGGGACAGTTACAGGGATGGGAGTGAGGGTGGGTTCAGGAGTAGGGATGGGGATGAGAATAGAAGCAGAGACAGGACAAGGATGAGAATGAGGGTGAGACCCAGGCCTGCAGGCAAGGGTCAGGGAGTCAAAAAACAGCTCACAGGAGCTGGGACAAGCAGGCAGCTGCCCTCAGCAGTAGTGTGAGCAGGGCTGCATGTCCCTGGCGCTCTCGGGAGAGCTGGTGGCAAGGGGAAGGGTCCGAGGGTCAGTGCATGAGCAGGGGATGCAGTGACCCACTCCTCAGAGAGCCTTGGATGTGTAAAGAGGCTGGGGGCCAATTAACCTCACTGGTTAATTAGGACAGGAAGCCACAGGCTTAAACTGTAGCAGGGGAGAAGGAAGTTATAGGCAAGGCTGATTTATAATGTTGGGGACTTGGGAGAGCGGGGCCATTAATGGCTCAGTTCTGGGTTAATGATACACCATGTGGAGCCAGGACCCTTTCCTTGCTGGCAAGCCAGGGTTTGTGGGAACAGAGAGGGGACGACAAGGACCCAGCTGCGTAGCCCTGGCTCTTTGGCAGGTCTCTGAGACCCCCACACCCATTCCACGGGGCAGGTCCCAGGAGGGTGGCCCAGGGCAGGGCTAAGCACCCCCTCTCCCGCTTGATGTCACTCAACACAGCTTGAGGGAGCACCTGCAGCCCCCCCAGCACCAGGCAGGTAGTGGAGGTGGGCTGAGAGCAGCCTACGGCTGTAGCTGCCCCAGTTTAATTTGCTGACAAATGTGTGTCACCACCCCCAGAACTACAACCAGGGGCCGGGAGGCTGCACTGGAACCCAGTGTCCCAGGGATGCTGTGAGCCTGGGGCGGCTGGGTGACCTCCCACCAGCTCGGCCTGGTGTGCTGAGGTGCCAGCACAGGGGAGAGGGTGCCCCAAGGCATAGACCAACTTACCAGCTGTGAGGAGAGAAAGTGAGACGGGAAATTCAGGACAGCCTTTGTGTTGGACCAGACCACAAGAGACTGGGGCTCCAAGGGGAAAATAAAACCTCTCCTTAGAAATTCTTTTACCCCCGGAAGCTCTCAGGTATCATGTTTCGGGCCATTTATTTGTACTGCTGACTGGGGCCATTACAGCTGCACTCTCCCGCACACAGCATGACTGGTGATGAGAAGCCAGTGACAAACTCTTCGTTTAAGAGTAAGCCAGAGGAGAATTGTGAGGGCACAGGACTGAGCTGCTTATTTCCAAGGAGACATCCCTGGGAAAGGAAATGGCAGTGGCAGCAGGATGCAGATCACAGCAGGGCTGGGACCAGACACCCGCTTTGCCTCCTCCTCAAACCCTAGTGTGTGCCAGGTGACAAGGTGGCCCTGCCTGGCTGGAAGCTCTGCCCTGCAAACTGTCCCCTCTTCCTGTGGTGGAACTGGTGGGCTGGAGGGGCACTGGGACAGAGCGAGGGGCTGGAATTGCTCCAGAAGCAACGTCTGCTTCTGGGTGTCTACTGCTATCTGTCCCATGGCCCTTGTGCCCAGACAACCCTGGCACCTCCATGCCCTGCTCTTGCCCTGAGGGAGCCAGGCTCAGAGGCATCAGGACCACCCTGGGAGGTGGACATCGCAGGCCCACCCACCCACATGATGGGTCTAGGATCAGGGCACCTTCCCTTCCAGCACCCCTTTTTGTGCTTTCTCAGCAACCTTAATGCCTTGTTACCCTGTGTGGGAGCAGTGTAGCACAAGGAGAGTTGGCAAACCTGTGGATGGGACCTCTGAAGCCAAGAGGGAAGATCTTGCTAGGGTGGGTGGTACGGGGCTAAGCTCTATGGTGCTTGCAGGGGAGTTGTACCCATAGTCAGGGGAGGAGGCAGCTTTGCAGGCAGCACTGCAGAGGTCCCAGCCTGGTGGGAGCAGAGCAAGGGAGCTGAGGCACTTGTCTGATGTCTGAAGGGCTCCATGGTGCCCAGCTTGGGTCAGCAAGGACCAGGGCAGAGCTACAGGGTTCAGCCACATGGCACCTGCCTGTCCCTGCCTTGTGCCACGCTGTGCAGGGGGACCGGTATTGGGCAGGGATCATCCAGGGGCAGCAGATCCTGGAGCAGAGTGATGCTGAGGGATCGGTGCTGGGCAGGGGCCAGCAGGTCTTGGGGCAGGGATATGCATGGGGAATGGTTCTGGGGAGGGATGCCCCAGGGCCCAGCAGAATGCCAGGGTCCCTTAGCAAGGCAGGGATCACCTGTCTCCCCTGGGCTGTGGGCTGGGGGTCACCCGGGGGTGTAACCAGGGAGGGGATGGCAGAAGGAGCGAGGTGGGGCCGGGTGAAGGAGCCTCGCTCCCTGCCCAAGTTGCCGTATGTGGGAGGAGGTTTCTCGGAGCCGGAGCTCTCACAAAGCTGCTGGCTCGCCCGGGCTCGGCTCTCCGCTGCCTCCCACCGCCCCGGGCCGCCCCCCGCCGCCCGCCTCGGCAGACAAAGGAGGGACAGCGCATATTTATTCGCTTCCTTCCCAGGGCCGACGAGAGGGTGGTGGGCATCGGAGGCCAACCGAGCCACCCGCGGTCTCGCACGGCAGGACGCCGCCGGCACGAAACAACAAAAGGCCGGAGTGCCGGAGGTGAGTGGCCGGGGCGGCGGCGGGGCTCGAACCCTCGGCTCCGGGCGATGGGCGGTGCTGGGGTGGAAGGCGTGGCTATGCAAATGAACACCCGCGGCGAGCGCACGGGCTGCGGCGCTCAGTTGGGGCCGGGCCACCGCCACGCCCCGCCCCGGGCCCCGCCCCACCCCGCCGCGCCCCGCCGCCGCTCCACGGGCCGGGGCCGCGGCGGCAGTCGCGGCCGCGAGATGGCGGGGGGCCGCGGGTGATCGGCGCGGCGCGGAGCCCCCCCGCCCTCCACCCCCCTCCTCAGCCGCCGCCGCCGGGACCTGCACAGAGGTAAGAGCAGGGCCGGACGGCGGAGCGGGGGCCCGGTGCAGGGCGCGCCCCGAGAAAACTTTCCGCCGCTCGGAACTCGTGTGTGTGTGTCCCCCCCGCTGCAACTTGCCGGTGAAGCGGGCAGGTGGGGCGGAGAGTGAGGGTGCCGGTGCCGGCGGTCCGGGGCCGGGACCCCCGTCCCGCGCTGGCAGCGACACGGGATGCTTTGCAGCTCGTCCCCCGTCGCTTCGCAGAGGGGCGATACCGGCGTGGGGGGTCCCTGCCGGTGCCCTCACCCCCGGGAGCCCGTGGCTGGGCAGGCGCGACCCGCTCCCGCTCGGGGCGGGGAGGCTGTCTCCGGGGACAGGGTGCAGACAGGGACGGGGGCTCGGAGGGAGCTCCAGGGTAAGGGGAGCTGCTGCAGGGCTCGGCGGCGGGTGAGTGCCCATGGAGGGGGTGCTGGGGGGACACAACAGAGACTCCCAGCACCGTGGAGCAGACAGCCGAAGCCCGCCAAGGTGGGGCCGCCTGCCCCGGTGCAACCCCGAACCCCAGCAGGGTTGGGGGTCCAGGGAGGGAGCAGCGCCCGGGGCCGGGGAGCAGGGGACAGAGGGCTCTCCCTGGGGACAGGCCAGGCATGCCAGAGGTGCAAAGTTGTGCAAAGTTATTCCCGTGGTGCGAGTGGTCGCGGCAGACGATTAGCATTATTATTTCTTTTTTCCTTTAAATTTTTTTTTCCCTTCCTGCCCATGGCATTGCGCATTCGAGCACCGTGGCTGAGGAGTGGGGCAGGCTCCCCTCCCACTGCCCATCCTGCTTGTATTTCTTTTCCCTCCTAAAACATTCCTGCTTGCTAGGCTCACTCCTGAGGCCACTGGGACCAGGCGTATGGGCAGCATTACCTCTGAGCCCCCTGAAGTGCCCCATCCATGCTGGGGTCTCAGTTCCCCCAAAGAAGTCTCTGTTCCAGCTGAGAAAACCTCTCCCTAATTGCTCTGGCTCGGTGGCACTTGGTTGACCGGCCTGGGGAGGGGGCATAAAGCTGAGCGGGATTTCCATCTTCCCGCGGCAGCACCAGCAATAGCCAAACTTTAATTGCCAAAAAAAAAAAAAACCAACCCCAGGCAGCCCGGGTGCTGGTGAGGAGGAATGTGGCCACTCTCCCCTGGAGTTTCCAGTTTCCCTAGAGCGCAGATGACCCTGGAAATGGAGATTTCCCGGCCAAGGTGCACGCCAATGGGCCGTTTCCCCTTTTTGCTTCCTTGGAATTTGCCTCTCCTGACTGGGCCTGGGTGCCCGCCGCTCACCGCCGGCTCTTTCCCCACTCCTCGCCCTGCACTCGCTGCGCTCCCCTCCTCTCCCTCTTTTCCTTTGTTTGCCATCTCGCTCCCTGTCTCTGACGCGTACGCCGCTCCATCCAAATGCAATAGTGGGATTTGCCAGAATTATTTCCTAAAGCTGCTGGGGAGAAGGGGGGAGGTTTGGAGCGGGGGGGGGGGGGGTGTTTAACTGCAACCAACTGGAGTTTTGGCTGGCGGAGGAATTGGGGGCTCCGGCTGTCCCAGCCTGGCGCTGATGGGAAGGGCAGAGCCTGGGAATGGGTGGGAGAAGTGGGGGGGGCAGCCTAGAAGGGGACCAAATGCCAGTACAATGAAGCAGAGCTGGGTGTACGCTGGGGGAGAGGAGCAAATCAAAACATTTACTGACTCCAAAGGCAAGAGTGAAGAAAAAAATATTGAGCCCTGGGGAGCAGCGGTGCCGCTGCACTCTGGGTCTTGCCCCGCCACTCGAGGAAACGCGCCGCTGGAGGGGCCGCGTTGGCGCCTGCCTGCCGGTGACGGTGCCGCTGCTCTTGTCCCGCTCGGGGCTGGGGCCGGCGTCATGGGTGCTGTGCTCCCGGGGAGGGGCCAGACAGACCACCCGGGTGGGCTGCAGGCAGAGAGCCCTGGAGTGTAGGATCACCCCCCCTACAGTTCAGCATCCCTCTCCCAGGGTGCCCCAAAGGGTTCCTAGCCATCTATCCGGCGCCCTTGTGTGTGCCTGTCCCTTGTGGGGCTGTGTGGTGGCAGCTGGCAGAGCCGTGGAGGACATGTCCCTGTGGGATGGCATGGTGGGGACCCCCTGGCACAGTGTGCTGGCAGGCAGCGCCCATCTTTGCGGTGCAGAGCCCCTGTGGCTGGGCTGGCCAGGCACTCCCTGTTTGCCCCAGCTCAACTGGGTACCACAGCACAGCACATCCCACCCCGAACATGCAGCTCCCTGGGCACGCAAGGGGCTTCCCACTGAGGGCATCCTCCCAAATCCTGCCGTGATCCTCCTCTGGAGCCCCCTGGGAGGGTGCTGCCTTGGGAGGGGCATGTGGGCCCGAGGGGACGGTCCCTCTCTGGGAGGGGCAGTGGGGCACACACCACGTGCCGTGCAGGGTGCTGATCCGGGTTGCGTGTGTGGCTTGCTGGAGGCAGCTTGGCGGACTCCGCTCAGTGCTGGAGCCCCAGGGAGTCCAGCTGCCTGGCACACAGGCAGGGCTTTTTTTTTTTCCCTTCTTTTTCTTCCTCTTTTATTTATGAAAAAAAAAAAATCCCCCCCGCCCCCCCTTTTTTTTGTACGTTCTTGGAATAATGAAGTCCAGATTTCCTTCATGTTGGAAAGATTTGATCCCGGCTCTGCTTGCTGTGGCTTTGCTGGGGGCTGGGAGAAGGGGTGGGGGTAATGGGAGAGGGCAGGGTATGGGACCCCTCTGGGTGCTGGGGTGGGGGGAGCCAGCCTGGTGGGGTGGGGATGCTACAGGCTGGGGGAGGGTGAGGAGGGACGCTCCTCACCTGGGCAAGGCTTGCTGGCTTGTGTGGAGGAGCACGCTGCAGCGGTGCTTGCTGCCACGCTCACCTCACCCTGTGCGCTTGGCTGGGCACCCAAGGAGGTGAGGCTGCGTCCCCCAATTCCTGCCCCCCACCCCCCCAGCCTGCGAAACGGGGTTCAGCTGAGCCCTCCCCAGGGCTGGCTCCCAGCCCTCCCTCTCCAGGATGCTGTGTGCCGGCGGGTGATGAAGAGCGGGATGGAGAGATGGGATGGGGCTTGTAACCTCACCAGGGAGGTGGTAGGTGCAGCAAACTGATGTCCTCCCCCCTGTACCCTCTTTGGCAGGCTCAACCCCCCCGGACTCCCCTTGACCTCGGCACCCAGGCACGTGCCCACCATGCCCGTGGTCGGTGTCCTCCTCTGGGCCACCCTGCTGACTCTGGGCTGGCGGGCGGCCCACGCCAAGGACCACAGTGTTGCCACCCCCAGGGTCCAGCTCTCCTTCAAAGGTAAGAGCGAGCAGTGGCTGTTGGGGATGGGGTGGGATCCCAGCTGGGTGGAGGAGACCAGCAGCACCCTAGTCCAGGCTGGTCCTCCTCCTCACTTGGGGGGTGTCAGCACAGAAATCTCTATGGGGATCTGCATGCCGGCATGGCTGAGCTCCCAGTCTGCCCCCCTCTCTCAGTCCTGGGGGGCTGGTAGGCTGCCCAGTCCCCCCAGTACACTTCTGCTTGTGGGTGGGTGGCTCCCTCCATCTGGCGAAGCTGGGTGCTGAGGTGTGGGGAGGCCCCCTGGCAGCACCCTGAGACCAGACAGCAGCTTGATGTCGCCCCGACCCCGGAGCTGGTATTAACGCCTGGGAGCTGGCAGGAGGGGAGGATGCTGGGTGGGGGGGAAGCGGCTTAACCCTTTGGTGCTGAGGTTGCACAATCACCCAGCCCCCTCTGTGAGCCAGGAGGGGGCCCCAGCATCAGCTCTGGGGTGCATGTTGGCAGAGGGGTTGGTCCTGAGTTCCTGCCAGGGGGAGGGGGCAGGATGGGGAGTGTTGAGGGCTTGGGCTTGAAAACCTGGAGGAGTGGAGCACAAATTGCCTCCACTGACATGGTGTGCTTGGTGCTGCCATCACCCTGGCCCCTGTGGGAGCTGGCTGCTCGCTTGGATGCATCCCAGCCTGAGGATGCGTGTCAGGAGGGTGACAGGCACATGGAGCCTAATGTCTACCTCCCCTTGGGGTCCCCGGGGAGGCGAGCCGGGACCGTGCTGCCTGTGCCCCTGCCCTGCCTTTGCCCTCCGGTTGTGTATGAACCGGTGAGCCGGGGCTGTGGTGGCAGAGCTGTTGGGGAGCATGGCAGCTCCGGTCTGGCTGAGCCCAGCGGGAGGGGCTGGGGGGGCTGACAGCAAACACAGCACAGGCAGAGCAAGACACTGGTGTTACAGGCTGGTCTCAGCAGAAAAATGGCTGGTATGAAGAGGCTGGGGACAAGTCCAGGCTGGAAAGGAGTGAACAGTTCCTCCCTGTTTGGCAGGCACTGCTTTCCTCTCCCAAAGGTGGTTTCGGGGGGTTTTGGGGGGATACTGGGGCACTTTGGCCGCTGTTGTTTCCTGCCCAGGGCTGTGTCCCTCATCTCAGCTTGGAGCATCTCTTCCTCGCCACTGCGGTGAGGGGAGGCTCTGGCAAAGCCGTGGCTGGACCCGGCACCTGCCGCCCCGGCGAGGTGTGTGTTAACGCCTGTCACCGTCCTGCAGCCACCGGCATGCCTGGGGAGCAGGGTTAATTCCGGATAAGCGTGGCTGGGCATGCTGTGGCGCAGGGTGGGGGGTAGTTTGGGGTTGGTTTTTGGCCCCAGATGGGTTGAACGGATGTCCCTGACCTTGCCCAGGGGATGTCACCCAAGTGCCCCTGTTGTGATCTCCGGTCCTTCTCTCTTGTGCCAGGGCAGTGATGCTCTGAGGGGTCTGGCAGGGTCTGGCAGGGCTCCTTCTTCCCAGAGGTTGGATTCATGGTGGGAGATGGGCCAGTTCCCACTTGCATAGGGAGAAGTGCTAGCAGTGTGTTGGATCTGAGCACACCAGGATTGGGAAGGCATGCTGCTTGCCCCTTCCCCGGCCATGCTCTTGCAGTGACAGTACAGGATTAGCTCAGGGTCCTCCTTGGGGTGCAACATGCCGAGCTGCTGGTACGTGGCTTCACCGAGTCAATAATGTGCACTCATCCTTCCCGAAGGTGCAGTGCCACAAGATGTGGGGTGGCAGCGGCATGTCCCAGCCAGCGCAACCCCTTCTCTTGCTTGGGAAACTGGGGCTGGTGCCGAAATCCCCAGCCTCAAGTCCTCTGGGGTGGCTGAGTGGGTGGCGGGGCTGGGCGTGATGGAACCTGGGCTGTGGGACGCTGGTGTGATGAGTTGGGCTGGGCTCTTCCAGCAGGGACACGGCCGCGGTAGCACAGGGGACTGCTGACATGCTGCGGGAGTCGGAGTGCAGGTCCCTGCCACCAACATCCCCTGGCTGAGGCGCTGCCTGGTGAGACCAAGGTGGCTGTCGCCGTGCGCTGGTGCCCGGCAAGGTGCCGGGGAAGGAGCTGTGCCGGCGGGAGCTGCCGTGTCCCCCCGGCGCCTCGCCTTGGCCGCGCTGCCTGGAGCCCCGCCAGCCCTGGGAATGTCTCTGGGTTTGTTTGCCTTTGGTTGTTATCGCGCGCCGGAGGTTTGTCGCAGCTCTCCGGGGCCTGCGTCATCCTCTATGGAACCTCTTCGTCTTCGAGTGCTTTTAAAATATATATATATATAATAACGAAGCAATAGGAAAGGAGCTGGAGCCAAGCTCCTTCACACCAGTGCAGGGGCTGGGCAGGGTCACTCCCTGGTCCTCTCCCCATCTCGTGACCACTGTGGTCCCTGTCTGTCTGTCCTCCCTCTCAAGGCTTTCCTGTCCGTGTGTCCGCGGGAGGAAGGTGACTGGCATGGAAAGAACAGTGCTGGGAGCGGCTCCGGCGTGGCTCCCTATTGCCAACAGCTCTTCCCTGATCCCAGCCGGTGCTGGCCAGAAATAGGGTGGATATTTTAAATCATCTTCTTGCTAACAATTCCCCCCCTCTCCCGTGCACATCCTGCGGCCCCCTCTCCTCCAGGCCTTCCTCTGGGCTGGGGGCTCCTGCACCAGAGAGGTCCCTGCTTTCCCCGCAATGATGCAGGAGGTGGTGATGATGATGGTGATTCATCCCTCCATGTCCTGCTCCTTGTCCAGCGTGGGAAAAGCGTGCGGGAAGGAAGGGTGGGCTCTCGCCCCGCGTGGTCGCGGGAAGCCCTCAGGGTCAGGGCTCTCAGTGAGGCTTCAAAGGGGGAGCCGCTCCCCCCCGCACGGCAACGGGAACAGCCGTGCCGGCACCTCTCGGAAACACTGCGGCAAAGGTCCAGCCGGGGGGGCAGCCCTGGCTGGGAGGGGCTGGGTGAGAGGCAGTGCAGTTCCTGTGGGGGGGGAAAAATCACTTTAAAAAGAACAAATCAAGTGGTGGAAACTCCACTTGACGCTGCTGCCAGCCCTCTGTGTGACTGTGCTCCTCCTCACCTCTTGCCTCAGTTTCCCCTCCCGCCCTGCTGGCATCTTGGCTGGCAGCCGGAGGACATCGGCATGCTTGATCTGGGGCTGAGGGTGGCAGATGGCTGGAGAGGAGCCCGGCAAGGGGGACATGTCCCCAGGGGCCGTCCGGCGCCCTCCTAAGCTGCTGCAGCTGTGGGCACCGCTTGGTGACAGTGGGCTGGAATAAACATGGGGGGGACACAGGGGGAATGTGCAGGCAGGGCCAAGGGCTTGAGGACAGCCATCCCCGGGGATAAGCTGGGAGGGCTGGCATCATTGGTCCCCACCCTGGCACAGGTTGGGCATGTGCCAGATCCCAATGCTGCTCCTCGGAGCCCTTGAAGGAGGGGACATCTCACAGTCCCCTCTGCCATGCCCTGGGGGTCAGGGATGCGGGGCTGAGCCCTGCAACCCCTAAGAGGATTTCCCTGGCTGGGGCAGTGGGGGGGTTGCTGCAGGGCTCCCCCTCCCGCTGGGACCGGCTGCCACTGGGGCTGAGCCCCCAAGGCTCCGGCTGTGAAGCTCCATAAGCTCCTTAAACCCGCCTCAAAAAAGCCCCTGTGTGATTTCAGCCCCTCCATCCCCAAGCTGGTACCTAATAAGCTTGTTATCCCTCAAGTTAACGCTGCTCCTTCTGGAGCAGCGCAGCCAGCGTGGCCCTTCTTGGGGTCCTGGTGTGTGTGTGTCCCTGCCTGGAGCCCCCCCAGCCGCTCCCTTTCCCAGGGCCTGGAACAGCAGCCGCCTTCCCACCCAGCACCTTGCCCTGTTCTTGGGGGCTGCAGAAGAAAATAATGTAAAAAACATTTTTTAAAAAGCACTAAAATGGTGAGTGGGGACCCCTCAGCTCAGCCCTTTGCTTTTGCAGGGATTAAAGTGCTTTTTGAAGCCAGTCTCCTTCCTGAGGGGGTTTTCCTGCTGCCGGAGCATCCCCTGGACGATACCCCTTGGGGACCAGGGTCACCGCTGCTGAGTGATGCTCAGTGGGGACAGAGTCCACCTGCCAGTGATGCTCTCTGGGGCACTTCTCCCCGCGAGTGCTTCGAGCAGGCTTGCTGGGGGATGAATCAGCGGTTTTGGCTGAAAAAATGTGGTTTTCTTTTTTTTTCCTTTTTCTTTTTTGTTTTGTCTTTTTGGCCTGCGCCCAATCGGCCGGGCAGTGATGGCCGATGGGGGAAGCACCCGGCCGGCCCCGCTTTTATCCCAAGGGATTTGACCCAGGTGTTGGTGACACCTGTCCCCTGCTGGGGGGGCTGGCGGGGTGAATGCTGGGGCGATGCTCCCCAAGTGGGGCTGGAGACGGTCGGGGGTGGAAGGCAGCGACCAGGAGCCAGAGCCATTTCATCTCCATAGCCCCAGCAAGGCAGCTTCAGTTTCCTCCCACCTGTGAATCAGTTAAATGGGAAAAGAGCTTGGCTGGGGGCCACGGAAACTCTCTTATTACATGTAATTAGCTTAATTACATCATAAATAACCCATCAAGGGGTAGTGGAGTGACGCTCAAACAAATAAGCAATTCTGCTTTTATCGGGCAACCCACTCAGCGCTTTGATCAGCCCCAATAACAACAAATGCTTTAAACACACGAGGGGTCGTATTCAGCCCCCCATCCCTTTCCCAACATTGCTCCCCAGCTCTCCTCTCCACCCAGTACCCAAAAAGCTGCCTCCCACATTTCAAGTGGGGAAAAAATTGGGGAGGAACGTCCCCAAAATTTAGGTTGAGCTTTAAATTGGTGTGGGATGAAACGCTCTGGGTGGGAGCTGGGATTTATCCCTGCTGGGCCAGGCTCCCTGGGATCTGTGCTGGGCTTCTCCATCGGCATGTGGAGTGAATTCATTTGCCCCCATGGACAGAAAGGGCTCCCGAAAGGCGCTGCCGCTGCCAGCCAGGGGGAGAGCGGTTATTGAATATAAACACGCCATGTAATTTACATGCTAATTATGTTGAATGTGCTACAAGCCCATAATTAGAAACTAATTTGGTGAGAGCGCCTGTAATTGCTTTTGGGGGAGTGCAGTGCTGGTGCACCTGGGGAGGTGACCGACTCAGGTCCTAATGGCATTAACCCTTTGTGCCAGCACCCTGCTGATGTCTGGCGGGGATCGGGGCATCTGGGGAGCTCAGGTGGGGTGAGCAGCACCCTGGGATGCTTGGTTTTATTGGGTCCCCCAAAATCTCACCTTTGCTTTGGAGATCAGCACTGGTCTCCGCGCTGATGGGCGATGGATGGGGACTGCTTATCCCTGCCTGATGGGGACGGGGGTGGCATTCAGCACTGGTGGAGGTGTGGGCAGCTGCCGGAACTGTAAATTCAGCCTGAATTTGGCATTATGGGAGGAATTTGGCTTTGCAGAGCAGGTAGTCTGGCAGAGCTGCTTGCCACTGCCATGGGCAGAGCTGAGCATAGTCCTGGGTTGCTGGCCAAGGGTCTGACACGTTTCTGGCCGCCGGCATTGCTTGAGGGTGCTGGATAATTAAATCTCAACACCTGAGGCCACCAAATGATGCTGGGAAGGCGAGTCCCCGGGCGGAATCAGTGGGGGCTCCATGGGATGATTGCAAGGGGACAGTCTCCAGAGAGGCCACCCCGGCTGTGATGCCGGGCAGCTCCTGGCTCTGGTGCTGGGCAATTAAAATGGGATTAGGCTCCCAGCCAGCCGGGGAAGCTCTGCGGTGCCGGGGTTGGCAGCAGGGATGCGGGAGGGAATAGGCTCATCTGGGCGCATCCGCTAGCGAGTCGGATTCTCTATCCCCGGGACACCCCCGCAGCCTCTGGGGGCAGGTTTGGGGGCACAGCATTGGGGAATTAGGTGGGGAAAGCAGTGGGGGGTAACTGTTTGGGAGGTCAGAGGTTGGGGCAGGGGCTCACCCGCTCCTCCATCCCCTTTGGAGAGGGCGTCACGGGGCAGTGGGTCTGTCCCCGCCCTGCTTTAGGGGTGCCCCCTCTGATCACTGGGGCGTAGGGGGCTGAATGAGGGCCCCAGCGAGGGGACGGGGCCCTTTGTGCTGCTGTCCCTGTCCCCTGCTGAGCCCTGGGGCCGCCCATCCTGGTGGATGTGGAATATTTGGGACTGTTGCTGGCGTGGGACCCTCCACTGCCAGTGTCTTGGTGCTGCTCGACACAGTCTCAGGGTCCCAGCTGGAAGGGGAGAGCAAAGATGGGAGCGCATCCCTTGGGAGGGTGGACATGGTGTCCCTTGGGGAAGGTGGACACTGGACACCCAGGCCAGGCAGCAGTGGCAGAGTGGGGCTGTCCCAGCATGCGTCCTGCCTGGTTTAACTGCCATCCCTATGCCGGGATTGTCTCTGCCCCCAGTGGGATGGATGGGCGTGTGGTGCTGGTGCTGGCAGTGGGTCCCCGGTGCTGGGAACAACCTGTCCTGCTCTGCCTGCATCACCCGCTGCCAGAGCTGCCCTGCCCTTTCCTGGCTCTCCAGCTGCAGTGCTCACCAGCACCAGTGTCCCTCGGGGGGAAGCCCCAACAAATTCAGCATACACAGGCACACACATGTGCACACACACTACACGGGGCACACGCAGACACACATTGCACGTTGTATGTGCACAGGCATGCTCACTGCCTGGGGCACACGCACATGTGCAGATATTGCACACTGTACACGTATATGTTTATGTACATGTTGCACGCTGTACATGTACACACACACTGCATGGGGCAGTGAGGCAGCTGCTGGCCATGCAACAGGCAGGGACCGGACCCAGTGTACTATGGGACAGGCAGGGAACACTGTGGGACAGGCAGGGGATACTGCAGGTGGCAGGCGAGCCACTGCTGGCAACAGGGAGCATTTGGAGCCCAGATGGACCAGGCAAGAGGAGCGTGCCATGGGGTGGGTGGCTGGCCCCGCCTTGGTCTCCCATGCCTTTCACTGTGTCACCCCACCTCTGCCACGGTGGGGACACCCCTGCACCCACAACCCAAACTGCCAGCCCCTCCACATTCCTACCATGCTTGCCCCATCCAGCCAGCATCGGTGGGGAGGTCTGGACCCCTGGAACATGGATGTCCCATCCCATGACACTGTTTCCCACAGTGTGTCACAGCAGGTTCCCTCCCCATGGTGCCTGGCATGTGCCAGCCTCACCACCACGCTGAGTGGTGCTGGGGAGCTGCTGATGCCCCACCATGGGCTGGGCATTGGGGATCACTGCTGCCAGCCAGGGGACAGAGCGGGTCCTCCCAGTGACACCAGTGGCTGTGCCCAGGCACCCCTTTGCTCCCTTGGTGTGGGCTCCCATGGAGACCCCCCTTCCCCACAAGCAATGGGAGGTGCCCCCAGCCCACCCCCAGGATGCCAAGCAAGGGGTCCGCAGGGCTGTGCGAGGGGATTCTTAGCATCACTGGGGTGTCAGGGTGCAGGACACATTCCCCCATCCCTCCTGCTCCCCAAAGAGGGCAGACCCCTGCATCCCTGATGTGCCCAGCATAGGACCCTGGGGACACCCTTGGGACATTGCCAGCCCCACATGGGTCTGAGAGGCAGGAGGTCAGGGAGATGTGCTGAGCTGCCTGTTGGAGCCCTGCCCAGCACTGCTTGGAAGCTGATGTCCTCCTGCCTGCTACTGACCTGCAGAACTCTGCTCCGCTCCCACCCAGTAAGGGGGGTCCCCAGGGGCTGCCCCCAGCATCCAGCATCTGCACAGAGCATGTTCCTGCCTGGAGGGACAAAATCTGTGGCATGGGTATGCTCATGGGAACAGTGTCCCGTGGGGTTGGTATCCAAATGGAGTGACATCTCCGAAGGGGTGGCATATGGGGAAGCTGACACCCCATAGGGGTGGCATCTCATGGCTGCTGGTGGCATCCAAAGGGTTGGCAACTCCAAAGGAGGTGACATCCAGGGCAGATGGTGTCCCGTGGGGTAGGGTCTTCTGTCTCGCTCGTGTCCTGGCCCTTGCCACGTGGTCCTTGGCACCGGCCCACATCATCTGCAGCACTTCTGCCTTCCATCTGGCTGCCTCATTGCACTTGTGAATATTCATGACCCTCATTATCCTCTTTCACTCGTTGCTCCCACACTCCAGCTAAAAATAACTTCCCAAGGGGGGGATGGGATGCACAGGGTGGGGGAGAGCCTCGTCCCCTCCCATTCCTTGGGATGCCAGCTCCTTAGGGTCCCAACTCCCCCATTTGAGGAACCAGTGGCCTGGTTGGGACGTGGGAACATACGACTGGAGAGGAATGATGCAGAAGATTTGGGGAACTGGGCTCTTGGCTGGGGCTCCAGGGAGCACCCCCCTTCCATGAGCACCCCACCCATCTCATGAGCTCCACTCCATGCTGTGGGATGCTGGGTCTCCTGCTGCCCCTCCCCTGGCCACCCTTGGTTGTCCCAACTGGCCATGAGTATCTCTGTCATTGTCCCATGTCCCATGTCCCATGTAGAGGAGGCAGCATCATGATGCTCATGGAGGGGAATTTGGGGGCTGGAAGGTGGGCACCTCCTCTCACAGGACATCCTCCATTCAGGACCAGACTTGGACTGAGGGGCAGGGGTGACAGCGGGGAAGGTGAGGGTTCCTGGGATGCTGACATGTGCCCCTTTTCCCCTGCAGAGCTAAAGGCGACGGGCACAGCACACTTCTTCAACTTCCTCCTCAACTCCAGCGACTACCGCATTCTACTGAAGGACGAGGACCACGACCGCATGTATGTGGGCAGCAAGGACTATGTCCTCTCGCTGGATCTCCATGACATCAACCGCGAGCCCCTCATCGTAAGCTGCCATCACAGGGCATGGGTGGAAGAGGGGCAAACAGGCACCCAGGGGTGCATTTCGGATGCTGGGCCAAGGGTTCAATGGGCATCGCTGGTGCTGGTGGGGCAGAATTGGGGCCAGGCAGGGAACCCTGGGCTGGTGTCTCCACAGATCCACTGGCCCGCGTCCCAGCAGAGGATCGAGGAGTGCATCCTGTCGGGCAAGAACAGCAACGTGAGTGGCCACCATGAACCCCCTTCTGGTAGCAGTGGGTGGGTTGGTGACCAGCACTGGGGAGGGATTCATGTCCTTCTGTCCTACCCTGGAGAAGCCATCCCTGGGTCCCCTGTAGCAGCATGTGCAGCCACGCTGGGATGGGGTGGCACTCCTGGGTGTTGTGGTGTCCTGCCACCCCTTCTGTCCCAGCCATGCAGGTCCTGGAGAGCTTCATGGACAAGCAGGAGGCCAAGGTTCCCATGCTGCTTCCTCCCACTGACCAGGGCTGAGCCCTTCAGTGTGCCAGCCCATGGTCCATGCCAGCCCCTCCCATGACCCATGCCAAACCATGGCCATGCCATCCCAAGTCTGATGCTACCCCTTGACCCACCCCATGACCCATACCAACCCATGACCACTCCAGCCCATGGCCAAACCGCACCCCCATGCCATGTCTCATGCCAGCCCATGCCCTGTGCCAGCCTTCCACCTTCCTGGCTCCTTGCCCTGCTTTCTCCCTTCCCCAACTCCCACCCTGTGCCATGGGGCTGGACCCCATGGTGCCCACCTCAGCATGAGTGCTGACAGGTGGCGGGAAGACGGGTGCCCTGTCCCCTTACTGGGGTCGTCACCCCCCTCCTCTTCTTCCCAGGGGGAGTGTGGCAACTTCATCCGCCTGATCCAGCCCTGGAACCGGACCCACCTCTATGTTTGTGGCACTGGCGCCTACAACCCCGTCTGCACCTTTGTCAACCGTGGGCGCAAAGCCCAGGTGAGAGGCGGGAGGGACGGAGGGGACAGTGAGCCACTGCCCAGCTCAGCGGTGCTGGCGCAGCTGCTGTGGGGCTGCAGTGGGGTGTGGGGGGGCAGTGTGGCTAACAGTTCTACGCTGCTGAGTGGGGCCAAGCCATCTCCACAGACCAAGGGCTTCTCTTCACACTGGAACCCGGCTACCCTGGCTGAACCCTGATGCCAGTTCCACACGACGTGCCCTCCCACCCCACCAGCCACAGCTGCCACCGGATCTCTACCGGGGTGAGGGATATGCCCACCTCCAGCTGCCCGCCCACTCATCGCCGGCCACCAAACCCCCCACCACGGGTGCGGAGGATACTGGACACCGCGCCAGCACAGGGAGAACCATGGTATAGGCCATGCCAACATGTGCGGCTGTGCTGGGAGCATCCCTGGATGAAAGGATGTCACCTGGCCCTGAGGACTGTGAGGTGCAGCGAGGACAACATGGAAGCTGCATGTCACCAGGCTAGATGTGTGACAGACGGAGGAGAGCTTTTTGGATGACCCTCAGAAGGAGCTGATCTCTGCAAGTAGCAGCACAGGTGTCCCGGGGGCCTGGAGCTCTCCAAGGGTGGCGGGTCCTGGGCTGTGTCCTCTCCCGTGGCTGGACCGAGCTGGGCGCCATCAGCCCCAGCTGAGGGAGGAGTACGACGCTGGATGTGGAGGATGAGTGTCTGTCCCAGTGCTCCCCAAGCCAAGCACAGGCACAAAGAGAGGTGGATGCTGCTCAGGCCACTCTGGATTGGGACCAAATTGGGACTGGACTGGACTAGGACTGTATTTGGACTGGACTAGGACGGGATTGACACCAGACCGGGACTAGCCTGGGCAGTGGCAGCATTTGAGGAGCACTAGGGATGCCCATGCAACTGCGGACAGCATTGTGTGTCCCCTCTGGTGGAACCAGTGGCAGTGTGGCAGGGACTGGGGGTCACCAGGACCAGTGTCATGGTCACCAGGATCAGGTCACCAGTGGTGTCATGGCTCAGCACCAGGGCCTTGCTTCTCTGCATGGGGCACTGTTGGCTGGGTGGCAGGTGCCAGCATTTTGTCCCCGGACATGAGCCCAATCTGGCTGGCTGCTGGCAGCTGCCCTCCTGCCCTGTGCCAGGGCACCCCAGTTCTGTTGGAGATGGCAGTATCCTTCCCGGAGACCGTGCTGCTGGAGCCCAGCTCGCAGCATCCAGGGACCTCACCGGCACCCCGAGGGGGAGCTGCGGCTCTGCTGCTCCATTGCACCCATCACCTCAGCTCTTGGGATCCCCCACCTGCCCCCCCCCGCCAGGGGGTCCTTGGCCCCCCGCTGGCGCTAACTCTCTGCCCTGCTCCTTTTCCCCAGGGGTTTCCGCCGAGCCAGCCGGGAGGCCGGGAAAGCAGATCCACCGACGGCCCCCTCAGCCCAAGACCAGCACAAAGCAAGGTGGGGACCGGTCTGGGGGCCCGCCGCAGCCGTGCCCACCTCTCCCCTGGGCCGTGCTGGAGCCGTGGGCTCCTGCTTCCCACCGGCATGCTCCCAACCCCCGGGCTGGACACCCTGTGCCATGGGCATCCCCACCATCTTCCCTCTTGGCACAGCATCCTCCAGCCACCAGCCTGGCGTCTCCACTCTCCTTCTCTCACTAACTCCTTCCTCCCGGGCCATGCACGGGTCCCTTGTGGGGGACACTGTCAGGGATGGTGGCTCTCCTCCACCACTGGCTTTGTCTGGCTCTGGAAGTGGGGCAATGTGTTGGGCAAAGCCTTGGGAATCAGGATGGTTCAGAGAAGAATGCCAAGGCAATGTGCAAGATGTGTTTTGGTAGGGTCTATAAAAAAAATTGCTGAACAGCTACTTCGCCCGGCCCCGGAAGGGGCTGGTGTCATCCCAGAGGGCAAGCGGGCTCAGGAAGGTGGCAGCATCCCCAGCTTCTTGGCACACCCAGTTCCCAGCCTGCCCTGACAGTGTTACCCCCTGAGCCTCTCCCCCCAAGACTAACGTGGGTCAGTGCATGGGCCAGGGATCGCATGGGGCACCAGTGCCACAGTGGCTTCTGGGTTGCCCAGTGGGAGGGTGATGTGGTTTGACCGGGACCAGGGCTGCAGAGCCGGGTTGTCTATGGAAAGGGTTTGCCCAGCTTGGGACCAGGGCCAGCACTTGGCAGAGGTGTTTGTGATGGTGCCAGTGTTGCAGGTGGCATGGCACAGTGATGGGGATGGTGGAAGCGTGACCATGCCCATCTCTGGGGCTGTGGTGTCCTAGGAGGAGCTGACACAAGCAGATCTTGTGATGGGAGATGTGTGTGGTGAGCATCCCAGCTCCCCACCCACTCCTGCCTTTCCTGGGGCCAGGGGCTCTGCCAGGACCCTGCTCCCCTCTCGATGGAGGTTGACCACCAGCATGTCTGTCACGCCTGCATCAAACAAAGGCTGTGGGGCCAGCAGGCAGCACCACCAGCCCGATTTGGCTGCCTAAATGTCCCCTGTGCACCCAGGCTCTCCATGAGTGCTTCCCTGATGCTGCTTTTCCCCGCTCTGGAGGTCTGTACACTGGGCTGAGAGGTGATGTGCCCCAGCTGGCATTGGCACAGGTTTTGTGTGCCTCTCTGGAGGCAGCATGGGTCTCCCATGATGGTGCTGGGAATGGCCACGAGCAAGGCAGAGGCGACAGCAGGGAGATGGATCCTAACAGCATGGGGCAAATCCCCTGGAGCGGGTGCAGCGTCTCACCGTGATGCCACTTCAGTGATACCCGCTGGAAAACAGGTCCTGGTGAGAGGAGCCCAGTGGGTCTGGCAGCCGAGCAGTGCTGAGTGGTGCCACGCAGTGCCAGGTGGTGTCACTGGCCAAACCCTGCCTGCCGAAGCTGCTGGAGCTGCATGACCTGGAGCAGACCAAGTGGCGATGTGCAGCACGGCTTGACGGAGCGAAGAGGCAGCTGGAAGGAGAAGTTTGCACAGAAGTGGACCTGGGCGATGGATGCCCCATTTCAGCCTGGCGGCTCAGCCAAGTCTCCAGGTGGTGGAGGGCACGGAGGAACACCCAGCATCGTTGGAGGAGGAGTTCATGGGAGCTTCAGCTTCTCAGGAGACCTGCAGACCCGTGGTGTAGTCTGTCTGCATCTGTCCTTGCTGCTGGGCTCTCTCCTGGGAGAGACTGCCTCTTCCGGTGGGCTTTGGAAGGTGCCACAGGGATGGAGGGATGAACGACTAACCAGCTCCTCCATTTGCTTCCTTCTCCAGGATTATATCTTCTACCTGGAGCCAGACAAACTGGAATCGGGCAAGGGGAAGTGTTCCTACGACCCCAAAGTAGACACTGTCTCTGCGTTAATAAGTGAGTCCTGCAGCCCCCTGGGACTGGCGCTGGTTGTGTTGGGCAGAGGGAACGTGCAGATGACATGGGACAATGGCTCCCACCATCTTTATGTGTTGCCCACATAACCCCCAAGAGCTGGGTTCTTGCCCCTACCACCCCTCCAGCTGCAGATGTTGGGGCACCTGGGCTGCCCAGTCCTGGGGCACCTGTCCCAGCAGAGTTGGGGGTCCTAGTTACAGACCACTACCAAACTCCCGAGTTTGCTGGGATGGCCACAGCCAGTGGCTCTTGGTTACCTGGTGGCTACCGGCCAGAGCTGGGGCTGGATGGAGCCCAGGGCAGTGGGAGAAGGTGGATGGATGGGACTAGGTGGGGGTCCCCAGCTGATATCTGCCCTCTGCAGATGAAGAGCTCTATGCTGGTGTCTACATCGACTTCATGGGCACGGACGCAGCCATCTTCCGCACCATGGGCAAGCAGACAGCCATGAGGACAGACCAGTACAATTCACGCTGGCTAAATGGTGAGTTGGGGTGTCATTGGCCCAGGTTCCCTGGGGAACCCACAGCTCCAGCCCAGAGACCTGTCATGTCATACTGCATCCTACCAGGAGAGAGACAGCAGCCAGCATGGGCAGGCAGATGGGTCATGGTGTGGGATGGATGGACGGATGATTGGGTGGATAGATGATGGATGGTTGACAGTTGATGGGTGGATAGATGGTGGATGAACAGATGATGGGTGGATGGATGGATGGATGGATGGATGGATGGATGGATGGATGGAAATCCAGACAGAAGAGTAGAGGGATAGTTGTGCAGGGCACAGTGACAGACACACCAGGGGCTTCGCTGAGCAGTGGGAGCAGGCACCTGGTGAGAGACGTGACTGACTCTGCCGGAGTCTGTGTGTGGGTTTCTGCAGGGCTGAGATGTCAACCATGTCGCCTGCGATCAGTGACCCCAAACGCTCATCCTGTCCCCCTGGAGCCCTCCTGCCCACGGGGCAGCAGCTGAGTAAACAGAGCAGAGCAGATGGACTGGTCCTGCCGGGCCAGGGAGCCAGCGGGGCGGTAACCCGAAGAGGGGGAGTTGTCAGTGCAGGCTAGGCACTGCCTGATGGATGGCAGGGAGAAGCTTCCTGAGAAGCTTCCAGGTTGTGTGGTTCCTCCCTGGGGGGTATGACCAGTTCCCACCACCCTGCTCGTGGAAGTGCTGGAGCCCTCCACACTGTGGTCCTCAGGGGTGCTCCCAGGGACTCCAGGGGTGCTCTGAGCCTCTCCTGGAGCACCATTGACCACCAGAGACCCGGTTCCTCACCCCACCTTTGTGGCTCTGCTCCAGATCTGGCTCTCACCCTGCAACCACAACAGTGCTTTTCATAAAATCATAGCACAGTTTGGGTTGGAAGGGACCTTCAAAGCTCATCAAGTCCAACCCCCTGCCATGAGCAGAGACATCTTCACCCACATGAGGTTGCTCAGAGCCCCGTCCAGCTTGACCTGGGATGTCTCCAGGGATGGGGCAGCTGTCACCTCTCTGGGCAACCTGGGCCAGTGTTTCACCACCCTCATTGTAAAAAAATTATTCCTCCATGTCTGACCTGAATCTCCCCTCCTTTAGTTTAAAATCATCACCCCTTGTCCTACCATAACTGGCCCTGCTGAAAAACCTGTCTCTATCTTTCTTATAAGCTCATTTTAAGCACTAAAGGGCCGCAATAAGATCTCCCCGGAGCCTTCTCTTCTCCAGCTGAACACCCCAACTCTCTCAGCCTATCCTCCCAGCAGAACTGTTTCAACTTTGGATCATTTCTGTGGCTCCTCTGGCCCCTCTCCAATAGGTCCATGTCTGTCCTGTGTGGGGGCTCCAGAGCTGGATGCAGCACTGCAGGAGCATACTGGATACGATACTGGAGGAGGGGGTCTCAGCACCCCACTGTGGTGGGGGGAAGAGAGTGCTGCGGGACTGAGGGTGCTGTACTGTGCCGTTCCAGACCCGGCCTTTGTCCGTGCCCAGCTCATCCCCGACAGCAGCGAGAGGAACGATGACAAGCTCTACTTCTTCTTCCGAGAGAAGTCGGCTGATGCTCCGCTGAGCCCTGGGGTCTATTCCCGCATCGGGCGCATTTGCCTGGTGAGTGGAGCTGGGGCTGGGCAGGGGGCAGGCATGGGGGCGGGCAGAGCTCAGCGTGGGGGTCTCTCCATTCCAGAATGACGATGGAGGCCACTGCTGCCTCGTGAACAAGTGGAGCACCTTCCTGAAGGCTCGGCTTGTGTGCTCCGTGCCCGGACCCGATGGGATCGAAACACACTTCGACGAGCTCCGTGAGTGGGCAAGGGTGGGGGCGGGAACCTTCTGCACCCCTGCAGTCTTGGGGGGCACCCTGGGGAGGGCTGCATACCCCCTTGCTGCCCCCCACCTCTTACTTCTCCCACGCGGAGCTGCTCTCCCTCCTGCCTTGGTGTCCCTGAGTGCAAGGGGTATCCTGTCTGCCCCATGGTGACACCCCTGTTTTTCTGTCTCAAGAGGATGTCTTCATCCAGCAGACTCAGGACACTAAGAACCCTGTTATCTACGCGGTATTCTCTGCTTCGGGGTGAGTTCTGAGTCTCCTGGCACAGAGCAGTGGAGGGGGATCCCCAGCTAGGTGGGAGTCCCAATGATGCTGCAGTGCCAAGCTGGAGGGTGGCAACAGGTCCTTCCCTCCAGGTCGGTCTTCAAAGGCTCTGCTGTCTGCGTCTACTCCATGGCTGATATCCGCATGGTCTTCAATGGGCCCTTTGCGCACAAGGAGGGACCCAACTACCAGTGGATGCCCTACACGGGCAAGATGCCCTACCCCCGGCCAGGCACCGTAAGTAACCCCAGACATGCGTGGGGAGGTGAGCCATCACTCTCAGACCCCAGCCTTGTCACCAGGTCACTGAGCACTGGTGACATTTCTATCGCAGTGCCCCGGGGGGACCTTCACCCCATCCATGAAGTCGACCAAGGACTACCCCGATGAAGTGATCAACTTCATGCGTGCGCACCCACTGATGTACCATGCTGTCTACCCCACGCACCGCCGGCCGCTGGTGGTCCGCACCAACGTCAACTACCGCTTCACCACCGTGGCCGTCGACCAGGTGGATGCGGCAGACGGGCGCTATGAGGTGCTTTTCCTGGGCACAGGTACCCATGCCGCGCACCGCGGGGAACGCAGCATGCTCCAGCGCGGCCCTGGAGGGCACGGGTACCACCAGGGCTGGCCAGAGTACTGTGCCCTCCACCACACTGGAGCGGGGCAAAGAGCTGAGACCCCCCGCAAGATCCCTGCCCCTCCTGTAGGCTCCAGCCTGGTCCTCCCTCTGCCCCAATGCCCATCCCATGGATCCCACCACGCAGCTTGGTCCTTCCCCTAGCTCGGTTCCTGTCTGCAGGGCCAGCTGTCCTGCATGATTCCCATCCAACTGATGCCACCAGCCAGCCTGGTCCTCCCCTTGCCCAAGTGCTCACCCCAGGGACCCCACCATCCAGTCTTATACTTTCCTGACCCTGGTACCCATCCTACAGACTCTACGACCCATCTTCATGCTTCCCACTGGCCATCCTAATCCCACCATCATCTCACCTTGATCTTCGCCTGCCCGATTGCCCATCCTAGAGGCACCAGTCTCCCACCCTGCCCTTCCCCAGCCCCAGTGCCCATCCTGGGGACACCATTGCCTGGCCTGGTGCTTCCCCTGCTCTAACCTGCATCCCAGAGCCCCTGTGAGCCATCCTGGTCCTTCTCCTGCCCCAGTGCCCATCCCTGGCTGCTGCTCCAACCCTGCCCTGGGTGGTGGCAGTCCCCAGGCATGTGCAGTGGCACAGCCACCCACTGCAGCAGGAGAGAGATGGGAGTGGGCTTGGGGGAGTCCTTCCTCCCCCCAGCCCCAAGACGGGACCCCCTTCACAGGAGGGGAGGGCACGTGTGCCCAGGGGTGGCACTGAGTGCCTGGGCATTGTGGCGTCTTGCAGATCGAGGCACCGTGCAAAAGGTCATCGTGCTCCCCCGGGATGACATGGAAACGGAGGAGCTCATGCTGGAAGAGATTGAGGTGTTCAAGGTAGGAGTTGTCCTGTCCTTCACCCTCACTGAGTGTCCTCAAGCAAGCCAGCCAGGCCCTTGGGACACCAAGCAGCCCCTTGAGATGTCAACCAGCCCCTTGGGACACCAACCAGCCCTTGGCTGGCACTGGAGGGACCCCAAGCATTGTTTCTCCTGCCCCTCACAACTCCCCCTGCCCAGCCCTGCCCCACCCCGGCTACCTGAGGGGTATCTGGGCTGCCCCCCAGGGCTGCAGTGTCAGGCCAGGTGTTCTCCCCTCCATCTCTTCCACTCCTGCTTCCATCTAGGTGCCAGCACCCGTCAAGACGATGACCATCTCCTCCAAGAGGGTGAGTGATGGTGCGTGGCAAAGGGCTGGGCAGATCCTATTGTGGGCCTGGCCATAGCACTGCCCAGTGTCACCGCAGCCGAGCAGGAGGCACACGGGTCACCCCAGGACAAGCTGGCTCCGATGGCCCTGGATGGCTTTGGTGTCTTAGCCAGTCCCAGCACCAGGAGACTGCAGCTCATTCTGGGGGGGTGCTTACAGGGAGAGGATGAGGTGACATCTCACCCTGTCCTCTTTGTCCCCCGACAGCAACAGCTGTATGTGTCCTCGGCTGTTGGTGTGACCCACCTGGCCCTGCACCGCTGTGACGTCTATGGGGAAGCCTGTGCTGACTGCTGCCTGGCGCGGGACCCGTACTGCGCCTGGGATGGCAGTGCCTGCACCCGCTACTCTGCCTCCTCCAAAAGGTACGGGAGGCCAGGGGGGGGCAGTGGGGAGGGACTCCCTGGCCTCAGGCTCCCCTGCTCACCTCCTTGACTCCCCACAGGCGGAGCCGGAGGCAGGACGTGCGGCATGGCAACCCCATCCGCCAGTGCCGGGGCTACAACTCCAACGGTGGGTGAGGTGTGGGGCACAGCCCCACAGCACTGGGAGGCAGCTGGGGAGTGTGCTGAGGACAGGAGGATGTGGGATGTGGGCAGCAGCCAGAGCGGGACAGGGTGGATGGGGACCCTGATGGGTTGATGGTTGTGTGGGTGGATATACAGGAAGAGGGTGAGGATGGATGGATGGATGGATGGATGGATGAATGGGTGGATGGATGAGTGGATGGAAGAATAGACAGATTGATGAAAAAGTGGATACATTAAGGAGGAGCATAAGCATGAATGGATACATCGGGGAGTAGGATGAACATGGATGGATAGATGGATACATTAGGGATGAAACATGGATAGATGGATATGTTGGGGAGGAGAAGGAGTAGATTTGGATGGATGGAAGGAAGGATGGCCGCCCTTCTGGAAGGATGGCTTAGCTAGAGGAGGAGCACACTTGCTTGGTGGCTGGGTAGCCAGCATACCCATGGCTGGAGGTGGACAGAAGCTCTCTTTTGGAGACCAAGTGGGCTGGGCAGTAGGGCAGCAGGGCAGGGGACATGGAGCTGCAGGTGTGACCTGGCTGCCTGTTGCCACCCCTGCAGCTAACAAGAATGCGGTGGAGGCCGTGCAGTACGGGGTGGAGGGCAGCACCGCTTTCCTGGAATGCCAGCCCCGCTCGCCCCAGGCCAGCGTCAAGTGGCTGCTACAGAAGGACAACAGTGACCGACGGAAAGAGGTAGGGCGAGGGGTTCTCGGGGGTGCCGGGGGCGGGCAGGGACCAATCAACTGAGCCATGCCACCTCTCCCCCCGCAGCTGCGGGTGGAGGGCCGGGTGCTGCGGACGGAGCAGGGCTTGCTGCTGCGTGCCCTCCAGCTCACCGACAGCGGCCTCTACTCGTGCACTGCCACCGAGAACAACTTCAAACACACAGTGACCAAGGTGCAGCTCCGCGTCCTCAGCAGCCGCGCTGTCCACGCCGTGCTGGTGCAGGTGGAGACCCCCCCCGGCCTGCCTGGGGCCCCCACTCCCCGCTACCAGGACCTGCTGCAGCTCCTCACCCAGCCTGAAATGGGACTCCTGGACCAGTACTGCCAGGGCTACTGGCGGCACACGGCCGCTAGCCCCCCCCAGCCGCTGGCTGGCCTCAAAGCCAAGGAGCAGCAGGAGCAGAAGAAACCTCGGAACCGCCGGAATCACCAGCCAGAGACCTACGGGCACACATGAAACCGTCATCAGGGACTTTGCTAGCACAGTGCTCTATTTTTCCCCCGTTTTAATATTAAAAATATCTATAAATAAATAAAAATATATATATATATATATACATCCACGCACACACACACACACGTGGACACACGCACTCTGCCCTCCTGCGGGAGACGGTATTTATTTGTAGGTTGTACAAGGCCACTGGGGCAGTGCAACCCCCACCTCCCAGCCCCACAGAGGAGTGGAGACCCCCAGGGTGGCTGCAGCCAGCATCACTGTCTTCCCGCTCCTCCAGGACCCCAGGATCCTGGTGTGGGGGACCACCAGGCATCGTGGCTGCTGTCTCCCCCCAGCTGGGGCATGTCACTGCACCAGGGACCAGAGGTGCAGGTCCCTATGTGGGATGGGGGTGATGCCCTGGGAAGGCGGACAAACTCCAGTCAGGGGGGGAAAAGGCAAAGGCAGGAGTGAAGTGGTGCTGGACAAAGTCTGACTCTCACAGCCTTGGCATGGCCCTCATAGCTTCCTGCCTCACTTTCCCCACCCGGTTATTGAGGAGCAAGTGCTTTTCGAGGAGAAGGTGCAGACCACTAGGCAAGCCGAGGAGAAGGGGGCTGTGGGGCCCAGGGGCTTGAGTGGGGCCAGTCAGGACCCTCAAGACAGGACCCAAGTGTCCAAGCCATGGTGGGGGCTCAACCAGGGATTTTGGGTGGGGAAGGGAAGGAGAAGGGGCTGTGCTGGGGCAAAACCTCAGGCAGCTGCTGGTGCTTACTGGCATTGGTACCCATGGGTGTTCAGGGCACCCAGCCCATCAGCCGTCCCCTCCGGGCACCCTGGTGGATGTGGGGGCCTGCAAATAGTTATACATGGGAAGCGGAGGGGCAGCCAGGGCTGAGCAAGTGCTCCCAAACACAGCTGGGGCCACCCCCAAATAAACACTGGCTTTGGGACGGTCGCGGGCACCTGCTTGTGCTCTGTTCTGGAGCAGGCAGCAGCCAGGGGCTGTGCTGCCACCTGCTCCCATCACAGGATCCCTCCAGCTCTGCCCCTCAGCCCTGCCAGGGTGCGAAGGACTAGCCTGGAGCCAGGGAGCTGGGGAGCCCTTGGAATTCACATGGCAGGGCTGTATTGGGAACACTGCGGGTACTGGGTGGCATTAAGGTGGGCACTGGACAGGTCATGGGAGGTGTCAGTACTGGGTGATACTGTCTAGGTGCTAGGGGTATGCTGGGAGGGTGGATGCGCTGGGCTGGGCTACTGACCAGTACTGACTGTTTCTGGAGGCGCTGAGAGCACTCAAGATCCAGTACTGGGAGCACTGGGGGAAGTACTGGAGCACTAGAATTCGGTACTTGGAGCCAGTACTTGTCAATACCGAGGCCATGGGGAAGACTCTACAGGGGGCACTGGGAGTGATAGTGTCTGATACTGGGCTGTACTGGGGACATTGGTTGGTAGTGAGGGCAATGTGGGTTGTACTGGGCTCCTCTGGACAGTCCCAGGAAGGCGCTAGGATCAGTGTTGGGGGGTCCTGGGCTAAACTGGGGGCAGTGCAAGGCTGTACTGGGGGCGCTGGGCTGTATTGGGGCAGTGCAGGGCTGTACCGGCGCAGTGCAGGGTTGTACTGGGGGCACTGGGCTGTACTGGGGCGGTGCAGGGCTGTTCTGGGGGCGCTGGGCTGCACTGGGGCGGTGCAGGGCTGTTCTGGGGGCGCTGGGCTGTACTGGGGCAGTGCAGGGCTGTTCTGGGGGCGCTGGGCTGTTCTGGGGGCGCTGGGCTGCACTGGGGCGGTGCAGGGCTGTTCTGGGGGCGCTGGGCTGTACTGGGGCAGTGCAGGGCTGTTCTGGGGGCGCTGGGCTGTTCTGGGGGCGCTGGGCTGCACTGGGGCGGTGCAGAGCTGTTCTGGGGGCGCTGGGCTGTACTGGGGCAGTGCAGGGCTGTTCTGGGGGCGCTGGGCTGTTCTGGGGGCGCTGGGCTGTACTGGAGCGGTGGAGGGCTGCACTGGGGCGGTGCAGGGCTGTTCTGGGGGCGCTGGGCTGTACTGGGGCAGTGCAGGGCTGTTCTGGGGGCGCTGGGCTGTTCTGGGGGCGCTGGGCTGTACTGGAGCGGTGGAGGGCTGCACTGGGGCGGTGCAGGGCTGTTCTGGGGGCGCTGGGCTGTACTGGGGCAGTGCAGGGCTGTTCTGGGGGCGCTGGGCTGTTCTGGGGGCGCTGGGCTGCACTGGGGCGGTGCAGGGCTGTTCTGGGGGCGCTGGGCTGTACTGGGGCAGTGCAGGGCTGTTCTGGGGGCGCTGGGCTGTTCTGGGGGCGCTGGGCTGCACTGGGGCGGTGCAGAGCTGTTCTGGGGGCGCTGGGCTGTACTGGGGCAGTGCAGGGCTGTTCTGGGGGCGCTGGGCTGTTCTGGGGGCGCTGGGCTGTACTGGAGCGGTGGAGGGCTGCACTGGGGCGGTGCAGGGCTGTTCTGGGGGCGCTGGGCTGTACTGGGGCAGTGCAGGGCTGTTCTGGGGGCGCTGGGCTGTTCTGGGGGCGCTGGGCTGTACTGGAGCGGTGGAGGGCTGCACTGGGGCGGTGCAGGGCTGCACTGGGGGCGCTGGGCTGTACTGGGGGCGCTGGGTTGCGCTGGGTCCTTTCGCCCCCTGGCGGCCGAGAGCGGTTCTGCAGAAACCGGGCGGGACGCGGGGGGCACTGTGGACAGCGCGGGGGGGCGGATCGGGACACGGGGGCACTTATATTTACTGCAAACACCTGGGGGAACCCTAGTAGGGCCTTGGAACACTGGAGGCGGTAGCAGGGGGACACAGAGGGATTACTGGGCTGTTCTTGGAGACACTAAGTCTTACTGGAGGGGCCACAATGGCAATGCCGGGGGGACTGGGGACGTGGGAGATGGGAAAATGATAGGCTAAGGACACTGGGGAGGGCTCTGAGGGGTCTGGGGACACTGGAAGGCGGGGGGTCATTGCAGCTGTCATGGGAGCACTGGAGTGCCTTTGGACATTGGGCAGGGCTTGGGGGGTGGGTGGGGTGGTCCTGAGTACACTGGGAGAGGACTGGAATTTCTCCTTGGGATACTGAGGAGTGGCACCAGGGAGAGGTTCTGGGGAGGGTACTCAGGTATCCCTGAGGACATTGTGCATGTGTTGCTGGAGGGTTCTAGGGACTCCAGGGGTGATACTGGGCTGGGCTGGTGACACTGGCAGTGTACGGGTGGGTGAGTAGGGACACTAAGAAGTGCACCTGGGTGGCCTGGGGACATTGGTGGAGCATCCTGGAAGAGGTCCTGGGGACAGAGGACGAGGTGACTGGGGATGGCATTCAATCACTGGGTGCCCATGGGGACACCGGGAATGAGAACCTGGGGACGCTGAGATGACTTACTGGGGAGGTTGCGGGCACTGGTTCGGAGTGAGTGGCGATGACCAGTTTGTGCTGGGGACAACGGGGACTTTTCAATCCATGGCATCCAGCCCCTGCCAGACCACAACAGATTCCCCCCAGTGCCAACCCCCACCGGGGTCCACAGCAGAGACAGAGCGGGGGGAGTCTCACATCCCCGGGTCACTGTCCCCAGTCTCATGGCAGGGACAAAGCAGGGGGCTGGCCAGCCTTGGGCCCCCCCGGCAGAAGCGCTGACGCCAGGAGCCATGGGATTGCTGAGCTCAGCCCGCTGCAGACTTAAGGGGGTTTATCTAGGGGTGGATGGACAGCTTAAGCCGTGGGTGCTGGCACAGCACCGCACCGGGTGGCCCCCCGGGACCTTGGCCCCGTCCTTGGCCCACATTGGTGGGCGGTGGTGGTAGCGAGGTGGCAGTCGGCAGTGGGCACAGCGGGCACAGCAGGGAGGCGAGCGCTGGAGGCGGCGGGAGGCTGGAGCTCGCTGCCCATCCTGGTGCTGACCTCCAAGGAGCGGGTGAGCCGCAGGGCCGCGGGGCCAAGGATGGGTGCCGGGGCCAGTGCTGAGGAGAAGCACTCCCGTGAGCTAGAGAAGAAACTCAAGGAGGATGCTGAGAAGGATGCCAGGACCGTCAAGCTGCTGCTGCTGGGTATGTGGGGGACAACACCCTGGGGGAGATACCCATCCCTTGTGCATCTACCCCAACAGCCCACCCAGTGTTCCTCTGACACCTCCTGGCACCCCTTAACCCAACCAGCCCACCTCGACAGCCCCTCCTAAAACCAACCAGCACACCCAACCTTCCCCTGGCCTCCAGACATGCTCCCTGACCGGCTCCCCTCAACAGCCCACCCAAAGTCCCTGGATCCCCCCCAAACCCAGCCAGCCCAGCCCAACAGTCCCCCCAACAGCCCACTGCTCCTGAGCACTCCTAAACCTAACCAGCCAACCCTAATAGCCCCCCAACATTTCCCTTGTCACCCCCCAGCAACCCTAAACCCAGACAGCTGACCCCAAAAAACAACCCAATGTTTTCTTCTCCCCCAAGCACTCCTAAGCCAAACCAGCCCACCCCAACAGGCCCCCTATTCCCAGACTCCCCCAAACCAGCTCATCTCAATATCTTGCTCAACAGCCCTCACCCTGCCAGGCACCTCAAACCCAATAAACCACCTCAACCAACCCTATGATCCCCAACTTCCAGGTATCCCCCAAACCCAGCCAGCCCAACCAACACATCTCGAATACCAGCAAAACCACCCTGCCTCCCCTCAACCAACACATCTCAAGAGCCTTCACCAACACCCCCTACCAGCACCATCCTGGCAGCCCTCCACCTTATCCCATCCTCCTAGGCACCCCACACAGCCCACACCAGCACCCCTGTGTCTGCTCCTGATGTCCCCCAGCACTGTGGGTCCCCCCCCAGGCCCTCTCAGCTGCTCCAGTGGTGCCCAAGGACTGGGGTGCCCTGGATGTGGTGGGGTCATGGATGCCATCGTTGCCCCCCAGCACGTCCTCTTGCACTGCTGCAGACTTGGGTATCAGGTGGTGTGCTGGGGTTACGATGCCACCATGTCCCGTACCCCTCCCCTGGGTCCCCAAGCATGTCCTTGGCTGAGCTGCCACAGATCCCATTAACCACAGCGGCTCAGCCCAACCTTAATGCCAGTGGCACCAGGCTGTAATCCCCTGCCCTGCGACACAGCCCTGGCATGGCCACCAGTGTCTCCAGGTGTGCTAGGCACTGGTGGTCCCTGGGGCCAGTGTGGACACTGCTGTGACCTGTGCTTTGTCCCCACAGGAGCAGGAGAGTCAGGGAAGAGCACCATTGTCAAGCAGATGAAGTAAGTGCCAAGGGGCGCCATGCCCCGCTGTGCCACATACCTGCACCACGCCACAGCCACCCAGTGCCCATGGCCCACCACACCCAGCTCTGCCCCATGCCACATTCATGGGGTGCACCCAGCCCTCAGTGCCTGCCTCAGCCCCATGCTGCACGCATGGGTGCCCCCACTTCAGCTCATCCCTGTGCCCCCCTCCCTGGCCAGGATCATCCACCAGGACGGTTACTCGCTGGAGGAATGCCTGGAGTTCATCGCCATCATCTACAGCAACACGCTCCAGTCCATGCTGGCCATTGTGCGGGCCATGACCACTCTCAACATCCAGTATGGGGACTCAGCTCGCCAGGTGAGGAGCACCCCATGCTAGGCAGGGGTGTACCCCCATCCCCCTGGCCCTGCTGAGCTCCTCTGCCTGTAGGACGATGCCCGCAAGCTGCTGCATCTCTCCGACACCATTGAGGAGGGCACCATGCCCAAGGAGATGTCAGACATCATTGGGCGGCTCTGGAAGGACACAGGCATCCAGGCCTGCTTTGACCGTGCCTCCGAGTACCAGCTCAACGACTCGGCCGGCTAGTATGTGGGGTGTGGGTGGGGGTCTGGGCTGGGGTGGGTCTGGGGCTACCAACCTGTGTCTCATGCTCACCATGTGCCTGGCCAGCTACCTGTCAGACCTGGAACGCCTGGTGACACCTGGCTATGTCCCCACGGAGCAGGACGTGTTGCGCTCACGCGTCAAGACCACCGGCATAATCGAGACCCAGTTCTCCTTCAAAGACCTCAACTTCAGGTGAGGGTCATGTCTCCAGTGAGGGCTGGCACTAGGGGTGGGCAGGGGTCGGGGGTGTTGACCTCTCTCCTTGTCCTGCCCAGGATGTTCGATGTGGGTGGCCAGCGCTCGGAGCGCAAGAAGTGGATCCACTGCTTTGAAGGGGTGACCTGCATCATCTTCATTGCAGCCCTCAGCGCCTATGACATGGTCCTGGTGGAGGATGACGAAGTGGTGAGAAAGGCTCACCAGCTCATATCCCCTCCACTTTGTCCCCATCACAACATGGGAGGTCACCACGGGGCTATGTCCCTCTGCAGAACCGCATGCACGAGAGCCTGCACCTCTTCAACAGCATCTGCAACCACCGTTACTTTGCCACCACCTCCATTGTCCTCTTCCTCAACAAGAAGGATGTCTTCCTGGAGAAGATCAAGAAGGCCCATCTCAGCATCTGCTTCCCTGACTACGATGGTGAGGGTGGCAGCAGGTCACCCAGCAGGTGGGGGGGTGATGGTGAAGGGTTGGGTGCCAGCACCCTGCAGCAGCACCCACCAGGTGTCCCCAGCACCCCATGCAAGCAGTGCTGCAGGAGCATTGCTCATGGTTTGCCCACCTGGGGGAGCACTCATGGCTAGCGGGAACACCAGCCCAGGCAGGGACCCCACTCACCGTCACACCACCAGGTCCCAACACCTATGATGATGCGGGCAACTACATCAAGCTGCAGTTCCTGGAGCTGAACATGCGGCGGGATGTGAAGGAGATCTACTCCCACATGACCTGCGCCACTGATACTGAGAACGTCAAGTTCGTCTTTGACGCCGTCACTGACATCATCATTAAGGAAAACCTCAAGGACTGCGGGCTCTTCTGAGCCCCAGCCCCGGTGCCCCATCCCACCCTGGCCCCACCCACCTCCCCTGGGGCCCAGACCCCCTGCCGCTCCCCCACTCCTCCCCAGCCATCCCCACTTGCCCCCAACCCCCAGGATTTGACCCACTCAGCCTCAGAGCCGCTCCTGGGTGGGGGCATGGCCCCACTTCCCCCTCCCCAGCAGGCCTCCTGCCAGCCAGCACTATGGGTCATCCAGTGCCACTGTGTGCTGGGGAAGCACTGGGTGACCCTGGGTGCTGGGGGGTCCTTAGGTTCCTCTTGGAGCTGGGGTGTCCTGGGGCTCCCTGGGTTCCTTTTGGAGCTGGGTGATTCTGGGGGTGGGGGGGATCTTGGGTGCCAAGGGTCCCTGGGTGCCCCTTGGATGTGGGGGGCCCCTGGGTGCTGCAGGATGCTGGGCATCCATGGGTCCCCCCTGTGGACTGCTGGGTGTGTGGTACTGGGGCCCCTTGGGTGCCAGGAACCCCTGGATGCCACCACCCACCACCCCCCTACTGCATGGCCAGGAGGTGGTCATAGCCCCCACAGCAGCACCCCCAGCTGCTGAGCCAGCACTCCTGGGGTCCAGCCTCTCCCACCCCTGGGGATCCCCCAGTCCTCCCACAGAGGTGAGCCACCCACTCCCACCCCTGGGTCATGGGGGGGATCAGTACATACATATTTCCACTTTATTTTCTTTCTACATTTTATTATTTCAAACCATGTGAACGATTCGGTAAAACATCCTGTGGGAAAAGCGAGGCCGCGGGCACCGGCTGAGGGGGCCCCCCGGGCTAGGGGGGGACAGCGGGGGCCACTCTGTACAGCGGGCTCTTTTTGCCCAACGCAACAGCTAGCCCTACAAAACTAGGCTTAGAAAGAGGGGGGGAATACAGGCAGCGGGCAGCACCCCCTACCTGCTCCCCTGCCCAGCTGCTGCCCGCCGAGGGCTGCCCGTCCCTCGGGGTAGCGGGACAGGGGGCAGCGAGGCGAGGTGGGGTGCAGACCCCCCCAAGGCACACGGTTGGGGGGTGGGCTGGCCATGGAGGGCACCGCCACCACGTAGCACTTGACGCTTTTAAATAGTTTGGTAAAAAGGTTTCTGTAAAAAGCAACCTTGACCCAGCCAGTGTGGTGTGGTGGTTTTTTTTGCGCACTGTTGTGTTTGGTTATGTTTGCTCGATTTTGTTTGTTTGTTTGTTTTTTCTTCTTCTTCTCCTTTTCTTTCTTTTGTGGCTTACTAAAAGGAATGTTGTTGGTTGTGTTTTCAGCCGGGGGGGTGTCCCCAGGGGGATCCCCGTGTCCCCCCACCCCGTGCCAGCAACACTTGCAATGTAAACAGTGAGAGTGCCAGGGCTCGGGAGCAAAGGACCAAGGGGGCTGGAGCGGTTCAGGGGTTAGAAACCAAGATGAAAACCTCATTTTCCGCAGGAAGGCAGAAAGGGTGACGCCGACAAGGAAAAGGAGGATGGTGAGGGGCGAGCGGGGCAGCGGAGGGGACACGGGCCCTGCCACTGCGCTGGCACCCAAAAGTCTCTTTATGGGGCGGGGGTGGAGGGATGAATCCGAAGAGAAGCAGGAGGTGGGGACGGCATGGTCCTCCCTTCGCTGGCACAGCCAGGGGTCCTAGGAGAGAGTGGAGGTGAGCGTGTGGGGGCTGGGGACGGGGATGATGCTCTGCTCTGCGATCACCCCATTTTGGGGGGGCCACCACCGAGACGAGCACCCACCTGAGCAGTGCCACCCTCAGAAGAGCCCGCAGTCCTTCAGGTTGTTCTTGATGATGACGTCAGTGACGGCGTCGAAAACGAACTGCACGTTCTTGGTGTCGGTGGCGCAGGTGAAGTGGGTGTAGATCTCCTTGGTGTCCTTCCGCTTGTTCAGGTCCTCAAACTTGGTCTGGATGTAGCCAGCCGCCTCGTCATACTTGTTGGCCCCTGGGGAGGAGGAGGAGACACAGGGTTGGGGTTGGCCCATGATGCCCCCACCACTGGCACTTGTTTGGGCTCAGCTTCCCCCACTACCACCCCGATGTCAGATTGATGCTCCCCAGGTACAAGGAGCCTCAGCTAAACTCCCAGGGCTGCTGCTTCTTGTCTCCCCATCTTCCCCCATCCCTTGGGGCACCCCAAACATCACCACACCCACCTCGCTGCCTCAACACGCTGCTCCCTGGGCACAGGAGAGCCACCACCTCCATTCCCAGCATCTCCTGCTACACTGTCTGGGCAAGGTGCCACCTGCTCCTCCTGTCAGGGTGACTGGAGGGGCACTGAGGGACCCTGCAATACCTGTATACTCAGGGAAGCAAATGGTCAGGGGGCTGTGCACGATCTTCTCCTCAAAGAGGTCCTTCTTGTTGAGGAAGAGGATGATGGACGTGTCTGTGAACCACTTGTTGTTGCAGATGCTGTCGAACAGCTTCATGCTCTCATGCATCCGGTTCTGGTAGAGGAGAAAGCAGCCTGAGCCAGGCAGGGACCCCCAGGCAGCCCCCACCCCACTTCTGCCCCCCACCGCTGCTGCCTGCCCAGGCAGGGGATGCCAAGAGCCCTGCAAGGCTTGGGCCACGCTGGCCACGGCACTGGTGGCCACCAGAGAAGGGGGTACTCCCCAAGGAAGGGCTGGCTCACAGCACTGGCTCCAGCCCCTCCACTCACCATCTCCTCGTCTTCAGCCAGCACCAGGTCGTAGGCGCTCAGGGCCACACAGAAAATGATGGCTGTCACCCCCTCAAAGCAGTGGATCCACTTCTTCCGCTCCGAGCGCTGGCCGCCCACATCGAACATCCTGGACCGAGAGACAGTGTGGTGATGGGCAGCAGCTCCTGGCCCACTGCCCTCACCCCACTCCTTGCCTCAGTTTCCCTGGAGCAGGAGCTGTGCCAGGAAAAGGCACCAGGATGGGCAGAGCACAGTGCCTCTGCCACAGGGGTGTTGCTGGCACTGCAGATCTGCCAGCATCCATTGCCCATCCCAGGGACAGGGCAGTGTCCAGGCTCTTTTCCCAGTCGGAGCAGACCCCAGATCCCCACCAGGAGCCAGGGCAGGACCAGGCTGCCTTTCCCAGGGGGTGTCAGCACGATGCTCCCTGAAGCCGGGCTCCAGGAGATGCTCTCAGAGACCCACTCTGGAGCGGGCACAGCGGGGCTTTGCTGGACCATGGGGAGCTGCTGGTGCTCAGCTGAGCGGCCGGCTCAGCGAGATGGCGGGCAGCGCCAGGGCTCAGGGGATGGTGCTGGAGCACCGCCTGCCTCTCCCGCTGCAGGCAGCAGAGGATGCTCTGCCTCCACAGACAAGCGCCTGGCAGCAGCAGCACATCTACAGCCAATCTCACTGCTGTGCTCCTCCCCACACCATCCCCTCTGCCCCGCTGCCACCTCCAAAGCACACCCTGGCAATGGGCGACAAAACACTGCCATCCCACCAGGGTGGCAGGGCATCCCTGCGAGCCCCTCGCACTCAGGGAGGACCCCAGCAGAAATTTCTGCCAGCAGGTCCGTTGCCAAGTGACTAAATCCCCCGGGATATGCACAATGCCAGCTTTTTAGCTTTGGAAACCAGAGCCCTGACTATTTCCCACAGGCTTTTGGTGGAAAGCAACCCCAAGGTGCTGGTGGGCAGCGGCACTGGTTCCCAGTCCCAAGACCCTTGGTTTCCGCCCAGCGCTCTTCCCGCAGCGGAAGCAGCATGACGGCACCGGCACCGGGAGGACACCTTCCCCCTTCCCCTCCTCGCCAGAGGTTGGATCCGCCCCCAGGCTGAGCCCTGAGAGACGTTTTTGACGCTGCTCCAGCTATTTTGGCGGTTTCCGCTCTCTCTGAGGCAGCAGCTCCTGCCATGAGCAAAGGCGGGAGGGCTTGACGTGTGCAGCGCGCAAGCAGGATCCGGCCAGGCACGGGCAGGAAAGGGTTTTTTTTTGCCTTGGAAAAGGCAAAAGTAAAGGGGTTGGACGTACTTGAAGTGCAGATCCTTGAAGGTGAAGTGGGTCTCTACGATGCCAGTGGTCTTCACCCTGGTGCGTAGCACATCCTGCTGCGTGGGGATGTAGTCGGCACGGGCTATCCTCTCCAGGTCATTCAGGTAGCTGGGGAGGGAGCAGAAAGGGACTAGGGAAGCTGGACTGTGGGGCACAACCCACCCAAATCCCATGGAGCATCCCCACACCACCCCAGAGTCCACTGCCCACACTCCAGCATCACCCATTTGGGGTGGGCAGCGCCAAGCCAGGCAACACTGCAGACCCCATCCACACCCCAGGGTCACCCCGTGGCCCTACCAGCCACAGGAAGGGCAGGGCGGGAAGCTGCCAGGGTGGCAAGGAGACATGCGGGAACAAGGGCTGGGGGCAGAGTGCCAGCACCAGTGGTTGGGCAGAGGATACAGCTGGGGCTGGGGGGCTCCCCCCCTATTTTCCTGGCCGTTTGCACAAGGGAAGCGGCAAGAGGAAAGTATTCACTGCTATGGCAACCAGTCGCAGCGCCGGCGGAAACAATCGATGGCGCCGTGCCATTTATAGTCAAAAACACAAAGGGCCGGAGCCCTGGGAGGAAGCAGGAGGCTGGCAGCCGGAGGGACCGGGAGCAGCATAACCAGGGGGCTGCTGGTCGTCCCGGGACCCCCAGGACCAGCACTGCCTGCCCTGCAGACCCCGGCAGTCTTGATGGCGCAGCAGCTGCCAGGACCAGCAGAGGGATGCCGGGAGGATCAAGGCGAGTTTCCATTTCTCCAGCTCACGTTCCTTTAATTGGGTTACAATAAACGGGCTCCTTTAAGCAAATTAGGCTTGTGTTAATTAAGGCCTTTGCAGCCCTGTAATCTGGTGAAAGCCAGATTACAGCTCATGAGGCCACGGGGATCCCGGGCTCTCATGGCAGCACGGCCACTCGCCAGCTCCTGGGAAGCCTCTGGCGTGCCAGGGCACAGCCAGAGCCGTGGGTGCCCTGGGACCCTGCAGCAGCGTGAGGGCGTGGGGGCCGGCACCCGCCACCACCAAGGAGCTCGACAACAGCCGGAAACACAGGCGGCTCCGGCTGACACAACAACAGGAAACACCGCGGCAGGGCCCTGCGCGGCATCAGCGGCACTCCGACCTCACACCCACCCTGGCACCCCAAGCTCCTGCACCCCAAGGGGCTGCAGAGGAGGTGGCTGGGGGCTGCCACAGAGGGCTGGGTGTGGGGGGCTGAGCGCCAGGCACAGTGCAGGGCTCCTCATCGCCAGGGTGCCCTGTGCTGGTGGCACCACGGGTACAGCATGAGCCCCGTGGGGACGGACAGGGCATCGGCTGCCGCATTGGCACCTGTGTGGTGCTGGAGAAAGGCTGGAGCAACAGCTCAGCAGGGGCTCCTAACTAATACTTGTCCAACCCCCGTAATGCACCAAACACTTCACAAATGCGCTTAAGGCGACAGTTGATTTGCAGACGTATTTGCTCAAACTGTGCGTGTGAGCTGACAGGCACCTGCCGGGTCTCCCCTGCCTCCAGATCAGCCCCCACGGCACAGCGCGGCACTGTTGGGGATATGTCGGTGCTGGCTGGGAGCGATTGGGCTGAGCAGGAGGGGGCTGGGGAGGTGGGTGGGTGATGGGCTGGAGGAAGCAAAAGCCATGGGCGCTGGAGGAAAGCGCCAGCAGGAGCTTCTCCGGGGTTGGTGTTTGCCAGGAGCTTTCCTGTAACATCTTCCCCCCAGTGACCTCAGTGCAGAAGAGGGACCTGCCAGTGCCAGGAGGGAGGGGACAGCTGGGCTGGCACACAGGGGGCCAAGCAGCCCTCAGGATGGCAGCCAGTCTTAAGGGTGCCCAGTCCCTCGTGGGGCCAGCCTTGGCACAGGTGTTGCGGCACAGCACGAGCTGCCCCGGCACTGCTTTACTGCGCGGGGTCTGGGCAGCGAGGGCAGGAGGGCACTGTGCGAGCTGAACACAGCCTTGGCCATGCCACCCACTCCAGCAATCATATTTTAGGCAGATTAACTTATTTATTAAATCTCTTCAGGGATAAACCCAAGCAGATGCAGGCAAATTATCCACACGAGTTAGCCGGCTAATATGCCTGTGTAATGCCAAGTCTTTCCATATAAACTCGGGCAAAAAGAAAAAGAAAAGCCTCTTGTGCATCCTACTCATCCTGTTCAGGCATAAGGGTCCCCAGTGCTTACTTTGGGGCTTTTTCTTGCCTTCTTTTTGCCTTCATGGCCCATGGCGGGCCACAAGGATGGGGAAGTCCCCCGGGCTGTGCTCACACCGGGGGAGGCCAGGGGGAGAATCCCCCAGTGAAGGGCAGTGGGCACGGAGCAGCGGCAGGAGGGGGGTGCCCTGGTGCCCCTCTCCTGGGGGCCGCAGCACCCCACCAGAGGAGGAAACAGCTTTCGAAACATCCGCCTTCCCAGTTCTGCTCCAGCTCAGCCCCAACGCTGGACGGGAAGTGGCAGCACCAGCCCCCAAGCCTGCCGATGGGGAACAGCCGCCTCCAGGGGGATTTTCTGTTGCTCAATAAAAAGGCTGTGGGCCACAGGGCTGGGATCCAACTGAGCTGGGCAGAGGAGCCCGGGTACTCACTAGGCAGCAGAGTCGTTCAGCTGGTACTCTCGGGAGCGGTTAAAACACGCCTGGACCCCGTTGTCAGCCCACAGCCTCCGGATCACATTGGCCAGGTCCTCCGGTAGGATGCCTTGCTCCTCGGCAGTGCAGGAGAGCGCAAACAGCTGACGAGCATCATCCTGTGGGGAAGAAACAGGACTCAAGCATCAGCTATGGGTTACAAAGCTCATTCTGCCCCAAAGAACCTGACTGGAGCCCTGTGTGTCCCACCTGGACAGCAGGACAGGAGCTCCAGTGGTAGACAGGAATGAGACCCAAGGGACCCCCATCCTTGTACACATCAGGGGCTGTGCCAGGGCAGGCCACTCACAGGTTATGCTTTGGGTCCCCACATCCCCAGTGCCAGGGACAGGCAGTCACAGTCAGACAGGGAGCAGCAGGGCTTGGGTAGGGCCACCCTTAATCCTGGCCCAGCTTTGGGCACATCTGCTTTTGCTCTCCAGGACACCCCACCCCTGCCAGGCACAGCACGGTGGGCACCCACCGCTCTGGAGGAGTCTCCAAAGTCAATCTGCAGGTTTCCCATTGCCTTGATAATGGCCATGATGGACTGGATGGTGTTGCTGTAGACCACAGCTTTGTACTGCCGGCACTCCTCCTCCGAGTAGCCATCTTCATGGATGATCCTGGGGACATGAGAGAGACACGGGCAAAGTCAGCCCTTCGCTGGGCATCCCAGGGTGCTTTCCCCCACCCACGCTCTGTGGCAACACCAATGGGAAGCTTTCCCCAGCCACCACTGGTTTCGGAGCCCGTGGTGCGAGGATCACTCACTTCATCTGTTTGACGATGGTGCTCTTCCCAGACTCGCCAGCACCTGCAGAGAAATGAGAAAGGGGGATGAGCAGTGAGGTGCTGCCTGAAGCCAGGGACCTCCACCCCACTGGGTCCCCCAGCCCAGGGTGGGAGGGCAGTGGGCACCTCAGTCATCAGAGAAGAGCTCCCAGCATTGGCCAGAGCAGATGCTTGGATGGGCACTGGGAATGTCAGGGCCAAGAAAGGGGAAGGAAAAGGGGAGCCTGGGTGGGACCTAGCAAGAAATTACACCTGCTCCAGGCCATGAAAATGGCATAAACACACTAACATTTGCCCTGTGGTCCCAGTGTGCTGCAGCCGATACGATCGGCGGCCATAGTTTTGGTTGAGTTTGGGAGTGGGGAACGACTGGTGATGAAGGGGCGGCTAAGACCTGACTATCACCCTCCATCCCAGCTCCAGGCAGAGCTTCTACGTCCTGCATCCCAAATCTGACATCCACATTGTATCAGGGGACAATGGAGCATCAGCCCTGCCACGTGCCCACAGCTGGAGCTGGCAGCAACCAGGACAAGGAGATGCTTGTGCCACCAGGTAGTGGCAGGGGGCTGGGCACCCCCTGTCAAGCACCCCAGGGAGCAGGGGAAGAAGTTGCCACCTCCACCAGCCATCTCAAGTGGCCCTCGGTGGGAGCAGCTTCCCCCGGGTTGCTTTTTAAATCGCATGGACTTTGCAGCCTGATGGGTCCTGCAACCCAGCCCAGCTGCGGAGGAGGCTGCCAGCAGGAAAAGCTGGTGGATTTTGGGGTGGGTTTATTTTTCAGCATCCCAATTCAGAATGCCAGGGGTTCAGAGGAGACATGCAGCTCCCAGTCCAGCCCTTCCTCCCCAGGCTGGGACTGGGGAAGGAGTGAAGTCACCCTGGCTGCAAAAAAGGGGAAGCTCAAAGGGGAAGCTGAAAGACACAGTGCGTGTCCCTTGTCCCCTATCCGGGCAGGGAGTGTCACTGAGATGGAGGAGCGACCGGCTCGCCCCGGCACTGGCAGCAGGACAAGCCCCCTTTGGCTGGGGACCAGCATGGTCCCTGCCTCCAGGTGCCAGTCCCAGAGGATCCCTTGAGCTGAACTTGTCCCTGTGTCACTCCATCCCTCTGGGGGGGTCCTTCTGCTGCTGCCCTCAGCCCTGACACTACCCTTACAGGGGGCCCCAAGCAGGCAGCAGCAGGACTGTGCCAACATGGCCACCGAGGGGGAAGAGCGATTACAGAGGAGTCCAGAGGAGTTTACTTTTTTTTTTTTTAAATTGAGATTATGCTAAAATTAACCAGGAAAAACAGAGCCCATTATCATGGCAGCCGAGACACATCAGCACAGAAAAAACACCTTCTGCCCATGCCACCGGCGTAAACACAGCCACAGTGACGGGCACACACACCTGGGGACATCACTGCAGGCACAGAGCCCCCGAAGCTGGGGCCATACTGAGGCTATACAGACCCTCTATTCACTGCCGCAACCATCCCACTCCACAGCTTCCACACTGTACACGCTGGAGTGTTTGTCACGCAGGGCTCTCCGGCACCGCTGGTACCAGTGGCTCTGCTGCTCCAGCCTCTGTCGGCACCCCGGGACGCTGACGCGGCACCGGTACAGCCCCGCCAGGCCGGCATTCGTGGTCAGCGCTGGCAACTCCTGCCCAGAGCTGGGGAGGGAAGGACTCTGCATATCCCTTCATTTTTTCCATTAAATATCTCTGGTTTCTGGCCACACCACCCCATACCACCCAGCTCAGGGATCATGGCCAGCTGCGTTCACCGTGCCTGATCCCCCTTCCCTGTGGCTGCCCACACAGGGAAACTGAGGCACAGAGCAAGCGAGGACCCTGCTGATAAGCAACCCCAGGGCAAGCTGCCAGCCAGTGGTCCCCCAGCCTCCTGATCCATCTGCCCCACTGCCACTTGCTGCCTGCCCAGGACAGAACAACCTCCCAGGGACCTCCTGCCTGCTCCCGGCACAGTGACAGTCACCAGCACGGTGGCAGCTGCCAGGGCCAGTCACTTCTGCCCCCCTGCAGAACACAGCCGTGCCATTGCCTCCCCAGTTCAAACCAGCAGCTCCTCTCGTGGCTGGGAGCTCGCCCAGTACCACACGCCTGTGGCGAACAGAAATTCAGGCCTGAATTAATACCAGGTTCCCGGCTTCCCCGTGCCGTACCCCCCAGCACCCCCAGAGAGGCTATTCCCACCCCACTGAGGGCAGGCAGACCCTTCCCAGCCCCCCCGGGCAAGCAGGGCAGAGGGAAAGGGTTTCCAATCCCCGGAAAACCGTCCATTCAGCCCCAAAACAATCCCTGGGCAGGGCGCCAGCCACCGGCTCCCACCCTCCTGCCCAAACCAGGCAGGAGGCAGTGTGCTAGGGGCTTCGCTTCCTTTGGACCCCCGTGCCGGCCAGGTATCGGGTGGATGGGGAGAAACCGCCCACCACGGGGTGACCCCACAGCTGGGCTCCCTTCAGTACTGCCCGCCGGGACCAGGCAGCGCTTGTTTCTGGAGCAGCGCCTGCCAAAAATAGGAGGAGACCTCTCTCTCGGGCTGATTTCCCTCTTTTTTTTGTTCAAAATAATCATCAAAAATTTAAAACAAGCAAGTAGCTACCCCACTCCAAAACGCCCTGTTAATCCATCAGGGAAAAATCTGTTTAGCGAACATATATTTTGCAGCCTATGATTTAAGATGCTTTCTGGCAGGCATGTATTTAATGTCGTATATTTAAGGAGCTGGTCACAGGTTTCGAGGTCCACCTCACCCGGCATCGCGGAGACGGGATTTTCCATCTTGGTGCACAGCACTATCCTTTCTTATGCCGTGAAATATCCGGGCATGGATGGAAGCGATGCACAGCTGGAAAATATTCCTTATTATGAGGGAGAAGCTGGAATTCAATCCACCAGTGGGTCCAGGGCCATCCTCATCCCCACAGCCTCATCCCCAGCCGCTATACTGGCAAATTTTCCCGCCTAGCAAACAGCAGCTATCATTTGTGCCTGGATTTACTGAGGGTTTTTACAGCCAGACAGACCCACCAACCCCCTTCCTTGCAGGGCAGACAGACAGCTGGGCAGAGGGACGGCTGAAGAGCTCACCCCCCTTGGCACCTATGAGGTCCCCGCCATCAAATGGGATTTTCAAAGGTGTATGTCAAAAGCAGTTACCCTAAAGACTGAAAAAATCATAATAAAAAGAGATTCCCCTCAACATTTTCCTTCCTACCCAAAATAGATGGAAAATTGCTGTAAAAATAATCGCATTTTTTTAAAACCCCACAGCGACACAGGGCGTTTTTCCCAGGGGCCGTCCCATTCCGGCACAGGGTTGGCCGCTTCCCAGAAGGAGCCCGCACGGCCAGTGGGATGCCACGTACCCAGGCAGGACCCCCAGAAACTGGGGGGCACCAGGGGGGTACAGATCTCTCTGTCCAAGGCAGCCAATGGAGACACAGGGGGGGTGGGGGGGGGGGAAATCACAAAAAAGAAATAAATAAAATATAAATAAATTGTCAGCAGGAAGGATGTTTGGAACACATGGGGAGGAGGTGGCAGTTTCCCGGGGGGAGTATTGCAAACGCACCCCCAGTGCTGACAAGGGCCGCTGGTGTTCGCAAGCTGGACAAAACTATCCTTGTGCCCAGCTTTTTCCAGGAATCCCAGAACTTTGCTGCTCTGTTTCTGCCCCTGCCGTGGCCGCAGCCATCCTGCCCCCCCCCAGCCAGCACCAGCCACCTCCATGCCCCCATCCCAGCTGTGCCGTGACCCCGCACTTGGGTGCCATCATCCCCCCATCCCGCCCTGATGGGGCTGGGGCTCACCCAGCGGCACAGCCGGGATCCCGCCGGCACCCTGCTGCCCCGGGGTTTTCACCGGTGGGGATGGGGGGTTACTCGGCTCCCCCGGCCCCGGTGATTCAGTCACCTCCGGCCTGGAGCAGGAAACCCGGTGGCTGTGGAGAGACCAGGCTGCACCGGCTACGGCACCCAGGCACATCCCGGCCCCAGCACCTGCAACCCTGGGCACGCTCAGCCCATGGGAGACCTTCTGTAAAATTATACATGTGTGTAAAGCTAGATATATATATATATATGCTTTTTAAGACATATATAAAAAAATCAATATGTATATTGCTCCATATAAAAAAGCAATATATATATACAAGAGCAACAAATATTTTTAAATATATAAAATATATTTCTAATATATACATGTAAAAAAATATGTAAAATATAAACATATAAGCCTGCCGCCACTCCTGAGCAAAGGCTAAGCACTCATCTTGGAGTGGAGGGGAGCTGCCTGCACCTGGGACACCACCAGTGGCCCCATCCCCATCTCAGTCACCAGCTCCAGGGAGATGGGTGCAGGGTCCCCCTGGATCTAAGAGCACTGAGCTCTTCTCTGCCCACACCCCACCACAACACCTCCTGGTTCATGACCAAAAACACCACTGGGACCCCAACAGTGTCCCCATCAAAGGGAGGGCGCAGTCCCCTCCCATCACCCTGGGCTGGGGCAGCAGGAGGGACAGAAGCAAAACCCCAAGACCCAACAAAATGCAGCAAACCCGTCTGCTCGCACGCGAGCCCAGGGCAGGGCTGGGGCAACGCAGCCTCCGAAAGTCACAGCTGGTCCCTCCCTTCCTCTATTTTTATGCAAGCCCAAAACAAAATAAATATAAAGCTTCCGAGCCCTGCCTGGGCTGCCCTCGCCCCAGCCACAGTGCAGGATTCGGTACAGGCAGCTGCCTGCATGACTTATCCCAGTGTGACCCTGCCCAGGTGGGGTGCAAGGGGAGCATCCTCCCCCAGGGTTTGCACCTCCACCTAAACAGCACCAAAAACCACTGGGAATCAACCCACCACTGACTTCCGCTGCCCCAAGCACCTTCCCTGCCTCAAACGTCTCCTGAGCAGCAAATAAATCCTTTTGCTTCCTTCATCCTTTGTAGGAAGACAAGGAATTAGGGGCTCTGAGTACAGTGGTCGCTTGCCTGCCGCTGATCCTGCATCCCCCGGAGCATCCCAGCTCCCATGGGCAGGGAACTGGGCTGGGCAGGACCTGACCTCCTCTGCTGCCCAGCAGAAACAGCTGGTGACTCCAGCAGTCTGAGCCCTGGCAATGCCAACAAGCTGGCAGTAGCACCAGAAGCTGCTGGCAGCACCACTCTGTGTGGTAGATGAACCGAGGCCGGGGACCTTCAGGTGCCAGTGGCATCTCCTGGCCTCCCTCAGCATCAAAACCTTAGGAGGCTCTTGGTTGCCAGTGGCAGGGAAGGGGACAATGCTTCATTATGGTCTGCTCCCCATCAGAGACCAGAGCTTCAAACGATCCGGCAAGCAATCTATTTGCCCAAGCCAGCAAACAGCGGTAGGTGCCGTGGGCAGGAGCAGTGGTGTGCCGGGTGCTGCTGGGGGGTCCTGCTTCCCCCACCGCACCGATTGCACGTGTCCGTCTGTCCCTCTCCAGCTCACCCGCTGTGGAGGAGTAAAGGCCGAGGCAGAATCACGGCCACACACAGGGCACAGCACCAAGCCGAGGTGGCTCCACCAGGCAGTCCCAAGCCCTCTGCGGTGCCGGTGTCCGGCACAGACCTGCATTTCCTCATGCCAACACCAATGGTCTCTGCTCACACCGTGTCCTGCCCAGCTGCACCGGCAGCTCCAAGTCAAGTTGCTGGCAAAACCACGTGGTGTTTGGAAGAGGCATTTCTTTGTGCTGTGGGCCGATGTGGCACAAAGGGTGAAGCAATTTTCCTCCTTAATTTTTCCTTCCAAATTCTCCTCCAGCCATGGGGAAAATAATAAGCCACAGGAAGGGTGAGGAGCAGGCATGCCGGGAGTATCTCCTGGGCACTGCATCCCCACCTCAAGGGGTTCTTGCAGAAGGGGGAATGCTGCGAGCAGCAACCCATGGGGGGGCACAGCCGGTCCCACCTCCACAGCCACTCCCTGATAGCTTGGGAGGATTTTCTGGCTGCGGCTCAGAAATGGGCAGTACTGACCCAAGGTTCCGGTGCTATTTAGACCTGAACAGCTGTGAGGGGAAAAAATAAATGCACATTAAAAACAAAAAAAGAAAAAAAAAAAAAAGAAAGAAAAAAAAAGACCTGTTTTGCTCTATTTTTGGCTTTAGAAACCTGCCAAGATCAGAAACACCACTCATAAATGCCAGCCCCAGCAGATGGGAGCATGTCCATCCTCCTCCTAAACCCGCTTCGGCAGAGAGCGGGACATGGGGTAAGGGATGCTGGCTGGCCGGCCCACATGATGATCCTCACCAACCAGCGAGCCCCTGGCTGCCCCTTGGTGATGCTCAGCACCCACCAGGCTCCCCAGTGCCAACAGCATTGGAGTGATGCTGCCCATCCCAGACAGCCCTGAAACCTCCCCATGCCCTGAGAAATGGAGGTGCCAACCCCTGCGGCCAGCTGCACCCCAGCACCGTTATTTTGTGCCAGGCAGCGGTTCAAAAGGAGCCGTGGCAACAGCAAGGCCCGGGCGGTGAAGGGGGCACCACGTGTTTCCCCACCAGCCTGCAAACCCCGTGGGGTTTCGCTCCGCCGGCACCGTCCCCTCCCCGGAAACAAGCAGGTCAGCCAGCTTGCACAACCAGAGAGAGCCCCCCCAGTAGCGTAGACGCCTGCCCGGCCCCCATCAGGATGGGTCTTGCCGCCAGCACAGCTCACACCAAGGCAAAAATAAAATAAAACAAAAAAACCCCTAAGCACTCTGTTAAACGAGTGCTTCAAGACGTTAATTACGTATTTCTCAAGGCAGGCAGGGGTTGAGCAAATAAAGGACTGCCGGATTTCGGCGTGACTTCCTGCTGCTGGCGGCTTCCTCTGCCGACAGCGACGAGCCCAAAGACATTTTCTGCCGGCACTCCCCAGGCAGCAGCCGGGGATTTCTCTGCCCATCCCGGGGTCCCGCCACGGAGCCGTGGGAGCCCCGCGTGCTCCTGCATCACAGCCGGAGCCAGGTTCTCCCTGGGAATTTTGGAAAGCGAACAAAACCCTCAACTGGGAGTTATTAAAAAAATAAATAATAAATTAAAATAAATAAGTGGCTGCCTAGCCTGCAGGCACAGGGCAGGTCTGCGAACACCCACAGGAGCATCACCGGGTCGTTTTGAAGAGTGCGAGCGGCCCATTATCGGTATGAAAATCGGGTATCCGTGGGGCAGAGGGCCCGTGGGCTGTGGAGGGCCCTGCCCGCTGTGGACAGCATGTGGGGCAGAGCCAGCTGCCCAAGCCAACTCCCCATGGCTAAGTAGAGGGCAAAGGTGGGATGGAGGGGCTTAGCCTGTCCCAGTGCCCAGGCAGGGAGAGGTGTGGGGCAGCGGGTGTCCATCAGCCCCATTACCTCCCCCCAACCAGCCTAGGGCCAGGGTAGCTCACGGAGGAGCCCCCTGGCATGGCTGGGGGGTCCTGGGCAGGCAGGATAGGGTGCCCAGGCTCTTTGCTTGGAGGCCCCAGCCACCAGGAGGGTAGGGATGCCCCACTCGCATCCCAAAGGAATGTGCCCAGGCTGGACACCGATGGGGTTGGGGGTACGGTACCACAGCGAGGTGGGATTGGCACTTCATTTCTGGGGGGAGCCCCACAGCCCAGGGTGGGGCTGGTACCCTGCTCCCGAGGGACACCCAGGGTTTGCTGTAGGGCCAGCTCCACACTCCTAGGGAGATGCTCAAGGACTGGAGTGGGGCTGGCACCCCACTCCCAGGAGAGTTACCCAAAGCCCAGAGTGGGGCTGGGACCCTGCTCCAGAGGAGATTCCCAAGGCCTGCTGCGGGGCAGCATCTCACTCCTGCGGGAGAACCCGGCAGCCTGGGGCGGGGCAGACACCCCACTCCAGGGGGGAATCCCCGAAATGGGGCCGACACCCCACTGAGGGGGGAACCCCGAAGCCTGGGCTGCGGCCAGCATCCCACCCCTAGCGGATGCCCGGGGCGCGGCCGGTACCCCGCGGGCTGGTACCCAGGGTCGCTCCGGTGCAGCATGGGGCGCGGGTGGCGGGGCTGCCCGGTTCCGGCAGGGCCGGGCGGGGGAGCCCCTGCGGTGTGCCGGGGGAGGGGCCCGGGGGGCATCCCGGAGGTCTCACCCAGCAGCAGCAGCTTCACCTCCCGCGCCGCCTTCTCGCCGTCCTCCCGCAGGTTCTTGTCGATCATGCGGGAGCGCTCGGCGGCCGCCTTGTCCTCGGCGCTCACGGTGCAGCCCATGGCGGCGGCGGCGGCTGCCTGCGCGCGCCCGCGGCTCTGCCCTGCCCGGCCCCGCCCGCCCCGCCCCTGCGCGCCGCCGTGGGGCGGGGCCGACGGAAGGGCGGGCCCCATGGGTGGGGCAAGGCGAGGGGCGGGGTCTGGTGGGGCGGGGCCGCCGCGGGCAGAGGGGCGGGGCCTCATTCTTGCCCGGCGGGATGGGCCCTCCAGCGGCAGCTCCGGGTACCGGCGTGCGGGGATCCGCGGTGTGTGCCGCGACAGGCGAGCACCGGCCACGGTGTGACCCGGGATAGACATGGAGAGGGAGGTGGAGTCTGGGGGATGCATTTTGAGACTGAGGTCCTTTGGATGCAGACAGGCGGGTGCAGCCGTGGGACCAAAGTGAGGGAATGCTGTTTCTCGGAGAAGACACAGTGCCACAGGTCGGTGGCTCAGCCCTTGGGGACCTGCTTGTCCCATAATTCGCCATGGGGCCCAGCACTCGGGGATCCACGTGCCATGTTGCTGGAGGAGGGAGCTCCTTGGTCGGTGCCGAGGCCGGGGATGCCCGCGACAAAGATGAAGCTGGGTAGCACTGGGCAGGATGGGGCACCCAGCAGCTTTTGCCCGGGGCGCAGGAGATACCACTGGCACTTGCCCCGTCCCCGGCTCCCAGGTTGGCTCCCTTGGGAATCAGACCCCCCACGCAGCCCGAGGAGGGATCCCGGCTGTGCCAGCTGCCCCGCGGGGCTGGCCCGTGCCCAGGAAGCCGCCCCCGCTCCGTGCCAACCCCCGGCAGAGCCTCACCACCCGCCTGGGCTCCCCAGCTACTCCTCACCCCCCAAGCTGGCACCCACCGAGTGGGCTTGGGGGGCAGCAAGGCACGCTCCACTCTAGGAGCTGCCGTGCCAGTGGAAGGGGTGCAGCATCGTCCCACACAGCCCAGGCTTGTGAAGGGCCCGTGGGCCCGGTGTGAAGGCAGCAGGGCTGTTCCCGTGGGAGCGGGCCGCGGTGTTAACGAGGCTTCGCTAACGAGCTGGCGCTGTGCCCAGGCCTGGGGCCGGCTGCAGTAAAGCGCTGTCCGTGCCCGTGGGCAGGAGCAGAGAGAGGCCCGGGCTGGGGCTGGGGGGGAAGCGCTCCACGCCGAGCCATGGTACAGGGCTGGGGGGCTTGGGACTGCCCACGGGGGGTACTGGGGGACACCCGCTGCCCTGGCACCGGGAACAGGATGTCCCCAGCCCTAACTACAGGAGTTCTGCTGCCCGGGGTCCCCCTCCCGGCGGTTCCGTTCCTCGGGGTCTCACTCCCCGGGGTCCCCGCCGGCCGATCCTTGCGTGGGAGCGCAGCGCCCCCTGGCGCCCGTGGAGCCCAGCGCCCCCGGGTGCGTGTCCCCGCGGGTCTGCTGTTCCCACCGCTGTGCTGCTGGCCCCGCGTCCTTCTGCCTGTGCCCTAGCGAGCGTCCCGCTGTGTGTATCCGTGTCTGCCTGTCCCCGTGGGTGCGTAGGAGTGTCCGTATGTCCGTGCTGTCCCGTGTACATCTGTGCATGAGCCCACTGACCCTGTGCATGCATGTCTGTGTGTCCTTTGCTGTCCTCGTGTACACCTGTGCATCCATATGCATGTGTCTGTACATCCATGCTGTGCATTCATGTGCAGATGCTGTGCATGTATTATTTATTATTATATGGACTTATTAATATGTCCATGCTGCCCCTGTGTATGTCCGTGCATCCATGTGCATGTGCGTCCACTTGCCATGCTGTCCCGGGATGCTGTAGGCCAGGTGCCAGCCTGTGTTCCAGCTCCTCACCCTCCCCAGTGATGCCCGAGACCTGGGCACATTCACATCTTTATTCTCAGTGCCAGAGAGAGCCAGCTGGCCTCCTTGCCAGCACAGACATCTTCCCCACAGATAATTTAAAAGCGTCACCCGCCCAGCATGGCCCAGGGGTAGCCACAGGGCAGCTGGGCTGGGGATGGGGACACCAGGGCCGTGCTACAGCTGGCAGCCCCAAGGCAATTGCAAGGGTCTGCCGAGTCCCTCACCGGCACCAGGTCATGGCCGTTCCCCTCCACCCCATATAGATACATACATTACAACAGAGCTATCCAGAGCAACACAACACATTAAAAAAAATCTACTCTTATATACAGTATTTATAAAAAGCATCCCAGCCTCCACCACCCTGGTAAAAAAAATACGTCTCTTATGAACGTCACTGCAGGACAGCCCCCGACTTGTGCTGCCCACCCTGCCGGGGTGTCCCCCCACACGGAAGGGAGGTGGGGGGTGGAGAGCTGCTCTCAGGATTTTGGCATGGCATGGGGCATCCCAGCAGCATGGATGGCTGAATGGCTGGATGGATAGGGGGGTGAGTGGGTGGGTGGATGGGAGAGGCCAGTGGAGGCCTGCAAGCTGGCCCTGGGTGCAAGGCGAGAAGAGCCAGCTTGGGTTCAGGGGTGCCCCTCACCCTGCCGTCTGGGCACACAGAAAGGGGGGGTGTCTCTGGAGCCCCACGCTGGTCCCCAGTGAGTGATGCCCCCAGCCCCCACAACCCCACCCGCACCCCTCAGAAGGGCCCAAGCCCTGGGCAAACAAGCTGCACCACGGGCAGGATGCCAGAGGGCATCGAGCCCCCGGTGGGCACGTCACCTCCCCAAAGCAATGCAGTTTGTTTCCAAGTATGGCCTGGGGGTCACCAGCGTCCTGTCCAAGGGCACCAGGAGCCAACAATTCCCTGGTGGGCTCAAGAGCAGCGTGCTGGGTCCCACCAGCCATGGCAGCAGGACCACGCTTACCCATGGGGCCACGGTGCCCCTGGGATGCCAGAACAGTGGGGCAGCATGTCATCAGGGACAGGGGGACTAGGGAGAGATGGCGGATGGCTTGGGCATGGGCACTGCCAGGGTCTCACTGCCCTGCCAGACCCCAGTCTGCTGCAGACACTGTTTATCAGGGTTCTCGGTGCTGCCCAGGGGGACCAGGACATGGCCTGGCTCTGGGCCCCCGTGGGGGGCAGTGCCCACTGCCGGCGGCTCGGGGTGTGCAGAGACGAGCTCCAGCTGACAGCCAGCTCCTGGTGAGGTAGGGCAGTAGTATGCTCCCCATTTTACAGATGGGGAAACTGAGGCGCGGAGCAGGGAGGGTACCCACTGGAAAAAGCAGGGGGCGCACAGCATCTGCCCCAGGCTCACTACCCCATCCTGGGCACAGGTCAGGGGGTCCCTGCACCTGCCATGGCTCATGCCCCCACCACCACCACCACCATCACCACCATGGGTGACTGGCAGTGACAGCGGAGGGTCCCCAGGTTAGCCCACTGGGGCCGAGGAATGGGGCTGAGCATGGGGTCGGCTCTCCCTGGGGCACCAGTGGGTGGGGGGCAGGTTGGTGTGGGCACCCAGTGCCAGCTAGTGGCTGCCACCGCTCTTCCCCCCACCTGTGGCCCAGTCGATGATGATGAAGCTCAAGCTCATGATCATGAAGAGCACCCCAAGGAGGGCAAAACAGGCAGCCTGTGGGGACAGGGCAGGGGTTCAGGGACAGCCAGGGTGATGGGGTCTCCAGCCCAGCCCTGGGACCCCCATCCCTGTCCCCATTTCTGTCCCCTCTCCTTGCACTTACCAAGATTTTGGGAGTAGAGCGCAGTGGCTCCTTGTCCTTGGGCATGATGCGGATGTAGAAGATGGCAGGGAAGATGAAGATGAGGCAGGGCGCAGAGGTGGCACCTGGATCAGACAGGGACAGAGCGGGCAGAGGCCCCCACCCCACAGCTCAGCCCCACTAGCCCCACTGCCAGGCCAGGTCCTGTCCACCCCTCATCATCCCCAGCCCTGGCCAAGCTTTCCAGGAACCCAGGGACACCATGTCCTGGCACTGTCCCCATGACTCCCCCCCATCCAGGGCCTTGGCACCAAGCCGGGTGCTGAGAGGAGGGAGCTCAGCTTAGAGGATCGAGGGAAATACCCAGAGGAAGCACAAGTGCTGGCTGGCAATTCAGCAAGCAGCTGGCACCGCACCACAGGAACCACCTTGCTGGGACAGGAATGGGGTTCCCCATACACTGTCCAGTCCCAGCACGGTGAGGAAAGGGAAACTGAGGCACAGGGAAATCAGGCACAGCCCAGCGCCAGGGAGGGGCTGCCTGCCATGCACAGTGCCTGGGGAGGACAGGAGAGGGGCAGTGCCACACACCTATCAAGCCGAAGATGCCGAGGATGGAGGGGGCAAAGATGACCAACAGGTTGATGAAGGTCAGCAGGACCACAGCAATGGCAACGTGGCGGATCCAGCTGAAGTCCTTCCCTTGGAACAGCATCTGCTGGATGGCCCGGCGTACCTGGGGACAGGGATAGGGTGTCACTCTCTGTCCTGGAGCTAGGGCCCATTTCATGTCCTGTCCCCGCAGTCCTGACGGTCCCTGTCATTCCTTCCCCTGCCGAAGCCCTGTCCCCATGATACTGCTGGTCCCCATCCCCCCTGCCCCAGGCCTGTCCCTGACACCCATCCAGTCTCATTCCTCAATCCCTGCAGCCCCACTGATCCCTGCCACCCTGTCCCCAGGCCTCAGCCCCATCACTGCCGCAGTTTCCCCTCTGAAATCCTTGTGCCAAAGCCCTGTGGCAGCCAGGGGTGGCAGTACCAGCTGGCATCCCTGCAGGGTCACTCACCGGGAAGAGGACGATGGGAACAGTGAGGGTGACAGCTGTCAGCACAGCCACCCGCACACACAGGATGAGCACATCGAAGGGGTCCACCTTGTTGTAGGTGTGCAGCAGCTCCGACTCCACACGGCCTGCAAGTACCAATGGGGAGCCACTGGGTCAGCCCTGGCCCCCCCACCATCCCAGTACCAGCATCCCAGCAGGACCCCCAGCCCCTTCCCCCAGTGCTCACCGTAGAACGTGAGGTAGCCAAAGAGGGCAGCCAAGAAGTACATGAGGTACATGACAGCAATGGAGATGTTGGAGATGCACTGCATCTTCTTCTTGGAGGGGCTGCAGGGGACAGCAGTCTCAGCACGGCCTCCATGGCCAAGTCTACTCTGGTGCTATCATACCCACCAGCACTGAGTACCCGCCCAGCGAGGAGTGATGCTGGGGCACCCTGGGGTGCACAGGGACTGTGCAGAGAGGCATTGTGTCTCCCTCTCCAGGCTGTGTGGTGGGTCAGATCACCCACCACCAACCACCCACCCTGGGTCATAACAACCACCTCCCAGGGATGATACCACCCACCCACCCATTCCAGGTTGTATCACCCACCTACTGGGACTGATGTCACCCATCCCAGGTCCAACCACCCACCCAGGGTCATATCACCCACCGTATCCCCACAATGCCCCGGTGCAGGTCCCACACCCAGGGGGCACTGCCTTGCAGTGGGTGCCAGACAAAAGCCACAGATCACACTCTCCATGGGTGCTCCCATCCAGGACTCACTCCTTCAGCTCGGTGTAGATGGGCAGGACCTCGGGGTGGCAGACAAAGGCGAAGGCCATGATGGGGATGGTGTACGCTGTCTGTGTGAGAGGGGGGCAGCTGAGCGCCAGGACCCAAGCTGGCAGGTGCCACCAGCACCAGGACCACCTGGCTTCCTGGGGTGCACAGGGTGGGGGCACACCCAGAACCCCAGGGCTCCATCCTGAGCACCCACCTGGGAGTTCAGGGTGAAGAAGCTGGGGGTGCAGGCGCCCTGCTCAGGGGTCTGGAGGACAGTGTAGCCATTCTGGTAATCACTGGTGCTGACAAGGGTGGCATTGAGGCTGCCTGTGAGGTTCCCCTCCTGCTCGGGGAGTGGGCAGGGGATCTGGAACTTCTTATAGATGACCTGGGGTGGGAGGTACACAGGGACAGTCAGTGCCTGGTGCCAGCACTCCCCAGCACCACCTGTCTGAGCTGCAACAGCACTCTTTGCCAGCGGTGCCCTGCAGCGATGCTGTCCCCCCAGCGATGCTGCCCCCACAGCAATGCTGCCCCCAGCCTGCCCCAGCAAGGGTGGCAGCGGGTCAGAGCGGAGCAGTGGCACGTGGAGGGGCTGCACGCGTGGCTTTTCCCCCGGCACCCCCTGCCTTCCCCTTTGCCTGACACTTGGCTCCTTCAGCCAAAAATAAACCAGCAGTGTGACAGCACCACCACAACGTTTCCACAGCCTGGAGCACCCACTGTCCCCGCTGATCCCACTGCCACTGCAGCTCACAGCCTGGCTGCACACCAGTGGGGCCCTGCACCCTGGCAGAAGGGATGCTCAGTGTCCACAGCCGCTGGCCGGTGCTCACCGAGATGAGGAAGAAGCCCATACAGCTGAGGGAGAAGCCACTGGCATAGCCGAGGTAGCCTGCAGAGGGAGGAGAGCAGCTGGTGGGTGCAGGCAGGACTCCCACACTGTCTGGGTGCCCTGTCCTCGCCCACCAGTCCCAGGCTGGCACTATCACCCCATGGGAGCCCTGGGGTCCCCATGACTTACCCAGCTGCTTCATGAGGGCCAGGGGGAGGATAACAGTGATGGAAACCAGGATCACCAGGTAGTTCCCGTTCATGTACCAGTCCCTGGAAGTAGAGGGTCTGCTCACCACCAGGGCACAGGGAGCTATTGCGGGGGGGCTGTCTGCTAACAGTGGGGACCCCAGAGCTGGCAGCACAACAGACCCTGGAGCTGGCATTGTTGGAGCCCTGAGCTGGCACCCTCAGAGATGCTAGCATCTCGAAGGCTGGCATCTCTGCTGCACCAGCATCCCCAGGGATCCCTGAGGCCAGCATGACCCCAGGGACCTGGGGTCATGTCTACCCCCACAGTGGCACACACCCAAGGGCTAGATCTGCTGCGGGCAGACTGAGAACTGCTCTTCTCAGTATATCTACTGATGAGAATCCTGGCAGCAGGAGGACATTAAGGACAAGGGTACCAGCACCTGCAAGGGGGCTCAGCCAGGTTCTCAATGCCCCAGGTGGAACAAGCTGCCCAATCACCCATGGGGCAGGACCCCTGCCCAGCCCCAGTTCCATGTGCAGTCGAGCAGCTGGAGTCCAGCCTGGCTGGGACACCCAGCCCTGGGCTGGTGGAGGTCCCAGAGGCAGCTCTGCCCAGTATATGCCCAGCTCTCACTCCCTGGGGATGCAGGCACAGCATGGGGGGGGCTCCTTCCCAACCAGAGTTCCTGTGTAACCCCCGCTGCCCCAGGCTCTGTTCAAGGAGGAAAGCTTGATCCCAAGGGGATGTGAGGAGCAGGGATTGGAAGTTCAACCCGGTTTAATCCCACCCAGGGGCTTATTCAGCACTGACAGTTATCAAAAATAGTAGTGGCTTAATGGCACTAAATCCCTGCCATGGGCTGCGCAGCTGGAGATGAAGTCCGGCGCCTGCCCGGGGAAGGCACGCAGGCAGCGCAGGCAGGAGGCACTCACGTGGTCTTCTCCTCCAGGTTGAGGAAGGTCTGGATGACAAGAGGCACTTCAGATTTGACGATGTACAGGTAGCTGGACATGGCTGCAGGGCAGAGCAAGGTCATGCTGCGCTGGTGTGGTCCAGTCCCATGCTCCCTGCCAGCCCCATCGAGTCCCCTTCCCAGTCCCGTCCTCACCTCCGATGTTCTGCAGAGTGATGGCAATGGCTGCAGCCATCTTCCCCGGTGTGCCGAAGGCTCGGTAGCCCAGCTGCTCATAGGCACGGATGCCTGCGGGACAGAGAGTGATGGTGAGGTGAGGGTTGGGAGGGGACTCCCCAGCATGGCCCCACCAGGGACCCAGCACTCACCCACAATGCCAGAGGACTTGAGAAGCAGGTGGATGGAGTAGCTGGAGAGAAGGGCCACCGCTGTCAGGAGGAAGCTGAAAGAGGTCAGAGCTGTCATCAGCAGGTCACAGCATCAGGCTCAGATGCAGCCTTGGGGCAAACACACACAGGCAGGCTCCGCGGGCAGGCAGCCGTCCTGGCAGCCACCAGGCCCCTCGCCTCAGCACTGGCTCACAGGATGGAAGGGCCAAGGGATGTGGACACCCCACAGCCATGGTGCTGCCCCAGCCCAGGAGGTCTGTGTCCGCACACCTAAGGGAGGCCAGCACTCACATCCTTTGGGTAAATCTGGTCAAGGCAGTCAAGCCTTCATCCTCCTCCTCCTCCCCAGCGGGGCACAGTGCCCAGTAGGGACAGACAAGCTCATGCCAGAGACAGGCATTGCTCAGGTAGCAGGTGACACAGGGACCAGTGTTCTGCACCTCTGACACCCATCAATCCCCTTGGAGAAGCCCCTCACACCTGGGCATCCTGGCACAAGCCCCCACAGGTACGTGGCACTCACAGGAAGAGGATGATGCCGGTGTTGGCCATGGCATAGGCCAGCCCCAGGATGCCACTGCCCATGATGGCATTGCTCAGGTTGAAGACAGACATCCCGAAAGACGTCTTCCCTTCGAACTGCGCACAGGAGACACAACAGGGAGAGGACACAATGGTCACACCAGTAGCCGCCCCCATCCCAGCACCACTGTGGTGCCCGTACCAATACTCACATCAGTGAAGTGCGTCTGCTTCTTCTCAGCACCGTGGGGCAGGAACTCCTCCATCTCAGCCACACCAGACTGGTTCTCCTCAAACCTGGTCACCAGAAGGAGGGGGTGAGGCCAAAGCAGAGCCAGGGGCTGCCATGCCCCCCCATGCCCAGGCGGCACCGTCTGGCATCACACAAGCAGGGAGCAGCTGGGAGGACATCCCCAGCATTGCCAGGGTGCTGTCGTCCCTGCTTGTCCTCATGCCTCTACCTGTCACCCGTGAGCGAGGGGATGGCGGAGGCAGTGAGCATGGCCGCGTGCTTCCCATTAGGCACCAACTCCACCATCTCAGCCTGGAGGGGCACGTCCGTGGTGTCCATGGTGGGGAAGCTGCTGGGCTCGCTGTGGGCTCTCCTTGGTCTCTGCAAGAGGGGGACAAAGGGGTCCAGCTCTGGGCAGGAGTTCCTACAGGTCCCTCATCTGCTGGGGATGTCAGAGTCAGTCTCAGCACCAGCGCTGGTGGCAATGCAGGGACAGGCACCCCAGGGATGTCCATCACCACAGCTGGACTTCTCCATTCTACCCGCTCAGCACACAATGCCCTGCAGACCTCACTCCAGCTCTGACAGCCCCACAAGGGTCCCCAGGGGGGACTGTCCCCTTGCCCAGCCAGCCGTCCCACAGGCCACCCTGTGGGGCTGCCCCATTCCCCTGCCTGCAGCACAGTGCCAGCCCTGCAGCCTCTGCCCACCTCCACTCCCGTGCCTGCAGCTCTCAGTGCTGTGCCTCAGTTTCCCCTCACGGAGACGGGTACCAAGAGGCAAGTGGGGGCATTTAGGAGGGCAGCTGGGGACAGAGCGGGGAGCTCAGGGACCCCCCAGCCTCCACTGTTATGTAAAGCCTGTGGCGCTGCTCGACGCAAAGGGCTTGCTCGTGTCCCACTGCCTGAGGCCGGTGCTGCTAGGATGCCAAGGCAAGAGGCTCGGGAGCACGTCAGGGCTGGACAAACGGAGCAGGAAAGAGCGCAGGTCCGGGAGACAGCTCCTTGGCAGGGGCAGGCAGCCAGGCTGCCGAGCGCGGGACGCCTTGGCACTCCGCACAAAGCTGCCTCTGTGTGAGCCCTGGCCCTCCCCGTCCCGCTGGGAAACGGTACAAGGTGGCTTTCTGGGGCAGGTTGGCAGCCGGGTCAGGGTCCCCTGCCACCCCCAAAGCCCTGGGGGGCTGGGGTCCTGTCTGCCCGGCTCGGGGGGCTCCACCTTGGGTCCACATCCAGCCAAGGGATGATGCCACCGGGTCCGAGGTAAGGGTTGGCTGGGATGCAGTTAGGTCCCTAACCCCATGAGGATGCTGCTGTCTAGTCACCCCAGTGCCTGGGTTCCCTGCGCGGTGAGCAGGGGACACACGTCTTTGTGCTCCCCAGGGGATCAGTGGCCCCAAGGGCCAGGCGAGTCTTCCCAAGGCACTGCTGGGGTGGGGAGATGCCGGGGACAGCAGCCCCCCGGCATGCGGGGAAAGGATGTCACAGCGGGGTGTGGCTGCCAGCACCCTCGGGCTCCTGAGCCGCTGCCCTGCTTGTCTGTGCCCATCCAGGCTACCAAGGAGACCTGGCAGGGTCATCCTAGGCCACATGCTGGTTACTGGCAGTGCCAGGGGGACAAGCCACTAAGGCTGGCATGAGGTGGGGGGCACATGACCAGGTCACTCTGCCAGTGGCACCCAGCCTGGTAAGGAAACTGAGGCAGGGCACAGTCCAGTGGGGACCAGAGCAGGGAGACTCAGCTGTGCAGAGGAAGAGAGGGAAGGGCAGGACAGGCATTGAGTGATTTACCCCTTCTGCTAGGCCTCCGCTTGGGCTGGATCCAGCACGAACAAGGCTGCCAGCACGTTCAAACCACCATTAACTCTGCATCTTCCCACCCGCCTCAGGCGGGCATCGCCAAACCCACAGCTCCCAGTACTGAACTTGAGGGGCGTCACCAGATCCCTGGTGCCCTGTCACCTCCTGAAACCCCCAGCACCGCTGGGCTGCCTGAAGGCAGGGCTTCACTGCATCCCACAGCGGCGGGCAGGAGCTGCCTGCTCCCCCTGCCCGCTCCCCCGCGGGCGCCGGGGAGGCTGGGCGCTCTCCTCTGCAGCCCTGTTCTTCTCCCAGGTTATAATTACACCTCGCCGGCAGCTCAGGAAATAGCACTTTCTTCCCTCAAGCGCCTCTCAGAATAGCAAGCAACACAGGGCTCATTCGCATGCACCGGGCTTAGCGCTGTCACCCAGACGCTTCCTCCCGCTGGGCAGCACTGGCACAGCTCTGGTACAAGCCTGGCACAGCCCTGGCACTGCTTACCACCACCTCTCTGACTGTTCCTGGCCTTTGCCCTTTGGCCAGGGTCTCCCAGTGGTAGCGGCTGGGGACAGAGGGGAGATGAAAGGGGAGGTGACAGGAGACGCTTCGATCGGGCAGAGTGTGCCCTGCCTGCCGCTGTTTGCCTTGTGATAAGGCTGGGCAGAACAGCAAATACATGGAGAGGGTGGCCCTGGGTGGGGTGTTGTGAGTTCTCCCAGGGCTGGGGGCGGTGGGTTCACCCCTGTCCCTGTGTGTCCACTTCAGTGGGGACCCTCTGCTCTGGGCAGAGATCATCTCCCTAGGGATCTCTTCCCATAGCGTGCCAGCCCCAAGTGTGCCAGCCCGCGGTGGGGCTGCTATGCTGCTCCATGGATGGTGTGGGCACAGTCACATGCGTGGGCTCAGTCCCCCCCACTCTGGCACCCAGGGCCGTGTCCCTGGGAGTGCTGAACCAGCTGCACTGTTTTCCCAGTGTGTGCCGCTCTGCCGCCTGCCAGCTCCGGGTGACAAGGACGGTGACAGCCCCACTGCACTGAGACCTCCCACCTCTTCCCACCAGCTCCAGCCCTCCAGGGGGCTGTTCCTGCTGCCCCACTGCTCGGTGACACTGGAGACATCATCCACCCCACTAAACCTCTTGCGTGGCCGGGCAGCCCCAGCCGGGCCCCGGTGCCGTCCCGCAGCCCCCCCTACGGGGAAGGCCGAGCCGTATGCGAGGGGCCGCACGTACCGTCCCCGCCGGCCACGTCTGCGCGGTAAGGGAGGCTACGTTTGGTCTCGCACGCCGCGTCCCCGCCAGCACAGATGCCTGCCCAACCCTTGTCGGGACGGGGAGATGCGTGTGAAACTCCCAGACCAGGCAGCCCTGGTGTCACTGCAGCCTTCCCCAAGGACCAGGGCACGGCGGCGGGGGACCCACTCCTGGAAGGCACTGCATCCCTCTGCTGACACCTCACTTCCACCCGGACTTGTTTTGAAAAGTGGAAAATCCCAGCTGGGAGCGAGGTGCAGCCGGGAGCGGGGTGGCCAGGACAGGGGAGCTCTGTCAGCAATGCCAGCAGGACGCGTCGGATGGGGCTCCAGCACACCCGCAGCGTCACCAGGAGGATTTGTACCAGCCAGGAAAGCTTGGCCCTTGTGCTGTGCCAGTTCTCATGGTCAAACTTCAGCATGGCATGGTCCCTGCCGCAGCACACTGTGACACTGGGAGTATGGCACACACAGGGACAGGCAGCTGCTGCCTGCCAGCCCTGTCTGCGCCACACGGCACCAGCCCAGGGTGCGATGACCCACTGTGTCCTGTGGCACCATATGTGGGCACCCACTGCTCTCACCTACTGGGGACAAAAGCTCCTGCCTGCCCTGGCAGTGAGGGGGTGCTCCCCCAGGGCTGCAGACCCCCGCAGGGCAGACTCCCTCCCCATATCTTCTCCCTCCACAGATGAATCTCAGCTAATCCGCCCCAGCTGAGGCCGCGGGACTATTCCGGGTGGTAATCCGGCTTTAGCACCAAGCCTGCCACAGCTGCCAGCCTGCGTGCTCACAGCCAGGTACCCCACTGCTGCCAGTGTGTGCTGGGGGATTGGCAGCAAGACCTCCCTGCCTGCCTGCCCAGGTGGCTGTTCAGGTTTCAGCCAAGCCAGGCACGCACAGGTCTCATGTTCCCTGGGGCTGCGCTGCTGGCAGAGCCCTCCCAGAGACATGGGCAGGGACACCCGCCATGTCCCTCCACTGCCATCAGCCCCCAGACCTGGAATTACCTCTGGCACTGCTGCCGAGCACAGGGTGACCCCCAGTCTGGGGTCCCTTGTCAGTCCTCTGGACTGCTATTGGGGATGAGGTGACCCCAGCCTGGAGTCCCTGGCCAGCCCTTGGCACCACCATGGGCACAGAGCAGATCTGGGGCAACAGCCTGAACATTGGGGCTCCCTGGGCATCAGCTCCCCAGAAAGGCTGGTCACAGCAGGGCAGGCACATGCAGCAGGGACCCCCACATTCCTCTCTTTGCCCCTCCACAGAGAAACCCCCCTGGGGCGGCCCTGGGAGCTCAGGCACTGGGAACAAAACAAGTGTGAACCTGCAGGAGCTGGGCCTGCCCTTCACCTCTCCAAGCACACACAGATGTGGCTTTCCCCTGACCTGCCTCCTAAAATTAGCAGCCCAAACCTGTTTTTAAACCTAGAGCATTTGTCTGCCCACATCCCAGCCAAGTGAAGGTGGTGCCATCGTCCCACCTCCCCCAGGTCTGGTGGGTACCTAGGAGAGTAATTCCGTCCACCCAGGGGCATGGCTGGGCATCCCACCTTTGGGATGAGGGCTCTGGGGTGCACCACGATGTGCATGGTGATACCATCAGCTGCAGGGAAGGATAGTTGGAGACAACCTGCACAGTGCACAACTGGAGAGCCCCACTGTAGACCTTCCCCAAACAGACCACCTGGAGACCCCCATGAGATAGTCCCACCAGACAGCCAAGCCAGCCAGCCCCACTCATGGTCCCAATAAGCAGGGCAGTGTGGTTGCCACTCCTGGGCTCACCTAACCCCAGGGCGGCCCAGGTTTCCAACTACAAATATTGCGCTGCAGCTCAGCCTCGGGCCAGGTGATGTTGCCAGTGCTCCAGCCAGGGCAGAATTGTCGGCAGCAAGAAGGAGCAGGTGGCTCTTGAAGCCACCATTGTAGCTAGCAGGGCTTCACTGGCACTGACACCTGCCTTGGCAGCTCCAGGCCACCCCTGTCATGCAGGGAGCGGTGTCTAGCCAGGGTCTTTCCTCAAAGAGCACAAGTGGCACCCATGTCCTTGGGGACAGATCTGCCCGAGCCCGGGGATGTGCCTGCAGGCAGAGCATGCCGGCTGGGCTGGCTCATGGCCACCAGCCCCAGCACCATCCTGCAGCAATGGACATGCAAGGTCTGGGACACACCAGGGATGGGAAAGGCACGAGAGGAGAGAGTGTGGCAGAGCCAAGCTGGAGGGTTTTTCAGTGCCAGAGCCATGGCACAGCCCAGTTACAGCAATCCACTGCCAGTCATGTACCCCAAGACAGGAACACAAGGAGAAGGAAGGGACCATAGGATAGGTACCAGCCACCACCATCACACCACGCCTGCCCACATTCAAGAACTGGTACCAAGGTATGCTGAGAAGAGTGGTGGGGAAACTGAGGCATGTATAGGCCAGGCAGTGGCACGGGAGCCATGCCCAGCACCGGGACAGCCCAGCCTGCTGTTGACACAACCCGGCATGGAAGGAAGGTGTTGAGCCTGTGTGGGACAAGGTCAGGCAACAGATGAAGGTGGCAGCATGGAGACAAGACAGGGATGGGGACATGGTAGGCACAGCAAGAGGCTGGCGGCACCCAGAGTGACTCTAGGGGAGGTTGGATGAGACAGTGGCTTGAGCCCAAGGTGTCTCAGTTAGCTCCAGGCTCCATGTCAGAATTTGCTTTAAACTTAAAACCTGTCAGGAGCTCAGGGCCACCCATGGAAGACAGTGGCATGGACGGTGGCAGTGTAGGGACATACAAGCAGGTAATAACCAAAAAAACCTACGTTAGGTTTTCTATTACACCTCTGGAGATGTGTTTTGCCTTGGAAGAAAGGTGCTCTCCAGGAATTCCCCCTCCCTGAAACACACCTGGCTTTGAGCAGGATGACAGAGGGGTCAATGACAAAAAATCCAACCTGTCATTTGCTGTGGGCTTGCTGGGGACACCAGGAGGGACAAGCCTCAGCCACAGCCTCGTGTGTCCCCCAACACCACCAGCACGGCACCCTGTCCCGACCGAGGGCAATGACCTGCCCAAGCTTGGTGGGACCACCACTGTCCCCAGCCCTACCACCAGGCCACCCCCGTGCCTTCTCCCTGGTTTGGAGAACAACAGGACCATGCTGATTGTCCCCTCACTGGCACAGGGGACCCAGCCAGCCCCAGACCTACGTCAGTAGATGGGGAGGTGCACAGCGGCTGAGACCCATGCAGCGAGGAGAGCTGGGGACATGGGGGGCCCGTCCTGTCCCCAAACCACCTCTGTTTTCTCAAGGGCTGCATCTCTAAAGGAGTCCGTGGGATCCCGCTCCTTCCCCCCGTCCCCATGTGCCAAGGAAAATAGGCTCTGCCGGTGCGTGTTTGTTTGCCGTGGCTGCGGCCCCGGTGTGTGATTACAGCTGCAGCACGGCCGGGGGCTGTGGCGCCCTTTGTGCCTTGGTCAGGCTCCCCTACGGTGCCGGCACCCCCACATTCCGCCCCCAGGCCAGCCAGGTTGCCTCTGCAGCCCCCCAGCATCCCTGGCCACCAGAGCCAGGATCTGCCAACACTCAGTCCCTGGGGGACAGGACAGCGTCGTGGGCCATGGAGGTCTTTCTCTGGGGTGCCCCCGTGAAGTTGGGGGGTGAACGCACACTGCTGGCCAGCAGCAGGGACCAGGCAGATCTAACGGCTCAGCTTGGGCAGGATCCAAATGTCAGTGGAAAATTCCCCATCTCCTCCACGGCCAGTCGGCGCAGCCATGCCCTCCACAGCCAGTCAGGGCTCAGCCCCATGCTGGGGCTCTGCCTGCCCTCCATCCCACCTGTCAGTGACTTGCCAGGTCCCCTGGTTCGCCCATGCCACAACAGAGCCAGTCCCTGGCACAGGGAGCCCAGGGCCAGCAGCCGCCTGCTGTGCCTCAGTTTCCCCTTGGGGAAGGTTTCTCTCTGGCAGGACATTTGCAAGCCAACCCAGGCAGAGCAGGCCGCAATGCCGGTTGGCATGGGACACGCGTGGCCGGTGGGAACGCAATGTGCTGCCTGCCTTTCCACACTGCTGTCCCGGCCAGCCAGGCTCTATAAATACCCTGCGTTTTGGAAGCACTGCACGCACACCAAGTCGAGCCCCGGCAGACCCCGTGGTGACCAGCATTGCTCTCCCTGGCTGTGCCCCTCACCGGGCATCGCTCCTCACCCCAGCACCCTGACACCCGATGCCCGCCGCAACCGCTTCCAGCCTTAAGAAACATATGTCATTCCCACAGGCAATTAAAAATTAAAGCGGAAAAAAAGTGAAAGAAAAGGGGGTTTGTGTGTTGGTGTTATTATCAGAGAAGTGGGTGGCGATGCCGAACTCTGCCAGCACCACACCGCAGGTAGGAGCTTTGCCTGGCCGTTAGGGTGGAAAGGAGGCAAGGCAGGGCTCTGCCTTCTCTCTGCCCTCGCAGGATTTGTTAGCCACCCGCGGGCGGGTTTCAGCAGCTGGAGAGGGAAGTGGCAGGAGAAAAGCAAAGCAAACAACCCCGGGGCGCTGCCACCTGCCCGGGCTGCCGGAGCCCCCGAGCCCGGAGCCTGCCACCGGTGCTGCCGGGGGGCGCCTGGGAGGTTGCTCGGCTCCGGGAGGAGAACGAGAAGGAGGAGGGGAGCGGGGGATTGTGGAGGGCGCCGAGCTAGGGGAGGAGAGTGGGGCCGGGCAGAGGGTGAAGAGAGATGGGTCGGGGGGGGGGTTAAGAAGGGGTGAGGGATGGCGGAAGAAGGGGAAGCGAGGGGTCCAAACCCTCGTCAGCCTTCAGGCACGGAGTTTCCCGAAGGAGAAGGCAAAAAGCACGGGAGTGCGTGCAACTGGGGAGACTGGGAGAAACTGGGAGGGAGTAGGGGAGAAACTTACCTGCCCCCCTCTCCGGCGGTGCCTCTGCTGCGGGCTGGGGCGAGCAGCCCCCGGTGGCCGGTGCCGCGGATTAGAAACTATCTTGCGGCCGTAATCCCGGCCGAGCCGGAGATTAAACCGGAGCCGAGCCCGCCCCCAGCGCGGCGGCTCCCAATCTCCGCGCCGCCGGGGCAGCGTCAGGGCAGCGCCGGGGAGGGACCGGCCGCGGCGGGCAGAGCACCCGGCCCCCGCCCTGGCCCCGCCTCGCCCGCCGTCCCGTGGGCTATCGCCACCCCACTGGCCATCATCACCCCACCGGGCATCCGTACCCCACTGGGCATCACCACTCTGCCGGGCATCAGTACCGAACCGAGCATCCCCATCCCACTGGGTATGGCCACCCCACCGGGTATCAGTGCCCCGTCACGCATCACCATCCCACCTGGCATCCCACCGGACATCACTACCAGCAGCACCTGGGGGCTGCTGCTGAACACCAGTGGCCGACACTCAAGGCAAGAGGGCTGTCACACTTACTCTAATCTAACCTGAAGGGCTAAATCCATTAGGTGTCAAGCGTGGGTGCTGGCTTTTCTCTCCTGTTAGGGAGAGGCAGATTCACTCGACAGCCGGGGAAGGTCCTCTCCAGCTCACCCCACAGTCAGCTTCTCTCCCCAGTCTGGGAAATTCCAGCCATCTCCCAATTAAGCCAGTCCAGCTGGCTGTCCTGCTCAGGGATGCCCTCTGCCCCTGCAGTGACTTCCATGGCATCTCCAAACACTGGGAGCAAATAAACCAAGTGGGACCATCCCAATATGATTGGGGTGAGGGGGGAGGGCACTCCAGTTTCCTCCTCCAGTCTCCATCAAACTTCCCTGCTTGAGCTAAAACACCTCTTTTTTCATGGAGACAAAATTTTGGAGTCTATTCTTATGAAAGTGCCCCAAAGAGGAAATTTCTTCTCCCAAGAGCACCTCATAGACTGCAGGGAAAGCCAGGAGTTCCTGGCCAGCCAGCAACCATGTTCCCACAGGTTCCCCGCCCCTTCTAAAAGGCTGTAACCTCCAAACCACCTTCTGCCCCACTCAGTAGAGCACCCTATTCCTCTGCCCTGTCTGGCTTTTACTTTGGAGGAAAATCTTTGGGGTTCTCACCACAGCGAGGCAGGGGCTCAATGCACCCACCTCCCCGTGCAGAGCAGGGAACCCTGTGCAGTGCGTGGGATGGAGCTGGACAGCCGCTGCTGCACGTTGGCAGGACAGCTCTGTGCGTTGCTGGGAGGCTTTATTTGTGTTACGCATATCTTTCATAAATCCTCGAGAAGCCTTGGGAGGCCTGGGATGGAAACGGCTCTGCTGGCCAGCAGCAAACATCGCCATCAGGCTGGGAGGAGGAAAACCTCCCCTCGCCCCGCCAGCAGCGGTGGCACCCTCTCGCCTGGCTGTTGTGGGACGTTAAATATTCAGCAGCAACTCTGCCCTCGTGCTCCAGGCAATCCCATGGCTCCTGTTACTGCTGCTCTCCTTTGGCCAGGGACATCCATTAACTAATTTCTAATAACAGCAGCATGCGTAAGTGCTGAACCAGCGCTGGCTGGCATGCCGGGGGACTGGAGGCAGCCAGGTTTGGCGGGGTGGTGAGGGGGGAGTCGGAGGCACACAGAGCCACGGGCATGGCTGGGCTTGAGCCGTCTGTTTAACCCTTCCCCTGCCCTGGCACAGGTGGGCACTAGCCACGTGGCACCCATGCGGAGATGTCCTTGGAACAGGCGGGGATGTACCTTACTGGGGATTGTAAAAGGAGGCCGAGAGTTGCCGCCCTGTAAGCAAACACAGCACAGGCGGCTGCTGGGTACAGGGACAGGCAGTGCAGCCCCACAGCACGTGGGGTGCAGTGCCCACCAGAGGGGCAGACATGCCAGGGGACTGGGGACTGGGGTTCAGGTAGCGACTCAGAGACTGCCTGCTCCTTTCCAGCCTCCAAATGCCACCCTTCCCCTTCTCTTGTTGGCACAAATGAAGGCATGTCCCATTTTCATCATCCCTTCTCTCATCCTCCACCATGTTTCTCCATCATTTCCCCCTTTTCAGCTGGGCAGAGATGTCCACACCACCCTCATCATGCTCAGGTGTAGCTTGGCAAAAAATCAAAGCAGTGAGGAGGAAAGGAGGAAACAGGAGCAAAGACAGCCCCAAACCTCCCAGAGAATCCCTGCACCCCACGGTCAGCACATGATGGCCCCAGCCTCATGCAGCCAGGCTGGTCACACAGCAGGGAGCTGGTACAGGGACTGGTCCCCTTACCACAGCTGGGGGCTACCCCAGAGAGGGGTGGACTTCTCTCGGTACCCCAAGCTCCCCAGCCAGTGGTCCTTGCCCGGTACAGCCCAGGACAGTTTCGCCACCAGCCCTGGGGGTGTCAGGCCTGTGCCCAGGCTCCAGCAGATTGTGAAACTGCAGCCGTGTGGTTTTCGGCGGAAGGCTGGAAAGTTTGACGCTGGATTCCCGGATGTGAGGAGCCTTTGGGGGAGCGCGGCAGAGCACAGCATGGAGCGTCCCGCCGGCAGCATCCTGCCTCGCCAGTGGTGGGGAGCTGAGTGCTGTGTCACAGCCCTCACCCGCAGCCTGGGTGGTTTGCCCTCTCACCAAGTTGCCCAGCCAAAACCTTTCCTATTTTCCATTTTTCAGCTACACTTGGAGAGTGAGCAGATTAAGGCGAGCCTACAAAATCCCCTGGTTTCCAATGTGTCCTGCCACAGGATGAGGCCGGCCAGAACCCATTCACGAAGGAGGGGGTGCTGTGCATGGCCGGGGCGCACTCTCCTTGCCATGCTTTGTCTCCTTGCCCAACCTTTGCGGCTGCTGCCTGTCACTGTCTGCCACTGCCTGCTGGGATGGGAGAGGGCAGACAGAGGTGGCAGAGATAATGGTTAGATCTGTATTCAAAGCAGTGTTCCCCCACCACGCTGCCACCCTGACCTCTTGAGCAAGAAGCCACCCAGTACATGTCCTTGCTGGGAACATGCCAGTGGGTGCCTCTGGACTCTGGCACCAGCCATACCGCAGGCACAGCCTCAGTGGCCAGTGGGGGCTCTGAGATCCCCACTGCCCCCGAGCCCATCACCAAGGAGCAAGTGAGGCATGAAAGGAGCTGGGAATGCCAGTGGCAGGAGGAGAGGGATGCCTGTAGTAACAGTGCAGGATGGGGGGATGCTGGGGTGACACCTGCCTGAAGCTGTGCTACGGGCAGGATCCTTCCTCCCTGACAGCCACCCCCTCTGGAAAAGCCCCCAATGCCAGCAGCATGGCCACCTGGGCCAGAGCTGGCAGGGGACAAGTCCTGACCCCATCCCTCGCCCTTGACCGCCGGCTCCCTCACAGTACATGCTGTCATGTGGCAGGGCACAACAACAACAAGGACTAATTGGTTAATGTGATTTCAAAACATGATTTGCAATTATAACTTGCCAGAGAGCATTCAATGATCCCGCACATCAGGGAGAGTGGGTTTTTCTCCTTCTTTTGTTCCTGGAACCTCTAAACCAATTACCTTTACAGAAGCCAGAAGCAAAGGGCTGCTCAGCAGACCTGAAGGGTGGGTTATCTCTGCACTCAATCACTTCACTGCCAAGTATGGCACTGGGAACCAAGGACCCGAGGACAAGCCCCAGGGTAACCCCACCACTTCTCCCTGCAGCACTGTGGGGTTTGGAGGGGTCCTGGGGCCCCCCAGCTCCCACAGCGCCCACCAGGACATCAATACCACACAGGGTCCTCCAGCTTCCAGCCATCAAGCACTAAATGGGAGGCTCTGAACCCTAAGAGATGGGAACTCTTCCTCTTGACATAAGGGGACCATCCCTTCTGTCACCTCCAGAGGTGCCAGTAACACCTGGCTCATCTCTGCCACCCAGGAAGGGCAGGATGTCCTCGCTGTCCCTGTTGGCAGCACCCACAGCCCCATCGGGGTCAAGGGCTTTGCTCCTGTGGGCTTGCCATCCTGCAGCAAGGACTTCAATGCCCTTAAATGCAACTTAAATACCTTTAAAGCCAAACAAGCCCAAGTGACCATGATGCTCCTAAGACTCAGCTCCTCTGAGTCTCAGCCTGTTTCCCCAGTGTCCCAAGTTGCTCAGCATCCCACTGGAAAGCTGGGAATGGATTTGGCAGCATTTTCCCTTGAGCAGGCAAAGAGGGACTCAATACCAGCTGCTGGAGGGATGCTCTGGCAGCTGTCCCTCAGGAGGGTGCCAGGGCCCCACTCTGCTGGGGGACCCCTGCTCACAGGGGGACCCACCAGCCCACAGGGGACACTCCCACATGCACAGGGCTTGAGAGTCTCCAGGCTGCAAGCTGCTTTCCATCAGTTGCCCCAGCCCCAGGGTCCTCCATCCCATGTTCCAGCCACCCAGGGTTCCCAAGGATGGGGAAGGAGCCCAGGCAGCTCCTAGAGCCTCTGAGGAGGCATGGGACAATGCCAGCAGTGCAGGACAGCTGGGCTGGGCTGCACTACACCCCAAAACCTGCCTGGGCCAGGCACAGAGACAGACCCCCAGCCAAACCCCCATGGGATCTGTGTCTGAGCGGCAGCTGAGGAGGGCAGTTGACATTTAGCAGAGAAGGAGCAGGGCTCCAGCATGGGACAGTGGAAGGAAATGTGGGGCAGTGCTGGGGGGTCTGCAGTGCCTGGGGGGGGTCTCCCATTCAAGGCTGAGCTCCCCAGCAAGCTGTCATGAGTATGGAGCCGGCTGGGAGATCCCCAGGTGGGGCCAGGCGTGCTGCCCAGGGCCTGAGCAGCAGATGGTTGGGGAGCTGGAGATCGGGGAGCAGGGGAGGACTGGGGCTGCCTTTCAGCCCACATGACTGTAGCATCCTTGTTTAAAAGATATAAATAACTGGGCCAAAAACAGAGACGTGGCCACAGCCATGTCCCTTCTCTCCCCAGGGCAGCAGTCAGTTTGGAGCCCGCCCAGGAGCAGATAACAGCTCGTGCATCCCCAGTGAAGCTGTGGTTTGCTCCAGCTCCCCAGGGGAGGCATCATCAGGGCCGTGCTGGGCCCCCACCCTTGCTGGGGTGACTGGCAATCCTGGGGCCAGATGGCAGCACACGGTCCTGCTGAGTGTGATCTGGCCACGAGGAGGAGAGGCGATAAAGGCCTTTTCATGGTCCGCCAGGGAAATGGATTCAGCGGGAGAAGCACGAAAGGACATGTTGGTGCTCAGGAACGAGGCTGCCATGTCCCCCAGCACTGAGGTCCCCAAGATTCTGCAGCAGTGAGAGGTGGGGGCAGTTGCCTCAACTAGGGGGCAGGTGGGGAGTACTGGATGCCAGGGTCCTGGTGGGCACCCCCAGGTCCATGGCAGCATCACCCAGCCTTGCACTCGGGTGGGCTGAGCCTGGCATCATTTCAGGACAGACAGTGCTGGCATGGTGGCTCCCTCCACAATTGGGAAAGCCCAGAGAGGCTGCCCCTCTCCCTCCCCTCTGAGCTGGCCGACAATTGGCTGCCCAGGGGGACGCCGGCCTTGATCTGCATCGCTGGCCGTCCCCACGGCTGTGCAAACAGAGAGGGAAACAGCCCCAGCCAGCCCCTGCCACTGCCGGCACACAGCCAGGCACCCGGCACCCCGTCAGCACTCCCATCCCCAGGGACCCCTGCCACCGAGCAGAGCTGACAGCACCACCCTGCCTGGCAATACCAGGGTGGTTAACAATACAGACCCACCTGCCCCGCAGGCAGGAAAAAGCCTGGGGGCGCTGTGAGGGCTGAGATGGGAGGAGGGAGCAAAAGCTGGCATAAGTGCCCACCGCACTGGCAGAGAGGCTGTGCCAGGGTGGCCAGCACAGTGTGGAAAGTGCCAAGGCACAGCCAGAGCAGCCCTGCAACCACTGGCCCCAAGTGCAGGGCAATCACCCCTTGCTCAGCCCAGAGGCTGGTTCATCCAGTTCAGTGCTGTTTGCTGTGGGGCTGGGCCAGTCCCCGTGGCCTGTGGACTAGTTGGTGCCAGCTGATTGGCAGCGGGCAGCCAGTGTATGTCAGGGGCATGTGCCCCAACCCTGCTCAGCCGCCCCATGCACTCCGCCCAGCAGCCTGATTCCCTGAAACCCTTTTCCATCTGCAGAGTACCATGGAAATTCACCCCCGGCCCCCTTCCCAGAGCTCTCCATCAGAGGGGCACTCCGCTCCCGGGGAGATGCCAGAGGCTCCAGTTCCATTTCCCCCAGTGCACTCCACGCCACACAGAGTCCCACCTGCCTGCTGTGGCACCCCTGGGACAACCACCCTGCCTGAGGGCAACGGGTCCCACCTGTCACCAGCATCGGCCTCAGATTGCTGCCGGAAGCCGAGGTGGCCAAGATGGGCATGGCGGACACCGCCACCGCCACCATGGTGGCACCGCAGCCGGCGTGGGGATGGGGACACGGTCTTCCAGCCGCTCCGCTGGCACCGCAGCTTCGGCTGGTCCTCGGGGCGTGGGTGCCGGGGCACAGGCGGCTGCGCCGGCTCTGCCGAGAGCTCTGCCCGCTCCCCGTCCTGCCGCCGGCAAGGTGAGTGCGATGCCGTGGCCGCCACGGGCCAGCCGCTCCCGGTTCCCGCCGAGCATGGACCTGGTGACCCTGCACGCCGCCCACGCAGGAACGCCGACATCCTGTGACCGCGTGGGCACGGGAGCCGGTCACGGCTGGAAGAGGGGCGGGAGCCCTGGCACCAGGAGCCCGCGCCAGCCCCATAGCAGCACAGGGACTGCTCCAGACCGGCCTCCCGCCGACCCGTGCCAGGCTCGGTCCCCACCCCGCCGCTCTGGGTCCCGCCCGCCCCACGCCGGGCCCGCCCCGGCCGCACCACATCGCGGCTCCGCCCCGGCCCGGCCGCGCGGGCCCCGACCGCCCTCTGACGGCAGCCGGTGGCACGGCAGGGCTGCTCCGGGACCCGCCGACCCGGCACACTCGTGTGACCCCCGGCCCGTGTCCCCCCCGGCCCGTTTCCCCCCGAAAGCCCTCTCTCCCCACAAACCCTCATCTCTCGTTGCCAACCTGCCCACGGGGCTGCTGTCCCTTGTCCCCCGTGCTGGGGGACTGGCAGGACAGCGCTGGCCCCTGAGAGCAGGGTGCTGGGACAGGGCAGGCAGGAAGGGTGCAGGCAGGGCCCTGCCAGCCCCCGGCTGTCCATCCCTGAACTGGGGGCAGGGCCCTCGAGAGTGGCAGTTGAGGGGGCTTGGGGGTGCCCCCAGCACCCTGCCAAACTCTATGCTCTGCTAGGGGGCAGCCCTGGCCCCTCTCAACCTCTCCGCACACCCCCATCGTGCCCAAAAGATCCCCGTGGAGCTCAACATTGTGCCCTGTGCCTTCACATGGCACCACACAGCACGGCATGGTGTGCCATGCATCCGCACCCTCAGCAGCTCCAGGCCGTGCTGGCCTGCAGCCACACAGGCAAGAGCCTGGCTCTGTGTGGGCAACGTCCCAGGCTCCACGTTCCCCCAGCCCCTCTCCTCCGCACAGGGCACAGCTCCTGGGGAGAGAGGCTGGGGTTTGGCACGGTTCCCTAGCACAACCGGTGCTGGCAGAGCTCCCCAGCTGGGGGCTCCACAGCCTCTGGGGCAGCCGTGCCAGCACCTGGCCACCGTTGCAAGAGAAAAAAACAAAACAAAACATTTTCTTCAGATGGAATGCCCTGTCTTGTTTTTTGATTAAATTGGTGCCTCCCGTGCTGGCGGGCACCGCAGAGCAGAGCTCAGCTCCCTCATCCTTACGCCCTGCCACTGGGCAGTTGGGCTGAGCCTGAGCCTCCCTTTCGGAGGCTGGGGCAGGCATGGTTGGAGGGACAGCCTCCCTCCTCTGGGGACGGGCTTGTTCCTGTCTCAGCCCAGTGTGCTGCCCATCTCCTGCCCCGGCTGCGTGGCTCCCGCCCGGACAAAGCTGCCACATCCCTGGCTCCCGGCACACTGGGTGGGCGAGAGGAGCCGTGCAGTTTGAACTGCCCTGCCCCGGCCAAGAGCTCGTTACACATTTACCCCGCGTTAATGAGGCAGCACGGCGCCTCCTGTCCTTTGGACGACAAGGGTGCTTTGCAGGCAGCCAGCCGGCCCTGGAGCCCCAGCCGGGCAGGGCTCTGGGGGTCCTGCGGGGTGAGTCCCCCGGGCACAGGCACCGCAGCAACAGCCACGTCCCCGTTCTCTTCCCCCAGCCCCACTGGGCCGGGCTTTGCAGGAGCAGATGTGGTGGAAGGACAGTGACAGCACAGTCGCCCTGGCATGCTTTCAGGCATAGACAGGATGAAGCAGGCAGGGACAGGTTCTTGGGGATGTCGGGATGCTCCATGGCTGTGATCGGGGACCCAGAGCTTGCCCACGGCTTTCCTGACTTTCCAGCACAGGCAGAGGGGTTGGAGGCACCCTGAGAAGCCACTGCGTCCCGAGGGGCTGTCCCTGAGTGGCCAGCCAGGTCGCGGGGTGCACAGGGAGGACACAGAACACAGTTGCCTTTTGTTGGTGCTGGCCCCGGGAGCAGGGACTGGGGCTTTGCGTCCCCTCCCTCCGCCCCCGCCGCTGGCAGGACTGGCGCCCGGCACTGGGGATTTGGGGTTTAAAGAGCAGGAGACAGCCACAGCCCCAGCTCACCCACCAGGCGAGGAGGCAGGAAAGCTCCAGCAGAGCCAGCGTGCCATAGCAGGTGAGATGGTGGACGCAGGGAACCGGGCTGCCCTGTTGAGGGGGGCTGCAGGGTCAGGGGGCCGGAGTGGTGGAGCTCCTTGGGGGGATGACAGGTCACTGTCTCCCCTCTGTTGGTTCTGGGTGCTGGTGGCCTCAGGCATTATCCCAAGAAGGATGGGGGAGCATCATTAGACACGTGCTGCCTCCTTGTCCCTGTCACTCCACATCTGAGAGGGGGGTTCTTGAGCCCTCTCCCAGCCAGGGTGAGCATTGCTGCATTGGGAGTTTCCTATGCCATGTCACTTCCCCAGGGCACTGGTTTACAGGAAAAGGGGGACTTGCTCAGTGCTTTCCCACCTGCGGTTCCTCCACTGCACTGGCCGGCTCAGCCCCAGGCAGAGTTTGCCCTGGCTGGGACCTGGGCAAGCTCTGAGCCATTCAGGAAAGAGGGGAGCCCAACACTGGGCACTCGGCTGGGCAGAAGCAGGAGCTGGGCCGGCAGACAAGGCCCTATTGTGCCCTGCTGGGGCCGCCAGCTCGCCCATCAATAGCCGCATTATGCTCGGTGGTGGCCCCCCCAGCCTTCCCAGCCGCCGCGGCTCTGCGGGAGCACCGTGGGAGGCGAGCTGAAGTGGCTGTTGTGTTGGGGTCCAGGGGTGAGAGGAGGAGGGTGGGCAGGGCAGGGTGCAAGGAGCCCCCTGCCACTGCCTGGCTGGGTACTATGGCAGTGGGATGCTATGCTCCCAGGTGCCACTCGCTTTGGGGGCACGATGCTCTGGATGAGGAGCAGGCAGGCTCAGGGGGCACCCGAGCACCCCTGTCCTCCCTTCCCTGCCTTTGTCATCCCACCAGGCATTGGCTGTGTCCAAAGTGGCTGTGCTGATGCTCACTGCCCCAGGGCAGGGGTGAGCAAGTGGGCAGTGAGGGGCTGACGTCAGCCCTGGGCACAGATGCCTCTGGGCCAGCAGGAGCAGATGCACAGCCCTGCATGCTTCCCAGTGAGACACTCCCCGGCTAAAGTTACCAACCCCATGGCAGGGACACCAGCTTATTTTTAAAGCCTACAGGAGCTAGATGCCACTGTTTGGTGTGCCACGGGGCAGGGCAGCAGGCAGGGGGGCTCAGCCAACATCTCTCCTGCCCTTCTGCTGGGACGGGGAGAGGGCCAGGCTGGGGACAGAGTGCCAATGTCCTGTCCCACACTCTGTGCCTCCACCGACACTCCTGCCCCATTGGTAAGGTTTTGAGGAGCTTCAGGCCTAGCATTTTTTTATGCATGGGATACAGCCCGTCTGCCTGGCCCAGAGCCTGGCTGCCAGCAGTCACAAAGCCAAGGGCAGATGTTCACCCTGGTGCAGCAGGATGGGATCCTAGAAGCCCAGGATCCCTCCCTTTCCCAAAAAAACCCATGGTGCTGCATCGGGAGGACGGACATCTCCTTCATCACCAACCCAAAGGCTCACCATGCATCCCACAGCTTGGTCCCACAGGAGGGATACTTGGCACTCCAGACATGTTCAGGCACAGGGGTGCACCCAGCACCCCACATCCCCTGAGCAGCCTGGCTCTCCCCAGCACAGGGTGAGGACAATTAAAAAGGGATTAGCCGGCCTACAGTGGTATGGTGCTGCCGGGAGCCGGTACCTAATCCTGGCAGGAATGCATTGGGGCCGTGCGGGTCCCTGCTGTGTAGGTCTCACACCAACGTGTTGTGATGGGGGGTGGATGTAGGGTCAGGAGGGTGTATCCATAGACGCAGTGTGAGCCCTGAGCTGGTGACCCCCTGGGACATCGCCACCACACCAGGTTATGAGGATGCAGCTGACTCAGGCATGTTTGCTCACCATCAGAGCAGGCCCTCTCACTGGCACACTTGGCACCCCATGGGTTCTGTCCCCTGCCTGGTGTATCCTCCCTTTGTACCAGGGATGTGGCAGCCACTTGAGGCTGATGCCATCCTGTAACTGGACACCACATGCCATGGGGACATGCAGCCACTTCACTGCCTTGGTGCATAGCCAAACCAGGAATGATGGCAAGGAGACACTGGCATAGCCATTGAAGTGGTGACGGGAGAGATCCCTGCAGTGTTCATGGCACAGCAGAGCTTACCTCAGTCCCCTGGAAAAGCCACAGGCTGTGATAGGGAGCAGGGCTTGGGATGGGGACCCAGCCTGGCTGGGGAGAGAGGGGTCACACAGGCAGACAGTGAGGGGCCCTGTGCTGGGGAACTCCCAAAGGAGTCCTAAAACTGGTGCTGTCACAAACCACTGAGGGCTTTTTGGGGTGGCCAGGCCCGAGAGATATAAGCTTGAGGAGGTTATCCCCATGCCCGGGCCACAGGTGCAGGCTGCGGTGAGGATGCCTTTCCTCCTTCTGCTCCCTCCTCTCCCCTCGGCAAGCTGGCAGTGTCACCAGAAGTGCTAGCAAAGGCCACCCTGCTGCACAAGCACATCTCTTGGCTGGGGAACCGGGCCATGCCAAGCACAGGTGGCATGAGGACAACTACAGCACCAGTTGGTATGATGTAGCTCACCTTGCCCCCCTTTGTTTTGGCTGGCCCTGGCCACGATGGCTCCAGCAGGTCGGAGGGCTGATCCTCAGCCCTTCAGGGTGTACCCTGAAGACACCTTGCTCTGGGTCACCGCACAGGTCCCTGTGCCATCGCCAGGGCCCTCCCAGTGGCTAGCAGGATGGGGACAAATCGCAGCTCATCTCTGTGCAGGCTCTCCAGCAGCCACTGGTGCTGGTCACCCACATATTGGCACACATACACCCCACGCTGTGCCAGTGGACAAGCTGGCACAGGAGGTGCAGGACATGCTGCCTGCTGCCCGCTGCCACGCCCCCCCTGGGAGCCCTGCGGAGGTGGGAACGAGGCGTTTCCTACCGCAAACACCGCTGGGGTTTTGGATGCTGCTGGCAGAGCTACCGATGCACACCGGAGCCGGAACCACCAGGGGAGAACTGGCCGAGGCAGAAATCCCCCAGCACGGATCTGCCGGCGGCAGAGAAGGGATCAAAGAGCGAAGGAGCCGGCACCTGCTCACGCTGACAGCGGTGACACCCCCACGCTGGCAGGGAGCCAGGTCGCTGGCACCTGGCCTTGTCGCCCTCCGCAGGGCTGGCAGTGAGCACAGGGATGAGGGTGGGATGCTGGTGGCGATGCTCATTCCAGCTGGGGACTGTCACCATGTCAGCAGTCAGCAGCTTCAGCGCTTGCCAAGAGCACCCTCCGAGGCAGAAAGGGGTGGCCAGCAGGCGACGTGGCGCGTCCCTCCCGTGCCGTTTTTTCCGGGATAGAAGCCCAGCCCTTCTGACTCCTGATGGTTTCTCCAGGCAGAGCTGCTGCCAGCAAGGTCCTTGCCGGGCTCTGGGGTTCAGTGATGGTGACACCACACAGCCACCTCAGCACACATACCGAGAGCCGCACCAGGTGGAAAGGTTCCAGCTGGGTGGAGGAAAGCTAAGGCACAGTGCTGGCACAACAAAGGAAGGGGCCCACTGTGCAGGGCTGGGCACAGCATCACTGTCCCCACTGCCCCAGCTGGTCCTGATGGCTGGGACAGTAGTGACAGAGACACCATGCCCAACCCTGCCGTGGCCACCCAGCCCAAAGTCCTGCCACACCACCTAGGTAAAGTCTTGCAGCAGAGTAACACCTGACAGCGGCTCCCCTGCCACCTGTCCCCTCGATGTCCCCATCCCCTTTGCCACCCATGACACTGAACTGGCACTTGGCACTGCAGCACAACTGGGAGGAGAGTGGGCGGTACACCCATGCCAGCAGCAGGAATGTTACTGGCAGTGAGCAGGAGGGGCATTGCTTGGGCACCCAGCCTGGCACAGCTCCTCCTGCCTGCTGCTGGCCTGTCTGTGCCTGCCTGCATGGCTCCCACTGCCTGCTGAACCCACTGCCTGCCTGCGGCAGCAGTCTACCCGCACCTGCACCTGACCTGCCCGCATCCACTGCCAGGCTGCCAGCACCTGCTGCCAGCCTGCGCTTGCTGCTGGCCTGCCTGCACCCGCTGCCTGCCTGCGCTCACTGCTGGCACACCTGCACCCACTGCCTGCCAGCAGCCCCTGCCTCCCCACTCGCCCTGCGCCTTCCTGCACCCGCTGCTTCCTGCACCCACTGCTTGCCTGCCTGCACCTGCTGACTGCCCGCTCATGTTGAACCCGCCTTCCTGGACTCTGGCAACCACAGGTAGGGACAGCCAGGGGTGCGGGAGGAATAAAAAGCAGGGGTGGCCCCCAGGGCAGCCCATGTCCCCCCCAGCCCCGAGCTCTGCCTGCCGAGGCACGCGTGGCCTCGTGGCCAGCGCTGCTCGGCACTTGCTATTCTTGGCAGTCGTGGCTGGAAAATGGGAGGCAGTGGAGGAATTTTGTTTGCTCCGGGCTGGGTCTGGGCCAGACATCTGGGCTGCAGCTGAGTGGGGTGTGGGACCAGCCCCCCACCGTCCACGGTATGGCCCCCGGTGCCCTTCAGCACCTCTCGGCACAGCCCCTAGCTCCCCACACCCGGGCAGGCAGCATGCAGCCAGCAGCTGCTCACCCCAGGGACGAGGCAGCTGGGCCACCTCTGTGCTGAGCGTGACATGCTCAGCTCTGCCCCGGGGGCGGCGGATGTCACCTCGAGTGTCACTGTGGGCTACGCGTTGTGGCAGCACGGCTCTGTGTGAGTGGGTGTGAGGGTGCCTGGGGGTGTTTGCACGCCTGTGTTTGCACGTGTATGAGTGCGTGTTTGCACACGAGTGTACGTGTGCACGCGTGTTCGCGTTTGCGCGTGCCCTCTTGCCCCGCCCCGCCCCGCCGGGGCCGCCCCGCTCCCTCCCGGCGGACGCGGAGGGCGGGGCGGGGCCGAGCCGAGCGGAGCCGGGACCCAGGTGGGTGCTGAGGGTCGGGCAGGGTGCGGGGGCTGCCGGAGTCGGGGGGGTCCCCGGGCCGGTACGGGGAGGTGTCCGGGGCCGGGTTCTCTGCGCTGCCGTCGGGGCTCTGCCCGGGCTGGCACTAGGGCGCTGGAGGCGGGGTCCGTGTCCCGGCTGGCACCGGGCTGCTGGGGGGCGCTGGGTCTGCCTGGGCTGGCACCGGAGGTCTCGGGGGGCTGCGTCCGTGCCAGGGGTGGCACCGGGGCGCTGGGGGATTGCCGCAGCGGGTCTCAGGGACCTCGGTCTGCCGGGCTGGCACCGGGGGTCTAGGGGGCTGGATCTGCCAGTGCTGACACCAGGGGTCTCTGGTGCTGTCGCTGCTGCCCGCCCCCTCCAACTTCCTCCCGTGCCAGCACCGGGCTGGGGCAACTGGCGTGTGGGGTCCGTGGCCGGGGGTCTGCCCTGACCCCTCCATGGGGGCTGGCAGGTGCTGGGCAGGTGGGAGGACCCTTGGTGCCCCCACGATGGCCCTTGCTCACGGCAGTGGGGGTGTCTGGCAGAGCCTGGTGGGTCCCCCGCCTCATCCCGGCACCTCTGGAAATGTCATTAGCGCCTCACGCCAGGCCGCTGGGCAGCCCAGCCCTGCGGCACTGTGCCTGACTGGGGCCGCTGCCTGCCCAGGACCCGCTCCCCACCCTGCCAGCCCGGGACGGGGCTTCCCATGCCTGTAGGAGCGCAGGGCAAGCCCCAGCCGGTGTGCTGGGCAGCAGGCAGACGTGCCCGGATCTGTGTTGGGCACTGCCACCCACACATGCCCCCTGGCTCGACACCCACCGTGGCCTGGCTCACACTGTGCTTGAGCAGCGTGGCAGGCACTGAGGCAGTTACACCAACCTCAGTGCTGCAGCGGGGCTTTGGTTGTCACCAGTGTCCTGGCAAGGCCTTGGTGGCCACAGCACAGGTGAAAACCTGTTGGCTGTGCCAGGGGCTGATGACCAGTGTGGCCGGGCTTGTGCTTCACACGCAGTGCGGGGAGGTGCCGGCTGGCACATCCTGGCTGCCTGCAGCTGCCCGGGGCTGCTGTGGCGTGGCCGGCAGGTGAGGTGAGGAGCTGCGTGTTGGTGCGATGCTTGTGATAATCATCACCTCCTGCTCCCTGGGGGAGAGTGTGCCAGTGCCAGAGCCAGAGGAATTCTTCTCCTACCCTGTGGTGGGCACCTGTGAGGATGGTGGGCATGCCTGTGTGGGCCTCTTGGGGGGATGTGGACACCTGTTCAGCCAGAGCCCCCCTAAACCCAGCTGTTTTTCACAGACTGGTACAAGAAGGGCCAGGGGCCAAACAGCAGGGGCTGTCACAGTGGGGGAAACTGAGGTACGAGACCCCTTGATTCCCACGATGGCCAGCTTGCATGATACTCAGGAGCCCGCCGCCTGTCTGGCGTGCCCTGGCTGGCTGGCATCACCCCAGTGCTCGCCCCGTCCCTGAAGGACAACTCTGTGCTCGCAGGCAGCAATGGGCAGAGCCCAGCACCCTCCTGCCAGCAGGGCTCAGGCAGGGATGGGGAGGGCTGGGTGCTGCTTGGCCGTGCTGCCTCAGTTTCCCTTCAAGCAGGAGTGGGAGGGCTGTTCCTGGAGCCCATTTGGTTCAGGGTCAGATTAACAGGGGCTTAAAAAACAGGGAGGGGTGTGGCTGGCCTGTTGCCCCCCAACAATCACTGAGTCAAGCCCGTGCTGTGCTGGGGTCACCCTATGCTGGTACTTGGTGTTCTCCCAATCCCAGCAGCAGCACCGGGGAGGGATTGTGGTCTGGGGGCTGTGGGGAGGGGGCTGTAACCTGAGCTGAGGTCTCGCTTCTCTTCCCCAGCCGCGGGGCCGCCAGCCAGGCCCCGGCCATGAGCCGCACGCTGCTCCTGCTCCTGCTCCTGCTGCGCGGCCCCGCTGCTGCCGCCAGCCACCCCCCACCTGCTGCCACCCCCCGCCTCAAGCTGGCCTTCCACGGTGAGTATGGGACATGCGATCAGACGTGGGTGAGACGGTGCTGTGTCAGCACCCAGCATCATCCTGGGGAACAGGGGACAGCATAGCAGGAAGGGTGCAAAACCCCCACATTGCCCTGCACCAGCACCAGCGCTGCCCTCCCTGCAGGCTACCAGGCATCGGCCTGGGGGGCTGCCGAGTTCCTTGCCTGATGCCAGCCCCTCAGGGCCACCTGCCTGCCCTCGGGGCCATACTTGTACTTGGGTCTTCACTCTTGGCCCCCGGCATGTGCTGGCTCAAGTGCCTGTCCCGCCGTGGTGCACCATGGCGGCACTCACTGATCCTGGCTGCTCCAGGCCCGGCGGGACACCGTGCTGGCCGGGGAGCCAGTGCCGTGTCCCAGCTGGCCACCCTGCAGGCTGCAGCACAGCGCAGGGGGCTTTGTCTGGCGACGGGTCCCGGCGAGCACTCTCCTCCCAGCCTGACAAAGGGCTGTTTGTTCCCGCCACAGTGGGATTAGCTCCACAGGGCAGGGAATGGCCCCTTCTCCCCTGCTGCCTGCTGCCAGGGTGGGGAGCATGGGGATGGGTGCTGGGGGATACAGGGATGGGTGATGGGGGGTGTGGGGATGGGTGCTGGGCAGTGCAGGGGTGGGTGTCAGGCTGGAGTGGGGATGGGTGCTGGACAGGCTCAGGGTTGATGAACCCGGTCAAGCCAGTGGGACAGGTTTGGGGGAGGGGGCAACACAGTCAGGGGACCGTAGCCAGATCTAGGTCTGCCTGGGGCGCATGTCCAGGGCCAGGGAGCACGGCGGGCAGCGGCAGGTGCTGTGGCTGAGCTGGGCTGAGCAGTACTGTGGGTCCCACAGAGCTGCGGGCTCGTCACGGGCTGCGCCTCTTCACACTGGAGCGCTCCTGCTGCTACGAGGCCCTGCTGCTGGATGAGGAGCGTGGCCGCCTCTTTGCTGGAGCCCAGAACAACCTCCTCTCCCTGGCTTTGGATGACATCAGCCAGCGGGACAGGAAGGTAACACGGGGGGGGACACACATGCCAGCCAGGGGACCCCAGTTGCACCCCAGGGCTGTGAGTGTCCCCCCATTTTTTCCCTGCAGATCTACTGGCCAGCACAGGTGGAGTGGAGGGAGGAGTGCAACTGGGCTGGCAAAGACATCACTGTGAGTGCTGGGGGCTGCTGGGAGGGGTGCTGGGGGGCTGCCCCAGCATTGCTTCCCCAGCACTGCCTCCCCATGCATTCCCCCCCGAGGCCGAGTGCATGAACTTCGTGAAGATCCTGCACCCCTACAACCGGACCCACCTGTATGCCTGCGGCACCGGCGCCTTCCACCCTGTCTGTGCCTTTGTGGAGGCTGGCCAGCACCCGGAGGTGAGCCCCCTCAGCACCGCCGTGACCCCCGGCTGCTGCCGTCCACCCTCCTCCTTTTCTTACCCCTCTCCAGCAGCCCATCTTCAAGCTGGACCCCCGGCACATAGAGGATGGCAAGGGGAAGAGTCCCTATGACCCCCAGCACGCAGCTGCCTCCGTCCTTGTGGGTAAGGGAGAGCTGAGCCCAGTGCTGGTGGGCAGTGCAGTGGGGGCGTGCCAGGGGGCCCCCATAACACTTCCCTCCCGCCTACTAGGCGAGGAGCTCTACTCCGGGGTGGCCACCGATCTGATGGGCCGTGACTTTACCATCTTCCGCAGCCTGGGCCGGCGTCCCTCCATCCGCACCGAGCAGCACGACTCCCGCTGGCTCAATGGTCAGTGCCAGGGAGCAGGAGGGTTGGGGGGCTGCTGTGACCCTGGCATGGCATTACTGCTCCCCGGATGCAACAGGGTAATGAGTCCTCTAGGCTCAGCCACAACCTGTTCTCTGCTGCCTGTGGAGGATGATTTGGGGTGTCCCCATGCCTGGTGGGGTTCCACCCTCACTCTACCTCTGCCCTACAGCTGGGCATGGGGTGTCTGCACCCTCCTGCAACCCCAGTGGGTGCTCCAGGGTGGCCAAGGAACAGAGCTAGCAGAGACACTGGATGTAGCACCTTTCTGCCTCCAGAACCCAAGTTCGTGGCCATTTTTTGGGTGCCGGAGAGTGAGGACCCCGATGATGACAAGATCTACTTCTTCTTCCGTGAGACGGCGGTGGAGCGGCAGCAGGGGCTGGGCAAGACCAGCTTCGCTCGCATCGGCCAGATCTGCCGGGTAAGAGCATCTGTGGGCAGGTGGGCTGGGAGGGCTCGGTGGTGCCACTCACTGCTGCTGGCGCCAGCACCCTCTCTCTCCCGGCAGAACGATGTGGGGGGGCAGCGCAGCCTGGTGAACAAGTGGACAACCTTCCTGAAGGCTCGTCTCATCTGCGCCGTGCCGGGACGTGATGGGGCGGACACCCACTTTGATGAGCTCCGTGAGTTGGTGTGGGAGTGGCCCCCCAGGGTGCCCATGGGCAACCATGGCATGTCAAGGCGGCTCTGATGCCCTCCCGGCTTGCAGGGGACGTGTTCCTGCTGCAGACAAGGGACAAGCGCAACCCTCTGGTCTATGCTGTCTTCTCCACCTCCAGGTCGAGCCCTCCCCCTACTCCCCCCAGTATACCCGGCAGTGCCTCCTCCACCCCTCACGTTGTCCCCTCTCCCCTCACATTGTCCCCTCTCTCTCCTGTCAGCTCTGTTTTCCAGGGCTCAGCCGTCTGTGTCTACACCATGGCTGACATCCGCCGGGCTTTCCTGGGCCCCTTCGCACACAAGGAGGGTCCCAACTACCAGTGGGTGTCATACCAGGGACGCGTGCCATACCCCCGCCCGGGCATGGTATGTGGCACAGGCGTGTCCCAGCTGTTGCCGTCAGTGGGTTCCAGTACCTGAGGTATGGGCTGTGGGGAGCAAGACCCCACTCAGCCAGTACCGCCCCCGCACAGTGCCCCAGCAAGACCTTCGGCACCTTCAGCTCCACCAAGGACTTCCCAGATGAGGTGATCCAGTTTGCCCGGCACCACCCGCTGATGTACAACCCAGTGCTGCCCCACGGCCAGCGACCCCTTTTCCTACAAGCTGCTGTGCCCTACACCTTCACCCGCATTGCTGTGGACCGTGTCACTGCCGCTGATGGCCACTATGATGTCCTCTTCATTGGCACAGGCACGTGGTGACCCTGGGGCTGAGGGCACAATAGGGGGGTGTTGCAGCTGTGACCCCCAGCCTAACCCCTCTCTGCCTGCAGACATTGGCACGATGCTGAAGGTGGTCTCAGTGCCCAAGGAGAGCTGGCACCACATGGAGCCGCTGTTGCTGGAGGAGCTGCAGGTCTTCCAGGTGAGACAGAGCTTTGTGCCCTTCCAGTGGGATCCCCCAGGCACCCCCTTGTGCTGCCTGTGCTCTGGATCATGCCGGGGTGCTCCAGCTACTGGGATACGGGGGCCGGTGGCCTGGATCCCCCACACACCCTAACTCCTGCCTGCACTCTGCCCACAGGATGCTTCCCCCATCACCAGCCTGCAGCTCTCCTCCAAGCGGGTAAGAGGGGCCCTGGGGGGTTCCCATGTTCTGCTGAGGCTCTGCTGGGCCCCATACCACAGCACCAGGGTGCTGAGCTCCGCTCTCCACCCGCCCTCCAGCAACAGCTCTACGCTGGCTCAACCACAGCACTGGCCCAGCTGCCCCTGCACCGCTGCAGCGCCTATGGCAAAGCCTGTGCTGAGTGCTGCCTGGCCCGCGATCCATACTGTGCCTGGGATGGCACCACCTGCACCCGCTACATCCCCAACACCAAGAGGTAGGTGACATGCCAGGGCACGGTGCTGGGCTGGCCAGCCTGCACTGAGGCCACAGTGAGGGGCGCAGGTGATGCTGCTGCAGCCCCTGCTCCTTCACCACCTTCCCACAGGCGTTTCCGCCGGCAGGACGTCCGCAATGGTGACCCCAATGCCCTTTGCTCTGAAGGTGAGCCGGGACTTGGCCAGGGGTTCAGCCCTGCCAGGGTAGGGGGCTGATGGCCAGGCCATGTCCCCCCAGACCCCTGGCGGGGCAGCGTGCCCCAGAAGCAACTCTATGGGGTGGAGGGCAGCACCGCCTTCCTGGAGTGCATCCCCAAATCCCTGCAAGCCCACGTCCTCTGGACATACCAGCGCACCCAGGATGATCCCCAGCGAGAGGTAGGCTCTCCCCGGCCAGGTGTTACTGGTAGGACCGTGCCATGCTGTGCCAACCTGACCAGCCATTGCCGTGGCTGCCACAGGTGCAGGTGGATGAGCGGGTGGTGCAAACGGAGCGGGGTGTCCTGCTGCGCAGCGTGCAGCACACCGACGCCGGCTACTACCTGTGCCACGCCACCGAGCACGGCTTCACCCAGCCGCTGCTGCGGCTCTCCCTGGAGGTGATCGGCACCCGGCAGGCAGCAGGCATGGCCCCCGCCAGCGACCCCCAGCTTGTCGCTGCGCCCCCTGGCCACAAGGTCTGGTACAGGGACTTTCTCCAGCTGGTGGAGCGCCCGCCGCTGGGGGCTGTGGACAGGGTCTGTCAGCGGCTCTGGAGCCGGGGGAGACCTCCACCGCCCCCCCGTGCCTACGCTGGACCCCCCGGCCGGAGGCAGGGCGAGGAGCCGCGCAAAGCCCGCCGCCGGCGCACCCATGAGGGGCCACGGGCCGAACGGGGCCCCCGCAGTGCATCCCCCTGGTGACCCTGGGGCTGGCCCCGGGCACCAGGCTCTGCCTAGGGGCGGGGCTGCAGGTGGGGCAAAGCCCCCACCCGTCTCGGCTGCCCCACCAGCAGCACTGGAGCAGGGCACGGGCAGCAGTGGGGGCTACAGCTCTGGGGCCAGGAGGGCAGCCAGGCTGACTGCCCACACATCGAGGGGCCACCAGCCACCTGTGCCACTGGCTCCAGCACCGGTGGGGGGACTGAGCCGGCTGCTGGCACCGCAGAGTCACCAAAATATTTATTAACAACTGTTACAGATGAATGTAAACCTGCCCCTGGGCGTGGCACCACTGGGGACAGGACAGCAGGGCCAACCTCAGGTCCCAGGGGTCTGTGTGTGGGATCAGGACCCTGGCGAGCGCAGGATGGGCATTGGTGGGACATGGGGACCAGGCTGGAGGAGGAGTGCCTGGAAGGAGGTGTGGTGGGGGCACAGAGGTGGTGCCCAGCAGCCCGGGTACAGAACAGCAACACATGTGGGTTTGTACTAATTGAGCACAATAAAGCAGAGGATTCAGCCCAGGGTTGTGTGTCTGCCCCAGAAACATGGGGAGCACTTGGGGGGAGCAGCCCAGTGCCCTACAGCGGGCACCCTGCAGGGACCCTGAGCCAAGAAGGTTGGGGTGCTTGGCAACACATGGGGATGGGAAGGCCAGACATCACCAAGGCCGACCGGGTGCCCCTGGGCTCCCATCCAACCATGCTTTCATTTCTGGAAAATGAAAACCGGAACTGGACTTGATGTTGCCTCAGCGCTTAAGGCAGGGAGAGGAGATGACCTCGGGCTGTGCTGCCTCCTGCTGCCTGCGATGACACCAGGTGACACTGGAACCAGCCACATCCCATTGCCTGGGGTGGCATCGGGCCTTTGCCCGCCCCACCCGTTGACACCCAGCAATGGCAATGTCCCAGAGATGGCTGTGACCCAGCCCAGACCCTTGAACCCCCAGTGTGGGCACAGGCATGGCACCTCCAGCCCTGGGACACTGCCTTCTGCCAGCTGGACACCCAGGGGACACCCTGGGCAGAGCCCCCCTAGGGAGCCACGACCACCTTAACTGCTTGACAGTCATTGGGGTGGTGGTCTGGGAAGGTTTAAAAGCTGCTACAGGCGGAGGATGGAGCTGTTTTTTTTCCTGAGGTCCAGCTGGCACCCGGCTGGCTTCCCTGACCCCACTGGCCACCTCAAGCTCAGGCAGCAGCACTGCTCTGCACCCATGTGTCCCTGTGCCATCCCAGCAGCTTGTGGCATGGAAGCCCCCCCTCATCCCAGTGGGGAACAGGGTCCCTGCCTGACAACCACTCCTATGCCACTTGGAACCACCCCAACCTAATGAGCAGCACAAGGATCTAGAGAGGTTAGTTTATTTGCAGCATGACGGGGGGTACAGAGGTGAGAGTTGGTGCCAGGGGCGATGCTCAGGAGGGTGAGCAGACAGGGAACTAGGGATGCCAGGGGCCAACACCCCCCCGGAGTCGCAGAAGCATGAAGATGGTGCTCCTGGGCTGGACGTCGTAGTGTGCCATCGTGTACTGGTCCTCCAGCTCCTTGGAACCATACGTCAGGCGCTGCTGGTTGGCTGGAGGCCCCTGCCGAGCATGGATCTTCTCCTTCAACTGACGGACGGTGTCGGTGGGCAGCACCATGTAGGTGGTGGTCTTGTTCTTGTCATCCTTCACAAAGACCTCCATCTCCAGGGTCTCGGTGTGCAGCAGTATCAGCGTGGTGCTGTAGAAGATGCCGTAGGAAGCCAGGGTCTCACCATCCTGCAGGATGAGAGTTTTCCCACTCGTTTCCTGCAGCGTCAAACGCTGCCTGTACCGGGGGATGCCCCAGGTCTGCTCAATCTGTTCCTTCAGCTTCCAGATGGTGGTGCTCGGGCTGATGGTTTTGCTCAGGCTGGTGCCCACCAGCTTCTTCACCTTTATTGTCACGGGCTGCGCTGGCTGTGGGGACAGAAGAACAGGTGGGCAAAATCGGCAGGGGTGGGGGGGGGGGGCACAGTGCCTGCAGACACAGGCAGCCTTACCTGCACATCCCAGGGCTGGACACCACAGATACAGGGCAGCGAACGGTGGTGGGCAGCCTCCTGCGCCACCAGGTCCCAATTCTTGCCTTGGCCCAGGATCCCCGTGGGGTCGGCAGGGTCCAGGATGATGGGGCTGCGAACACAGAGGACAGGTGCTGCCATCAGCCCTGGGCAGTGCCACAGGGCAGGTGGCAAAGGTCCCACCAGGTAAGGCTCTTACCAGGGGCTGCGCAGCAGCCTCTTGATGTGGGCACCAATCTGACTGTGCTGGAGGGAGTAGCATGTCTCCCAATAGATGCAGATCTCCTGGTACCGGCACAGCAACTCCAGCACTGTACGAAAGCCCTCGGCCATGACGAAAGAGTCACTGGAGTCCTTACCCTTCTGCCAGGCATAGATGGTCAGCAGCTCCAGGGCATACTTGGGGGGCAGATCTGCAGTGGGGTACCGCGGCTTCAGCATCTGGGAAGAAGAGGGGGATGGAGTGAGCGCTGGCTGGGGTGGGTGCCTGGTGGGTGCCAGGGGAGCTGGGCAGCCCCTCACCTCCTTGTACCAGTACTTGACGAGGCGCAGGAGGCTCTTCAGCTTGGCGGGGTAACGCTTCACAAACTTCTTCTGCAGTTCGGTGAAGCAGGGGGAGAACTCCCCGGGGCCACTACCGGCATTCAGGAGCCCAACATATGCCCCCACATACAGCTCTGGGTTCAGGGGGGCATCCCGTCTCACTTGCCCTGTGGGGCAAGAAGGAAGGTGAGAGCCATCTCAGCACTGACGCCTCAGCCCAGCCCTGCATCAGCTCACAGCCCTTACCCAAGGCGTCGTAGGCGGGCAGGATATCCACCTCGATGGACTCCAAGGTCCTCTTGGAGCGGAGGGTGAGGCTGAGGGAGCGTGGCATATTGCCAGGACCCTTGTACCGGGGCTCGCTGATGTCCACGGTGAATGTCAGGCTCTGTTTGCAGGCGTGCAGCCTCCTCTCAATCAAATTCAGGATACGCTTTCTCTGCTGCTTCTGCTGCTGGTAGCTGGAGAAGCAGTCAAGGAAGACCACCACATCGGCATCGGAGTTGTTCCGCAGGGCTGTGCCCTTGCCTGCCGAGCCACCCTGTGGAGAGATGCCATGCCTGCTCAGCACTGCTGCTGTGACAAGCCAGAGGGACACTGCTGCCCCCCGTACAGGCAGCGCCTGCCACCTTTCCTGGGGCTGCCAGGGGAAACTGAGGCAGGGCATGAACTGGAGTGGCAGGACAGAGGGAAGGGTGGCAGCAGCAGTGCTGACTGGTCCCTGAGCTAGGCAGTGCTCACCTTGACCGTCTTGAGGACATGGATGTTGTTCTCAAAGCAGTTCTCCTTCAGGAAGTCACAGATCTGCTTAACAGTCTCCTTCACTTGCTTGCGGAAATCCTCGCTGGGCTGCAGGACCTCCATAATCCAGCTGTCCAGCCTGTTGGCAGACACCGTCTTCAGCCCATTCGTGGGTGTCATCTGCCCCGCATCCATCCTGCTAGGTGTGGTTGCTCCCACTGCCCTCTCCTACTTCGCAGCCTCCCCTCTGCCCGCTATTGCCTGCAACTCTCTCCCCGTCTGCAGCAGCTTTTAAACCTTCCCGGGTCACCTCCCCGATGGCGTCACCGCTGGGAAATTAAGGTGGCTCCAGCTCCCGGGTTTCTCCTTTCCCCGGCCGCGGCTCCTCGGTTTGGCTCCTGCCCACGGGATCCCCAGTGTCACCGGTGCCACCGCCGCGGGGCTGGGAGGGGGCAAGAGGGGCTGTGCGGCACGGCCACCACCCCGGCTCCTAGCCGAGGGGCAGTGCTGACAGCCGTGGTGGCAGCACAGGCAGCTGCCTGCGGGCCGGGTCTAGGGATCTGCAGGGCTTCATAGCCCGAGGAGTCTGTGGTGGCACAGGGTGCTCCCTGGGTGCCCAGATGGCAGGAGGCAGCGTCCCACCCCGGGGACCCCACGCCAGATCTTGCCCGGGGGCTGGGGGTGTCCCGTCTGTGCCCCACACCGGGAGGGGACACAACCAGCACTGGGACATAGCTGGTGCCAGTGTCACCAGAGGCCCTTGGTATTACCCCAGGCAACGGGACGTGCCTGGCACCGGTGCCACTAAGGGTCCTGGTGTCAATGAATGCAATGCAACATGGCTGGTGCTGGTGTCACCAGAGCCTTTGTTGCCACTGCAGGCAATAGGATATGGCTGGTGCCAGCATCACCGGGGGTCCTGGTGCCCCACAGCAGCGGGACGCGGCCGCGCCAGCATCACCGATACCCCGGTGTTTCGGAGCGAGCAGCACGTGGCTGCCCGCGCTGCCTTAAGCGCCGGCTGCGGCAGAGCCGGGAAACGGGAGTTTCTATTTCTGCGCCGGTTTCGGTTTCTGCTTCTGCCGGCTAGAAACGAAAGTGCAAAGGGGGCTCCGCGGCGTCCCTGTTCCCGCCCCCCGGCCCCTCCCATCGCCCCCGCGGGGCCGTGGGTGTCGCGGGCAGGCCGGGTGCCGCGGGCTGGGTGCCCACGGGAGCCCCGCTCGCCTGCTCTGGGTCATCTCGGGAAACTGGGATGAGCCGAAAACTGAATGTCAGGCCTGGAAACTCAGGGCGGGAGTGGGCAGGAGAGTGGGCGGGGGGTAGGGAGAGGAGGCAGGAAGGGGCAGGGATGGGACAGGACAGCAGCGAGCTCATGGATATGAATAATGATGGGGAGGGACGTGGGGTGCAGTTTGAGTCGAGGATAGGGGTGAGGGTATGGGCAGGGACAGTGACAGGGCAGAGGGAGAGATGGGCAGGGACAGGGGCAAGGACAGAAGAAGAGATACTGGCGGGAATGGTGACATGGCCAGAGCAGGAGCAAGGATGGGTGTCCCCTTAGTATCAGCTGACAATGAGACAGCGACTGGGGCAGGAGTACAGGCCGGCGCAGAGATTTGGGCAGGGCTGTGAGCAGAGCCAGGGGTAGAGACAGGAATATGGGCAGCATTATGGGCAGGGACAGTGACAGTGGCAGAAACAGGGACAGAAGCGCATATTTGGGCAGGGATACAGGCAGGGGCAGAGCTGTGGATAGGGACAGGACTCATGAACATTTCACATGTGGCCTGTGCAGCCTGAGGAGTGAGGACAGGATGCCAAGGCAAGAATGACAAGAACCATTTTTTATTTGTACCCGTAGGGTATCTCAGCCAAATTGGGGCACCCCAAATGTGGTTTCACATGTGGCTCTCACACCGTTCGAGTGGTGGGGCACAGAATGTTTCAACTAATCCCCACTTACCCCCCCACTTGCTTTGCAAGGCCATTGCAGCTCAATGGTACTTGTCACCCTTGTTTCCTCATCCAGACGTCACTGGAGTCAGTCTCACTACAGGTTCTTATCTATGAGGCCAGGTCTCAGGGAGCTGTCGGAGGGGCTGGGGTGCTGGTCTTATCTCAGAGCAGAGCCTTCCTCCTTCATGGTGGGGCTCTCCGCCTCCTCCTCCTCCCAATGACCTGAGGTCCTGTAACCATGCCTACTGAATCCTAACTATACAGCATAAACTGTAGAAATATACATCTTAAGAAAAGTTCAGACCATTTCTTACTATAAAGGCTAATTGGTACAATAGTTAGGGAATGAGATTTTCCTAATGAGATGCAGGCAGGGGCAGTGACAGGGGCAGAAAAATTGATAGGGGCAGGGTGAGGGTAGAAATAAGGACAGGGGCACAGGCAGGGATTTGTGAAGGGACAGGGGCAAAGATGCAGGAAGGAGCTAGGATTTGGGTAAGGACAGGGGCACAGGCACAGGGACACTGGGCCAGGGGCACAAGCCAGGACCAGGGCACAGGTACAGGGTCACAAGGACCGGGGCACAGGGGCAGGGGCACAGGGGCAGGCAAAGGGTCACAAGGACCGAGTCACAGGGACAGGAGCACAGGGACAGGCACAGGGACAGGGGCACAGTGACAGGGACAGAGACACAGTGACACCCGCAGCCCCGGCTCGGCTCAGCGCGCCCCCTGCAGGACACACGCGCAGACGGCGGTGGGCGCTCCCAGGGGGCCGCGCGGCGGGACGGGGGGCGGGCCCGTGGGCGGGCCCAGAGGCGGAGCCTCAAGCCCGGGGAGGGGCGCGGGGTCCGCGCGCGCCGGCCATGCCGCGCTCCCGCCGACCCGCGCGGCGTGAGTGGGGTCCGGGCGCGGTGCGAGGCGGGAAGGCAGCGGACCGGGGAGCGCAGCTGGGAGCGGCGGGGCCGGGGGGGCTTCTGGGAGCCACGGGGCGACGGGGCTGCGGGGGCCACCCTGCTGTCCCTTCCCGGCAGCGGGACGCGGGTGGTGGCAGAGGCCCCGTGGCCCGCACAGGCCTCGGTGGCCCCCGTGCGGCCGGGGCCGCGCTGACAGCGACCTGTCCCCGGTTCCTCGCACAGGTGGTCCCGGCAGCGCCCGAGCAGGCTCACCCGCCAGCGAGGAGGAAGCCGGCAGCGAGGTGCTGAGCCACTGCAGCAGCGCCAGCGAAGGGGCCAGCCCCGCCGAGGAGGGCGCAGGTGAGCCCCGAGGGCTGCCCCGCTCCACCGCTCTCCCGTAATGTCCCCCCGGCGGTGGCGGTGCCGCTGCTGGGTCCCCCACCCCTTGTCCCGCCGCCTTTGTGCCCGGGCTCCCCCGTGACGTGGGTGCCACCCCGGCAGGGAGCGAGGCAGCGTGTGAGCAGGGCCAGGAGGAGGAGGCGGAGGACAGGCTGAAGGAGCACATGGACAGCCTGCTGGACAAGAGGTGAGCGGCGGCTCTCGCCCGCCGCGGGCACGCCGGGCGCGCTGCTCGTCCCGCCGGCGCTGCCGGCCACAGGCAGGGTCCTGCCTCGTCCCGGGCCACCCCACCCTGTGACCTCCTGCTGTCTCTCGCAGCGCCAAGACGCGGCAGGCGGCACTGCAGAGCCTGCGCCTGGCCTTCTCCTCCAAAACCCTCTCCGAGTTCCTGCTGGAGCGCCGCCTCACGCTCACCGACTCGCTGGAGAAGTGTCTCAAGAAAGGTCTGGGCGCAGGCTGGGGGTGGCAGGGCTGGCGGACCAGTGTCTGAGGGAGGTCTCTCGTGCTGCCCGCAGGTAAAGGGGAGGAACAGGCACTGGCAGGAACCGTCCTCACCCTCCTCTGCCTCCAGATGGGCTCTGGTCCGGAGGGGGAAGAGGTGTTTTGCAGCCTGAAGCCCCTGCTCGTCAGTGTCCTGACAGACCGCGTGGCCAGCCCCAGTGCACGGCAGAGCGTAAGGCCTGGTCCCTTTCCTCCTGGGCATGAGGGACACGTCAGTGGTGGGGGGAGCCCAGGTGATGCCAGGAGAGCCCTGCAGTCGTGGGTGGGCTGCAGGATTGGGTGCTCTGGGGAGCAGTGGGGTAAAGCAGAGGCACCCTAACCCTGCCTCCCCTTGGCTGGGCGCTGGGTCTGACCTGGCACTGCCTCCTCCAACTGCCTTTTCCCCACATCTCTTGCCAGTGTGCCACGGCCCTGGGCATGTGTTGCTACATTGCTGCTGCTGACCTCGAGGTAATTAAGCCCGTGCATTGCCTGTACCCCCGCTGGAGGGTACCCTTGGGGCTGCCATGCCACCCTCGGCCCACAGTGCCAGGGCAGCTTGGAGCTGAGCTGGGGAAGGGGCATGGGGACATCAGTCACAGGTCAGGTCCATTCCCTGAGCAGCATGAAGCTGAGCTGGGGGAGGGAAACCTGCCTTGCAAAGATGGAGTGTCCCAGATGGAGGGGACCCTCCTGCTGAGGGGGGAGCTCATGGTGCCCCTGGGCAGGGTGGGTCCCCTTTGGTGCACAGTGCGTGGCTTTGCTTTGGTATGTTCCTGGCAGTTGTGGCCTGATGGGTGGGTTTCCCCACTCCAGGACCTGATCTCATGCCTGTCCTGCTTGGAAGGCATCTTCAGCCCTGCCAGCACAGGTGAGGGGAGCTCTGCACCCACCCAGCATGGCCCTCTGCACTGCAGTGCACTCCAGTCATGGTCCCTGCTCCTCACCATCTGTCCCCCCTCCCACATTAAGAGCATCTTGGACAAGTGAGTGGGGCATGGCAGGATGTGGGGGTTGGTTTGGGGCAGCTGGCTGCAGACGGGGCAGCCCCTGGGGTGGCACCTGGCTCCCCTGACTGCCCTGCCTTCCTGCCCCAGTCGCTGGCTGAAGCTGCCCCCACTGCTGTCCAGCAGCAGTGTTGCTCTGCGCATCTTGGCTGGGGAAACCATCGCACTGGTCTTTGAGCTGGCCCAAGACATGGAGGTACGGCAGGGTGCTGCGGCGGTGGGCGGCAGAGCGTCAGGGAGCTGTGGGCACAGGCACCCTCCCTGTGGCCTGGCTGAGTTGGCACTGGTGGTGTTGGGACACTCCAGGCTGATGTCACCAGCAGGTGCCCAAGCAGAGAGGCTGGCCTTGGTGATCCCTCAGCCCTGTCCTGGTGATGGCAGTGGTGGGCAGTGCCTGGAACTGCATCCCCCCCGGAACCCCTTGGTTTTTGGACAGGAGGACTTGGGCCACCAAGATACAGAGTTCCTACGTGCCCAGCTTAAGGTGCTGGCTACTGAGAGCAACAAGTACCGAGCCAAAACGGACCGACGGAAGCAGCGCTCCATCTTCCGGGACATCTTGCGCTTCATTGAGGTACTGGAGGCTGACAGTGCCCTGCCCTGCCGAGCCTGCGACTCTGTGGCAGCTGCCTGGCGATTCGCCGCACTTCTGTGGGAGCTGGGGGATGTGCAGGGCTGGCACCCAAGTTCTTGCTGATGCCCCTCTCTCCTCTCAGACTGGGGAGTACCAGGAGGAGACCATCCGATTTGGCCTGGAGTGCATGTACCTGGACAGCTGGGCACGCCAGCGGACCTACCAAGCCTTTAAAGAGGTGTTGGGCTCCGGCATCCGCCACCACCTCCAGGTAGGGACTAGGAAGCCGCACAGGGTGGTGCTGGTGAGTGGTGCTGGTGGGTGGTGCTGGGCTGGTGCTGGTGGGTGCTGACAGGGCCCTGCTTCCACAGAACAATGAGCTCCTGCGGGAGATCTTCGGTCTTGGGCCCCCCTTGGTGCTGGATGCGGCTGCTCTGAAAGCCAGCAAGGTTTCACGCTTCGAGAAGGTGGGTGCCCCCACCCAGATTTGTGCCCTCAGTCCCCTCCCGTGCTGCTGTGGGCTCCAGCCAAGCACCTGCTTGTGACCATGGAGCCCTGAGCATGGTGGGCACTGGTGCGAGGGTGAGCAGAGGGGGACCTGCTAACCCATCTCTCCTTCGCTCCCCTCCCAGCACCTCTACAACTCGGCTGCCTTCAAAGCCCGCACCAAAGCCCGGAGCCGGGTGCGGGACAAGCGGGCAGACGTGCTGTGACAGGCGGAGGGGGCACAGCCCCCAGCCCACGTGGACTGCAGACCCACCACTGTGAGGGGCAAGTGCCCCCAGCCCCCTCGGGCTTTTATTCATGTACAGCAGAGTATTTAATGCCTGGAGCTGCCCCACTGGGGGCTGCCCCCTCTTTTATTTTTTTAACCAAAAAAAAAGGATGAAAGAAGAGGAGGGAGGAGGTGGTTGTGTGCTGCTATGTGCCTGCTCTGCAGCTGGGGCTCCCCGGGCCATGGCGGGAGGGGTCTCACAGGGCTCCTGCAGCCCCTTTCAGAGGCAGGGCTCATGTCCCCCCTCCCTTGTGCTGTGGGGCACGGGGGTGGCCTGGCACAGCCTGAAGGGCCGGGTGGGAGGGCAGAGCTGTGCAGGGCTGCGGGGCAGCTGGCCCTGGTGTCCTTGCCTGTGGCAGGAGCACTCCCCCCGCCACGATGGGCATGCAGGGGTGTTGGCAGGGCAGTGCAGGGTGACAGGTGCTGCCCAGCCCTAGCAGCTGCCCACTCTGAGCGCTTTTCCAGCCAAATGCTTTATATGAAATTGTCCTCTTGTGGGGAAGTTAGTTATGAGGGATTGGCACACCAGGCGAGTCCCCATGCAGCCTCGGGGGCCGCTGCCCGGGTGAGCATGGGGCCACACTGGCCAGGAGTGCCTGTCACTCCAGGAATGTACCTATGGTGGTGATTTTCTAAGACTTTGATTACAGGAGGTAATTAAAAGATTAATTGGAGGGTGCCTTCTTGCCTTGTTGCGAAGAGGAAGGGCTGTCACTGGGGCAGGTGCTGGTCCTTCCAGCCCTGTCTCTTTGTCTTGCAGCCTGGGGTGGGGGCCAGCATTTCCCCCACTGCCCCTGCGCCCCATGGGGTTATGCTGCCAGGTCTGAGCGGGTTGAGGGGGTGGTAGGGCCGCCAACTCCCCCCTCCTGCCCTTCGGTGCCCCTTCCCGTGGTGTCCCGTTTCCCATGCTGGTGCTGGGAGCAGCTCAGCGATGCCCGCCGGGCTCCATGCTGGTATTGAGGCGAGCCCAGAGCTGCCCACTGGCTGCCCGCAGCTGCCGCACGGCTTCTTCCTGGCTCCGCAGCCACTGGGCCAGCGCCCGCACCGACTGACTCTGCAGGACTGCAGGGACAGGATGGGGACACGCTGGGGACAGGCGGCTTGGCCCTCCCACAGCCCCTAGGCCCCCCCGCCCCCACCTTGCCCAGTGCCACGTACCACTCAGGTAGATGGCCAGCGTGGCCAGGACCAGGCTGGCCAGTGCCAGGAGTCCCAGCAGGGCCAGGAGCAGGGGGTGGCCAGGACCGAGGCAGGGGCAGGGGCCGGCGGGGGGCACAGGGCGCAGGGTGGGCAGGAGCACCGGGGGGCTGAGGAGCGCAGGGCGAGGCGGGGGCTGGCGCAGGCTGCTGGAGAGAGCCGGGCTGTTGTCTGCAAGCAGGGGAGAGAAGAGGTCAGAGCCTAGCTGGCAGCACTGCCAGGGCTGGCACAACCTCCCCGCACCCCACTCTCACCCTCGGCACCCTTGTGCCCGCCTGAGGCCCAGTGCAGGTCGCTGATGGACTCCACGGGGTGCAGGCTGATGGCTCCGGGCTCACCACCGTCAGGGTCCCCAGGCTCTGCTGCCACAGCACTCTCAGCCCGTCCCATGCTGTCTACCAGGAGCAAAGGCAGAGGGTGAGTGAGGGCCCTGTGGGGACCATTCCCCTCCTGGAGGTGACCCCAGCTGTGACACCAGCATGGTGCTGTGCCAGGGCGGGCAGCCAGCAGCTGTGTTCCCTTGGCACAGCGCCATGGCTACAGGCGGGCAAGCAGTGGCTGTGTCCCCCGGGCCCCAGCGCTGTCATCGGAGCAGTTAGCGGGTGCCTGGTGGCCATGATCCCAGAGCCTCGTTAGTGGGGCTGGAATCTGGCCCTGGCTTGAGGGCAGGAACGTGCCAACCCTGCAGCCTGGGTAGCCCGGGCGCTGCAGGACCGGCTGGGACTCCCCTGGGCCAGCAGGCAGGACAGAGCCAGATCAGCCAGGGGCACGGCTTGGCGTGCACTGTGGGCACCATGCTTAGGGGTGCACAGATGAAGATTGTGTGTGTGTGCTGTGCCAAGGGGTCCTGATGCCCCCTACCCAAGTGAACACATCCCCCATGGGAGTGAGGGGGGGGCAAGCACCATCTTGGGAAGCAACCATGCCCGTGCTGGGGTAGAGGGAAGGTTTTTTTTTTCTGGGCGTTAGTGCATTTTTGAGCAGTGGGCAGGGCCCCACTGCTGTGCCCGTGGTGGAGCAGGGCAGGGTGGCACCGCGCCCGCTCCCAGTCCCTCCCAGAGTCAGCGGTGTGTCACAGGGCACTGTGCCGCTGCTGTCAGGGCGGTGCGTGCCGCCAGCTAGGTTGGCAGGCATCGGTGCTGGGGGGGCTCAGCTGGTGCCCAGGGTCCCCCCCAGCCTCTCCCCAGGGCTCTGCCTTTGGCTGGGGACAGGCCCATGGGTACCCCCATCACCCTTGCAGCCAATTCCCCCCTCAACTGCAGGGCACAGCTGCTCATGAAAGTTTGATGTGGTGGGGGTGTGCCAGCCAGCTGCCTGCCCCCTCCCCAAACCCTGCTGCCTTGCACCTGCAGCCCCACCCCCCAGGACCTTCTTCTTCCCTAGGCAGGCAGCTCTGCCCGCAGCCCCCACAGTGGAGGGCAGCGTTTGGCCACTGCTCACATCCCAGCCCCGTGGCTCTGTGCCCCACGGTGCCCCCCAGGGTGCCAGGGCCCCACCAGCCCCCCAGCCTACCTTCTCCAGCCTCCCTGGGCATGGCTCCCCGTGCCCGGGCAGTGTGAGCGGGCAGCAAGGCAGTGCAGGGCCCCTGAGAGCTGGGCACTGGGTTCCCAGTGCGCCAACTGCACCGCTTAAAATAGGACAGTGAGAAACACAGTTGGGAGGGGATAAAAATAACTGTGGGGAGGGTAGCCCAGCAGCATGGTCAGGGCTGCTGGCAGCACAGTGCCAGTGTGGCAAAGGAACAGCAGCCTGTGTCAGTGCCCTGTGCCCCCTTCCCAGGGTGAAGGGACTGCCAGCCCACCGTGGGATCAAGGCAGAGCACGTGCAGGGCAACCAAGGCACCAGTGGGCCCGTCCAGAGCCAAACTGGGCTCTCTGCTGCCTCTCAGCAGCAACAGCGATTGCTCCCAGCCTGGAGACACCACAGAGCCCTCCCAGCTTTGCCCACAAGGACCATGCCAGTTGTACCAGGAGGATTTATTTAAGTTAATGAGACCACAGGAAGCTCCAGGCAGCATCGCTGCCAGGGTAGGGGACTGCAGCGGTCCCCAGCCCTGGTCACCAGCCCCACGTGCCTCGTGGTGGGCAGGTGTCGGAGGGCAGGAATTCACTGTGCCCGTAGAGGCCGTGAGCATGGGTGGGTGCCAGGCAGGAGGTGGCAGGGCTGGGCTGGACCCGCCTAGCACAGCCCTTGCCAGCCCAGCCGCGGTAGCAGTGGCAGCGGAACGCTGCTGGCGGGCTGGCGCTGGAGCCGAGGTGCAGGAGGCTGTCCAGCTGCTGGGGATGCCGGCGCACACAGCGCCCGTGCCCGTGGCACTGCCCGTAGCTGCACTCCTGGGCTGCTGCCGTCACGTTGGCCACGTAGGGACCCAGGGTGGACATGAGGTAGTGGCGCAGGCTGGCACAGCTCTCCTTGCGGGGAAGCACTGGTGAGAACCTGCCCTGGCGCAGGGGATGTGGCTGCCCCATGCCTGTGCCCGCGCCACCATCACCGCATGGCGACTGCAGTGCAGTGAGGGACCATACTCACAGCCGAGCGGGCGTATGACATGTCTCCCCAGAGCACGAGTCCAGCTGCACCCAGCGCTGCGCTCTCCCCAATGGTGTGCACAAGGTCAGCCTGATGGGGAGAGAAACGTGACAGGGCTGGAAGAGACACAGGCTGTCCCCAGTGCCCAGGGGGACCCTGGCACACTTGCAATGCTTACCAGCTCCAGGAATCGGCGTGAGCGGCGGAAGGAGAGGCGGGAGTATGCGACCACGGGCAGGGGGCCCTGTACCCCAAAGGCAGCCACGCGCAGGGCCTCACGCAGCCGGTGGTGCACGTAGCGGCGGCGCAGGGCGGGCGGCAGTGCCAGCGGCAGGTAGATGCTGGGGTAGAGGGCAGCCGAGGCAGCCCAGAGCCAGCCCAGCTGGTTGTTGCGCTGCACCTCTGCTGACCGACACTGGCCAGTGTAGTTGGTGCCCTTGGCCCAGTTGCTGTTGAGGCAGTCAGGGAAGCGGTAGAAACCCCAGAGCCCCCCCGGGCGCAGGGTCCGGCCCAGCAGAAGTGTCTCCTCCATCAGAGCCTGCGCTGCCTGCTCAAACTCCTGCCGGGCCAGCCGGAGCTGCCGCCGCGCTGGCAGCAGGCCATGCCGGTCCTGCACCCACTGCTCCGAGGCCACCCGGTAAATCCGCTTGGGCCCCCAGTTTTGAGCCCAGAGGGGCCTCCACTCCTCCCAGTCCACCACAGCCAGCCCGCGGAAAGCAGGGCGCAGGAGGCGGCGGATGTCCCCAGCCACCCTGGCGAGGTGGGCATCGAGGGGGACGCGCTGAGGGATGCCCCCATTGTGGGAGACACCCTGCTGTGACAGGTAGGGGTACAGCCCAAACTTGTTCTTGTAGAAGATGGTGATGTTCTGGCCAGTGAAACGGCCATCCCGGTTCTCTATGATGCCGTAGTTGCCAAGGGGCAGCCCCACACTGAATCGGCGCTGGCAGCGGCTGGTGGGGATGTTCCACACCACGGCAAAGGGCTGGCCACCTGCCAGGGGCTCTGGAGCCGGGCTCTCCCCACCGGCCAAGCCCAGTGCCAGGCAGGCCCACAGCACCAGCACCATCCTGTGTTGCCAGCTGCCTGTGAGGCCGGCACCCTGTGGGGAAAGGAGAGCGGCAGGGTTAGGTGGCAGGGCGCACCAGCCACCCTGCTTGTGCTGGCACTACCACCCTGGCATGTGCTGGGCAGGGATCAGCCACAGGGACTGGGTTGCCCCACAGGCACATGCTGCCCACCCCAAAAATCTGACAGGAGTGAACAGTTTGGAGGTTTCAGACACCTCCTGCCTCAGGGCTGCCAGTGGGCACCTCTGCCTGCTGCACCCTGGTGCCCAAAGTGCCCGCCTGCGCTACTGCAGCCATGGCACGGCTCTGCTGTGGCACTGCAAGCTGCCCGCCCTGCTGCCTTGGCTTCCCTGCCAGCTCCCAGCCCTGCCCATAGCAGAGACACTGCAACCCCCTTTTTCCCATTTTGTAGCAGGGCTGAGCCAGGCTGGGAGTCCTGCCGAGGGCCTGAGCCCCTGGCTAGCATGGTGGAGTCAAAGGGGCAGCTCTGTCCCCTCAGCGCAGGCAGGGCCAGAGGGGGCCGGGTGCCCCTGCCTGGTGCTGGCCACTCGCCCGGGGCCGGGGCCGCCTGACGCCACAAGGACAGTGCTAATCCCCCGGCGCCGGGCCTGGGCGCTCTCCCTGACCTTCCCGCTCCTGCTACCGTGCCTCCAGCCCTTGGGGCCGCCGGCTGCCTTGAGGGGGCTGGGCTGCCTGTCCCCCTCGTGGTGCGAGGCAGGACACCCTCCAACCTGCCCTGCTCCCCCAGTGCCCCTTCAGCCATCGTGTGCCTCAGTTTCCCCAGGCTGCTCAGTGGGGAGAGCAGGAGTCACACTGGCAGACACATCATGCTGTCAGCCGCAGCTGCCCCACAGTGAGGCCCCTGGGTGGAAGACACACTGGTGGAACTGAGCAGGACTCCTGGGACCAGTCCCAGCCCCAGTGCCTGAAGTGGGGCTGGCTCACTGCTGTGATGGTGGGCCCAGGCCCAGGCCCCAGCCGGGCCAGCCAGGGGTCTGGCAGGAGCGCAGCTGGCATGGCAGGGCAGGGTGCGGGGACCACATCCACACTGACACCCCAGGACAAACCAGGAAGGCTGCGGGAGCTGGTGCCAACCCTGAAGAATGTCAGGCAGGCAGCACCAGGGCAGGCAGCTCCTGCCCACACTTGCTTTTAATCACCAGCTTGGGGTCCCGGCCCCTCAGATGTCCTTCTTCATCCAGAAGATGGGCAGCCCTTTGGCGTCACGGTGGGGGGTCTCCAGGAGGTTCTCCCCAATGCTCTCAGCCAGAACTCCCCTTGCCCACACCACAGTTGGTGGAGGGGGTGGCGGGGGGGCGGCTGGGGGTGGGAGGGGAGGCGGGGTGGCGGAGAGCACCCTTGGCCTGGTGGTGATGGTGGTGGCAGTGCCAGGAGGAGCAGAAAAGAGCTGCAGCACCCCGGCAGATATGGCAGGGCTGAGAAAGGCCACGCTCTGCACCGGCTCGCCCAGTACAAAGCCCAGGTGGGCATAGAAGTGCTGCTTATCATGGGTGGTTAGGTGCAGGCAGCTGAATCCCTGGGCCCGCGCCCACCGCTCTGTGGCCTCCATCAGCTGCCGCCCGTAGCCCTGGCCCCGCAGCGCCCGGGCCACCACCACGCTCTCCACAAAGAGGTCACGGGGACGTCCGGCCACACGGGAGAGCCGGACGTGGCCCACAAGCTGGCAGGGACCATCCTGGGCGGTGGGGCCCTCAGTGGGGCACCGGCTCCGCAGCAACAACAGGCAGGCAGGGAAAGCATCCGAGGAGCGCTGGAGCATGTGAAGCCGTGACGCTCGGCTCTTGCCCCACTCCTCGTGCAGCAGCTCAGCACAGGCCTCCAGCAGCTCCGGCCTCTGGTGCAAGGGGACCAGACTGAGTTCCTCTGACATTTCTTCTCACTGATGGGAAAACAAGGAGGCCACAGCTTAGAGGTCGTGAGGCACAGACGACGTGTGTGTCTGCTGGCCCAGCCCCAGCTCTGGCGCGGTTCCCCAGTGGCATGGCTGGATGGGTTCATGGGGGTTAGCGATGGGTACGAGGTTGAACAATGGCACTGCAATGGGGAAGTGCTGCGTGGTGCCAGATCAGGCACCCACACCATGAGACCCATACGTGGTCTGGCACTGCCAAACCAGTGGAGGGGCACGAGGCACAGGGCTGGCCTTGTCCCCTCCCCAGCCCTGTCACTGGCCCCTGCCACCTGGGCACTCACCTGAGACCAGCCAGCTCGTCACACATGTCCCCAGCCTGTGAGACAGGGCTGCAGCACTACGGAGCAGAGCAGACCCTGCCATGGTGCACCAGTGCATGGGGGCCAGGAGCCCCTGCCACAACTGCTGAGCAGTGGGGACCCCCCTCCCAGCCCGGCAGCCATTCCCTTTGCACAGGAGAAGCCACAGGCAGAGGGAAGAAGGAACTACTGCACTGGCTTATCAGCGGAGTTGAGCAAACTGCCCTGCTTCCCCCACTGCAAGCGAGGAGGGCCTGGCTCTGACCCCCACACCCTCAGGGGGCCTCCCAAAATCAGCTCCCCAACTCCAGCCCAGCCCGCACTCCCCTCTTCACAGGCCAGGCAGCATCCCAGGCCCTGCTGCCAGCACCCCCAGCCAGGTGGTGCTCTTCCTTCCGTCCCCCCAGCTGGGACCATGCCAGCACCTCTCTCTCTACTCAGGGGGGCCTTGAGTGCGGGGGCAAGCCCCTGTCATGCCTGTCCTCCTGCCTGCCCTCCTGCCTGCAGCGCCCCACCAAGTTTCACCCACCCTGGTGACCAGTTTCCCATGTCTGCTCCTCTCCAACCCTGTGCAGGGCTGCTCACCCTGCCTGCCACTCACCCTACCCGCTGCTCCCCCTGCCCTCACTCCCCTGCTCGCTGCTGCCGGCTCCAGTGCCCTCAGTGCCCGCGCAGCAGGAAGCAGCCCAGGCTCGTGGCCAACCACAGTGCCTGGTTCTGCTTCCCCGCTGTGAATGACACGTCTGCCCAAGGCCTCATGCATCCCCCTCCTCCCTTGGTACCCAAACCAGACCGCACACCTGCAAAGGGATCCACATGCTGCCTGTACCACCTGTCACTCCAAATCACACCGCACCCACACATGGGGCACAAACCTGAATGGCGCCAACCTGCTGATCGCTGCCCCAGCCCACAGCTGCACCAGCCGAACACATGGCCCCATCCCATCACTGACCATCATTCACCTTCATTCACAACCACTGACCATCACTGACCATTATTGACCATCACTGACCATCATTCATCTTCATTCACAATCATTGACCATCAGTGACCACCACTGACCAATCACTGATCATCACTGACCCCCACTGACCATCACTGACCATCATTCACCTTCATTCACAATCACTGACCATCAGTGACGACCACTGACCGATCACTGACCAATCACTGACCATCACCGACCATCATTCACCTTCATTCACAATCACTGGCCATCAGTAACCATTACTGATCCATCACCGACCCACCCCCGCCCTCTTCCTCTCGCCTTTTCCCCTCCCCGCTCCCACTCCCGTCCCGCCCGTACCGCTCTGCCGGCCCCGCCGCCGCCGCCACTTCCGCCGCCGCCACTTCCGCCGCATCTCGGCGCCCGCACCGCGCCCCCTGGCGGCCGGAGCCGCGTTCCCCGCGGGAATCGGGGAACCGTTTTTGTGGGGAAAGACCCTCGGGATCATCCGCTGCAGCCGTTACACGTCCAACCGCTGACCCAGCTCTGGCACTCACCGCTGTCCCTTGGAGCCTCGTCTGCGTGCCTGTTCAACCCCTCCAGGGCTGGTGACTCCAGCCCTGCCCTGGGCAGCTGTTGCACTGCCTAACAACCCTTTCTGAGGAGAAATGTTTCCTCATAGCCAACCTAAACCTCCCCTGGTATAACTTGAGGCCATTTCCTCTTGTCCTGTCATTTGTTACTCGGGAGAAGAGACCAGCACCCTCCATGCTACAACCTCCTTTCAGGCAGCTGTAGACAGTGAGAAGGTCTGCCCTCTGACACCGAAAATCAGACAGAAAACCTCTTAACACCATTTTGGAAGTGTTAAAAAGCAGGAGGCATTCTTTTTTTGCGGCACACCAGGCTCTCTAAGGATCCTTCCTCTAATTGAGAGCGCCACTTGCTTAAACTTCTCAGTATTTATTACAACCAGGAACCTTCCACCCACCACCCCGTTTCTGGGCAGATGAACCCCTGCATGGCAACTGTGAAGTTCCAGGAAATGTGGTGCTTGTTGCACATCTGTATTGCAGAAGTTATAGTTCCCTAAGGACTAACGGCCTCCTGCTTCAATGCCCCTGTCACCTCAGCCTCCTGTTCTCCAGGCTGAACCCCCCAGGTCCGTCATCTGCTCCCATCACACTTGTGCTCCAGATCCTTCCCCAGCTCCATTGCCTTCTTTGAACTCACTCCAGCACCTCAAGGTCTTGCCATAAGGGGCCCAAAACTGATCCCAGGATTTGAGGTGCAGCCCCACCAGCACCGAGTACAGTGGGACGATTACTGCCCTGGGCCTGCTGGTCATACTGTTTCTGATACACCTCATGTTTGCTGTTGGCCTTTTTGGCCACCTGGGCACATGCTGGCTCATGTTCAGATGACTGCCGATCAACACTCAAGTGCAGGACCTGGACCCCATGTCCGCCTCCCCATGGCCAGGTCTGAAGAGCACCTCTCTGTCCCTGCAGCAAAGCAAGGCTGCTTAAGGAGGAGGGCAAGAGCAGCCTCCTCCAAGTCTGCTTCAGCAACATCTTCCACCTGCCTCCACAGAAGGCCACCGAGGAGCCTGTCTACACCCAGGTATGCCATGAGGAGAACCATGGGGAGCTTTTCAACCCCCAGGCCCCTTCCTGGGCACTGCATGGCCACAGCCATCCCCCATCAGGCTGCCAGAGCTGCCCCCAAGACTCTGTCCCCCTTGCAGACCCTGGCCACGATGGATGACATGCTGAAATGCTGGTGTCCAGTGCGGGCAACCTCGGCTTCCAGGAACTGCAGAACACCTTGGAGGTCTGACTTTGGCACAAGACCCCCACAGGCAGTGACCCCTTGCTTGAGTGGTGCCCCCTCAGCACCTGCTGCAAGGACAGAGGCAGGAAACATCCCTCCTTCCCACCATGCCTCCCACACCAGCCGCCTGCCTGCTGGCTGCTGCCAGAGCCCCTTCTCCTCATGCCCCAGCCCACGGCAGGTGGACCTTCCTGTGTGGCAAGGGGAGCCCAGCCCTAGGGCTTTCACCCTCTGGCTTCACCATGGGCCATATCGCAGAGCCCTGCCCCAGATGCGTCTGGGAACCCTCTTTCTTTGCCAGCGACTTTTCTGCCCGGCGCTTTCAGACTGCACCTCCAGCTCTGCACCCCCTCTCTGAGCACCCACCCTGCTTTTGCTCCTCCACAGGCAGGTGACCTGAGTTGGATAATTCAGAGCAGCAGCAGCAGCACCTGGAGTGCTAACAAGAGAGATATTCCCACTAGCTTTGGCTAAACACCTATGCCAGAGAAACCTTTAAGGTAAGAAGTGTCTTTGGCTCTTGGCCAGGGGCGTCAGCATGAATGAATGGTCATCTGACACGCCCAGGGGGAGGAGCTCCGACGAGGGGGCGGGGAGAGGGCGGGGCTCAGTGTTGAGGGGCGGGGTCACAGCGAGTGACAGCGCGACCCGCTGGTAGGAAGCGGGAGCGGGGAAGGGGAGGTGGGGCCTGGCCACCTACAGCCAATAGATGTGGGCGGGGGCGTGGCCTGGCTGCCTGCAGGCGGGCGGGGTGGGCAGCACGTGTGGCAGCAGCAGCATGGCGGCGGCAGGCGGCCGGAGGGCCAAGGCCTCGCGCGGGGCGGCGGGACGGCGGCGGCCGCGGGCGGCGGTGAGGGCCGGGCCGGGGGCGCAGAGTGGGGGCCGAAGAGGGGCTGTCCCGGCGGCTGTCGTCGCGGCGGTTTGCTTTGCGCCCGTCTCCGTCCTATCCCGTCCCGTTCTTCACCCCGGTTCGTCCCGCAGGTCCCGGGCGCCGAGGGGAGGCCACGAGCGGCGGCAGGCCGGCCCGTCGACGAGGAGGTGTCCAGCGACTCCGAGCCGGAGAGGTACGGGCTGCGCCGGGGGAGTGTCGGTGGGGGTGCTGGTGCTGGTGCCGGTGCTCACACGTGTCCCTGCAGCCCGTCATTGGGACGGCGTCGGCGGGAGGTGGCGGTGGAGGAGGAGGTGGAGGAGACGCCGCAGGAGAAGAAGCTGCGCCTGGCCAAACTGTACCTGGAGCAGCTCCGCCAGTACGGTGAGTCCCACCTGGTGCCCCGGTGGGGCGGCCCCGAGCGCTGAGCCCGACCCTCATGCCCCGTGTCCACCACAGAGGAGGAGCGAGCAGTGGACGAGGAGGAAGAGGAGACAGAGCCGGTGGATCTCATCGGTGACCGCCTGAAGGAGGACGTGGTGAGCAGGGGGGCGGACGCGTCCCCTCGGCCCCAGTGGTGGCAGTGGGCTCTGCCCCTGTCCCGCGGGGCCAGGACTGGCTTCGCTGAGCCTCCCGCTTTTTCCTCAGCTTGAGCAGAAAGGCCAGCTGCAGCGCCTGGTCGCCAAAGATGTAAGTGCATGTTGCTGGAGGTACTGGACTTAAGTGCTGGCTTTAGGGGACACCAGCCACGGCCAGCGCCCTGAGTTGCGGTGCCAGCTACGGGACAGGGCCCTTCTCTTAGCCGGAGGAGGGATTGGCGCAGCCCAGCTCACATCCTGCTCTCCCTGCAGGTGCAGCTTCCAGATCCCACCAGCATCCGAGTGCTGCGGGGGCACCAGCTGCCCGTCACCTGCCTGGTCATCTCTCCGGATGACAGGTTCATCTTTTCTGCTTCCAAGGATGGTGCCCTCATCAAATGCAAGTGTTCCCTTGGGGCTGCAACTGGCTGTTTGCCCAGCCTGAACCCTGGCAAGGACCCTGCAGCAGCAGGACCACAAGTGCCCATGGAAGTGCCTTGGTCCTTCCAAGGGCATGGATGTGCACCATTTTGGGCTCTGTGGGAGGCTTATTAGTGCTTTCCAGAGTGATTGGAGCGTCACAGGAGGTAACAGTGATGCCTTTCTCACAGGGGAGGTAGAGAGCGGGAAGAGGCTGTGCGTGGTGCCTGGGGGGAAGAAGGGCAGTGAGGAGCTGCACATGGGCCATGCGTCCCAGGTCCTCTGCATGGCCATCTCATCAGACGGCAAGTACCTGGTACGAGGAGGGATGAATAGCACTGCCATATGGGGTGGAGAGGTGGCTGTGGGGTGTACATCTCCTTTTGGGGTCCTGGGGTGTCTCATGCCCAGATGTACCTTGCTGGCTTAAAGCCAGCCCTCCCCCTGCCAGAGTCAAAAGTGGGTCCCTCGGATCCCCCAAAGCACATGGGGTAGGAGCAGAGGCTGGGGCAGGCTGTGGGTCCCCAAGGCGGAAGTATCAGGCATCCTCTGCTCTCTGCCAGGCCACGGGAGACAGGAACAAGCTGATTATGATCTGGGACACAGCCACGTGCAAACGCCTGCACATCTTCACTGGGCACCGCGATGCCGTCTCGGTGAGTTGGAGCATCAGCCGCAACGCCTGCTGGGCTGGGCAGCACTGTCCTCCCCAGAAGACCTCACTGCTGCCCCCATGTCCATCTGTCCACAGGGCCTGTCCTTCCGCAAGGGCACGCACCAGCTGTACAGTGGCTCCCATGACCGCTCTGTCAAGGTCTGGAATGTGGCGGAGAACGCATACATGGAGACCCTGTAAGACCCGGAGAAGACTCCCTGCTGACCCTGCTGTCATGGGACACTCTGGCAGCCCCGAGGGAGGTGAGGCAGTAGAGAACTCTGCCCACCGCAGCTCTTTGCCACCTTCCCCTCCAGGTTTGGGCACCAGGACATCATCACGGGGCTGGACAGCCTGAGCCGGGACTGTTGTGTGACAGCAGGGGGACGTGACGGCAGCGTGCGGCTCTGGAAGATTCCCGAGGAGTCACAGCTCGTGTTTTCTGGGCACCAGTAGGTGTGGGATGGGAGAGGGGGCTGTGGGCAGGTGTGTCTGGCTGAGGCAGTGGTGTGCAGGTACCAAGCATCGCTGGGAGCCTGCTGGCACCTGGGAATGCTGATGCCCCAGTCGGCCCTAAATAAGGTTCGTAAATAGGATCCCAGGGCACACTTGTAACTGGTGGTAGTGCTCTTCTCCTCACAGGGGCTCCATTGACTGTATCCAGCTCATCAACGAGGAGCACATGGTGTCGGGTGCCGATGACGGGTGAGCGCTGGGCTGAGGCCTAGGCTGGGCAGGCACTGCCCGCATGGCCCCCTCACCCCTCCCTTCCCTGACAGCTCCGTAGCCCTGTGGGGGCTGACGAAGAAGAAGCCACTGGCGCTGGCCAGGCAAGCACATGGCATGCAGGATGTCCAGGGCCTGCAGCAGCCATACTGGATCTCGGCAGTGGCTGCTCTGCGCAACAGTGACCTCGTGGCTACAGGTGAGCAGCTGGTAGTTTGGAGCGGGGGTTTGGCAGTGCAGGATTGGCGGTCCTGCTCCCTTCCGTGGGTCATGGTAGTCTCCTCTCTGTATCCCAGGTTCCCACAGTGCTAGTGTGAAGCTCTGGAAGTGCGGTGAGGGATTTCGGAAACTGGAGCCCCTCTCTGACATCCCCTTGGTATGGATGGGGAGGTTGGGGATACTGTAGTTGGGCTGGGGGTTGTTCCTCACTGGAGGCTGACCCTGGGCAGTGGGAGAAAGCTGCAGGAGTCCCTTACTCTGCCTTGTCCGTTCCAGGTGGGTTTTGTCAACAGCCTCAAGTTCTCAGCAGCTGGTGACTTTCTGGTGGCCGGCCTTGGGCAGGAGCACCGGTACCGTCCCCCCTCCCCAGCCCTGCCTGGGGACACAGGCCCTCCCTCCACAGGGCTTGGTGAAGGGTGACCCCCATTTCTGTCATCTGCAGGCTTGGACGGTGGTGGAGAATCAAAGAAGCCAAAAACAGCATCTGCATCATCCCCCTGAAGCAGAGGGTTGCAGCCCCCAGCCCCAAAGCCCCCAATGGTTGCTAGGCCCTGAAGCTGGGTCATTAAATCCTGTTTCTAGAGCTGCGCCCTGTGTCCTTTGTGCGACAGCCTTCCTGGGGCCAGCAGGACATGAGCAGAGGGTGTTGTGTGGCCCCCCAACTCTGTTGGTCCCTATAACATGATGTGGGTCTGCCCCCTGCGAGAGTCTGCTGCCTTCCCTCACATTCAACCAGCCCTGAGCTTTGGAAGAATCTTTTTCTAAAAAAACAAAACCACTTTATTTACATAAGTTACCAAAAAAAAAAAAAATCACATTCTTGCTCACAGAAAAATCTACTCTTAAAAATTTGGGCTCAAATACTTGGGTCCTGTTACTCACACCCAGCCCCCCAACAAACCCCCAGCCCAGGCTCTGCAGCGGCTGGCGGGGCAGTGGGCATTTGCCCCACTCCTGCCCTGTCTCCCACAAAGGGGTGAGAAGCAGCACAGCCAGTGAGGGGAGGGGATGGAGGGGGCTTGGGCCCAGCCCAGCAGCGCTTGGCAGCTTTCCTGGGGCCAAAAATGAGAAGGAAAAGGTGAAACTGTGCAAAGCACTGGGGGAGGGGTGACATTTGGCACGGGGTGACAGGGGAAAGTGGATGCATGATGGGGCAAGGGCAGTGGGTGGGTGATGTGGCAGGGACACGGGCAGTGTGTGCTGGCACAGGGCTTGGTGTAAGCAAAGCGTGAGTGGGGAGGCAGCTCAGTGAGAGAGGCAGGTTCTGCACCATGGCCAAGTGCCCGGGGCAGGGGATGAGCACCAGGGCTCAGTGCGGGTGGTGCCAGGGGCGGGATTTGCACCAGGGCTCAGTGCAAGGACAAGGTGGGGGTCTTGCACCACAGCTTGGTGCAGGGAATGGGGAACGTGCACAACAGTTCAGTGCAAGAGACGTGTAATGTGTGCTACAGCTCAGGACAAGGGCTGGGGGACACTCACCATGGCTCAGTGCAGGTGACTTAGAGGGACATGCACCGTGGCTCAGTGCAGGCGATGGGGAACGTTCACCATGGCTCAGTGCAAAGGACAAGGGCAGATGTTCACCGTGGTTCCGTGCAGGGGATAGTGGCCGAGGCCTCAGTGCAGGGGACGTCTAACGTGGCTCAGTGTAAGGGCAGGGTGACATGTACCGTGACCCAGCAGTGAGATGTGTACCTCTGCCACCTCTGGCCCCTGCGCTGGCCGTGCCGTGGGCACTGCTGTCCATGGGGTGTGATGTAGCTGTGGGCAGGAGTGGTGTCACCACGGCCTGGCCCCCCCATCCTTCACAAGGACGACGTTGTGGAGTCCACCACCTCCCGACCATTGCACACTGTGGGCACGGACTGCGAGGCTGAGCCTGGCCAGGAATGCAGAGGTCAGGGATGAACCATAGGAGATACAGCATCCTTCATCCCCCCAATTCCAGCTGTGCCCTACCCTGCACCCCAATTTCCTTCAGGAGCCCATGTTGGGGTGCTCTCCCTCTCAGCCCTTCCCCAGCCCCCCTGCACTCACCGTGGGACTGGCTGGAGCCGGCAGCTGCCACACTGAACCGAGTGGTGCCCACGCGGTGGCTGGCCACGTTCTTCTGGGGCTGGAAGAGTATGATGTGGAGCTTGGGGGTGAAGAGGCAGCCAAGGACCACAGTGCCGCTGAGGCTCACTGAGATGCACATGGTGGTGGTCTGGACCTGGAGACAGGGGTGGGGGGTCAGGTGCTCCTGCCACCAGCCCTATCCCCTGAGCAGGGCAGGATGAAGCCTTTGCTGTGGCACTGGCCAGCCCTCACCCAGCTGGGGCTGCTGCCTGTTCCCCACAGGCACATCCCACCTCACACCAGGTCCCTCTGGCAGGGTGGACCTGCTGGAGATCCATGAGCAGAGAATGGGCACTGCCCTGATGGGGACTCATTGCCCCGCAAAGGGGGTGCACCCTGAGCAGCACCCCCATCCAGCCTTGTCAACACTCCTCACCCCCATGCCCGCTCTTGCAGCGGGGTGCAGGTCCTCTACAGAAGCTCCTGACTGCAGCTTCCCCACGCACTCCTCCAGGCCTGGCAAGAACACGGCTGGGCGCCTTGCTGGGGGGAACAGAGGTGCTGCAGTGTGCACTCCATGGTCCCCCAACCCTGGCACTGCTCAGCTCCCCAGGCACCACCATGGTCTCAGGACCACTTCCCAACCTTACTCTAGCAGTCTGCCAGGACAGGGGCTGTCTCGCTAGGACTCGCAAGTACCCCAGTGCAGAGGTGACCATCACCAGGTCCACGGCCAAAGACCCTTCCCCAGGCCCATGCATCTCCTAGCCACAAACCCCACAGTGCCCAAATCACCAAGGACCTGTCAGAGCCTCCAAAACCTCAGGCTCTTACTCGGTAGTCGCTGGAGGTCACGTAGAAGATGGGCAGGAAAGCCAGCCAGATGATGCACGTTGTGTACATGGTGAACCCAATGAACTTGGCCTCATTGAAGTTTTCTGGGCATTTCCGTGTCTTGAAGGCATAGACCGTGCAGAGAATGATCAAGAGAACATTGTAGGTGAGTGAAATGAGCATGTTGGAGTCACGGTTGTTGCACTTGAGGGTGACGATGTACCTCTTGTCAGGCTCTGTTTCCTTGCCTGTGCCTGGAGTCTCTACCAGCAGCCAGATGATGACGATGATCAGCTGGCAAGAGATGAGGGCCATGCAGATGACCACCTGTGATGTGGGGCTTATGAACCGGGGGCGCTGGACCCCCTCCTTCACTCCACTGAAAATCCTGGCAATGCGATTTGTCTTGGTCAAGAGGGCCGAATAGCAGACAGCAAAGGATGTGCCCAGCCCCAGCCGCCGGAGCGTGCACACCTCGGTCGAGGGCTTCGCGATGAAGATGAAGGTCATGCTGTAGCACATAAGGACCCCAGTCAGGAGAATGTAGCAGAGCTCCCGGCCGGAGGCCTTCACGATGGGTGTGTCGTTGTTCTTCATGAAGACTCCAAAAACGAAGAGAGTGGAGATAAAACCCAGGCAAGAGATAGTGACAGGACCAATGGCCCAGACGTCTTTCCAGCGGATGTACTCTTGAGGCAACTCATAGCAGCCATTCAAGGTCTCGTTGGGCCAGTAACCCAGACCACAGTCCATGCACGTGAACTCATCCAGCAAATACTCGTAGGGCTGGCAGGAGATACAGATCCAGCAGCAGATGTCTCCAGGCTGCATGCTCTTTATCTCATTCTTCTTGCAGGGGTCGCTGCACTGGGACACAGGGATGGAGGTCTCAGCCCACGGGATGAGGCTGGTGTTGAGGATGAGCCCCTCAGCCCAGTAGCCCACCTTCTGGTACCGATACCGCCCATCCATGTGGTGATAGTTGAAGATGTTGTAGCGCCCAATCCCATCGCCATAGCGGTCAAATCGAACAATGCTCTCAGTGTCTGCCGGCCTGAACGGAGCTGGAGGGAGGAGAAGGGGAGATGGTCACTGCCGTGGGGTGGGAGAGCGCTCGCTCCCAGCTTGGAGGAAGGGGTCCATCAAAGGGTCACATCCTACCATGGCCACAAGCAAATGTCCAGCCTGTTCCCTGCCTTCAGTCTCATACTTGCTGCCTATACCCATGTTAGGAGTAGGAAAGCAGTGGTGGAGAACTATTTTCCCATGTGCCAAGAGCTCAGCAGCCCCAGCCAGCTCTGAGGGGGCAAAGTGGGGGGTTTTGCAGCCTCCGTGGCTCTCAGTGACATCTGGGTAGTTGGACTCACCCCAAGCCATGGAGGACACACTTGAATTCATCCCACTATGTAGATCCCTGGTGAAGGGTCTCCCTTCAGTTTCTTGAATATGAATAAATTGTGGTGCTTGCAAGTGTGATCTCTCAGGACCCACGTTACTGGAGGGTCCCCTATGGGGTGGCCCCACCCACCGATGGCAGGATGGAGCTGGTCACTGGCTTCTCCACACTGGAAACAGAAGGCCTGGATTGCTGCCCAAGGGTGACAGTGGGCTCTTGGCATCCTGGGACAACCACAGCTCATGGCATGGGGGTCCCCGAGTGTGGGCAGGCTGGAGGAACTGGACAGCACTGGGCCAAATCTGGATGTCTCGTCTTCTTCCCTGCCCCTCTGCCCACCCCTTTCCAGTTAGACAGCCAAACCCCATCTCCATTTCTGGACTCACCATCAAAATTAACATTGAGCATAAAGTCCTTGTAGAACTTCTTGCCATTGACGGGCTTCATGGCGTCGCAGAGCTTGGTGGTGTTGGGGCACAGTGCCTGGTGCATGTTGTGGAGAGAGTGAGCCATGGCATAGACTGCATTGACCACAAATGTGACCTTGGACTCCGGCTCAAACTTGCCTGTCTTGAGGGAATAGTGGCTACAGTCCTGGGTGTGGAAGCTGCACCTGAACTTCTGCTCCCAAAACTCCCGAAACCAGGGATTTCGGCTGTTATTGTAGGGGTGGAGGTTACGGAAGTAGGCAGCAAACTCCTTGATGGGGTAGGCTGCCAGCTCGATGGTGATCGCTCCCTCCGCCACCGCTTCACTCCCAGCCACCACACTCTCCAGGGCTCCCCACCCATCGCTGGCCACCCACAGGAAGGACACATTGGCTCTCTGGGCAGCCGTCAGCAGCTCCCGGGCATCTTCGCTTCGGGTGAACAGCACGACCACCCTGGCATTTGGCTTCTGCAGCAGAGCCCGGACCACCCCATCATAGGTCTTCTTGTTCATGGAGCGCCCCACCTTCTCCGAGGTGGCGATGCAGATGTTGCGCATGCGGGCTTCTTGCTCAAAGGCCTCGATCCCCGTCTCCCCGTAGTCGCCCTCTGAGGCCACCGTGGAGACATAGGTCCAGTTGAAAAAGCGGAGAATCTCCGCCATGGCTTTGGCTTGGTAGAAATCTGGTGGGACAGTGCGGGCAAAGTAGTCATAGCGGGACTTGTCGCTGAGCTTGGCACTGGTGGAGGCGTAGCTGATCTGTGGGATCTGGAAGAGCCGCAGCAGGTTGGCCACCTGCGTGGAGGAGGAGAGGTGAGCTCCTGAAGACTTGGCCCAGGGAGGGACGTTCCCACCAGAGGACCCCTGCCCAACACAGGGTGTTGCCTCATGCTCCCAAGCACGACCACAGGGCTGATGAGCAACCCCTACCATGTGCAGGGTTCCGGCTCACAGAGTGGACAGACGGACAGCACATGCACATTGTTGCCTGAGCCCTCAGATGTGCCCATTTCTTTATTTTTTTTTAATATTTCGTGCACTGCCCTCTGAAATTCAGGGCTGGGTAGAGGACAAATGGATTCATGGCAAAAGCAGAAAGTCCCCTGCAGGTGCCTGGTGGGAGATGCTCCTGGGCAAGGAGCGAGCCAGGGAGCCTGGCAGCCCCGTGGTGTGGGGAGAAAGGGCTGTGGGGCCAGGAGCTGGGGCAGAGCCCCCCCATGCAGCCCGGGGCGGGGCTGCAGAGCTGAGCCTGGGGACCAGTACCTGTGCACCTGCCATCAGGAGCCCCAGCGGGACCAGCACCTTCCAGCCGCTTGGCAGAAGCCCTCGTTAGCTTCAAAGGGGAAAAAAACCCCACTAATGAGGCTGCTAAAAAGCCAGGCTCTTGGAGCAGCAAGGGGGAGCTTGGGCATGTCACGAAGGCTTCTGAGCCTGCCCCCATCTCGCTGTTCCCTAGGCAAGAGATGTGGCTTAATTAACGTGGACAAATGTTCTCCACGACAAAGTCCCCGAATAGCAAGAAGGCCCTCGAGCACAGCAATGCTGCTGCCTGGCCTCGCCGCACAACAGGAGCTGCCAGCCCGCTGTGCCACTGGGGTTGGGACAGTGGTCCTGGCCATGGGGACACGCAGGGTCCTCCAGCAAGGGAAGAGACAACCGCCCATGGGGGCTGGACTGGGATGCTGCCTCTGTCACCCAGCCCTGGCTTCCTCCACCCCACGGCCAGGGGGATGCGGGGACCCTGGGGACCAAGAGACTTGATTTGACACACCATGGGGACTCGTTAAATCTCAGCGAGTGTATGGCCTCTACCAGCATCCCACAGGACTCCACTGGCCACCCGCAGCTACCTGCGTCCTCCGGGGATGCCTTCTCCCTGCCAAAGCCAGCCCCTGGCTACATAGAGCCACAGTTTTGGGGACTGAGCTGTACTCCAGCCAGGGTGACAGCTGGGTCCGAGTTTTGAGGTACCTGTTGCCTTGGGATCACTGGGACGTGGGGGCAGTGGCCCCTGCACTGGCCACACCTCACGGGCTGGGTTTGGGGGGCAGAGGGGATGGTGCCCACTCACATTAGGCAGCTCTGCCTGCTGGGAGCAGTGTCCCCACATCCCCACTGCAGTGTCCCCAGCACCATTCTGACACGAGGAGTGTCATCACCATGCCGGAACGTGACCCTGTGCCTGGCCCTCATCCACCCATCCCATGGGGGACAGGACCCACGGGGCTGGGGGTGAGCAGAATTGCGCTCCCACACCACGGCAGACCCTGGGGACAGCCACCCACTGGGTGCCAGGGCACCGCAGCAGCCACCCCTGCAGCACTATGCTGGCCAGGGGGTACTGGGACAGCCACGGCGCGGCCGTGACCATCCAGGCCTGGTGGCGGGGGCAACTGGTCCGCCGGGCACTAGAGGTGGCCAACATCAGTGCCCGCCGCATCCAGGCCTGGTGGCATCGTGCTGTCAGCCATCAGCGGGAGGAGCAGCGCCGGCGGGTGCTGGCAGCGTATGTCAGGAGAGAGAGGGCCATCGTCCTTCTCCAGGCCTGCACCAGGATGTGGCAGGCCAGGGAGTGGTACCGGCGCTGCCGGGAGGCAGCTTGCACCATCCAGACCCAATGGCGGCGGCGAGGGACACGGCAGCGTGGTGGCACTGATAACAGTGTGGACCTGAACATCAGGATTTGCCTGGCCTGAGGAGCTGCGCTTGCTGCTGCCGCCCCGGGAGGGGAATAAATCCCCGTCCCAGCATGGGACGGATCCACCAGCTTGGCTGCCATGCCTTATAGAAGGTGGAGGGGCTGCCCACAACCCCTGGGGGGACCCCAGCTGCCATCATGGCTGCAGCTCCACCATGGCAGTAGCCAGGGACAACCCTGGCACCTCCCAAGTGATGGGCTGGCTTCCCCCCACCATTGTGGAAAGGGGTACAGTGTCACCGCAAGGGACATGAGAGGATCCCTGTGCCACACCAGTGGTGGCATCACAGCCTGGCCACCAAGATTTTCCACCCCCGCCATTTCTGCCATCCACCCAGCCCCATCTGAGCCTCTCTTGCCTGGGGGGTACCTGGATGGAAACGTCACTGTAGGAGCCCCCGATGACACCGGTGATGGCGGTGGGCACGTCGTCGTGGACAGCATAGGAGCCATCAGGGCAGATGTGCTCAGAGCCGTCCACTCTGGTAAGCGAGGCGCGGACAAAGTCGAGGGACTGCTCGAGGGCATAGGTGTCCTTGGAGCAGGTGTCGAGGATGTGGGCACCCAGCCTCACCCCCGGCAGGATGCTCCTGTCCTTGTTGATCTCGTCCAGGGCGAAGAGCATTGCCTCCAGGCGTTGGATGCCCCGGTGCTCGTTGATCTTGCCGCAGTCTTCGCTCCCTGCTCCTTTTTCGTGGACGGGAAACAGGCCCCCGATCACCAGATCCCCGTCTGTGCTGATCTCCTTCTTCCCAGCCATGCTGTGCCCGGCAGACACGCAGGTGGCCAAGCACATCAGCCACAGCCAGGCAGCCAAAGGGACCGCCATGGGGTGCGCTGGGCCGGCCAGGAGACCCGTGCCACCCCCGTGTCACCCGCTGCCACCTGTCAAGGCGAGGGCACGCAATCTCCAGGCATCGGGGGTGGGAGGTGACACGGCGTGGTGTCCGCAGGAGGGGGATTGTGCTGCCCTGGCAGAGCCCTCAGCACCTGGAAAAGCAAAAAGCCACTGGGTCTGTGGGCTGCGAGGCGAGGCAAGGACTGTTCCCAGGGGCAGTGTCAGCGCTGCATGGGCGAGCAGGGGCGTGAGCCTGTCTGTACCCCCACTTCCAGTCCCCCCCCACCCCACAGGGTGCCCTTCAGAAGGAGCCCTCACAGGAGGGCGAGCTGAGCAGATGCAACACCTCCCACAGTGACCCAGGACCCCCAGGACACCCACAAGTGACACAGACCCCAGGGGACAAGCAGGAGCATGGGGTCTGGTCTCCCCACAGCACTGCCTGGGCTGCACCAGCATGGGCAAAAGGGCACAGAGCTGGCTCCCGCAGCACCAGGCAGAGCAGCCTGCCAGGGGGCAGCTTGCCAGCCCCTAAAACATTGAGGGTGGGGGAAGGAGCCAGGGGGGTCACCCAGGATAGCGATATCACTCTGGGCTGGGCAGGCAGAGAGGCAATGCAAGCTCCAAGCCAAGCCCTGGTCCATGCAGCAGAATTAGGGGTTCTGACAGCTCCCCACCTCCAGCCAAGAGTGCTGCCAAAAGCAGCCGTCCGTGAGCCGGCCGTGCCTGTAGCACCCAGCACCCTGCCACCACTGTAGCTCAATTCCCACCCCATAGCCCCACAGCCCACCTGCTCTGCCACTGCCACCAGTGCTGCCCGTGGCACCGGAGCTGGGACACGCCACTGGCTTCCTCCTCCCGCAGCAACGTGCCAGGCGGGCAACGGCAGCCACAGTGCTTCAGAGCCTGCTCTCTCACCACCGCCCCTTCCTTCCCTTTATACTAAATTCAGAGATTTCAGTAAAAGTAAGAGCCAGGTTTGCTGACTCCCTCTGCAGAAAGCACAGAGGCGCGGGGGAATCAAAGGCTTTTGCAGCAGGCAGGCCTTTTTTTGGCAGGAGATGCAGTCCCCTCTGAGATCTGTTGTCTTTTCCCAAACCACAGAAGAGATTTGTTTCCCATTTGAAGCTGACTGCTGAAATCCCACAAGGCCATTGTTTTGGGGGTCATGGGAGAAGGAGATCCCCTGACAGCCCAGAAACCTCCGGCTGTTTCAGCACGGGAAGCTGCCGGCGCTGTGGCAGGTCCTGGGGCTCCCCAGCAGAGCAGGGTGCTCGTGAGGGCACACGGGGTGGGAGGGTGATGCCAAGGAGTGCTGGTCCCCCCTGCAGCCCCCACAGCTGCTACCGAGGCTGCTCCCCCCAAGCAGAAGCAGGGCACCCCTCCATCACCCCATGGTGCTCCCAGGTCACTGATGTCCGTGGCTACAGGAGCCCTCTGGCAAGCAGCCAGAGCTGGTGGTGATGCTCGGGGGATGCAGGCGGCAGCATGACATGGGGGAGAATGGGATGGGGTGGTGAGATGCTTGCAGCCCTCCCCCGTGCCCCCAAAGTGCCTGTACCCAGGTGCTGCCTGCCTGCAATGATCCCCCAGCCACTTCAGGGCACCTCACACCTGCCCCTCTAATTTAAAGGAGTTTGGGGAAGAGGCCGAGGAAGGGTTCCTACCTCATTTCAGGCAGTGAATGCTTTTGAGGGACTCGGGGTTTCCTCAAGCAGGAAAGAGGCTGCAGGTAAATTGGTTATTGATGGAGCCCATGGGCAGCAGGCTGAGCCTGGTATAGAGGTCCAGCAGCACCAGGAACGGAACCCAGCTCCTTGGGGTCCAACTCTTCTGGAGCAGATGGCAGCACTCGCCAGATGAAAGGCACTTTTAGGCAGAGCTCTCCCAAAAGGGCAAACCATCACCCACCCTGCAGTGAGCCCTGAGGGATGCTGTGAGCAGGGCTGTGGCCATCCCTGCAGCTGCTCAGCTGGGCTGGCACAGTGCCAGGGGGAGGACAGCACTGCGGGAACATCTGGGGAACAGCTGGGGAGGTGAAGCACTGAGCAGGGCAGAGCCCAGTCCAGCCTGATAGCTACAGTGCAGCGAGAAGGCTCCTGCTGGCTGCCAGCAGCCTCCCCTTCCAAAAGCATCAGTGAGTAGGATGGGTGAGAAGGTGCTGTTGCTCCTACGTGCCCTAAGTGCTTCCCACCCACCCCCTGCCAGGAGACCTGACTCTCTCCGACACCAGCACCCTTAGAGGTGGCGTGGGGTGTGTGTGAGAGCAGCCGGGCTGGGAGGGCACAGGATGAGCCCACCTTGCATGAGCATCCATCGACACCTCCCCTAGGGGTCCTGGAGATCCTGCCACCACCGAGCTCTGCCAGGACCCCCACATGTCTGTTCTGCCCCACAACCTCCGAGACCTGGTGTTCCATGAAGCCAAAGCACCTTCCCCAGGGCGCTTACCCTGTCGCCCCCCAACATCACGGCCCTTCAGCTGCTCCTGCCCAACCTGGCGAAGGTGAGAGGAGCTGACAAAGCCCTCACCCATGCGCCCCACCAGCCAGGTGGGAGAGGAGGGGTCTGCCCACCCCACCGCAGCTCCTCAAGGGGCTGGGGGTCACAGGCTTAGGCAATCCACTCCAAATCCCATCCCAAATCCGCTCTGAAGTCCGGCTGCCCCCCAGACCCACTAGTCTACCCGGCTGCGGGCAGCTGGAGGAAGGACCCAGGAGTCAGCAGCCGGGGGGAGGCTGTCCCTGCCGCCCAGGCGGTCACCCACGCTGCCCTGTCCCGGTGCCGGCGGGCAGCCGTTACCTTGGGCCGGGGTCTGCGGCGGTGGGGGCCCTCTGGGGGCTTCTCCCGATGTCCGGCGCCCCGGCGTCCTGCGCCGGCCATGGGGAAGCCCGTGGGACCCGTCCCTGTACCTCCGGCTCGCCCGCACCTCCAGCCCAGCCGGTACCGGTGCCAGGGCTCGGATCCTCTCTCGCAGCGCCGGGAGCCCCAGCACCGGCTCCAGGCACCAGCTGCCGAGCCCCGCCGTGCCGCGGCCCCGACGGCTGCGGGGGATCGCTGGTCGCAGTGTCCCGCCGCCGCGGGCACCGGGGACTCTGGGGACTCTGGGGACGCCGGGACGCCGCCGAGCCACAGCGCGGCCCGGGGCCACGGAGACGGGCGCGGCCGGTAACGCCCGGGTGCGACCGCAACCCTTACCTGGGCCCGGCGGGCTGCGCCGGGAGCCGGTGCCGGTCCAGCTGCTGCCTCGGAGCTGCGGCTGCTGCCGCCTCCCGCCGCTGCCTCTGACACTCCACCAGCCCCAGCTGAGCCGAGCCGCTCCGCCCCCCGCCCGGCCCGGCCCCGGCCCCCGCCCCGGCCCGGCCCCAGCCCGGCCCGCTCCACCTGCCCTCTGCCCGCTCCCGGCACCGCCGCGCTGGGCAGGGCACCGGCAAAGCCGGAGGCTTGCAGGGCTTGGGCAGAGCAGGGAGGACATGGCCAGGTTCAGGCAGGGCACGGTCAAACCGAGCCGGGGTACAGGCAGGACACCGCCAGAGCAGGCAGGACCAGCTCAGCAGCCGGGCAGACCCGCAGCTCAGCACCTGCTCCCCCGTGCCCTCATCTCAGTCCCAGCCCAGCGAGAGGGGTCCCAGCCCCGACTCCAGCTCCACAGCTGCAACCTGGTGCCCGTGGAGCCGTTCTCCCTCTGCCCAGAAAGACCTCTGACCCCAGGCCCCTGGGGGGCACCCGGGGCCCCAGCATCACCCCACTGTGCCCGTGCACTCAACACAGCCTCCAGCACTCACTGTTGGCCCAAGCACCAAGCTGGGCAAGGCTTTGGACCGTTTGAAGGTAGAAGCAGCAGTTGGATTTAGCATTCCAGGTCTCCACTGCTTGCACAAACCTTTTCTGGAAGCTATTTGGACACCCAGGATCCCACCATGCTCTGTCCCTATCGGTCCCACGCTGGCAGGCCGGCTGTCCCAGAGAGTACAGTGTCTCAGGGACAAGAAATTACACAGGACCCGCAAGGATGGGCAGGGACCCGGAGTGTGTCCAGGTCACCACCCCAAGCGACCACTTCACTGCCCTGTGCCTCAGTTTCCCCACTGCCAGCTGCTGTGCTTGCAGGCTCAGGTTAGGACACTGTAGCAAGAATCAGATCAGCTGTGTTCCCCTGCAGCAGTTGTGGTTTGAGGAGGGGATAACTTAGGAACTCCGTCACAACGTCCCCCCTGGGGACCCACAGCACCAGGACCCCAGCCCCTGCCAGCCTTTCTCCTTCCAAGGCTGTGAGCACAGAGCAGGCAATGGGGAGAGGAGGGTGCCTGGCTGGGGGACCTCAGTGCTGCTGGCTGGGGAGGGCCGCAGACACATTGTGTTGAAGGATGCTGGCAATGCCGAGGTGCCGCTTCCCCCGCAGCAGACAGGACCTGGCATGAGCCTCGCACGTGCGCTGGCACCGTCTGCATCCTCCCGGCTGCTGCTTCAGCACTGCTGACAGCAGAAGGATGATGGCAAAACTTCCCCAGCCCCATATTCAGTGGGGTTAGGGGACAAGCGGCGTCAGGATCTGCTGCCTGGCTCCAGCCCCCCAAGAGCCTCAGCCAGCCATAAATATTTCAGGGGGCTTGGCAGTTTTGTAATAACTGGCAACAAAGATAAACACCGGGAAGAGCAATATTTTTCCATGTGGGCTGGAGGAGTTTAATATTTTATCACTGAGAGCACAAAATATTTATGAACAATCTCATGTCAATCACTGGCTGAGGACTAATCATGACCTTTCCAAGCCAGGAAGGACAATGTCCCCACCACAGAGGAACAGTCAGCCATCCCCTGCCCCTTGTCCCCCCACCTCAAGCCCTGGTTTTGGGCCTCCATGTCCAACCGCTGGGCTGCTGGAAGCACTGTGGGCACCAGGGCAGGGGCTGAGCTCTGCCAGTCAGGCAAGGTGCTCCAGCCCCTGACTTTGCCCCAGGGCACCGTGGTGGAGATGTCCAGGCTGCTCCCTCATCCCCATGCTGGGTAAAAGGGAACTGGGAGCAGCATGGGCAGCCCCATGGCTGCGGGACCAGGCAGATGAGATGCCAGGGGGACACTGCACGGGCAGGCTGGTCCCCCCCACCGTGGGACCTGATGCAGCCCACTAGCGGGCCAGGGACCTGGCTCTACTGGTTTTACTCTCAGTAAGTTCCCAAGATGAAGAGAGGCACCACCTTCTTCCAGCCCAGCCCTGCCCAGATCAGCATTGTGGCCAGGACCCCTCCCCACTTCCCCCACAGCTTGCAGAGCCAGGAACAGTCCCCACGGCCCCGCCGGGTTGCCCAGGCAGGGAGCGAGCCGAGCAGCAGGGAGACAGAGCCCTCGGGCAGCTCCCCAGCTCAGCTGGGGCACAGGGGCAGCCCACCAATAGCCCCCCACCCACAGCCCTCTCCTCACTACGGGGCAGGACAGCGCGATGGGTTGAGAGGCAGTCAGCAACGCCACTGGCCACCAGTGAGGAAAAGCGTCCACTTTATTACAGACCCCAAAAGCACCTGTGGCAGTTCCAGGAGGACCAGGTTTACACGGGATGTTTCCATTTTTCAGCAAGGGGAAGGGGGGATAAAACCCAGCCGGCCCTGCTCACGGCTCTTTGGTGCTAGAAAATACACGGCGGTGCGGCAGAAGCTGTGGGTGAGAGGGCACCGGCAGAGATGAGGGGAGACACCTCTGCCACCCATCACCACCCCCCTGAGATGCCTGCAAGGAATTTGCGATGCATCTAGAGACACACAAACAGCAAATGCGTTTCGCTGCCCCCTTGCCCCCAGTCTGCACCTACCCCGCACTGCTGAGTGCTGCAGAAGTCCCCCCCAGTTTCCCAGCACCCCCAAAACAGTCAAACACCCTTTCTGCAAAGAGGGAGAGTGGGTCCCAGGGGGAATCAGTGACTAAAATCTCTTGGTTGGAGAGGAAGGAGGTGGAAAAGGCAACTGGTTCCCAGTAACTCAGGCCCTGGCAGGAGGTGAGGCAGCTTCACTCTTCTCCTCTCTCAGCAGCGACAGGCTCCTTGGTCCACTTGTCTGTGACCTCCTGGTTGCCCACATAGCCCACATCAGGCAGCAGGCCTGGGGCTCCCTCCCCATCTACGGTGACCTCCAGATCCAGCTCCTCGAAGGAGGAGCCGCTGGCTCCCGACTCGCTGTAGCTGTGCTCACTGCGGTTGTCCGCCTCCTCCCGGCCCCGGCTGGCAGGGAAGGGCAGCAGGACAGAGGTGGCCACTGAGGTGTCTCTGCTGTCGGTTGTGGCTTCCATGCTGACGGAACTCGTCTCACTCATGGTGTCAGCCCCTGGGATGGAGACAGAAGGGGAAGGAATGAATGAATGCTGCGGGAAGGTGATGTGGATGGGGTGCAACAGCCTTCAAAGCCACCAGAAACCTCAGAGACGTCAGGCCACAGTGGAGAGCAGCTCCTACCTCTTGTCACCTCTTGTGCTTTTGAGACTCAACCAGGCCAAAAAAAGCATGAGCTGGACTTGTGCAGCTCCCTGAAGCCAAGGCACCACCCAGCCAGCACAAACAACCCCGGCTTCCCAGCCGTGCCCTGACCTCCCGCCATGCCCGGGCCCTGCCGCTGCTCTCTGTGCACACACTGAGCACCCGGTGAGTCCTTCCTTAGGGAGAACACATGGCCTGGGAGCCAGAAGGCACCCCTGCCCCTGTCATAGCACCAGGAACAAGGCAAGAAGCAGGACGCTGTGCTGTGAGGGTGATGGGGAGCAGCAGCATTGCTTGAGCACCCAAGGGGAAGGTGGCACGTGGGCAGGTCCTTGCATGTGCCACTGTCAGAGGCAGGTGTACGTCCAGCCCCACTTCGGGGAGCCAGAGGATGGGGGGAGTCTTCCCAGCTCCCTCAGCACTTCTTCACGCCACCCGGCTGACAGCCCACAGCCCCTCTCATGGCCGAGCCCCTGGGGCTGCCCTGCCTGCCCAGGTGGAACCCTCAGCCCACAGCCCCCTCCCTGGATCTCTGCCCCGTTAGTTCAGTCGATGACACAACTAAGGAGTCGACAACAAGACGAGCATGTCAGATCGAGACCAGCAGCTCAGCACTGTTGCCGGAGCAACCAGCCGAGAGAGAAAACTCTCCTGTAAAACACTGCTAATTAGGACATCAAAGATCCACATGGTTAATTATGATATCACAGATCCACGTTGCTGATTACAACATCGCAGATCCACATTGCTAATTACGACAGCAAAGACCGGGTGGGCTCCTCCATCAACACCTGCCTCACGCTGGCGGGACACGCGTGCCGGGCTTGGCCGCTTCCTGGCACCGCCGCTCCCAGGAGCTCCATCCACACGGGGCTGGGCGCCCCTGCCCAGGACCGTGCCCCGCACCAGGAGGGAAACTGGGAGAAGCCCTGCTCGGCAGTTGTACTGGTGGAGGACCGCAGCTCATCACCAGAGAGGTTGGGAAGTGGCAAAGAGGACGGTGATGCTGGCACAGGTGTGAGAGGAGATACGGAGAGGAGAGAGAGGACAGAGAGGAGAGCTCTCTCCTCCACCCTGGCTCCTGCCCTGTGGCTCCATCTCCAGCCACCCGCACAGGGCTGCCCCAGGATCCCACAGGCATCTCCAGCCTCCTCGGGCTCCTCACCCTCCTCCAGCTGCGTGGCAGCCACCCATCTCCTGGATGAGACCTGCCAAGGAGGGAACTTTCCTTCGAAACACCCTTAAATCCCTCTTTTTGCTGTTCTTCTTCCCAGGCTGGGGAGCTGCCAGCAGAACTCCTTGTAAATGGCAGTCCTCTGCCTTCTGAGCAGCATCATCCCACGGTCCTGCCGGCTGAGCGAGGGCTGTTAGGAGAGGACTGCGCAGCAGTAGCAGGATGAGGAGCAGCTGGGAAAGACCCACAGACACAGCGTACCCTCTGCTTCACTCCACTTGCATGGGGTATCGGCTTCATCCCATCCTGTCAGTGCCCAGAGAGGAGCCTGAGCCTCCATCCTCTCACCTTGGCCATGGCACACAAGCTCTTCAGCAGATGGCATGAGCTGAGCCCTCAACCACCTACCTAAATGAAGCCTGGTGACCCCCCCTTGAAAAGGAGAAAAGAACTGTCGCTCGCCGACATGCAGTGCCCTCGCTGCAGCATCAGAAAGCACCTCAACACGGAAACTACATTTACTCTAAGTTAAAAAGGATGTTCTGCACGCTGCTGGCGAGGTGCTCACTGAAGGGGATGATGGCCACCAAGTCAGCAGTAGAAAGGTAGGAGATGTCATCCCACCCAGCAGGACCATGGCAGGGCAGTGGGTCAGCAGGAGCTGCTGGGAAGATGGAGAACTGTGGGGGATGGAGGGGAGCGTGTGACCCTCAAGCCTTGAAGGCAACTAGGGGTTTGCAAGGTCTCTAGTGGGGATTTCAAAATTAAAAAAAAAAAAATCCAATTTGGCCAAATTGGTGGCCTGAGTTGACACAGACACATTACCACCATGGCTTCATGACATTCATGGTCACCTTGCACCCCTCTGAAATCCAGGACAAGAATGACCCCAAGCTATGCCCTGCCTGTGCAGCTCCCCTCTTGTGTCACCCCGGGGACCCTTTTGGCTGGGATGCCATCACGTAACTGCATGCCACAAAGCAAAGGAGCTCTGGAGAGGAGCAGCAGCGTGGGAAGGGCAAGACAGAGATGAAGCCGACCCACGTGCTGCTCCAAGCCGCCACCATGGGACAGCACTGCTGTCCTCACCCCTGGCAGCCGCCTCCCTCTTCCCCACTCTGAGGTTGACAATCGAGCCCCTTTCCTTTCAGCCAGGCACTTTTTCATCGCTCTGTCAATTCTGATCATGTTTGAGAAGCCTCAGCTGGCAAATTTGCCCATTTCAGCAGCCTCACTCTCTGCGCAAGACAAGGCTCCGGCACGGCCACCAGCGTGGCAGGGGATGGATGGCCAGGGTGGGCAGGGCGAGAGATGGAGTCGCTGCTGCTGGGGACGGTGTGGGGTCAGCTCTGGCAAGGGGATGCAGCAGGAACCCCCAGCGGAACCAGCACAGCCCGGAGAGGTCAAGCACAGAGTGTGGTGGGGCTGCAAGTGGGCAACCAAAGCCTTGTTGGAAGGTGCCTTGTGGGCAATCAGGGGTTCAGCTCTCATCTCCTGGGCACAGAGGTTTCCGTCAGCCCCCACACCCATCTCTCTATCCTGCCCCGTCACCTTGCTTGGTGCCCCAGCCAGCTAAATCCCACCTCCCAGGGCCAATCCCTGCACCGGCAGCCAGCCCAGCACTCGGAGCCAGCGTGGCTTTTCTGTGGCACATGGCAAGGTGCCCGCTGGCCCATGGGAACTCCCCCCTCCACTCTGCTCCCCTGAGGACAGTGTAGCTATCCCGCTGAGCCTTCACTCAGCAGAAATGAGGAACCTGGGAAGTCTTGATTTGGCAAAAAGAGGCACAGCTTGGGCCGAAGGCCAACCAGGGTATTGAGTAGCCCCACAAAGGTCAGGGACACCTACGAAGATGGGAAGCCAAGCAGCCAGCACCAAGATGCCAACCAGAGGTGGGGGCAACAGGAACCATTCACTCCATGCTGCTGTCAAGCCTGGCAGGGAGCCGGCACCCCCAGGCAGCTCAGCCCTGTGCCACCACAGGACCCTGCATCCCCAAACTCCCGGGAAGGACCCGCTCCCCTCCCGCATTGCCCCAGCAGAACACGGATGCCCGAGCATCACTCCCTTCTTGGTGCACTGGGGCCCTCTCCTTCCATCCATTCAATCAAATATTCATCGTCTCTGTTGCTAAATAATAGATCAATGTGCTGCCAGGAGGGGCACAGGCCTCCCGCGCTTGCCAGGGCACGCACACTGCTGTCACTAGAGGGGCTGGGGCAGGCAGAGTAGCAGGCAGGAGCTGCCCGCTGAGCCCCTTCTCATGATGCACAGGCAGGCGGAATAGGCAGGGCTCTTCAGAGGATGGAAGCAAGCGAGGACGAGACAGAGCACACCAGGGAAGGTGCCTCTTCATCACAGAGGGGGTCAGCAGGTGATGCCATCGGTTGCACCCAGACGTTGCTGGACAGACTCAGCTCCAGGAAAATAAGCACCTGAGATGCTGGGCAGAGCCATGTGCTCAGAAACCATCTGTGTTCATGCCAGCACACCCATGTCGAGAGGCTGCTTTTCTTTGCTTTTACCTTCCAGGCAGCGCAGCGGGGTCACACTGGAGAGCACGCTGCTGAGCGCCCGCTGGGAGCGAGGGCCCGCTGAGCGCCGCGCTGACGCCAAAGCCCTGGAAAATAATTAAGTACAAAACAACTAATCGTGATTGACACTGGCCCCCTGGAGACCTGTCAGCTGCCTTCCAAAAATGCTTCCTGTCTTTCCGATGACCCTGACGATGGCAAAGAAGGGACAGAATCCGTGCAGAGGCAGCTGCAGCCCCCCGGCCCCTTCATTGTGAGCTGAGCGTGTCCATCCTCAGCAGAGCTGCCAGCATCCTGCCCTCCTCACAGAGCAGCACCAGAATGCAGAGACCCTGTGCCACATCCCACGGCATTTATGGTCACTGGCTTTGCTTGGAGCCGCAGGCACCCAGCACCTTGCAGGGAGAGCTCAGGAGCAAGAAGGACAGCAGACAACCTAGATGGAGAGATGTGCTCCAAGGAACAGTGGCAGAGCTAAGGTGGGTCAAGAAATAACCCAAACCCAGGCAATCAGGGTTGAGGGGGGACCGCACTGAAAAGCAGACATTGCTGCACCCAGCCTCCAGCTGGCAGAGGAAAGCTTGAAAGCTGCAGCAGACACCCCGAGATCTGCAGGGTCAGGAAGATCTTATGGCCATCATGCCTGTTGAAGGTGTCTCCCTTGAGCGGCTCCCCAAGCAAGAAGGGAGTAAAAAAGGATGGGGAAAGTTTGTGGCTTTCTCTTCCTCCAACTCAGAGGTGGTTGCATGGATCTCAGCACAGAAAACACTTTGGAAGGGAGGACCAGTCTCAATCCATAAGGCATCATCTTCAAGGTGGTGTCTTCAAGGCATCTCCAGCGAGCGGCTGGGCACAGAGGAGATCTGCTGGCTGTCCCCTCCCGCTGGATCTCCTCTTGCACTGGGGCCAGAAAACCCATGCGGGACTTCAGCAGTGAGATGTGAACCCCTAGCACGCCAGCTGCTGCCTCCCACCTTGCCCGCCGACTTTGACCCTGCTGCTGAACCCAGGGCAGCCCCACAGCCACTCAGCTGCTGCAGCAAACCAAGTCCCTGGTGTAAGCAGGCCAGCAGCAGTGGGACAATGATGTTCACCAGCCACCATCTCCCTTTGCACAAGCCCAGGACCTCTCCATGAGGTGTCACTCTCCCCAGGTGACAGCTGTTGTGCTGGCCCAGTCTATTGTGACATGATGGGGATTCAGGAGATCATGGGGACCTCCAAGATCCTCTGGCAAGAGCAGCACAAGCAACCTGAAAGCTTGCCATGTCCTCAGCCCTCTCCGACAGCCGGAGCAGGGATGTGGTGCCCCATCACACCTGGTCCTGGTGCCGTGACCAGCAGTGACTGTGATCACAGTGCTGACATCCAAGTTCAGCTCTTCAGTCTTAGAGGCAAGGCCAACCTCTCACAGCTACTATTATTTTAAGTTGGTTTTGTGCTGACTCAGCAGGTGACACCACATCAGACTGCACCTACAAAAGCCCATTTATGTGACTGGAAGGGGAGGGGAGGTGGAGAAGTTGCCAAGAGCTGCTGCTGGGAAGCCCAGCCTGGGGTAGGGGTCTCTCACATGAGAAAGTCCAACATCATTTGCCATCTAAAATCAGACTCCCCCACTGTGGGCGCACCAGAGGTGGCTACACTGAGCATCCCCCAGCGGTGCAGGAAAAAGCAGGCACAGCTGCTGAAGTCACCAAACTGATACAGCTTTTGCTCACACGGGTCCTGCTGTCCCTCTCTGAAACCACAGGGCAACTGTGGGAAGGTGCTGAAGGGAGTGGACTGCGAGGAGCCTTCAGCCAACCCGGGCTGGTACCCAAAGCTGCCACCTCAACAGCAGGCAGACAAAAAAAGCAAAGAGCCAAGTGAGTGCTGTGAAAACACAGGACCTTGAAGCACTGGGAAACCACTCCAATTAGACTCTTCGTTGCAGCGCTAAATGGACAAAGCTCCCAGAAAGCAATTTCCAGGCTTGCTTTTACGCTGCACGCGATTAAGAATTAAAGCAATCCAAACCTGAAGATGCGTTGAATAAAATGACCAAACTCCCCGGCAGGCGAGGAGAGCCGTCATGGTTTTTTCATGCCCATTACACAAGCACGGGCAACCTGCGGGGCAGGAGGAGGTGGCTGCCCCCGCCAGCGGCTGGCTCGGCCATTCTGTCCAGTGCCTGGGAATGCTGGGCCAGCCGCTCCTGCATCTCACAGACACGTGAGCACGTGGGCTGGCGATGGCAACTAGCATTTCGGGTTACTATAGCACTGCTGTTCTGCGCCTACAGCCATTGTGGTCCCTTCCTGTATGAATACATCCAGGCTCCAACAGATCTCGCTGAGCAGATGCTATCGGGCAACTCCACCACCAGCTACAGCAACCTGGTATTTAAGCTCTTCGCAATCCCAATATGTAACAGATGAAGATGAGATCAAGGAAAATGTATATGACAAGGAAAAAAACAAGCCCAGCTGCAACCAAAAGCTGCAAGATCCAGCTCTGCTCTGACAACTGTGGGTCGGCAGCTTGGTCCTCGTCCCAATGCCGCAGGGGTGCCCGGATGCTCCCCAAGGAGAGATGTGACACCTCAGGGTCGAGATCCCATCTCAGCCTGGGGTAGGGGAGGAGGTGTGCTGAGACTCAGCAGTTGGGTGCCAAGTGGATGCAGGTGGGCCCCTCTCTGCCTGCCCAGGTGGCAGCACCGGGGACACCAGCACCCCCACCTTTGGGAGGGCTGATGCTGATCAAAGACAGAGCCCGTGTACAAGCCACAGATACCTGTGATGTCTGTCTGGGCATCCTCGGCCTCAGCTGCAGCAGCCCTGCTCTTCCTCTCCAGTTCTTTCATTTCAGGCACGTAGAAGTCCCCTTGGCGGGCAAGGGGACACACGAAGTAGATGCGGTCCTCCTTGTAGATCTCAATCCGGGGGTGGGCGCACAGCTTCCTCTCCTGAAAGACAGCAGGCAACTGCAGGTCAGGTATCTGCCCCCCCAGCAGCCCCCACCACATGGACCTGGTGGCCTGGGAGTGTCACAGACAGACCCACTTCACCCACAGATACAGGGGCCCAGGGAGGAGCAGTGGGTCCCATCCTGAAACCACAGTGCTGCTTTCCCTATTGCAGCAGCCCACCATGTGCCAGGGCCGGCGGGTTTGGCCCTGTGGGTGAGCAGGTGGCCGGGCTCAAGGAGATGCTGAAGCCCCAGGGAGACTCAGCTCCCCTGGTTCAGCCTGTTTTGGTGTGCTTATTTAGGGCTGGAGCAAGGGGGTTTGGGGAGCCCAGCAGCTGCTTCACACAGACTTGCCAAGTCTCTGGTTCCTCCTGGCAGCACAGCCCCACAAGCAGGCGTAGCGCTTCTCAGCTAATTAATATAATCCAGAGCCGACAGCTCAAGCAGCTCCTTTCAGAACGGCAAGGGCAGGGGGAGTGGGAGATGAATCCCTGGCATTTCAGACAGCTCCCCCTCCTCCTCTTCCTCACCCCACCTCCCCCTGGCAGGACACTTCAAGACCTCAGCCCCCCAGGTCTGCCAGGGACACACGATGGGGGCTCATTCCCCCAGCCATGTCCCAGCCCACACCAAGCTGGGGCTCCAGGGACTCTTGGGGTGCCAGGGCCCGGCTGAGGAGCAGCTGGGCCCCCCACACCACCCCCTCTTTGCCCGCCAGCTGCTCGCTGGGAGAGGGGGAGGCTGATTACAACCCTGGTGAGAAGGGAGAGTGTCTCTTCAGTGGGTTTTCTCTTTCTTTTTGTTTTCTCTTTCCCCTTTTCAAATCGCTGACAGCTTTTATTTCACCCCACAACCACCCTGATTATCCTCCTGCCCTGACTACCCTCCTCTCCCTCCTCCCTGCCCCAACTATCCTCTTCCTCCCTGCCACGTCCCCACAGCACAGCTTGTCCAGACATCCTCAGTCAGGGTCCCCATCCCTCCGGGGCTCCCCGAATCCAGGTCTGGCCTCTCTCTATGGACACATCAATCATGACCTTACAAGAGCCTGTTCATTCCCAGCTCCTGTTGTCCCTGGGGATGGACGGGGCTGATTTCAAGTTATTTATTTCCCAGCCAAACGCTGGCACCAGGCAGAATCGATGACAGAGGGGAGCCAATGCTGACCCTCTCCCCGCTGCTGGCAGCAAGGCCACTTGGAAAGCCACCTCCATGATGGCAGGATGCTGGGGAGAAAACCTCACATGAGCCATTTTCAGGTCTGTTTTCCCAGGAAAGCCCACAGGAGCTGGCTCTGAAGAGCCCCACTTCACCCATCGGCATCACCATGGCAGAACCCAAAACTCAGCAGAAGCTTTACTCATTCCGTTCCAACACCTTCCAGCCTGAATTCCAGCCGAGTTCCTCCACCCGAGGAGGAACCACATTTGCGATCCTGGTGCAGCAGGGACACGTAGGGACACAGGAAGGCTTCCACGGCACTCGGAGCCCAGAGCTCCCACTCACAGGCAGGTGAAACACTAACACACGCAGGTCAAAACTGTATTAAATAAAAACACGCTGGGCTGTTTTTAGCAGCAGAGCAGAGGCGGCTCATATCACTCCCGCTTCTTCAGCAACAACACAGACAAGAACCCTCCCCGTTGCTCTGCCCCTTGCTCTACCAACCACGAGCCCATCAACCAATCTTCAGCTGAGCTCGTTATTTTAGGTTACTGCAACACATAACAGAGATGGGTATCTCCAAGGTTCTCAGGATTTTTGGATGCATCCAGCTGGCTCTCCACCACTTAATGCAGACAGGGACAACTCCAAGGATCTTAAAGTAAAGAGACCTTCACTAAATTCATATGAGGTCTCTAAACAGTCTAAAACCTCAGGGCTCCAGTCCTGCCGCCAAGACATCCCAAACTGACTTCCCAAAGCCCACCCAGGGATTCCTACGGAGCGGACCTGGGACGTACCCTCTTCCTACAGTTTATCTAGGCTGCTACACTCCCCTTCCCATTACATAGCCATAGTAGTGACTCCCCAAAAGCACAAAAAATGCCCCCTCCACACACATGAAAGGTGGGAATCATGGCTTTTTAAAGAATGAAACACACCTGCATAGAAAGCAGGGTCCTTGACTGACTCTAGCACCAAATACTGCTTCACACTCAAGGACTATCCTACAAGAGGGATGAGGATGCTCCTCCCTGCCATGCTGGGAAGTGGCTTTGCCTCCCTGCAGTCAAAGCCCACGGCCATGGACCAGTCAGTGGGATGATGCTGAAGTGGCTGGATATTTACAGTTGAAACCAACCCCTGCCTCATTACAGACAGCTGCAAGGATGCTTAATACTTGACTTCTTCCAAATTTACCCAGGGGTTCCCCCTAAAGGAAATGGGGGGAACCAGAGCCTGGCAGTCCTAATTGATGCCTGCAGAATTCAAGCTGGGAGCCAGGCTAGCGAGCTGGCCTCTGCTTTTGTGTTTCTTCCCGGAGCAGCCCAGCTCCTGGCAAGGCTACTGCAGAGCTTGGTGTTGGCAGTGGGCTCAGGAGAGGACAACGTCCCCAAGAAGGAGTAAGGAGGTGGCAGCTGGGAATGCTGTCCCATCCAGGCTGAGACCAAAGCAATGAGGCTGCATAAAGACTTGAGGAAAGGGAAAAGGTGATGATGTGGGGAGCAGGACAACAGAAATGGATAAGGGGATCATCCAAAGCCGATCAGGAGGCAGGCAGAGGCCAGGCAAGCACAGACAGAGAGGCAGCAAAGTGTAACTGAGAGGTAGGTGTCAGCACAGGACAGAGCGAGTTTAGGATTGTCGCAGCACAGAGGAGGGCTGAGAGGATGCTGCAAGGGAAAGAAGAAACCTGGAGAGACTACAGAGCAGAGTCCAAAGGCAAAGGCACAAGCAGAGAGTGAAACAGTGAAGGCTCAACAACATGGCAAAACAACAGAGACACTCAACAGGCAATAAAGCGCTCTGCAGCCGAGGAGGAGCCCCTCACTAACTGTGCAGCTAAGCCGACAGATGGAGCAGCGAGGTGGATGTGGAGTTTGCAAGGCAGGGCCCTCGAGTCAAATCAAATGCAGTCTCACACGGGTGGAGGAGCCCAGCGAGAGGTGAACAGTGGGACGGTGACAGCGTCAGGGCCAGGCTGCTGGCCAGGACAGCAGGACCTGGTAAGTAGGGCAGGGAAGGGGACTTGTCCCTTCGCAAGGTCACGCTGTGCCACCTCCCTTCCCAGCCTCTGCTGGGAGCTCGTCCTCCCTAGGGCCAGCATAGGTGGAGGCGGCAGTGCAGTGCACAAGGCTTATTTCTATGCAGGACCCTCCATCAGGCACCCGGAAAGTGGGATTAATTGCATGTAATCCATACAGTCAAGGTACACACACAGAGCAAAAGCCAAGGCATCCAGAGCCCACTGGTTCAGTGCTGACACATGCAGTAGCTCTGGCGTACGACTGCTGTGTCACACGTGCTGCTTCCCATGAAGCCAAGTCCTTCTTGGCCCATCCGAGGGCCGTGGTGGGTGCTGCCCACAAGTCCCTGGGGAACCAGGGTTCATGTAGGGAAAGACTCCTGCACTCCTCTGTCTCAGGTGAAATTAGATCCCACCTAATCTTTACCCCTGGGTTGTTTCCAAATCATCCACCACCCCTGACTCCCTGCAGGACTTTCTCCAGGTTGGCCTCATCCCTCTATGGATACATTCCCCGGCCTCATGCATCAGTAAGGAGGACAAGGATCATGGTCTGAACCAGCATTCTGGGACACCTTTTCCAGCAGTGGGAGGTGGCACCTTCCCAACAGCACAAATTTTCCTCTCCCCACTCATCCATTAAGCAACAGACCACATCATCTGTCCATGGAACAGCTTGGGCATGGCCTCCTGGCCAGAAGCTGCCCCTGTGTCCCCGGCTGGGCAGGAGAGCAGTCCCAGCACTATGGGACACACGATGAGGCAGCTGAGACGTGACATGCAGCCACAAAAAATCCCATCAGAATCGTGCCAAAACAGAAGGAGGTGGCAGAGCGCTTGTGCTGTGCCCTTGGGGTTGCCAGGAAGTAGAAGGCAAGCTGGGGCACTGTGGGGACTGGCTTTGCCACCCTGTCAGGCTCCTCTGCTCAGGAATTCAAATGCCACCGACTGGGTCTGCTTCACCTGTCACTACTAGAAGAATTCAGCCTGTTAGATCAGCAAGCAAGCTTTGCAGATGTTCTCAGGATCCTCTCTGAGCCTGGGCACACTAGCACCCAGGCTCCAGCTGAGCCCACTGTCTGCCCAGAACCATGTCTAGGGTCACTAGGAAAGCAATGGGGAGACAGCTACTGTCCTTGTCCTGCTCTGGGCCATAAGCCCTCTGGCTCCACACCCATCTCAACTCATCACCTGGGCCTCCTAGCACAGCTCATGTAGTGATGGTTAAGCCACATCAGCCCACTGAATCGCTGTTCTGAGGCTGTGGGAGCAGCAAGGAGAGGCTCTTCATGCCACCTCTGAGCTTCCACTGGAGGCTGAGCTCTCTGTGCCACCTGGTCGCTCTTGGCTCCAGTGCAGACGTCCACCTCATGGCTCAGTCACCAGCGTGCCACGTGCTGTCACCCGCCCATGCCAGAGGACCTGCCAGTAACACGGAGAAAAACACACAGGACTGGCAAAGCTGTGGGGAGCAAGCAGTCAGTCACCTGGTAGGTGCTCCCCTTCTTCTGCCTTAGGGGCACCAAGCAGCTCCCAGAGCTGCCATCAGCCAGCGATCAGCTGCCACCACCCTCAGGGCATCGGCCACAGGGCACTGCCAGAAAGCTGGGCCAGGCTGGAGTCCGCCAGCCACTGGGAAGGTGATGGTGCAGGATCCAGCCTAAGCATCAGCTTCTCTCCACACAGTCCCAATCAATAAAACAACTTATCAGAGGGGCCAATGAGCACGTTGCCCCAACTTGCACTGAGAGAGGACCCAGGCTCAAAGAGAAGCCACAGGTTGTTTACCAGGGCCCATGTGAACATCAGTTTGGCATAAGTGCCCATTGCTGCCGCTCACCTCTGCTCCCACAGCGATGGGATGTGCTGCTGCTGTTACAGCAGCGCAGAAGGGCACCGGGCATATGGGGTCAGCTCTGCCTGAATCCTGCTGTGAGCAGAGCAGCATCAGCCGTCTGACAGGGCTTTCTGTGGGCAGCTGCAGAGCAGGGTCTGCCCACCCCAGGTTACCGAACCAGACCATTTGCTAAACACCAGTGACGCAGAGCGGGTGTTTGGCTCCTGCCCCAGGGCGATGTGAAGGGACACCCCTCCAGCCCCCACCGCTGCACCAGGGCTCCCCTCCCTCCATTCATCGCACCTGGAAGGGGAACAGATTGCAGACGCACACACATGGGGGGCTTGTGCCCATCACTGGGGGTTGCCCACCAGCACCCCTCGGCCAGCTAGCCAAAGCATCATCACACCCTCGCTGTCACCAGCCTCCCATCATCACTGGCACTTGGGCCACTCCGTTTAGTGCTGGCAAGTCAGCTGGCAACCAGGGGAGTGCGGGGGACCCCAGGGGACACGCCAGCCCCGTCCCTGCACACCACCAACTCCTGCCTATTCAGGCAACATGACTCCCCCACATCTTTCCCCCAGCCGGAGGCGATCTCCCTCTCCTCCTCCAGGAGAAGGGGTTGGACGCTTCATCCCCGGGATTTTATAGAAACAACAAAACCACATGGAGCTGAAGGGCCCTAAAATCAGTTGCTAAAATTAGAGTTGAAACTGAGCCACCAGCGAGGACCGGAGGGAACACGCGGTGTGCCACATCCTCCTCGCTTTGTCACACGCTCCATGCTCGGTGTGTCATCCCTGCTTATCTTAGACCACAGGCATTAGGTAGCGGAGAGAGGCTTTGCAATTCGGCTTGCACAGCACCCAGTGAACACAGCACCCCTCGGTGCTCTCCCAGCTCAGCCAGGGGACAGACTCCTCGCTGGGCCATACCGCCGTCCTAGTCCCAGAATGGGGATGTCCCTGTTCTGTTTCTCCTTGCCTGGACAGAAGCTCGGGATTAACAGCTCCTCAGCCCCAAGCCTGACCTGATGAAAGCATTTAAGGCCAATCTCGATGTGGCTTTGAGCAATCTGATGTAGTGTAAGATGTCCCTGCTCACTGAATCATTTTGGTTGGATGAGACCCTCAGGATCATAGAGTCCAACCATAATCTAACTCTAGCACTAAACCATGTCCCTAAGAACCTCATCTAAATGCCTTTTAAACACTTCCCTGGGCAACCTGTTCCAATGTCTGACAACACTTTCCATGAAGAATTTTTTCCTAACATTCAATCTAAACCTCCCCTGGCACAACTTGAGACCGTTTCCTCGTGTCCTATCACTTTTTACTTGGGAGAAGAGACCAACACCCTCCTATGCTACAACCTCCTTTCAGGTAGTTGTAGACAGTGATAAGGTCTCCCCTCAGCCTCCTTTTCTCCAAGCTAAAAAGCCTCAGTTCCCTCAAGCGCTCCCAACCCAAACCCTTCTGCGATCCTGGTCCTCTCTGCCAAGCTGCAGCCTGGCCACAGGAGACAAGGATGGAGCCTGGGTGCCCGGGGCTGCGAAGGAACCACCTGCCCAAGAGATGGTGTGGGCAGAAAGGAGGACAAGCTGCTGGCGGCACGTGCGCTTTCCACCGGTGACACCTCAAGCATCGAAGAAACCCCAACATCTCAGCTCACAGCTCAAGGAGGGTGCACATAGAGCCAGCGCCAGCACAGCCACGAACACCAGGCTGCCAAGGGCTGCGGAACAGCTGCTGCTTCCCAGCCTGGAGAAACTCCCATTTCAGAGGCGGTGAGACTGCTCCCACACACGTGCACTTTACTTTCAAATCCTCCGGGGTGCGAGGTGTTTCAGAAACAGAAGGTGATATTTTTGCAATCAAGAAAAGGCTGTTTCTGTCAGCCAGGAGGAAAAACAAGTGGCACCACCAGCACTACGGCAGTGGAAAATGAAAGTCTCACCAAAGGATAGCAAATCCTCCAGGTAGCAAAATACAGCACCTGGCAATTAGCATCTCCCATGCCCATCAGCATCAGCTTCCCCCCGTCCTGCCTGCAACCAGGACACCATCCTCCTGATGCGGCAGCACCGTGGCTTTGGGACAGACAGGTGAAAATCAGCCCTCGCCATCTTCTCCACAGCAGCGAAAGGCAGCGCAATTGGGCCATGGGAGCTGTGAAATGCCAGGCTCGATAGCTGGGAGAGTTTTTCATTTTCACCTTGGCAAAGGCAGCCCGCCATGCAATTTACACCTTGCCTGCCTGTCTGTGCTTCCCAGGGCCGAATCTCCTGGCTGCTCCCGCCCTGGTGGAGCTGCAAAGAGGCAGCTGTCAGGCACGGCCAAACTGAGGCGAAGGAACGAGCCTGGGTGGGTTGGTGGATACAGAAAGTCCCAGCGCCCCAAAAGGGATGAAGGGGACCAGACACAGGCTCCCAGGTCACTGCTGGAAGCTGCTGTGAGAGCTGTGAACGCTCTTCTCCTCCCTGGGATGGAGATTCCTTCCCGTCCCGCAGCAAAAGGGAGGAAGCTCTAGTGCTGCCTTGCTGCAGACAGGCTCCGGACCCCCCTCCCCTTCCAGTGCCTGTCTGAGCTGAAAGAGAATTCCCGCAGCACATCCAGGAGCATCCCCCATCTTCAGAGATGAGCCTGGCAACAAGTCTCAGTGAGACAAAACCTTTCAGAAAGCAGTCATTGGCAGCGAGAGCCCCTGGCGTGGGGGAAGGACAAGGCTGCCAGCCCAGACATGCTCAGGTACCTTAGTCCGTGTGCTTCCAGGGACATATTTGACTGCCCCCAACTATGGGAACGTCACCTGCAGAATAAGGAGCAGATGGTGCAAACACTCACAACTCATGGGGCTTGGGTCCCCCCTGGTGTGACGGTTATTTGGTAGTAATTAGTCCTGGAGCAGAGTTTCAGAAGTGAGGCAAACTTTTGCAATAAAAAAATTCCTTAAAATCAGTGCTTTCCACATCACCAAGTCCTGCCTTGCTCCTGTACCTGTGACGGGTAAGCAAAGCCAGTTAGGGAGACAGTTCTCACCAGCTTCCCAGAGCTCCACTGGATCTTCTCACACTCCTCCTACACAACCCCAGCCGCATCCCTTCCTCTCCTCCTCCTTCCCCATCACCGCCACACACAAGCTCTCAAAGGGGACTTTGGTTTTAACCACTCGTAAAGCTCAAACACTGCTCTTTCATTGTAAAACAAGAAACCTGCACAAACCCACGTAATCTCCTTCTTCCAGGAACCAGTGCTGGGTTTCTGTCCCTAGAAACTCCATCGCTACAGCAGTGTGTTGGTCAACAGCCACACGTGAAAGGAGGCGGCTGAGGCTGCGGGAGAGGAGGACCACAGCTGGAGAGGGCTGCTTCTGCTTCGGAGCACACGTCTCCGGGGACCAACGCTCTCCCTCCAGCCCTCAGAGGATGCTTTTTCAGCATTAATTGCAAAGCTGAAGAGGTTGATGCAATGATCTCTGCCATCACGGATGGCTGGAGCGATGCTAAATCGCTTTGTCTGCTCTGTTGCCTCGGCGAGACTGCCAGGAGCAGCAGCTGTGGCAATTTCTCTGCCTCTTGTCAAGGCATGATCTTTGAGGAAAGGAATCATCACCCCTGACATTCTCCTGCCTGAGACAGGTAGCCCACCAGACAGCAGCCTCCCACCCTGAGTACAACCCACCCTGAGACATCCAACAACAGGTTGGCTCTTGCAGTGAGGGATCTTCTTCCACGGCTAACTCAGAGCTGAGAGCCTGGAGCGCTCCTCACTCAGGTAGACATTTCCAACCCACCTTGATGGCTTTATCTCGTAGGCCACCATGCGCCTGAGTACTTGCCCTTCCACAGCAGGGATGTCCAGTGGTAGCTTGTTGTTACCAATCTTCTCATGCACATCCTCGCCCGTAACAGGTCCTGTGATGAAGCCCTTGTGCAGCCAAACCAAAGTGACAGAGATGGAGCAGGACTGCCAGGTGCCCGCAGCATGTGGAGGCTCTTGATCTCTTGAGGCAAGGTCCGGGCCATTTTCCACAAATCTCAGCCCTTTCCTCTTGCTCTTCGCCTCCACAAGCCATCCTCCTGGGATCACGGGCATCTCCAGCTGCTCTTCTATAGCTTGTTTGTCACCAGGACAAACTTAGGACATGTGTCACATAAATGCCCCCGGAAGGAAAATGGCACAGTGAAATAAATACCCCTTCATCCCTTCCTACCTCCTTGAACAACCTTGTCTTTCTGCAACGCCCCCAGCTCCCTGGCTTCATGGAATACATTTCACCATGAGCTAAGCTCAGCCTCACACCATCCCTTCACAGCTGAGAAAGCTGAAAAGAGAAGCTGAAGAACCTGACCTTGCTGAACTTGCACAGATAAAGCCACTGGCAGCCCAGAGCAAACCAGGATGCAACCGCCTCATTCCCAGACGAAACAGTCCTACCCTCCCCACTGACACGGACTTAATGTCAGGCTTACCAACCTCATTTAGAAAGCAAGGAAGGCCCCCAAAGAGGAAGATCAATCAGGTTTCAGCCTGGTTTTTTAAGGACGAATGGTTAAGATGATCACAACATCCATCAGCACATCCCCAGTACAGCATGTCAGCGAATTTGATGGCAGAAAGCAAGTTTCTAGGACAGAAAGATCTAAACTATCGGCTAAGTGCAGCCAACAGCGGAGAAAGACCGTTTGAGCCCCGGCTCAGCGAGGTCTGGGTTTGCCTCGGGTGCCAGAGCTCCCTCCTGGGCTCTGCTGCAAGACACTTGCTCATGGGCCACCACTCACCCTCGCTTCACTGCTCCTCCTGCTTCTCCTTTCTCTGCCCCGGGGACAGATGTCCCTATGTTTTAACAGCAAGCCCAAGCCAAGGACAAGCACTTCTCTGAATTTTTATGAACGAACAAGAGACATTACCCTGCAGGCTTCTAGGAAAGCCACCTTTAAAACCCCACGTCCAAGAGCTTGCACCTCGACTCCAAAAAGCCAGCAATTCTGTGAGGCAAAGGGCCAGTGACCCCAGTGAGCCCCAGTGTGGTGACAACTCCCGCCAGTGAGCTCAGCTAATGAATCCCCCAGAGCCTCCAGCCACCACATGCTGCCAGCGGTAGCAATTCGCCCGAGGAAATCCCCAGCGCAAACAAACAGCGCTGGCAGGCAGAAAGCAGAAGGCAAAGAGACGGGCAGGCTGCCTGCAGCACGGGAGGAGGTGGAAATGCAGGCAGAGATGAGCAGGGGGTAAGGGAGGAAAACACGCTGCACCGCGTAAATCCATTGGGGACCTCAGGACAGCTCCAGACAGCTGGAACAGCTTTGCTAGGAGGACAGGATGAGAGAGTTGGGGTGTTCAGCATGGAGATGGCTCCAGGCAGATGGTATTGCAGCCTTTCAGTGCTTAAAAGGGTCTATGAGAAAGATGGGGACACACTTTTTAGCAGGGCCCCTTACAACAGCATAAGGAGTAATGGTTTTAAACTAAAGGAGGGGAGATTCAGGCTGGACATGAGGAAGAAATTTTTTTACAATGAGGGTGGTAAAATATGGCCCAGGTTGGCGAGAGAGGTGGTGGATGAACCATCCCTGGCGACATCCCAGGCCAGGCTGGACAGGGCTCTGAGCAACCCGAGCTGGTGAAGATGTCCCTGCTCATGGCAGGGGTGGCACTGGATGAGCTGTGAAAGTCCCTTCCAACCCCAACTGTTCTACAATTCCATGAGCAGAGAGCCAATCCTGCTCCGCACATCCGCAGCTCCATCCCAGGAATGCTGCTGGGTCTGGAGGGGTTTGGACACTGGTTCTGTGCCCCACAGCACAGCATAAAGCCAGAGTTGAACTGATGCTATGGATACCACAGTAGCTCTCATCAGGAGACGTAGCTTTGCAGGGGAACTGGTAGGAGATGCAGGTTGGGGCTTCTTGAGGAGGCAGGACCCCAGCGAGGGAGGGACAAGCGAACGTGGTACCTAGAGATACATGTGAGAGAGGAGAAGGACGCAAGAGCAGAGAGAAATTGATGGCTGTGCTGCTCTGCTGCGAGCCCACAGCACCAGGCAGCTCCTGCAGCCACAGCAGCCGCTCCCACGCGGCTCAGCTCTGAACTGCTCGGCAGAGAAGTACCAGAGGAAGTCTTTCTCCAGCGCTGACCTCTCCGTAAGCTTTTGCTAACTCACAGTCTGGTTACTGTACTGCTGGGCAGACGTTACCCCAAGCTGTGAAATCGCACAGCATGAAAAGAAGAGCAGCTGGCCACAGCAGATGATGGATATCTACCTTCCTGCATGTCAAGGAGCTGCCATCAGGTCCCGGCAGAAATAAAACCCAGAGGAGCAGCTGAGAGTACCTGGCCATCCAGCGGCAGGGAGAAAGCGTCGGTGTCCACAGTGGGAACAAGGTCACAGTTTCCCTCCCTCCAGCCTTCCTGGGACTTCCTACAACCCCCGAAGCAGGAACAGAGCCTGTTGGCAAATGCACGAAGCTGGCAGACAGCTGCCGACAGGCTCGCTCTGTGAACAGCCACAGCGCATCCTCTTCACCTCTATGGGGCCAGGACACCCCTTTGGGTTTCAACTGAAAGGCAACAACCACCAGCACCACGCTGGGATACGGACTCCCAGACCGACCACTCTCCCAGATGCCTTAAAGGTTTGTCCTTGACCTTCAAACAGCACTTCTGCCTTTTTTGCCTGCAGAGTTGTGAAGATAAGGGAAATGGACACTCTAATAGCTTTACATACACCAGGAGATCTTCCGGTTGGCGGTGTGTGGAAGGGGGAGACAGAGGCAGAAGTTTCCAGGGGTCCTGTGAACACGTTATCACTGCAATAAGCACCCAGAGTCAGGGATGTGGAGCAGTTACCAATCTCCTGTCCCTGCTGCACTTGGCTCTGTCACCCCCCTTCATCCCCGTGGGGTCATTATAATTCCTCACATTAGCAGAAAATGAACAGGTAAAACCCTCCATCTGCAGAGGGAGCACCTGTTGGGCATTGTACAAGCCGTCAAAAAAAAAAAAAATCACCCCAATTATTCCATAGCATCAGAAACTCCCAGGTATCCTTCCGCTGCCTCAGACCCTTTGAAATGTAAAGCCGCACTGTTCGGTGTCATTTAATTTGGAGCTCAGCCTCAGACTGGCAGAGCCTTACTGAGCTTTAGGAGGAACGCAGTCATGCAAAATGTAGATGTGCCAAATCCAGATGTCAGTGGCCTGGAAGAAAAGCACACCCCAAGCCTCACCAGTGCCTCCATTTCATAGCCCCAGCGTCTCAGTTTTGCCATTCCAGTGCCAGGGGAGGCTGCTGCCAGTTCCTGCCCACTCTGTGCTGTCTCAGGACTCCCAACTCTCCCAGAGCATCAAGGAGCCCAGGAAAGGCAAACGTCGGCTGGGTTGGGGACAAAGAAAGGGGACACTGTCTTGGCACAGCCAAAGGCACTGGTCCATCAGGTGCTGCTCCCCTCTCGAGGATAACAGGTACCTTCAGTCTCTTACCAGTGCCAGACACCACAGAAGAGATTTGGAGAGAAGTCAGCTCAAGGGTGACAGAGGACAAGCACTGGCGCATCCCTGAGCCGGTCCCCAGGGAGCCGCTGCCTCCGCTGCCCGCTGCGGCCTGACAGCAGGGGAACGAACACCTTTTCTTGCTCTTATGCGATCAGGCAAAGAGGAGAGGTAGCAGATGCCTACCCACCCTGCCCGCTGGCCATAAAGGCAAAGAGGCTTGCCACAGCTTGCTGCTCACCTGGGATGGAGCAGGGGAAGCAGTGCAGAAAGCCTGGACATCCCCACCTGGCTGCAGACCTCCATCAGCTGCCTCAGGGCACTTCTAACCTGGAGACATCCCTGCCAGCTCTGGGTATGGGTGCTGGAGTTACAAATTGCCAATGTTTCTATCAAAGGCTCCAGTTTTCTCCAGTTTGGCTGAAGTAGAGAGGCTGTAATAAGCTGTCACATGCTGGAAAAGAAATGGGACAAAGGAGTCCTGGTGCTGAGGGCTCCCCGGCACTCTCCAAAAGCCTGTAAGCCAAGAATTGAGCACAGCTTGACCTGCCTCTTTCAAGGAGCTCACAAAGCAGGCTGCAAGCTGTTCCAGAGCCCTGTGATGGCAGAGGCAGCTGGAGACCACAAAGATGAACCCAGCCCTGGCAAGTCCGGAGGAGTTCAATAAGGCTGGGATTTGGCAGCATGATTTTCCGCAGCCTGTCGGGACAACGTGAGTTCAGCACCAGGTGTTTGCTCCTCAAAGCAGGATGGGATGTAGTGCTTGCACATAGGTCTGCACCTAACCATTTCACCTCTCTGTACCCTGCACCTGCTCAGCAAAGGCTGCAAGTCCCAACGGGTGCAGGCAGAGCGACAATCATCAGGCAACAGCATAAATAGAGAAGCACACGCTGAGCCCCTGAAAGCCTCCCGAGATGCGAGCGGCTCTGCAGACCACCATGCCTGCCGCTGCCACAAGGACTGACAGCTCAGGACACCTCCAGCCTGCTGCCTCCAACCACGGCCACCAGCACACAGCAGCACCAACTCAGACAGCATCCCGAGGGCAGGTGGGCAGAGACAGCAGGTCAGGATAGATATATAGACATCCCTGTCGAAAGAAGAGACCCTGAGGGACTCTCAGTGCAACTCTCCACAGCCTCGCTGGTGCTCCAGCCACCAGTGGAGCCCCAAAGCCCATGCCTCGCCTACGGCATGTCCGCTCTCGGCACAGGAAGGAGCGAGAGCTGATTCTGTTCTTTCGTCCCTGTGATCTGATCACCACCCAACCTCGCGACTCATCCGTCCATATTTTGACTCATTGCAAAAGAGAAGTGTTTTCTTTCACCTGCCCTCCCCGAATTGGAACCTTTCCTACATTTTATACCTAACTAGCATTGAAAAAGTGCAAGTTAGTCATAGCACAACGGTCCCTTTTCTAGAGGTAAAAGTGCCACTGCTTTCAAATGTATTATTTCCCTGCTCCACAGGTTTCAAAGTGGGAGCTTCACAGCCAGGGAAACTAGGCCAGCAGCATTTGCTGGAAAAGAGCAGTATTTCTAAGAAGCTGTTTCGCATTTGATCAGGTTCATTTTGCTATTTCTCAAGCCTGGCACAGCTGGTAAGGTCTGGCTCGAAGTGCTACGGGGAAGAACCAGCCCAGAAAAAGCTCATTAGGACACTGCTAAAATAATTGCAGAGAGGCAGATCAATCTCATCCTCAAATTAATTGACAAGCTGGCAAGGAGGGAAGACTCCAGGGTTTGGGACTATGTCGCTGCTCAAGAGAGCTGGACCAGTCTCCAGTGCCTGACCAAGAAAACCTTTTGAGTTGACTGCATCCTCTGGGATTCTCTATAAATACATCCAGGGAGAACACACGTACACACTGAGTCGATAAAGAGATCTGACAGAAATGCACTGTAGTACTTTACTCTACCTCCTTGCCCAAGGCAAACCATTTCAGTTCTTTCTCTCCCTCGGACAGCTAAACGAAACATCCCCAGCTTGCTCCGTGATCATTAATCCTCGCTGCTAAGGCAAGGCGGGGAGCAAATCTTTGTGACAATTTTGTAAGGCTGGGTAAGTTGTTATGCGTCTGCAAGCCCCAGCTTTCCCCAGCTGGGTGCTCCCCCCAGGATGAAAAAGACCTCCAAGCAGGACCAGCAGCTGGCAGGCAGCACTGGGCTGGGCTTTAGGCTGCTGGGCTGGGCTTTGGGCCGCTGGGCCAACAGGGATGCCTGTAGTTTGGCACGTGTGGGAAGGCAGGCTCTTGAAGCTTGCTCTCCTTTCAGAAGCTGTCTTTGGAAATACTCCTGGAAAAGGTGCTGGGATGGGAATAGGATCAAGATGCTGGGTATCTCAGGAAAGTACCTATGATGGGAGAGACCTGGGGCTGAGCTGCCAGCTGGAACAACCTCCCCAGGGAAGTGGTGGAGTCTCCATCACTGGAGGCTTTTGAGATACAATCGGGTGCTGGATAACCCCATCCAGGCTCCCTTTCCCACAAAAGGTTGGACCAGATGATCTTTCCAGGTCCCTTCCAATCTGAGCTGTTCCCATTCTGTGATCAATTAGAACTGGAGGGAAGCACAGCAGCCAGGAGCCTTCATCCCACACCAGCTGCTTCCTCAGGACCAGGACTCCTCTGCCTGCTGCCAGAGCTGATGCTTGCACAGACTCAAAAAGAAGTTGTGGAAAAAACAGGTGATTTCACATAAGACAAGCTGCAGAGGCAGGGAAGAAGCCTTTGTAATGATCAGAGCTCAAAGCTGGCCAGAAAACCTTTTTTTCTGCTCAAAGCTGCGTTTTTACACCTGCCCCCATGCAACCGAACGTCAGAGCTGGAACAGAAGCCGTGCGCTTGCGTGAGAAAAGGTGTTTGCGAGCATGAGGCGGCAGAGCAGCAGGTTTGGTGCTGGCACACAGACCAACCAGCCCGAGTCAGCCATGTCAGGGCAGCACCCAGCACTGAACATGAGGCACAGCCAGTGCTAAGTCACCGCTCACCTGCAATGACCATGGAAAAACTGAAAGCAGACGAGTAGTGGCCTGGGGGTGCCAAATTCCTCCTGGAGAAGTGAGAAAGCAGGGATATCTGCTGCAAGCAGCAGGAGACGTGATGCAGAGCCCCGGATCCCCATATGTTCTATTAGTGGCGCAGGAGGAGCGCGTTTCCCTGCAGACACAGGTTAAACGGACCTGCTCTGCTCAACAAGCTGACCCTGAGTCGGGTCCAAAGGTCCCTACGGCATTAAATGACATTGCCCACAAAAATGCTTCCACCTGGCTCAGCTCCTGGCCCAACCTCAAAGGCGTCCTGCCCTCCCCTGGACTGAAGGCAAGGTCACTCATACTCGCAGGACAGAAACATCTTCGAAGGGTTTTGTCACTGAAAGTATTTAGTAAATAGAAGTCACTGCAAACATACGAACTGATGCGATGTGACATGCAGCTGGGGGTTGCCAACCAGCAGCGAGCGAGCGGCCTCGCTGGACAGACGCTGCCGAAAACCAGCTGTCAGTGCAGGTCAGCAGAGAGGAACATGCCCGCGAAGGCACCAAGCCCGTGCAGGGACATCTCAGGTCCGATTGCCATTCCTGCAGTTCCATGTCACCTTCAAGAGGGGCTCAGGTTGGAGCATCACAGTGCCCAGCCTGGGATCAAGAGCTTCACTGGCTCCTGGTAGACAGCACCAGCAGCATCGGGGACACCCACAGCTGCTAGCCGAGCTGCTCTAGCGCTCAGTCACAACATCAGACAGGCTGGTGAGGAAACAGGGATGGGTAGGGAGAGACCTGTATCTTACTGGGACCCCTGTTCTTACAATGTCTTTCCTTAAAATCAGGTAAGGCCAAAATCTCCTCTGCTTACATCACCTGTTCTACCAGAAACAAGGTGCGTAAAGCCCAAACACCCACCAGCCCCCAGGCAATCAGAAACGCTTGCTCAAAGCCATTCCTGACCTTGTCCTCTTCTGCTGTCCCTTCCTTTCCCGTGGCCACCAGCACTGGTGGAAGACATCAGCAGCATGTGGCAGGTTGGACGCGACACCCCCTGTGCCTCAGTTTCCCTGGTTGCAGGGAGATGCTGTAAGCATCAGGCAGTGCTCCTCTGCCCTTCAGGGGAGCAGACTGTATCCCTAAGCCCACCAGGGTCCTAAAGGAGACAAGAGACTCAATCCACTATGTAGTATTCACGGATATGAGTGACACATGACAAACACAACACCATCAAGGGCTTCCTTGGTCATAGGATAAACCAAGCCAGAGCAGCATTTGAGTTTCTAAGTGGGGAAAATAAGTAGGATGGGTACTGCTTCTTCCCCCTCATTTCCAAACCCTGCTGCTGGCTGGCTGTCACCAGCAGGGAAAAACCAGGGAGGTGGCTTGTCATCAGTCCCCGACTCTGAGTCAGACCATAATGCTGAGGTCAAAAAACAAGAAAAATGAAAAAATCTGGAAAGGAAAAAAGTCACACATTCCACTATGAGTCTACACCGTCCACACCTCCCCAGGGTTTCCCACCATCTGCCATCTCCACCACCCGACTATGTACTAGCCACTGGAGCTGTTACCAGTCTGTGGCTACATCCACACTGGCCATACCTGAGGGACAACCGCTGAGGACGGCCCCAACCTGCTACTGCTGCAGCCCCCAGGTACACAACTGGTGGCACCGGGGCCAGCGAGGTCCCTCTGCAGTGCACAAGCCACGCGTGACCTGACCTACACACAAGGGCTACCAAAACATTGCCCTCAGTCTGTATCCTTACTCCAAGCCCTGCCAGCCCAGGGCCCAGCAGCCTGCCACACTGTCAACTCTGGTCTCATCTCTGCCATCAATACGGGTTAGACATATCAAATCTTCTGTGACTCTCAAGGGCTTTTTTTTCCCCACCCTGTCTTCATTTGATGCATGATGATTGCTTAACAGTAGCATCAGACAACTTCTTGTCTTCCTGGGAACTCTACAGACCTATATTCAGGTGCATGTGGACTTAAACTGGAGGTCATCCCACCTATCCAGGCAGCCGTGGTATCACCTCTCTCCCCAGCACCCCAAACCTTTCTCAAGGCACCCACAAACCAATCCCCATGGTCACCTTGGGGCACAGGAAAAGGGAAGGAGGGGGATGAAGAGCTCCATCTCTCAGAAAGCTGCAGGCATATTCTGCAGAGTGACCCACTGATGCAAGGAGGGAGGTGGTTATCTGGATGAGTCCTTCCAGGCCCACATGATGAGATGCTGAGGGTAGCAAAGCCACAGGTTGGTGGTGATAGATTCTGCATAAAGATATCCTGCTCCTCAGCCTCCCTGGGGTGATGGATACACAACTTTGGACGGCCCTGGCTCGGGAAAGGGCTCCACCTTGGTCTGTGGGCTTCAGCACATGGTCTCCAGCACTCACAGGAGACCAGAGGAGTTCATGAGGACAAGCAAAGCCACAGTTGAGAAACAGCACTGGCAGAGAGGGCTGGGCATCTACAGAACTTCCTAAACCCCTAGAGGAAAACCTCATGTGGGAGCCGATCGTTTGGAGATGCCACTGCCACTGGGTCTCTCACAGATGACAAGCTGGTATTCAAAATGGGTTCATCCACAGAACCCAAAATAAATAAACTAAATCAGCCAGGAGAAAGAATTTAAGTAGAAAAACATCCCAATAATTGATCCCTTTTTGAAATGTTCTACCAGCTGCCAGTCCCTGACCCCAACCACCAGACACAACCAAGCAAAAAGATTGCTCCACGGTTTTGCTGTTAAACGCAAACCACCTGGGATGGGAACACAGATCCACAGACCTTCATTTATAACAAGTGGGAGAAAAGCAGCATCAACAGATCTGAGCAAAGGCAGCAGCCATGGCAAGGCGGTCAGGGGAGCAGGAGTGGAAAGATGAGGTGCAGCCAAACTCGCCAGGGCACCGAGGCTGAGCTGCTGTACAAGACCAGGTGTAGGTTCCCAGTCCCCTACACACAGAAAGCCCTTCACATTAAGAAGCTGTTCGGGTTGCTGGCTAGGGACGGAGAGTCTGAAGGATCGCACAGATCCCAGGCACATCAGCCAGGGGAAACCTCGGTGGCATCGCTGAGAAGGGAGGAGCATTCAGCGAGTATTTCTGCAATGGATTTAGGACAAAGCCTAGGACAACATAGGCAGAGGACACGCATAAAATGTTTGCTCTTCTGTGGGAAGATATAACAAACGGCTCACAGGTGCGGATATCATACATTTAAAACATGCTGGAGTCTCAGCTGACAAGCTGTCCACATGTCAAAGAGTGATCTCTGGCCAGCTGGAGATGCTAGAAAGTCCCAGGAGAAGCAGCAGCCTGTACCTGCCAACATTCAAATGCATAAACCGCTGACTCAGGCAAGCACAGGATGGCAAAATAAAGGGATGGCTGCAACCAGACCAGATCACCAGAAAGGAAAGGAGACCAGCATAACTAATGCCAACCAACACACATGTACAGCTGTCAGATCCTCTTGGCAAATGTGATGTAATTTGGGGGGATTGCAGGCTTGACTGATAAATAAACCAGCACTTGTGCCATTCAGTTGAACTCAGAGAAGACGTAGGACTTGGTACCATTTCCCATTTTTAATGAAGAAACTACAACTCCATCAAAGGACAGGGGGCACATGTTTGAAGTCAGAACAAGCCCATGATTGCGGGGTGCAGCAACAGTGGCCAATATCTCCACCAGAGATCTGGGCACCACAGCAAAAAGACCATTGCTGAAATAAAGCATCCATTTGTGTTAGTGACAAATCGGAGAACTTTCAAAACTGAAAACTGGTCCAAAAAAAAGGTCCAAAAAGGGACCTAGGAATTAAGATTGGAAAATATGTCAGTGGAATACTTTGACTCTGTATATTTAGCTTATCAAAGAGCCAAGAGGCGACTGCATCCTAAACTGCGACAGCCGACAAGGGAAGCAGAGCTCACTCCAAGCTAGTGGCCAGAGGAATAATTAGATCACCCCAGCTCATGCCTGAAATAACGCGCACTGGGAGCCACAAGCCAGCAGGCTCTCCCTGGGCTTCTCCAAAGCCATTCCTGCCACCAAGTTGCTACAGCTTTCCAGAGAAAGGATGTCATCTTACCTGCTGGGGACAGCCAGGAGGGTTCCAGCCATTTCCCCACAGTTCCCAAACACTCACAGAAATGCCAGCTCCTGAGCCCCAGGAGAGCCAGGGGAGCGAGTGGGCACACTGCAAGGGCAGCCTGGCCGCAGCACATCCCACTCCATGTCAGCCTAACAAAAGAAGACTCTGACAGCCTATTTATTTTTCTTCATTATTGTTATAATTTTATTTTTAATCTTCCCTGTCTCTCTGAAGCAACAGTAGGCCAGGACACATGAAGCCCGGCTGCTGAAAACCGGCACCACTGCTCCTGCACTGCTCAGGAAACCTGATGAGGAGCAGCTGAGGGAACTGGGACTGTTCAGCCTGGAGAAAAGGAGGCTGATGGGAGACCTTATCACTGTCTGCAATTGCCTGAAAGGAGGCTGTAGCATGGGGGTATTGGTCTCTTCTCCCAAGTAACAAGTGATAGGACAAGAGGCAATGGCCTCAAGTTGCACCAGGGGTGGTTTAGATTGGATATTAGGAAAAACTTCCTCATGGAAAGGACTGTCAGGCATTGGAACAGGCTGCCCAGGGCAGTGGTGGAGTTACCACTCCTGGAGGTGTTTAAAAGGCATTTAGACAAGGTTCTTAGGGACATGGCTTAGTGCTAGAGTTAGGTTATGGTTGGACTCTATGATCCTGAGGGTCTCTTCCAACCTAAATGATTCTATGAGCCACAGGCAGCCCCAGTAACTTTCAACATCGTACCAGCATGTCCAGAGGGAGCCACACTCCTCCACATCCACCAGCCTTCAGCCTGATGTCCCCAACAGTTAACCTCAGGGGACACTGTGGGAAAGGCATTGGAGGGCCACCTGCGGTGGGGCTTCCTCCAGCTCTGCCCCAGACCTCCCCAGTGCCTCCCACCATCCTGCTCCCTCTGGCAGTTCCCAAACCCTCAGCTCCTTCACCCCACACATCCCCTCCAGTCTCCTTCTCCTGTATTTTTCAGCATCTCCAAAGCTTTCTGCATGCTCTGTTCTCACTTTCCACTCCTCTCCCCTGCCTCCTCCACCTCCCTCTCCATCCCCTGCTCTCCCACACCTTTCCTATGACTAGGCGGCCATGCCATCCTCCCTCCACTCCAGATAATTCCCTCTCTCCGTGGGAGCCAGTGTTTCACCCCTGCCACTGAGCACCTTACTTTCATGCCTCCTGGCTTTTGCCATCCTACCCACCTCCTCTCCGCTGCCACCAGCATGGGAGGGCAGAAGGGGGACTCACATGCTCTCATTACTGGGTCCCTTCCCAAAGCAGGCACAGCATGAAATAAATCAAGCAAATCTCTGTCTCGCTGCTGTCTCGGGTTGCTTAAGGGAGCTGGGCGTCAGGGGTGGGATGAAGGATGCTATTCGGAGAAGCTGTCTCTATGGCAACCCCCATTCCCACCACCAAGCGGACACAGGTCATCTGTTTCCATGAAAGTTTTAGTTTTCCCCCTGCCTCCCCATCCCTCCAGCCCAGGTAGTGCCAGCACAGCCCCAGGGGCACAGGCGGTCCAGCCGGCAGGAGAATCAGCAGGGGGGGGCAGGGAGGGGGGGAAAAGGCCTCCAAAGGCCCCAATGCTATGTCAGAGGAAGCCAAGGCACCCCCACAGTGCAGTGTGCAGGGACCAGCAGCACCCACTCCTCTCTGTCCCACACCAGCAAGGCAACCCCACTGCCTCCCTGCCTGAGTCCCCACGGTCAGCATAACATGGGCAGGGCAGCCACGCTCTGCCACAGGACTTAGCGATGGACACAGGCACACACCCCAACACACGTGCCCTTGGGACTGGGGTAGAGATGAAAATGCGTCACCTCCCTCTGCATGTGGCCCTGGGTGCTGCGTTTCTGTATGATTTCAGTTATTTATTTTAATTAGCAATAAGCCACTCCCACTAAATGCTGCCAGGTGCTCCCAGAACCACCCGTGGTTCCCTTTCTAGCTCTAACAGCTCCATCTCTCACGCAACAGATGCGCTCACCGGGACCTTTCCCGAAGTACAGCAGCGTCAGCCCCGCGCCGCCGAGCGCTCCCGCAGCCAACCTGGCGCTCCCGCCCACGCCAGCCCCCTCCCCACGCACCCACGCGTCCGCCGCAGGGCTGGCAGCAGTGCCCAATACCCCCGCACCAAAACAGCCGGCAGAACTCCAGGGAGAGTCAGAGAGAGGATGGAGTGAGGAGAGAATGGGGAACTGGTTCTGTTCTCCACCAGCTCTCCAGCATGGGATGAGCACGAGAAGCAATCTCAGCCACTGCCGGCATCTTCCTCAGCAGCTGCGTAAGGTCAGGGTGGACAGGAGGGTCAGCAAAGAGCCCGCAGCTGAAGTTGTGGGGTTGGCACCCAGGCAGCCATCCTGCAGCACAGCACAGGCTGGAGGGATTCGCACGGTTCCCCCACAGGGCTGGGAGTTTTGCCAAGAAAAGCAGGTGTATAAATAGTGTGTTTCAACATGAACAAACAAAAGTGGCAGAACTCGACAGTCAGATAAGGCAGGGGCTGAGCGTCAGCCCCTCCCCAGCATCCACCTCCTCCAGAAGGACAGTCCCTTCCCTCCGCCACCCAGCTGGCCAGGACCATCTTTGCTCTCTGGAAAGCTGGGATCTGGAGGTGTCTGTGTCAGATGTGCTGCTTGGGAATACCCTTGCTGCAGCTGGTCTAGCAGCCAGAGCATGGCAGCAGAGCTGGCTTCAAAAACACCAGAAGCAGGGGGGACAGCCGCCTGCTCTGCTCGGGGGCAAGGATGAGCACAGCCCAGCAGCCAGCTGCCCAGCCAGGGCCAAGGGCCACAAATTTCCATGTATTGCCTGAAACCAAGTTTTAATAAGCCCATGGGACAGAAAGCTTCTAGCTTCTCCCTCTGCCCCTGCAGAATAAAGCTGCCCCATGGGTGAGGCTGACACTCAAAACAGAAGCTTTATGGCATGATGCATTACACCAAAGGGCCACATACCTGCCAGGTCCTAACAACAAGCAAGACGCTCAAGGGGAAAACCAGCTTTTATCTCTGCGTTAAGCAGAAAAGCAGCAAGTCATCAGATGAGAACTTGCTTCTCGTAAACACAAAACAGCAGAAAAGACACCCCTATGAAGCAAATGGGAGGACATCCCTGCTGGGGAACTACCTGCCAGTTTGCAAAAGGAGGAGATCTTGATGATAGTACCCTAGGGAAAACATCAAGAGATGACAGATCTGAGCAGTCCCATCAGCTGTTGGCAGGAGAAGCCTCTGACAGTCCACCAGACACGTGAAAGGCTCTTCATGGTACACTTGCTTACCTTGATGTAGACGTCAAGAGCTGGGTGGACACGGTTGAGTGCTAGATGGATGGACAACGGCGTGGTGTATGGGAAGCTTGCCATGACCACGTGGCTAGGAGCAGGGAAGGTGAAGATCTTGAAGCCATACTTCTGGAACCGCTTGATCTGCTCTTCTGATGGTTTTGCATCTCCCTCACACAAGATTCGGCCTATGGCAAAGCGGCACTTCTCTGGAGACACCTAATTGATGGAGACAGACAGATGGCATCAGGAGAAGAGTCCCCTGGACACATGACCCACCAGCATGGGCCACCAGCACTAAGCTGGAGAGAAATCCAGAGGCTGCTGGGTCACTCCTAACCAGGCACACTCAGTCAGGCACAGCTTCAGGGGTGGGGAAAATGAGGCACATAAGACTTGCATGTTGTCACCGAGCTGTTTGTAGCAATACAGAGAGAAACACACCCCCTTCCATCCTATATCACAACAAGAGGCAAAACATACAACATGCTCTTTCCAGATTTGGGGATGGCTCCCATTAAGCTAGGAGGCTACAGGGCTCCCAGCCCAGCAAGGGGAGTGTCAAAGGCTCTGCTACCGGCACAGTGATAGCCCACAGGACTCCTGCCATCTCCATGCCAAAGCTGACCCAGGTTGAGGCTTTCATTTCTGATATTTATCAAAATCCCACCTCTCGAGTTCCCATTTACCTGTGGCACTTGGCAGGAACATGGCAGGGGTGGAAGAGCCTGGCAATTTCCCCCTGAGGTACCACCAAAGGACAGGATGCACCTTCCTATGGTCAGGGAGCCCAGGTCCCTCCCCTAACTCCAGCCTCTGTCCCCAGCACAGCTGCCGTCCTTTCCACCCTCGAAGAGATGGCTGAGGAAGGAGCCAGCAGGCAGAGACAAGGTTCCTACCCCCAGGGCACACTGGCCTAAAAGACAAGCCCACGAAGAAGAGGCAATATGGGGGCATACAAGAAAGGAGGCATCATCTGGGTGTTTCTGCTCCTGCCACCTGCCCTCAAGCCTGTTGGATGGAGAGACAACATGGCAGCAGCGACCAGGAGTGGCAGATGCATGTGCCTGGCCACCCTCTGCTGACCATCCCTCTTCTGGCAAGGCCTGGAGAAACAAAGTCTCCAAACTCCCACCATACAAGGTGGCAAAACTCACCAGGACCTGCCAGGACACCTGACAGCAGCATCAAGACAGATGGACACCCTCTAGGTACTGACATCACGAAGCAGAGAGAGGGTGCAAAGAGACCAGCGTGTTACCACTCACCCACTTCCCATCCCCATGTACCCCCCAAGGAGAATTCTGCTCTGCGCTCCCCAAACCTCTGCTCCCCACTCCCCAGTCTTGTCCCTAACTTTCCCAGTGCTAGAGCTCAGCAACATCTCCTCCCGCAGCATCAACCACCTCACACTGCACTCCTCACCCTCCCTTTCCCTCAAACACCCTCCAATGTTGCACAGCAGGATCATCCCGGTGGGGAAACATCAGGAGATGCAAACAGGCAGAAGCCAGCCCGTCAGCAGCAGTGTCTGACAGCTCGCTCTTGCCCTCCTGTGCTGCCAGAGGGAGCTGCAGACTGGCTGAGCGGAGCACGGCAGCTTTGGGGCCAGAATGGAGAAGCAGATCCAGCCCAAAGACAGAAAGAGGCAGCAGTAAAAGGCATCCCTGGGGAAAGGGCCAGATAAACCAAGGAGGTAAAGGAAATCTAGATAAAATGCCTTTAAACACAAAATCCTTATTTAGATCTGGAGCGAATGTAACCCTCAACCCCAGAGGAATCAACTAAAGGACTTGTGCTGCCAGAGTGGGCAGCACCATCGGCCAGACATGTTCGCTTCCTCCCTTCTTAACTTTCTTTTTCATAAAAAAAGCCCTGCAGGTGCTTTCTCAAGGGCAGCAACAAGGTAGATTTACCTCCTCCCCTGCATGGCAAAGCCCATCTCAAGGGAAGGAAGGAAATACTCCAATTAAAACCAGCCTTTCCCTAACAAATTCATCCTTTCAGGATTAGCAGATGCTGATTAAAGCTCCTGTTCCCCCAAGCACAGAGAAGACAGAGAAGGTCTGGCAACTTAGTTAACCTACTCATCTGCAGCTCTGCCTATGGGAGCAAATCCCATTCCTGCATCCAGAGAGCGTTTTGGACTCATCCATCCAACACCTGGGCCCAGGCTGGGTGCTGAGCACATGCCCACGCAGACTGCAGGCAAAAGGCCCTAGCGTGTGTCTACAGCTGGAATGGAGCACAAACCCGCCCGTCACATCCAGTCCTTGCTAGAGGAGTTATTTTTGTTCCTGCCAGAGGTGGGAGAAGAGGGAGAAGTCCTCTGGGCAGCTAAATATTAAATAAAAAGGAAGAGGGGAAAAAAAAGTGCAAATTAATATTAATCTTGTCCATTAAAACACATAAAACATTGCTGGCAGGGGTTTGGCAGCACTCGAGGAGCATCCTTGTGTGAACGCCAGAGAGCCAGGAGCCAGCAGAGAGCCCTGGGGATGCCAGCAATGGCCCCAAGGCCTGGTGTGACCCCCCAGCAGCCCGCATGCTCTGGGCCATGGGTCTGCCCCCAGCCCCGCTCCCAGCTGAGAGCCAGCACACAGTCACTGCTCTCCAGCTCTTGCATCCCCATCCTCTCTCCTCACAAGAGCCTCCTTTGGACACAAGTCCACCAGTACAGCAAATGCCACACTGGTACCTGCTGGTCATCCTTCCTGCGGCAGCAACGGGAGCACCAAACCTCCCCAGAGCTGGTGGCCAAGAGCCCAACAGGAGGGTCTGCCTGGCCAGAGCCCACTGGCCCTCGGCCAGGGACACCACAGGCAGCAAGCACGTTCTGCTGCCTGACGACAAAAGGTCTATTTTTGGTGACAAGTCAACATCTGTGGCGGGTGGCCAGCTCTGGGCGGACCAGGCTCTGCCAGAGGGTGCTTCACCAAGGTCAGGAGAGCAAGGAGGACGAAAAGGAAGAGGAGGAGGTCACCTCTTCCAGGCACCATCCCTCCAGGGGAAAGGCAGCCTGGGACACTGATCCGACCCTGCTGGACCTCCAGGAACAAGGGGCCAGCATTGAATGTCATCTCCTGCACCACCACGGCTACAGCAGGTACAAGCACACAGGGGTGCCTCACGGAACACCAGAGTGTTCAGCGCCTGAGCCAGCACACCCAGCAGAAGTGTTGCAGCCACCAGGCAAGGGACCCAACAAAAACTGGCCCCTTCTTTAGCTGCCTGGAGGGAAGGCAGCCCTCTGCCCCTCCTCACTCCCAGCGCCCTGCCTGACCTGCCCGTCAGTGAGACGCAGATCTGTGCCAGAACAGGGCAGCACCGAGCACAGACGCCAAACCCTTATGACAGCATCGACTGCCCCACTCTGCCCCGGGGGAAGAAGCAGCAGCACTGGGGTCCTCAGCTCCAGAAGACAACTTTGACACAAGGACAAGGACACAAATTAGTGGCAGGGAAACTGGCCACTCTGACCACATGCACCCTAGCGCACCAGGCTCTCCCCATGGCTCCCACCCCTCACACCCTCCAACACAACACTTCTGGAAGACTAAAGTTTCAAGCACATCTAGTCGAACCCTGCCTCTGTCTGAGGACATCCAGCCCCCTTCCCAGGCCAGGAACAGGCACTGCACTGCCTCTTCTCTGCCCCCATCATCCAGAAGCAAAACCGGGAAGGTAAAGATAAGTCAGCTCCCCAGAGGATAAAAAGACACAAGGTGGTTGAGCACACCAGGCTCTGCTGAGCAGTCAGCTCAGTGTTTTCTCACCTCCGGTATCTTCCTGCTACAGCACTCCAAGGAGCCACTCAGCACGTTTTCATGGACACGTTCCCTCTAACAGGGTCCAAACCCTTGGGAGAACCATCTTGCAAGCAATGAAACAGGGGCAAGTACTACCTAACCAGTCACCCCCAGAGCAGAAGCACTGGGCAAGAGCTATCAGCCAAGCACAAGCCCTGCACCAGCCCCCAGCACACATGCCCAAACACATGGCTGCTGGCCACCCCGCTGTCCCTCCCCACCACAGCATTCCTCCACGGTCACACTAGCTACAGCAGAATTACTGAGGAGCCAGGCTGTCTGCCACAGACAAATGCCCACCTGCTGTTATCCAGAGACCCCAGTGCCACCAAGCATCAGCAGTCAGGCTCCTCACCCCCCAGCAAGTTCTGACGAGCTTTTGTTTGCTCCTCGTCCAGAACCACAGCTGTTGGAGCACTGAACTCTGGCTGGCAGCCATCAGGCAGCGCACTTTCTGCTCACCTCAGCCTGAAGAGCATCATGGAGCACCTGTTTCATCAGACAGGAGCCCTCAGCATGTACCACCTGAGGTTTCAGTAAGAACTCTCAGGGGATGTAAGGATGACAGGGAAGCTCAGAAATACATAAGAGCACTAGAAACAAGAGAAGGAGTATGGATGATGTGACAGCAAGCTGAAGTGACCATCTGCTTTCAACCACAGAGTGACAAGTCCAGAAGGAGTCTTGGCTGCACTTCCTGCAGCCAGGGGATCTGTCAAGGAACACTTTGCCTTAGGGTCATGGACACTGGCCTCTGCTCCATAACCAGCTCCATTATCCTGCTGATAACTTGTTCAGCAGGAGCTACCAGAGGACAACAAGCTTTGCTTGCCCAACGCCTTTCAGTCAAGGTTATCCAAGAATCCATCTGCTTTCAGGTGCCTCTCTCCACAGAGCATCTTCTACAGATCTATGACACCTTGTGAACCCCAGTGCCCATCTACAGAAGATGAGCTGCAAGTGCCTAAAATACAGTCAGGGAGCATCTCGAGCCAGGAACCCAGGTGCTGACCACGAGAGCTTGCCAGCCCCACCAGGCACACCTTACCGTGTGAGGGTTGTCGTAGTAGACGCCGATGGAGTAGAGCTTCGAAGAGATGCTGCAGCCGTCCGTGAAGAGCTGCCCGGAATCGCCGTACGGGCCCACCCTGAACTTGTAGGCCAGCGTGATGCTGCCAACAGGCGGGGAGCCGGCACTGACAACCACCTCCGTGAAGAGCCCCGAGTAGACAGCGAAACCAAAGACGGTCAGCAGCAGCAGCGTGACCAGGACTGCGATCATCCCGAGGAGCACCCAGTCGGACATGATGGACCTGTAGTGCTCCAGGTTTACAGATGTACTAGCAGCAAGAGGAGAAAAAGGAGGGGAGTTAACCCAGCACTAGGACAGCAACCGCTCTCTGAAACTTCTTATTTGCAGCAGAACACACCCACTTCCAATTGCTCTTTCACATGAAGCTTATAAGACAGTGAAGCCCTCCCTGGAACCTCCTGTATATTAGTCCCATGTTGCATCAGCCTCTTCCAATTGGTCACCAGGTACAAATTATACTGCTTCTGCACCCCTTGGGAATGAGGTAGTTATGGAGGGGGGATGGAGAGGCACTGTCCCCATTGCCCCCAAACCAGCCGCACTACTCAAGTTCAGCCTTGCATCCAGGAGACTAAAAACCATCCTGGGAGCCCACATCACCCAACAGACACACAGCACTGGGCTAGGGATTTGGGACCATAATAAAATAATTTATCATTTATAGATACCAAATACTGTGATGAGGGCAGCCCCTTTGGCAAAAAGTCTAGAAGCCCAGGCCTTTAATGACCCAAACAAAGACCATGCTGGTCCAGAGCTGAGCTCTGTATCCAGATCCAAGCATCCAGAGAGGCCAGGAGGAAGCTGAAGACTCAGCTAGAACAAGCAGCCCCAACACACTCAGGTGCAACAAATTATCAGTATTCCTTTTAGATGTCTCTTTTTTAACCTAAAAGAGTTTTTATAACCCCAACCAAGGCCTACTGTTTGGCGTCTCTTTGTTTCTTGCGCTGACTGCAGGACACAGCAGCCTGGCGAATGCCTCCTGCTTGTTTTCACCCACCAAGCACAACCACTCTGGGGAGTTGTGACCCAACCCAGTGCAGGAGAGTTGTTTGTGTTTTATTCTCCCTTGAAATGTAGGTCTGGTCACAAGGGCTGGTTGCGACGTTCCCCTGGGACTTTCACAGGAACCAGGTTTGAAAGCAAAGGTTGAAGTAAACAATTCACCTTTACCTCTGTGTTATAAACACACTTTGTGTAAAAAAACAATCGCTTGTGGCAGCTGCTGCTTGCTCAGCTTCATGGCGAGAGAAAAGCCACATCCTGGTAGGAATCGCGGGCAGTTCTGCCCACCCCGGCGAGCTGGGGTGCACCAAAACCAAGCCCTGCAGAGCCAGCACCGCCGGGCACCGTCCCGTGCCACCGCCCTACTCACCTGAAAAATCAGCTCAGCCCAGAACCAGTTCACAACATCTGATCCACAAGGGTGTGGGATCCGCAGTGCTGCAGCAGGAAAAAATAAATATCATTGCTTCCTTTCTAACTCACGAGGCCAAAAGCCAAACAGAGCGATGGCAGAGCAGCCAAAAGGCGTCTGGTCACCTCTGACCTGCTCCCCAGAGAAAGAGCATCCCCAGGAGCGCTTTCTCCTGCAGGACCCCAAAGGTCAAGATTTCTTCCCAAAACGCTGGGGCCAAACGCATCCTGCAGCCACCTCTGCTGGCACGTTCCAGCCCGGGTGTCCCCGGCTACTGTGGGACACCTGAGCCGCATCTGGTGCTGCTCCCAGGTGACCCCGGAGCAGGCGTTCCCACACCTATAGCTAGGCCAGAGCCACACATCTGGCACCAGAGCCACATATCTGGCCCGACCCCGCAGCACCTCGGCTCCTCCCCATCACCGGCACAGATTTATTGCTTGTAAATCACGGGTTTGGCGGTTCCCTGTGAGACCGACGCCCGGCCCGCGGGCCCGAGCACAGTCGGCCCCGGAAGGAAAGGGGGAATTCTCGGCTCCACTTCCCGGTTCCCGGGGCCGGTTCCCCACCGGCGGCAGGCGCGGGCGGTTTCCCACCTGCCCGTCCTGGAGGCCGAGCCCCCGCGGTGCCCGTGCCCGGGCGCGGGGGTCAGACCCGAGCTGCCCCAACAGGTGCCCGCGGCGGGCGGCACCGGCCTGCACAGCTGCCGGCCCTGCCTGGTTGCTGGCACCGGCACCAGCTGCAAGTCCCGCCACCGGCCTGGCCGCCGGGCAGGAAGGGACCCGCCGAGCCGGCGCTCCCCGGCTCCCAGCAGGCCGCGGCCTGGGGGGAGCGGAGTGGAACGGCGTTGCCTGCCCGGCCCCGCCGCTGCCCCGCAGATTCCCCCCGTCCGCGCCGGTAACAGCCGAAGAACTCCCGGTGCCCTCCGCTCTGCTCACCCGGGGCTCGCCAGTGACGGCCGGGCCGGAGCGCTCCCGGCGCCTCGCTCGCCCCGCCCCCCGCCCCGCCCCTTTCGCGCGGGGCCGCCGGGCCCGCCCCGGCTCCGCCAGGCGGCGGCTGCGCGCGGGGCCGGCGGAGGAGGGGCGGGGCCGGTGGGAGGGGCGGGGCCGCTGGGCCCTGACCACCGGCAACTGGGAGGGGCGTGGTTTCCTGCGCGGGGCGGAGCTTCCGGGGACAGTGGCGCACGCCGCGCTTCAGTCTGCCTTGCCGGGGCAGAGGAGGCGGCACCCCGCGGATGAGAGAGGCCCCTTGCCGGGGGGCGGGCAGCACCGGAGCCTGGTCCGGCGGCCGCGTCCCGGCCGGGCGGTGCGGCGGGGCCAACTGCGCTCCCAGTGCCTCCCGTTTCTTCCCAGGGCCTCCCCGCCACGCAGCACCCGCGGCCCGCAGCCTGGGAGCCCCTCGCTGCGCCGCGGGGGTGCAGGGCCGGCGGGGCTGGGCCAGCGCTGGGCAAACAGGAAGCCCCGTGGTGGGGGACGCACCCGCCGCTGTCAGGGCGCTGAGCACAGGGCTGGGCCGGCCGAGACAGCGGGCAGATAGTTCAGCAGACACGGACAGCACTAGTCAGCAAGGGGGAGAACCAGGAGAGTTAAGAGTTAGGCATTTGTTTGATTCAGGGGGTTTGGGGCTTTGGCCAGAGGTTCTCGGCTCGTTCGGCAGCCTCTCAGCGCTGTGCTGGCGTGGGGCACTCCCCAGCAGTGGTCAGGAGCTGAGCGCTTGCTTTTCCATCTGCTGGGCCTGATTACCCAGAGGGGAACTGCATTAGCTGGTTGCTGAAGGTCTGGAAAGCTTCAGCCAGCACAGGAGCAGGTCAGGAGCACCATCGCTACCTCCAGCTCTGCTGTGCTTGGACAGCTGCCCCATGGCAGTGCCACCGTCACCTCCACCTCACGCCACCTCTGGGAGCCAGTGCCGCCTCGCGGCTGCCCCACAGCACCGCAGAGCCCACAGCCTTTGCCACTTCCCAGGCAACTCCTCAGATCACCATTTCTTTTCAAGGAATGGAACCAGGCACAGTACCTGAGAGGAGCACAGTCCTCCCTACCTCCTTCAAGAGAGACGTGCTAGAAGGGTCCAGACTTAATTCCTGTCTTCCTTTTCTTCCACCTGTATAAAAGCAACGTTCACACTGAGCTTTCTCCAGCCCTCTTAGCAGGGAATGTTTGCTCTCCACTGGCACTCCCAATAACCTGCCCAAGCCACCTCCAGGTGCAGCAACAAGAAGCGGTGAAGTTTGCTGCTGTCTCTCCTGCTGCAGCATCACATCAATTTCCCACACATCTCAACCCCCTCCGTTGTGGCTGAGGCAGTTCCAGGTGCTGCTTTTCACCCATGTGAAGCTGAAGAGCTTGTTTATGAACAGTGGTTTGAAATACAGTAATACTTGCCTTTCTCCAGCAGTTTTCTAGAGAGGATCTTGAGGCTCTCTGTAAACTGGAGGCCCTCCTTGTATTGGTGTCACAGCTCTTTTGCAACTGGAAGAAAACACTTCAGCCTGGTTATGTGTCTCGCCTGGAGCCATGCAGTGAATCACAGGCAGGAAGAGGAACAGAACTCAGAAACCCTTTAACTGGCAGCTCTGGCCATCAGACACTTCCCTCTCCTCCAGCCTTGGAGTTATTTAACTCAGGATGCATTTAGTGCTTAACATGTACATTTTCCCATCACAATAGCAAACGCTAAAATTTGGGTCTCATTTAACAGCTTCGTGCCTTTGCTCTGAACCAGCACATCAAGAGGAGCCGAGGCAGAAGGACGTAAGATGTGTGCTTGCTGGCAGGCTCCCCGGTTGTCCCCACCTGCTCAGCCACATCACACACTCACCGCTGGCCCCCGACGATGGCAGCCAGCCAGGCCAGCTCTCCAGCGGGACCCTGGGCGGCCAGTTATGTCGGAGACTTGGTCTCAGCAGACTTGTTTGGACTGTGCTGGGCCCCACAGGTCTCTGATGGGGCACACAGATCAGCCCCTTCTCAGTTAAATTCTCTCTTTTGGCAAACAGAAATGGAGGCAGATTGTGAGCAGGAGCAGATGTGAGCAAGCTGGCCCTGCACCATCCCACCTCTCAGGCTCTGGGCAACATTTCTTCATCCACCTCACCCGTCATATGGAGGAACTTCAGCTTCTTTCCAGCAGTAGCAGCTGGTGGTGACACCCAGTGGGACAGCCCCTTCACCCCACTGCCCCGGTGGTCCACATCATCTCAGCAGGGCACGCGGGACCTGTGCAGGGGTACTCGTGCCCCAGGCTCAGCCTGTGGCCCAGCCCCTGGCTTCCCAGCTTTGCTCTCACTCGCTGGACCCTCCATCCCCTGACCCAGCAAGCTGGACTGTTGTCCTTCCTCTCCCAGTTGCCCTGAGTGCCTTTGTCTGCTAGAAAAGGTGAGCTGAGCTTTGTGAAGTTCACTTTTGGATGTGGTAAAGATGCTTATCGCCTTGGGAACAAGGTGAAATGCAAACAGCTCTGACTAACTCAGCATGGAAATACCCTCCCTAGAGGGACAGACAAGAGGCCAGAAGAGAGCATGCGGCTCTGGGGAATTTCCATTAGCACCAACACAGACTCTGAAAGTCCTTCCTGGCTGCCTGAAACATGGCAACTCTGCATCACCGTTGATGAACCAAGACCAGCACTTGATCCCTTACAAACAAGGGAGATTGGCAATTGTGGGAATAAGTGGAAGGAAGGCATATAGACACGTGGAAGATGCCCACCTGGTGGGCAGGAGGCTCCCTGCAGGGACAGAGCTGGAAGCCAGGGCCTGTTTCTCAAAGAACCCCGAAGCTGTATTCCTCAGAGCAAGCTGCATGACCAAATGGCACGGGGGTCCCACACACTCACATATTGTGACATGCCGTTTGGCCACACCTGCCCCACGAGGCTGGCGCCACGTCCCAGGAGCAGCGTGTGCCGCCTCCAGCCGTCCTGCTGCCCGAGGATCTCCCACCGCCCTGCCACCCACCTGTGCTGCTGGGACAGAATCCCAGAATGTCAGGGACTGGAAAGGACCTGGAAAGCTCATCCAGTCCAATCCCCCTGCTGGAGCAGGAACACCCAGATGAGGTTACACAGGAAGGTGTCCAGGCGGGTTTGAATGTCTGCAGAGAAGGAGGCTCCACAACCTCCCTGGGCAGCCTGGGCCAGGTTCTGGCACCCTCACTGGGAAGAAGTTTCTTCTCATATTGAAGTGGAATCTTCTGTGTCCCAGTTTGCAGCCATTGCCCCTTGTCCTATTGCTGGTTGTCACCGAGAAGAGCCTGGCTCCATCCTCCTGACACTCACCCTTTATATATTTATAAACATCAGTGAGGTCCCCCCTCAGCCTCCTCCAAACTAAAGAGCCCCAGCTCCTTCAGCCTTTCCTCATACAGGAAATGCTCCACTCCCTTCATCATCTGGACTCTCCCAAGCAGTTCCCTGTCCTTCTTGAACTGACCCGCTCAGAAACCTTGGGACCTGCTTGGAAATCTTCTCCATGTGTACCACCTGCCCAATCCACCCCTCTCCGGGAACTGGAGAAATCCTCTCCAGAGGGAAGAAGCAGCAGAGGGCAGGGGCTGTGCTGGAAGGGCTCGGCAGGGCGCAGGGCAGGACTGGGCACTGTGGTCAGGGTGAGGGCACAAAGGGCTGTTCAGGTGCTGCTTGGTCCAGTGAGCCAGGAACAGGCTGTGGCTCAGTATTTAAACCAGGCTGGCCGCTGGCCTCCTGACACGCAGGTTGGTGTCACTGGGGTGTCAGGAACAGGAGACCCTCTGGAAATTGTCCCCAAAGCCACACAGGACAGCACAGGTTTACTCCTCTGTGTAACTGCTTCCACTTTCTCATCACCCACCATCAGCACCACAGACTTCTAATATTTGCCACCGTGGAGGTTCTTGTACTGATTGATAAATTTTCTAAAATATTATTAATTTGTTGAAATGAAATTGGTTTTGATGGGAAATCCTCGACAGGAAACTAGGAAGGGCAAACACACATCCTGGCATCCTGTGAGAGCCACACTGCTCAGGGACAAACAGCATGAGGAGCACAGGGACACTTCAGCCCTTCAGCTTGTGGTGCCTCTGCTAACACAAAAGAGGAAATACACTGAGGGATTAACTATTGATCTGTTGTTTTGCCCTCAGATTTAAATTCATTTCCCACTGCATTCTTCTATGTTTCTTTCTCAGGACAGGAATTCAAAATTCACAGTGTTAAAGAGTAAGAAAAGAAAAGGCATTTATGTCTTTTCAGACAAACTTAAAAGTGTTAAGAAATATGCAAATTAGTGTTATGGTTAACTGTCTATTTAGGCCACAAATGCTAAATGCTAAATATTTTCCTCCTGGATCTGTTAGCCAAAATGGTTTTGTAATTAAATACAAACTTTTAAAGTTACAGAATGAAGTTTTCAGGCATGCGCATAACCCCCCCCACCTCCTGCCTACTGAGACCAGAAGGGTCAAGTTTAGATTTTCATCTTTTTTTCAGATCCCAGTCCTGAACCATACAAACCTGGATGAGGTAGGGTCCACTTGCTAAATTAGAACTCAGACTACCAAACCAAATAGAACAGGCTACAGTGACGGACAAAAATCACTCAGTAATGCCCACACAGTGTCTTGAGCAGCAAAGATTTACAGCAGCGGGACAAAGAGGAATGTCCCGTTGGGAGACCAGTCCTGTCCAGTCTGATGCACGGTGTCCTAGGATTTCTCAATAAATTTACCATATGCTTCCTTTAAAATAACCAGACTCCTTGCTCCTGTAAATAGCTTTTCCAGATACTTCCTTTGAAGAGATGGGGGTCAGTAGAAGGTTCCCAACTCACTTTGATTTAGAACTAGTGTGTACCTATCTTTTCCTGTGTGTATATTGATTTCAGTCTCTGGTGAGTTCTATTACTTTCAGGGGAGACATCTCATTACAGCTTTAATTTTGCTGGGGAAATGAAAAAAAAATCAGTGTTCTGACAAATCACCCTCTATTCCCCTTCTCTACACCTATTCCATTTTGACATAATATTTTCAAATAGTAATATATAGAATTAGATCACTCCAGGTGTTTTGTTAGGCCTTTTGTCTTAATAGTGACTTCTGCCACGGGGAGTTTCCACGGATATCACAAGCAAACTTTCCCAAAGTTGTGGAAGAGGAATCATTTGCAGGTTGTAGCCTATGAGCTCCTCCTTTTGCTAATGAAGCACTGAACAGCAGAACAGAATTCTGCACCTCTGATTGTCAGCTATTTAGTGAGATACTGAGATGGTTTTTATTTAACAAACTGTGATGGAGCTTTCATCTCTTCCTTTTAGATGCCACGTCACCTCTGGTAGCTACTGTGAGAGTGATCAGCAGTCATTCAGACCTCCCCCCCCAAGGCCAGCAATCGCATTTGTACATTGATTTTCTGTGGATACAGAGTTTGGTAGGATGCATTATTCAACTTTGAGCTCCCATGAAAATAATTTTAAACCATTCATAGCTCCAGTTTTTGGAACTAGGGAGCACAACTCTGACTCATGGCCAAACAGGGCTGGTCAAATCCCTGCCGTGACGCTGAGCAGGGCTCAGGAGGGATCTCTGCTCCACAGTGGCGTTCTGTTCTCCTGAACTCGGTAGTGATGCTTCTCACTGGTGTTTGTGTGTGACCCAGAGAGGAGGATCTCCCTTTACCTGCGCTGTGAATATTTGTACCTCCTACTGTGGTGTATCGCACACACGTGAAGAACAGGATCCTGCACGTCTTTTCCTGGTGAAAATGTATTTTGTGGGGCCATTTGCATTGAAATATTGTCTTAGTTTCTCCCCCTGTGGCACACCTTCAACTTTCATTGTCTTAGTGGCAATTGTGTGCTTCCTCCTTCATCCTCAGGATGATCTTATACTGTTTTCGAGCTACAGAAGACTACACATATACAAACCAGGCTTTTCTGTCTTTTTTTTTTTTTTAACCTCCTCTCTTGTTTGTGAAGTTCAGATTAATTTTAGGTTTTTTTCCTGCTGAAAACATGAGATATTTTACCCATCCAGACAGAAACCAGAAGGAAAGCACGAACACCCTGCACTCTGTCTCATCGGGTTTGCAAACTGTGCTTGCAAAAAGCCCTGGGATTAACGCAGTCTTGCCAACAAGCTCATCCTCTGAAGCGAGTGACACTGTAGACTGCCACCCAGCATTTTTAATGAGGGATCCCCCAAGAGGCTGCAGGGATTTCAGCAGGATGGGAAGGGCTTTACACAACCGCACTCTAACCAGGGAAGAGCAGAGCAGCCCAGCGGGAATGACACCAGCAGAGCTTTCATGTCAGTGGTTCTTCAGTTTTACAAGAGTGACTGCTGAAGGAACAACAAACACAAACATTTGTCCCACCCTTAATTGCTAGCTTCAAAAATGGAAGATTAATTTTTTAAAGCCACGTTGTGCTCCTGCTTTTAATGCACACATGCAAATAGTGCTTTTAAAAACCTCCCTGGCAGCTCTGTGAAGAATTACATTACAATGACAACTCCAAACTTAGAGTTGAAAGACATTTTTGTTTTAAGATCTCCTTCCTGGCAAAAAAAACCCAAACAACTGTCTTGGAAAAATACTTCGTAAGCCTCTTCCAGCTAAAGAACATCTGTGGGGAGATGCTGCAAGTCTGTGGAGTGGGAGCTCTTTCAAAAAGACCTTCAGAAGCCCTGATAATGAACGCTCTCCGGTTTCCCTTTTCCTGCTACTTCAGGGTTGCAACGGACACAGCATTCATAATAAAAGCTATTAAACACAAGTGATTTCTGACATTATGCCACTTCAACGTGACCTCCCCGCTTCCCTCCTACAAGTGTCATTGCCTGTCAAGTGCGCTACCACCCACCATGGGTGCACTTCTCCCCGGTGACATTTTTCTAGATAGAAATAGCCCTTTCCCGAGTTAAAATCTTCTTCAAAAAAATTCAGCATTAAATTGAGAGACAAAGCCCCAAGTTTATATCTTGGTTCTTCTTAAGGAGGTTTTTGTGCAGCTCTACATTAGTCTGAGCAGAGTTGCCTGGAACAAAGGCTCCTCTTGGTCCAAGTGACCAATTTTAAACTCTCCTTAAATTGAAGAGTCTAGCAACGTGCTTTGCCCAATCCCCATGTTTCAATATGAACAACTTCAGAGGAAAGCTTACAAAAATTGCCATTGAGTTGCAAAAGCTCTGAATTCACAAATATTTCAGTGTGTCAGGGAGAGTTCTTCGGCAAATTTGAGTGTTATTTTCCTGGAATAAGCGATCAAGTGAGCTGATGTGAGTCAGTCACCACTGTACAAGGCATACAAGTTTTACCATGAATTCAGACCTGCTCAGAACCATTAGCGCTAAGCTGATGCATCACCTGAGGTGGAGGAAAGGCTGCTGATTTCTAGCACCAGGACCTTGTGGAAAGACAAACAGTGTTTGGAGGACTGACTGGGGCTGAAAAAATATTCCATTTCATATGGCATTTGGTATTCCCTCCTCATTTAGCCTTAGCCAAATAACAAAATCCATCTCCCTTGGGCACAAAGTGACACACCAGAATCAGAGCCACAACAAAGATGGTGTGTGCTCCTAAATCATCAGCTCAGGGTCTCATGATAATTTGAAATTATGCCATCTAACAGAGGGATTATCTCCATGGCTGGAGAAATAAAGCACAATACCCTGGGTAGGAAGACAGGGTGCCTTGACTTTCAATCACCCAGCTGCTGTCAGAAGACAAGTGTGGTGGAAACCAGTCCACAAACATGTAACACGGCCACCACTTTTTCTTACTTGCCTTTTCCAATGGCTAACGAATGAATGCCTATGACTCGCAAGAATTGGGTCTGAGCCGTATTTCTGAAGGCAGCAAAGACTGCATAAAGAGAGCTCCAGTATAAAGTAGAAAAAGACCTTTGTGGCAAATTGAATTTAGCAACGTCACCAGGAGCTTCTGACTCAGAGCCCCATTCTGCCCAGCTGCACACACCAACCACCACCACACACCTGCCAAGCCAGCGCGATTCAGCCCACTTGGAGCTCCGCCACGAGCAGTTGGACAGAAGACGACGGATGCAGCCATAAAGCAACATGTAATGAAAATATTTTTATTTCAGGGTTGTAATTAAGCCATATTTTGTCACACTGCTACTGGCTGAGGCAGGAACGCTACCGATGAGTTGTACCAGGAGAAATGGCAAATGGGATGAGGTTGTTATTCCACTTCAGACCAGTCCACACTGGCTTGAGTCAACCTCAGAACTTGGCTATTTCTTGGCTGTTTCTGCTGCCTGGCAGGTATCCCAGGTAAAAGAAAGGGCTGCTTGCATAGCTCAGACACAGAAGAGGGTGCTCTGTCTCTGGCCATTAGGAAGAAGGTGTTGCACTGGCTGCAGTTTTCTGGGGGCTCTTGGGGCAGCATTGCTACAGCAACAAAAAGCACCAGAGCCCACAGCCAAACATTGCACCTCCAAACAGCTTCTCAGGCCTGCTGCTCCCACTGTCCCCACAGAGTAGTTATTGCAGTTTTCATTGTACAGGGACACAGAAACACTCCATATATGCAACTAAAGCAAAACATTTAAGCACTTTCAGGCTAGCATCCACCTCCTGCAAGCCAGGTTTAACATCTTCGTTCCGTGGGCCACCCAGACAGCTTAACCAGCTTGCAGGTGGGCATCTCTGCTTGCAGAGCAGTTCAATGGTGAGCTGACAGCTCCCTCCTCTGTCCGAAAGCACTAAAAGCAGCCTAAAAATCTGTCCTATCTTCAGTTGCAACAGGGGACTTGAATAACAGAGGATATTAGGCATTTTCTCTCATTTTTTACACATGGGTAGGGAGATTCTCCAGACAGGTGGTACAGGACATCCCAGCCAAGTGCCCTCAGTGCTACTCAGGCCTCAGTTCTCATCCTGCTGCACTGCAGCTTATTTTGGGGAGCCTTACAGCCAACAGCAGGGCATGGCCAGGACTTTCTTCCCCTTCCAGCTGTATAAGCACATTCCAGGTGTCCTGTTCTGGTCCTTCTGGGATTTAGCTTCTCCAGGGCGTAGCAGCACAGCACAGGAAGGGAGCAGAGCAGGGACCCTGTCCTGCTCAGGTGGGACTGCAGGTTCTGGCAGGTCACGGGCAGGTCTGTCCTTGCTGCTCAGGCGCAGTATGATTCATGCTGAGGAGGTATCACTTAGTCCTTCCTTTATGCATGCAAGAAAAATAGTGGTTTTACTGAGTGTTAATGACAGGTTGAAATCACATATGAAAATTTAGTCCTAGCAGGATGTTATTTCTGCTGCGTTCCTTCTTCTGACAGGCCAGCCTGGGATATAAGCGGAGTGTGCTGTACATTTGTGCCACCTGCAGAGGTTGTATCTGGAATGGAGCAAATAGTCTGAGGACTTTTTTGCTGGTTCTTGGGGAAAAAAAAAAACAACAAAAAAAAAAAACCCACCACACACAGAATTGGGGGGTGGAGGAGACACTTAACAGAAAAACAGATTTTGAAATACTAGTAAAATGGTGTGGAAATTAAATTATTTCAGAATCAAATTGTATCAATATATTCTGTTCAGTTTCATAGAATCATAGAACAGTTTGGGTTGGAAGGGACCTTCAAAGCTCATCTAGTCCAACCCCCTACAATGAGCAGGGACATGTTCAACCAGATCAAGTTCAAATGTAGATTTTTTCTCATGGGGTTTTTAATTCAATTAAATCTCTCTGCACATACCACAAGGTCATTTTATTTTCATTGCATTTTCTTGCCATAGCACAACTGTGCTCTTAAAGCCTGTAGAACGCTATGTACAAACTTAAAGCAAAGGGGCTATGTTGGTGTGAAAGAAACTAAATAATTGTGACTTGAAATTCAAAGCAGCTTTCAACTGAGGTACAAGTTAAAAGAACTGTGCAGAAAAATATCTTGCATCAATAAGAAAATGATAGTGAAATATAAGTAAGAAAGGTTTTCAGAACCGCATGACAAGCTGCTTGTGCCCTGTTTGTGGGAGAGAGGAAGATGGGTCAGGCTAGGATTAAGAAATGAGCTTGTGAAAGTCACTGCTGTCTGAAGCCATCATGCCCAAGAGCCAGCCAAGGTCTCCAAGAGATTCAGACCTTTGGGTACATATTCCACGGACTTCAGCTGCACCAAGCGGGGGCTCCGAGGCTCTGTTTCTCCAACTGTGGATAAGAGCCTGCGTTTGACAGAGGTCAGCAGCTTTTTGGAGCTTCTGCTCTCCCTGTGAAAATCAGAAGCTTTGGACTTCCTGGTCCCTGAGAAAGGGCAGTTCCCTCTTCTGTGAAAATCCCCCATCCAGAGCACCAGAGTTCTCCCAGTCATTAAGGCTATCATGACAGCAATGCTGATTAACACAGTGCCCATTGGTCCATCTGCAAGAAAACACCTGTGGAGAGACATAAGTGAGTTAATCGCCAGAGCATAAGGGAAAGAGGATATTAAAGGACTGGCTTGTGAGGTGGCCACTTCCTTCAGGACTTCAGACAGGCAACTTGGCCTTCAGGCTTCTTTGTCTACAAGACAGGTCAAAACCCAACATCATCAAGGCCTGTGCTTGGCCTAAATGCTGCAGAGACTGGGAAAGGTGAAGCATGTTGTCCTAAATGGAAGAAATAGGTCTCTCCTTTTGGTTTGGACTCTGATGATTTTTCTTTTTTTTTTTTTCTTTTTTTTTTAACACTGGCACCATTAGGAGAGTTCCCATTTGCTTAACTAGGCCACATAAGAGGAACCTGGGAAGACACATAACATGTTTGGAGTGGCTTGACCTGCTAATTTTCATCCTTCCTAAGTCTGAGCAGGCTGGGTTCAGATAAAAGTTCTTGGCTTTAAGAGGAGCTGGATATCCAAATCAGCTTGGAAAAGTATAGTTGGTGATTTTTTTTTTTAAACAGCACATATGTCACCACCTTACAAATATATTGTTACTGGGGTGGACAGATGCTTCACACTGCTCAGCTGATGGTTCTAAAGCAATGACACCATGAACATACCAACATGTTATGTTGGTGAGCACATCTGAAACTGGAAACGGTATCCAGAAAAAACTTATAAAAGCAAATTATGATACAATTAATAAAGAGAAAACATTTGAGCCAGGTAAGTTTTGGCAGGACTTTTGCTAAATAATGTCATGCTGTGGTGTTAAAAGTAAGCTCTCATACTTTCCTAGCATGGAAACCGTTTACACTTCAATCAAGTGTATAGCTTAACTAAAAATATAACCCGTGTTATGTTCTTCAAGAAAAAAAAAAGAAAAAAATCTTATCAGCTATTTTTTTTTTTATTATTTTCTCTCAGTTTTCGTTGTTTCTAGTAGCTGTAAATACACTTGAGACACTGCCTGACTTAAGTGGAATTCATTTCAAAAGGTATCTTTGCAATAAAAATATCTGCAAAATACATTCTGGAATGTTTCAGCTGCTACTGCTATCACTTAAAAAAATCTTTTTTCCCCATATAGACTCTTATCTTGGCAAAGAATAAATTGAGAAAGGAAAAAAAAAACAACTTACAGTTAGGACCAAAGTAATTGTTTTGAAACACATTGCTTTAACTCATAAATGACGCCTCCGCATGTCACTCGAGAAGAGCTGCTGTTCTCCCCCATCTCCACGTCCTCGGAGCTGACACCTAGGGGTGTCTTGGCCAAAACACAGAAGTCAGGATGAAGACTTTGTTTTGAACTGTGACGCACATGAGACAGAGATAAGAGAACACGGCAAAATAGCACTATGGACACCTTGAAATGGTGTGGTTTAACAGAGAGTTAGACTGAGGATCCTCATAGCTGGTAGCACAGCTCATTGGCTACCACCTTCATTAAAATCAAAGCTCTCAACCATTATAAGCTACCCATTTACCAAATTCGAAAAAAGTATCTCCTGAAGCACTTTTATTAACATGATGTCCATGGGAACAGGGCTCATCTGCCAGAACAGGACCTGGGGCCATAGAGTCATTGAAATCCAAAGATGTCTCTCCCTTGGGCAAGGAGATACTGTGCTAGAAGGAGGAACACACACATACTGTGATCAAAACACTCAACACTGTTCTGTAAACAAAGGCCAAACTTCCCACTGAACATGAAAAAAAGTAGTAGACTGCAAGGATCTCTATCAGACAGTAAGAATAAAAAAAAAAAAATATTTTGAAAAGCCCATATGACCTAGGAATAACTGATTTGCGGTTAGAGCCCCAAGCTGGTGTCCAAACCACACAGGTAATTTCACTACTGACTTCAGACAAATGAACTTCTGTCTTATTTTTCCTATAATGTTAGAGGTATAGGAAGACACATCTCTGCACAGGACAAACTATCACAGGGCCTCCTGAGCGCACACACCGTTGACTGCACATTGAGAATCACTACCAAGCTGTGTGCATTCAAACCAGTTATCCATTTGAATCAAATGTTTGCTTTATTAAAAACAGTCAGCTTCCTCAAAATGCTTAATAGAGCTAGTCCCGGAGACTTGTTTACTGTCAGGGGTTGGGGTTAAGCAGCTCCTTCCTCTACAGACACCAGAGAGCAGTCCCTAAAAAGGTCAGTCTAAAGTTAGCTGGCAATGCAAACACAGCCAAATGAGGAGGGAATAAAAGAGGCACCTACTAACAGGATCGCATACCAGGATTGGCACAGCACCCAGTTTCCCTTAGGGAAACCTGAGTTAACCAGGCTACCCCCAAATGCCAGCTAAGGGCTTGCATGTCTGTTGCACAAGGGAACCTTGAGAGCCACGCAGAGGCTGAGTGTCATCAACCCCCAACCATACACGTGAACTCCTTGTCACCCTAAGGCCAGCTTCACCTCTTGAACTTTCTCAGGCATGCAGTGAGGGAAACAAGACAACAGGTGAAGCACGGACCTTCACTATGGGACATAAAGCAGGCACTGCATCAACTGGGAGGTTTTGCCTCCCTAAACAAGGGCAATCCTTGCCATCAGGCACATCAATAGTGTGATGTTCAGATGATACTGGCAGCAAAATATGGTGCCATGTCTGACCTTTCCAGCTCTCTCTCACATCACCTGCCAGCATCTCAGCTTCCTCAGCTCCAGGAGCTCTGCTCAGCTTGTGTGCAGAGTTCAGTGGCTCCACTGGAGAAAACACAGAACTCCCAGTCCCAACAGACACAGCTGAAAGGCTCATAGGAAAACGGGGCACCCAGATACACCACCTCCCCACCACATCTGCCCAATGAGAGAGGGAGTCCCGCACGGCAGCAAGGCTTTCAGTGCTGCTGGTTCTACCCTACCCAGACCTCGCACCGTCAGGAACGAAGGGAGCTCCGCAGGGGAACCACAGGCACTTTTCCCCAGCCCTACACCACCAGACAAGGCCTCAGAGTGTACGCTGGGCCCTGAAGCGACAGCGCCACTAGCGGCTTTGGAACCCAGGGCATAACCCGCGCGGCGTAAATAGCACCCGGGCTTTTATAGCGCTGCTTCCCGGCAGCCCCCGCGCCCGGCCGCGCCGATTGGCCGTCGGGCAGGCGGGGGCGCGCGCGCGCGCGGTCCGGAGGCGGGCGGGGCCGGGAGGGGCCGGGCTGAGGGAGCGCAGCGCCGCGTCGCGCCGGGCCGGTGAGCGCGCACGCCCCCGCCCCGCCCGTTTCCGTTCGCCGCTGCTCGAGCTCGGGCCTGTGGAGCAGGAAGCGGCGGGAGCGAGACCCAGGGCAGGCCGCAGGTACCGGGAGGGGCTCTCCGCTGCCCGGGTTGGGGGAATGCACTTCTCACCGGCTCTCCCCCTCCCCCCTTTTTTCGGCGCCACCATCGCTGCCGCCGCCGGGTGGGGCCCGCCCGCCCCCGCCGGGAACCCGCGCCGCGGCCTGCCAGCGGGGGCGGACGGGCCGGGACGGGCCTTTCGCCGCCGCGTCCGGGCGGCATCGCGCGCACAAAAGGGGAGGGCGTATGTGGCGGCACGGCCGCCCCTCCGAGAGCCCCCAAGTTTCCGGGGCCACTAACGGGGCCTTTTCCGGGCGGCGGGAGCGGGAGGCGGGGGGGCCGGGTGCGCTGGGGCGCGGCCCCGGGGGCTCCCCTGCTGGAGCCGCCCGCGCCTCGCCCGGTCCTCGGCGCCTGGGCCGCGGCGGGGACCCTGCTCCCGTCAGCTCCGCCGTGGGGTGCTGCCCCGCTCTCCTCCCCCGTCGTGGGGTGTGACACGAGTGGGTACCGGGCGGTGGGGGTGACCCGGCTGACTGGCAGCTTGTTGTGGTGACGTCACCCCGGCGCGCGGGAGGCGCCGCCACGCCGGAGCGCGGGGCCGGGGGTGAGCGGGGCCTCGGCCGCGCCTCGCGCGTGGGGCGTGCGGGGTCCGCGCGTGCCCCGCCGGCTGCGCGGGGCCGGGCCGGGCTGGGCCGATCCGGCAGCTCCTGCGGAAGCGCTTCCCGGGGCTTGGTGGCGTTTAAACTTTCAGCTGGGCCAGAAAAAGCCTTTTGGAGTAGAACTACAAACTTTTAATTTGGGTGGTTTTTTTGGTTTTGTTTTGTTGGGTTTTTTTTCTTACGGCAGCCGAAGCGGGTGCAGCCTCAGCAGGCCGAGGGCACACAGACAAGTGTGTAGCAAAGAGCACAGTTTGGAGTTGAAATGAACTGGTAGTTCATTTGGCTTCATGTGGCACAACAGCCTTACCTTAGACTGAAAATTGCCCAACTTCAAGTTATCTGCTACCTAAACCTTTTTTGCCAGGAAGCCCGTTCCTTCAGGGGCAAGAGGAGCCTTGAGACCACGTCAGTTGTGTTTGACTCTAAAATAGCACTGGAAAACTCATTTTAGAGATTCACAGAGTTAAAGTTATTAGAGAGACTCGGGGTGAAGTATTGTCCCCAGCGAAATGATGCCGTAGCTACTTTGATATCCCTTTAAGTCTGTCTCTGTGAGGTATCTGGAATGGGGGGGTTGTTTGTTTTTAGTTGCTGCCTCATATCCAGCTTTTGTTTCTCTCCCAATACAGTTTACCTGTTTGTGGCAGGGAACCCTTCACAAGCAGCCCTTCCCACACACTCTTTCTGTATGTGATGGAGGATTGGGAGAAAACTAAATCCTAAGACCTCCCCTAAGGAATGTTAGGTTCCTTGTTGCCTTTTTTTCCTCCCAGAACTTAGGCTAGGTAACAGTTCTGCTGTTTGTGTGATTTTAAGACAGTGCATATCTTCTAAAAGCAAACTTTTATAACTCTCTTTTTGTCTCAGAAATCTCAAAAATTAGTATTACTTGTCTTAAATGTTGTTTGTGGCTCAAACTATTAGATTCTCCAATGGCCTTATGGGGGATTTTTTTTTCAGTGGGGAAATATAAAGTGTCTCCCTCCCTGAAAAGATGGTTTGTGAAAATTTTTCCTTTCTGTTGAAGGCTCTTTAAATGCATCTGTGTGTGCCCTCCTTCTGCCCTGTTCTGGCCTTACCCACATCTCCAGCTACACAACACTAGCATTTCTGTTTCAAATACACAGACTAATTTTGGCTCTGATTTGGACCAAGGTTGCATGTTTTAAAAAAAAAAAAAAAGTTGCCATTAGCCTTATTTCATTTTAATTAGTTCACTGGAATGCTTTACAGCATATTCAGCATAAATGCTTGACATAAATTAATTTTAATGGGCGATTTGTATCATTTAACACTAGAATATGTGTTTGGGTTTTTTTTTTTTTAATAATTTCTCAAGACATAAATGCACCTTCACACAAGGGGCAAAAGAAATTTAGTCAGAAAGCTAAGCTGAGCAACTATTATGTTATCCCTCCTAGTTCACCAAACTTACGCTCTGGCTGAGTGCCACAGCAACTGAGCGCCAGAGGCGGGGAGTTCTCTGAGCCAGGAATTGACAGTAAAAACACCCTAAATGATCTTAACTGCCACCAGGATGCAGGACTAGTGATGGCTCTTCAGATAAGCAAATTCCAAATAAAAACAATATGATAGTTTGGAGGGGCTTGGAAATATCATTGTCTTTACTAGTTTTTAAATCGTAACTCTTGTTTTTCCTACTTTTTACACTTCATCTTTTTCCACCAATGTATTAATGTTGCCCCAAATTCTGTTGGCTTGTCCTTATGCCATCTCTGCTCTCCACTCAGCCCTAGAAATTTCCGACCTTGACTACTACCTTCTCACTAAGCCGATGGATCTTCTCATTCAGTCTCTCTGTAACATTTTATTTCCTGCTGCTCTGATATCGTTAGGTTCTTTCCAAGCTTCTACTCAGACACTTTTACACTGAATTCTAATCTATCTTCCATGTTATTCCACATCCTTTCAAGCTCTCATGTACTGCTCTGTTCTCTTACAGCTTGTCTTCAAATGCAGTTCAGCTAATGGGGAGGAAAAGTTTAATCAGTAAGCGTGAGGAAGTATGTTGATAAAGGCAAGCCACCATGCCCTTTAAATCTTAAACTGATTCATGATGAGTCTGTCCTAGTAGACAAGTAATAAGGGTGAAACCCCGTAATACAGAACAGTGCTGCGTGAAATAAATGCACCTGATGGCAGCTCCCCTTCTGTCCCAGAGATACAGCTGTGCATACGTGCACACCTGGATGCACCATGAAAATGCTCTGCTGCTTGTGTATTGGTGGGATTCCTCTCCTGCCACATGGGATGTTATAAATAGCTAGGCAGCTGAGTAGCAAGCAGTAGTTGCCTGTTACTTCTGGGATCATCTTAAAAATAAGCACAAATATCCCCAAAGACTGTCTTCAGTATGCTCGTTAAGTTATCATTGCATTAAGCCATTTTACACCACTGTTGGGTGTCCGGGTGCCTTCTAGCCTTGATATGATCTCTGTTCTCACCTCATTCTGATCTGTAAGCAAAAGCATAATTGGGGTTGGTAGAGCAGCTCTGATGTGTCAGGACATCCTCTCTTCTGTCCTTTTCCTATTACGATGTTTTCACTTGAGAAGGGCACTTTAGACAGTAAAAGAACTAAGATATCCATAAGCAACCTTTTGGTTACAATCTTTGCTGTCCACTGTTGCATACACACAACTAACAGCAAGTCCTTCCTAAGTGAATCACCTAATTAAACTAATCAGAACAAGGTTCACTGTCCTCTGACCGGTCTTCATGGCCAAGGTCCCTGGTAGAAGGAATGGATGGAGAGTCACTAGTATACCAAGCAAAACTGGGCTCTATGTCCACGGGCTTTTTTTCCTCAAACTCTGACAGTTTGGGGGTTTTTGTTTGTTGTTTTGTTGTTGTTTTTAATCAGAAAAAGGGCTTAATCCAGTGTCTTTGCTCAGTTAATTAGCAGTGCTTTGCAACAATAAATAGTTCTGTCTCCCCTGACGGTGTACTGACTGATTGAACTGTCGCATTTGGAGCAGATCACTAGGTGTGGATGTATACAAAATCATTCCTCATCCTCACAGCTTTAAAGAAGGTTGTCTTTGCCTGCATCACAAGTTTGAAAAAACTCACAGCTCTCCAAGAACAGTTACCTCTGTTTGCATTCTTCACTAATGTTTCTTTTTTCTTATATTCTACACCTGGAGGCTCTTTGTTCTTCACCTTCACCCTCTGTTCAGTTGAAGTTGTGCGAGATAAGAAGGTCCTCTTACAATAGGATCTTGACTTGGTCCTGACAAAGTGAATTGGCTGGTTTTTTTGAACCTCAGTCCAAAAGCTGTTTGGAAAGGCTGGGTTCCATGTAAACCACAGCAGAACTAGGCTTCTGTGCTTGAAATTGAAAATGTTGTTGGGAAGATTTTAAATTATACTGTGGAATGTTGACAGATGAGAATGAGCATGTCGTTTGGGATAAAGAAAGTATTAGAAATAAGAGCACAGCCTTCAGAAAGTTCAAGTCATGAAGTTGACCAGAAAAGTAAATAGGAACGTGAACTCTAGCAAGTCAAATGAAAAATATAAGGAACTGCCAGAAAGGCTCTGAGCAGCATCATACTAATAGCAAAAAAAAATTCTTTTCCAAGCAGGAAGGTTGTTGGAGTCTAGAGGACCAATAGACAATGAAGAAGGGAAAGAAATATTTGATGATGAAGCCATCAGTAGAAAGTTAAATGACTTATGTGCATTCCTGTTTACTGTGGAGGAGTCCAAAGAGGTTCCTATGCCAGAAATTCTCTTTATAGGGAACAGGACTCATTGGACAATCTGTCTCTGCTTGAAGTGTCAGCAAATAAGTTTTTAGAGCAAAATGATAAATATAGTTGCAAAATGCCAAGGCCAGATGGTGCTTGCCGAAGTGTTCCAAAGGAAGCTCGGGGATGAAATGACTGAATTATTAATTATGCTGTGTAACTTTTTGCTTAATACCTTGAAGCCAGAGAAGTAGAAGATGGCTTGCAAGGCAGCAGTTCAGCAGGATATTACAGAGTTCAGTGCCCTTCTTAAAAACAAATTTAAAAAAAAAAGGAAAGTAAACAGATGGACCAACAATTTAAGGTGGGAGAAAGTCAACATGGCTTTTGCGAAGGAAACAGTGCTGATTAAATCTTCTGAAGTTTTTGAATGACTTGGCAAGCACAGAAAAGGGAAGTTTGGGACAAGAGAAGAATAGGGATCTGTGCTGCACCTCTGCTGTTCAGTGTACTCACAAATGGTCTGGTGAGAAAGGTGTTGAGTAGTAAGGGAAGAAAAGACAAGGGCTGACTGGGGAGAATTGCATCTTAGCCTTCTGAGACCGAATCACAGGCAGTGAAATGTTGAAGGAAATTTGTCCCAAATAAATACGGGGCGGGAGGGGTGTATCTTAGTTTTTTTTTTATACAATGATGGGGTAAAAGTTAATTATTGCCACTTAGGAGGAATAGCTTGTCATAATTCTGTGAAAATGTGAATTTAATGTTCAACAGTGATCATATGAGCACAGGTGAGGAGCTTTGGGGAAAGGAATAAAGAAGAAAACAGAGGATAGCATCATGGCTTTCAGTTCTTAGCACGCTGATTGCCATGGGTTTGTGTGAAGGAAGATGGATTTTAAGATACAGTGCAACTGGAAAAGCAAAGAAAAGGCTGAGAAGAATGATCAGGGGTAAGGAATGAATTCCATACAAGGGATGCTTAAAAAGATTTGAACCCTCCATTTTGGCAAAGACATGACTGAGCCCAGTCTGGTCTAGATCAACACCAGTGGTGCCTCTCCTGCAGTCTGTACAGATACCGCAGACTGCGTTTGAATGAAAATGGTGTACATGACTTCAGAATCCAATAGGTGAAATCACAGGAGAAAATGCTATCAAACTGGCTGTTGAGCACAAAGAGAAAAAAACTTGCAGGGTTCTCAGATGACAAACACAGAGCAAAAGAAGAAGCAAATGTATTGATACCCCTGCAAGTTTACTTCTTCTTTTGCTTTGTGTTTGTCATCTGAGAACCCTGCATGTGTCAGGCAGGGTGCTGGGCTTGATGGGTGTTCGATCTCAACCAGCGCAATCTTGACAGGTGTCTTGTGGTGGGAGAAGAGGAGGAACGCAGGTCAAAGCGCCAGCTCTGGGTACAGAAAGAACTGGGTTTAGTTTCTCTTGTCCATGTGTGCTTTTGGTGCCAGCTCTGGGGCACTGGTGAGTGCCTAAAGACCATGACCTAAGCCAAGCAGAACCTGCCTTGTTCAGCACGTGGGTGCCCCACATCTTCTTTGACATGCTGGGGGTGTCTGGATGGAGAGGATTCCAAGAAATAATGTCACAAATGTCAAGTGTTTTGCAGATTGCACAGGAGTGGAAATCCACAGATCTACTATAATTACCTCAATATTAAGCCCTAATCTCATTTTGTTCAAAGTAATCTTGGGACTCGTTATTGCATAAGATAAGCGCTCTCGTAAGTCATCGTACCTACAGATAACAAGGATCTAGCCAGTAGGGGCAAAGTAACAGGAATGTGAAGTGCGTGTGGAAGGATGGCAATGGCAGCCATGGGTCCTGGGGACAAAATAAAGCTTTCTGACCCCATAGTCCCAGCTTTGCCTTCAGCCTTGAAGAGGGACTTGTCATGGTAGAGTAAGGCAGGGGAGAAGTGCTGTAATTAGACTTCTTTCCTGGGTTCTGAAATGGTATTAATTTACTAATTGTATAGAAAAAGGGAGGTGAACAGCATAGGGGTGAACTTTGCAGGTAGCTGAGAACAAAGAAAACTTGTAGTAGACCAGGAGGACCTTGCTAAGTTTGGAGTTTGCAAGACAGGATGCATTATGACAATGTTAAGACAGAGAGTTTTGCTTGCACATATTACTGTTTTAGTTTCTAGCAATTTTGGCATAAACAGGCTTAAAAAAAAAAAAAACAAAAACATTTCAGGAACCTACTTTTGTGATTTTTTTTTTCCCCAATCAAATGTTGAAAGCAAACTGAATAACCTGACTTGGAAAGGAAATGGAGGCATCTGTTTTGTTTGCACTTAAAAAAACAATGCAAGTAAGCCCTACAGATGAAATGGAAGAAAAGTAAAAACTGGAAGTAGAAATCTAAAACACAAAGTCAAAAGCATGAAGAGTAACTGGGAGAAAAAGGGAACTCAAAGAGAAACTTATGACAAAGAAATGATGAGCCTGAAGAGTTGAAATGTGTCAGAAACAGTGAAGCCTTGCTGTGTGCCCTGCCATGAACCTGGCTCATCCCCTGTGCCCTTGTCCTTGTTTTACCGACTGAACACTCAGGCCCCAGCTTTTCTCACCGCTGCTTAGGATCTTAGAGAAGGGTCTGTAGTTGTTTTCTTCCTTGGTTTTGTCTGTTCCGGATTGTCCTTTTTCCAGTTCTGCCATAGTTGTTCTTCATATGGACGCTGTGCTATAGTTTAATCATCTGTGTTGCTCTGAGTCATTTCCAGTTCCTTTGTAGCCTTTTGACATGGGGAGGATCACAACTGCACACAAGAGTCAAATGATGTAGCTTAACGATTCCTGATTTGTTCATTTTTCCTAATTCTTAATACTGGAATTTTTAGTGTGAGGTGTGATTTTTTTTTTTTTTAAATTATTATTTTTTAATAGCTCTTCAGAGTGTTGAGCTTGTATTTCGAAAGAATTAACTATATAACCCTAAAATATTGCCCTTGAGTAGCAGTGATCAGCTGCCAGTCCATCATTTCATATCAGAAGTTGAATCTGGTTTTTACCTTGTATATCACTGCACATTTATCTATTTCAAATTTTATTGCTTAGCCACAAAGCCTGTTAAGGTTCTGAAATTTATCACAGTAAACCCTTGCCTTTATTACCTGAACATCTTGGCATCACCAGTAAATTTTATTGTATTGTATTGTATTTGTCCTCGCTTTTTTGGGTCATTTATGTATGTCAAGCTGTGCAGGTTCCACTGGTGATCTTATGTGAGAGCTGAGCATTTCTTTTTCTCTGGTTTCCTATCTTGCACAAGTTATTTATCTCTACACAGGGAACTTTTCTGTAATCAGGTATTTTGATTATCTCATTAAATTGGAAAAAAAAAAAAGTAATAGAAAGGTTGAATGGTGTTGCAGGCCTAATCTGGCCAGGCTTGGTAATTGACACCTCTGTTTTGATACACATATAACTCAGCTCTGAAGACCTCTGGCCTGAGAATGGAGGGGTTCTATATAATTTTTCTTTTTCCAGGAAGTTCTTTACGTACTGCAGCAGTTTAACGAGTCTGAAAGAATGCTAATGTGCAGTAATAATAAAGAGAAGTAGGACAACCTTAATGATTATAATCCCATCAGACTAAGGTATCAATCCCAGGTACAATAATGGAATAAGTAGCAAAGCGTTCAGGAAAGAATTAAGGCAATGTCACTCAACCTGGACTGGGGGAAATAGAAACAATTAGTGTTAATTGTTTCAGTTTGGTTCTTAAGGACAGGTGTTCATCTTAGCCTTCAGCTGTCACTTGGCAGTAATTGCATGTCATTTTCAGTGAGAAACTAAGGCAATAGAAAATCAATATGGTTCATATTAAATTTAGTAGAAAGAGGACAGCTTTAAAAGGCAAGTGGAGGCTGCAGTGCATCTGTGTCTAGCGAGAACATGAAGGAGTTAGGTCTTGGGCTGTATTTCTTACCAATCACCTGGAAGAAACACAAAATATCAGCATGAGGAGGCCAAATAAACGAGAAAGGGATAAATAAAGCCCCATCAGTAATGCAGAAAATATAACTGACTGCTGGAGCAAGAAGCACAGTAGGGGATTCTCTGTTATGACCTATTAAAGTCAAGATAGTCCCTGCTTGAGTCAGTGCAAAGAGTGAAAGGTGTATGGGGAATGGCCCAGCTGCTGCTTGTTTGCACTTGAAACACAGCTCAGGGTGTGGTTCTCTGATATGGGCTGAGTGGGTCTAACAGCACACCTTTGTCAAAACAGGGGCATCTCTGGGCTGCCCTTGGGGGACGGGCTGTATGTGGTGCTGTGCTGCTGGGCTTCCAAGGTCCCTTCTGGCTGCAGCACTGTGACACCTCTATGGCTTTATTACTCCTTATGCTAGGAGCAGCCAGCTGACAGATCAGGCAGTCGCTACTGTTGAAAGTGTAAAGGTATTTAAAAAAAAAAAAAAACAAAACAAAACCAAACACCACCACCAAAAAACACTGCAACTCTGTGGTAGGATGCTTCAGTCTGGAAGGTCTGTTATGTGAGCAGCAGAAAGAGGGTGAGAGACATAAATTGTTCACTCTCATTTTGTTCTCTCATTTTGGGATTAGGAGGCAGTAAAAGAAACTTACAGGGACAATCCTGAATTTGAAGGAAGTGGCTTTATACACAATGTGTAATTAGGCTGTGGGAACTCCCTCCAACAGGATATTGTGAGTGCTGGAAGTTTACATGGGTTCAAAGGGAGTCTGGGCAAGCTCATGGAAGAGAAATCTGTTTGAGGTTACCAAATTCATGGGCACCACATCTGACCCAAGAATATCCTGAGCTGAAATGGTTGGAGACTGGAGGGCACAGAGGGGGAAGCTTCTCGTTCCTTTTTTCTGCTGTTTTTCTGTAGGAATCCACTCTCAAGCTGGTCCTGAATGCCAGGTGCTGAGGTGGAGAGACCAAAGTCCCAACCCTATATACCTATTTTTATATGTGTGTAGGCGTGTAGTGAAGGGTGGTCTGGGGGTCTTTATATGTAGGAAATATAAGTTTAGCTGCAGGAACAAGTGGGTTCCCTGGTTGGTGTCTGTGCTGGAGCTGCTTGCAGGACATAGTGCTGGGTGTAGAGGGCTGCACAGCTCACAGCTTGGGCGTTAGAACGGAAGATAGTTTGTGTGTTCCTGGGAGAGTCTGATGGTGCTGAGGTGTTATTCCTGCAAAGCATGGGCAGGTGGGCTGTACAGCGAGAATGCGCAAAGCAAAACCTTTTGCTCTTTCCTCTGCTGGTTAGAATCAAGAAAATTTATCAGAATCAAAAGGAATTTTCTTTGAGAGTCAGATAAATTGTATGTTGTCATACAAGATCTATCCTGAAGAGGAGAGCAAGGGCAAAGGCTGTAATTTGATAGGATGAATCCAGCTTTGAGGCTTCACATGATATCTCACATTAGACGTTCTGTGTCCACATGACACACAACACGGATCCAGTACTGGCTGCTGATTCAGGTTTCCTCAAAAATTTTGCATTTGGCCAGCTTTATGCTGGATGAGGTATCACCTGCCCCCTCGCAGCCATCATAGAGGCAGTATAAATCACAGACTGTGTGCGAACTGAAATGCATTGTATGCCTATGCCTATTACACACCAATGTTGTACCTCTGGATAACTCTTTATGACTGTATAAAATTCATCGGTCATTAAGGGTTCACCGGGGCTGGCACTGAACCAATGTTGTTAAGACCTAATGCAGTTAAGCTGACTCTGCTCCCGGTTCTGGTGATGTGGTACAAAGAGGCTTGAGCTGGTTATTTGTGGAGTTAGCTGACACCTGATGAGGTTTACTGGCCATGGTTGTAACATGGTTGTAGTGCTCCCAATTTAAAACTGGCTCTGGAAATGCACGGCTATGCGTGCAAAGCAGTTTTTGCGAACTAGTAAAACTTGCTGGGCTGGCGCTTGGTTAACACACAGTCTGAATAAGCTGCTGGCAGAAAGCTGAATGCTCTGCTCGCCCTGTCCGAGGACCTTCCTGAAGGACCTGTGTCCAGTATTTTAATCCTGTTGGATACTACGCCGACTTTCTGTGTTATTTTTTCAGTTGTACTTCAGTCTTACAATAGATAATTTCTGTTTCGCCATGGATTACATTTAATATGCAATGTCAGTAGCGTGCCCTGTGCTTTGCCAGTTTTGGAACTTTTTTCAAGTGTTAAATTTCATATGGTAACCCTCAAAAAAAAAAAACCAAAAAACACCAAACCCCATCAGATATATTTTTCTTAGCAACTGCTCCCGCATAGAACCATAGTTGGAAATAGGTCTATTCTGCAGTAGTGTCAAACTGCTTTATGTGCTGGATGCTGTAAGGAATATAAATATAGTTATTTCCCAAAGGCCTTGTTAGCAATGCTGTATATAATATGGCTTATCAGTTTATGAATGCATGTGTCCACAGGCAGATTTGCACAGAATTAAGGAAATGTTAATTGTTGAAATAAGCTGTGTTTACTGTCTCCTTTATAGTAGTGACTGCATTAATGTTTTTAGTGTTTGTATCCCATTGGCTTGTAATTGAGCTGTATTTGTAGCCCAACTCGGTTTCAAGTTGTATATGGTACCAAGTGAGTATGATCACTCTGGGCATGGAGTTCATCTGTCTTTACTTGCAGTGCAGCTGTACAGGTGGGTTCTATTCTGGATGCCTTTAGAAATAAGGACAATAAATAAGTGGTCACTTGCTGCATGGTTTGGTGTGTGTAGTTCTTCCAGGACTTTTTAGGAACCTATAACAGAAGCATAGGATGTATCTAATTCCTTCATGTGATTGGATCTCCTCCCTGCCCTTCTTTTTTTTTTTCTTACTGGAGTCCCATGGCTGTTTGCTACCCATTTTGCAACTTCTGCAAGAGGTGAATTAGGGTCATAGTTTCCTTTACTTCACAACTGTTGCTATTTAAGAGCATAGCCCATCCTGTGTGGGTTAGGTGGGAAAAAAAAGTAGCACATATGGGATTATGTATGCTCAAAGGAGCTGATTTAAAGTAGCATGGATAGCATTTCAACAGGAAACTGCAAAATTTCTGACATTTGTACATACTTTCACTAATGAAAAGTGTAATGGAGGGGAAAAAAAGTACAGAATATATGGTTGCTGACATTTTCCATTGGTACTTCCACGGAGGAGAAGGTTTTGAGACATTCACCTCCTGTTGGCAAATAAGCAGCTGGGAGATGTGGGAACCCTGGATTCTGCACTAGAGGAGGGTGGATTGGAGCAGTTTTGTCCTTTTGTTGTCCTCCTCCTGGCCTCTTCACCTGCACCCTCCCCATTCCCTGCTCATGGTCTTTGGACCCTTTCTCCCACCCAAATGCTCAGCATTCAGTCCCAGTTTCCTCACTATCTGTATGCAGCTGCCCTAAAAGCAGAGCTATTTGTTTTTGGGCTGATCTGCTTTCTGCTCCAAACTGTTTTGGTGGTTCTCAGTTTTTATGCCAGACTTTGCTAAACAACCAGAAGAAAACTGTGGGGAAAGCCTGTTCATCCATGTCTTCTTCATCACTGGAATCCTTGGGGAAACTCGTTCCTCATCCCACTCAAACTTGAACAGAAGTGAGCATATTTTAAGAATAAATACAGATCCTGGTGCAGAGGCAGTTCTCCCTTGTGGTAGGTAGAGGGCAGGGCTTGACTGGTCGGGATGGGGGACACTTGAAAAGCTTCATCTTCTGGTCCCTCAGCCTTGCTCTGGTTCCTCCCGCTGGCCCAGGGCAGGGGAAGTGCAGCGGTTGAGAAGAGAACCAGGCTGGGAGCGCTCAGCTGCAAACCCTGTGAGCACCGAGTGCGGATGGGGCAGCAGCAAAGCAGCCTCTACAAGGTTTCAAAACCCTCGCCAACATTTTGGTTTGAAGGACTTCAGGAAGATTAGGTGGGAGAGAATTTAAAAGATGTTTCCCCTTCAGCATCAGAAACATCGTTAATGGCCCTGCTGAACTGTTTTTTCTGAGTTCTTGCTGACATATGCAATCATCCGGATCTTTTTGGACAAAACTGTGCATTATACAAGGGATCTGCTGGTATGGCATAGCAGGCAACAGAAATTTCCTAGTAGTTGACTGGTAATTGACATTAAGTCTAGTTTGGATGCCTATGTGATGGTAAAGGGCTGTTTCTCTCACTTTATCACTTTCTCCAAGATGAGATCCAGAGTGATACAGGCAAACCTGGCATGTTTATTACCAGCTTATCCAACTTCAGAATGTCAACAGTGTGTCCTTAGTCCTCACTCGTGCTGTGTGGCCTTGGGATTTGCAGGAGAGGAGGCACTGGAAATGTTATTTGGAAAAATATGTAGCATGCTAAAAAGAAGAGGGAAATTCCATTGCAGTAAACAATATTTGGGGGGAATACATTTAAAACGTGGAAAAAAAAAATGTTTTCTCTATTTATCATTCTTCTGGAGTATTCGATAGATTCCCTTAACAAGCAAGGCTTTATGCTGCGTGAGTCTTGGAGCGTCACTGCACTTAGAAATAGCAGCCTCGTGTAACAAGGATATTAGTGTGGCAACTCTCAGCAAACAGGAGCTCCTTGTGTTGTAACCTCCTGTGATGTTATTGGGATTGAGTAAACGATGTCTAAAGCTCTTGTAATAACCATGAAAGGCCCTGGCCTAGGTTGAGGAAATGTCATAATTTAATCTCTTCCATGAGTCACTTGACTCATGTTGTGAGAGTTTCCACTTTGAATCTAGCAGACTAGCTGATTTTAAGAAACCTGTAAATGCAAAGGTGGGAGGAGTGGTTCGTTTAAGAGTAGGAAAAACTGCAGATCTGTCATCTTGCTGCAGAAGACAGCACAGATTCCTCTAGACCAGCGAATGTCCATGTACAGTCCTAAAATGACATTTGGCCCTTTGAAGGCAATGGCGAGGCTGATGTGGCGCTGGTAAAAATGCGTTTGACAGCCCTGCCCTAGAAGATCACTGCAGCCGTTCTGCTGCACTAATTGGGATAGAATATTTCTTGCTCAGTGTTCTGTGTGCATCGTCAGTGATGCTGTTCCAGCAGCTTTCTGGATTTATCGATCTCTCCCTACTCTATGCGTCGCATAAAAGGATAAATGTGTAATACTTATGTTCAGTTACAGTGAGGCAGTAGTGCCTTGTATTTGGTCTATTTGTAATATCCTCTTAGGTAGTTCATATAGTTTGGCATTTTTTTAACCTCTGAATGTAGACGCATACTTACTAGTGACAGGCTGTACTGCAGCAAATACCGACTTGCATGCAGAGTGAGTACTGTACGTCTGAGTATTTGCCAGACCTGACAATCACTTACAGCTCCCCACTGGATAGGAATGTTTTTATTTTATCTAAAAATAATTTGATAAAAGATGCTGATCTGTACACTGAATCCTCTAAATTAGGAATTTATTATCGTAGATATGCTAATGCATGGATTACAGGAGGCTGTTGCTGTGGCCAGATATCTGCTAAAATTGGAAGACCACAGATGGGGGTTTGGGACATTGTAGCACCACTAGAATGATTTCTGTACGCACAGAGGCCTCCAGCACTATGGACAAGATGAGTCTGTTGTAAGAGGAAAGCCCAGCAACAGCATTCCACCCTTGAACATCCACATGTTGAACAGAACTGAAATGTATTGTTCTGGCAGCAAGTAAGGGTTCAAACTCACCAGCAGAGAAGAAACTTCAAGTACCACAAAACCATAGAGTTCATAATCACTAATGTCCAGGAAGAAACAAGTGGCTGTGATGTTTGGTGACTTCTCAGGTTGTTGGGGGGGTCTGTCCTGTGATCAGACCTGGCATCCTGAGGCACCTCTGTCTACCCAGCATTTATAATCTGAGCTGTTTCTAAAAATCTGTTGAGGTCCATAAACAAAGGAACGTTGGCCTGTGCTACATGCCCAGGGAAATGCCTGAGGTGAGCAAAGCAAAAGTAGCTCCTAGGGCTTTGGAGACAAGTGAAAGTTCCAAGGATAGCAGTGGTGATCTTTGCATCCTGAAATGAATTGTATACAACATATTTGCTCCAACGACATTATGCAGAGGGAATTATTCAGTGGTAATGCTCTGGAAGGTGAAACTAAAGTAAAAACAGATGAGAGTGCCATAGGTCACCAAGAAAAGATAAGGTGGCTGGGGCTTTCTGTGAGCATCTTGGCAGGAGGCTCTAGAAGTTGGTGATGAGGGAAGTTGAATTACTTAGATGTTCAATGTACTGGACAGAAGGGACCGTTCAGCAGGTTTGAGATGTCCTGGTGACCATCCTGCACGTAAAAGACTGAGCAGAGGAGTCTCGGGGTGGGTGCTGAGCAGCGAGTAGGAGGCGGCTGAGCACAGGCAGCTGATGGGCACCGATCACAGAGCACTCTGCCACAGGGGGGCCAGAAAACGTCAACAGAGCTCAGGAAGGGTTCAGGCAAGGAGACTTTTCTTAGCAAAGGGATATTGAGATCAGGTAAAACTCCTGAAATAATTTTTTAGATATATAATTTTCAAGCTGTTGGGTTTTGGGGGCTTGGGGGAATGTTGTGTTGGTTTGTTTGGAGGGTTTTTTTGTTTATTTTGGTTTTGTGTTTTGGTGTTGGAGGGGGTGTTTGTTGTTTTTAGGGAAAGATTTCTAGAAATCATTACTTCAAATTATGATTTATTTTTTTTTTACAGAATTGCAATTGTCTTGTAGACTTTAGGCATAGGTATGTAGAAGCCAAAGCATAAAACGAGATCTAATGGACAAGGAACACATAAAAAAAAATCTAGAGTGACAGAAGTATTTGGAGGAAGGTAAAGACAGAGTTGATCTGATAATCCACAGAAAAAGACAGTTATCCATAGGTGATACCAGAAGGGTCACCTTCCCTGGGTACTATTGCAGGTCACACACGTGCTCAGGACAGGAGGGAGAGGAGGGAGGATCCTGAGGAAGGACACGTTATCCCTTTCCCTCATCCACCTGCATTGTCTCCAGTGGGCTTTCGTCAATGAACTAGATAATTACCTGGAAATCGTGATTATTAAGCTGGCACCTGAGAAGGGCTGAGATTAAGCTCTGCAGGACAGCACTAGAACTTGGAGGTAGAAAAGAATTCAGAGACGAGAGAAAACCATGACAGCAGAACATTCAGCTCTGTGAATAGAGAGCAACTTACTGTGTAGCAGTCCTAATGAAAAGACCTGGGAGTTGCCATGAATTAAAAGTGGAATTATCAACAATGTTGTCTTCTGGGAAGGTATGGGGGAGAAAGGTGGACACTTCCAGTATGGTGTTTGGGCAATAGTATATCCTGGAAGATCAATAAAATAATCCTTCAGCTCTAATTAATGTGGGTAAACCTCTAGGTGAAATACTGGATTCAGCTTTTGGGCTCCATGCTTTGGTAAATTTGTGCCAATTGGACTGTGTCCAGCAGGGAACAACAGGAAAGTCTAGGAAATATGATTTACAGAGAAGGCTTAAGCAAACTGGAATTGTTTGGCCTGAAGACTAAATTAAGGCACTAGGCCAACAGCACTAGGAAAAGGGAGTAATCTCTTCTCCTATGCCTATGACAAACAGGATAAACAGTAGTGGGCTTACATTGCATCAAAGAAGGTTGAGGATACATGTTGGGGGTTATTTTCTCATAGTAAATATTGTGGAGCACAGGAGTAGATGGTTTCACAGATTTTGTAGGACTCAGCAGTACAGGTTTTAAGGGTAGATTAGACAAAGCTGACAGTAGATAGAACTTGTAAGTAGTTGATCTTGACTTGGTACAGAGGACAGATGACTTTCAGTTCTGCAAATATCAAATATTACCAGTGCTAGTAACTCTTCAAAACCATCTAAAATGAATGAAAGAAAACCTTTTTAAAACTTGGATCATTTTAAACCTTCCACAGATGTAAAAATAACCCCCAGTCCCTAATGTAAATAACTTTAATGTGTGAACATATATATTTACAAGGTGAAAGAAGCTCATTTTAGAGATAGATTTGGATTACTTGAGCAGTTGTGTCTGACAAACCTCTGTGGACCCTTGAGCCCTTCCTGCTTGATGTACTGAAATGGTCCTTCTCTGTCTGCACCTGGAGCAGAAGTACAGAACCTCTGTAACACCCACTGCTGCTTCACCACCTAATAGTGCTAAAGATTGCTTTTAGATGGTTAGCTTTGCCTTTTTACTTAGACAAGAAAAGAGGTGGAAAGGAGAAAACATTTTTGCAATGTCTTTTAATTCTCTTCTGTGCTTCTTTGAACCCTTTTGCCCTTGCCTTGTCAGCAGCCCTAGTCGTCCTCACAGAGCTTTGTACTGGGATTGTCATGGAAAGAGTTAACTCACAAGGGTGCTCCCCCTGTGCTGTTTTGGTCATGCAATGGGAGGTATTATGGTGGCGTTGCTATTTTCTCCATTTCCAGGAAGCTCCATGGGATGACTAAGCAGCTTCCCCTGGAAACGCCTTCGTGTTATAGAGAAGAAAGTAGTTACGGGTCTGTCCTCATTCCAGTCCTTGCAACCAGATCCCTCCCTAAATCTCTGGCTCGTTCCTGCAATGGCTGCAAGTAAATGCCCAGGGAAAAGAAATAAGAGAGCAGGCGCATTTGTAGTGCTTTCCAGAGTACTCTCACAGCCTCAAAGTGCTTTTACTGTGGGGATTTCCTAAGGCAGGTGTGGTTTCTGCATTCTTTAATTCACGCAGGCAGCTTCTTCCATGTACTTGCCCAGTCTCCTTTAGGCCTGTATAAATGTATTGTGTCCACAACATCCTCTTGTTCCTAAGGCTCCTTGCCTTGAACCTCATTTACTTGAATCATTTTCTACTGTCTTTGTATCCCCCACCTCACATCATTTGTGGGAAGCGTTGATGAAGAATCAATCTCTATATATACTATTTGGGTTCACTTGTGACTTTGTAGAAATTTGCAAAATAAATCCAACGCAATCATCTTGTTCAATCCCACCCTGACTCTAGGCTTTTATTAAACCTTTTCAAGCTTTTGTAACATCTTTTTGAGGTCAAAGCTGCATGTGAGCAAGCCATGAATTTGTATAGTCCTGGTACAAATCAATATGTTGAACAGCACAGGTCTGTGGAGCATCAGGGTGGTATCTCCCTCTCTGTCCCCCTTTGCTTACTGTAAGCTGATAGCAGGCAAAATAACCTGATAACAGCAATGTCCAGGAAAGCGGGGTGCGTACTTCCAAAACCCTTCGCAGTGTGGTGGCCGTGATCCGAGGAACAGGCTGGTTGCCTTGAGTTCCTTCCATGGGTGCTCTGATGAGGCAGCAGCTCCTCAGCTTATGACACTTTGTCTTTAAGACAATTCAGCATGACAGGAAAACATTACTACCCTTGAACTGAAACATCTCGTATTTGATTACCTGAAAGACACTTTTCAGAAGGTGCTCTAGGGCAGCGCTGCTTGCTCACTCGCAGTCTCTAGGCATTCCCATCTGAACCTTTAGAATGCATAAGGAAATGCCAAACCAGGCTGGGCTCCTCTCCTTTCTGTTTTTTTTGTACACAGTAGCTCAGTGGTGTGTTGACAAGTTCTGGAAAATGTTTTTCTCAAAAAGAATGGGAATTTCAACTTGTGTGATTCCAAATACCTGTCTGTGCCTCTAATGGACATGTAGGCTCAATTTAAAAGTTCTTATTAACTGGAAACTTAGTGGCTGTTAATTATTAGCATCTCAGTTAAAAGCTGCAGTGGAAGAATTAATAAGTCATTGTTTTGTTTTTCAGCTATGGCAGCCATTCGAAAAAAACTGGTTATAGTGGGTGATGGTGCCTGTGGAAAGACCTGTCTGCTGATTGTATTTAGCAAAGACCAGTTCCCTGAAGTGTATGTTCCCACCGTCTTTGAAAATTATGTAGCAGATATTGAAGTGGATGGAAAGCAGGTATGTGTACATTTCTGTAACAGTCAAAATGAATTTGCATTTATTCAGAGTAGCATGGAGATCTCTACGCTTCTTCACTAAGTGATTAGTACACATGCTTAGTGCTTATGTTGTAAATATATTTCTAAGTATTAAGCATTTTCCTGCGGAAGAAATATTAGCCTTGCTAGGACCTGCTCATATCCAGTGTCTGTTTAACATCCTATTTCTAACCTTACACACGTTGAAATGCTAAAGCAGCCAAGCATGCCCACAGCTCCCTGAGCTTTATTCATAGTTTATACTTCAGTAAATCATTAAAATATCTCATTTTAGTTAAAAATATTTTGCAAATCAGTTTTCAATCTGTGTGACCCCACCTCCTTTTGTTTGTCAAACCAGCGAGCACGCTGGACCCCTGCTCCAAGGGGCGGTTTTCGGCAGGCTGTTCTCTGAACACTGGATGGATTGCCTTCTGCATTTATGTCACACAACGTAATAGGTGACGTGTAGAAATTGTCACTTTTTGGGATACTTTGGGAGCACAGAAAGCAGAAAACTCGTGCCTTGAAAACTCAGCTATTTGAGCTTGCTGCCTCACCCCTTGCTGCGACATGTGCCTTCGCGCTGGTTCAGTTGCAGCCAGAACATCTTTCAGTCAGTTCTAGTTCAGATGCAACAGCAGATTGATTGAAACTGTTCAGTTTTGATCCTGATTTGAACAAAAACTTTTTGAGCTGGTTTTGAGCTTTATGTTAAATTTTATTTTCTACTGTTACAGGCATGGGTTATTTGTGGGTTTAGTCATGGTAGTTCATGCTGTTTGAGTCTAAAAAGATCTTTTGTCTCCCTTATATGAATGGGTTAAAAAAAAAAAAAAGGCTTTTAGATTAACAGTGGAACATATTTTCCCCCCAGGTGATAGTTTCTGCAATTTCTATATTGTATCTTAGACTCTAAGGACTATTGTTTAAAATATGCATGGTATCAATTTCCCTCTCTTATTATCTAGTCAAACTTATCATTCCCTTCTGCCTAAATCTCTGCATCTCTAAATGGGTTGAACAGAGTTGTGCCCTATCAGCTACATGCAGCTGGCATCTAAATGAAAATTATATGAGCAGCTTGAGCAATGCATTTTCTGTTGTGGAAATAAAAGGTGCATTTTTTTGTAACTAGATGACATACCTTATCTAAGCACTTTGTCTTCTGAAGACTTGGTTACAAAAGTTGATAGGAGAGCAGTGCTTCAGACTGTTCTGTTTGACAGCCATTTCCCTCTGTCATCCCAGAACAGCATTGCCAGAAATGTTCAGAAGCCTCGTGAAGACAAAACGGTGATGGTACAAGATGCAGTTTTTTAGATAGAGGCACAGGAGCTGATTTCAATGCCCAGACATCTCTGTACAAAGTATGAACATTTGCTACAGAATTCGCATTTGCAAATGAGAATGCAGAAGCAACTCTGAGAAGTATTTCTCACCGAAATACATAATTTTTTTTAATATGCATGGAGCTAAGGTTTTGTACCTTTGCAATATAACCAGACAGTTGCATCGCACATTCACATCTGGGTTCCAGTTCTGCCTGCCTGTCTTTATCTGAGCTGCTGTTGACTTTTTTCCCTGAAATTTTTGAACATAAGAGCTTAAGAAGGAACCCATGCTGTTGCAAAGGCAGATGCATCAGAGAACCTCAAGCAAGAATATACCTTAGGAGCTTGATTATAGTTTTAGTATTTCCTAGTTTAAACATTGGCTATTCCTTCTACAGTTCTAAACAATCCTACTAGGGTGTTCTCCCCTAGCTCCACTCGAAGTAGAAATATTGAGAACATTAGCTGCTTTACTCAGTTCTCAGTAAGAAGCTGCTTTACACACATCAGGTTTGTTTCAAAGCAAATTGCAAGTGTAAATTTCTGCTGTGATGGAGTTTCAATGAACTTGTGCACAAGTAAGTACAATCTTGACATTTCTTAATCACTACAGGTTCCAGATGTAAACCAGTTGAAAACATGCATAATCCTAAAAACCATATACTTAGAGTCCATTTTCACTGAAAACGGGCATTTCTTGAATGCTTATCAGAGAAATTCCCAGCCCTTTGGAGCCAGTTCCCTTTGATTTTTCTGTCTTGCTTTTCTGCTGGTAGTTTTTATGTCCTTTCAGAGAACTGACACTGGCCATGGGTATAAATAAAAGCCTCATAAGGTGCAATAAATTGGGGGTTTTTTTCAGTTAGAGCACGTAAAGTTTCTGATAGTTTTCCTGTCAAAGTGGTTTGTTCTGTAGTCTCCTCCTTTTGAGTGCTGTTGACTGAAATATTTTACCCACTTCTCTTGGGTTACTAGCTTCACAACTTCCCTGGTGATCTGGCTAACTGCCTTGATCTTTCTTCTGCAGGTTGAGTTGGCTTTGTGGGATACAGCAGGACAAGAAGACTACGATCGACTTAGACCGCTTTCTTATCCAGATACTGATGTTATACTTATGTGTTTTTCAATTGATAGCCCTGATAGTTTAGGTAAGCAGAGCGTTAACTGAATTGTAATTATGTGTTGCTGTATTATCATTTGAAATTGTGCTGTAAAATATATTTTTGGGTGCTGTAATGGCTGCCAGCATTCTGAGTTTCAAAATTCACACCCCAAGCCAGAAGGCTCTGGCTGCGCTCTGCTGTGTCTGGGAGCCCTGCAAGTACATCAGGTGTGCACTGAGTGCCATGGCCCACCCAAGGCTGGATTTTGTTTTACTTTTGGGGGTTTTTTAATGCCTCCTTGGAAACTGCAGGTTCTTGTACACTCAAGACTGCACTATATGCAGGAAAACAGAATAACTTCCTTTCTATGTAAAAGGGAAAGCTCACTTTCACTAGTTTTTTCATCCCTTTCACCACCCTCACCCCTTCCTTTTATTCAAGATAAATCAGCTTGAAACACTCTGAGCTATTAATCCCAAATGGCCTGGGGTTTGTTGCTCTGTGTCTGGTGGGTGGGGAACATGAGCTAGAACCACGCTGACAGGGTTTGCACTCAAGGGGGGTGGCTGTCTCACTGCTGGAAATCAGAGGCTGGAGATTTAGACACTCCTAGTCTGCTTTCCAGTGACTGACATCTGCTTATGACAGAGAAAATAGAATAAGAGTTGCCTTATTTATGGTTTCTGAGCTCCAAAACCATGCGTTTCAAAACTCTGTACATTAGATGGCTACTTCTTCTGTGTGGACTCCAAGACCAAAATCTTCACTGATTGATTTATAAATCAGTTGCATAGATATCAATGTATTTGGTCTTACAAAGACGTTTTTGAAGAAAGCAAGGAACCGGAGATAGATAGATATACTCTTATTTCTAAGACTCAGCATCTCTGGAACTTTGATTTCTGTCCCTTTAAAATGACGATTACTCCATCCATCCCATGTAGTATCCTGAACAAATACCTTGTGGTAGCACTTCCAAACAAGTGAATTTCTGTAAAAATTCCTGTGTCTACTTCTCACTGGTGGGATTTGTTCACTAGTGGATTTTGTGAGGTTTCTCATTCATATGGAGATAATATTAAGGTAGATCTTTAGGCACATCAATTCTGTATGTGTGCATGGCCAGCTGTACCCTAACAACAGTTTCTGTACAGTGACTGGCTGGTACTTTTTTGTAACTGGTCGATGTTACATCCATTGCATTGGCAGCCAGGAAGAGTGAGAGACCCTTCTGCTTTGTTAATGACAGGTGTCAAATTATTTTAACTGGTGCTCATAGATGGGATACCAATTCTCTCTGAAATGTATTAAACCACCGAATCCTTTGGAGTTTTCTACTGCCAGGGTGGTCACGGTCACTTCTTTGTCTTTAGAGAGGCTTTTTTACCATACCTCTGATCTATCTTATGAATAAACCCTGCCTCCCAGAGTTGTGTCTTAGGAAGAAACAAAAATGAGACAAAAAGGATCCAGGGAGCACAGAAATGCAATTAATGGAATTATTAGTCCCGAATGCAGCTGCAACAGTTGAAAAATACCATTCCTGGTGCAATTCACAGAAGGCTTGCATAAGTGAGCAAACAAAATATTCCCTAAGAATATTGTGGCGTTAGTCTGGCTGGGATAATGATCAATAGCTGCTCAGTCTCATTGCCCACCTTGCCTGCGAAGGGCAGCAGCCACTGAATGGGCCATTGGATGTGGAAGTCTTTCTAGGAAAAACAGTGCCAGCTTGACATCTGGGAAATCCTGATCTCTGTCTTCATCGCTTCCACCTGATCCTGTGTTTAGAGACACCCGTCATTGCCTTCGCGTCTCTGCGGAACAGCGTGAGGCTCAGCCGGTGGCGGTGCGGCCGTCCTGGCTGTTCACAGCCATGTCGCAGCTTTGAGCCGGGCTCACCGTGCTGCTCCCCCTGGCAGCTCCGCAGCCCCGGAACCAGATGGGTCACTGAACCCTGGAGACAAGGGCTTAATTAAGTCTGGGTTTGGCTATTTTTTACTCCCTGCCTGCTCCCCAGTACCAGGGTGCTGAATGCCCGAGCGCTCCAGACGCAGCCACAGAACTGCTGTTTTGACTAGTGCAAAAACTGGCTTCAAAATGCTTGCCTAAGTTGTTGTTTCAAGTAAGAAAACAATGCCAGCTAATGTCTCTTCAAAAGCAGAATGGAATTTTGTGAAGAAAAGCGGTAATGTAGCCTGCAGGTACATCCACTGCTGAATCTCAGGTGTCTTGAGAGCTGCTGAAGGCAAAGCCAAATGTTTTGGTCTCTTCAGCACTTCCTGCTATATAGAATTTATCAAGGTTTTGCTTTCAAAAGCCCTCAAGTCTTCCATGTGCAGCTTCATTAAAAGGGAATTAATTCATCTAGGGAATTAATTTTAGAAGCTAAAAATTTTCTTGTGTACAAGCGTGGATTCATTTGCTGCAGATAGGGGAAATGGCAAATCTGCAAGAGGCTTACACAAAGTCTTTGTTTCTGTGCATCTGTAATTAGTGTGTAGAAGAGCATTTCCACTGCAGTTAATAGGAGAGTTCGGAGTAGTTGTTGGATGTTGCTTTTTATAAGGGAGAAGTGATGTAAAAACTTGCGCTTCAGGGTTACGCTTCAGGGTTGTGCCCATCTTCAGTTTCCAGAGAGAAATAAAATGTTTCTCGAGGCCAAATATTCTGTAACGCTCTACTTCAGAATTCCGCATACTGTTCTTATGCTGACCCTAGTCAAGTAGCTACTGAGAGATGTAGAGAAGCCAAGAGTTTAGGCGTCCTTCAGCCTTAAAATCACCATAGGCAGGCTTGACTTTTTTGGTAATACCAGAACAGGTCTATTTGCTTTCTAATTAAAATTAGAAAAAAGGCATCGGTGTGGATTAGCTGGTTAAAACCACTCAGACAGCAGGGAAAAGCTTTAAAATAAAACTCTCCCCAGAAGTGGGTTTTGGTACAGTCACAATTATTGATTTTTTTTCCAGAAAACATCCCAGAGAAGTGGACCCCGGAGGTGAAGCATTTCTGCCCCAATGTGCCTATCATCTTGGTAGGAAACAAGAAGGACCTGAGGAATGACGAGCACACAAGACGAGAGCTGGCCAAAATGAAGCAGGCAGGTTCCTTTCTGGTAGTCGCACAATAAATGAACAAAGTGTGTAGTGATTGTAGAGCATTAAATGAGTTGCTGCAGCTGCCAGCTTCCTACAAGCTACATAATGAACACTTACCCGTGACAGAAACCAGAAAGTATATGTTACCTTTAATCAACTTTCTTTTTTCATATTTGGAGATGTAATTTTTAGAAAAAGGCACTTTCAACAATGAAAATGGCTTTATGGGGTTACTAGCAGTCAGCTGCTCTCCATGCAGGAGAGCCAGATCCTTGGGGTAGAAAGGAATCCAGTAACAGCCATCAACACATCAAGTGCACGCACACTTGCGTTGTTCTTTATTCTGTATATTCAGGATATGAAATGAAACCATTTAATAGGTGAATGTTTTGAGGTAATAACCACAGGTGCTGCAGCTTGTTCCTGAGCCTATCACTAGGTTTCATTTTCCAATTGTGTTTGAAACCCCCTGCTTGGGTATGAAACTGCAAATACTCTGCTCTGTCCTGGAATTATTTTTCCTGTTGCATAATATTTGTTTTTAAACAAGGACTTGAGGCATTAGTTTTGGGATTTTTTTCATAGGCTTTTGTTACAATTGTGGCAAAGAGTTGCATAAATGTTTCCTCAGAAATAAACAATTTGCTCAAGTTTCAGAGAGTCTTGCAACCTTCAAGCTCAGAGGCGTTAGAAAACCAACCGTGCCCTCAAGCTTTGGCGCAGCACGCAAATCTGCGTCCTGTCCATGTAATCCAGTGCGTGCTGCACCTGGAGAGAATAAGCAAATTTCATTTTAAACCTGCTGTTATTATTTACAAGATCACTCTCAAGGGAGCAATTAATTATTAACTAACCAATTAATTACATGCATTTAATCCAGAAATTCCTTTGCCTTGGTTGGGAAGCTGGGTGGGAGGGGGAAGACTGGTGTGCGTTGCTGTGGCTTTGGATCGCTCTCACCTGTGGCTTTTGTGCTGTTGCAGGAGCCTGTCAAACCCGAAGAAGGAAGAGATATGGCAAACCGCATTGGTGCATTTGGGTATATGGAGTGTTCGGCAAAGACCAAAGACGGTGTGAGGGAGGTTTTTGAAATGGCCACTAGAGCTGCTTTGCAAGCCCGGCGTGGCAAGAAAAAGTCTGGGTGCCTTCTCTTATAAAGTGTGGCCGGAGGAAGATGGCCAAAGCAGCACCCTGCACTTGAGTAATTTTGAAGTGCTGTTTATTAATCTTAGTGTATGATTACTGGCCTTTTTCATTATCTATAATTTACTTAAGAGATTTAAAAATCGAGTCATCTTGCTACCAGTATTTAGAAGCCAACCATGATTTTTATAACAATCTGCATCAAATTCATCTGTGCACCCAAGGTTAACCTCAACATTCCTCTAACAAACCTTTTCTGCACTCACAGGATATGCCAGGCGCTAATTGAAGACAATTCTCTATCTTGTTTGTTCTCTCTAGAAAGAGAAAAAGCTGTCAACAGAGGATTGCTCTGTAACTACTTTATAACTAACGTCCTATTCTAATTGAGTACAACAGTTACATAGCTGTATGTGGAATCAAGTGTAGCTTCAGTGCTATCACATTTAGGAAGATCTGATTTTCATGGCTCAGTGGTGTAAAACATTAGTTTGAAAATGTGATCACTCTGAAATGACCAAGTCCCATTCAGCTAAGGAAAAGTGAGGGTTCTGTGGTTTCATGTTAGTTACCTTTTAGTTACTGTGTAATTAGTGCCAGTTTAAATGTATGTTACCAAAAATAAATCTATTTACCCCAGCTTAGATGTAGTATTTTTTGTATAATTGGATTTCCTAATACTGTTACTTGTAACCTCTGCGTTAAGGTGTTCTGGGTTTTTTAAGAAACTGTATTTGAAAATAAAGTCCGATGGAAAGCAGCTGATCCTCTTCCCCTGTTCATTTGTAAGTGTCTGACCCATTTGAATTATTTGAGTGGTCTGCACACCCAGGAAGTTTTTCCATGATGTGCCGTAAGGATGAGAAAAGACAGCCCGCTCACACTCAAAGCTTCTGAACTGTTCAGTTGCCTTAAGTTCATTGCTGGACCCAGTTTCAAAACAAAAGCAAAAAAACAACAAACAACAACAACAACAACAAACTTTTTGTGTAAGTTTGGTTACCATGTAGTGATCAGACTCCTGACCTGTGAACTTCTTGCTGTTCTGCAGCCAACTAAACTCTTTCTGTATTTTCATTTTTCCAACGACTAATAGAATAAAGGCAGTTTTCTAAGCTCCCTGTATCCTGGTGTCTGTATTCCTCACTCCGGGTATTTGGCCCAGCATCTGACAGCTTGAATCAGAAATACCATTTTTTATACAGCTGTGATAGGATTTGCTGAGCAGTTGCAAGTGCTTTAATACTTACTGTTTCCCAGCAAGTGCCACCCATCTGCAGCTTGCAGCGGTTTCCAAACGCTGCAGCTGAGCGGAGGTGGAACTCCTGGCCCCCACGGTGAGTGGCAGAGCTTCCCGGGACCTGCTTTTGACATCAGACCACATGAGGGAACGTCGGTTGAGTTGAATTTGTTCATCTCGAGCATGGGAATAGACGCTCAGGAGGAGGATGTGTAGGAAGAAGGGAGAAGAGAGCAGTGTTGCGGTTGCAGCGTGCGAGGGTTTGCAGCGTTGCTGGTCTGCACGGGAGCACGCGTGAGGTGTTGTGTGGGGCAGTATGTGCTGTGCTGTTTTCAAGAGGGGTGGGCTCCAGGTTTGGGCTGTTGTGCTGCTGCTGGGTGAGAAACTACATGGAACAGCAGCATGTGTCCTTGCGCTTGCTCTGGCATTTACAGCAGCTGCTGTCTGGCCGGGAGCCCCTGCCTGGGGGGAGTCCAGGTGCTGATGACAGCCCATGTCAGAGCACCGCGCTGCATCCCAGTAACGTCCTAAAAAATGCCAAGGTAGCATGTTTGGTTTGTTTTGTTTGTTTGTTTTATAATATCACTGATTCCAGTCCCCACAACAGAGGAGAAACAGACCTGACCGTGGGAATACCTGGTACTTCTGATTCTTGTCCTCCCTCCGCAGCCACAGACACCCCTGAGTGAAGCGTCTGGCCAACCCAGCGGTGGCACTGTCCCCCCTGTCCCCCCTTCCTCTCCTGGGTGCCCGTTCTCCACCCGGGCAGGGTGACAGGGTGCAGGCAGTTCCCAGCTGCGGGCTGCCCATGAGGATTTCACTGTCTGCTCTGTTAACAAGCTTAGTCACTCCCCTGCAGTTCCCTTTTTTTAGGGTGGTTTTTGTTGTTGTTGGGCAGTTCGGTGAGGGGGGGGGTGGTTGAGATTGAGCAAAAGTGGGTTTTCTCGGTCTTGCAGAGCCACTGGGTTGCAGTTCTCTGTGGTCACAGAGCAGCTCTTCAGCCACAGGGGTTTTGAGTAAGGTCTGCACACGCTTCAGACCCAGCTCATGGGTTGTGGATCTGCCAATGCACTTCAACCCAGAAGAGATTGTTATCCCAGTTTTAATCTAAGCTTCTGTTAACTTGTAGCACCACTTCCCCATCTCCTCTCTCCTGTCTACCACCTGGTGTTAGGTTTCCAGAAGTTCCAACTCCTCTCCTTGTTCCTTGGACCACTGGCATCAGAGTGGAAGCCTGCGTGGTTATTTTCACTCCTTCTCAGCTCTCCTGCCTACAAGGGCTGGCGGCCTGGCTGCCCTTGGGTTCCAGTCGCGTCTGTCACCTCTGGGGGCCATGTTTGTTCCAGATTGAAACAAAGCTGAGGGCACAGATGGCCAGACCAGAGCCAGGAACTGAGAGCTCAGCACTCAAGGACACCGACCCAGCCAAGCAAGGAGCTGTGAACGTGGCAGGGAAAAGCTGGGAGCCCAGAGTCAACCCCCTGGCCAGGGGAAGGAGTCTGGGACCAGGAGTGGGAGGAAGATGGAAGCAGGAGGGTGTGTTTTGCAACTTTTGCAATTACTCACTGCTGTGACTGTTCAACAGCAATCTTCTTACCCCACAGGACAACCGTCACTTGTAACGCATCTCAAAAGGGGTCCCATCTAGTCCTTTGGGAGCTCCTGGCACCCCAGCTGGTTCTGCAGAATGTGTCCAGGTACAGGGTGCAGCTCCAAGGCAACAAGGAAGTTCAACTCGGTTTCCTCAAAACTCACTCATAGAGGAAGAGAAAGCCTTATTCTGCTCTTATCTGAAAAGGGCAGGGCCCCTGAAGGGAACTCGCTCCTTCAGGTGAACTCCCCAGGTCCAGCCAGAGGACTGAAGGTGCCAGCCTGAGCCAATGTCAGACGCGTCAGCAGAGGTGCCTCTGTGGCACTGCCCTAGAGGTGACCTCTGAAGAGAAATTCCTCTTCTCCAAACCACCGTGGCTCACCATGCGGGTGAGGAGTCTGCGTGGACTGTAACCGTCAGTTTGCTCAAGAGCAAACACGGGTCTCGTGCTGCTGCTCATCCCATCAGCCATTTCCTGGTTGCTCCGATCTCTCTCGGGACACTTGTCACGGCTCCTGCTATCAGTCCTGCAATGCACTGCAAAAAAACCACAAGATAATCAGTTGAGTCCCCAAAACCCACTGCAGCCAGGAACTGTTCCAGTTCCCAGTCACGGGGGCAGGTGCCAAGAGCAGCCCAAAGCAAAGCCCCTGGATCCTGTGGGTCACCTGGGAACCCGCACCAGAGATGCAGCGTTAAATGGTGGTGCATTAGTGACAGCTGGTGTTTTGTGACGAGTCCCCGATACCAAGCGTGAGAGAGAACAGACGGCAGCAGAGGGGGCCCTGAGCGCATCCCCCCGCGCTGTGGGGCCCAGGGTGCTTTGGCTGGGGGCCAGCGCTGATAAGCAGCTGTCTGACCTTGGGGCTGCTGCCAATGGAGCTCGCTTGCTGCAAACACTGACAGGAGCCTTGGTGGGGGCTGCCCGCTTCCCTGGGGAAGCTGAGGCTCTTGCTCCTGGTCCCTGCTGAGCTGTGCTGCCCCACAGTCGCTGTTGATCCAACCCACGGACATCACCTCCAGGCCTGACCCTAGACCTGCCTCTCGGGGTGTGCTCTGGAGGGGGTGATGCTTCAGCAGAAAGACCCATGGAGGAGCAGCTGGGCCACATTGCCTGGTGCAGGTATGGTCAGCAGTCGATGTAGCTCACCTAGGCCTGCCTGGAATCCATGAGAAGAGCACTCGCAACTGCGTGATTTAAAACTCCTTAAAATAGGACAAAGCATTAAGACAAAAAAAGAAAAATAAAAATGAAAAGCCAGGGACAGGGAAAAAAGCAACTGCTAAAGTAAGGAAAGACTTTACCAGCCTCAAAGACGTGGAAAATCTATAAAAGGAGGCTGAAGAAGGGAATTTGTGGGCCCTTCTTGACCGTGGCACTTTGGGTTCAGCATACCTCCTATTCCTCCTCCTGGCACACAAACTGAAGGTGTTTCTCTTCCAAAAGCTGCTCTCAGTTGGCAGTAGGAGGATGCTGCCGCCCGTGGTGCTGCACTGTGCCACCTCCATGCTCTGACGGTCTTATTACCCCAAACGTTTTAGCTCCTGGGACCACTTTGTGTTTTGCTGATTTTCACAGCGTTTTTGAGAATCAGTGATACTTCCCCGTGTACTAACCGTAGATGTACAAATCACCCAATTCTGAGCTTTTAATTGATCAGAAAAGCACCAAGCTTTTCCGTGAAGACAGGAGGAAGGCGCGGGAGGAACGGGGTGCCGGGTGGGGCGATACCCCCCGGGCAGCGCAGCGGAGCGGTGGAAGAGGCGGGGAAAGGGGAGAGGCGGGGCGGAGCGGAGCGCTGGCGGGGAGCGGAGCGGGGCGGGCACGGCAGTGCTGACCATGGCGGCGGCGGGAGCGGCAGCAGCGGCGGGAGCGGGAGCGGCCGGGCTGGCTGGGATGTCGGCGCGGCCGCTGGGAGCGGCGGAGCCGCTGTCGCTGGGCTCGCTGCGAGGGAAGGTGCTGCTGGTGGCCAACGTGGCGTCGCTCTGAGGCACCACCACCCGCGACTTCCTGCAGCTCAACGAGCTGCAGCAGCGCTACGGGCCCCGCGGACTGCAGGTCCTTGGCTTCCCCTGCAACCAGTTCGGGCACCAGGTAGGGCGGGCGGAGCGGGGCCGGGGCCGGGCAGGGCAGCGGGGAAGAGCCGCGCGTCCCGGCTGGGCTCTCACGGGCTTTGCTCGGGCCGGTTTCTTGTTTTTCTTTCCTTAGGAAAATGCTACGAATGAGGAGATCCTGCTGTCGCTGGAGCACGTCCGTCCTGGCAAGGGGTACAAGCCAAATTTCATCATGTTCGAGAAGTGCGAGGTGAACGGGAAGAACGCGCACCCGCTCTTCACCTTCCTGAAAGAGGCGCTGCCCTTCCCGCACGACGACCCGTCCTCGCTGATGACCAACCCGCAGTACATCATCTGGTCCCCGGTCTGCCGCAACGACATCTCCTGGAACTTTGAAAAGTTCCTCATCGGCCCCGACGGCGTGCCCTTCAAACGTTACAGCCGGCATTTTGAAACCATCAAGATCGAGGCCGATATCGAATTCCTTCTGCAGAAAGTTGCCAAGAATGTCCTTGCATAAAGCAAAGCGCCACAGAGTTCGCTGCCTGGCCCCCTCACCTCCTGCTTAGCTCACTGTGCTCCTGCCTGCTTTTCTCGCAGGTGGCTGCTGCTCTGGCAGAAATCCCAGTGTTTCGTGCAAGGTTTGCTTGTGATGGTGCATCTTCCAAATTCTCGAAATGTACCTGATGTTTTCAAAAGTTGCACGTGAATGTTTGAGAAACTATGCTGGGGATAGTGGCTGTGAGTCTCAGTAGCTTACTGTGATTCTCTGAATAAAAAAAATAATTAAAAAAAATTTAAAAAGTGTAGTTTCTTTAAGGCTATGGCTTGATACATCTGGGCAAGTTGGGTAAAGCATGGTGGCCACGTTACTTGTTCATCAGCTCACATGGGTGCTCACAGGGGCTGACTGAAACCCACGCAGTGCAGTCAGGCTGGAGTCAGAATGCAAATGCAGGGCAGCGCAATGGGCAAACAGTGACTGTGAGCTCTGAAAACTCAGAATTGGTGTCATGTCTTACCTGTGCGTGATGAGCTTGGCAGAGCAGGAGAGCAGCACAGGACAGAAATACCTTGCCAGATGGCTCACTGAGCCTTGCTGGAGGCTTCCCTGTAGAGGAGAGACACGGTGCCACACGGACAGGGGTGATTTTGCACTGGCTGGTGAGCTCCCAGCTTGGCTACCAACAAGCCGTGACAGGATAATAACTGTTCTGGCAGGCAGAGGAGCTATTCTGCAGCCACACTGGCAGAAGGATTGAAGAAGAGCCCATCAGCCAAGGCGCATCTCGTTATCTGGCCCCTGTCAGTGGATACCCAGGGGACACCTAGAACAGGAGCAGCACCCACCAGCCCCCTCCTTGTGGCAGAGCTGCCAGCCCCTTGCTGGCTCAGCTGTGTCCCGGCTCCATCCCATTTTGCACCGGTGGCAGCCCAACACAGCTCATGCTGGCCCAGTCCTACAGGAAGCCCATATTGCCTTTGTGCATCTCCAATGCCTTGCAACACAGGGATTCACACAAACAATCATAGAATGTCCCGAGTTGGAAGGGACCCACAAGGATTATCGAGTCCAAAGAAATGGTTCTTTTGTGTTCCCAGTGCAGAACACCAGCCTGTTCAACCACTTCTCCCACCGAAACTGTGCCTTGCCTCAGGGTGTCCTTGTTGCCCTTGAGGCACCGGAACTGCATGTGACACTCAGGTGCAGGTACACTGGGATTCAGGCAATATTTTCTTCTTACTCCTTCCCTAACACATTTTTTTCTTCACTGCTGCCAGCCATGGAGCTGACAGGTATTTCATGTAGTTGTTAAAATAAACCTGACAGGTTCCTGAGAAGCAATCCTGGGTTCACAGCCTGCTGCTGAACAGCTGGAATTTGGAATTGGGATTAGCTTTCCCTGGGAAACAGCAAGCCTGTGCCAAATTTCACCTGCCATCTCACTGCCCAGTGGCTCGGGCCCATCTGCAGGTAAATTTTCACTCCATAAATGACTCTGCGAGCACATTTTCTTTACAAGTCACCCCGCACAAGGCCCCGTAGCACTGAGTATAAACTTGGTGCTGGATTGAGGAGTACCAATGCAGTCTGGAAACTCGGGCTTTCAAAGGGAAGGCATAACACTTTCAAGCATTAGTGCACTGTTTCTGTTATTAAAACATTTGAGATTTGAGTTTTGTTGGGTTTTTTGTTTCGTTTTTGTTTGTTTGCTTGCTTTTTTTCTTTTTGTTTTGTTTTTTTGGGGGTTGTTGTTTGGTTTGTGTGTGTGTTGTGGGGTCTTGTCTGTTTCTTCTCCTTTTCTCTTTTCTTTTCTTTTCTTTTCTTTTCTTTTCTTTTCTTTTCTTTTCTTTTCTTTTCTTTTCTTTTCTTTTCTTTTCTTTTCTTTTCTTTTCTTCTCTTTTCTTTTCTTTTCTTTCTTTTCTTTTTTTTTTCTTTTTTCCCTTTCCTTTCCTTTCCTTTCCTTTCCTTTCCTTTCCTTTCCTTTCCTTTCCTTTCCTTTCCTTTCTTCTCTTTCCTCCCTTCCCTTCCCTTCCCTTCCCTTCCCTTCCCTTCCCTTCCCTTCCCTTCCCTTCCCTTCCCTTCCCTTCCCTTCCCTTCCCTTCCCTTCCCTTCCCTTCCCTTCCCTTCCCTTCCCTTCCCTTCCCTTCCCTTCCCTTCCCTTCCCTTCCCTTCCCTTCCCTTCCCTTCTTTTTTTTCCCTGTTCCTAGCGTCTCACCTCCCCAATTCACTGGTTGCTTTGTTACTGCACCTACATGCCAGACCCCCCGGGGTGACCTGAGACACAGGGGCAAACCCTCCAGTTGCCTCCACCAACCGCTGCCCACTGAGTCATCCAGCTTTGAACTCCCATTACACAACCCTCACCGGCTATTTTTTAACTTCCAGTACAGCTCTGCAGAAAAAAAAAAAAAAAAACACAAACCAAACCAAAACAAAAAAACCCAACAGATGTTTTCAGTAGCTGTTGCAGCTTTGGAGCAGAAGCTGCTTGATTTAGGGGATTATTTTTTCAGTTACTTCCCTCATTCAGGCAGGATGTTGCAATACATGGAGAGCACAGAGGATCACGGGCAGCAGGAACTCATGGTGTCAGACAACCGCCCTCCACATGACCTGTGGAGCTTCCTCAACCTTGACTCACCAAACTCAAGCCATTTGAGCACGACCTCCTTTGCCTCTCCTGTTCCTATCAGCCTGCAGCCCCCACTGAGCCCCCACAGCGGGGGAGCAAATCGCAGCACCGGCTGCTGTCCCACCCCATGGCAGCCCTGCCAAAAAGGGGCTCTGGAACGAGCCCGCAGCTCAAAACAGCATCTTACATCATGATTATTCAGTGCTGATGGCCAAGGGATTTATTCTTTCTGGCTGTTGGGGCTGCACGAGCAGAAAAACAAAGTGGCAGCCCTGAACAGACACAGCCACATCAGCAGAAGCGCAGCGACGCGGTTCCGGGATGAAAATCAGACATGACAGCTGGGAAGCGAATGACCCCAGTGTGAGCACACCGGCAGGAACGCTGCAGCAGAGATAAGAGCCTCCCAGCCCTGTTATCCACCACCTCGTCTCAGGCCCGACTTGTAGCCCCCGCCGAGGAGCAGGACCCGCGCAGGACCTGAGTGCGGCCGGTGCTGTGAGCGGAGGGGACGGGGACATTTCGCTGCGGGCAGCAGCTCAGCGCTGAGAGCAGGCCTGAGGAATCCCAGGTGATTCCTCAGGGATTATAAAATGGGCCAGTTCTACTTCTGCATTTCCAGACAGAAACAGACTGACTCAGTAGGAAAGCTTAAAATAAACAAATCAATACTGCTGCTTCAGCATGCGTGAAGGCTTCTGTGACTTGAGGAGGTTGTCCCATCAGCATCTTCTGTCTGTCACATCTACACTCCTACGCTCTTTTTCTACTTCTACGCTTCTATTGCAAACAGCTAATCCCTCTCTTAGTGTTCACCCTACTTTCCCATTCTTCTGCATATCAGAGTCCCAAATATCCCCATTTCCAGAGAATGCACCTGCTCCTCCTCCACCCCAAGAGCCCCCTGCCCCCTTCCCTGCTGATAGTTGCCATCAACTTCTTAAATCTTGAAACAAGTTCAGATATTTGAAGCTGTCAGGAGCTTTCCCAAGTGGCTTTTTGTTGTTGTGTTTTGGTTTTTTTTGTTTTTTTTTTTTTATTACTACCTATAAGACACTTGTTTATGGGTAAAATAAAGGGTTTTTGTTTTGATTTCAGCTTTTTCCAGTGCCAGTCTGTGGAGTTCATGAAGACCAGTCATTACACCAATAATAACTACCAGCAAGGAAAATTATCCTTTCTGCCCCATCTCCCTCTCCTGGGTCCCCTGGTGTTCTGCCCACCAAACCCCAGCACATCTCCTGCAATCATGGCTGTGAGATGTGGTGTTCAGAAGAGTCTACTCAACGGAAAGCCCGTCGAGTGGAGCTGAAGATCTTTCTTACTCAGCCTGTTAAATGGTCTTTCAGCTACTTAAAATTTCTTTCTCCTCCTGCTGAGCTTTGTTGCACCCGCTCACTTTTAAGACAGCTTCCAGTCCCCAGTTTTGAGCATTGCGGCGGTGAGGCGGGCAGGAAACCCCCGGATGAGCTGGGATCCCCTGGGCGCCCCTTGCACAGGAGCCGCTGGAGACCAGCGCAGGAAGGCAAATGGCTGAAGGGAAGAGACAGGAGAACACAGACACCCCCATCGACAGAGAAACTGTGATAATGTCATTTCCTAGGACTGAATCAGAAAGTTTGGAACAAGACAGTTTTAATTGTTTACTGCACTTTCTATTAGGAGCAGGTAATTCATTGGCAGAGTGAGGTCAGCCGTGTTAGTATCTCAGGATAGCTGACTCATTTCAAAAACACATCCAGGCTTGCCAAAACAGGGCGTATTAGCTTCTTGAAGCCCAAAGGGGCCCTGCCCTTTGAGAAAAGCAGGACTCAGTAACAGGACTCAACTCTTCCTGAAAGGAGAAAATGGTCTTTCTTCTTTTTTCAGTGTTAACTGGATGGACTTTCCCTGCTTTCAAAAATACAAGAGGCCTTTGGTACGTTACCCTGGACACTGCAGCACTGCCAGCCCAGCCGCCCCCAAACCCGCAGCCCGGAGAGCGTCCCTTGCACACGCACACAGCCCAGCACGTCACCCCCCCATTTCTTTCGGTGAGATAAATCCATTTCCACCAGATACCGACCGTGTTCTACTCAGGTGCAGTGCTGCAGTTTGTGTGTCCCACTGACCTTCCACTTTTTATTTTTTGTGAGAGGCTTTAATATCCCACAAACCTACTACTCTGCTATACTTCAACATTTTTCTGCATTTCCATGAGATAAGTGCATTTCAACTGTAGTAGTTACAGTCCTAAAATGACATTTGGTGCTTTGAAGGCAACCACAAGGCTGATGTGGCCCCTGGTGAAATGAGTTTCACAGCCCTGGTCTATCAGTTTAAAGGGGCTTTTTTAAGTCTCTGAATCATCGTGTGAATCCTTCTGTTTTCCCACTTCTCAAGGGTGGGCTCCCTATACAGCACAGGATGTGCTACTAGAGACACAAATGCCTACATCACCTACCAAGAGGTTCTTTCCAGAGATACCTTCAAACTCCTGAGCAGTCCCCAGCTGGTTACTCAGGCCTGTTCTCAACAATTTGAAGTCTCCTTCCCCAACCAAGGCCCTGACCGTGAAGTCTGTTATGGGGGAAGTTGGAGCACTTATCACTGAAACCACACAGCCCACACCCAACGTTTCTGCCACCTGCTTTGGAAGAGGCTGCCTGGGGGGACCCCCTTTGCAGGAAACTACCATCTCGCCAGTGTAAAAAGCCCAGGCAGGATCTCTATTTTATTAATGTATTTTATTAATGATTTTGCAAGACCAGGTGTCCTACCTAAAGAACCCTACACAGAACGGAGCAAAAAGCCCCTGCTTACATTACCTGAATCCCAGCTGCAAATTCCCTCCCCTGTTCCCCGCTGGTTGGTACTGCAGGGTTTACAGACCACCCGACCCTACCTCAGTTTACCTGTCTCATTCATCTATTTCTAATAACTCCCTCCCCTTATGGATTTATTTAAAGTATGGATTCCTGGCTCTTTGGTTACCCTTCTTTCCAGCTTAACTTTTTAAATACAACAATCAGTTTGCATCCCAGGATTCATTTGAAGACACTTTGTTTAACATTAAGGATTCATAGTCTGATGTCTCTCAGTCCTTCCGCCCCTGCTGGGATCAGGTGCCAGGTCCCCAGTTTTGTAAAAAATGACATCCCTTCTTCAATGGCTCCTTATGAAATGAAGAAATAACAGCAGAGTCAGTTATACTATTAAGTACTTTATTTTATCAGCGTTGGGGAACACTGAGGATCACCCTCCATGAGTGCTCCAGCGACTGGATGCTCGTGTTGCTTATATTCATGTAATTATTACATAGGGATTACAATTTTTGAAAATTTTGACATCCATCTATACTAAGAAATAATTGATGTTAGTTATAATTGTTTCATTTTTTACATCTATTAATTATTAGTTAAATACAAGCTAAGCACTCTGCTTCTAAACAATGTATCACTTAATCTTATGTGTCTTGTCATGCAGAAGGATCTGAAACTTGAAAAATATCCCCCCGTTTTGCAGGTGGTCAGAAAGCATTTATAATGTCAATCGGTTAATGATGGGTACGTCTTTTGTAACTTAATCACAGTATACATTAATTTGCCAGCTTCACTTTTCAATTACGCCCTTGGCCACGGAGCCACCTCAGGGACACGGCCCAGGCTCTGAGCGCAGGAGACCTCTGGTGCCCCGAGGCCTCCAGCCCTGGTTGTTCTGCTCCTCGCCGGACGCAGAGCCCCGGGGGGGTGTCCATGGGGGTGTCCATGGGGGTGTCCATGGGGGTGTCCATGGGGGTGTCCGTCCCACCGCCCCTCTGCGCAGACCCCGCCCCCGCAGACCCCGCCCGAGCGGCCACGAAGCCCCGCAGCCCCGCCCCAAGATGGCACCGCCACCCCGGCCCCGGCAGCCCCGCCCCTGCGCGCGGCCCCGCCCAGCTCGTCAGCTGGCGTGCGGGCGGGGCGGGGCCGGCACCTCGGGCGCACCCAGCGCGCATGCGCACGCGGGCCGACATCCGCCCGCGCCGGGGCTCGCGCACCGACATGGCGGCGGCCGGTGGCGGCGGCGGCCCGGAGAGGCCGGACACGGCGGTGCAGCGGGTGGAGCTAGGGCCGCTGCTGGCCACGGCCCTCAGGCCGGGGGAGTCCTGGTGAGTGCTTCCCGCCGCTTCTCCCCTCTGCCCCTTTCCCCTCTGGGCGGCGGGGCCTGTGGGAGCGGGCCGGACCGCGCCGCCGCTGAGGGGGCCGCGCCGGCCGGTGCCGGTTGTTGCAGGTACCTGGTGGACAGCCGGTGGTTCAAGCAATGGAAGAAGTACGTGGGCTTCGACAGCTGGGACATGGCCGGCGCGGACGATCCCTGCCTGTTTCCTGGGCCGGTGGACAACTCTGGTCTGTTCAGCGGTGAGTGGTGCCCGGTGCGGGGGGCTGGGCTGGGCTCGGGCGCTCCCGTGCGTGGCCGGCTTGTGCAGCTTTCGCTTTTGCGGTCCTGTGCTCTGGGAGTGCAGAAGCAGCCGTCCCGGCCTTGTGAGCAAGGAGCCCAGAGCGGTTCCTGCCTCCCCGCGGGGTGTCGGTGTTTCACAGGAGCTGTGTGTAGGTCTGGAGCAGAAGGGATTGTGTTTGATGCTTTCTCGCACCTCCCTTCTAGATCCAGAAACTCAGAGTTTAAAAGAACACCTCATCGAGGAGCTGGATTATGTATTGGTTCCTACCGAAGCCTGGAATAAGCTGGTAACGTGGTATGGCTGCATAGAAGGACAGCAGCCTATTGTGAGAAAAGTAAGTATGGGTGAACAGAGTTATCTTCAGCCTGGTCTCCTTACCTGATCTCTGCAAAACGTAGGTGATGTTTATTTTGCTAGATGTAAGTTCAGACAGAATGCACAGCACCTCATTTGAGATAATGTGACATCTTTTTGTCCTGTTGTCTGAAAGAATGACCTTCCAGTATTACAGTTAAAAGGCCTGAATCTTCGGTGGTTCTCAGTTGAAGGGGTGAGAACCATGAACTTTTTTCTGGTTAGCTTTTGACGTTATGGTTGTTTGGACTGGTGCAGTGCCTTTATGTTGTATGGATTAGTTTGTGCTTTGTTGAAAAATGCATGTTTTTAGTCAAGAGCTACAGATCTTCCAGGACAGAATGAGGCATTGGAATCAATTGTAGTTTAGTACAGATGGCTTAGGGATTTCCTACAGAGCTTAAGGTGGTTCTTGTTTTCTCTTCCAAAATTCTGTTACTCTGAAAGTCTTGAGACTTATTTGTGGTTTTGTTCTGTAAGTCTGTAAGTTCATTTGGCAAACAGTCATTAATGCATTCTGAGGGTATAACCTGTTCCAGAAGGTGTAATTTGTAAATTACTTTTTTCTGGAAACCTGTCATATGCTTGTTTATGGATAAAAGGGTTATTGTTTTTATTCTTAGGATTTTGCACTGACTAAATTGAGCAGTGCCAGTCTGTGGAGTTCATAAAGACTTAACTGCTTCACCGAGTGAATAGTGTTGATATGATGTACAGAATTAATACAGGTTACGTTTAAGTAGCATTACGTTACAACAGAGGCTGCTGTAAGATATGCAAGACCCTGGAAAGTGTGACACCTGAACAGTAAAAGGAAGTGAGATCCCTCTCTTGCAGACCCATTCATGCTGATCAGTGGTACTGGAACATTGTCATTCAGTGTGGGCTAGAAATTGTACCTAATGAGAAATTTTGACATCTTCAGAAAGCAGAATGTTCCCAGGTTCACTCCGCTGAGTAGACAGAACTCCTGTGTAAACTCAAAGTGGAGGGAGTTTTGAATTGTTGTGAGAGTTTCAGTTTCTGTTTGTTTATTGTTAACCTGGTAGTTGAAGTGAGTTTTTCCATTGAAAAGAAAAATGTTGAATTTTACAAGTTAGTTTTCCGTCACTATGTACCTGATGGTCAGAGACAAGTACAGGAGGTTTAGATTAGGTTTATTTGTGGTTCAGGTTTCTTTTTATAATCTCAAACCATATTTTTGGGCAGTCTTCTACAGAGTCTCACTGTGAGGTGCATTAATGTGCAAAGTACAGAACAGTGCGCTGCTTCAGCGACTGAACGCGTGTTGTGCTCAGATTGCTGTCCGACAGGATGACCTGAGTTTTACCTTGACAGAGAGCAAGCCACCTGATCAAATGCTGTTTAAATGACATCCGCAGGTGATTAGAGACTCTGGCCATTCCTCTCTCCTAACAGACACAGTGATCTGATCAGAAACTTCTTGGAAGGAGTTCTTCCATTTCTGAATACAGTTCTTATTTGTTTGTTTCTTATAGAATCCTGGGGAACAGGAAGTTTCATTTAATGAAATTCATTCTGGGGAAAAAAAAAATCGAAAACTTGTGAATTGGTTCCTTTGCACTCTTTAAAAAAAAAAGAGTCTAATTTACCTATCAAAAAGCTGTTTAAACAGGAAGTTTTACTTTCTGTTGTAACAACAAAATACTGAACATCTTTCCAAATGTGTTTGTTAATTATTTACCTTTAAAGCACCTTGCACATCTAATATGACCCTGTAAAAGTTCAGAAGAGGGAAACATATTTTAGCCAAATTCTCACAATAAATCTTAGTCTTAGTTCTTTGTTTCTTTCCCAGGCTAAGTAAAGTTTTTTTCTGTAAAATGGTACAAATGTAGATCACAACAAGTCTACTGTCACGAGAATGTAGTAGAATAGAATATTTCAGTTGGAAGGGACCAACAACGATCATCTAGTCCAACTGCCTGACCACTTCAGGGCTGACCAAAAGCTAAAGCAAATTATTAAAGGCACTGTCCAAATTATCTTAAACACTGTTACTTTGAAAAATCATACTTGCTGTTTCAATGAAATACCATCTCCGTTTCATAGGCTTCATAGTTGCAAAGAACTGTGAAAAGAATTGAGGTGTTTTGTTTTGGCCTTTTTCTCCAGTTACATCAGGGTTGTCTGGCATAATGTATTTCATTATCTGTAGGTAGAGAGTGATGTCTAGTCTTGCAGGATAACCTTTCTAAAAATATGCTCAAAGTTAGGGGATGGGTAGATGTACCTACTGGAACAAATGCAAAATTGATTTGAAAATGACTCTGAAATAAAGGAGTGTCATCAAGATGAGTTCTGACATATTTGTCGGGTTTTGCTTTTTTTTTTTTTTTTTAATATATACACCTTAGCTGCAGGCAGGACATTTTTTTTTTCCTAGAATGATCTGATTGTGTGATCAAATATTTTTCTCGGGTAATTAGCTCGCACTATCAGTTCAGCTGTGATAATGGACCTTTGGAACTTTGCACTGTGGAAGGAAAGCACTGGGATTTAGTTTTAAAAATAGAGCCCCAGAACAAGCTGCCAGATGTTGTGACTGAATCTGGGCTTCAGAGCAAGTCAGCGTTCTGTTTATGGCATGGCTTGCAAGACTCCTAAAGACTTAAACTATTTAGACCGGTGTACCTTCTGGAGGACTGTTCAGTATTTCAACTTTGTGTTATTTTGTTAATTGCATCTGCCTTCTGTTTTCAGGTAGTGGAGTATGGTCTGTTCGTGAAGCACTATAAGGTTGAAGTTTATCTTCTTGAGCTGAAGTTGTGTGAGAGCAGCGATCCTGACAATGTAATTAGCTGCCACTTTAGCAAAGCAGATACTGTTGGTAAGTGGTTCTCTGATACATTAACCTGTGCTCTAATGCTACCTCTGGAGATATTTTGTGCCCTCCAGAGCAAGAATGGTGTTGATGAACTGGAGTGAATCTAAGCGGATACTGATAGGACAGTTGGGACTGGGGAATGTGGTGTGTGAGAAAAGGCCGAGGGAGCTGCGTTTAGCCTGGAGAAGAGAAGGCTTTGGGAGGACCTTGTAGCACCTACGAGGGGGTTACTGGAACCTGGACTCAGGCTATTCACTGAGTCATAAAGCAAAAAGACAACAGACAATAGTCATAAATTAGAACAGGACAGATTCCAACTGAATATAACAAAAAACTTTTCCGTATTAGCATAGCTAGACATTTGAACAGGGCCCAGAGAGGCAAAGGAATCTTTTCTTGTAAGTTTTGAACACCTGGTTAGATAAGTCCCAAGCAGCCTGGTCTGAATTCTGTGTTGACCCTGCTTGGAGTGGACCAGGAACCTCCTGAGTTTCTTTGAGCCACTGTGATTCTGTGTGCAATACAGGGAGTTGTGGTGAAGAGCTTTGAGGAGCGCATTGGTTACTAACTCATGTCCTTAAGAAACATCCACGTCACTCATGTAAAGCAGTTCTGTCTCTGCTTCTCCTACAATTCCTTCTTCCCAGTGTGTGCATGTTTTAGACACCTTCTTAATGGTTCTTCCTACACTTCCTGAAATTTGTCTCTTCTCCCTCTTTCTCTCTGTGTCATCACTGTATTTTTGCCATGTAAAAATGCTGAATGTCAGCTGTCATATGTGTCCATTAAGATCCTTTATTTCACTTTGGTGATGTATGGCTTGACCATAGTACCTGAAAACACTCCTTTCTTGAACCTATGTTTTCAAATGGTGACTGTTTCACAGAAGTTGGCCTTTGGACAGGAACTTCTCATTGTGTTCTGAATATTACTGGTTTGAGGACTTGATGGGCAAATACATGGCTGAAAACAGAAGTTCTTCATTCTTTCAGACTAAATATCAAACAAGCTGCATGAGCAATTCTAAATTTCATGATACAGTTTTTACTCAAAGGATCTCGAGGGATCAGTGATGTACCTCTTTGCTGAATTTCTGGCTTGTCAGCTTTTTTCAAAAGCACTCGTGTTTTAGGAATCTTGGTGATGTTTGTTTTGTTTTTTTTTTCCTCCTGAATAGCTACCATTGAGAAAGAAATGAGAAAACTGTTTAATATCCCAGCTGAGAAGGAAACCAGGTTATGGAACAGGTATACCAGTAACACTTACGAGCAGCTCAGCAAGCTGGACAGCACTGTGCAAGACGCGTGGCTCTATCACGGTCAGGTAAGGGGCAGAACTTTTTGGTGTTTGGTTTTGGTGTGTGTTTTGTTGGATTTTTTTTTTCTCTTTTAGATGCTTGTGAACTGCTTTCTCTGATACGTAATTTTTTTTTCACTTTAATGCACTTTGAGCAAACATAGAAAATGTGATTTGTTGATGATTTTGCGAAATGTGTAGCAGACTTACAGTTACCTTTCTTTGTTATCTGAACTCTCTTTCAGGTTGTTCTAATAGAAGTGAAAAATGAAGATGGCACGTGGCCTGGACAACATTTCCTGGCAAAGTAAGCAAGCGTGTTCTCAAGTTTTCTGCTGTTTTGTTTAGCTTGTTTGCTTGGTTTTAGTGACGACATGTTCTCTGTGAAAGCCTGGTTATCACTGGCTATTGTGGATTTCTTTGCTTTGGATATTTTGAAGGAGGAGAGAAAGTCTTGAACGTAAATGCTCTTTTGGTGATTCTGCTGCTGGTTTCTTGTCTTAGTAGCAGTCTTCTGTTGTAGAGTTCATTTCAAATAGGTTGTGTAAGCATTAAATAGCTTAGGTGTCTATAGTGCTTAGGAGATGAAAGTGCTATTTACATTGAGCTAGTGTACTTAAAATCTACCTCTGAAGACTGCACAGCGGTAAAAAAAAAAATCTCTCTTGTACCATTGTAGAACAAAAAGGATCTTGGAGTGTATTTCCAAAACTGCCAGTAGTGAATGCTCAGAGTTCTGGTAGTTCCTCCTTAAAAAGGGTGTAGAAGTAGCTGAGCAGCCCCTCCTGCCACCAAAGCCAATTATAGAGGCCTGTAAATATTGACACAGATACTCCCTCTCTACTGTCTAATTTAGAGATGAATAAGAGAGGGACTGATGAAATATTGTGTGTATAGAGTGAATGGTGTAGAATGGAAGTTGCATGCAGTGATAAGGAACTGCTCTTATCAAGTCATACCACAGAAAGTAAAATTCTGTGATTTTACTAGGCTGGTGTCCTACTCCTTTTCCCGTGAGCAGGCCATCAGATTTTACATTGATAAAATGTTTTTCCGTACAACACAGTTAACTTACAGAAGTTGCTGCCAAGTGATCTAATTGGAGATCAAGATGTTGCTAAACTTGAAGAATCGATCAAATAAGTCAGTGAAACCTATTTTGAAACAATTCTCTAATTCTGAGGTAGAAGGCTGGGTAAAAGGATCAGGAGAATGTTCATGGAACTGTAAGAGTGCTATGTGAAAAGCATCTAAACATTCCTACCATGTGCCTGACTGAGTATTGGTTGATGGTCAGTATTAGAGAGGCAGCGGTGCAAGACCAGTTATAACCTTTTGTTTCCATGGGAAGCAAAGCTAAAAAGGAGCCTGTAGCATTTCCAGTCCTCAGTCTTTTCTTTTTTTTCAGCAGCTAGTCTAATAGGTACTTTTAATTAACCTCTAGTGATACTTGAATGAAAATGGTTATCAGTATGCGGATTAATATTTTCTAATGATGTAGAAATAAAGATTTGTTTATTATAATGTAGAACACATGAAATTGTTTGACTTGATGCTGATAATGGTGGCTGTAAGAATTGTAGTGAGTCATACATGTAGGATTATCTGTTCATTTGTCTTGGCTAACTACCTCCTTTGCCAGGATCTCTGTTATTTAAGAAACTAAGGTGTATATTCCGCATTGGCTTAGCAAGTTCTACTCACTTGCTCTTGTGGCCTGATTTAGTCTTGTAGGTTAAGTGCATAATAACCGTTTGTTCAAAAACACCCTTTGAGAGGACAGAGGGGAGGAAGCAGCTAGACTGCCCCTCCTCTTCAGGACTGACACTGGTGTGTGCTGATCAGCACACAAACTGCTGATCGAACCAGAAGGGCCTGTTGAAGTGGCCAGGGCAAAGGCTGTTTCTCAGGAAAGCAGTTGTACTTTACTGGTTTTGGATTATAACAAGCCCTGCTGGACTAACTTTGTGCCTTCCTGTGCCAAGGGCGGCTGTGTCATATACAGCAAGTTGGATAGAAAGACTGGACTTGAAAATTCTGTGTTTGAAATGGAAGGAGGAAAAAGTTGAGAACTTATTCTTTCATAGATGCATGATAACGAAAGATGACAGTGAGCTAATTCTTGTGTTAGGTTCAGTGGTGTCTTCCGTGTCATTTTATGTCTTTAAGCTACTAATATTGTACAGCAATTGCCTTGATAACCCCAAACCCATGTATGAATCGCGCTCGTACTGTTGAAGATAATGAGGAATGCTATACTGGATCTGGCCCCAGTGTGCCCAGTAGCGTGGGCAGTAGCAGATGAACGTAGGAGGAGTAAAAAAAAAAAAGCTCCCTGTAAGAAGAGGGAGTAATTAGCAATGTATTTGCTGTGATAATACTGCTGTGTGTCCATAGCCTGCAGTTCAGACTTTTCCTGAGGTGGTTGAGTCTAGATATTGATGTTGAAATATATGTTGACAGTCTGGGGGGGCTTTTCTTCTGCAGTTCCGTGCTTCATCTGTTGCGTGTCATCACTCCTGTCAAATGGGAGTGGGCTGGTGACAGTCTAGGCTGGATCATTTGTAGATGGTAATTCTTTTTTCTGCTGCCCTTTCAAAGGTTATTTCATAAAGCTTTTAACCTATTTTTAAGGGATTTGTGTTTTAAAGAGAAATAGTGAATTTTTCTTTGTTACATAATGTATTTTTAGTGAGGAAGCTAAGCTTAACTGTTCTTTCTTGAATCATGGCGTTGCTCCATATTAATGTGTTTATAATTGCTCTGTGCTTTCACGACAGTCATAATTCTGAAGTTTATTTGGTTTTCTTCTCCTTTTTAACATATCTTCCTATAAATGCATAAATACTTCATACTCTTTAGTTTGTACTTTATTTGATGCTTGAATATCCTCCTGCTAGTTCTCATGTTTTATTGAGAATCTTTAGTTTTTTCAAGACACTCCTTTTATGAAGGCTAGTTTAGTATTTCATTTAGTTTTGAATACACTCTAAATTCTACCTCCATATGAAGTTGAAATCTAGGAAAGCATAGGGCAAAGATTTCTTATTAATCTCAGGTTGAATCTTAAGTTAATCTTGGAGAAGCATGGATTTAGTTCCCTTGGAGAGCAGCAGTTTAATAAATAAAATCATTAATAAAGGTTTTCTATATAATTAAAAAAATAGCTGCTTGTTTAACCATGTTCTTTGATTTGCCAGGTATCTGTGCAGGCAAACCTCAAGTGAAAGCATGCTCTGTGACTTAGTGTGTTCCACGTTGATATTTTAATTTTCTTTTGTTCTGGAAATACTAGATGTCTGCAGTGCTGTGAAATGTTGCCGGCATTGGAACTGTTTCTGTGAGCTGGTAAAAGACTCACTGACCTGGAGTGTGGAGTTCAAATCTCAGTACAGGGTTGGGATGTGTTTTGTCTCTCCATGGGTGTTTGTGTGTGTAGGGGTGTTGCATTAAATCAATATTGCGTGTTTAAGACTCCAGAAGCCAGAGGGAAGGTAGAGTTCCCAGCCCAAAAGAATGTAAATTGCCTCTCCTGTGCACTGGTGAGGTGTTCAGGGTAGGTGCCACTGTGGTGATATTGCAGGAATTAAGTCTGGAGTGAGGGACATTCTTGTCTGTAGGAAACAACTGATGCTGATATCAGAGCGAGTTGGAAGCTGCATTAACAGCATGACTAAGAAGGATAAGTGGGACTATCACCCTGAAAACCTGTTCTGCTCTTTTGTGAGGCTAAACAAGTCTGTAATCTTGATAAGCTGTTAGGTGTTGTAAGTAAACTTACATTTTGAAGTTCTGAAGAATCCAGCTCCTAGCTGCATCTAGTGTCAGCAGGAGCTGCAAATGCTGTATGCTCAGGTGTGGTTTGGAAGAAAGTTGCATAACTCTAGATTTTAATCCTAGCTCAGGAAAACATTTTGTTCCACTATTTTTTTTCTCAACTGGAGAAAATACTGTTTAGCCAAGACCATAGGTAACTTTGTATTTGGAGATCTTCCTTTCAGCAACATCGCTTTAATACTTAAAAGCTTATGAGAGAGATTTTCTGTGGCTGGAGTTTTGATGATGTAAACCGAAGGTATGCAGGGCGCTCTGCTGCGGGTGGAGGAGCAGCGAGCAGCCGCGTCACTGCGGATGTGCCAAAGGGGCCTTGGGAAGCTGGGCGTCCATGGCATTCCCTGCTCGCAGAATCTACGCATGTGAGTTGACCGTGGGGTGGGCGGCTTTCCTGTCCTCAAGACTCTTTCCCACCGTTGGCTGCTTGTCAGAGGCACTGGATCTTACACGTTTCCTCAGCCATCAGGCAGGCTGGTGTTTTACAGAAAAAACGCTCTTAAACTCCACAGTAGTCCTTGGCTGGAATATTGAGAGTGTGCCTGGCCACTGCTCTTTGTTAGTTTGCTGCTCCCTAAGGAACAAAGTACTTTCTTCTTGTTGTAGTTTGAAAATGCTTCTATTACTAGAGAAGATTTCAGAAGAGGGAAGGGATTATACTTTAGAAATGTCAGAGTTGGAGGCATACTTTGTTTCTGAAGGGGAGTGGAACTTAGTCCTAAGTGTTACATAGAAAAAACTCTAAAAATAAAATCCTGAGCTAGCAGAGTTCCAGCTCAGTCCTAGCACACACTTTTTTATCCTGGGTATCATTTTATTAGCACAAATAAACAAGAAATCATGTCAGATCTATAAAAATAGCACGTTTTCCATCCGATATTGCTAAATACAACTTCACTCCTGTTTTCATATGCATCTGCCTGGTAGCTGCCTGCCTCCCTTTGCAATACACAGCAGGAAAATACCTCTTGGTTCTTTGGCTGCTGTTTCTTCTGCCTGCTCTCCTCTTTGGCTCTGTATACTCAGTGGACTTTATTTTTCCCACCTGGCACTGTCCTCAGAAAAAATGATGAGTTGTTGCTTAGTTCACCCATCTTGTAACACAGGAGGATTTTCTCAACTACTGTCTTGATTTAGGCATCTGTGCAGCCTGGCACAACATTCAGTGGTATTACATGCCAGACATTACTGTACAATTTTAAGACCTTAGTGGTTGATATGTATTATGTGGGTACATAATACCATAATTAAATGCTCTTTCATATTTAAAACTCATCTCCTTCCCCCAGTTCCTTGTATGTCAGTGATTTCAGAGAATCCCTTCAGCAGCAGGGCTAAATGTTTTGTGGTCGGATCTTTATTATGTGATTTTTCAAGTGCTTGAGTTTGCAGCAGATGAGTATGTAAGATAAGGAGGCTTTTGCATGTAAGAACTTTCTAAATTAAAATCCACTATGGCTTCTGCTTTGCCAATTAAATATAAGTTCTAGGTTTTCCTGCTTAGACAAAAACTTGTCACAGTAATTTTAATGGTGTGGGTTTGTGTTGTGGGTTTTTTTTTTATACTGATATTTTAAAGGAGGACTAATTTTACTGTATGCTCTGAAAGCAGCCTCAACTGAATTGGAATACTTTTCCTATCTCTGTTTTCCAGCCTCTTGAAAGCCTTTTGCAGTATTTTTTTCAGGCTGTTCAGCTCAGCAGTTTTTCTGTTTATCAACCATATGGCCTCACAGTTTCTGTACTAGATTATTCTAACTTTGTCCTCTTTATGCTGCTAGCCTCCAGATTTCTCCTCGCTTGCCATTTGTGTGGGTTTTTGAAAGGCTGTGTGGCAAGACGTGAAACAACTCTCTTTGATTGACAGGGACAACGTGTCGGTATTGTGGAGCATGAAGTTGTGTACGTGGGCATGAAGAACATGAGCCCAAAATAGATGCTGGACTCAGGGAATGTGATTGCGGTGTTGGTTCTGTCTCCTGAATGTGAACTCCTGTAAGATCCTTGAGGCAAAAGCAAACAAATAACCTCAGTGGTTCAGCAGGGAAATGCTGAGTGTGCATCAGAAGACTTTTGTGATCACTGGCACACTGGTAAAACCATGTGTGAAATGATTGTGTCTTGTGAGGTTGTCAACAAATTTGAAAAGCAGCCTAATGAGAGGTTTCGGAAGGAGCCAGGTGAATTGTTGAAGAATTGGCAAATATTTTTTGTGCTAGAGGACCTAGAAGTTACAGTATCATATCAGTGAGAAATTCAAAAGTTGATTTTAACTTAAAGCCTCTCTGGGATATGAGAAATGGAAATTGGGGAAGGAACTTGACAGGCAGCAGATGGAGATGAGCACAATCCAGTGTCCAGGTGATGAAACCAGATACTCATGCTGCAAATAGAATGTTTCTTCTAACCATAAGCATTATTGGTCATTGGAACAGTTTATCTATGGTCTACTGGATCAGCTCTTGCTGATCACTGTGAAACCGTGATGGTAGATTTTTCTAGAAGAGCTGTTCTAGCTCAGACAGGAGTTATATTGAGACACTGGAGTTGTGCTTAAGCAGAAGGACTGATTCAGCAGTCACACCTCGCAGTCTCATCCTCAAACCTGTGTAATTATTTTCTCAAACCCCTGAACTGGTGCATGGTTAGATGAACTCTTCCTTCGCTGTATTTTACTCCTGAGTAGATTCACTCAAGATCCTTGATGATTTTGTGACTTGTCTCTTATCGTTGCTCTCTGATCCATTGTTTTAATCTTCCCCCATATTTCTTACATTTTGTGTGTGTAGCGTGTTATTGAAGTACTTCTTGGAACTCCTCAGTTGCCGTCTGACTCTTGATTATTCACTACTGCTATGCTTCTGTTGAACATTTTGAAATCCCTTAAGGGTTGTCCTCCTTTTCTTTTCCCCCTATTAGATTTTCTTCATTTTATTTTCTGAGTATCTTATTCTGTTCTCTCACTGGGATCACACATGTCAAGCAGACATGCTACATTTTCAAGTCTGGCATTTTCTAGATTGCCCTTCTTCTAGATAATTCACTTCTACTTCAAACTTTGTAAATCTATTAAGAACACACTTTTTTGGCTGTTGTTAGCTTAATTATTTTATTCTTGACCCTTGAAACTCCCGCGTGTGGAGCATAAGCCTGATAATTGCTTTTGTCTAGACCCTCTTGTTCTCTCGTTGATCTTACATTTGTGTCCAGATAAACTTGAAGTTTCACCTCCAGCATGTAATGACCAGAAGGTTGTGTATTGTCCCACAAATGGTTGTCTTGGTTATTTTGGTAGATCTGCTCATTCTTGCTAGTATACTTCCTGGTATAATTTTGGTTGTGCTGGCTGCTGGGGTTGGTTGGTTGGGTTTTTTTAGCATGCTTCAGGTTTAGGTCGTGTTTACGTTTTCATGTAGAAGCTCCTGTTTTAACTTGTTTACTTCTGGGTTTATTTTACTGCTGTTATATTTCCAAACTGGTGAGGCTGTCCAGCTGGTTTGCTTCCTCCTGGCCACTATGGCTTGTTCTTTGTCTTGTAGTTTTTGCTCCACAGAAGTTTGCCAACATTGTATTCTTAGTAGCATCTGAGCTATGAATATACATTTGATGTTTTTATTATTTGAGAATCAGGGCCACATTAAAAGAGATACAAGAAGAAGCTAAAGCTTGAGGGCACTGTCCTTTGCTGTGCTTGGACTGGATCAGCCGCTGTTGCATGGCTGTTGGTGTCGTGCACCTTTTTGCATTCAGTTGTGCACGTTTATTCAGGCAAAGATGGAGAGAGTAGACCATTTCCCAGTTAGAAATGAATTGGTATCATAATAGCTTCTTTAAGCCTATTTATGTAGCACTATCTGATGGTTTTGCTTTTTTATGGAATCAAAGCTGTCTGTGACAGAACATTGTTGAGTTTTAGAGCCTTGGTCTTTTGTAACACTGTGTTCTGGTTCTGTTCTGGACCAGGAGAACAGTCGTGTGCAATAGCCTGGGATTCACAACCGGATAGACTTGAGACTTACGAACTTTTAAAATCCATTTCCGTATCTCCAGTCTCAAAACACTGAGGGTTGCTGAGCACACTGCGCGTACTTAGCAGTGTGTCTGGCCTCCAAGCAATGTGTAATAGTTGTGTCAGCTAGGCTCAGTAACAAAGTGGTTTGTGCCTGCCCTGGTTATCTTTGTACTAATTAATGGTCTGTGTGAGTGGGTGGTTTTGTTTTCAAGTAGGAAGGACTTTGCCATTTTTAACACGGGGTGAGTGTTTTATGGTCATAAGATTGGGATTTTTTTTGCTGGCTTGTTTCAAGATATTTTGCTCGTAAACTTCAAGCTTGCTTCCATGTTACTCTGCCATCTGAATTACATACTTACTTCAGTCTGGGACCCAGATTTTGCTTTAAGCAATAACTTACTTCTGATACTTTCGTCTGAGGTTTCTCTCCCGGGCAAGTGTTTGGAAGTGTGATCACACAGATCAAAACAGTAAATTCTGTGTGGGAGAAAATAACTGTAATGTGGCAAGTCCTCAGAGTTTTGTGGGAGGTGGGTCTGGAGGTGAGAAAAGTAGTAGCACTGTTTCTACTTCTTTTTCCTTTCTCCCAGATCAAGCACTGCAACTAGCAGAAACTTTGCTACCTCTTCAAAATCATCAGCAAGTTCTTATTCCTCAGTGTCTGCCACTTCTGGCATTACTAACGGTGATAGCAGTAACTCCTATGGACTGAACAGCTCCCACTTGGGCAGGGGGTAAGAGCAGGAATATTCTTTTTGTTTCTTTGTCCCTCATGTGAGTGAATACTCCTGTGCACCCTTGCCTGTATAGAAATGGAGTGTAATGGTGCCCTGTGAGGAGTTCTGCTACTCTTCTGTACCTGTTTATCAATCTTTTTGCTTTTGAAACCGCTGCGTTCTGCTATTCCCTGCTCACTTGCACAAGTAGCGCATGTTCCAGAGCTTACTAACCACGCGGTCACTGCCCGGTTTTTGGGGTGATGTGGGGTATGAGGGAAGGGATTAGATTATTTTCTCCATCTGCCAGTGTGGTAGAAGCCTTTCCAGGTAGAAATCGTAATTTTTGTGTTAGTTCTTAAAGTTTATCATATAGACTCTTGCTGCATTAGGGTAGTGTGCTGTGTACTTGTAGATAGAGAAAATTGATGTGTTATGAGCCATACACTAATTTAGTTAATTTCAAAAGTTAGCACATACATTTCACATTCCTTCTATTCAGTAATAGCCACTATGAAGAAGCAGAAACATGCAGGCTGGTTAAACAATTTAATTAAGCAGGTTTTTTGCTCTTATTTAGTGTGACTCTTAAACAGTATCGAACATTGGTGAACTCATTGTGGAGTTCACTGTGTTGTCTTTCTTCCAGAGGTTCTGGATTTGTCTCTAACTCTTACAACTGCAGGGATGGTGCTTCCCTGTCACAGCCTGGACTCTGCGGACTCAGTAACCTTGGAAATACCTGCTTCATGAATTCTGCGTTACAGGTGAGAATTGGCAAGAGCCCTCCCTAGAATTAAATAAGAGAGCAGTCTTGCAGAGATCGTGAAATCTGGGGAGAGGAAAACATGTTTTAATGTGATTCACTGAGGAGACTGCGACTGGAACGGGAAGACAAAACAGACAAGCAACCAAACCAAACAAACAAAACCAAAACCAGCAACAATGCCCTGCCAAAAAAAACCCCCAAACAAACAAAACAAAAAAAACCACAACAACCCCAATCCAAAAAAGCAGTTCATATTTAGGTTAGCTTATGCTCAGCATGTTAGCACTATGAAACATAGCACAGTGTGGAGGAGGCCTGGATCTGAAATATGCGGCTGCTGAAAGGGCTGTGAGGGAAACCGTACCAAAGAGATGCTTAACTGTAACGTCAGGTCCTAATGCTGTGTCCTGGCAAAAGTGGCCTGGTGTGGAGGGCGTTTTAACCTGTGTGTGCAGCATAAGTGACATGAGCAGGGCACTGCACGCAGTTCTGGAGTGTGTTTTGTTTTGTGTGTGTGGTGGGTTTTTTGTGTTGTTTTTTTTTTAATTATTGTTACTAACTAAATGTATATGCAGGCTTCGTCTCACCAGTTTTAATAGCTTAGTACATGTTCTGATGGGAAAGCCAGGTTTGTTATTTCATTGTTGCACAGATTTGTTGTCCTGTGCAGTAAGTTCATCTTCTTAATGCTTTTTCAGTGTCTGAGCAATACTCCCCCTCTGACTGAATATTTCCTGGAAGATAAATATGAAGCTGAAATAAATCAGAACAATCCACTGGGGATGAGAGGAGAAATTGCAGAAGCCTATGCAGAGCTCATCAAACAGATTTGGTCTGGGAGACACTCTCACGTGGCCCCACGTATGTTTAAAGTAAGTGACAGCTAATATGCCTTCCACAAACTTTGGAGTTATGAAAGCAATAAAAATGGAATTGCTTCAGGTTTTATGTAAATGCTTTTCAGGGTATAGGGAGGAACTTGCCAGTGAGTAGTGTCTTACCATCAAATTGGTTACTGCTCTTTAATGTTAGTTAAATACCTGACTTAGTAAATGACCTTCCAGCCTGGGAGCTGTTTACAGATATATCAAAATGATCTCTGCTACAAAACTAGGCAAGATCATGTGAATTGCCAGCTGTGAACTTTTAACAGTGAGAAAAGGTGTGCAAATTATACATTTTAAAAATGAAATTATAAAGCAGAGAGCAAAATGCATCTCCTTGTCTATAACATTTATTGATGTAATGTTCGCAGTGCCTCAGTGTAAAAAAGCTGCTTTGAGCTGAAATACTGCAGGTTAGCAGTTGGGTATCAACCCCCAGAAAAACTGTCTTTTGTTTTAAATATAGTGCAAAGATGCTCTAGTGCTTAACAATGTAATTAAAGCATCCAAGGAACACTGAGAGTTTGCTTCTGCAGTGCAGTGTCAGTATGTTGAGGAAGAATAACATCCCAAATGCATGAAATAAGCAATGACCTGATGTTAATATAGATGTGCATTCTGTTACTGTTTAGGTACAGTCTGGAAGTCAAGGGTAAATGCTTTTGAGAGCTGGAGCAATAGACCTATGGACTACAGAAATCTGTCCTGTGGAGTCATAGGTAGTTCTGAAACAAGCTGTGGTTTAATTTCTGTGGCTTGGAGTTGCTGGCACATCATCCACTACTATTAAAGTTGTTCTGTAAACTCCTGGTCAGAGGAAATATGTGAATCTGTAGTGGATATCAATAGAAGTTTCTTAATGTAGACTGAAATAGGAATTACTCTCTATTATTTCCTAGTACAGTATCACTTGTGGTTTCTCTAACAATTGTTGCTGATGCAGTGACAGTGTTAACTATCTCTATAAATAGCCTTTCAGTTTGGGCTCCCTTGCACTTGTCATCTTGAGTTGTAACATTGTAGTGAGCGTAATTCTGCAAGTCTGTTGGGCTCCTTGTGTTTATGAGAAAACTAGTGATGATCGCTAGGACTGACCACTCCTTCAGCTAATTGCTGGTTTTCCTGTGGGACCCCTTTCTATTTTTTTTTTTTTAGAAGCAGGAACACTAAATGACAGCGTGTGAGATAGCACTTCTGAAATAACACGCCGTATACGGGTGTGCTGTTTCTGTCTCTCACTAACTCAGACTGTTATCTTTCTTAGCTTTGTATCGCATTTTTTAGAATAGCTAGAGATTACTGTGGCAAGGATTTCGAGCTTAGTTTTAAGCCAGTTTTGTTAGTTCATAACTATCTTCTGCAAGCATTTTCAGTCTTGCAGTCCACCTGCTTCAAGATGCTACCTCATAGCAAGTCTGCATTGTGGAAACTCTAGGTTTTTGAGAGAGAAATTCAAGCAAAATGCATCAGGCAGGTTTTATGTACTGGTTGTTTGCAGGTTCCTAAACTAATATTGATAACTTAGATTTCTAGTGTCACAGCATTTAAATGCATTCTTCCCTCTCAACAGTAGGGGGAAAAATAATTGTGAAAATTATTCTGCACACTTACTGCATTTGCATCCAGTTCAGTGTGTTCTGCTGCTGACATAAGGTGGCATGGAGTTGATCTCTGCAAAAGCCAGGGTGGGAGTGTTTTTATTCCTGTGTTTCATGCATAGGTAATGCTCACCCCTCTCTGACTTCTGCTTTTGTGTTTCAGACGCAGGTTGGACGATTTGCTCCTCAGTTTTCAGGATATCAGCAGCAAGATTCGCAGGAGCTCTTGGCTTTTCTACTAGATGGCTTGCATGAGGATTTGAACAGAGTGAAGAAGAAACCGTACTTGGAGCTGAAGGATGCCAATGGCAGACCCGATTCGGTATGCTGCCCTTGGTTGAGGACAGGGCAGGCCGTGCTTCTGAGACAGTTTAACTGGGTTTTATGACAATTCCTGGCCTTCTTGCTCACACACCACACAAACATCTTCCCTACAAAGCAGTGTACCTGGGAGGAGGGAAGCCTGTTGTGCTTTATGGCCCAGTTGACTCTTTGTGACACTTCATGGCACGTTGCTGTTGCTCTGCCTTACAGCAGGATGTCTGTTCCTGTGCAGGAAGATGTACTTGTGATAGAACACTGACCTGGTTCTGCAGTGGAAAGGAAGGAAGTTGATCTTGTGATGTAACAGCTGTAGTTACTACCATAACCTTTCTTCCTAACTATTCAGGCCCACCATCTTCTACAGATAAGACTGAGCAGCAGCTTTTAGCACCAGTTTGAGGAGAGCGCTTTGTGCGGAGGCCATAGCACTCGCATGTAGACTTGGGTAGGACCAAGAGTGCTCTCATGTGGAGGTGCAGGGGTGTCCCTCAAAGAAGGGTCTGAGCACGTGCCCTGGGTTTGGGGGTTACAGGCAGCCATCCCCGTGTCCCACTGGTGGACAGCAGAGTGTCAAATGTAATGGGGTTTTAGGCCAGACTTCTCATGTGTGCTCCCTCATGGCCTCTAGACAAATGGAATCCATTATCTGAGTTTTAAACCAGATTGAATAGAGTGCCTGAAAGCTTCGGTCAAGACAAAGAGAGAATCAAGGTGTAAGTGACTTGGTACAACCGTGGATCTTGATGAGCTCCTAGTGTTTGGTGAGCTACCTGCTTCTCTGTAAGAGAAGATTTTTCTCCTTTCTGGTCCTGCGGAAATGGGTACACTGATATTAAAGCAACTTTACATTTTATTTAAACACCCTGGGGCTCCAATTACCCCCTCTGTCTAAAAAGAGAAAAGTAATTCTCTTATGCCATTTTTGTGACAGAGACCAGAAAAGTCTCTTCTGTTCATTTTTTTTCTTGCCTTTTCTCTGTCCTCTGTTTGCCAGTCAACACTGGTACGTGAGCCTCGTGTAGACACTTCTTGGTTCCTCTGAAGTTGGCAAACACCATGTTTGCATTAAAATGAGACATGTAAGAGTGAAATGTCTTCCCCTAAGTGAACTCGCACTCCTCTTTTCAGGCATTTACCTCTTATAGTACAAACAGCTGTAATATACTGACAAATGCAGAGTCCAGAGTAAATATATTAGGTGGAAAAAAAGCTTTAGGGACCTCTAAAAGCCAGATACAATTCTTATATTTAGGAAGTATATGTGACTAGTTGTTTTTCATCTTAACTGGCAATAACTGTCATTTACCTTTTCTTGCATAATACAGTGGATGTAGCAACACCACAAGAAATAGTGGGTTTTGGTTTTTTTCCCCAAGAAATGTTGGTAAATGTGGGATGGAAAGGATGCCCAACATGCTTTGGTTTTATTTAGGTACTTTCCTACCCCTGATGTAGGAGATGTGTATTTCTGCTTTGCGTCCCTATCACTGCAGTTGTTGGAGTTTATTATTCTGTTTCCATCTCAGCATCCTGGTCAGTGACAGTAACATTGCAGTGTATATATATCTATGGCACTTAATTCATTTGAGATATACATGAAATATACAGTATTGTACCATAAACTAAAAGTCTCATGCAGAGAAGAGCCTCTGGTTGCATTGAATAGATAAATGCCAGTTATCAGATGCTCTTAGGTAAGGAGTTTACAAGTTGTATTGTTAAAGCCTTCAAGGGATTGTAATTTGTCTCCTTTTTATACTTCCTTTGTGAGACACTGACCATCATTTTCCAAGATGAAAAAAGCAGGGGCAGCATTCTATTCCTCGTGGAGGAGAGGGGTGCGGATCCTGTCAGCAGCTTTGTCCTGAAGAGCAGCCTGTAACCCTGTCACTGTCCCCTTGGCTCCGTTCACGCTTCTGGCATTGTGTGCACTGAGGAATACCTGACCAAGTGACCCTGCTAAAATAGATATATTACATTTGACTTGATGCAAAGCCTTAGTTTCATTGAGAAAAAACCTCATTGTGTTATGTTATGCTGGACACACTGGTGGGTCGTCCCCCAACCCTTTCTGTGAAATTTACTCATCAAGTATCAGTTTTGTGAATTTTCTTTGACCCCTGTGCTTGCCATGCTATTGAAGTGTTTGTGAGAAATAACTTTTAATGCATGTCTTGTTTTTTTTTTCTTTTTCTAGGAGGTGGCAAAAGAGGCCTGGGAGAATCATAGACTGAGGAATGATTCTATCATTGTGGATATTTTTCATGGTCTTTTCAAATCTACCCTTGTTTGTCCCAAATGCTCCAAAGTTTCTGTGACCTTTGATCCCTTCTGTTACTTAACCCTTCCCCTGCCCTTGAGGAGAGATCGTCTCATGGAAGTTACCCTGGTATATGCAGACCCACAGCACAGACCTGTCCAGGTGAGGCATGTTAAAGACACAAATTTCTTGTGTCTTTTTTGTGTCGTCCGAGTCTTTCTCTTAGGTTTTAAAGTAGAGACTTTTCAAGTAATCAAGAGGACATTGATGTCCACATTTGAGTGAGACAGAGTGGGATTTTTAATGTGAAAACTGGGAACTGAACATGTGAAAGCAGGTGACTGTAAAATCTCAGTTTTTGAGACTAGGGTCATTGGTCAGCTGGAAGTGGCTTTAGCTGTTCCTGTGGTAGGATTACCTGGGTGTGAGGCATTGCTCCCTGAAAGCAGTAATAGATTTGTGGTGGCATGTTTACCTGCTGTTACCTTGGAAAATGTAAAAGTGAAACTTACCTAAATGGGTAAGGCGTCTGAATTTCAAACAGGAATGAGAAACAGTCCCTGTTGGGGGAGGCAGAAATCACTTGATTGCTTTTAAAGCCTGCTCGATATTGAGGTAGGCTTTTAAATGTATTTATTAAGTGGACCTGTGGGCGAGCACACACATACCCAGCGCAACCTTGTGCTTGCCACATGGGTCAAAACACACGATCTGGGAGGCCCAGGCAGAGTGACTAGATGCCCTGATGGCAGATCGGCATTTACCAAAGGCAAAAGCAAAGCAGTTTTGGAGGCTCTTATTGGCACTATTTGCATGTGCAAATAACTGCAGGTGGTAAAACTTGTGCTTTGTGTATGCAATGACTAAAAGCATCAGTGTGATATTGATGCTGGTTTAGCCACGAATCCAAAATGTGACACCATACAGGGTGCTACAAGGAAAGTACCTGCCAGGCAGCCCAGTGTGTTACGTCACACGTGGTGTGTCCTGTGCTGGGTGAACTTTGGGGATTTGTTTCAGTCTGAATCCAGAATAAAACTCTTAAAATAAGTAAACTACAGCCTGAGTCTATGACATTGCTCATCGAATAAAGATTTAGGTGGTCTAATCTGCTTAGGAGGGTTGGTTGGTTTGTTTGGGTTTTTTTTTGGTGTGTTTTACTACTGCTGAGCCTGACCAAAAGGCCAGCAGTTCAAGGCTCTTGCATTTCTTCCAAATCCCTGCTTTGTAAGATGGGGGCTGAAATCCAGAAGACCTTAAAGTGTGTGACTGTGACCTTAACTTCAGCAGAACTTTAAATTCAAGATTTTGTTTCCTTTTTCTTGAGCCCTGCTTTCCATGGGTTTATTTTGCCTGGTGTAAGCACGATGTTATCTTTGTTTCTAGTACCGGGTCGTGGTGCCGATGATGGGAGCCATCTCGGATCTGTGCGAATCGCTCTCCAGACTCTCTGGTGTCCCTGCAGAAAATGTAAGGATGAATGCAGCACAGTAGTTCTGATAAATGTTTGTTCCTGAAGTATTATGGTGATGTAGCTTTTAGATGGGTGATAAGCTAAAGTTAACAGAATAGTAGCAAAACTCTAACAAGTTTGAATGCTGTTCTTTGATTGGAAAATAAAAAGAAGGATGAAACAATCCTCATTTATATTGATACTTCCATTGCAGTAGGTAGGCCTAAAGGAAGGGGAAGAAAGCTAGTCCCCACCCCCAGCATTTCTGGTAGTGTAGTTTAAGTGCTGAGAGATGTTTAATATCTGTTTTGGGTACACCTCTTCTTGGACATCCTTTTAATAACAGAATGGTTTTGTAGTTGCTGGGGTGTTTTCAGGATGCCAGTGTAGCACTTCAGTTTAATTTAAATTAATTATAGATGTGAGTGATCTGTGCCTGAAGTCTTTAGCCTGTTCCCACCTTGATGTTGGGATCTTTGCTGTTGTTTCCATCAGGCTGACTTGCAGCTGTTGGCATTGCATCTCTGCAGTACCTCAGTAAAAATCAGTCTGTTATTTGCTTTGTTTTTCGGGTCCATCTTTACAAATACAGCTGATTAGCTTTTGGGTGCTGTTATAAAAAACAGTGCTCATGTTGGTGTGCTGAAAGAATTCTGATAAAGAAACAATAAGAATAAACCGTTGCTTGATTTTTAAAGTTAGTTTTTCCTAAATTTATGTAAGCTTTTATTATAATCTCTTTGCAAATATCACTTGCTGTTCTAGATGGTGGTGACAGACGTGTATAATCATCGATTCCACAAAATCTTCCAAATGGATGAAGGTTTAAATCATATCATGCCAAAAGATGACATCTTTGTGTGAGTAAAGTGGGAAGGTGCTATGATGTGAAGAATGCTACAAAACATTTGCTTTGATTTCAGGATATAAAAGCTGATTTTATTTTTATTTCCCCTCTCAAAACCTGAGCCTTCCTGTAGACCTCTTGCATGACTTAGGAGTAATGCAGCCCTTCTAGCAGCAGATCAGCATATGCGGTGTTCAGGAGGTGTTTTCCTCACACAAAGGAAGTCGTGGCCCTGGGTAATAAAGAACTTTTTGTTTGGTCTCTCTTTTGCAGTTTGGAACTTTCTACAAGCCTATTTGAGAGATGGTAATATGTGTCTGCATTATGGTTACACTTTCACTGGCATTTTTAGGCAAGCTCAAGCTCCAAGTCACCCAAAAGCGTTGGGGCTGTTACTAGGGTAGCATGAAGTTTAAGCTGTTGTATTCTGCCTCTACTAACACCCAACATAGTTGCGTAGCACCCAGGTAACCGTGATTGGTGGTTCTCAATAGACTCTTGACTGGCGCTTTAGCTATTTGTGTCTTAACTGCGGTCATGGAAAACTTCAGCGAAGCCCAGGATTTGGTTGTGCTTGATGTTTTACATACGTCTGGTGGATGAGGTGTCTCCAGTCATCTGTGAGATCTGGTAAGGAGAGCAAAAGTTGTGATTCTCTCTTGCAGCTGGAAAATAAAAAATATTGCATATGAAGTGGAAAATGGACTTTTGAGGCTCATGACTGAACCTGGGGCTTGGGACATCAAATCCAACCCCTCCTCACAAGTTCAGCCTTCCTCATCTGAGAATGTTCCAGTGTAAGGATGTTGCTTCCATAAAATCTTTGTGCCAGTGTGAAGTCCTGCACTAATATGCTCTGGTGCAGCGTGTGCCTTTCACTGGGTGGGTTGCTGTGACAGGGCGCTTGGTGCTGTTCTGTTGTGACTTCATTGCTGAGTTGTAACATCTGAGCTTTTCTGAAAGCTCCTGTGTCATTGTTTTCTTCAATTGCAGCCAAAGGCGTGGTGAGTTAGGATGCCTGGGAAGGACATTTGGCTTTTCTCAAGTCTGTTGTGTGAGGGTATTGTGAAGTGTTAGATTGTAAGTTTGTCTCCAAAACTAGTAAAACATTGAAAAAAAAAAGAAGCATAACATTACAATGGTAATTACAAAAATTCTGCACTTTCCTACAGTCATAGTACGTTGCATATCCCTCCAGAGAAAACAGCTGCTTCTGAGCTGGCTCTGCTCTGGGGTGGGAGCTCAACTGCAGCTCCACGTGTATTTTCCTTTGCAGTCACCACTTCCTTTTTTGTGCAGGCACAGCTGTAAATGAGGTGCAGCTGTGAGCTGTAGTCATAGTGAACTGACCTGGGTTAAAAATAACCCTCCAAGGAAGAGGGGAGGTGGCAGGAGGAAGTTTTGCTAATCCTGTTTTTCCATGTACACCCTCTCAGATGCTTTCAGCACTGCAGGGTGAGAGCAAACAGCCAGGCACCGGGGCAAGAATTAGGAGAAAGCTGCTTATAGGAACTCCGATTAAGTATCTTTTTACCTGGCAGCATCACCCATTAAAGTAATATTCTAGTCTATAGCTGAAAACCAGCATTCTTTTATTGAAAAGGAGAGGGAGTCTTGTCTCAAAAATGCAACAGAGAAACACTTGTTCATAAAAAGCAAAGCTTTTTATTTAAAAGCAAATGCTTAATCACTTTTATCATGGACAGTCTGCTTACCTTGTCTGGTTATAAAGAGTCTGCTCTTAGGTGTTCTAAGACTTAATTAAATGATTCAAGAATGCTAATAGTGCGAGGTTCCTAAATTCCACTGTGTTTCCATCTGTTTGGGTCTTGCATCTGCTGAAGCCGATGTGAAAGGAAGGGTTGACGGTACAACAGTTTTGTGTTAAGATTGGTACAAGAGGGAGCGATCAGGGTAGGTTTTCAGCTCAGGATTTCTGAACTACAGCTCCGAGTGATTCTTTAGGAATTTTTGCCTTGCAGAGCCTGAGGTGAGCAGGCTGTGAGAGCGTAGTGGCACTGGCAGAAACTTTTAACATTGTCACGGAAAGGACTTGGTTGGGTTTAAGACTGTGTTAGGGTTTTGTTTCATTGTGCTCTTGCAAACTTGCAAACTGACAGCATTAAGGATATGCTGAAGGTGCTGTGGTTGTTGTTACTCCACGTGCTATGTTATCTTTCTAAGATTATGATTTTCTTTAGTTTTTCCTTGCAGGAGATGTTTTTAATTTTTCTTTATATTTAGCCCATGGTCTGAGGAATCATTGAGATCCCTGTGAATTAACTCTTCAGTAACTAGAAACTGTCTTGTGTAAGATTTTTAGGCTTTCTGAATGTTAGTCTGGGCTGGTGAAAATTCTCTCAGTTGCTTTAGGAGGGGTGATATTCTCTGTTTGGATTTGGTACATCGTTACTAAAGAAGAGCGTATCTTCCAGAGTAATGTGAATGTTTTTGTCCTATTGGATTCCAAACTTGTTTTCCATTGGGGAATGTACTTGTAGCCATGGAGGTGCATCTTTGCCTTCTGCTTCTCGCACAAAGGGTGATTTGACTCCTGCTGGGGAGGTCTTCTGCACAGAACCCCACCCTGGCACTTTTAGCTGTCACACTGGCCCTTGTATGTTCTCCTTCAGTGCTGGGACTTCTCTTGGCTTTGCCCATCTGCTCTTCTTGGTGAGGAGCAAATGTTGCTGTGACTTGTCCCTGCCACGGCTCCCTGCCTCCGGGCTGACCCACGCTCTCCTGTGCACCTCTTCTCCAAAGCCCTGTTCACTCCTCCTGTGTTCTCTGGTTAACTTGTTCCTTCTAGCCTGACTGGTTTAGTGTGCCTAAAATTTCCTTAGCATGAGAACACAGCTTGTGCTTATCCTCAGTGCTGGTTGAGTGACACTCAGCACTAATTCCTGCACCTTATCTGGGTTCATGTGCCTGTGGAACTGGACGATAACCCAGGGCAGGGCAGTGTAAAAATACCCGTTCTCTTGTCCGATGCGTGGGTGTTGCATCACTCCACACACAGCTGGCCTCAGGAGTGGGATGGGGCGGATTAAACAGAAGCTTCTCAAGTGCCCTTCAAGCTGCAGTCCCAGTGCTGCGTTCCTGGCAGAAGTTATCACCGGTAACGTGTCGGATCAGGGCCGGGATGCTGTGTGATGCACGACTGGCAAATGTGGCAGCCTGGGGGTTGGATGTTCAGATCGCTGCTGCTGCTGGTAGCTTCAGGAGTTTCTGATACCCCAGCAACTTAATTACCTTCTTGGGTTACAGGCACATACCTTGTTGTTTGTTAAATGGAGGAATAAAAAAGATTTCATAAAATCTTAAGTCTTTCAGAACCTTTCACCTTGAAAGAACAAACTTGCTTCCACTTGAAAACTAAAGTAGTTGAAGTAATGTATTGCTGAGAAATCTTATTTACCCCAAAGTCAATGAAGAAGACTTGAGTGCCCACTAAAAAGCGTGTTGTTATTTTGGTTTTAAATTAAGGTAAATTCTTTAGTGAAGTAACAGAAAATAGGGGGTTTTAATGGCATTACTTATGTTACAAATCAGATAGGAAATCTGCTTCATTTCAGGATATTGTGCTCGGAGCAGCAAAGCTAAGTGAGGTCTGTCAGCTATCAGCTGGGAAAAATAACTGCAGAGGGATTTTTGGTGATCACGGTACATTTTGCGAGGTATACTCTTAAATACCAAGTGTTAACCTAGAAGTGTTTAAAATTGGCATATGATATGCAACCTAGGATATGGCTCATAGTTCGTATTTAGAAAAAGCTGTATTTTTTCCTGCTTTCACTGTAGGGATATGAGGGAAGACATGTTCAGCCTTTTGAGATTTTTTGCAGGGCACCAGGGACATCTTGAGACATTCACTGTGGATTTTCAGTTCCCACTAAACTGGTGGGAGATGCTGAATCTTGGGAGGTGTGGACAGGGAGCAGGGGGAAGAACTGGACTCTTATTTGGAATTTAAGCTGAATAGGTAGTAATTGAGGGGAAAAAACCAAACTGCCCTCAGTGGCTATGATGTGTTTTTCCCTTTTGGCTGCTTGGTTTCTGGCTCATCAATTCTTGTGGTTTATTTACCTTACCTATTGTGCTCTCTGATAGTAGAACTGTGAAGAGAAGAAATACTTCTTGGTATTTAAGTGACTTCTTTTACACAAAAGGGTAAAGCAATACATTTTCTTCTCCAGGTCACCTGAAAGGGGAGGAAAATTTGGGGCTAGAATTCTCTAATCCTGTTCTTTCATGAGGCTTCGCACTCTCATCTCTTTCTTACCACGGCAGGCTTAGAAACGTAGTGTAGTCCTGATGCAAGATGTGTTAATATTCAGTATCAGAGAAGAGGGACGATGTTTGCAGAACCAAAGGGATTTGATATGAGACTTGAAGCAAGGTCGCTGGCACGATGTGCAGAGGCAACACAGCTGACGGACAGCAGGACTCGCCTCTTCTCGCGGTGTTGTAAATGTTTCTCTCAAGGCGTGTTGTTCCTCTGACAGGGCAGGGAGATCTGTGGCATATGATTGGAAAGTCGCTTACGTAAAGGTGGTCTGCAAATCAATTTGACGACGCTAGTTCAGTGTTTGTGCTGAATGCTCTCATTCTCCAGGCTAAGCAGAGAACGGCGTCCAGCACATCACCAAAATGCTTACTATTTCTTTTTCTCAGGTTCTGTGAAGTCCAGCCCCACTAGGACCTCCGGCTCCCGCTCCCCTGTAACACCCACGCATGCACCATGCTGGTGATAACACATCACCCGGGGATCCTGCTGGAGCTCGGAGCCGGCCTACAAGGGGTCAGGTAAGTACCGCTTGAAAACAAACTCCACAGCCCATTTCAAGGATGTCACTCGTAATATTTCTTCTTAGTTCTCAAGGCCTAAGAAGAAAAACATTTTGATAGATAAACCGTTCTCTTAGCCTGGCTGATGAAGCATATAATATAAAAAGGTGTTGTTTATGTTGATGGAATTTTCACAAATTGATTTGCAGGTCACCTTTAACCTATAAAAGTGTGCATATTTGGATAAGATATATTTAGTTTGCCATACGTACCATGTTTTCTGCCTTCTTTTACAATATGCTGTGGATTGTGTTTAGATGAGTTCATGGTCTTGAAAAACCATTACTGGCTGCAGAAATGTCAGGTTTGTTTATGTGACCGAGGCAACAACAATCACTGAACTCGGGTCAGTGAACCAGCTAGTCCAGTAGTTTTATATTAAATGTTCAAGATCTTGTAGCAGACTGATCTAGGAAGTCTGCTCTCACTTGCTGAAATTTTTGGTATTTTCCTGTTTGAAATGAGGGTTTGTGTCCTTTCCAAATTAGCTTTTATTTTTTAAGCTTTGAAAAAACTCTTGCTGGTTGAATTCTCTCATCCTTTCTAATCTTTCTCATCTGTAAGACTGGCAACATCCTGTGACCAACTTCTACAGGATGAGCTACCTGTTGTCTGAAAAAGCTACGTTTGCGATTTCTTATGTCCTAGTGTACTTGTTTGTATGTGTTCTGCTATTATGAAAGAAAGTAAACAGATGAGGAGTATTTACACTTCCTCAAAGAGATTGGAATATGTGCAGCATTTTCACCCAGGTTCCTTCCAGTCCTCTGTTCGTTCTCACTGTCAGCTTTTGAACCTGTTGTAATTTTGCACCAACATCTCAGGGTCTGTGTGAGGTCGTAATCCTGTTCAGATGAATCTGTTTGTCAGCTTCTGCAATGGCATTTTTTTCTACCCTTCTCTGTTCTCTTACAAAGTATTCTGCTTTTTTTGGTTGGTGCAATAGACCGACATGTGATCCACACAGTGTTTTCCACGTGGAATTAATACCATAGATCCCAGAATGTGGGAGGGAATGTCTCAATAACCTACAACATATATATTAGCCTGGTGTTTAGCTCAGAGTATTTTCTGCTTTCAGTGCCATTTCACATAGCTCTGCCTCATCTTTCTGTAGCTTTTCATGCTCCTGTGCATCTGCTTAACTTTAGTTTGCAAAGGAACATAAGTTATTTACTTCATTACGCACTGCCTCCTTTCTGAATTAGAGCCACAGACATGAAGCCTTTGTGGTGCTGATGAGGATGGGTCAAGCCCTGCCTATTCCTCAGCTGTTCTCAGACACTTTTCAGAGCTGTCACGAGTTGTAAAGGCAATCAGCCAATATCTGACAGTGTGGTGGCAGCTCGTCTAGTGGCTCTGACCTCTGAAGCTGTGCTGTGTGATCTGGTTTAGCATCATCTTTATCTTCTGTTATTTCATTGAAGTTGTAAGATACGTAAGTACAGTTTATTGTCCAGTGATTCCCGCTATCAGCTCTGTAGCCTTTCTTAAACTATAGATAAAGTATTTTATTTTGGATTTTGTTTTTTTTAGAGAGCATGGCTGCTGCTGTAGAGATTCAGAAAATAACAGCTCCTGATTCTGATGTGCCTACCTCTAATATTTGTATGTCAAAGCTGTTCTGAGGGGATAGAGGGGCACCTGAGTAACCAAATTTGTTATGTTTAAGTGAGAAGTGTGCAAGATGCTTTTTTTGCAGAGTGTTATTGGGGTACAGCGTGCTGTTTGTGATGGGTGACACCTGCGTGCTGGTAACACTCAACTTTTTCCTTCCGTCCCATCTGTTCCATCGCATGGGCAGGGCTCTGCTCAGGACATGCATGGGGGGAGCAGGACTGAGGGCTGCTGCTTGCAGAGTAGCGTCGGTGGAACAAGAGGGAGTTATAAGAATGCCCAGGAACATGTGCGTGTCGTGTATGAATCTGTTCTATAGGAGTCCCCCTTAAGGGTCTCATAGGACCTGGAGTTCATCATAGATGATGTTCTATGACCCAGTATGGTCTTTTGTTATTTAAGCGGTGCTAAGTAATAAAATTCATCTCTCTGTGGTGCTGTTTCTTAGGAAACTTTAGAAGGTGCAAACTGTATCCAGTGCTGGTGTCCAGCTGAATAGCATTGACAGCCTAGAAAACCTCAACAACCATTTGCATTGGACTGTCTAATGCTGACCCTGATCTCTAATGCTCTTGGGGGGCTGGGATGGGGTTCTCTGGAAGGATTTTTTTTTTTGTATACTCTACTGACCTCCTGCAGGCCCCAAGCTGGGATCACTTTTCATTTAAGTAGCATGGAGCAGAACTACAACACGGGTGGCTCTACAAGGACATTTTGAACACAGGAATAAAAAACATAGGTTACTTAGCTCTTCAGAGAATGGAAGTAGCTTATATGAAGCTGTTAAGAGTTGGTACATTCAGATATATGATTGTGGTCTTGGTAGTTATGTGTAGTTTCTTTCCCCATCGGTGTTAAGATAAATCTGGAACAGTTGAGTTGCCAAATTAAAGAGCAGCATCACTTGGCTTTCCTGAAGATGAATCTCTTCTAATGACTAGTGTGAAATCTGTATCATGAGCGAACAATGCGATAGTATTGGACCACATAGTTTCCTTTGACTGACATCTGCAAATATCTCATTTGCTGTTTCACTCAGTTGCACAAGCTGTTTCAGTCATCTCACTGTTCTCCAGAGCTGTTTGTTTCCTTCCAGAATGTTTCTATTGAGTTTTTACTGTCCTCTGATATTTTTTCTTTTTTTTTTCTGTGAAACAGGTGTTTCCAAACTCTTAGTTTTCTGCAATGTTGGCTGCTCAGTGATGTGATGTCAGGTCATTAACTGTACGAGAGGCTGGGAGAATGCAAGGTCCAAGATATTAAGAGGGTTTATTTCTCCAGGGGGAACAAGCACTGTCCAAGGGACTTGAAAGTGCATTTAGTATTTTACACTGATGCCGTGATCCAGTTGAAGCAATGTGTAGCTGTCAGGGTAACGTTTTGAGAGCTGAGTGACGATAGAGATGTGTATTAGGAACACAGATGGGGGGAGGTGGCACTGGAGTGGTGGTGGGTATGTATCCTGTGCCATGGGAGGGGTTCAGGAAGCTGCTGTCTGTTGCATGCAGAGCACAACCCCTTTTGTCGTCCTCAGGAGGAGCTGGTGGAGAGACTTGTTGGACTGAGTTCATGTTGGTTCTACCTGCTGTGCTTCTTGGCAGTGGAAATAACCCATGGAAACACCTGTCTTTCGAACAGATACGAAGTTCGCAAGCCAAGTGAGGATGGCACGGAGTGTGTTACTCTCTCTGTTTACTTTCGGGAGAAGACAACGAGGCAATCCAGCAGTACTGCAGCGACTGTGCTTTTTGGTCAGCCACTGTTAATATCTGTGCCGAAACACAAGCTCACTGTGGATCACTTGTACAATGTGATTTTGGAGCAGATCAGGTAAGTCACATCTGTATCTTTGAATCCTATGCAAAGTTCTAGTGGTCATTTATTCAATTACACTGTAATAGGATTACTGCATCCTTGTGAATGCAAATAATTTTCCTTAATTTATGTGTAGCGTATAAACCAGGATTTGCATTGCATTAGTGTCTGGAGGCCCCAGGGACATTTCAAGGTTGTTTTTTTGGGAGAGCTCTGTAAAGCTGGCTGTAAGGTGATGCTGGTGGCAGTCACAAGGGAAACTGCCTGCTTGGTGTTGCAAAATGGGTCAGGAGCAGAACTCAGGCTGTGTTTTCAGGGCTCTCAGGTGGGGCCACCACAACTTATTTTTGCCTTTTTCATTTATTGCGATTAAAACTTAAAAGAAGCAGTGAGAACAGAGACTTACTGAATTGTTGTTTGACTCAGAATGAGAGCTCCTGCCCTGTAAATGGTGCTGTACAGGGTGGACTCCAGTTTGCTGAGGGGGACTGGAGAGCAAGAACTGATAATGGAGAAGGGTGCTGGTGTTGCGATGTACAGCTTCAGTATGATTGTGTGATAAGCACATTCCCTCTGTTTAGCCGCTATGTGAAACTACCTTTGGCAGAAGAATACTCTACACCCTGCCCAGACAAAGGAACGTGCAATGACTCCAATGGTGTGGTTGAAGGTAAAGCCCTTTCAAAATTCTCTGGAAGCTTTTCAGCACTTAAAGATTTTTATTAGCATTTGGTTTTGCTGTGTGTGTTCAGCTTCAGCTTTAACAGATCGGTGTTTTTTAACAATGCTTAAACCATGCTATTACATGGCACTTTGCATGGTACGGTGAGAATTCTTGTAGACCATTTTCCTTCCAAGGGAGATCAGATGCATGTAAGCAGCAGCAGGAGAACAAGGTGTGGTGTGCATTCATGTTGGCCAGTGTCCTTGCTTCCCTACAGGGCGTTCAGGTGCCTCCTGCCAGAGGCATCTCCTTTCCTTTTGTGCCCTTCGGTGAAAAGCACAGATTTCTCTTTCTGGGTGTCTTTCATTACTTTATGAGTAATCAGTGTGTGTTGTAACCAGCTCACGCAAACAGCTGTCAATGTAAGGTGTCAGTCTAACCTTTCACTGAACCTCTTTAATGTTGTGCTTGTTTTAAATTTTGCCAGGTGATGTTGAAGAGATGGAGCATCAGGATGGCGGACAGGAAGGCAAGGAAAATATAGCAGAAGCTGATTGCTGCCACTCTGATGGTTGTACGCAGATCGAGTCAGCAAGAGACCTGCAGCCCTGCAAGAAGCAGTATTTCACTTTTAGCCTCGTAAATTCCTCTGGGACCTCTGAGATAAACTCCGTTGTAGAAGGAAAAATCTTAAAACTGAATGGTAATTACTGTCTTGCTGTCTTCTTTTCATTCCTTCTCCTTACACTGTTGCAATAAATGGTCCTTCTTTCTTGTAGCTTTTTCTGTGCTTGCTGTTGACTGGGATTCTGATACGCGGAGGCTACTTTTTGATGAACAGGAGGCACAGGTTGTAGTATGCTCTTTTCTTAAATAATCTATGTGTAAACTTGCATGGTACCTAAAAGATTACAGTGAATGGTGATATGTAGGTGTAGTTCCCTTCATAAAAGCTGAAGTCACCAAGCATTGGATCTGTTTACTTTAAAATCTTTTAGTGATAAGGTCTATAGATCTATAATTGCTGATGTGTTTCCAGTGTGTTCTGAAAAGTAAATACTTTGATTTCAAAGCTAAGTAGTTGAGTTCATTGTCCAATAATAACCAACCAACCAAAACAACCAAACCAATCCAATGCCCCAAAGCTCATAAGAAACCTGAAACCAATTTCATAGAGCAGAGTAGAAAGTTCAGTATTTCTGTGAGAGTTCTACTAGATTTTGTTTTGTGACAGAATAACCTGGTTTTACTCTTTTGAAAAAAAAAAACCCAAACCTAGCAACTTTGAAGTAAAGACGTATTATAATTTCTCTTAGGTACTGTTTGTAGCACAAAAAGGGAGTGGCTGGAAGCTTGAGACAGTTGTGTGGGTAGGGAATGGGGGCAGCAATAGGCAGCATGGTGAAGGTGGACATGGTCCTTTTCATGATGTTGAGGATTAAAGACTCTTTGGAACTGAATAAAGTATGTGTCTCCTTCACCAGGCATTTGAAAAACATGGGAGTATGTTACAGCCCCAGAAGAAGAAAACTGTGGTAGCCCTCAGAGACTGCATAGAGCTCTTCACCACTATGGAAACGCTTGGTGAACATGACCCATGGTAAGAGCCTCTGTCTGCCTGGTATGTTTACTGTAAAATGCCATAACTATTTGAGTTCACGTTATTTGTCATGGGATTCTGATGATTTTCCAGGTCTATCTTTTTGTCTTTGTCAGTAAGAAGCCTTTCAGTTCTGTGTTCCTTGACTCAATAGGCTGCAGACATAGGTTAATTAAAAGTCTTTCTTTCCTGCCTGTATTAAAGAAAAAAAGGCAGCACTGAGCACATAGCTTCAAATATCAGGCTATTTTTAATTCCCCAGCATACATCTCTGTTGCCGATTAGTGTCGGAGGAAGCAGTTATGGTTATAAAGAGTGAAAGCATGTAGCTGCCTTAGGGTTTAATCTTGTATTATTTCTAGCCTGAACCAGTCCTGAACTGCTCCTAACTCTACCAAAAATCTCTAGTCCAGAGGGGCTGGGTACAGCAGATCCTAAGTGACCAAAATGTGACTACTGTGTGTTCAGAAGATCTTTAGAGGTTGCTTGCTAGCTGTGTAACAAAATAATTTATAGTGTAGTAGGTGATTATTATTAATTTCCCATTACATGCCATATATATGTTTGTGACTGTTACCTGTTTGAACTGATACAGGAGATAATAAAGAAGGAACAAGACCTTTAAACCTTTTCTTAAAATCACAAAAGAAAAATTAATCTTTGTATGATGTTCAGTGACACACTTGTCATTCATTTCCTTTTTTGTTACTCCTCGCTCAGGTACTGCCCTAACTGTAAGAAACATCAACAGGCCACAAAGAAGTTTGACTTGTGGTCTTTGCCCAGGATTCTGGTCGTGCACTTAAAACGCTTCTCATACAGCAGATACTGGAGGGATAAGCTTGACACTGTTGTGCTGTTCCCTGTCAGGTAAGATTCTGCCCTCAAGTGTGGAAGAGCTTGAAGCTGGTCAAGAAAGCTACTTCTGGTGCTACTGTTGAGTGGGCTTGTTATTAAAGCTGTAACTGGAACAGCTCTGCCTTCTGGGTTTGACCTGCGAGACTACAGGCATGAGTTAAGTTGGTTGGTTGTGTCTCTTTGGGGTGGGTGTGTGCGCACATGTTCTTTTTTGTTGTTAATCTTAACCTCAATCAATTCTACATATCTCAAAGAAGACTAGTTACTAGCAGGTACAGTTTCTTCTGGAATTATTTTAAAACCATGTGGTTCTGCTGAACCAAGAGAACTTGTACAGAGCGTTTAGCAAATTTGTTAGGCAGAGCTGCCCTCGCAGTACTAAGGATTGCACAAGTACGAGATGAAAACCTGCCTCATTCCTCTGCTTCTGCTTGTTAGCATCCTGCTGCAGGATGAAGTGTATTCCTTACCGCTCCTATCTCACTTTTCATGCCTACACAGGGACACTCTGAACTGTCTTTTATTCAGCACCTGCCTCTAAATCTCTTGGCAGTGCTTGATGTGTTTACCAGGACCTGCCCTGTGTGGGATGGGTAACGCGTCTGCTCTTTAATGACATCTGGCTGTTGAGCAGCAGAGTGCAGCGCTTCTCCCAGACTGCTGCTGGCCTGCAGAGCTTCACCAGTGTCCTGCATCACCTTTTAGAAAATGCTCATCACTGGTGTACTGATACTTTTGGATTTCCTTCCAGGGGTTTAAACATGTCAGAGTTTGTCTGCGACCCAAGAGCAGGCTCGTACGTGTATGACCTTATTGCAGTTTCCAATCACTATGGAGCCATGGGCGTCGGCCACTGTGAGTAACTGCTGCACTGCCCTTCGTGTGCAAGGAAACGTAGGCAGAGGGTGGTGGGAGGGCTCTGTGTGTCGGGGACCTGCAGGAGCCCTGACCAAGGGTATCTAGTCCCAAACTACCTGTGTTCTGTCTGCAGGTGCATATCACTTGGAAGGTGACATCCTTCCTGTTAGGATTTGCAGAGCAGCTACACAGTTTTTGTCACTTGCAGCTGCCTGAGGTCTGACTGATTCCTGTGGGACCTTGGTTAGTAGTCATCAGTGTGTGATGGTGTTGCCCAGCTTTATGAGTGGAGTCAAGACTTTCAATGCTGAACGTGAAATTGTGGAAAGGAACTTCTTACAGGAGAGTGCTGGGTAGAGTATCTTCAGTGTAAGCTGTTGGGTCCAAGACTCAGCTTCTTGCCCTGCAGCACACCAGAGTGTGGCTGCTTGTCCAGTGTGGGCGTAGCATCACAGCTGCAGAGCAGAGATGGCCAGCAGCAATTTGCTGGGTTCCCTCAGTGGTGGTGAGACAAGGTCTGAGCAGCAGCAGTCGCCTGCAGGCCAGGAAGACAGAGCAGAGGACAAACCTCATCAGGAAGCTGGGACTGATGCCTTTTGCAGTTCTGTCTTAAATTCTGTTGGCTGCAATAGCTATTTAAAGCAGATTATTTTTTCTTTCGTTTTCCTTTGTTCCAGACTTTTTCTAAAACAAACCACAGACAAATGTGTAGTTCTTGGACATCTTGGTTTCACAGCTAGCACTAGCTTGCAGTAGGTTGTCTCAACCTTTGTGCTGACAAGGGCTCACATGGCAGGGAAAATGTCTGATACATGGCAAGTCTGTATTTTCTATCACTGATTTTGTTGCAGCACAGATGAAATGAATCTGTAGGTGGAGTTCCCTGTATCGGGTGTCTGTGCAGATCCAGGCTGTAGGTGACACTTTAAAAGCATTTTACTTTGAGAGGATGATGAACTCCCATTTGGTGGTGTATGTGCTAACTCAGGTATGTCACTGTAGGATTGCATTAGCTGAAGGGGGATGTGTTTTGAGATTGGAGATCATAGTCACTGAAGCCTTGGTCAGAAGACACTTTGCCAAACTTTAGTCTCTCTTCATTCTTGAGTGAGGAGTCTTGCAAGCACTAGATCAGATCCATCATCAACAGAAAATTTCTCTTTCATGTGAAAATGCAGAGTCTGAAACTGTGTGTTCAGGAGAGCTCTGGCTGGAGTATGAGCAAAACACTAACGCTGGCTTTCAGGGCTAAGTCTGGTATGTCGTGCATGGTTCTAGACCGGCCAGACCAGCCAGCGTGTTCTGGAAGGTGTGTATGTTGGTGAACTGGATTTGGGGTAGTTAATGTCAAAGCTGCTCCTGGCCTCCTGTGCACACTCAGTTTGAGTCTTAGCCTGACGTGACGTTACCTGCTGGTCTTCCCTGGAGTACTGAGCTGCAGTTTCTTCTCCTGACAGACACTGCCTACGCAAAGAACAAGGTGAACGGCAAGTGGTACTACTTTGATGACAGTAGTGTATCAGTGGCTTCAGAAGACCAAATAGTGGTGAGTATTTGGGCTGAGGCTAATGTAAGTTTGTGCTGGAAGTGTGGGTGCCTCTTTTGTGTGTTACATTTCCAGACAAGCTGTGTGGGTTGTTTCAGATGGTTTTCTTTTTTCTTTGGTAGACAAAAGCTGCGTACGTGCTGTTTTACCAGCGCCGAAACAGTGAGGAACATACTGCCCCATCTCCTCCCCAAGAAGAGTGTGATGGCATGGATACCAGCTAAACATCACCTCCGGCACTCAGCCACCCTGTTAGTGGTTGCTCTTCTAGAGACGTGCCTGAGGCATCTGAAAATTTTTCTTCCTTCTGTAGGAATGAAGCAGAAAACTAGCACTGAAAGATTCGGTGCTGGGGGTTGCAGAATAGCACTGGAGAGCCAGGAATAGGAGCTGATACTTGGGTATTTAGAGGCCAAAAATAATATATATTGGAGCTTCAATAAAGTTCTTTTTAAACTCTGGCTGAGCTGCGTGGCTAGAGGCAGGGGCTGGGGCTGAGCTGGGCCATGGGTCTCCGGCCCGAGGGTTGCAGCTGGGTTTGGTAGAGCACAGCCTGAGCTGAGCGCAGCTCACAGCTGAGTTTTGCAGGGGCCTGTGGAGGAGCGTGGTGTGTCCGATGCTGAATCAGCATGGGTGGTGCTTGCTAACCCTCTGGTGTTGCTCTTGTGCCCTGCCTGTGCCAGGGAGCCATGCTGCGCCCTTTCTGGAAGCTCAGTTCAAATCTTTGTACATCTGACCTGTCTCTTGCCGTCTCTGCCATCATACTTTGGTCTCCTTGCTGCATAGCAAAGGCTTCTCTTTCTTGTGTCATTTCATTGATGCATTTGAGATTCTTCTGGGCAGTTTTGACTCAGCCTTTTTAATGTGAATGCTGAATCCTGTAATGTAGGGAACTTCACCAGAAGTGAGTTAGTCATCCCTGCTTGCATGGCTGGCATACGTGCCGCTGGTCCACACAGCGATGGCAGATACCGCTGCTCTGGTTCCCGTTCTTCTGCACAGAAAACATCATCCACAGGTTGGCGGTTTCTTGGTCTCTCCACCCATCTCCTACACAACTCACTTCCAGGCTGCTCTGTGAGAACTTTTCTGCCTCCACCACTTCTCTTATGGTTTGCACAGTGGCAGCATTTTTATCATTTTTATCCTATTTTTTTTCCTTATTTTTGTTGTTCCTTGGAACTCTTTCTCCAGCAAAGCTCAGCACTGTGTCCCCAGAGCTGTCACCTGTAAGGATGACAGCCCAATGCAATGAACTGTGTGTTTTCAGCCTTTTCTCTTGCAATTTTTGTTTGTGTGGACTGTTCTTCCTGCCTTTCTCCTCTTCCCTTGGGCGCTGCCCTTTAGATCCCCCACCCCGTCATCTGCTGTAAGGCTGCAGGTCTGGACATTGTGTCCGAGGTCTCTCTCAGCTGCTCAATAGTTCTGCTCCTTCCTTCCAGCGCAACTCGTGAATGCTCTTCCCTCTGTTCTCTGCTGGCTGTGTTCCTTGTGGGACTCAAGTCCAGATTTCTTCTTGACTGGGGATTCCTGTGAGAGCAGATCAGGTCAGTCCTCAGTATAGAAGTGGTCTTCCGTGTGAAAAATTGAGAGCCTTAGTCTGTGTTTTTCCAGGAAAGATCCAGCACAAGGTGGTGAACCAAACAGGAGGGTTTTTCCTTCTTGGAGCCAAGTACGTTGGCAGAACAGAAGGCTAACCCAGGCTGCTGCCCTGCTTTTTGTTGCTTCCTCGCCAAATGCATGTTTGCAGCCACTTGGTCCTCTCTATGCACAGTCCCTGTGGCTTCTTTACTGACCGTGACCTTCTCTTGGGATGGTCAGCGTAAACAACTGTCACCCTTTTAACTCCAGATACGTCAGCTCAGCTCCCTTTCCCAGCTCATGACAATCCCTGCAGCCAGTTGTTGTGTGCCCATCACTGCAGCTCCACTGTGCCGCAGCCCAGCCAAAGACCAAGCCCTGGCTGCCACACCAGGCCTGGGGTCCTCGTCTGCAGAGCTTGGCTTTTAAAGCATTGCAATTTGAACTTTGAGATCAGAATTGCTTAATTGCTTCTGCTCTTCTGTTTTTGGGGTTGTTTGGGATCTTTACAACTCTTATTTCTGCTTTTTTTTTTTTCCCTCATTACTGGGGGGAACATGCAAAAAGCAATTTTTTTAAGCTGTAGCACTGCACTGAATTACTCTGATCAGCATTTTTTTTTTTTTTTGTTTTATCCTGAAAGAAAATCAGGTGGGCATTCCAAAATGGGAAAGAGAAGGAAGCAAGAGACCTTATTAAAAGAAAAATCAGTCTGAAAGAGCCTTTTTTCTCCTCCTTGCCTCCATACCTGTGCTGACACAAATGCATCAGTGGCGCTAAATCTCTGATGCTCAGATGCTGAACAGACTCTTGTTCTGCAGAAAACGTGGCCCAGTTCTTTCTTTCTCTGCCTCTGAGCTGATGGGCTTTGGCTGGTGTGTGTGTGTGCTGTAATACCAGACCTGTTTTTTAGACTAGCACTTTTTAAGTGACTGGCTCTGTTGTACAAAGAGGAAAATTAAAGAGTGGTTTGCACTGAAACTGGGTTTTGTTGTATTTTCACCTTTTGTTATGTGACCCGGTTTTGGGGATGCCTGGTGCTCCAGGAGCTCCTGTAGCTGGAGGAGGGTGAGCCCTGCAGAGCCAACCCCTGCTCTGCCAGTGGGGAGAAAAGCAGCTGTTACCTGCACAGCTCCATTCATCTGAGTGTTCGTGCTTGCTCCAGGGTTGCCGTTTCTCCCCTGTGACAAGTGGTTGCTGTAGCAGAGCCTATCCTTGCCTTTCTGTGGCACTGGGCAGCCTCAGCTATGGCTTGTTGTCATCCCCCTTACCCTGTGGATCTCGGGGGGCTCCTGGCCTTCCTTCTGTCTGTTTTCTCCAGGGCTGTCAGGGCTGCTTGTGACTGTACCACTGAAATAGTTGTCCTGCAGTTGCTGCTATTTCCTGAACAGGTATGCGCGAGCAGGCTGGAAAAGACCGAGGAAGCTGAATGCAAGAGGTGCGTGTGCGTTTAGCATTGGTATGTGCTGGGAATCCGGGAGCTCTTAAAATCTTGCAGGTCAAAGGAGGCTGTGAAGCCCCAGTAAGAGGGTTTGAAGACTTCATGTTGTGATTGCAGTGTAATAGCTGGAGCCTCAGCCAGGGTTAGAAGAACCTTGATGTAGATCAGCAGATGATGAGCTTGGCTGTGATGTGCTGATCTCTAAGTGTGGCGTGAAACCCATCTTGGGAGGGAGGGAAAGCGAAGTGGCAGCTGTCAGATGCGGAGGTGTTGGGGTGGGTGTTCGTGTGTCAGTGCGCAAGGAATGGCTCGTGCAAGGATACTGCGGGCATGAAGTAAGATGAAATTTCCCATTGCAAAAAGGACGGAAAAATAAGTAGTTGTGCTGCCACTGAAGCACTTATTAGTGTTCAGGAAAGAGGTCTTTGAGGCAGAGGAGAACATTTCTGAGCTAAGGCTGTTGAGAAGGGAGAAGATTTTGGTAAGAGCAGAAGACAGGCTGTGTCTCAGCCCTGGCTCAGCTCTTGCTTTGAAGGGGGTGTGTGATTTCACCCTGTAACAAAGAGCTCAGAATAGAGAGGGGGGATAAAAATAACAGTTGCACAGTACAAAAGAGCTTCTGTTTAAGAAGCGCTTTCCCCAGGTTAGGACTCTTTACCCTGGGGAAAGAGAGATCTGAGGAGCTCCTGCAGAGGGACAAGATGGGAACAGTTGCTGCTGCTCTCTACCGTGCGAGATGGTCAGGCAGGAGGCTTAAACCAAGGCATGTATTTTCCCCACCTGGCATTGAACACAACTGAACAGGAACTCTGCATTTCTTTAAAAGGATAAAATCACAAACACAGGTGCTACTGGTACTTTTTCAGTCTCATGAAATTTTAAGTTCCTTAACTCAAGCAAGCTTGCTCTTTGTGGACTAGAACTAGAAATTTTAGGTCTTTCCTCCAGCATACCTTTCCCAGGAAGAGAAATGAAACTCCAGCAAGAAACACACACTGAGAGCCTTTGCTTCAAATACAACACACTCTGTCCTGGGCTCAAATCAGAGTTCAGTAACTGCAGTTCTGAACATGGTGTTTTTCTTTTATTCTCAGCCTTGCTAAAATACATTATATAGTTCTAAGTAACAGATTTCTTTTCAAATTAGTTTTACAAGAAGAGACAAAGGCATATTCTCAAATTCAGAAGATGGAGGTCTGAAGTTCTTCCTTAAACATGCCTTCAAAATGGAGGTCTTTCGCCATGAGCTCTTCTTCTACATCTTCCAAGGCCCACTGATGATCAGTCAATTCTAAAGCTTCCCATTCTGTCTGCATTGACAATAAACAGAGGAAAGAAAGCAACACAGCATTAAAGGAGTTAGACAAGAACTATACAAAGCAGTGCTTAACTTAAAACTGCAACCAATATGAAGTTTTATTACAAATCTGACAATCTGTCAACTCTGTGAAATCAGTGTTTTATGCTTAATTGGGTATTAGATGGTTGGTCAGTGCATCATAGAAAATACATTATCTACTTTTTGAAAACCCACTGACCTTCTGGAATAGTCTAATTCTTCTAAAACAGCTGTCTCTAGAAACAGCTAATTCTGTTCTGAGAGGATCAAGTGCTTTGTGGTTAGTTTGTGACCGAACAGCCATTGTCACAAACTGTAGCTGCGGTCCTCCCTGGCTGTGCCTCTGGCTGGGTGATGGGGGTTTAACCAGGAAGGTACTGAATGCAAGAACCTGCAGGAGCAACCAGCCTGACTTCCCAGGCAGCAGGTTGCGTGTGGGTAAATCTGTGCTATCAGAAACCAGGGCCTTCCCTTCATGCACAGGCCAGGGCTGTGAAAGGCAGAAACAGTCTGATAAGTGTCTGTGACACTGCTTAGGAGAACCACAAGACACAGTCAAATCCTGGCAGATTTTCAGTTGAGCTAACTGGCTTACTAGATTTTTCTTACCCAAGTTCTACCTGCTGGACTTGTGCTCAGCTCTACTATTAGCACGACTCTTTGGGAGCCAGTTTCTGCTTTGGAACTAGATCTCAAGGGACAGAAAAAATCTTCCTCTGCAAAAGCAGAAGACGGCATGTGAATTCAGCTCTGTATCAGGACTGACTAACTAATCAGGTTTGCCTCAGGGTATTAAAGCTCTGCCAGACCCAGGGCAACTGCCATAACCTTTGTCAGTTGTCAGGTCTAATTTTAGGAACAGGAATCCAGAGCAATTCCCTTGCTTGGCGAAGGCAGAGGGTGAGTTACATACAGTCCTGTAAGTTCACAGCAAAGGGGAGCACAGGTGTGAGCACTGTACCTTAAACGCTTTGTTAGTGTCTGCTGGCATGGCCATCGCTGCCCCTGTCATTTGTTCTTGCATCACCCTGGACTGATCTGCAGCTGCAAAGGAGAAGCAAGAGGTTCATTTTTATTTGCAGCCTTTACACAGCGTTTTTTGGAGCACAGTGCCGCTGGGCTGGTTTCCAGCTAGAGACTAAAAAGTTGCAAACACTCAGAATGCAACAATAATGTGCCAGAAAGTGTTCTCACAAGACATCTTCTTCCCACCCCGCTACTTGTTAGCTAAATTTACATAAAATATGCAAACAAATTGAGGCAAATATGGTATTCTGCATTCCCAATATCCTCAGAAATGGTATCTGTCCTGCCCTGGATCTAGCATTAAGAAATCTTTGCAGCTTTCCTTAAAACCGATACTTGCTAGAAATGAAAGCAAGCCTGAGCGCAAAATTTCTGCACACCAATTAGATGGGAAGGAAAGTATGGATTAATTACCATGGATGTTTATGAGCAGTTTGCCAGTGGCTGGTGCAGGAGATTTGGGTACTTGCTGCAGGTGGTGTCAAACCTGGCCAGTGGAGAGTAACCTCACAGGACTGAGAGAGGCTTTCAAGAGCCTTTTTTGGCTGGAAATTTCAAAATCCTTCCCCAGCTTCCCTCAGAAGTCATTGCATGGCAGGAGAAGCCAGCTCTGTCACAGAAATGACAGTGACTTACCATTGTCTTGGCCCAGGATAAGGGTATAAATGCTTCTGAGTCCAAACACATTCAAGAAGTACCAGGAAGCAGAGCTCACCCTGATAAATCGGAACAAGCACAGTTGATTTCAGTTCAAAGCTGGCATGTGATCTCATTTCAGAAGCACACACAGACAACTCAAGCGTTTTCTAACACATTCAAAATTTTCCAAGTGAGTATTCAACCTTGCTTGCTGAGGACACAGGCTTACCAGGACGCATCCAAAGTGAGCAGTTCAATTCCCTGCTGCAACATTGGTTTAAAACGCAGCGTCAGAGGAAATGGGACCTTTGCTGCAGGATTAAAAAAAAGAAGCCCAGTTTCACAAAGTGACACTACATAACTGTGACTGTGAAGGGGAATGTCTTTTGTTAAGGAAAAGGTCATCACGTAAACAGAAAGAAAAAAAATAGTATTTTTGATGCACACACCCTGCATTATACAGTCACCAATTCCCTGGACAGGTTCAGAGGAAAATCCACTGTATCAATTTGAAGTATAGCCAGCTTTAATAAATTTTAATATTGTTTTAGTCACTAAAATTGTTGCCAAATACATGAGCTATTTTATTTGTGACCATAACCAGTACTCTGAAAACCATTTTCCCTCCTTTGGTATGGGGCAAGCAAATCAGAGCAGTTCATAGTGTGAACAGCAGCAGCGCCACAAGCCAAATTCACGCTGCTTCCACTTAACTGATTTCAGGTAGGAGAACAAATCTCTGATGCAGCCCAGACCCTTGAGGTCGTTATCAGAAACACGACCAGACCCGTGGGCTGTGTCATTTCAGACACTTACTTGTGACAAATCCCGAAAACGTCATGTTGATCCAACCACCGATGAGGATCATAGGCAGAACATTGGTTACATTCCCTTTCATCATGTCTGTCAACATGGTAGGATCTGCAAATCATAGATTTTATATAAAGCAGCAGCTTATCCCAACAAAGGGAAACAAGGCATTACTTAACCACCAACATCTGCTATTTTAATCAAGAAACTGCAAGACAGAGAACAGTCCTGTCCCACTGCCTATCCCATATCTATTATTTTCCCCTGTTGTAAAATACCTTGCAAAACAGCAAATACGCAGCTGCTGCTGCTGAAAGTTTCTTGTGTTGTCTGCTGTGTCTGACCCTGTCCCTTGCTCCAGATCTCTGAACTCGCTGGACCCTGCTGCGAGCTGATTTAGCTAGAAAAGGGACAATGAACTATCCAGCTATTTTGCTGCTGAGTTCTTCGGCCATGTTAGTAAGTTAAATCAGTTTAGAGAAGATGCTGAAGGAGCTGGTGCAAAAAACTGGAAAAGGAGACACGTGAGAGCAGGACTCCCCATTTCTGGTAACACCAAGGTGCTTGTGACCTTGTGAGACGCTGCAGGCAGCTGGAGGCTGAAGTTAAGCAAAATGAAGTGACCCAACATGTTGCTACCAAAGAGAGGGATCTCACTCCCCACAGTCCCATCCCCTCCCTCAATTTCACTGAACTCTTTGCAAAGCCGATTTGCCTTTCCGCCTTGGCAGAAAATTATAGTTTTCTACCCAGCTTTATTTATGGTACCTTAACATACCTGTCATTGGTGAAGGAGGCACTACCTTTCTTTTTGTTTTCTTAAAAAATCCATCCTCGGGGTTATTAAAAAAATACTTCCGGGTCAGGAAAGACTGAAAACAAACAAAAAAACCAATGCCAACACCGTAAGACATGAAAGGACAGAAGCGTTATTGCTTGTTCAGACATGTGGAGATGTAACAAGCTCTTTCATAACATCCTTCTTTCCCAGAGAGGTACTTCACCGCTCGTATGCTCTACAGCTCCTCACGTTTCTGCTTCCCTGGATCCAGAGTACCAGCCCTCTAGGTTTCTAAAATTCTTAAACTAATTCTAAGAATTCGCTGAAGAAGAATCCAGGTTAATTAAAGAGCTTTTAGCACTTTGTGCAAAGTTCTTGCTGGTTCTGTAACCTCATCTGAGTGTTCCTGCTCCAGCAGGGGGATTGGACTGGATGATCTTTCGAGGTCCCTTCCAATCCCTCATATTCTCTGGTTCTGGTACATCAGACATCTTCATCCCCTCCCCCAGCTGACTTCTGGATTTTACAATATAGACATTTGGCAGCAACAGAGCCAATACGAGCGAGTGATTTTTAGTCCAGCAAACATTACAGCTGACGCAGTACAACCCCCTCACCATCCCAAGCTTTCATTAAGTCGCTGCGTATTTGTTGGCAGATATTAAACACGACGGTTTGGACACAGACATCACCCTAAGTAGGCAGTAAAAACACTGAGCGGTGGAAGCCAACGTTAGCGTCAGGGTCCCGTGTCTGGGATCCCTGAGCATCAACCACCGGCCGCCCCCCAGACGCTGCCCTGGGCCCTTGCGTGGGCACCGAGCGACACCACGTACAGCCCCCGTTTCGTGCTGGTGTCCAAGTCACCCTCCCCGCAAAGCACAAAGCCGCTCGGGCAGCTCCGTACCTGCTTGGGGATGTATTTTCCATTTTCCCGAAGGACTCTGCTCCGAATGAGGACTTGGCTGCAAAAGAGACAAGTGGCGTCAGCGGCGGGGGCCGGGGGCAGGGGCTGCGAGGAGATGGGAAGGGCTGCGAGGCGGTGTGAAGGGGTGTGAGGGGCGGCGGGGCCGGGGGGGCCCTGACCTGTCGGACACCTGCTCCTGCGTGAGCCGCTTGTCGCTCTGGAGGAGGATGGACACGTAGTGCCGGATCATGCCCACGAAGAAGGTGATGAAGACGATGGGCAGCACCACCCACAGCCGGATGTTGGAGTCCAGCAGCAGCTCGGGTTCGCTCATCTTGGCGCTCCCGGCCCCGGCCGCCACCGGGCCGCCCCGGCTCCGCTTCCGGGCCCAGCCCTTCCGCCGCCGCCGGAAGGACGTCACCGCGCGCCGGTGGCGGGAAGCTCGAGCGGGAGCGGCGGCTCTGTCGCGTCTCCAGCGGGGACCGGGCGGCAGCGGCCCCGGCCCCGGCCCTGGCCCTGGGACAGCGCTCCCCCCGCAGCCCCGGAGAGGCCTCTCCTGGCCGGGCACCCTGAGGTACCGGCGGGGCGGGCTGGCTGGCTGCCGCGGGATTCGCCGCGTTGGGGGCGGGTGTGACACGGGGAGGAGGTGCGGTGACCAGCCGGGGCCCGTCCGCCCGCACCGCGGCCCGGGGCTCGTCCCGCTTCTCCAGGGCCGTTCTGCTGCCCCCGGTGTGTCTGTGACTCCTGTGATCGGCCAAACGCCTGAAACTGACCAGGAGGTGATCAAGCATGAGTTTCATGAGAAACTGAATTTTAGAAAAAGTGATGTGTTACACTGCTTAAATATAACAAGGTCTAAAGTCTTAACCTGTACAGCAGAAAAATGTGGTGTGATACTGGTTAATCAGGCAATCTGATTTTCTCTGGGGAATTTCAGTTTCTAGAGCATTTCCCTTCACTATTTGCCAACACGTTCTAGACCCGCTTAAAAAAACCTGCATTAAAATAATGTCTCCTTTGCTCACTTGTCTTTTTCCTGCATTTTTCTAGGCAGCAACAAAGGGTTTGTCACCATGGTTTCAAAAAGGAAATTGTCAAAAGTTGATGCCTCTGAAGAGAGCTGCAAGACAGACTTGTCCAGTAGGTGCCTGGGTACCATCTCATGGGGAATGGAGACCCATTAGAGACAGCGGCTCCCAGGCAGGGGCAAGGGCAGAATGGCAGTTTTGATAAGGCTAATTGTTAGAGACGCCGTAGATCTTCAAGCAGTTGTTAAAATAAATCGCAATAAAGTGCCATATCTTTTCTCAGCCCCTGTGTTCTCATACCTTCGATCAGTGTTTATCATCTTGAGCTTTGCTGCTTTCAGAGTCTGCAAATTAATCACATTTGATCAAAACTGACACCTATAAATCAAACCAAAATAACCTCTGTATGTAGCTGGAAGAAATATAGGGTTTCTTTTCTTTTTTCCTAGGAGACAGGTCTGGTGGGAGAATCTGTATTAGATTTGTGCTTTTCAGGCTACGATTTATTGTCGCCTTGCAGCACATGTTGACGCGTGTTCCTCTCATTTCCGACGAGAAGGTTAATTTTGAATTAGTTGTGTATATAAAGGATCCTTGCAGTTTTTCTTGTTGAGTATATTTGATATAGTATGTCTTGTTTTCTCAGAAACAAAGAAGTCACGGATTTCTGATAAGGAAAATGTTTCTGCCCACGGTGGAGCGGAGAATGAGGGAGTCTTTGAAGAGCTCCTTAGAACATCAGGAATTATACTGAAAGCTGGGGAGGGACAGAATGAAATAGGTATGGCTTTAACACTCGCTCTCTGTGCTTCTATCTGATGAAAACCTGCAGAAATGACTGGAACAAAGTAAAGATGCATTTTACCTGTAGAGCAAAAATGCTTGAGCCAGCTTCTTCCAGAGTTCAAGCAAACCTTCATCTGGCTTCATAGTTGTTACATACCTCTTGAATTGCAGAGTTTGTGCTGAATTCAGTGCATTGCCTGAACTCATTACACCAGCTTTTTGGGTGTATACATGCTAAGTCAAAAGAATTCTGAAAGATTTTTGGAGGTAAATTGAATAAGATTAGATGGCATCTGTGATTACAGTATTGAATTACAGAGGCAGGAGCTCTGAAAGAGGAAAACAAACACGTCACGCCTTTCAGCTCAGACAAGGCCTTCAGGAATTTGTGTATTAAGCCTTTTTAGTGCTATTAACTGCTCTCAGCCGAGACTGGAAAAAGCACAAGTGCTGATACCGCTCAGGCTTTTGCAAACTGGACTTTTCAGTAGAGCAAACGCAGAGGTATTGGCAGACAGGCTTGAGAGCTTGTACTTAGTGTAGCTGTTGTTATGATGTTCTATGGATAAAACATGCCCAGTTCTTTATTTTCTTTTTAAACTTTCTCCCTAGCTGTAGATCAAATGGCTTTCCAGAAGAAGCTCTGCCTGGCCCTAGAGAAGCATCCTACTTACCCAAGTGTACGTAACAGCCTGTGCTTCGGCAGGAGCCAGCTTTAACACTGTTTGCTGTGTAGCAAAAGATGCAAATGCAGCTGCCTGTCCCTGCAAGTCCCTTACAAAAGTATGCAGCATGGTAGCTTATCTTGGATTTCTCTTGTCCAGATCCTAATTCTCTCAGTGTTGCTGTCCCAGCTGTTTGGTCCTGTTGTCCTTCTGCTGTATCTGTCTCTTCTTGGCTGTTACATCTGAGTAGTCAGACACAGAGATGACCAGCATGTGTCTCTGTTAAACTAGCCTTGGTGCTCCAAGTTTGGTTTCACGTAATTCCAAGCGAAAGTGCAGCGCTTCCATCACCTTGCCCCGTTGAAGTAATAAATTGGCAATATTATTCAACAGGCGAAGACTTAGGGAGAAAAATCACTTTAACTTTCTGGTGGAAGCTGCATTTGGTTTCATGTTGGCTGGGAGCTGGCACCATTAAAACTGCCACAATGTGGTGCTTCCCTGCAGTCAACAAGCCCAACATGAAAGTCCTGAGGCCAGTGATTTGAATCCTGCAAATCTTGTCCCATTAGAAGTTTTTGTCTCAGCTGAAAAGAAAGAAGGGAAAAGCCCTTTTGAATCAAAGTAAAACATGAGACTGTTGCTTAAGAGTTATTTTTTAGAATAATTGGTGTTTCTTTTTGGAAGTGGTTTAGACTAGTGTTAATTTATTATCCAGCACTCTTTCTGTCACAGTTTCTGTCTGCTCGCAGTTCCCTGGCTGCCTCTTCCCCAGTTATCTGCTCACAACCAACATCCTAAAAGACAGGAGTTGATCGGGGCATCTTTTCAGCAAGTGGGTAACTTCTCTCTGCTTTGCAGGTTGTGAAGCAATTTATCAGCGGCTTGGAATCTCACATCAAGGACAGAAACCAGTTCAAGAACTGTCTCTTGCCGTGTGCTCCCATACGGACTGAGGGGTCGAGGTCAGAGAAAATGGTTTTTGTCTTCTCCTTCAAACAGAGCCAGTCTCTAGTTAAATGCCATGTAACGTTGAGCAGAGTAGAGAGAAAGGCCACAGCTCCAGCTGATACACAACAGCACTTGTTTCTTATGCAAAAGTGGCAAGTGTAATACTTATCTGTTTAATAGCAGTAAGTTTAAAGTGGTAAGTCACAGGCTTTGCTCGCTGCCTGTTGCATACATTGGGCTCCATGGCATTTAATGGCAAGAACCAAATACTGAGGAAAAAAAAATTGACAAGGCTGGTGAAGGTAAACTGTTTTTTGGAAAATTTTGCAGGAGATACAGCTTAACCACAGAGACTTTTGCATTTGCAGCTCACACTGGTCTTGTAGAGAGTAAGCTTGTTCAGGGCTACAGTGCTGTTTCAAAATTTTGTATGTGTGTCTGTGGTTACTGTATGTTACCGTAAGTAATTTTAAGTGATGGGTTTTTTGTTTTTTCGTGTTTTGTTTTGGTTTTTTGGTGGGAGAGTTGCTGTTTGTTTATTTTTTAAAGCGGCAGTGGAAAGAATTACAACCTGTTCTAACATGTTTTTATTACAATTGTGGAATCTTTCATCTTGCAGCACTCTGGTGCACTCGTATTGTGAAAGCCTCATTAAACTGCTTCTTGGAATTAAGATCTTACAGGTATGGAAATGCTGGTTTGCTCTTTACAGTGACGTTGGTTTATTTAGGGATCCTTTTAGTTATATAAGTAGAGAATGAATAGAATAGGTTGTGAGACAGATGAGGCTGCATATGGAATAGTGTCCAATTTCTTGTTTCTTTAGGGACACAAAGATGCTCAGGGTGTGGAGCGCAAGGCATACAAGAAGAGACAGAGGGAACTGGGTTTGTTCAGTCTTAAGAAGAGAAGATTAAGGGAGATTTTGAGGTCTTCAAATATCTAGTTGCACAGTGTAGAGAAAACACTCTTCTCAGAAGTGAACAGGGCCAAGGTGAGAGATGATGGCTCAGGTCAACCATGGGAAATTCTGATAGGATATAACCATTTCCACTGTGGAGAATGTTTTCTTTAAGTGCTAGAACAGGTAGGCTAGAGAGGTGATGGAAACTCCATTATTGGAGGAGTTTGAATCTTGGAAGTGTTTAAAAATGGGCAAGATGCTGAGCAACCTGCTGGCAAGAACTCTTTCTGTTAAGTTGTGCACCAGTTGCATCAAGATGTATATGGAGCTGAAGATGACAGATATCTTCCCAAGGAATGGGAAACATTAGAGCAGCTGTGGATTTAAATACTCTTATGATTATGGGGTTTTTTTTAAAGTTCTTGTCTTAAATACATTTTTATAATTGAATTTGGGCCAGGATTAAAGGGGGGAAGCATCAGAACTGCAAAGGGAATGGGAAGAGCATGTGGGCACTGTTTTCAAACTTACCTAAAGTTGAAGCTTTAGATTCCTCTGTAGTGAAAAGCAACTCAGCTGGGTCTGAGAGAGAGAGCTCAGTTTGGCCCAGAGGATTTGTACATGCCACCTCTATGCTCTGCTTCTATTGGAATTTGTGGATAGTTTATACCACTTTCAGCATTTGTGGTTTTCAGCTTGTAGGCTGGGTGCCTCCTTTCTGGCATTAGGGAAGAGATTTCTTATACAGGAAATATTTTTATTTGTCCTTTTGAGTCTTCTGTTCTCTGCACGTATTTCATCTTCTGTGAAAAGTCAGTTTTGGTGGCAATGCCACAGCACAAGCAGTAAATCATCATCCTAACACTGTCTTTTTGCCTTTCTTCTAGCCTGCTGTCGTAACACTGTTGTTGGAAAAGATCCCTGAATTCTTTTTCGACACGTGAGTATAGACTCTCTTCTCTCTACCTTGAAATAAAATTTCAAGGACAATCACCAGCTGTTTGACTTTAACCGTTACTTGCACTGATGTTTTTTTTCTTCATACGTGTGTAAAAATATTTCTGAGGTACCATGACTTTAAACTTGTGGGTGCACAAAGCGGAAGACAAATTTATAGAAGCAGGAACATAAACATGCCTTGTGACTCATTACATTTAGCTACTGGCAGAAGCTTGCGAAGTATCTCAACAGAGGGACTATGGAGTGTCTCACTATTTAAAAAAAAGACGGAAGTAGCTGGCAAAGTTTTAGGAGGCTGCTAGATGCAAACAGGCCTTCTTTTAAAAATACAGACTGTGTTCAAACAAGGACAATAGAAATGTTTTTGAATGTGGAACATCATAGCAGAGTGAAAGATCTTGAGGGGCAACATAGGCAAGACTTGAACACTTAATCTCTTTTTCCAGTGTCCTGGATGCTTGATACAGAGTTGGTGAAACACATCAAGGGACAGAAAGAAGCTGATACAGTATTTGTTTCAGTGCTGAGCATCAAGCAGGATACAAATGCTGTACAGAGGTTGAGTCTGAGGAATTGTCTTCAGACTGAAATATCGCCAGAGGAAGGCTTAACACAGTCACAAGGGCTGAATTGTTTTCATTCAAGAATTCTAAAGATTCTTTGGTGTAAAAGTGATAAGCTATTGATTGTGCTGTGAACCCTTTACTAAGCCTTAGAAATGGATGGTGTTACATTAATCTATCAAGCTGTAAGAAGAGTGGAAATTTTCTGTGTATTAATGACCAGTTAAAAATGGAAACAAAAATGGAGCTAAGTGGTCCATTTTGCAATAGGAGGAGCTTGTTGGAAAGGTCCCATGGAGATCTAGGTTGTTCGGCATGTTTGGAAATGAAATGTGTTGTAAAAATTTATAGTGACAATTTCCATGACCTAATCTAAAACTAATTGTGACCTTTTTTTTTTTTAATTTTTAATTTTGTTTAATTATGGGGCAAGTAGGAACATTCATTCTAGGTAATCTGTAACCACACCCCTACTGACCAGCCAATTTCTCCCAAATCTGACATAAAAGCACAGACCTATGAGACCTCTGCAAGGGTTAATGCCCCTTGATGCCTGGACAGAGGACATTCAGTTTATTGACTTACTGTAGGAAGGGCTGGAGAACTTCGTTTATCCACGTGATTTGGCAACAGCCACCTGATTAATACATATTTGCTCACAGACCAGTGTGACCTGATGTTACAGAGTAGGGAAGGCATCTTAGACAGTACAGCTCCATAAACCTGGTTTTCTTAAATAATCAGAGGAAAAATAATGCTGATTGTATAAATACAATTACAAACTCAGTGTTCTCACTGAGGAGAGGTATCTTGTATCGGTACTTCTCTTTGTTTCTTATTTTTAGTATCAGTTCCATGCTTAGCAGTAGTCAAAGCAGCAAACAGAATGTTAGGGAGGGAATGTGGAACAAAATGGAAACCATCATGTCACTAAATGCGTGGTACAATCACGTTTTGCATGTGGCATACACTTCTGGTTGGGCTGTCACAAAAATATAGTTAAACAGTTTCTATGTAAGTAGGGAAAAATATTCTAGATAGAACTCTGCCTGCCTTCAAAGGAGATGGCTGGCAGAGAGATGATAGATGTCTGTAAAAGCAAGAAAGATGTAGAAAAGGTAACTGAGGAACGTTTAACTGCTCCTTTTAACTATGCAAGGCAGCATACAAAAAACCAGAAGTACTTTTTCAAATTTTACATAATTACCCTGTCAAATGCAGCGTTGGAGAATGTCGAGGTTAGAAAATACACACAGTTGTGTTTGTGAGTGGTGTGGTTTGTGGTGTTTTTGTTTTGTTTTGTTTTTACAAGTTTAGGGAAACTAATGGACGATAAATGTACTGCTGGATAGCAGACATTGAGTGAGCACCAGCTTCTGCCTTGGAGATTTGATAAACTGCTTATTGTTGGAGTCCGAACAGAAACTCTGTGAAAAGATTGCTCTGTGAATTCCCTGTTACCTAAAACTTACCAAAAAGCATCTAAAACTGCCCACATTTGGGGACAGGGATACTGGGCTCGGAGGAGATGTAGGCTAAGCTGGCGTAGCCACCCTTACAGTAGGGTTCTTCCTAGATGGTGCCAAAATCTGTAGGGGTGTTAATATTTTCATAATATGGTTTTGATAGTTGATTAATTTGAATTGCATCTCATGGTCTTGCTGGCCAGCAGCAAAGCTTTTGAGTCTGCCTGTAGGTCTGACTAATCTCTGTTTCACTTTCTGCTGTTTTAGTGTGGGCACCTTTGGAACTAATTTTCCCCGGCTCATCGTCAATCAGTTTAAATGGCTTGACAGGCTTCTTGACAGCCAGGTGGGTACTGATGGCGCAATCACATTTGTGTTTTTTCCAGTCAACTTCTGTCAGGTGGGATGAGATCAATTATTATGCTAATGAGAACTGATGTTGTTTCCATATTCACATGCTGAAGGAGAGATTTAATTATTTCTGGTTTATTATGGTTGCCTTCAGTGACTTTTGAACATTGCCTTTTACTATTTTTCTCCTTCTCTGCTTTAAGTCTCCTTGTTCCTCTTGTCTGCAGGATCTCGTCAAGAAGTTAATGCAGATGGTCAGTGTCTCTCCAGTACCAATCCAGCATGATATTATCACCAGCTTACCTGAGATCCTGGAGGATTCCCAGCAAAGTGAGGTTGCCAGAGAGCTCAGGTACAGATCATTTTGTTGGGTTTTTTTGCTGGTTTTGTTTTTTCCCTTGCACTTAGCAGAAAAGGACATGCTGCATTCCTGCAGGTTGCACCAGGGCTGACTGAAGTAGTAGGACAACAGCCTGTTTCTGTTATTGGTAACATACAGGGACAGCTGGCACTGGCTTACGATGTTTCACTTGAGCTGTTATGCTCTTAGGGCTCCAAATGTACTCTTATCTAAAAAATTATTAAGCTCTTGGCTACCTGGATACAGCAAAAGTAGAGTCCAGTTAAGTACTCATTATTTTTGTTGGCTCAGTCTGTGATCAGCCACTTGGATATTACTATAGACAGCTTTTGATTTGGCTTGAATTCTGCTACAATAACAGTCAACGTTGTTTTTATTGGTTAAAAAAACCCCACAATACATGAAGCAGAACTTTCTGGCTATTTTATACACATTTCTCAAGCTTATTTACTGACCCAAAGAACAGGGGGACATAAACCAAATAACTATCCTCCCAGAGAGCGCTACCTTAAGCTAACCCTTACATCTGTCTTTTTTTATAATGCATTCATTTTAAGCAATTTTGCCAGTAGTCTTAGCCTATGTTGAATTATACACATCACTGTTTCTAATTCTTATCATTACACAGATCACTTACATTTATGCCCGTGCTAATTCTTTTCACACCTGTGGTCACTATTTCAGCTTACACCTGTGAGTGGTGCATCCTATTCCTCTACCCTCTCAAAAAGTAGCTGTAGCTCTGTGTTTCCATTCTCAGTTAACTGTCTCAGCTCCCAGATGAAAAAGTCCCACACAATTACATTTTTTTTTTATCAAACTCCTCAAACTTCTGTTTTCTCTACCTGTATTTTTTCAAAGCTGAGAATTGGTATCAGCAAGGCGTATTTATTTCTATATTCTTAATAGCCTCTGCCCATTTCTGATGTGGGAAAGTGCTCATTGCCTGTTGTAATGAGTTAGGGAGCATAAACAGAATTACAATAGAATTACCATTATGCTGAAAATGACATATTTTTCAACTAACACAATTCAAGTGGAACTTCTTGCTAGAGAAAGCTTGTAGAAACTTAGATGGCAGCCAAGAATGATGAATTTTGGGAAAGGAAAATCCACAAGGCTGTTAAACACAGCTGCAGCCCCTTGGTCAAGAAGGTGCCAAACCACAACTTCCTGGAAGCCAGACCAGTTTATTAAGGAAGCATTTGCAAATACTTTTCTGATTCTTAGTCTGTTTGTTCACTATTGACTAGTATTGGCGAAAGGATGCTGAATTAAACAAGTATCTGGTTGTCACCATTATGCCTTTAATAACATGTTTGTAATTCTTAGAGCAAATTCTGTGACTAAGGGGGGGTCACACAAGACAGATTCAACTCCTGGCTTTGATGACAGTCTCAGTTACGCTTTGCTGATGGCACGTTCACAGGACAGAAGTGTGGCTAGAAGGTATCAGGCCCAAGTGATGTGTGCCGTTAAATCATATGCCAGCAATTTCACTAATTTGTTCTATTTATGGTGAACCCCAGACCTCTCAATTTTCAAGTTCTTGCTTGAGGCTTGTACCAGGTCTTTGTCCATTCTCCCTGTCTTCACAAGATTTGAAAAAGGTAGATTATTCATATCTGTTCCTAATCAGCAGCCACAGAATCGCAGTTCATTGTGGTCAGAGATAAGGGATAATTTAGGGAACAACGTTTTCTATATTGCTGGTGGCATGTTCAGTTGTCCGCCTCAGAGACAGTTCTTTTTTTTGCAGTGACCACAGAAACTACTGGAATCGTACAACTTACTAAAGATCCATTCATGGTTCTATTAAAGCAGATCATTTGTTTTCTCTTTCTTGTGTATCAGCCTCTTACTGAAGCAGGGCAGACGGCTAACAGTTCCGATCCTGGATACCCTGTTTCGTCTGGATCTTGATGCAGACCTTCTGGCTGAGGTGAGAGCTTTTACTGAGCAGCTGAGCAGAACCCAGCCCCTGCTTAGCAACGTGACAGCTAGAAATGTTTGGTCATTCAAAGTATTTTGCTAAATCTGACTCCTATAGGCCTTCAAAAGTCCTGAGCTAGCTGAAACTGGAAAAGAGTCAGAGAAAATAAACCAGATTTGGATACATCCATGAGGGGTTCAGTGAGGAGCAGAGAGAAGTTTTTTGGCTGTTACAGTATGCATTCAGAGATTTCAAGCACATCTCTCTTAGTAAATGCAAAAGGATTTTGTTCTGCTGCAGTGAATGTTTACTGCCCATCTTAAACCTGCTTATTGTCACTATTTCCTTTTCTGAGGTACGGTGACCAGACTAGACAGCTGTATTCTAGGAAAAGCAGACTGGTGAATAAATCATCCCATGGTTGTAGTTCTCTGCAGAATAGTGATAAAGGAGATGTTGTGCCTTGGGTCTTCTGCACGTGCTGGATTGTTGCACTTCTTGCAGTTAGGCTTCTTATGAACAGAATAAAATTGGTTCATTTAGGTTCATTAAGTATGATTTTACGTACTGACCGAAGGCCTGTGCTGTGTAACAGGGTACACCTCCTCCATACTTTTCCCTTTTAAAAGCCAGTTCTTGCCAAGCTCTTCTTGGCAGTGACAGGTGATATGTTAAGGGTCACTGGCTGAAAGTGGCAGCCTAGGAGGTTCAGATTGAACATTTGGAAAAAACAAGTGAGGGTCTGCAGCACCGACATAAATTATCAGAGAGGTGGCAGGGACAGGGGGTTTCCGCCATCCTCGGGTTATCTTCAAGACTCAGTTAGCAAAGCCGAGGCCAGCCTGATCTAGTGTTGACAATATTCCTGCTCTGAGCTGAAGGCTTGGCTGTAAAACCTCCAAAGATTCCTTCTCACTAACACAACCACGTTTCTGCGAACCACAGTCTGACAGCTGATCCGGTATTACGTTCTCCTCAGGTGCGGCAGTCTGCCATGACCATTGTGCCTTCTGTAAAACTCGAAGATTTGCCTGTAGTAGTAAAATTCATCCTCCATAATGTCAAGACAGCAGATGCAGTAGAGGTACAGTATTTTCTCTATGCTAAAGACCAACAAGTTGTCTAATCCAGTGCATGTTTTAACAGAGAGCAGTTGCTTCACACACAGAGATGTTTCCTTTAATGTTTTCAAGTAAAAGTTTTAATATTGCCAAGGATCAAAGCCCATGCAGAAACTCTGTCTGTCCTTTGACATGAATTTGGGTCTGCCTTAAGGCACAGGGACTGAAACCGCCTCCTTTCTGCTGGCTATTGCAGATTTTTCTCATTTGTTCTTAGAATTTCTTTTTGTATAAACATCTTAAAGAACTGAAAGCAGTCAAACTGTCTTGAATTAAACTCTTAGACTGAAAATCTGTGGTTAGGTGGCAAATTTAAGCCTTTGAATTTTATCTAAGAGTTTTGCATTGTACAGACCTTCTAAGGGTTTTAAATTCCAGAAGTATCCAACAGGCCTGAGACTGCAACTTGGTAATTCTCTTCTTCATTCTCCACTGAGTTCTGTTCTAAATCATGTTTTGGAAACAACCCTACAAAGGTGGTTCTCCTGTTGGAGGACTGTTTTCTTTCTAAGATGTAAGCTTCCTCAGTTTTTGAAGTTACTTTATCTAAGGAAACATACTCAGAATATTTTTAAATAGACCAGATATGTTTTGTCAAGCCTGCCTTACTGTACCACTGAACATGCTTTTTTTCATATTTTGAGAAAGCCTCAGCTTAAGCCAGATGTGAATTGTGATCTGCCTAGATCTTTCAGGGAGAGCCCTGTGAAAACAGCATGTGTACAACATGCAGCCCAGTCTGTGCCGATCCACTACAATTTGACAGCAATTGAATGGGTAAATTCACGTGCCCCAGAATTCCTGTGGCCGTCATATATCTTGCTCTGCTGCTAAACAGGATAAAACTAGTTCACAGCAACACAGAGCAGATACAGGTGGGAATTTCATGGAGTAACTCTTAAGAATCCTGTTCTGCTTTCTTCATGCATGTGCCTGACAGTGAAGTGTGGTTGGTTCACTTTCTAACTATTAAAAAAAAAAAGTGAGCTTATAAGACTTTACAAATACATGAAGTTTTGATTTGTCGTTTTAAGTGTGTTCTGTGAGATTGTGTTTTCTTTTCTCAGCCTTTTCTTTCCTCATGTGTTGCTGGGACTTGTGTTTTACAGGTGATTTCTGATCTTCGTAAGAACTTGGATCTGTCTTCATGTGTCCTGCCCCTGCAGATCCTAGGTTCCCAGAAGAAGCTTAAAAGCCAAGTCCAGGGCAGGTACTAGAGCCGATTTACATGATTCTCCAAGGGTAACATGGGACAAGAGAGTGTCTGCTCTCCTTTAGCTGGCCTCTCTGGCACACCTGGTTACATACATGATCCTCATTTATCCCAAGTAAAGGTGCTGACATCTTTATTCCTTCCTGCTTGACGTTAATATTACACATTTGTCAATCCTTGTGGACCTGGCATCCCCTGCTGTGCGTGTTGTCCCTTTTGAGCCATCTGCATCCATGTCTGCATGGGGGTGTGAGGCTCCATTTACAATAATGTTGCTGCTAGTTCATCTGTTTCAAGTTCCCTCCAGTATGTCTTTGGTTGATTCTGCAACCTCTGCTTCCACCCTTTTCTGAAACTCTCTCCTGAAACTCACTCTCCTTGTCAGAGCATTCCCTCTAGAGAAAGGCTGCTTTAAGTAACTGCTGGGCTGCCTTGTTCCTTTTACTACAGTATTTGTAATGACTGAGTCTCCTCCTTTCTGATCATTTACAGTTCTTCCATGAGCCAAGTAACCACCAGCCAAAATTGTGTGAAGCTGCTTTTTGATGTGATCAAGTTAGCCGTGAGATTTCAGAAAGATGTCTCTGAAGCTTGGATTAAGGTAAGATGCTTCAGTCTTTGTTTTACTTATGTAATTGGACTCATAGGTTGAGCCTGAGCCTTCCTTGTACTCAAATGTGATACCAAAAGACAAACGTTAGTCCTTCGTTTTGCTGATACAGGCTTCTTTGTTCCAAATTAGCCGTACTTTTTCAGAAGTCTGCTTTCTTCCTCAGTTACGGATTTCACAGTGCTTGAAGGTGGCCACTGGGCTCCACTGCACAGACCCCAAATCTTGAAATGCAGGATAAACCTGGCTCTGCATGTTTATGAGAGGGTTTTGGGAAAAAGAATCTTAGGGCTTTTTTCTTTCTTCAAGAAAGAAAAAAGTATGAATGTTGAGACTGAGCTGTGTAAAGCCCTAAGGTGATTGAAAATGTCCAGGAAGAAATAGATATTGACTAGTATTGGGCTAAATTTAATTTTAAATTGCATTTCACTGTAAACCATGAGACTGTTTCGTGTTCTCAGCCTTTTGTTTCTCAGTTCCTTTTCAAGCCTCATGTTATTTGAGAATATCCTTCTTCAGGCTGAACTTTTATGCTGGTTATTTTTTTGAAGCGCCTTCTGGATTCTTTTGCTGTTGGCAAGATCCAGTTTTCTGGCTGTGATAGCTGTCCTGTTGTGGAGGAGAGAAATCTGTGAGCAGTGCTTCTTTCAGTGGCTGCCTCTTGGGATTTGGTTTTGGAGTATAGTATCATACTCTGGCATAACATCTTTCTTGTGTGTTTGTTTTGTTTTGTTTTGTTTTTGCTCTTAGGCTATTGAGAACAGCACGTCTGTATCTGACCATAAGGTAATACTTCTGATTTGGCACTTGTCTGTGGGAGTGTCCTCTTCTGCTGGTGTTTTCAAGGGCTTTCTTAATTATTGTAGATGAAGAGATTTTTCTAGTTGGAGCAGAAACTGCCAGTGACATTGTACAGGTGGTTCTTTTGGTATTTGACTTGTTTCTAGTATACCAGCTATCCATTTTCTTTGTAACTCCTAGTTCATCCCTTCTAAATGCCAAGGGACAGAGTTATCCTGCTTTAATTCTGTCCTGTTGGGAAGAGGAGGTTTTTCTACAGTTGTTGCTCTCGTGGCTTTTCGAGCTCTTGACTTTCTTCTCAGTTTTCATTTCAAAGTGTGTTTTTGTCTGGACTGTTTAACTTTTGAGCATGGTGATTATTTCCTCAACAAGGTTCTGGATCTGATAATTTTGCTGCTAATCCACTCCACAAACACCAAGAACAGGAAGCAAACCGAGAAAGTACTGAGGAGCAAAATTCGGCTGGGCTGCATATCGGAACAGCTGATGCAGAATGCCTTCCAAGATCATTCAGTGGTCAGTGCTGATTCTGCTTTGGGATTCCCTCTTTAACCTTTCAAAGACCTTGTCAGATGATGATTTAACCTTGTGCTGCATTATTTATACTATTCCTGTTATGTACACTCCTGTTTTTTATATTTTTGGTCCCAGATCAATCTCCCAAGCAAGGCACGTGTCCTCTGTTGTAACTGGCACATAGGGTTTTTTGGGGGTGACCTTTCCTCGGAATTGGATGGGCTTTTTATTTTGGTGCAAAACCTCTCAGCCTAAGAGATGTGGGCTAACCCAAGATCTCCACTGTGCTTTCCAGACATACTACTGTCTTCCACAATGTTTTTAGAAGTTCATATACATACATACACTGTTTTTCAAGTGTAATGATTTCTAGGTCTAAATATATGTGTATATATATTTGGCATATGTTTGTAATATAATGTAAATTACCATTTACTATGAGAAAACTGAAAAGATCAATGAAAAATTATGAGTGCTGCTTGTCAGAGGTAGAGGGCAGATGAGAAACACTGAAATATAAATTTTAATTAATTGAACTGTAATAATGCCTTAAGTAGGCATGTTTTATTCTGAACATGATTGGGTTTAATTAGTTTTTCATTTAACTCCCTTCCAGAATAAGATCAAGTAAATTAGGCTACTTTACATCTGAATAAAAGCTTGTTGTTCAAAGGAGCTCTATGTGATTAAGCTAACTTGAAAAGTTAACTTAGATTTTTCTGAGTATCTTGATGTAGCACAGTCCTTCTGTTAAAGTGAGGCCAAGAGTGTGTCTGTCCTGGGGCTTTTGATTTGTGGTACGTTGCTGTGACGTGACTTCCCTGGTGTCACCCATAAGGGATATGCTGCTGTGAGCTCTGCAGGTTTGCTTCTTAACCAATCTGTAGATCCTTTCTGTGGAAAAGGTTGGAGAAAATGATCCTGGTGTGTCTTATCGACTCTTGTTACCCATCTGTAAGAGGGGGGCTGTCAGAGAAGGCAGGGAAACGCCTACTAAACTAGACAAAGCTTTCAGGATAAGCTCCAGCACATTCTGTATTTAGAGAACAGTGTGTTGAAAACAAACAGCATTAATCTCCTCTTTCATTATGTCTGTATTTCAGGTTATCAGAGACTTCTTCCCTTCCATCCTAGCGCTTGCTCAGACGTTTCTGCACTCTGCACACCCAGCCATAGTCTCCTTTGGCAGCTGCATGTACAAACAAGCTTTTGCAGCCTTTGACTCTTACTGCCAGCAGGTACAGTGTGATGGACAGCAGCTGTTTTATTAGTGTTTCCACTTTGTTCTAAAATGTATGTCATGATCCTTTAGAAGGTGAGGGTCTCAGGCAGCTGGAAGCCTTGGGAAAAGAGTTCTGTGCTGTAGAATAGGCCAAGCAGAAGATGGGGAACAGTCACAGCAAGACTCTGGTTGCCCGTGACTCAAGCACAGAGACTGCCGGGAGGAGCAGGGAGTGAACAGGCAGGCCTCAGAAGTGACAGAACGAAAAATACTTATGGAGCAGAGGGGACTGTGCGGGGTTTGCTGCAATTCAGAAAGCCAACAATTTGACTGAGGTCATCGGGAATGGCCCCCGCAGTCATGGAGATTTGTTCATAAATCCATATTCCTGTACTTGGTCACTTTGAGCATCCTCTATTTTAAAAAGCCGTCTTTGTAGTTTGTATTGAAACTTTTTTCCCTTTCCATGGATAACATCTGGGATGGAGAAGTTTACACATATTTCCCTCAGAGCTCTGACCAACTTGGACTCCTGCAGATTCTGAAACAACCACATACTAGACTGTCAGCTCTGACTGGGTTCCTATAGACATGCTGACATCAGAAAATTCGGGGATTGAAGACAGCTCTGCACAAGCTTTTGAATGTATTTGCTTTTTTTTGGACACAGTATGTTTATAGTTAAGACTACTTCTAGTGTTGTATCTGTATTACTTATCACAGTGAACTTCACAAATAGACAAACAAAAAATCAACAGTAAAAACCTGGGATATGAAGGCATACGATGTCATCTGCAACAAGCTAGTGAGTCTAGTAATACTTCGAGATGTTAAGAATTTCAAAAGAGGATGGCTGTATTAGCATTTAGTGACATAGAAAAGACCCAGAGCCACAGTGGGTGGGAATAGAGAGATCCCTGTGCAGACGTCAACTGAAGTAAGGCCATGGAAGATTTTTTTGAAACAAAAATGTCAATTTTTGAACTGGTGATAAAGATTATGAAGACACTGGACCTGCTGAAATTAGAGGCAATGTATTGCTGGGTAAGGTGCAGTGTTCTGCATGCCTAAGAAAATAGGGTAGATTTTTATCACGCTGTGTGATGGTGCAGCAAAGAGCAGAAGCTGCAGCAGCGTTGGCAAGCAGACAGGAAAAATTTGGTGTTGAGCTGCTTTATGGAGCTGTGGAATCTTTTAGAATGGAATAAAATTCAGGCTAAAGCAGAAAGAGTATTGTGGACATCAGGAGTTAAAGAGCAAACTGAGAAGGGACTTAGAATAATATGGTTGAGTTCAGGATGATTATCTGTACTTGATCAACATATTCTGTAGGAGCAGAACAGGGCATTTTTCTGTTGACATTTGACTATGGTTTCTCTGGGGGTTTTTTCCTCAGGAGGTTGTGACTGCTTTGGTGACTCACGTGTGCAGCGGCAATGAGACAGAATTGGACATTTCCCTGGACGTGCTCACTGATTTGGTGGTGCTACACACATCCCTTCTGTTGCGCTACGCCATCTTTGTGAAGGTAGGAATACACACTGCATTTCAGGACCCTTACACCACTTTGCCCCAAATCCAGAATAGGTCAGTACTTTTCAGAAATAGAGGCAATGGAACAGCTTGTACCTGTGAGGCTGTCTGTCTTGAGAAACACATCTACTGTGAAGGGTGAGCTGTAAGAGAGGGCTGTATGACTTTTTGACAGGGGAAACCGAGACAAAAAAAGTTACCCTTCGCTGAAAGTGGAGAACATTTACATTGCAGGCGTGGAATGACACCTGTGACAGAAGGAAAAAGGTGTCTTTATTAGCATCAGCTATTTCAACTACTTGGCAAAAACCTGCCCCCTTTGTGGACTGCCTGCTCTACCATATGGAAAGACTGAGTACTTCAGCCAGTGTTTAAATTCTAAACCGAAACTCCTGGCAGGGATGGGTAAAGGCTTATGTCCTAAAATTTAAAAGAAGAAAGTACTCAATGGGGAAACAAAAGGGGTTCCTAACTCCTAAGAGTGACAGGCAGTGTCGGGCCTGCCCAGTTGCTTGTTTCCAAATGTGGCAAAAGTGGAGACTGAGGGAAGAGCAAAACAGCAGGACAAGCATGTAGCAATACTTTTCTTGAACGCTCCCTCATTTGCAGTGATTTGTAGCTTAAGGACATGCTGTATTTAAGAGCCCTGAAGAGTGTGGGTATGTGTATTTCCCCCCACCCTGCTGATTTCTTTGATGCCCACTTGGTGGATTCTGTAGTTTAAGTACACACTGTGGGAAAACTGTGTACTTTTTGCTGTTTAGCTGGTGGATTGTTAAATTTAAATTACCTGCTTAAAATATGCTAAAAAGGCATTAAGATACGCTGTAAGAATTTGCAATGCAGTCTCTCACAATTCGATAGGTATAAAAGGAAGAAACAGGACTCGCTTGCCTCCTGGCAGAGGGAGGATGTGATAAGAACTGTGGGTTCAAAGTAGTCATCGAAAGAGACAACCTAAAACTCCTACTCAAGATTAAATGTGTTGTCAGAAGTGCGATGAGAAGTACTTGCCCACAGCAGTCTGCTGAGACCTGCTGACCTTGCTCCCGATCTTGTTTGCATGTTCTTGTGCTGGCAAATCATTTACAGATGATGGTTTCTATGGGCTGATCTTTGATACATTACCAGAGCTTGTATGTGAAACACGTTAATCAACGCGCTGGTCAGACTTCAGGCGCTGGCAATAGATGGTGTTTGGTGCATCTCGGAGGTGGCTGAGACACCAGCCAGTTACCTGTAGAAAGATCCGTGGGGCTGCAGGTGCCTGGTCCATTTACACTGAGCTGGAGCCTCTCCAGCATGGAAAGAACATGCAGATCTTAGCACAAATAACCTCCCTAAACAGCTATTTTTTTAATCTTAAAGCTGGGTGCATTTTCTCGAGGGATGCAAAAGCGCTTATCTAATCCTGTCAAACTCAACACTTAGTTTCAAATCCTCCTTGAGGTTAGCCAGTAATAGGAGAAAATCACCGCAACAAAACGCCATCTCAGTGCTAGGAAGGCCAGTGTGGCTCTGGGAAACAGTTGGACTATTTCCACTGGAGCACTCTGAGAAGAAATATCCTGAGGATGCCAGCCAGCACAAAAAAAATCCACCCCTGCATTGTTAATGACTTGGATGTTACAGGGCTTGTAATGGAAACATTAACAAAAAGCCATAATGTTCATTTTGTCAAATACTTTGAATGCTGTGACCAAACCTGATTTAGCTGTCACTAATGAGATGGGAGCACTCCTAAAGTGCTATGGTAGCCAGATTGTTCTTCCCATTCAGCCTCTGATAAAACAAACTGCAATAATTGAGGGCAGAGCTGTAGTTCTGCATTTATGTGTATTTAATGCAAATGTTACTTTTTCCTGCCTGTACGTAAAGGTAAAATTAAATGACTTCCCTGCAGTTCACAATTGGTGTATTATTGGGAACATGGAAAGGGATTCTTGACATATAACATCTGAGTTGGTTTGTGGCTTCTCTCTTACAGACCATTTTAGACTCTACACAGAAACTGAATCCGTGCCAGATCCGGAAGCTTTTCTACATCCTCAGCACGCTTGCATTCAGCCAGAGGCAAGCAGGAAGCTATATTCAGGTAAGCAGAGACACAACAGAAAGGAGTTCAGGCTGTACCTTAGTCCTTCCATCATTTGGAAGCATTCAGAAAGCACAGTTCAGCTTCTTCCCTAAGATGTTCACCTTGATTCAGCTGCTTAATGTTTGTACTCCAGAGACAACAAAGACTCTCATGTTGGAAGAACTGAGTAACACAGCATAGAGGACTCAGCTGTGGAGTGTTAGACTTAACACCTTTTATTGCCTCCATTTTAAACATGAGAAGCTATCAAGCTTGGTCCGTCTAAATTCATATTAATTTTATTTTGGATACCTTGTGTGACTCAGTTGCAGCATAACAGTGGTGGTATCAGATACCTTTGTCTCGGTGTCTGACTCCTTAAGCATGGCAGGCATCCGATAAAAAATATCTCAAAGACATTTATTTCACAATGGAGATGTCTGGGTTTAAAATCTTCTCCTTCATGAAGCTCTTCTCCTAGAAATTAGGACTATTTGTCTTTCTTTGAGTCCCTGCATAGTTTCTAGTTGCAGGTATGTTTGCTAGCTTGAGACAATGAAGGAAAACCTGCTCTTCTCTTCCTGTGGCATGGAAAACAACACCTCTGTAGTTGTTTCCTCACACTCACCGTGTTAAGATGGAGCTCTTCACTAGCAAAATTTCCAGTTGTATGGCAGGTTTAGCTCATTTCTAAACTACTTTGCTCAGGAATTTCCACCCCCTCAAGTCTGTCTGTCTTACAAGTGACTTGTGACAATTGCCTTGGCGACACACGAGGTGACTTTGTGGCCCAGAAGTACTAGCCATGCGGAAGAAGTGTTCTGCCTGTCACCCTCAAATAGCAAGAAGAACAGGAGGAGTGTAAGATCTAAAATTTATTCTGAGCTGAGAGTTTGTGATTGTGAGGATCCAGTGTTGGCAGTTTGAGTCTGTCCTCAGCAATGCTAAAGACCCCAGGGGTGGATCACCAAAGAAATTGGACACGAGAATTGTTGGAGGTAGATGAGGCATTTGTCCTGGCATTGCACAGGTTATTCCAGAGGCATCTTGTCTAGTGAAGGGCAAGGAAGGATGGTATAACCATGTACTGTCCTCTGTGAGACCTTTGCTTTTATGAAGCTGCTTCTGAGTTCTCACACATGCTCTGTCGCAGTCTGAGAATGCTTCTCCTCATAGCAGGGATGCTGCTTCTCTGCAGTAGTGGCTGTTTAAGCTAGCAATAGCACTGTTGCTAACTGGCTAAAATACGTGGGTTTTCTGCTTAGTGCATTCATTGTTCCAACCCTGTTTCAAAACAAATTACTTACTCATACCTACTTTTAGATAACAGGAAGCTGAGCTCTCCCTTAGATTTGGTCAGGACCTACTTGGCAGCCCCCTCCCCTGACTGACTGCTTAGCTAAGGTGTCTATCTTTTTTCACCCACCGTTTATCAGTTTAAGGGATCAGGCAGAACATATCCCTTTGTCAGAGACTATTCTGGACCTCTTGGTGGCTTCCCTATTTTACCCTCTGTCAGCCGTTCCATCCTCATCTCTCAGCATGACGACTTCCTTGATTAGCGTTTCTCAGCCAGCAGTGCGGGTGCAGCTTGGATTCCTGCATCTGGTTTGCTGCACACTTCTGTGCTTTGCTTTCTTCAGCAAGTGTTAGACTTCTCATCCAGAAGACTGGTCTCTCAACTTTCCTGAAGCATCACACTTCTATGACTGAGCGTGCTTCAAGCTCTTGGTGTCAGGAGACCTCTCAGTCTATCATTAGCAGTCCAGGCTTTCACAAGTCTTCAAAGCTGCGCCCATTTGGGGAAAGTGCAGCTGATCAGCTGCTTGACACAAGTGTTGAAACAGAGCATGCCACATCGAGACTTGCTCATGGAGCTGCTGCAGAGAAGCCTTTATAATTGTGGGGGACATGTTTGCCCACACCCAGGGGACAAGGGAGGCAGCACAAGGAATGTCTTAATCCCAGGTGTCCGATATGCTGTAACCTACAGCTCTCTTTGGACCTTCACCAAAAACTTCTCTATCCCTCAGCCTTCTGAAGTTGACAGTGTTTCCAAGGGCAGCTCTGCAGCTGTTTGTGTGTGAAGGGCTCAGAGACCATCTGCTACTATTTTTTAAAATATATTCTTCTAATAATTATAAATGAAACCTGGGCCAACTACTTGTTCCGTGTAGCAATTAGAGCAAAGTCAAAGTGAGTCACTTTTAATGCTGTTTGCAGCCTTACCTAGAGTTGTAACCGGTAGTATCATAATAAAGGAAATTGCAGAATGTTGATTTCTTTTGCAAAGCTGTAATCGCAGTAAATCCCAGTAAACCCTGCCCCTGCAGCCTTTGGAGATGACATTAAGGGAAGACACCAACAGAACTCTGAGTGATGCACACAAGTTCCCCTGTGGTGACATGGTCTGTATCATTCTTTTTAGGATGATATGCACATGGTGATCAGGAAATGGCTCTCCAGCACAGTTCCCAACCACAAACAAATGGGCATTATTGGTGCTGTAACCATGATAGGCAGTGTGGCATTAAAAAGGTGAGAAAGAATGCGGCAAATATGAGTTTAACGTGCTTTCGGTTCAGACCAAACCAGGAGTGGGACAAAGAAAGGAGGGCATTGCCTTCTAGCTGATTAACATCTTGGTCAAATCCAGGAATTAAAACTTTTCTGCAGACTGCAGTGTTTGGTGTCACAAACTGTTCAGTGCTGCTCACCTGCTGCTAATCTCAAAGGCATCCTGAATTTCCTGTTAGTGCCTATTCATGGATGCCTTGAGTAGCACCAGTGCTTGGAAAAAAAACACTTGAACACTGCGTTGGACTGACTGCAGACCAGCTTTTGATACTAAGGATGAAAACCTAGTGTGCTCCATATTTGAATACAGGGAAATCCAAAAGGGAGGCAAGGAGAAAGATTGTTACTGTTGTGCAGGGCATTGTCATGACAATTTCTGATGTACTGTGTAAATAATTTATGAACAACATTCATAAACCAGGCAAACTCCTGACAAGAGCTGTGACAAAGACTAAAGCAACCTGGAAAATGAGAGTTTGACTGATGTTGGGAAGCATTATGTAGCTTGCTGATTTTACACTTCTTAATAAAATGCTTTTGCTGTTTATTACATGAAGACAAAAGCTCATCTTAGCTCCAGGCCCTGAGTGAACTGTGTTATGGGCAAGACCAGAGGGCTTTAGGTTTCAACAGGTTAGAAAAAGCATATCCTTGAAGAATACATTGAGTCTTGTCCCAAACAGCAGCAGGTCCAAAAAGCATCTTTTTCATGCATAATCCTCCAATTCATGGAGAGAGAACTTTGTGTGAGACGGGTTTTGCCATCACTTAAGTGTTATGCAACAAAAGCAAGGATATTGATTGCTTTCAGAAATGAAGGAGATGGTTCCTTGGAGAGACCAGAGCTGAACAGTGAGCGTGATGGGCAGGTGAGTACCAGGAATGGGGCAGCGGGGGAGAGAGGGAGGATGTGGTTGGCAAGGAGGTATGACTGAAAACACAGTCCTAGGTGAACCAGTACATGTAGCTTTGCTGGGTCTTGGATTTTCATGCATTGACTGCAGAGCCAAGAATCTATTAAAAATTGTTTTGGAGAAATCAAAGGTTTATACTAAGTTAGCACCCATTGGTCTTGCCTACGGCCAGTCCAGGACAAGTGGTACTGCCGCCATCTAGTGAACGTCTTCTATCCAGACAGTATTTCAAATACAAAAGATAGAAAAGGTCAGTGTGCTTCAGTGAGCCACAGGCATCCTTCACCTTCCTCTCGGCTTGGCAGTGGTGTCTTTCAGACCATCTAGAGAAAGTACTTCTGCTGTACAGGGTTGGCCTAGTCTTGTCCGTTTTCCTTAATTCCTGTTGAAGAACCTTCTTCTAGGCTGGGACTATGTAAATGTGGTCCTGGGCAGACTCTTTTGTGTTATTTCGTAGTGAAACAGGGCCAGGACCTTAAAAGACACATATTCCATCATAAAACTGGGTCTTTGCAAGGATGGTCACCATGGGCTATTACTGTAGAGATAAAACTTTGGATATGCCTCAAAGTAATTCAGTGTAAAAGTGGAGGCACTCAAGGTAGCAGCTTTGGTTGGATTAATTTACCTCATTCATTTCTGCAGAGTGTTCTCTCCTTTCAGCTTTCAACCTTGCTGGATCTCGTGGGCTTCTGCTGTGAGCAAACACCAGAGGTCTTGGCTCTGTACTATGATGAACTTGCCAGTTTGATTGAGAAGCAGAAGGGGAATTTGGACTTGCAGCTCCTGGTATGTTACAGAATAGTTTATACTTAATCATTTAAATGAATTCTTGAGAAACATGATGTTTTTCAGGCATTGGCAGGACATATAATCAATTTGAGGATTTCACTCCAGTCTGAGAACTCTATTTTTTTTTTGTTCTAGGCATGCTTACAGTTCCTTCAAGAGACTGATCAGATACAAATCCTCTCTCAACTCTCAGCTTTTTTTGATTGTGGCAGATTCCTCACTGTGCTGTAGCAGCTTCCTTTATGTGAACTTTTACATGACAGCAGGGAAGCCTTTTAATATAAATGGAATGACATTTCAGAGCCTGCTTTTAAGATTCATGGATAAAAGTAGAATCTGAAAGAACTTTAACCTTACTATTGAAATTGACTTCTGACCAGACTATTACAGCTATCTGATGCCTAAAGGCTTGGAAGAGCCACAGTCATTTCTGGCAATAAGTACACAAATGGTATTTATGTTAGCAGCAAGAGGTTTGTGAAGGCCACTGGACAGCTCTTTCTTCTTGCTAGGGACCATTCTTGCATGTGTGCTGTGCCCTCCAGGAGGGCAGAAGGCCATCTTGGGGCCTCAGAGAGCACTGGGGGCTGCCGTGGAGTTGATCACTCATTGTAACACCAGTGCTGTTTGCACCCGCTGGTATGCAAAGGAGGAACTGCCTCTTGGAACAAGGGAAAGTCACCAGCGATCTGTAAAATGCTGGCAGTCACTCTAAATGCTCTGTGCATGGGGTTAGAAATGCCAGTCTCCTGAGCTTCAGCTGGGTGCCTTGAGGAGGAAAAGTGAAGGAAGGAGGGTCTCTCCTTTTTCCTTCCAAGACTGAAATGTAAAAGCAAGCCAAGGTTCTTCTCATGATTTTTGTGCAGATTTTTTGGGGTCTTTTCGTTATCTGTTTGTCCAGTCTCTGTCACATCTATTACTTTACATCTCATTTAATTGTTTCTAATAGTGTAACCATGTGAAATAAAACTTTGCCAGCACTTTATAGCCATTTCATTCTGATGATTGGCTCTTAGGAACTTCCCCTGGCTGCTTTCCTCTTGCAGCCATTTGCAGCACTGCAGAACTTGTAGACAAGCCCAGGTCCAACGAGCAGGGAAGAAATTGGTTGTGCATACGGTGCATACATAGGAAAGTTACCCGGGTTTGTCTCTAAAGGCAGGCCCTGGCTCCCCTTGCAGGCAGTGGGCTTCATTGCTGTGGCTGTTCTAGGATACTTTTGCTTGGCCTTCTGCATTTTCCACTGCTGCTGCTGGAGCTTTCTTCACTGAGCACCTTTGCTGAGCAGATTTTTTTTCCTTTCGTTATAGGAAGAGTTTGGGAAGAGTTTGGTGGAGGACTTTCCCAGTGACTTTGTGGTGGATCTCAGCCCCACAGTGGATGGGTATGCTAATCACAGTATTTGTAACGTTTCCGTCACTGAGAACTGAATTTGTCAACAAGAGCTTGTCTGTCTTTCCTTGCAGTTCGTTCTTGTTCCCAGTGAAGTCCCTGTATAATCTGGATGAAGACGAAAGTCAGGGAGCAATTGCTATTAACCTTTTACCGCTGGTGGCTCAGAGCGAGCTTGGCAGGGTCGCTGATGGAATGAGTAACCAAAGTAAAAGGTACTTTGACACTTAGGATTGCAGTCATCCCACAGTTGAAGGAACTGTTTTTATGTGCACTACCCTGCCTGCCAGAGTGCCTGATAAGGACCTAGTCAGAGAATTTACCAGTTTTCAGTATTCTTTTCCTCTCTCACTGTTAAACATATTCAGGTAGGTCTAGAGGCACAAGCTGGTGCAGAACCAGCAGGTTTTTCTGGCCCAGGCTGTTTAGGTGATCTTGGGTAAGTCATGCTGTATCTGCCTTGTTTCCCATCTGTCGTATGAGAATAGCAGCTCTTTGTTACGGTGATATTAAATGCCATATTGAGATGAATAGGCAACTTTGAGGTGGCAAAATTAATATTTTGAGTGATGATTCTGAAATAGAGAGTAACCAAGGACTTGGTATGCATCAACAGTACACGATTCATTCTTACTTTCAGTTCTACTTTGACAATGTAGGCTTGTGCTCCAGAGCAAAACTACAAACATGCAGCCACGAGTGTAATTTGAGTGACAAATATTGGCTTTGTCTTTGGAGAATGGAAAAGGAAGCACGTAAGAAATAAAAACATCCAATTAAACAGTAGGGCACCAAAGTAAAAAAAAAGAAAAGGCTTTTTTTTAACTGGCATCTTCATATCCTGCATAATTTATTGTTATAAGATTTTGTCATGCTTAAAAAAGACATGATCACTTTAAAATAAAATATAGCTACTTTACATGTGTCTATGGAAAAAAAATTATTTTCCTCACTCAGCATGTGAGCAGACGCATGCTATGAAACATTCAAGAAAGTTTCTCCACTGCTCACAGCTGTCTCTTGCACAATTTCTTATAGTTCATTCTGAATTATTCAACTTTGCTTTCTACCAGAAATAAATCTGATCCCATTTTTTGTTCGTTACAGCAGTATTTCTGTCCTTCTATACTTTTCCAGACAACTGGTGATCACCAGTTTTTAAAAAAATTTTTAACCATATGGTGCATTTCTGTTCTGTGTCACTGGGACATACAAGAAGCAAAATAAAGGCATAGCCAAGGTGGTATGGGGAGGACAGAGGACATAGTGGAAAATAAATGATGGGAATTCTGGAGGCTTATAAAACATTAATAAGACCCACTGTTTTTTTGTTTGTTTTTTGTTGTCCCCAGGGTAGTGTCACCAATATGTCTGTCACCTTGTTTCCGATTGCTGAGGCTCTACACTGCAGAGCAAAATGGTGGAAGCCTGGAGGAGATCGATGCCTTACTAGGTATGGGAAACTGACCTTTACAGAGTGAGTCTGTCCAGCTCATTCTTGTCTCAGATCTGTGGAGACTTCCTGCAATGATAGGAAGAATTGTGCACTTTGTGAAAGAGACTGAGATGCTCTGTTGCCCACAAAGTGCAAGGGAGGCAGGGGACACAATTGTTTTGTTTGGGGATGGAGTAGCTGTCTAGGCTTACTCCAGATAGCCATCAGAATTGATACAGGCTTTGGTAAGAGACTTTGTCCTCATGAAGGCCAAGGGAGGGGTAGCAGACCCAGTCCAACGTGTTCTGTTCCTGCTCTGTCCCAGGTTGCCCCCTGTACCTGACTGACCTGGCGGTTGAAGGGAAGCTGGACTCTCTGTCCAAGCAGGAACGGGAATTTCTGTGCTCACTCCTGTTCTATGCTCTCAACTGGTTTCGTGAGGTGAGTAGAGCCTTGTGTGCAGGTTCTGGAGTGTCACTGAGCACTTCCAAGCACTAGTCCTAGGCTTCAGGGGTGCTAATTGATGTTGAAGAAGAGTCTAGCCTCTTGGAAACCTTTTCCAGCAAAGTCCTGGTGATCTCTCAGTGTTCTTCTCTTCATTATCATTTATCCTTTATCCTGCTCCTAGCAGCAACTCTGCTTTCTTGGCCAGAGGCTCTAAGGGCTGCCTCGGTGATGTGAGTTTTCCACCTGCCACTCAGCGCAGTTTGTACACTGGCACAGTTTGGTGTATAAAAAACGCTTTTGCTGTAAACCCCAAATATATGTCTAAGCTATGAGGTACTATATGTCTAAACTATGAAGGGAGCATCAGAAAGAAAAGGTCAGTCTCACCATGCTGGAGAGCAGAGTTGTCACCAGGTGGTCAAGGGCACCGATCGTTGCCCTCTGCTTGGGATGTGGGAGGCCCTGCCTGCGGTAGTGTCCAGTTTGGGGCTCCTGTCGTCACTCTGAGGAGAGTCCAGCTGAGGCCACCAGGCTGGAGAGGCTGGAGCACATGGTGGTTCCTTTCTTGGAGATGCTCAGTGCCCTACTAGAAAAGGCACTAAACAACCTCTTTAGTTAAAGATGCTTTGAGCAGGTTGTTGGACTAGAGGATTTCATGGGTCCCTTATAAATTTGGTTGTGATTGTGTGCTTCGTTCTGTACCTCTGTGAGCCTACAGAAGGGTGAAATGCATTTGGACCATGTATTTGCTAACATCAGTGGTCAGTGGGAATGTTCCCTGCTGGAGTTATTACATGAGCTATGCCAGAGTTGGTGCAATTCCACATCCCCAGTCCTCCCTGTTCCTCCTCTCATCCCAGGGCTGCCTCTGTCCTGGCACACCTGGGAAGTACCGAGGGGTCTCCAAAGCCACAAGCAGCACAGAAACCTGGCAAGGTGCTGTCTGCTAGTTCCTCTTCCTTAGTTAATATTAGACCTGTAGATGTTTCTCTATTGCTTTCTGTGGATTGCACCAATTATGTGCATGTTCTCATGGGCTTTTGAAGAGCTTTGTTTGTGCAGTCTGCATCTGGTCACACAGGCCACTTGTGCTCTGTTGTGTGCTTATTCAGAACTTGAGGATGTTATTCAGAAAAGTAGTAAAAGTGGGTACAGATCTCCCTAAGTCAGTGAATTTGGTTTGTATCTCTAGGTTGTAAATGCCTTCTGCCAGCAACAGGATGCTGAGATGAAGGGGAAAGTTTTGACTCGACTACAGAACATTACAGAGCTGCAGACTGTGCTGGGAAAATGCTTGGCAGGTGAGTATGAAACATTTGTATGTTCTAGGCCTGCATTCGCTGTGAAGTCAAAGAGATTGGCTTAAACATCACTGGAGGAAGTACAGGTAACACATAGTGCATTTTTACAGTGGCCTAAGAGTTCACACATGGACACCTATTGTTTTCAATTTGTCTGAGTCCAAACTGCCTTTCTCAGTGACATCTCTTTGACTGTTCCTGGTCAGACTTGGCAGAATCTGCCCAAGTATGGTGGGTACTGGAGTAAACCAGCCTCTGTCCTGAAGAATCAGTGTCCAGTATTCAGGTTGTAACAAGCTGCTAAGGGATGTTATAAGCACCTGCTGCCTCCAGCTGCTCTGGACACATGAAGTCTTCCTGCCTGGCTGCTGGAGCCCAGCGTGGACAGCTGGGGGTCTCTGTCCCAGACTGATGGTCCAAACTGCGTGGACAGCCACAGACAAGGTGCTGCCTTTTACAGCACCTGTGGATAGGACTCACATAAAACATGTACAGACAGCCAAGTTCCCTTCCTGCTCTTCAGCTGGTTAAGACTGAAATTCACTAGTGAAGGCATGCAAATGACACAAACATTTGCAGATCCTACAGGATTGGCACAGCCCCTCCATCTGCCCAGTAGTCTGCCCAGATCCCAGGGATCTGCTCCACAGCTCCCGTACTCACCAGCTGCTCCAGCTCGCTGCTCTCCAGCAAACAGACGCACACAGACGCTCATCGCACAGGCTCCAAGCACAAAGTCTGTGTGACCAGTAGAGGTACTTCCAAGAGCTATAAGCACCTTTTATCCACTGCCACAGACCCTTGTTCACTGCAGTTCCTGGCACCACAGGCCCAGGGTGCTCCAACTGTCACTGCTGGCCCAGGGTTTACACACGCAGGTCTCACCAGTAGCTGGCATAGAGTCCTTACATCACGCACACACATACGCAGAGGATAGTGAGATTACACTGAAAGATAGTGAAGAAGGTATTTAATGAGAACATGGGACAGACTGTGGTGATCAGGCACAGGATTCAGTCAGACAAGCTTCCTGATTGGAGAGTTCTACTGGCTAGCAATGCTTTACTCATCGCCAGTCATTACATTGTTTCTACCCATTCGCCTCTTTGTTCCTCCCCACCCCATTTCCCTGCACACTCCATTAATTTGCATTATTCTACCCTTCCGCTCCATCAGAATATCCCAAATCCTCAAGTTCTTTTTCTTCCCATTTTATCAGTTACAAAATCCAGGTATCCCACCCCAAAGCCATGCCTGGGCTTTTGGAGTTTTGTAATGGCCCATCAATTATAAACTGGAGACTTTTGACCGTTGGCATTGTCTCCATTATCCCTTGTCTACCAGGTTTGTGTCTGTCCTTGTTTATGGCTTCCCTCTTTACTTGTAATCTCCTTTTCAACTGAAAAGCTCATTGATAAGAAACATAATAAAGAATACACTGTTACCTTCCACATACCCTTACACAAGAGCTGTGTTTGTAAACTAACAGACCAACTTCATTCTAAATGAAGTGCAGCCTCAACTCCTTTCTGCTACTCCCAGAGCACAAGATCAACACTGGAAGGGCTCAGGAATGCTAGAACAGCCCTTAAAGCTTCACCAACATGGAGAGATGTCCAAGGGCAGCTGAGCATTTGTTATCCTCCCTGGCTGAAGGAATGCAGAGACCTGTAGTTCCAGAGCAGTGCAGACATGATAAGGCTGATTTGAGCTCAATGCACTTAAGAGGAGAGGGACATTGAACAGGGTGGTGAAACTGTGTGTGACTTTGTCTACATACATATCTTGCCTGTATTTTGTCATTCAGGAGCTGAACTAACCAAATTTCTACATTTTGGCTCTTTCAGCAATACCCAGTTATGTCCCACCACCAGCTACTTTTGATTCTGAAGCCCTGGAGGCCATACCGTCCATTAATGCTGTTGGTCCAGTGAGAAAAAGGAATGGTAAAGGAAGTTTAAAATATATAAGCAAACAGACGTGATGTGGGGGTTGACTGGTATATTGCACTGCAGCCATTCCACTTGCGTGTGCATAAAGCACAGAATTCCTGGCAAAGTCCTTCCAGCTTGAAATCTTGTCTGATCAACTCCTGTTGCAGCTGAAGTAGAGATGTAAAATAACCTACCCCAAACAGGTGTTGGATAGTTTATATCGTGTTGGGAAAGCTGATGCCCAGCACGTAACAGTGAAAATCCAGGGCTTTCATTCACTGTTTTCACCTGCCAAGTGTTCTCTGCAGCAGTCAGTTGTTCTGCCTTTGGGTTGGTGCAATTGTTCAATACTGAACCTGTGGCTTGAGCTGCCTTGCAAATTGCTGACCTTTACATTGTATCTGACTGATCTTGTAGAAACCTTCCCATGGTTCTACTGCACAAGGAAACGCTTTCTTCATCCTAGCCCATTGCTAGCTCCTACAGAGAAGAAACAGAACTTGCTTTCAGTTTTTCAAGCTGAAGTAGCTTTGCTCTGTTCTTTCTGTCTGTAGTTCTAGTTTAGATTGACATTTCATAGAATTGTAGAATAGTTTGGGTTAGAGGAGACTTTTAAAGGTCATCTAGTCCAATGCTCCTGCAGAGACATCTTCAACTAGATCCCATTTTGTGGAAATGTATCTTGCCTTCAAGCCAAACTGGACAAAAATTCATATTCCATTCGATGAAAACAACTGGAAGAGGGCACAGACCTCTGGCAAACCCATTCTGCAGGGACTGGACCTGTCACATACGAGCAATTAAGACAGAGGGAAAGTTACGACTGTGTTCTGCAGACAGGACAAAGATCCATCACTTTAGATACTTTATTTTGAAGGAGCAGGAGTAAGTGCTCAGACTCGTAAGCCCAAACCAGAGCAAGAGATTCCTGAGTTTAGCTTGTCATGCCTACAAAAAAATCAGGGAGTGCTCTGACCATGGGTCACAGCCTTGAGCACATACAGTTTTGACACTGCATTCCTCCTTTAGGTGTGCTGTATCTCTTGGTAGCTGAGATAAATTGAGCACAGTGTAGCCTTTGTTCCTGAAGTTGCTTTTCTCTTTAAGGAAGGAAAAAAAAGGCTGATGGCAGCAAAGCTGGGTCTGCAGATCGTTCTCAAGCAGATGACAGTTCTGAGGGAAACCAGCCTGATACTGAGCTCTCCGAGCTGGAGAAGGTAGGTGTACACCCCAGGGACTTGCAAGAAAGACAGACTAGAGGAGATGAGATAGAAGCACAAACAAAAGCTAGAGAGAGGGATTGTTAGTATCAGAAGTTAATCACAGTCAAGTTGTTCAATTCTGCTTCCTGACACCTGCCTCCCTTCTGAATTTTGAAAGTTGTCTGCTGCAGAGGCCAGCCACTCTCCTGCAGGCAGCATGGTTCAGGGCAGCGCAAATGTGCAGTATTATCAATAATAACAGATATGATAACTGAGTCAGATATGATAACGAAGTCACTTAAGTTACAGGGAATAAGCAAAGTCTCAGATAATTTGGGGAAGGAATGTATCTAATCTTTCTTACTCAACTAGAGTACTGATTCCAGACGAGTCCTTAGATGCCATGCTCTGCCTGGGATGACAGAATAGAGAAATCCTGTTGTGAGCCACATGTCACATACATCCACTTCTGTGGCAAGGTTGTGAGGAGCAAATCTCTAAGAACTCACAGACTGTCAGCCAGAGGCAACAGAGCATCCCATAGTTTATCATCCTGGTATTTATCAAAGATAAAAACTTTTGCCTTCATCTCTTGAGGTGCTTATGGGTGCTTGTGGTACAAGTCCAGAATGGTTTTCACAATGTCCACTGATTCACAGAAAGGAGATGGCAAAGATTATTTCAGTTTCCTATGTATTTTTTTCCTATAAAATTTTTGGTGACTTGTACAGTCCAAAATTAAAAAGCTTCAAATTTTATGTGCTTGTGTCTCTACTAGCTATCGTGAATTCTTCTCAGTCTTGTTTTTCAACCTCGCACAAAACCCAGAAATCTGTGTGAAAGAAATAATAGCTTTATTTGAGCTAGAAGGTCTTATAGTCTTGCAGGCTACAACCTTAATTCTACCATTTACTTTTCAGGCTGCTGCTGCTGAGAGAGAGGCAGGAAATCCTCTGGCAGAGCTGCAAAGCTATCGCCCATACTTCCGAGAGTTAGACCTTGAGGTGTTCACTGTGCTCCACTGCGGGCTGCTGACCAAGTCTATCTTGGACACAGAGATGCATACAGAGGCGAGTGGAACAGCATAAAACCGTCCCGATAAGGCTCTGTGTAACTGCCTCTCCTGGGGCCTTGGCCCTGTCTGCTCCATTCAAATGCACAGGAGATGGATGTTCAAATGTGTTGGCCCACAGGTGTGAGCTAGGCACCAGGATGGAACTTGTCCCCAAAGAAACTGCAGTATTTCGAGGCACTGAGATAAAGAGGATCTTCCTGAGAATAGCAGACAGCGTAGGAACGTTAAAAACAAAGTAATATAAATGCTACATAAAAGGAAAAAAGATAGAGTGTAGACCTAATGGAAAGAAAGAGGCTTTAACGTTGAACACTGCTAAGCTGTAGGATGTTAAGTACAATAAGAGGCAGCTTGTCTATTAAAAAGAACCTATGACATTTAAGTAAAGCCCGTGTTGCAAAAACGCAAGTGTCTCAAAGCATCAGCAGATCATAAACTCAGCACAAACGTGGGACTGGTGTTGTGGCTGTGCCCTCAGTGTGCAGGGTCCTGTTTTATCATCTGAGAACTTATATAAAACCACATTGCTATGGATGTGGAAAGCAGAAGTGCTTTATTTTGCTACCCTCTTTGTAGGCAGGCTGAGTCCATCTGGAGTCTGGTTTTGTTAGGCTACATAAAGATTCATAGAATGTGAAGAGACCGTGACAGCCTGGCCAGCTCCAAGGACAGCTGTCTCTGTGCATGCAGGTCACAGGCCAACTGGAAGACTGTTTGACAACTCTCTTGGGCTATGTGGCATTATTTCATATTACTGCTTGACTGTTACTCAGTTGGTGAATTTTGTGACTATTTGGACTTAAACCTCTTTTTACCCTTACAAGCTTATTTTCGACATCTATAATCAGTTCTCTCTCAGTAGTTACACATCACTGACATTGCCTCAGCTATGTTCAGAGCACCAGCTTTGCTTCACAGTTCTAGTGACCAGAACCAGTGCCCCATACCTGCACTAGGGGAGAAATAAAACCGGAGCACCTACCAAACAGGTCCCTGGCTGAGGTTAACTAAGCCAGGAGTCATAACTGGAAATGGAGGGGCTGCACTTGAGCTACAAGGCTCTACAATTACATGCTGGCTCCTGGGATTGACTGTTCTTGTGATTGCAGGCTCGTGAAGTTGTGCAGCTGGGGCCTGCTGAACTTTGCTTCCTTCTGGACGACCTGTGCTGGAAGCTGGAACATGTGCTGACCCCGGGCTCCACCAGGAGAGCGCCCTTTCCAAAGGTGAGTGTGGCAGCAGCCGATGGGCTGAGGCACAGCAGGTCAGGGGCCTCCAGGCCTTTCCTGAGATTAATGTTTTCCAAAATTATTTTCTCCTGACAGTTAAATGGAAGTCCTGATGCCCAACAGTGTATCAGAGCAGCAACCGCTCTTTCAAAAGAGATTTCTGTACTGCTTCCCTCTTTGTTTTGCAGCATCTGGTTCTCTGTATGTCTCAGGAAAGGGTGTATAATTGAGACCTTGTAGACTTGAAACTCAAGTCACCCTTTTCCTAACCCTCCCTGGGGAGACCAGCTCTGCTACTCAAGAAGCAGCTCTGGTTAGGCAGCCCAGATAGCTGCTGGATGCAACACAAGCTGCTGGATCTGGGTTTCTGCTTCTTCTGTAGTCTTTAGAGGAACACCCTGATTCCTTGTATTCCTGGCTGATGCCTTCAGGAGCAAAGTAAGGATAAGTGGCCTATTGCATTAAACTATGAGAAATTTACTACAACCTGCTGGACTCCATCACATCCAGCATTCCTTCTCCTTGTAAAAGAGTTACATGTCACACCGGTTTTATTCTTCCATGAAGTGTTATCCACTTGTCTGAGTTGGTGTGGGTTGTTCAGCAGAAGCCAACTTTCTTCTGTGAGCATTCTTGGCAAAGAGTGTATGACAGCAGGAATTGCACTGCTTAGAAGCAGTCTGAGAGGTAGGGCTGGAAACAAACTTATTCTCAAGTAAGGCTGATGAAGTGACTTTAATCTTTTGGGTTTGCTGCAGGAAAGAAGCTACAAGGATATTGGCTTTTCCCACCTGTGTCAGAGATCCCCCAAGGAAATTGCTACATTTGTAGTCAACCTACTAAAGCCACTGTGTAATCACATGGAGAACATGCACAACTACTTCCAGGTCAGTGGGCAGCAATTTTGACTCAGGTTTTGTTGCCTCTAATGGCATTTTTGGTTTTGTTTGTGGGGAAAAATAGAGTGGTTTTGTTGAGGTATTTTTAACATGGAATTTACAGATATGGATTATTGTGCTATTATCTGCCTGTGCAACAGCATTTAATGAATTATTTTTTCTGTATTAAAGGCAGTTGTTATACAAAATCAGGATGTGGAAGATGACCCAGGATTGAACATCCAGGAGCACCAGCTGATGTCCTCTTGTTACCAACAGCTGTTACTAACTTTTCGCTCCCTATTTGCTTGGTGAGTTTAAACATGAGCATATAGTCACCTAAATGAGTACAGTCTGTTTATTGCTTCCCTTTGTTCCTTTTCTTCAAAGTGTTTGTGCCCAACAAATGGCCTGTCAGCCATGCAGAGCAACAGACTGCAGTGGTTGGAGACTTTTAAGCACTTTGTAGTTATGTCAAACTTGATTGCCTGACCCTGAGCAGAACTAAAACTATAGGTGATTAACAATGAATGCACAATGAGGCACTGAACTGGCTGGAATTTGATGTGGTGTTGCATCAAGTAAGTGGCAGACTGGCACACCTAGTTCTGCAACTCCCATCCTGCCTAGGGATCTCGAAATTTCTTACCCAGTAACTCCCCTCATCCTTTGCTAAATTGTCACTGCCTGAATCCTGAGCAATGAAAGAATTTCTTTTGCCAGCGGGAAGGGATTAATGTGAACTTCATTGACAAAAAGCCTGTGCTGCTAATGCACTTGAACAGGATTCATAAATGCCAAACTCAACAATGTATGTGCAGCCTGGGTTTGACCTCTGCATCTGCTAATATAATCCAGGATAGCATCATAAAAGTTTTTTCTGAACCCTAATTATTATCTGTGTGCAGAAAGTGTTTCACCTTTGTACTTAAAAAACCCGATATTAATTGTGTAAAAAGCATATGAGGTCTCAGGTCTCCTTCTCCTGTTTGCCACTACTGGAGTCTCAGGGACCCTGATCCGCTCCCGACCATTCCCGGACTGGTCATTTTCTCATTATCCAGTGTGAATGTTGGCTGTTGTGAGTGTACCCATCTTGTAAAGCAAAGAACCCAACCCACTTGGTAACCTCAGGCAGCTTAAGATCAGTTTTGCTGCTTAGTTTGGATAGGGCGTAACAATTCTGTTTTGCAGTAAGTCAGGTAGCCATATTTTGGGGCCAGCTGTCTAGCCACTTAAATCCAACGACCAAATCAAAATTCCTTTTATATAGATTTAATCAAGCCCTCTTATATTACAGATTGTTAATTGACTTGTGTGTTAAAGGCGCATTTGAGCATTACCATTATCAAGTCCATGTGTTCAGTCTATAGATCTAGAACGTGAAAGCATTCAAGCCTTTCCAGAATGCAGATCCTTGCTGAATGATATCACAGACACCTGTAGTTCAGAGAGTTAATGAAGATCTGCAGGTTTTTTTCCCTGTTAGGCTCCTACCTGGTGTTCAGGGGTGACCAGCCACTATCACTGTACTTGCACAGCAAGTGTCATTAGACATCTTTTTTCAGGTCTGCATAGCAGTGTTTTACTACATACGGACCTTCACTTACGTGAAATGCCTGGTCCCCTCCCAGACAGTTGAACTGAAAAGTATTGTGTGTGCACAAGGTTTTCCATTCCCTGGGAAAGATAAAGTGTGTATGAACTAAGCTGGCTGTCAGATCAGTTTTCAGTTTTTGTGTCCCCTTATAACTTTCATGTTGCAGGGTTCTTTTTGCATCTGATACCTCCCTTCTAGTCTGATTATGAACTGGATTATTTTCCTTTTTTCTTCTCCTTCAGGAATGGCTTTTCTCAGCACGAAAACGCTGACTTGCTAAGGTCCGCTCTTCAGGTGCTTGCAGACCGGCTAAAGCCAGGAGAGACAGAGTTTCTTCTGCTTGAGGAGCTGATAAGGTAGAATCAGTGTTTCCCAAGCTATGAAATTAATGAATTTCAAGCTGTTTTCCTGGTTTTGTGTGGGCACAAAATGGGTGTTTGGGAGCTCTCACAAAGTCCATACTACCTTCAGAGAGCCTTGTATTTAACTGAATGGCAGTGCGGTTAAACCTAATGAAAAGAAACTGCTGGATTATAAAATATGCATTAATCTATGGATCTCATTAATTTGTATGCTATTTGAGATTAGTAGGATGCACAGAAGGAATGAGTATGTTCTGGGTGGTTGAAATGCCTACAGGGACACTAGGTATGAGCAATGTATGAAGATGTTGCTAGACTTAGAGTGACTGGAGCTTGAGAGAAGTTTCTCAGTGACTGAATTTTTATCTACTAGTGGTTCGTTACCTGTTCTTCAGAAAGGCACTGCAAGACGCAAAATACTGGGCAGGGGAGACCTTGGATCTGAGCTGGTCTAATACTTCCCTTTTATTTATGTGTTTCTGGGAGATTACCCTATCTACGCTGTTTTTACCTTTTCCCTTTCTTGTCATCCGCAGTGAGAGTTTTCACTACCTACTGAATTTCCAGCAGAGTGTTCCCAGCTTCCAGTGTGCATTCATTCTCACTCAGCTCCTGATTGCCATTGCTGAGAAACCAATGGCTGGCTGGAAGAAAGAGAAAATGGGTAATGTCTGAAGAACTTCTAATTAATTTTCATGCTGTCCTTTGCCAGTCATCTCTCTCAGCCATACCTTGTCACACTAAGGCACCTCTAGAATTTTTCCTTCTCAGATCCCCATAGCCACTCAGAATTTTAAGTTCCTACCTAGAGATTAGTTTACTATTTTAAACAGTCTCACATTGGGATAACTGCCCACTGGGTGTGGCAGGGAACCAATTCTAACTACTAGTTTCCTGGTTTTAAACATTTTTGCAAGAGACAAACAGGTTTCTTAGCAGTTTTGATTTAAGAAATCTGTGAACTTTAAGCTCGCCTGTTCACATTTATTATTATTGAGGGGCAGCAATATTGTGATCTTTCAAAAAGCCATGGGGACACACTGCCTTTATATGGAAGAAGGAAATTGTCTTGAATTCTTGCAATACATGGGAAATGAAACAGATCTCTTTCCTTCAGTAAATTATCCCTTATGTTTTACAGCTTCCCTAGCAAAGCAGTTCCTCTGCCAGTCATGGGTGAGGCCCGGTGGAGACCGAGAAAAGGGCAGCCAGTTCAACAGTGCGCTGCACACTCTGCTCTGGTAAGGCTCCAGCCATTGTCTCAAGCATGCAGGGGTGCTCTTTTTCTAATAATTATTGTTGCTGCAGAAGAACGCCTTCTCAGTCACAACCCTCATACTTACAGAGCTTGGCCTAAAGCACTGTTTCTACAGCTTTGAAAGACAGTGAAGATTTCTGTTAGCCATTGGCTGTAGAAGCATGTTTGGACCTCATGTTTGCTAGACTATAGTTTGTCAGTACACTTCAACACATCTATACATGGTTGTGTGCATACATATACATTAGTGCAGATCTGGACCAAAGTGTCCAGTTTGATTTTTCTCATAGAATCACAAAATGTCCTGAGTTGGAAGGGAACCACAAGGACCAATGAGTCCAACTCCTGTCCCTGCACAGGACAACCCCACAGGTCACACCATGTGTCTGAGGATGTTGTCCAGTCTCTTCTCGAACACTGTCAGGCTTGGGGCCGTGACACCTCCCTGGGGAGCCTGTTCCAGTGTCCAGCACCTCTGGGTGAAGAACCTTTTCTTCATGTCCAACCTAAACCTCCCCTGGCACATCTTCCTGCCATTCCCTGGGGTTCTGTCATTGGTCACCAGAAAGAAGAGATCAGCACCTGCCCTCCTCCTCCTCTTGTGAGGAAGCTGTAGACTACAATGAGGTCTCCCCTCAGTTGTGTTCTCCTGGACATCAGTGAGAGCTCTTTCATCCTTACCCATAAGCTGTCAGTTGGCTCATCACCTGCCCTCAGGCAGAGCTCCATGCATTCTAGCTGTTTGCTCACATAAAGGACAACTCCATTTCCTCCTCATCCTGACCTGTCCTTTCTAAATACAAGAATGTGGAAATATTAAATCTGGTTATGTTTCAGATCATGGTAACTTTTAATGATGTTACTGTCACAGTTCTCAGTATTACTTTGGATTTCCTACATATAATTGCCTTTGGCATAAGAATGAGCTTGACAATTCTAGGTAGCATGTTGCAGGCAGGGCAGTGTTCAAGAACTTACAATGTTATTCTGGGTAATATTTACTGATGAACTAAGCTAGTTTTGGATTTAGTGTCTACCTGGAGCACACAGATAATGTCCTGAAAGCTATAGAAGAAATCTCCAGTGTCGGTGTTCCTGAACTGATGAACTCTGACAAAGATGGATGTTCTTCTACTTATGCTACACTAAGCAGGTAATAAGATCAAAAGAAACTTTGAATTTCATGAGATGCATAATGGCAATTTCTGCTTTTTAATATTTGATTTTCTTATTTTGTGGTCTATTATGGTTTCACTTTAGTATGGCTGTGGACTACTCTGGGCATTTGTAAACACTTTTTTGGTAGTACACAACAGTCTAGTACATGGTTAGCTTTGTGTCAAGGTGGAATGTCCTTGTGCATTAACACAATGATTTGTCAGCCATTTTAACTGGAGAATGAACTGCTGTTTGTCATCAGGTATGTTGCCTCTTTCTGTGCTCCTTTGGTGGCATAAAGTGCTTCAAAAGGCAGCCTTGGAGGCCTGGGGTGGCTGTAGGCAATCCTGGGCTGGCAAAAGTGCACTCGGCATTCCTGCTCCTAGACTAGGAATTTGGAAGCACAGGTTATGCAGGGCTGGCCTGCAATTTGGAACTATCAAAATCATCTTATGCTGGGAGATGCAAACCTTTCACTGTGCACCCCCAGAGCTACAAAGAAGTGGGTGGTGTCTATGTATGGTTCATATTGGGGAAATGATAGTGACGTCCCAGGATTCTCCATCTGTCTGAGCGATAAGGCAGGACTAGACATGCTTTTGAGTCCTAGGGTCAATCTCCTGTCATTTCCTATTGAGAAGGATGCCCTGCTGGGTAACCTTCAAGTTTTCCACATTGTTCTGGGGGCAAGAAGCCTATCTGGATGCTCAGAGCTGGCTTGTAGTTTTGCTCGCACTTTCTCCACAGGCAGACATTCCCGGTTTTCTTCAAAGTAATGATGGCTCAGCTAGAGAGTTCAGTGAAAAGCATCCCAGCTGGGAAACCGTCGGACTCAAGTGAGGTAGGAAAATACATGCACTGGATTCTTTGAGGGGAAGACGACATAAGTTAAACTGTACAGTACAATAAAGATGGATAAATTGGAAAGGAATCTATTTCTGAATTTCGTCTAGGAAATGCAGTCAGCTTCATTCATCAGATACACAGAGTGACAAATAGGCAGCATTCTTTTTTTTTTTCTGGCTTGTACCACATCAAAAAGCCGGTAAATCCAGCAAAAGCTTTAACCAGAAAACAGGTAGTAATCAGCAAGATACTAAGCAGTTGGTCTGCATGCCTGTGTGGGAGCAGAAAATTATTTTGCAACCAAGAGCTGCTGCGAGAGCAAGGAAGTACATTAACTCTAAGCATTTTAAGCCATGTAGACACTGATTGGGTGGTGAAGCTTTGGTTCTCTGTCTTCAGTGCTTTGGCTACAGCAAATGCTGCGGAAGCATCCAGCAAGGTGAGAGGAAATACAGCATCTTGGGTTATTGTCCCCTTGCATCCCATTAGGTGCAACTGGAGAAGCTGCTGCGGTGGAACATTGCTGTGCGGAATTTCCATATCCTCATTAACCTGGTCAAGGTGAGGTTCTGTGGATTTTTTTTTCTGGCTTTACCTCCCAGCAAAGCCTGGTGTACCCAGCTTCATGAGCACAAGGGAAAACATCAAGTATGGCTGACTAGTGGAACAGCCTGGAGCTGACAAATAAAGCCAGTGATAATCTGTGTTCAAGGGTTTCCATTTAGCTTTCACTTCAATACAACTTAATTCTTACAGCCTGCACATCTTACTAACATAGTTCTCATGCAAATAAGAAGTCTGCATAAAGACAGGATGGTGTAAGGAAGTGCAGAAAAAAGACTGAACAAACACACCAATTCTGTAGTGCAGTGTTTTGTGTCTGAGAGTCCACTGCCAGCTGTGAAAGAGGCAGATGGGAGAAACCCTTCAGGTACCTCTGGAATAACATCTGACAGAAGGAAACATTCTCTTGCTGTACTGAAGGCAGGCTGATATTCTGAACAGGAGGCCTGGATTCATATCTGTAACCTGCGTTCAGTGCTTACCCGATAGACATCAGCGTCACTTGCTCTTGTGGTAACATATGATCTTCCATCTGCTCCATTTCTTTGCTTGCTGCTGGACCACAGCTGTGTGTGACCTGTGCAGTGACACCTGCTGTCTTTTGCCAGCTGGCACGGTTAATGTAATAGCTTCATTATTTCCTCCGAAATATGTAATTTTGCACATCTGTTTTGCTTTGTCTGTTATGTAGTTACTTGCCCATCATATAGACTTGGGTCTCTTGGGTTTCAAAGTGTTAAGAACTTCAGACTCATTAAGTTTGTGCCATTTGCAAAAGGTGCACCTTAGGTCACCAAATCCTACCAGGTACTTGTCTGACAGCCATTACATCACACCACTGATGTGGTGCTTCCTGTTGAAACTTGAGAACCCAAGTTGCCTCAGACCAGGTTTCGGGATTTAATGAGGGGTATGTATTGAAGGGCTATTTTTAATTGGCTGCTGTGCTTACATTGTTTCCTTTACACTTGTGGACTGATCTGGCTCTCATTTTTCCTCTCGCCTGCAGGTATTTGACAGCAGGCCTGTCCTTACCATCTGCCTGAAGGTAAGCAAGAATTCAAAATAATTGAAGAGAGCAGTCTAAGTACCAACTTTCTTGGGTCATTGCCTCCAGCGGAGCAGAGTGGTTACTGAATTCTCTGGAAGAAGCAGATACTGTTTCTTATACCTTAAACTGTCTTCCAGTAGTCCTTATCATATGGCTTGACCACAATGAATTTACTGCCGTTGACATTACTGAGTTTAGACCCTTTCCCCTGTCTCCTTTCCCTGTGGTACTCTGGATGAGTCATCACAGCTGAAGGTCTCCCTTGGAGCCCAGAAAGATCATGTGTCCCTCTGCAACTCTTCCTGGCTGGGAGTCAAATACATGCACAGTGATTCTAAAGTGTTTAGTTCAGTTTTATTCCCAGTTTACTAATGAATAAAACCAGGGTTGTGTACAATGATGAGACCTTGTCCTTCAAGGCTCTCTTTGCAGTGATTAAAGTTGGGACCCTTTACCTGTATGTTCCTGTACAGCCTTCACACAAATATAGTCTTTTACTAAGTGAGAACAGTCTCTGGGGTAGCTTGAAAGAATGTATCATTATTTTATCTTTGTGATGATTCATTGAAAAGGAATTTATATTTGCCTTTTGATATATTTGTCATTTTTTCATAGTATGGCCGTCTCTTCGTAGAAGCATTTTTGAAGCTTGCCATGCCTCTGCTGGACTACAGCTTTAAAAAGCACAGGGTAAGCCTTTTGGAGACAGATCAGTCTGGAACCAGTTGGGAGGCATGAGCAGTGCTTGCTAGGAGGAGATTCCTGTCTCTGCTCACATGCTGGCATGACACTCATGACACTTTGCTTTAGTCTCCACAACTTGCTTCTCCAATAGATAACTCCTTTCCGTTGCAAATGTAAGATGTGTTCTCATGGATGTTTGAGTGAATGAGGTTATCAAACAGATATCTAGTCGCTGCCACTGGACAATGGAAAGCACTGTGTAATTTGTTCAATAAGAGAGGACTGATATCCAGAGTTTGTGTTGGATGAGTTTGAAATACCACAGTCCAGCAATATCTTTTATACTTTCCCTCTGGTTCCCCTATTTTTGAAGGCTGTGCTCAAGGCAAGATGTTTGAAGGTTATCTTGATTTTTAATTGCCCAACTTTCACTGATATGTGTTTATTCCAAACTGATTCAAAATCAGTTTCAGTTCAAAGTGCTTGGCCCTATGACATGTGGTCATACTTTTATTACCACTTATTTGACTTAGATGCACAGTGCAAGTCTCCTGTGGCTTAATCCTGTTTGTCTGATGTTTCCTGCATGCGTGCATCACATCTCTATCCCATAGCCCTTTGAAAGGATTGCTGAAATTAATGCTGTTTAATTATTATTGATTCCCTTATGGAAAAATCCTTTGAGAATGATTTGCTGGTCTACTTATTTATTGCAGGATGATGTGCAGAGTTTGCTGAAAACCTTGCAGCTGAGTACCAGACAACTTCATCACATGTGTGGCCATTCCAAGGTGAGATAAATTCTAATTGCAGCACAAACTCCTGTCCTAAGAATGATTTATTTCCCTTGCACTGCCTTTCCAGGGCATAGGCAGGTTCTACTTGCAGGACTGCAGATCCAAGCCTAGCAGGAAGAGATGGTTACCCAGAGCTGAATCTCACACAGTCCCTGGTACAGCTGCCCTTCCTCAGCTGGTTTGTGTTTACAGCAACTCCATCTGTTCCCTCTTGTCCTAGTTCTCCAAAAACCAGCACTTCTTTGGTCTGGACAAGCTGGCTTTAGAGTTTATAGCGCACACACATTCCCTGTAGCTAGTGTAAAGAAACTGCATCAGACACTGTGCAAGAAAAAATATGGTGGTGGCTTATTCAACACCTTTCCCATTCTTTCTCCCCTGTGCTTGGGAATTCAGCAATTTCCTGACATGAAACTCCCTGCAGCATTAGTCTGCAGCTTGTGGCTTTCAGCAAGTAGCCATCTCCCTTCCTCGGTAGGTAGTTTTCGGGTCCAGCCACTTGTAGCCTTGCTTTTTGCTTTGGACTGGAACATTGTGATTGTCTATTGATAACTGCTGCTTCACCAGCAGTAGCTTGTATGTGTGTCAGACATACCCCAACATTATGAGCTGCACACACCACCAGCAGCAATGCACCATCCACCCGTCCGTGTGCCAGCAAGATGTGGCTGCCATGAGCAAGCTGGCAGCAGGGTAAGATCTGTGCGTGAAGAGCTGCACATTGTTCTTGAAGAACAGAGCGAGTGACATCAGTCTGTTGCTGAGATGTTGAAGTAAAGGAAAAGATGATTCTCAAAATAATTTTCCAAGGGTCAGCAGAATTCATCTGACTTAGGTAAAGGAGTTAGTAGCCTGTTTCTAAGGTTCATGAGAAAAGCTGAGGCTTCTTCTATTTTTATCCAGAGTGGATATGACTGTTTGGATTGTTGCAAGACAAAAACACTTATCTGAGTTTTATTTTTTAACAAAAGCTAAAAAACAATTTGTCCAAGAAATGACATAATCTGGGCAAGCTTTGTGGGGGTCACGTCCCATCCCTCTCACCTGTAAAACTAATGGCTTTCTAAACAGGAAGAATACAGGCAAGACTCAATCATAGTCATATTTTACTGTTTCCTATCTAGATTCACCAAGACATTGGACTGACCAACCATGTGCCCATGCTGAAGAAGTCCCTGGAACAGTTTGTGTACCGCGTGAAGGCAATGCTGGTGTTCAACCACTGCCAGGAGGCGTTCTGGGTGGGCATCCTGAAGAACCGAGATCTTCAGGTGAGAATCACTGTCCAGCCTGTGGCAATTAAAACCTGGGAAAGGGCAGTGCCCAGACAGCTGTAACTGCCCTTGTGTGCGGGTCGAGCTTAAAAGGCCATATTCACTGTGACCGTATTACAGTCATGTCTAGTGCTGCAGAAAGAAGTGTTTTATTTGAAGATGAAGGGCCTGCATCTCTGAGGGCTTCCTTGCAGCACCGAAGGGGTCAGTTTAATGGGTTGTAATGGGTGCATCCGGAGGGTCCTTCCTCTGCTCTGGGCAAGAACCACACGCAAAGGGAAGAGGTGAAGGCCACTTGAATGCCTCTTCACACTCTTGTGTGTGGCTTTAACAGAAGCCAGTTCAGGACATTTCTTTCGTGTTTCACTGCAGAAGCAGCACAGTTGAAACAAAACCTGCTTTTGACTCAAAAGCTTTTATTTCAGATGGTAACAAAATGCTGCTTTCTTCTATTCCACCCTTGCATCTGTAGCTGCGCATACACTCAGTACAGGTCTCTTCCCTTTAACCTAGGGAGAAGAAATTCAGTCTCAGGTGTCTGAGGAGCGCGACTCGGATGAGGAGGACTCCGCAGAGAGTCCTGCCGAGGTAACTCCCTCCGGGCCAGCCCGGCTCACCCCTCGTGATAACGCCGAACAGGCGGGTGCGGGGCAGGAGCAGCTGCGGCTCTGACGGCGCCGATCCCCGTAGGAGCCGAGCGGCAGCAGCACGGACGGCAGCGACGAGGACGCGGGGGCCGGGGCGGGCCCCCCTCCCCGGGAGCCCTGAGACACCGGGCGGCGGCGGCGGCGGGAGGGGCCGGGGGCGGCCCCGGGAGGCGGGCGGGAGCGGGCGGCCCCGCGCAGGCGCGGTGCGGCGGCGGCGGCCATGTCGGTGCAGGAGGACCCGGTGCAGCGAGAGATCCACCAGGACTGGGCCAACCGCGAGTACATCGAGGTGATCACCAGCTCCATCAAGAAGATTGCGGATTTCCTCAACTCCTTCGGTGAGGGGGCCGGGGCGGCGCTTGGCGGGAGGGGGCGGCGGGGCGGGCGCCGCGCTCTCTCACCGCCGCCTCCCCGCAGACATGTCGTGCCGGTCCCGGCTCGCCACCCTGAACGAGAAGCTGACGGCGCTGGAGCGCAGGATCGAGTACATCGAGGCCCGGGTGAGCACCGGGGCGCGGGCGGGCCCGGGGGTGGGTCTGGCCGGTGTGGCCTTGGCTGAGGCGGCTCCTCTTCCCGCAGGTCACCAAGGGCGAGACGCTGACATAGGCCCGGGCCGCCCCGCCGGAACCCCGCACCGCCCCGCCCCGGGCCCGCCGCCGCCGCCGCCTCTGCTTGTGTTGCCAATAAACCGCTGTGCTCCTGCCCTGCCTGCTCTCTGCCTGCCTGCGGCCGGGCCACGGGATGCCCGGCTCCCTGCCACCGTCCTGGATGTCCAGAGCCTGCCCTTCCACCCGCCTGGCTCACGGGGCTCGCACCCGGGGGCTGTGACAGAAGGGGATGCACACCCGGGGCTGCTGGCAGCTCTGGGAGACACCTGACCTGCCTGACTCACACTTGGAGTCACAGCAGAAGATCTGGTGATCCTGCTGGTTTGGATGGTGTCTCAGCGTGAAGACCTGGTCAGGGCTGGGTGGGGACAGCAGGCTCACATGTGCACATGCCACAGGAGAGTGCCCTTTGCTGGCACCTCGGGACAGGTGCTTGTTCTCAGAGGCAACTGGCAAGGAAAAGGAAATTTCTCTTCCCACCACTCTGTTCATTTCTAGTTTTTTCAGTGGGCATCTAGAGCTGCAAACTCACTGCTCATGTTTGTTTGGGTCCACGCAGTTGGTGTGAGTAAAGATCTTTTTGCTTCCCAGCAGACTTTAGATGTCTTGGTATATTATTCTGCAATTGGAAGCTATTTTTTAAATTATGGCAATGTGATGTCTGCAGTGTTTCCTGGGCACCTGGTTGACTTTAATGTTCTTTGTATTTTTGAGCCTGGCAGGTCTGACATCAGCAGGTGACTCCTCAGCATAGGTCTTCCCCACGCTCACAGTTTTGTTCTCCAAAGGAAGTTCTGTGTTTTCCATTGTTTGAATAAGTGGTCCCCCAGCCTTGCCCTCAGCTCAGCTACCCAGTTACACTTCACTGAGAGGTTTGGCTACCTCTGGTGTGTGGTCCCAGGGGAAATAAGTGCTTCATGCCAACTGCAGAACTCGGAGTGGAGCAGCCACAGATCATCACACTTTGACTCAGGGGTGATACCAAGTGATGAGAGGTGATGCTGTCATACAAAACTGGCAGGTAGAGGGAAAGCACTGATGTCTTTCCTCGGAGGCATTTGCTCTGTGGCTCACGTACACCCAAAGTACACCTGTGGTTCATGCACTGCTTATTCCGGGTGTGCTGGAGTGGAGTCCTGAGGTCTCTATCCTTGGAGATAACTCGGTATCTGTCTGGAAAAGGTCCTGAACAGCTTGATTTGACTTTAAGGTTAGTCCTGCTTCAAATGTGTGGGAGAGGGAGGGGTGAGCTGGAGATCACCAGATCTGCCTCACTTACCTGAAGGTTTTTCACCCAAAGTCTGAACAGGAGGCAGAAGGTACCGCAGGCATCCCTGGGACTGGGGCTGTGCCAGGCTGACTGCTTGAGATGCATTGTGTGTCCCTGAGTAGTACGGTGGTGTCTCGGATCCCTTCCTGGTCCCCTGGCAGGCTGTTGTCCTGGTTCTGCCTTTCCCCTCTGACCTCAGGCTTTCCCACAGGAGTAGGTGTTGCCACACTGTGTGGCCAAAGCCATATTGGTGCAGGGATCTGTCTCCTGCAGGGTTCAGCTCCTCCCAGCACTTGGCTCAGCCTGTCTGGTTCGTCTCCCAGCGGGGATGCTGGGCAGCTCGCTGTGGAATGGAGGAATGGAGCACTGCCCTTTTCCTTTCAGGGAGTCTCAGGAGTTCTCAGAGTCTCTGCAAGACCTGTCTTTCTAGTTTGACCATCTGCAAGGTGAAGAAGTCTCCAGGTCCTCGGGCTGTTCCTGCTCCCAGCAGCAGCTGCTGGAAAGGCTGTAGCCTTGTAGTAGGTGCAGCTTTGATACATTTAAAGCATTCAATTGTTTTTAATACTGGGGAGTTCTGCTCACCTTTTTATCTTGTACTGTGTCTTTTTTTGGGAAATGATGCCCAGGAACCCACATTAAACTTTTCTGGAGTGGATTTGTGTATTCTAACTCAGGAAATTGATTTATGTACTGTGTTAGTGGTGTTGTTTTCCCTACCGTACATTTAACATAGCAGGAAACGACAATGTGCTTTGTGTCCTCAAAGCTTTACTCTTGTCCTGAGAGAGCTGGGTGCTTGGATACCCTTCAGCTCAACTTGTTCGTAGCTGAGACCTTGTGGTGGTCTGAGACCTTTTCCCAGGGCCTGAACTGGAGAGCAAGCTGCTTCCAAGCCTCTAATGAAGGTGCCAGATTGAAGCAGTTTCATGAGAGCCTGAGCCACATCCATAGCTTCAGACAGGTCTGCACTCCCAGGGTGCAAACAGCCGGGTTTAGTGCTTGCTGCCTGCCCGACAGGCTGCCAGACCTCCTGCAGGGATGGGAGCAATCCCGCAGTCCTCATTGCGTTAACAGTTCTGAGGTTTGGAAATAAATGATAGGACTGAATTTTGACCTTGGGAAGGAGATGAGGTGATACTGTGGTGACATCACCATTTTTCTGATGTCAGAGGAGGGAGGTAGAGCTTGAATTCAAACTTTGCATACCCCATAAAGGTGGTCCTGTCCGATCCAAAGCACATATTTTAAGATGAGTGAGTGGATTGGACCAGACTTTTAAAATAATTCTAGCCTCTAGAAAATTAACTTTTGGCGTCTCTAGGTATCTACTGCTAGCAGAGCCTTGATATTCGGAAACGGCTTCAAAGTCAAATGTACCTTCATCCCCTCTGTTGCAGGCAATTGAACCTGATAGTAATTCAGTGACCTGAGGTGATCTCAAGAGAGGAATGTGTCACGACATAGGTGAATTGTTGAGGAAGAGCTGCTCATTGTCCCTAATGGCTTTGCCAAGCCTGGCTCTTCTTTAATGTTCCCAGAAGATGGAGTCTGCTTGTGTTCTGGTGCCAAGGTACTGACAGCAGTGGAAGGCACCTTGGGTAGCTGTCTCTCCCCCAAAAAAGAGTAAGATAAATAAGCACCATAGGGATAATGTGTTAAAAGACCGGAAAACTTAAGTAATAGCTGCGGTTGTGACAGGCTGAGGCTTTCAAGTGTGTGGTGTGTACTGTGACTGCTGAATCAAGTCATCTTTCTTTAAACTTTCCATTTTCTAGAAGACTGGCCCTACCTGCCTCTTGGCCACACCGGGTCAGTGAGCTGGGAGAGTCATGGGGGTACGGGAGGTCTCCAGGTTCACTGAGAGTTTTGTCTGGTTCCAGGAAGCTGCTAGCAGTCTTGCTCTGAACTCAGCAAAGCATCAGGACCTGGGACTTGGTCCTGGTGCACATAAAACTTTAGGATCAGCTTCCCTTTCCCCTCATCCTCCCTCTTCCCCCCTGCAGTCTGACACATCCTTGTGCCTTTCCACTTCAAATCACAGAAATGTGAAGCCAGTAATTGACAAGAACCCTCTTTGGGGGGAGGATTCTCACTGGGTACACCGTGGAGCAAAAGTTTGATAAGGATATCCTGGGGAAACAGTGGATGAATCAAACTCAGAGTCCTGCCAACAGCTCACCTTGACTTGTGTTCACAGGAGATCCACGTGCCTCTGTAGGTACAGAAGGAGCAATCCCAGGAAGTCTCCAGGGACACCTCTGATATTTAGCCTGACTTAAAAGATGGATGTGCTTAGGGTGTGCTGCCTGTGGCCCTTGTGGCAGAGAAGGGCATGGATGGCATTGGAGCTGAGGCTGGGTTAAACATTGCTTTTAACTCAAGAGAAAGGAACTGCAGGAGGGCTCTCTTGCAATAAAATACTGCTTGTGTGTCGGAGAAATGGGTGCAAGAAGTGGATTTACATTTCCTCTTAGAGGCCATTCTCTACCCTCTGCTGCTGGTGACTTTACTAACCTTGGCTGTTTCCCCTAACAAAACTGGGATAGCAGTACCTGCTCTGGCTGCCCTAGCTCCATAAAAAGGTGAGGGTGGACTATTGACATCCTTTGTGCTGCCTGTCTGCCCAGAAGTGTGTAGGAAAGGGGCTGTAGCAAGAAGGAGGATCAGCAGGAGCAGGGAATGGGCCCTGGACCTTCCCTGAGCTTCCTGGGTAAGTCCCCCAAGCCTTCCCTGTGCCGCTCCCCAGTCATTTGGGAACAGGTCAAATGTTTTGTATAGTAACGACAGAATTGAACTAATGAAACAAATATAGATGTGATGAAACGCAGGTTCTTCAAAATACTCTTTAGCCTTGGCTGCTGGTAACAGCACCTGAGGAGGTCAGTAATTCTCCAGAGAGCAACACCCCTTGGTGTACACTTGCCGTTTATTTTGCCTACTCAGTCAGAAGGCTCATGCCAAAGCCAAGGGGATGTGCCAGGCCTGTCCCAGCCTTAGCCTATCCCTTGTTTCTGCATTAGCTGGGAAGAAAAGTGATTCTTGGGTCCCAGGCTGTGCGCTATCTCCTGTACGAACAGGCTGAGGCTGGACACACGACACCGAGGCGGCTGCAAGACTGGAGGGCTCCTTTAGTCTCCAGTGATTGGGCTGCCTGCTTATTGTGGGCCCCAAAATCCCTTTATGAACATGGCACTGTGGCTGCTCAAGCACCTGCAGTGCTAACTTGCTGCTGCCACCCCCCAAAAAACAGCGTAGCTCAGCACCCCGCTGTCTCCCATAGTGGTGTTGGTGCCAGTGCCACCTCTGTTCCTGGTGCCCCTGGGGCTCACGGCCACCAGCTCCTTCTTCTCCAGGGGACAGCGTGTGTGCTGCCAGGGCCACGGTGCCCCATGGCGGAGGATGGGACCTCCCCGTGGCCGCAGGCAGGACAGGCAGCGCCGGGCAGCTGGAGGGCTGGCGCCGGGCAGGCCCCCGGCACTGGCTGCTCGCGCACGCCCTGGCAGCCTGCCGCACTGCCGAGCAGACAGTGCCAGCAGCCCAGCGCAGCGGAGCAAGGCCTCATGGATTCGGGAACTGAGCAGGGCACAGAGGTGGGCAGGGGAGACTAGGGGGCTGCGCGGGTGGGTGCAGCCTCTTTTTTTGGGGTGGGTGTAGGCAGAGGGGTGAGCTGTCCCCCCACCAGTGTGCTTCTGCCCCGGCCCAGGCAACCGCCAGCCCTGCTGCCTGCTACCAGGAGCTGAGACGGTTCCCAGCTGTCACCCATGCCGCCCTTGGCAGCACCGCGGGGGGACAGACCTTCCTGCTCTACACCGGTGAGCGGCGGGCACAGCAACTCGGTGCTCTCTGCCTGCGGGCCCGGTGCAGGCAGGCAGTGACAGTGACAGTCCCGTCCTGCAGAGTGCAGCCGCCACGACGTGCCCCGCCACCGGCTCCTGCGCTTCAGCCGCCACTACAGCCTGCAGCGTACAGCTGGCGGCCTTGCCGTCAGCCGGGCAGCGCTCAGCGCTGAGTTCCACAACCAGTATGGCACGGAGAGGCTGTGGGATGGGGTGGTGTGGCCAGTGCCCGTCGCGTGGCTGGTGCCCACAGCATGTGCCCACCGCAGCCTGCCTCCCTCCCTCCCACCTGCAGGCTCCTCAGCCAGGACTCGCCCTCGGGCCAGCACCGTGCCGTGCTCAGCCGATGCCCGTGGCAGGGCCACGAGCTGCTGGAGGTAACGTGGGCTGCCCTGGCTACGGCAGCCTCGTGGCTCCCCAGGCTGGCTGGAGAGCTAGCATGGAGTGGTGGGCACTGCAGCCATGGTATGCTGGTGCTGACCCCCGTCCCTTCAGGTGTGGGGCAGCAGTGGGCGCAGCCACAGTGTGGACCTGACAGCGCTGGGGAAGCACGGGGAGGTGTATGCGGAGGGTAGGGCCCCTGCCCACTGCACCATGCCCCCTGCACCGTGCCCCCTGCCTGCAGCACAGACAGTGGCCCCAGTGCCTGCCTGGTGCCCGGCTGTGCCTGTGCCAGCCTGGGCTCCGGCACCTCTTTCCATCCCAGGGCCCTTCGCCTGCCTGGCCTGGTCCCACTCGGAGGCACAGCTACTCTACGTGGCTGAGAAGAGCCGGCCCAAACCACGGCCCCCTGGCCCCTGGGATGTGCCAGGAGCAGCCAGGCTTGTGGAGGAGGATGAGGATGAGGTGAGTGCCATGTGCTCTGTGAATGTGCCACGCACCCTGTGTGTGTGCTGTGTGCCCCATGAGGATGCTGTGCACCCCAGAAGCATGCCATACACCCCACGAGCATACCATGCACAGAGCCCTGTGTCTGGGGGCATGGGGCTGACAGGGCTGTGCTGCAGGGTGAGCAGTTCGTGTACCACGAGGACTGGGGGGAGGCACTGAGCACCCGCAGCGTGCCCGTCCTCTGTGTTCTGGACCTGGTGAACAGCAGGCTCTCCGTGCTGGAGGACATCCCAGAGCACCTCTCCCCTGGCCAGGTAGACGGGGGGCAGGGAGAGTCCCAGGGCGGGCCAGCCTGGGGCTGTGGGACAAGCTCAGCTGTTGCACAGGCCCTGTGGTCCCCAGATGACCGTGGCGTGGTGTTCGTGGGCTGGTGGCACGAACCCTTCCGCCTGGGGCTGAGATCCTGCTCTAACAGGAGGTGGGTCCCCCAGCACCACGCTGGGATGCCTGCACTGTGCTGGGTCAGCATGGCAGTGGGGGCCAGCATGTCCATGGGGCTCCAGCCTGACCCACGCCTCCTCCCCAGGTCAGGGATTTTCCACCTGGACCTGGCCAGCGGGCACTGCGGTGAGTACTGGGATGCGGGGTGTGCCTTGGGGGTCCCCGGCGTGCTCAACCCTGCCACCCGCAGAGCTGCTGTCAGCTGAGTGCGGTGCCACCTGCTCCCCCCGGCTGAGCCCCGATGGCCGGCGCCTGCTCTACCTGGAGGGGACTGTTGGGGGCCCCCATCGGCAGTGCCTGCGCCTGCGCATGGTGAGCGGGGCCCTGCGGGTGCTGGGCACGGCTGTGCCACCCTGCGCTGTGGTGTGGTACCCAGCCTGGGATGTCACAGTCTCTCACTGTGCCCAGCTGGGGCCAGGGGTGGGATCAGCCCCCAAGTCCCCCTGCCCCAGTTTCCCTGTCTGGGACCTATCCCTGACCACCGTCTTTCCCCAGCTCACCTGGCAGACAAGGCAGACGGTGACCGTGCTTGAGGTGGTGCAGGAACCCACGGAGGGTGAGCATGGCACAACAGGCAGGGCTGGGTGCTGCCAGGGGGCTGAGATTCCCCACACCAGGTGCCCGTGTCCCAGGCTCACCATTGCTCTGCCCGCTCCCAGCCTTTGCTGGGATCTACACAGAGGAACTGCCACCACGGTGCTGGGCAGCCGACAGCCGGCGGGTGGTGCTGAGCACCCCACAGCGGAGCCGCACGGTGAGCCCTGGGGACAGGCAGGTCAGGGATGTGGCCCCCATGCCCCGCAGTGACACAGCTGCCTGTGCTCTGCCCCCTTGCAGGACCTGCTGCTCGTGGACACAGAGGCAGCCACTGTCACCAACCTGACGGCAGGTATGTGGCGCTGGGCTGCCCACAGTGCCCGGTGAGCATCTGTGAGTGCCAATGTGCTCTTTGTCCCCAGAGTCACCTGAAGGGTGCTGGGAGCTGCTCACCCTCCAGTGGGACCTGCTGGTGGCCACCTGCTCAGCCCCAAACAGTCCTCCCAGCCTGGTGAGCAAAGCCATCGCACCGTCTGGCACAGTGATGTGGCACGGCAATGCACAGCCAGGCAGGGCACGGCGTGGCATGGTGTGGCACTGCATGGCACAACTAGGCATGACCAGACACAGCACAGCATTGCAGAGCACAGCCACGGCATAGAATCACAGGATCATAGAACGTCCTCAGTTGGAAGGGACCCATAAGGATCAGCAAGTCCAATGGCTGTCCCTGCACAGGACACCCCACAGTTCACCTTCTCAAACACTGTCAAGGCTTGGGGCCGTGACACCTCCCTGGGGAGCCTGTTCCAGTGTCCAGCACCCTCTGGGTGAAGAACCTTTTCCTCATGTCCAACCTAAACCTGCCTTGGTACATTTTTCTGCCATTCCCTGGGGTTCTGTCATTGTTTGTCAAAGAGAAGAGATCAGCACCTGCCCTCCTCCTCCTCTTGCGAGGAAGCTGTAACCGTGATGAGGTCTCCTCTCAGTCTCCTCCAGCTTGAACAAACCAAGTGACTTCAGCCACTCCTCATACATCTTCCTCTCCAAACCCTTCACCAACTTCCTGGCCCTCTTCTGGACACTCTGTAGTAGCTTAATATCTTTTTTATCTTATGGGACCCAGCCCTGCGCACAGTGCTGCAGGTGAGGCTGCCCCAGCACAGAGCAGAGCGGGACAATCCCCTCCCTCCACTGGCACAACACAGCACAGGGGAGCACAGCCTGGCGAGGCACAGCCAGCTCCAGCACAGTGTTGCATGGCACAGTGTGGCAAGGAACAGCAGAGCTCAGCAAGCATGCCAGGACCCAGTGCAGCGTGGTACGGCCAAGGACAGCACGGCATGGCACAGAGTGGTGTGACAGGCACAGCACGGCACATCCAGATGTGGCATGGGGTGGGATGGCACAGGATGGCACCACAGAGCACTGGCATTGCAGGCACATTGGAGCTGATCACTCCTGGCAGGGGACAGGGGTGCCCTGGTGCCACCCTCTGCCTGTCCCCAGGTGGTGGCAGTGCTGCCACCGGCAGGCCAGGAGCTTCCCCTCTGCTGGGTGCCAGTGGAGGATGCCCCAACAGTGCCCGGTGTCACCTGGAAGACCCTGACGGTCCAGCCACCCTGCAATGGGCAGAGCCCCACTGCACACAGTGAGCACCTGGGGGCCCCCACCGCACCCGGGTGCTGTCTGGGTGCTGGGGACCCTCAGGAGCAGGGGGAGGGCAGGGTGCTGGGTGCCTGGGGTGGTGGGTGCTGAGCAGGACCTTTCCCTGGCGCAGGTACCCAGGCTTTTGAGGCTTTGTTGCTGAGCCCGCCGGAGAGCATGGCACCACACCCCCTCGTCGTGTGCCCCCACGGTGAGTGAGGGGATGGTGGGGACACCCTAGCAGTGCTGGTGGCACCCTGGGTGACATCCTCACTGGCCCCAGGTGGCCCTCATGCAGTCTTTGATGCCCGCTGGCGTCCAAGCATGGCTGCCCTGTGCCAGCTGGGCTTTGCCGTGCTCCTGGGTGAGTGTCAGGGAGCTCGTGGACACATAGGCCCTGTGCCCTACCGGAAACGTGGCACCCATGGCCCCCGTGTCCCCAGTGAACTACCGCGGCTCCCTGGGCTTCGGCCAGGCCAGCATCACCTCCCTGCTCTCCCGTGTGGGTGAGCAGGATGTGGCGGACACCCAGGTGAGGGGTGCTGGGCTGGGGGTGCTGGATGTGGCGGACACCCAGGTGAGGGGTGCTGGGCTGGGGGTGCTGGATGTGGCGGACACCCAGGTGAGGGGTGCTGGGCTGGGGGTGCTGGATGTGGTGCTGCTGAGGGGGTCTAATGTTGGGGTGCTGATGTGCGGGTGCCCCACGGGCGCAGCTGGCAGTGGAGCAGGCACTGCATAGTGAGCCCCTGGACCCGCACCGCCTGGCCCTGCTGGCTGGTTCCCATGGAGCCTTCATCGCCCTGCACCTTCTCGCCCATGAGCCCAAGCGCTACCAAGCCTGTGCCCTGCGTAGCCCTGTCTCCAACCTGCCTGCGCTGCTGGGCACCTCTGACATCCCTGACTGGTGAGTGCTACCCCCAACTCCATGCCACGGCACATCCCCACAGCACCCATGGCTGCTCTGTGCCACAGGCGCTATGTCTCCCTGGGGCTGCCATACTCCTTCGAGCGGGTGCCCCGTGCCGAGGAGGTGGCCACCATGCTGCTGCGCTCGCCCATTGCCCAGGTGGCCCAGGTAAGGCAGGGGCAGGATGGGTGCGGAGTGCTTGGTGCAGAGCACTGGGCCCCCACTGCTGGCTGTGCTGCAGGTGCAGACGCCGGTGCTGCTGTGTGTGGGTGGCCGGGACCGGCGAGTCAGCCCCACACAGGCTCTGGAGTTGTACCGGGTGCTGCGGGCCAAGGGGGTGCCGGCACGGTCAGTAGGGTTCAGGGGTCTGGGAGCAGGGAAGGAGCCCCTGCGAGCAGCTGAGCATCCCCTGTCCTGTCCCACAGGCTGCTGTGGTACCCAGAGGGCGGCCACGCACTCACTGGTGTGGAGACAGAGGCCGATGTCTTTGGGAACTGCGCCCGCTGGTTTCTCCAGCACGTGGGACAGCCCTGGCGGGACAGGATGGGCCGGCACAGCACCTAGCACCCGCTGTGGCCCTGCGGCTGTGCCGGCCCCGGGGTGACTGCTGGCCCTGGGGACCACACCGGTACCAGAGCAGGATGGAGTGAGTGTTGCCAGGGGCAGGATGGCTGAAAACCCACAGTTTGGAGCTAAATAAATGTCCAAGACTCTGTGCAGCACGGATATCCACGGCCATGCCTTTATTGCATGGTGGTGTTTGTGCCAAGGCTGGGGCTGAGCTGTTTCAGCCCATCTTCATCACTTTGTGGATCCAGTCAACAAAGAGGGAGACGCGGATGAAGAGGGCGGGCTGGTCGGTGCGGGCACAGACGCGGGAGGGGGTGATCACCCCCTCCAGCACCCAGCAGTCAGCAGTGAGGCAGGCCAGTGGCCCCCCGTAATCTCCCTGCGGCACATAGAGAGCGGTGTCACCCCCTGGTGCTGGTGCCCATGGGCTCCCCAAGGTGGTGGTCCCCAGCCCCGCTCACCTCACAGGCCCCCACACCGGCGCGCAGTGGGGCGGTGCACAGCTCGCTCTCTTTTAGGCGCCCGCGCAGTGCCGCATTGCACTCATCGTGGGCCAGCACTGGCAACCACGCCACGTTCAGCACGCTGTTGTCCCCCATGCCTGCGGGCAGGTGGCACACAGGGCAGCAGGCAGGGGATGATGGGGCAGGGGATGCACAGATGGGGATGCCACGGGCAGGGGGATGGCATGGCAGCGGGTGTCATGGCTGGGCCGATGCTGTGGGTGGGGGCACACAGCATGCCTTTGGAGGAGGAGTGCCCTCCCAGGAGGTACTGCAGGCAGGGGATGTTGGGGTACGGGAATGTTGTTGCTGGGGAATGGCATGGACAGGAAGATACGGGGAGGAGGATGTTGTGGCAGTGGGATGCTGTGGAAGGGAGATGTCATGGAAGAGGGATACCATGGACAGGGGGATGCTGTGGGTGGGGGAATAACATGGGCAGGAAAATGCTACGGAAGGAGGTGTCATGAAAGGCAGATGTTGTGGAAAGGAGGATGCCAGGAACTGTGCAATACTGTGGCCAGGGGGATGCTGCGGTCAAGGGATGGTCAGGGGATGCCATTACAGGGAGTCCCTGGCAGGGGCTGCCCACGGCAGGTACCTTTGGTTTCCCCCCAGCCAGCGATCTCACAGACAGTGCTGGCGGGCACAACGTAGCGCTCAGGTGGCAGGCAGATCAGCGCCACACGCTTGTTCAGAACAGCTGGCCTGCGGCAAGAGAGGCAGTGGGATGTGGTGCCGGCCTGGCCAGCAGCGGGGCACAATGGGGCTCAGGACATGGCCATTCACCTTGCCAGCTTCAGCATCACCAGCTGGGACGCGGAGGGGCCACAGACAATACGGACAATGGGGATGGTTTGCTGGTCAGGGTCCCCGGGGCCAGGGTCCTTGAAGAGCGTCCCCAGCTGCACCTTGTAGCCCGTCAGGTCGGCATCACTGCAGGATGGGGACGTGAGGGCGTGGGGGGCTCCCAGCACCCCCCACCCTGGCCATGGCCTTACCAGGAGGAGAAGCACTGGCGTGTGCTGATCACCCACTGCTCCTGCACCAGGGACCCCCCGCAGAAGTGCACGCCAGCCCTGCAGGGATGGGAGGTCAGCTCCTGGTGGGGATGCCGGCCGTGCAGCAGTGTCAGCAGGGAACCCGCTCACCGGTTGCGGATGCTGACGGTCCAGGGCGAGTTGCCGGGCTGGCCACCAACAATGCGCCCTTTCTGCTGCAGTCTCTCCTCCCGACGGCCACACTGCTCGAACGCCACCACATCTGCTGGCAGGGCAGACATCAACCAGGGCCGTGCCACTGGCACCCACCCCACAGCACCCACCTGGCACCTGCGGGCCCCACCTGCATTCTCCAGGACAGAGGGCACTGCACTGCTGGCTGCGGAGAAAAAGCAGAGGGTGGCATTGGGGTGGGACCCAGCCACCCTGCAGGGGCCAAAACCACCCAGGGGGTGGCTGGGGTCCCCCCTGGCTCCACAGGGTGTTGGCTTGGGCTCACAGCAGGGCTTGATAGCACAGTAGTCGAAGGGGGTGCGAGGGTCCATGGTGTAGCACCAGGGGCCATGGCTGTCGTTATCAGGGTTGCGGCAGTAGTTCTCCTCCAAGTGTGCCTCAGGGTGGGTGACGGGCGAGATCCTGCCAGCAAGAAGTCACCATCCCCATCTCCATCCTCATCCTTGTCCCCATCCCCACATGCCCCCCAGCATGCTCCCTCACAACACTCACTGGGGCACGTGGGGCGCCTGGGCAGCCCACGGCTGGCAGGTGATGCCCTGGCGTGTCTTGCTGACGCGGCCGTGGTAGCGCTCACCGTGGCTGTGGTAGCACTCTGGGGACAGGCAGGGAGGGCTGGCACCCCCAGCAGGCACCCTGGGGATGGGTGCCTGGGGGCAGCTCACCTTGAGTGCTCAGCTCATCGGAGCAGCGGCGGATGTGGAAGCAGAAGGCGATGCGGATGGTGGGATGGGCAGTGAAGCACCACGGTGCCTCTGAGCCGTCGGGGTTGCGGCAGTAGTTCTCCTGCAGGTCCCTGGCACAGGGGCCGTGTGGGTGTCTCCCCCCTAGTCCTGTACCCATGGGTGCTGCCTACCATCTCCCTCCCTGGGGGCACCTCCTCCACCCCCTTACTTGCATGGGTACTTCTCAGGCACGAAGTGGTGCTGGTGGGGGGTCTGGGCATCCCAGCGCTGGCAGGGGATCCCCGACACGGTGACGTTCACCCGGCCTCGGTAGCCTTCACCCTTGCCCCTGAAGCAGCTGGTGGTGACATTGAGGGGCCGTGGGCGTTTTTCTGCTTGTGGGGCAGGAGTGGAGCAGAGCGCAGGGTGAGGGTGGCACCTGGGACACCTGGCCTGTGCCACATGGTGCCACCAGCGGGGACTTACTGCAGATGCGGATGCGGCAGTACTCGCGCTCCCGTCTGGGGTCAGTGGTGTAGCACCAGGGCCGCTCAGAGCTGTCGGGGTTGCGGCAGTAGTTGTCATCCAGACCCTTGTCAGGGTACCTGGGCCAGAGACGGGGAGCAGTGGTTGAAGGTGGCACCACTGCCCTGGCACCTGGCGTGGCCGGAGCACTGTGCACTGCCCAGGGCCAGGGGCCAGTACTTGTCAGGGTGGTAGGGGTGCTTGTGCGGATGCTGCAGGTCCCAGCGCTGGCACTCGGTCCCCGACTCGGTGTGGTCCACGGTGCCACGGTAGTCCTCCCCATTGCAGGTCATGCAGACAGCTGCCAACAGCCAGGGGGGCTAAGTGGGCGGTGGGAGGGACACAGAGCATGGGGTTTCCCTGACCGGTGGCACTCACCATCCTCGCACTTCTTGATGCCGCAGCTCTGGTGTCGGATGTTGGGGTCGACGGTGTAACACCACGGGCCCCGCTTGTCCTGGTCGGGATTTCGGCAGTAATTTTCCTCCAGCTGGTTGCGGGGGGACGGCAGGAACCTGCCAGCAGCAGGATGGGTAGGAGGGCTGCCAGGAGCCCCTCGTCTCGTGGCCAGCTCAGCCACAATGATGTTTCACCCCTGGTCAGTGCCATTGCCTCCGTGCTGTCCCCATTACCCCCACGCTGTTCCCGTTGCCCCCACATTGTCCCCAGCCCACTCCCCACTGCCCCAAACTGCCCAGGGCCACTGACACGTGTCACGGGGCAGCTGGGGACATGGGGGCACCTGTGGTCATGGGGTGTTGTGGCTTGCCAGTGCTGGCAGCGCAGACCCTTCTCCGTCGTGGCCCGTGTGCCACGGTAGCTGCTGCCATCGGCCACAATGCAGTCCCGCAGGTAGTCTGGGCAGAGCCGGGCACCGTGTCAGAGCCCGGGGCCGAGCTGTGGCACATTCGCAGTGGGGAACCTCGTGCTGGGTGGCCCATGCCCGGTTTGTGGGGCCCCATGCCCACCCATGGCACCAGCCCACCTTTCTTTTGGTACAAGTCATAGTGGTTGTTTTTCTGCAGCTGGATACGGGGTGAGTGCTGGGTCCAGGGCAGCAGCTGGCACAGCTGGCTCTGCCGGTTGTAGTGGAAAGCCCTGCGAGGAACAGCAGGAGCCTGGCATGGCACCGTGTGGGGCCAGGACCCGTGGGCACACACATGGGCACACACATGGGCCCAAGCACACGGCGTGACCCCGCTGTCACAGCCCCTGCCCTCCCACCTGCCCCATGGCCCCACCACGTCCCGCTCACCGGCAAGCAAGGCTGGCAGCACAGCGCTGGGCACACTGCCCCGCAGAGCCCCGCTCCGGCAGCAGCAGCGCTGGGTCCGTGGGCACCGCTGGGTTTGCGGGCACCGCCACCAGCTCCGTGGCTCGCAGGCGCTGGAAGTCATTGAGGGGCGAGCGGTGGCCTGGGCAGCACGGCAGGAGCTCAGCCTGGGGACACAATGGGAACACCCCGGCCGCACGGAGCACGGGACCCATGTCCCGTGGAACAGAGGGGTCCCTGCCCTACAGGGCACCCGCTGCAGCCCCCGGTTCCTGCTCCCCCCGCGCTCTCCAGCCCCACGGCGGCCTAGCCCGGGGCCCTACCTGAGCCCAGGGCCGCGGCCAGGGCGAGCAGGACGCCCAGCACAGGCTGCATGGCGGCGTCCCCGGGGCTGCTGCCGCGTCGGGCCGGCCCCCGGCAAATATTTGCCCGCGGGCTCGGGGCCAGCGGGGCCGGGGTCACCTCGCGGCGCGGCCGCACGTGGGGCGCGGGGCGGTGCCTGCGAGGCTGGGGGCGGGGACTAAAGAGGGGGCGTGGCAGGTCGGGATGTGGGCGGGGCTTGGAGCGGGGCCAGAAGGGAGCGGATGGGGCGGTGGGGCGGGGCCGCGGGGAGGGCGGGGCAGCGTGGGACGGCCGCAGCGCGCGGGGGGAGGCGGGGTCCCGAGCGGCCAGGTGGGGCGGGGCGGAGGGGGCGGGGCGGACTCGGCCGCCGGGCGCCCATTGGCCGCGGCGCGCTCGTGCCGCCCGTTGCTAGGCGCCGCGTGCCCCGCCCCCAGGTACGTGCCCGCGCGGGGTCGCGCTCGCGCCGCGCCGCCCGCTCGCTCGGTGCGTCGGGGCTGCTGGCGGCGAGAGCCGGCGGGGAGCGGCCTCCGGGCCCGGCCGTCGCACGGTGAGGGGCCGCGGAGACGGGGGGGCTCGGCCTCCGCCCGGCGGCGGCAGCGCGGAGCTGCGGCGGCACCTGTCGGGCCGCCCTGCCCTTGGCCTACCGGGTGGGCTGGGGCCGGGAGCGGCGGCGCGGCCTGGGCAGACGCGCGGCGGGCTCGGCCTCCCGGTGCGCGGGCAGCAGGTCGGCCCGGCGGGGGCGGCCCGGCGCTGCCTCAGCCCCGGCGCGCCCTCCGCGGCCTGCCGGGGCCGGGCGCGGGCGGCGGCCTGGGCTGCTGCGGCGTCCGGTCTCCGTGCCGCGTTCGCTTCCCCCTTCTCAGTGTTTTCCCGCCGCCGGGGCCACTCTTCGGGCGCCGGCCAGGGCCTGGGTGGGCGCCGCGCCCAGGGGTGCCCAGCGGGACTGGCCCTGCCGGCGGGCGGCAGGCGGAGCGGGCCCGGCCCGAGGCACCGAGCGGCTGTGCCGGGTTGGGCTGTGCCGGGTTGGGCTGTACCGGACGAGGCGTGGGGCTTCACTACAGCCGCCGGCGGGGGCGGTGGGAGCGGCCCAGGTGCTGGAGGTGGCGGCAGCCCGTCCCGCATGTGCCCTGGTTCCTGGCGGGGTGTGCCGGAGCTCGGGTGGGATTCCCGGGCTCGGCCCGTCGGCGTGTGCGGGAGCCCAGCAGCTCTCCCCGGGACCGGCCTGGCTCCGCGGGAGCGCAGGTGGATTTGCAAGTGCCCGGCGGAGTTGGTGTCTGCCCGGGTGTGCTCCGTTCAGGGACCCGGGCAGACCTGTGGCCCCCGGCCCTGCCGTGGGACGGGCTCCCCTGGCCCGGGCTCGGTGGGGCCCAGGGGCTCCGGGAGCCGACGTTGGGCTGGGCACTGCGAGCAGGGGCTGTTTGGGTGTAGTAGACCCACAGCCAAACTTTTATCAGCAGTGCAGGTGACTAAATGCAATTAAATAGTTCTGCTGCACAGAAACGTGTAGATGCAGAACATTCCTCGTGGCCACCCTGGCTCCTCAGAAGCAACAGGCTGTGGAGTGGCTCACCCGAGTCTCTGACGCCCGTCAAGTCAACAAGTAGGAGTTTAGTAAGTTTTGTCGCAGGTTTGCAAGTCGCAAACTCACCGAGTGTGTTTTTAGAGCTTAACTTGGTCTCCGCTGCTTGGGGTGGGAATGTGCAGGCAGGGGACGTGGGAGCTGGCAGCAGGGCTTGTGCTCGCTCCCTGCAGGGCTGTGTCTCGCTTGGACCTGGAGCTTTGGCTCTTAGGCTCGGGAAAATGGCACTGATATTGCTCACCCGTCCAAAATGAGACTAAAATCCTTTTTTTTTTACTTTAATATAGAAAGACCAAGTATTCATCTGTCTTCTCTCAGCTCCTCCAGGCAGGGGCTTCTTTCCACCATTTGCTGCTGTTATAGGATGGATGGCTAGTATCTCTTGCCTTGGGAATACTGTGCTTAACAAAATTTGTTATTTAACTTTATGTATAGGATGCTGTCTCTTCCCATATTTAGCTTTACAGATTCCTTTCCTCACTTTGAGAGTTTCTAATTCAGCACAGTTTTCTTCATGCAGTCTCTGCCACTATTCTGAGCATCCTAAACCACTTATTCATTCTTCCCGATGCTTGTCATTGCACTCTTCTATCCTAAATATAGGGTAGTATGCCAATGGGAGAAGCTTGAGAGCGAGCTGAAGTGCTGGGAACACCACTGTTTACTCAGAGGAGTAATCAGCAAAGCCTGGCTGATTCCAGGTCGCGCCGTCTTCTTGCTGCAGGAGTTTGCACTCACTTTTTTGGGAGCTGGCACAAATTCTTGAATAACTAGAAGATGTTGTTGATGGCACATACGAGCTTAGAAATACCCATTTCTTTCAGCATCGTGTAAACTTGGAGTAAATTCTGCTTATTTGCTGATATTAGGCCTGGAGAATTATCAAAAGCTGTGGGGCTGATATCAGTAAAGGTGTTCTGTGCCTCGCTGTGTACCAGTAGGTCTTGTATGGGATTTATTAACCCCAGGTACTTCTCTGCTTCTAGGAACAACTGATACTCATTGCTAGTTCGAGTGCTGCTTGTCCCCTTCTTTCTCCGCTCGTCTCTCACTGCCCAGTGTGCTGGGCTCAGCTGCTACAAGAAATGAAGGAGGATGCGTGACAGAGCAAGACCTTTTGTTAGCTTCAGCTGCAAAGTGCACGGTTAGAATTGGCTCAAAGCTCTGACTGTAACTTGTCTTCCACGGGCAGCTGGTCTGGAGGAATTCTCGTGTGTCTCTTGCTGTGTTACGGCAGCACAGGGGTAACGTAGGAGGGAGTGCTGCGTCCTGGCCAGTGTGAGCACGCTGGCTGAGAAGCCTCGGAGGTGCTTTGCACTAGAGAGCGGTGGTCCCGCTCGGGTCTGATGAAGAGTGGAACCATGTGGGTGCAGCAGTGGGTCCTGTGGGGATTCCCATGCTTTGGTGTCTGCGCCACAGGTGTGAGCTGCAGCGTGTTGTCAGCCTGGCAGAGAAGGTGTGACTGTTCTGCCCTGGCACGAGGGGTGTTGCTTAACAGTGGGAATGATGTCTCCTCAACTCTTCCATGTCCCTTGGACAGGTAACAAGAGAGATTGTCCTGGAGAGGGACCAGGGTGCTGTGCCAGCCTGGGGAGGAACTCCAGCTGACAGCAGGGAAACTGTCTGTCTCCTTTCGGCAATGGCAGCTGTCTGAAAAGTTTTGTTGTGAGTATGATTTTGGATAGTTTCTGCCTTTCCTCCCATTACCTGAGGAATAGTAGAGAGGCTTTAATTCTAGTAGTGGTTAGTTTGAATGAGGAAAATGCAAACTCTGAATTCTCCTTGGGCAAACAGGGGTCACATAAATAAATGCCTCTGACATTCTTTGTGGTGCTTGTAGACTGTCTACCAATTACTTCTGGTCTCTTGCGGAATCAGTGGGAGGCTGTCACTCCTTCAGCGCCGAGTACTTCGGCAGTGATTTGGGAGAAATACAAATAAACACAGTTGGATTGACCTAGTGTATCTGAGCTCTTGGTATGCTGGAAATGTTTGTTCTTAGGATGTTTGTGTGGTCTGGAGAGCTCTGTACCTTAAACCTGATTCAAAGAGGTCTGTGACCATGTTTAAGCTGTGAAAAAAAAAAAAAAAAGATCAGCCTGAAGAACCTGTACTTCTAGGGCTTGCTTGTGAGATTGCTCAAGTCTGAGCAAACTACTGGTGCTGCTGAAAGGGAAGTTAATATATTAACCTGCATGAATACACTAGGTAGGTGCGCTTCCTAGCCTAATGTGTTTTTGTGTCTGTGTATCTCCCTGCACTTATCCATTTGCTTAAACTGTCACTCGCTCAGCTTTTCTGGGATAGAAGTTTGGCTTGCTGGGGGGAAAGATGGTTGTATATATTTGATGTTACTACTTTTATTGTTGCTGTACTGTTTGTGGGCATCCGAGCTGATCTGCTGGTGCAACTCAGTCCAGAGGAGATGGTCTGAGGCCCATGGCCAGGCAGACCTGCTCCCTTTCCCTTGCTGTGCCGACTGGATCCATGTACTTGTCTCCTGGGGACCAGCAGAAAGGTCCCAGCTCTCGCACGTGGTTTGTGAGCTGTTCTTGGTGTCTGGTGATGAGAAGATGGGGGAAGGTGTGTAGTGTGGCTTTGATCAGGGTGTGGGCAGGCAATGGGGGCCCCTTCTGTCAGCAGTGATGTGCTAAAATGGACACATGTGTCTTGAAACCACAACCCGAGTTAAAGCTGGAGCTTCTTGCCTGGTGATGGTTCTGCCTGAGTTATTTGTTGGGATGCAAGCGATATAAGGCATGTACCCTGTTTTCCCAAATGCTGTGTCCTGCTCAAGGTCACCACAACCCAGCAGTGTTGGTATCCGGGAGCCAGGCTTGATGCACGTTAGGAAATTCCCCAGAATATCTGCCGATGGCAGTGGTGCAGCCTTGTGGCTCTTCCACGTCCCTGGGCAGCATGCTGGGACCCCAGAGCTGGAAGTAGGGGAGCTGCTGGGCCACCATGCGCTCACAACGACCACCGAAACCTTGACACAAATGGTGTTCTGCCATGTGGCCTCCTGCATCACCGCCAGGCCACGTCAGCCCTGGTGCCACCACAGCCGTCCCGGCTGCGGCACTGTGAGCAGCCGAGGGTGACGTGCATGGGACTGCCGAGCTGGTGCAGGACTCACTGCGTTCCAGAGGAGACGTCTGGGCACATGGTTGTGGCTGTGGTGTTTGCAGTCGTCTTGCTAACCTGATAGATATATTTTTTTCCTGTATTAACTTTCTGCAAGTTAGTGACCTGAGTTGTCCCTGGAAGGAGCCTGTCGGCAGCTGGCAGCGTGGGTGGAGAGGAACCAAGGCGCAGGCCTGTAGGAGGAGCAGGGAGAGGTGGCCATGGTTCCATGCTGTGGAGTGGTGGGTTAGCTCAGGACAAACCTCATGGCTTGGTGCCTTTCAAAGGGCCCTTCTCTTTCTGCGCTTTCAACTGTGCACTCTTGCCTCCTCCCGTGTGCCAGCTGTGGTGCTGAGCTGAGGCACTGACAAACTGATGCTGTTAATTTGGCATAAAATTGTTCTTTTTTTGCAGCTGGACCCTTTTTCCACTGTCTTAGCAAACCGGTCGGGACAGGAGCCGGACCATCCCCAGAGGCAGGGAGCTGCTGTGTCAGCAAAATGCTGCTCTTAGCTGTGATGGATATTTTCTTCTTCAGGATTGAGTTGTCCCCCAGTTTCACTGGCCTGCAGGTATCCTCTAGACCTGGAGAGTATTCCTTGGTGGGATTCAAAGTACATTATCTCAGACAGACCTTCACACGCAGAGGCTGGGGCTTGGAAACAGTGGTAGAACTAGTTCCAACCCCATAGGTGGAGAGTGTTCAGCTTTGGTTTGGGTTTTTCTTTAGAAAAACAGGCTCCTCGCCTCACCTGACCTGTAAAGAGATATTTGAATGAAGGTTTCCGCTGATGACTTCTCCTTTTTTCCTCCCTTTTCTTGTGTTACGATCTCACCACAGTGCTCAGCTATGGCATTCACCACCGTTGCAACCTCGAATAAGGGTCTGGTATATATTTTCTACTGTGCTTTCTGAGAAGGGCTCAATTCATAGAGGGTTATATGGGCAGCTTCAGAAATATTTTGGATTGTGGCTCCTTGGAGCTTTCCAACAAATTGCTTTAGAAGCTTCTTCATGCAGTACTTGATTTTGCAAATAAATACTCCTCAGTGAGGACCTGATGAGCGGCATTCCTCCCCTCCCTCCTCAGGGCCTGAAAAAGTGATTACAGGAGAGGTTTCAGTTTACTTTAGCATAGTTACAGGTCATGCAAGTGTTGAATGCATATAGGTGATGAATTCACAGTGGGTCTTGTCTTTTTTTTTTTTGAACTAGGTTGTACATTTAGACTTCAGAAAGCTTAATCTTCTGTGAAGTGTGTTCCTTAAGGGTGAGGATTAGCATTCAGTAATTTTGATGAGTTTCCAGTAGCAGATACTGATCATTTTCTATCAGTCCCAAGGCCTAGGGATTGATTTTGGATGAACTTGGGTAAGAATAGTCTTCCACTGAAGTCTTGAATTATGACAAGTGATGCGAAAGCCTAGTGACATTGTCACAACTTCAGATCACAATCTTTTCTTATCTTTGTGCTGTGGTGCTTGGGATTCCTACAGGAAGACCTTGCACAGGTATGGACTTATAGATGTGTAGCCAGAGGTGTTTTGAGCCAGGAGGCAGAAAAAGATGAGTGTGTGCTGAATGCTTTGGGGCTCTCCTTTTCTTCTGAGGAAAAGACCTTCCCTCTAGATCTGCTTTCTCTGAGGGTAAGTACTTTGCTTTTCCCAAAGTAAGGAATTCTTCTAATAAAGTGGTCTGGCTGTCGTCTACAAGTGTGGTTTGATGCCAGTGGAAAATCTGACATGATGATTTTGACATTGGGATTGTATTGATACAGATATTTGAGGCCGCAGTGATTCCCTATATTTGTCCCTTAGGCTTTATAGTTTGGTCTTGAGATCTGTGGAGTGTCTGAGCTCTCTGTGCTGCAGGAGCTGATTCCTGCATGACAGATCGTGCATGGTGTTTTCCCACCCCAGAGGAAATATTTCCAGTGGAATTTTAATGATACTGCCTGAGGCTTGCATTGGGGAATAGCAGGTGGTTATTTTAAAACCTTCTCCGAATTAAACTTTGCAGGATCCAATTGGGAAGATACACACAATCAGTGTAGCTGTGTGTCTGTCTTTAAAAAATTAGACTTGTGCCTTTACAGATGCAGGGGAAAGACTGGATGGGGACAAGGGTGGGACTGTGCCAGTTCAAAAGGAGATCTTCCTCTAGTGTTTCTCCTAAAATTCAAAACCCCCTTGCATATCTACTCCCGAAATCTTCAGCATCTTTCCTTTCTCCTGCATGCTGTGCAGCAGCATGTGCTTTAAAACACGTTGGAAAGTATAATTTCAGTACTGCGGGCAAGAACTGAACTTAATAGGCGCAAACAACTTGTATCATCGATTTCATTAGTTCTCACACTGAGTTAATTTAAAGCTTCTGCCACGTAGTGTTTTTGCACAGGGTAGCTCTTGAGTGATCCTGTGAGTTTTGGAGTGTGGTCACAACACAGATCTGTCCATCTTGTGTGGAATAAAGCATCAGGAATAGGGCAGTAAACATTATTTGAATTAGTGTCCAGGTCAGGGCACTAAAACTTTTGTTGGTGGCAGTAATACAGAAGTGATTGGACTAACACTCTCATGTAATCTAACATACAAGTGCTGTACGTGTTTGCGTGGTATCAGTTCAGCTCCCCCATAGCGAGCCATGTGGCCAAAATGTGAAACTTGTGTCCCTGTGTGTGGAATTTTGTGCTCCCAGCCACGTTTGTGAAGCTGGAGCTTTATGTTTATCCCTATGCCAGCAGCCTTGTGCTGGTTGCTCTTTCAGGAAACACTTTATCACATCTTGGAATAAAATTTTGTTTGAATATCAGGGGTCAGCCTTTAGGGAGGCAAGAAGTTTGATCTTCTCAGAATAACAATTGCTGAGAATAAATACAAATTTCCTTCAGAAAGGTACAGAGGAAGCTAAAGCAACATGTTCTAACAGTGCTGCGTGAAAACCCCGCCAACCCTTGGTAGTAAACTGTTTGTAACAAAAGTATAAGAACAGAGCTTTATAGCCTCAGGAAAACTTTGTAAATTAAGCTATTGTGAAAAAAGGCTTCATTTGCTGCTGGGAAAGATGTAAAATTGTGTATTGTGGACTTGAAGCATTATGAAGGCGGCGCTGTTCCTGTGTGGTGATGGTGATAAGCCGGGATAGAAGTTGTGAGTGGTTCTGTCTGCTGAAGGTAGAGGAGGGAGGCACTCCGTGATTACCATGGCTAATTGAGGCGTGAGAAGGTTTGCTCAAAAGCCTAGATCAGAGGTGGAGGAGCTCCTGGAGTCTAAAAGCAGTGCTCCAGCCCTGTGATGTGGTTCAGTCACCACCCTGCCCTCAAACCAGTGTCCCAGCGCTGGCACCATAGCGCTGCACGCCCATTATTCCTGAAAGCTGGAATACTGACTCTCCTCTTCCTTCTCGCCACCCCACTGGTTCTGTGCAGCCACACCAAACCCTGCTGTGTCCCCAGAATGTCCCAGTCGTTGTGTCAGGTGGGAACTGCAACCGCTCATGGCCTCTGCTGCCCCCCTACCCCAGCTGTGGTGGCTGGAGCTGTGACCTGCAGGGACAGGTAGGGCCGTGTGTCGCTTGCTGACTGTCTGTCCGCAGGCTGGACGTGGTGGTGAGCTCAGCGGGTCTGGCAGGCGGCCGCAGGTGTCCCTGGGGACATGACTCTGGTGCTGTCCTGCCGTCACGGGAAGAAGCTGTTTCCTGCAGACATCCAACATGTCCTGCTGCTGTGCGCTGTGCTCGGCGTGACCCGCTCCGCAGCCTCCAGACCTTTTCTCTTCCCTGAATTGCAGGCTCCAAAAGCTTCTCCTGGAGATGCATAACTTTGTGTAGTGAACTTAATCCCTGCTGACTTCAGATAAGCCTTTTCGCACCTTTTATGGATTTCTTAGTGTGTTCATGTGCTGGTTGAAAACGTTGATATGATGCTTGAGGAGATTATTTGAGGCAGCTTCTCCCCTGCTTCGTGAAGACAAGCAGAGAACAGAAGAGGCAGTGAGATTTAGAATTTTATTTTTCTTTAAGATGAAATTAAGGTACTACAAGCAGGGACTGTCCTGCCCTTTGTGCCTTGGCCACACATACCTGTGTTTTGTGATGGGTCAGTCAGCTCAGATCCTTCTGGAACTGCAGTTCCCCACCAGCAAGTGGGAGCTTAGAGAGCAAGGCTGGGTGCAGAGCTCATCCCTGTGAGTGTCTTTTGGACTGATGCAGTGTGTGGCTTGGTCACTCCAGCTGCGAGCCCAGAGCAGAGTGCTTCACATGCTGAACTCCTGTTTTCTGGTCATATATGGGAATTCAGGCTGTCAGATGTTTAGGGGTGGTGTTCTTCTTTAAGCAGTGACTTAAGATGATGATTCTCAGCGAGTTCTGGGCAGCTGACTCCGAGCCCTGTTTGGGACCAGCAGCCGTGGGCTGTGCCAACTGGAAAAGGTCAGCTGGAGATGGAGCTGCAGGGCACAAGGGGAGGTGTCTGGTTTGCAGCGAGGAAGAGCTGCCTTGGTGTCGGTAAAGCCGATGGCTGAGCTCTGCAGCATGAACTCAGCCAGGAGCAGACACCTTTAATTTCCCAGCTTGTCAGGCTCTGCTCCACATCAAAGCAGACCCAGGCATGTACAGGAGCTTGTAAGCACACGGGGCCACATCTCAACAGGGCAGAGAAGCTGTCTGATCCCCATTGTTGAGTGGAGGAAGAGTCTTGGTGGAGAACTCAGTGATATAAGTCAACTCTAAGGAAAGGGTCTTGAGGATCAGCTGGAATAACTGAAGTGGCCAGTGTCCTGCTTGGGCTTTGTGGCAGCAGCCAGCTGAGCTGATTTGCAAAACACTTTCAGAGGCAAACAGCTGTCCTGTTTACCTCGCCTGTCCTCAGTGGAGAGAAATTACCTGTCAGCAGAGCTGGGAAGTTATTTTTCTTCTTTAGGTTTGGTTGGGAGGAGTACACGTTTGAACTCTTCTGGGTGTAACTAGTTAAAGATCCTTCTGGAACAGAAACAACGCAAAACATTGCTGCTCCCCATCTGGGTGGTGATCCTGAATGGAAACGCAGCCATTTGGGGAACGCGGTGCCCCAGCAGCAGCTGATGCTGCCGAGCAGACGGCGTTATTGCTCTGGGGTTTTATCTCAGGCTGGTCTCCTGGACTCTAACAAGTTGACGATGCAGAGACCGTTCATGCAGGTAAGAGTTCTTGTAGCAGTGTCTCGTTCCATTTGCTGTTGGCAGGCTTTAAAGCAGTCCCTTGCATAGAAAAGTCACATGAGAAAACCATTTAATGTATTTTTAGATGTCTTTTAAAGTGGCTTAGTGGCTGAAAAGAAACCTGCGTCAGGTCACTCGCCTGCTTGCTGCAGTTTGCCCAGAAGTGCTCGATTGGACTGTTAATGTGGAACAGATCCAGTTGGGGACGTGTACTGTGAGGGAGCTGCGGTGACGGGGACACAGCTGGCTCTGGGAGGTGACCCTCACTGTCACTGTTTTGCTCAGATGCTGCTTGGGACAATAGTGGGAATTGAATGGGAGATGTCCAGCTGAAACCAGTTAAGTTTCTTGTTCAATTTATCTTTTGGAATTGTTTGGGTTTTCCTTGGTGATGGATTTTTGCAGGGTCCAAACTTGGCGTGCTTGGCTGCTCAGCTGGTTTGAGCTGGTGCTGCTGGCAGAAGTGGTCCTGCCTTTCACTTCTGCTGCTGAAAAGAGAAGTGGTCTTGCAGACCACACATCCAGCCAGGAAACCAAGCCAGATGGAAACTGGTCTCTTGTTTGTCTGTTACTGGTTTCTTTAATGTGTGTCTGTTCCCCAGTCGCTTCTCCATGTGGCTCTAATGCTTGTGCCAGCACAGAGGGGACAGAGGACTGGGATGGGGGGACTGTAAGTGCTTCTTCTGGAAGTAGCATGAGCTTACAGGACCATGAAACTGGTTGTGGTGCTTCTGTGGGTCATCAAACAGGTCAGGGAACGTCTGCCCTGGGAGGAAGAGTCAGGGAGAAGGTTCAGCCATTCCTTTCTCTACAAAAGGTTTGAGTTTCCAAGTCCTTGCCATCACGGGAGAACACATGCTGCTCATGGGTCCTGTGGTACGTGATCTCTTGAGATCTTTGTTGGCTGTTGAATAGGAGGAAAAGTGCACTGGAGTAGGAAGGAAGCATGATGCACTGCATCGCCCTGCGCCAGCGACCCAAGTGTTGCTGTGGTCCACGTGTTAGGTGGTGGAAGTTGCTCCTGTGGAGCTTCAAGATGAAATCCTGGTTTGAGATTATTGGTGTGTAAGTTATTTGGTGGATGGGCTCTTACACCAGTGCCTACCAGGTAAAGAAAAACTTATTTTCAGGAGTCCTGCCCTTTCAGAATAAGCTAAAAGTATGCAAAGCGATGGCAGGTGAGGAGAGCAGGGGCCTTGAGAGAGCAGCAGTATTTGTGTGACAGCTAACACAAAATATTAATGTAAATAAGACAAGCTGCGATTTTTACCTTGAAGCATCTGGTGAAGTGATTCTTCAGGGATAGTGTGTAGGCAGGTGGGATGAGAGAGCTGGAAAGTGCCAGATCGCTCTCCTTGTTCTTTGAAACTATTTTGACCATAAATGATGAAAGTCTGTGTATAACGAGGAGGAAGCCAGGCAAAACCTGGAAAAGGTGCACTTTTTTCTCCTGTATTTGCTGGGATGCTTAACAATGGGAAGAAATAGCTGAGGGGAGAGTATCTCTTGAAGTCTTTGACTCAAGATTTGCTTTAATCAAGTGGGGGAAACTTTAGGGACCTATGTAACAGATCTCATTAGATACTACCCTTGAATGTGGTGTGAGCATCTTTAAGAACATAATCTAAAATACAAATGTTGAGCTTTTCAATATGACCAGCTAAACTAAATGTGCATTTAGCAAGCAAATTTGTTTTTCTTGTCCCTGTCACTTAAAATGAGTGCGGCAGTGCTAAGAGCTCTTCTGAGATGTGGCTGCATCTCGCCCAGAGTCCCGAATCGCTGCTTAATTAATGCTGCTTCAGTTTGAGCTTGGGTTTGTGGAGGTGAGTTTTAACAGTGGAAGCAGAGCTGGCGCTGGAGCACGGGGTGTGCAGTGGGTGTGCTGGCAGAGGTGGTCTCGGGGGGTGACACAAAACAGTGTCTGCCCCGGGTTGCCTGTGGTTAGAGCCATAGTGAGCTCGGGAGCTGCGGTGGGGTGAGAGAAGGCGGCAGCAGACAGACAGACGGATGGCTGCGTGTCCGCTGTCCCGCTGCCTTGTAGGGAGATGTGCCGCAGCCCGTCCCGGCCCTCTGCACTGGCTGCTGGACGTTTCTGGGAAGGCTCCTGGGGCTGCTGGCTCCTGCGAGCTTTGCCCACAGGGCTGGGGCCATATATGCCTGGTGTTTTGCCTTGGGTGCCTTTTAGTGCACGTATAAATACCAGCAGGTTTCAGATGTGTTGCAGATTCTCCTCTGCTCCTTTTTTAAAGCCTGAGTCATAAATACATCGGTGCTCGCTTGAGGGTCCGGCTGACCTGTCATCAGGAACGATGTAATGATTAAACCGGGGTTGTCATGGTTCTCCTGCCATGCTGCTCTCCTAGGTCTTGTTTTTCTGTTCCATTCAGGCCTGAGCATTGCAGGTGCCATGTGAGATACATTTAGGCCCTGGGAAAAAGTTAATTTAGCAGAACTTGCTATAAGACAGTGTTTCTTACGGTCAACCAGACCAGCCGCAGTCTCTCTTGTTCTTTTGACGCAGACGCTGCTTCGTGGGAGCCCGTCCTGGCTGCAGCACAGCTTTGCACTACATTTTACAGCTGACGCTCTTTGGAAAAAGTGTCACTTTAAAAGTATCCAGCCAAGAAGGAGCACAAGATGTAATTCTAGTGAAGAGTTTGGGTTTGTTTCTTTTTTTTTTTTGTCCCCAGAGGGATGATAGTTTCTATGAAAGGGAAGCAGTGCCTGGCCTTCTGGCCTTTAGCCCTGGGTGGGAGATGGGCTGTGACGGTGCGTCTCTTCACCGCGGTGCCACGCTGGGTTTCTGAGCTGCTCCAAAGAGTGCAGAGCGCAAATCAAGACATTCCTTGCACGTCTGGGATTTTTATAGTTAACCTGTGAAGCTTTTGTGCACGAAGCAGAGGTCCTGGGAAGGGATGAGAAACAAGCTATTTTTACTCCATCACAAATAGGGCTTGGCATGTTTATTTTAGACTCCGGAGCCGCTCAGGCCAGTGCGGGGTTTTTTTATAGTCTACTGTTACTATCAGATTAAAAAATAAACTTGAACTCTGGAAATCACAGGAAAATAGGGTGTCCTGATGTACTTGCCTCCGGTGAGGCTGCGAGGAAGCTACAAGGAGGAGTTGGTGGCGTTGTCTGTTGTGCAGCGTGCCAGCCTTGCGGTCTCCTGTGTATCTCGGTCTTTGAGCCACCAGCTGATGATGGACTGTGTGCCCTTCTATTGCATAAACTGCCCTGCAGAGAAGTGGTTGCCTTGCTGGGTGTCCTGACTGGATTTTTACAAAGTCCCCAGCTGAATAATTTGCAGAGCTCTGGGAGCAAGAGCAGAGCTTGGCCATCAGGTGAGTGATGCCTTTGCCACCTCCTGCTCTAGAGAAGAGTTGAGTTGCCAGGTCACCAGCACAGCTTTAAATAATATTTTTTGCTGTGGAGAAGTTCACTAGGCAGCAGGAGGTGAAATTAATGAGACCAGCTCATTTTCCTCCTGCCACCAGAGTCTGAAAGAGGGAAGATTTAGGTCAGTCCTGCTTGAAGGGTGGGAAGATGCGAGGTGGCTCCGTCCCCAGCCCCGCATGGCCAGCTCTCTGCTCTTGCTGACACGGTGTGGTTGAAGAGTGTCCCTGCAATTGCAGGTGTGCTTTACTTTACACAGGCACTTCAAACTTTTAAGCTCTTTATCCTGGTTTATTATTAGAAGCTATTAAAAGCGTGGCCAATGGGATGTTCACGCCGTGGTGGTGGCGTGCACAATTTTCAGTGGCAGGTCGCAGCCTCTTCGTGTCGGGCATTGTACAGACGTGTAACACGGCAGCCCAGATCGCGTCTGCCCATGCTGGCTTAACCAGGCTCTGTTGTTTAACCGAGATACCCAGACCTCCAGCCGGGAGATCCCAGCTGAGCTCCCAGCTGATCCAGCCCTGCTGGGGTGCGGCTGGAGATGTAGCTGGTGTGAGAGACTGCAATGTTAATTATGAAGCAATACTCTACCGAGAAGCTGGTTGAGTTATTGACTATCTAATTGATTCACTAATAAACACCACTGATACTAATTTACGATTAGAGCGTTTTGCACACTTACAACTTTAAAGTTAGTAATTATTACTGCTAAATGTGACAGATAGCACTGCTGCTGAATTGCAGATCTGTCACCCTTCCCTGCCACACCATTTCTGTTGGGGCGCGAGTCCGGTCCTGTTTGCCCTCCCACAGCCAGTCTTCTGGACACAGGCTGGCTGGAGAGTCCAGCAGGTTGTCCAGGGGGGTTCCCCAGCATCCTGGGGGGGTCATGGCCGTCCCCAGGTGCCCCTGCCTCTACCACTGAAAGACTGACCCTCCTTTGTCCTTTACATTACACCTTATTTGCAATTTTTTCTCAATTTCAGGACACATCTCTTCATTGCCCCATCCCTCCCTTTCTCTGCACAGGCTCCCAAGCAACAGCCCCTTATTTCTTTGTGCTCATCACTTTCAACTCTGCTACATCCATACTCAAACCTGCTGTTCCTGTCACTTGGAGTTCTCAACCTGTCACTGCTGCTGTGCTCATCCCGGTGCAGGTGGCCTTGCGAGTCCCCACACCCCAGAGCTCCCCGACAATGCGTTACATACATTGGGTACCCTACACCTGAGACAATTCACTCCACTTTAGCCTTGACTCCTCTACCTGTGTCCGATTACGCAGTATCTTAGGTGCAGTCTGCATACCAATGTAACAAATTAACATTTTTCATGGTTTTTAGGTTTACTGGCATGCTTGCCCTGGGGCCACTGCCGTGGCTCCCTGCCGAGGTCCCGGCTAGCCCGTGGCCAGCAGTGTTCCACCAGGACCTCCTCCTCGCAGCTACTCCTGAAGAATTTACAGCCGGGGCTGTGAGGATGGCAAAGGAGATAGAGGGGCCACCCAGCCCCTTGCTGTTGAGTGGTCAGGAGGCTCCTCTAACCAGGTTTACCGGTAACCAGCGAGGCAGCTGGCAGGGAGCTGCCTGCCCCGGCAGGCACATCTCATCAGCAGCGCTGGCAGAGGTGACTGCAGAACCTTGGGGCTTTTCTCCCCTTTTCAGTTGCATCCAAGAGCTTGAAAAGCAGGAGGTTTTGTGGTGAGGGTTGGTATTTCAGCTGGGTCAATATCTGTTTGACTGAAAACTGGCATTCAAAACTAGGTGAGGCAACTGGGCTGGGGGTGTCTGGTCTGTTCTCCAAAGAGAACACATGCTTGGCCACAGCCATGTGTTTTTTGGATTAAGCAGGCCTGGATTTATTTGCGAATATTAATACTTGTGTACTGTAAAGCCTTGGTGGAAATCTGTGCTCTGAAGGCTCAGCCATGTCTTGTTGATATCTCTGGTGCACAAGAACCCATGTCCTTGGGAAGCTGGAGTGGCAGAGCTGGGCTGCAGGATCTGCCTGAGTCCTGCTGTTTGCCATGCTTTGGACCTTCCAAAACCATGGCTGCTGTGTCTGGGTCTTCCCTTTCTGCCTGTCAGGTGAGAGCATTAGGTATTGCTGTGTTCGGGCTGAAGCAGCGTGTGGATCCAGACCGATTCGCGGGCAGGGTACCCTGGTTAGGACACAGGAGGATCCGTTCTCCCCGCGCATGTGGCTTTGCCGTGTCTTTAGAGGAGAGGGGTGTTCGGGGAGATCTGGCACGTCCGCGGTGTAGTTGGCTTGTTACGTGCAGTGCTTGTGTCCTGGCAGCCATGCTCACCGCCCAAACGGAGCTCCAGCAATCGCTGCCAGATGTATGTGCTGGGGCTTTGTCAATGCAAAAACACCTAGTTCTAGAGAGAGTTCCTTTGCATGCAGAATTACTCATGTATTTTCTTTTGCTTGTTGACCTGCAAAAATGGAGGAAAAAAACAACCTAGATTTGAAAATAAAACCAGTGTTGTTGATTTGTGAACAAAGATGTGTTAATCCACAGAACTTGGGCTCCATGTGTTGGTAGAGACCTAATGTTATGATACAGAATAAAGGTGTTTGTAGAAAAGCACCTGAGCAAACCCCATAGATGATCCTTTGCTACAACATAGGTAACATGGCACAGTTTTAAAAATCAGCAGCGAATTTGGCTGGCAGCCTCCAGGTCTGAAATTTGAAGCATTGCACTGGACTAATAGAAGTTTTGAAACAAAGCAACTTAAAATATTTTTAGAAAATATACTCAGGGACTGGACTGTAACTGTAATAATGCTTTAAAGTATCCCTGAAAGAGTTGTATGGCTGGTCAGTGTATGTTTTCCATACTCAGTTTTTGACTCTGCCAAATGTTTGTCGGTCTTTGGGGCAGTTTTTCCCTGGAGGGCTAGGAGGGATGGTGTGTGTTTTATGTCCCATTTTTGCTGCACTGGTCAGCCTGGCTTTTCCCATCCTCCTGGTATCCTCAAAGCTGTCAGGTGCATTTTTATCAGCCGAACATCCCTAACAGGCATCTCTTACCTCTTAAATAATCCTCTCGGGGAAGAAGAAACCAGAGGGTTGGGTGAGAGTGTCTGTAACCACCCTATCACTTGCAGCTTCCAGCCCTGGAAGGAGTTGAAATCAATGTGTTTGCTGCTCCTGCAGAACAAACAGCCTTGCGAGGACTTTGACAAGCAGAGCTGTTGCTGCCTTTCCGAGGCCATTGTATAGTTTGCTTTCTGGGACAAAGGCTACTTAGACATCTGGATTGCCTTGGGGATTTTAGGGGGCACATAAATTATTAGTTTGCTGTGAATGGAGAATGACTTTGATTGCTTTGTGACCGTGCTCTCACCAGCTCTCTGCTGCACGGGCTGAACGCACCTCCTGCATTGGAAGGAGAAACTGCAAGTGCGGAGGCTGTTTGCTGTGTCCTGGGAACAGCGGGCTGAGCAGACCTTTCCCGACCTTCTGGTGCGTTGAGAAAACATGCTCATTTTATGGGCAGTTAATTTATAGAAAGTTCCTGTTTAAATTTCCTCCCAGAGCCGTAAAACCGGAGGACAGCTGCACCCACCAGCCAGCTAATCAAATGCTGCTCACACCTGGCTTACCCCCCCCCTTCCACTCACTGCTGTTAACTTTTAGCTGCTAGGTAAGAAGAGCAAGTGGGGCAGCTTTGGGAAGTACCCCAAAAAACTGGTCGGAAAGCTGTTCTGTGCGTGGGGGTGACGATGCTTGGAGTGTCCTGCCCACAGCTTTCTGGGATGGGATTTTCCCCAAGATAAGTCAGATTTTGTATTGCATTTGCCCTGGTTTATAAAGTCTGAAAATAAAACAGAATTTGCATTTTGCCCTTCTTCCAGGCGTGGGGAAAGCTGTGTTTATCTCCTGCTGCCTTCTCCCTCCCTCCCCAAGGACTGCAAATCAGCAAAAACTCACTGACTTGTTTGCAGTTGTGTTTGTGCCTCTTTCAGTGAAGAAAATCACTTTCAGAAGGGTGCTGGGGCACCTGAACTCCAGGAACCCTGCTTTGCCTTGTCTCCCTGCGGCAACCAGGCTGATAGGATTTCAGCATGGGTATGTGCTCTAATAAATTCGATCCTAATAGCTAATTTTGATCTAGTTTGACAGAAAGGTCAGGATCTTAAAGACACTGAGCTTTTACCAGAGCTCCTCAGAGCCGCTTTTCTCTCTTTTGGCAACACGCGCCTCATGTTCCACCCCTCTGCTTTGTGGGTTCGCTGCACTTGTGTGGGTCTATTTTCCTTCACCCTCTTGCTGTGTTAAAACTGACTTGAAGAGAAGGAGAAACTTCCAGTTCATGTCCAGGGCTGAAAAGCAGAACTAAACTGCTCCTGCACTCCCAGAAATATCTGTTGCGGCTCTGAACAGCTGTCCTGGCCGGTCCCGGCTGTCCTCGCTTGTCAGCCCTCTGCCGTGGGGACACAGCAAAGCGTCGTCCTTCGGAAAGGCTGCTGTGTTTTCACCCTTATCTCCCTTGTGTTCTAGGGGGTGGCTGAACGGTGCAGCAAATGACGTTGGCGTGAGCGGCTGGAGGGTAGAGAGGCTTTTCTGGAGCCCCCTGCTTTATGTACCGGGAATTTAATAGAGGTATGATGGCAGGAGTGAGCAAAGGGGAGCACTTAACCCCCGATAAAGTGTCTGAACCTGTTGAGGGCTCCTAGAATAAACCCCTTCAGCCAGTTCCCCCATCTGATGCAAGAAAACCATTTTTGGCATGCTTGGGGCCTGAAATCACTTTGATTTGTTTAAGCTGGGGCCTGTTTCCCTTCCCTTCCCTTAAATCTCCTCTGCAGCAGTTGATAAGCAGCCGGTCCCTTCTTGGGGAGAAAATGCAGCAGAAAGAAATGCCAGGAATGTGAACAGCAGGTGGGGACTGGCAGATGTACTTATCAATCATGGCAGGCTGACGGAGTGGTGTATTCCTCCAAAGAGCTACTGTTTGCCTCCGGCTTGGTTTGCAGTGTCCTCTCCAACCCCCTCCAGATAAGAGCAGGGTAGTTGTTCCATTTTTTTTCAGGGGCAATGCTTGCTCTGTGCAGGACTCCCTGTGCTCCAGGAGGCCAGAAGAATGGGGCAGTAGAGACAGATCCTTTAGATCGCAGCACCATACCTATAAATAATGTATTTGGGATGGGCTTTGGGAAGTCCTGCTTCCATGTTGCCCAAGGAAAAGACAGACTCGATTCATTAATTGAATTTGCTGCACTGTTGCTTTTCAAAACATGACTTCATATCTCAGAGGAGTCTGGAGTTATTTCTGTGGACAAAACCCTATTCTCAAACTTGTTTTTTTCTGTGGCTGCTCCTCATTTTTTGAGCACCTTGCACTTCATATGGAGATGCCTTTTTGTAGCAGGACAACCTGATTTACATGAAATAACAGGCTGAATGGTGAGAAACCTTTATCTGTTGATCTCTAAGCAGCTTTCCTGTGTGTTGGCAGTGTGTGTTACAAGCAGAGCAAACCTGCTGTCCCAAATGGTATTTAGGTGTTTTTCCCAGCCTCTAAGCTTTCATTCTGGCTGATGTGCTTGTGTCAGAATATGTGTCACCCCAGTACTTCAGATCCATTCCAGTTCTGTGTGCCGGTCCTTGCAAAACCCAGAATAAGCCATAGGCTTATAAGTGATGCAATTAGCCCTGTTTTGCAAGGCTACTTCAGCTGGCCTGGCTTATGCTGTTGTCTGTAGTGCTTCAGGGCACCCATCTCCAGTAATTTGCCTTCGTAGGGACACTGCTGATGTAGGTAGTTGATATCTTTAAAAAAAAAAATGAAGGCACATCTGCCCTGAGTCCTCTTATCAGGTTTTCTTCAGATTGTTGCTTGTTTTTTGTGAGGGAGCCCTGTAAGAAAGACATAGCTTTCCCAAGGAAGAGGAGTAGTGGGAAGAAGGGAGCAGTCAGTACTACAGCATGGAATAAAGACCTTGGAAACACAACTTTTTGCAGCTGTAAAATGTGATTTTCAAACTGTGCTCAGACAGCACCACCTCACCTAGACAGGGCTTGTATTTGGGAGATGCTTCCTGCAGCTTTTAAAGTAGTTCAGATTCTGGAGCAAAGGCAGTGATATAAGTAGTGGCGGTAGTCAGGGTGTCATTTGCATTGCTACCGGGCTGCGTTCTGGGGAGCACCTTGACCAAGGATAGAGCATCAGCCGGAGGCAGCACCTGCCTGTGCCCAGCTCTGCAGCCCTGGGTCAGCACAGGGGGGTGTTCCCGTGGGCTGGATGGTGTTCTCGTGGAACTGCCTTCCAGGGGAATCACGGAGCGTCAGCCGAAACCGGGGAGCACACATGTCCAGGTGCTCAGCATGTTCCCCAGAAGTTGCCTCCCAGTTGCAGTGATTTGGCTGCAGCTCCCTCTTGCAAGACTTCCCCAAATTAATTCCCATTTGGAGTGGATTCAGTCTAAACCTCTGGGCATTGGGCTGCCTGCTTTAGCTGCTGGGGCGGTTTTTGCTCCAGGCCTGCGTGGAGGAACCATGAGTATTTCAGTGTCACTGGTCACACCATCTCTGCAGAGACATGGCCTGACCTGGAGATGCGTTTAACTCTTGAACTTAATGCTCACGCTGGAATTTCCCATGCTGCATCCCTCCATCAGGCTTTGCTTCAGCTTTTCAGCAAAAGCAGTTCAGGTATTTCCAAGAGTTAAAGGATAAAAAAAAAAGCTTTAGGTTGTCAGTATTTACAAAACCAAACAGAACCTAACTGCTTGCATTGAGAGGTGCTTGTTCTGGCACAATGTCTGGGAGGTTGGCAGCCGCCAGGTCTGATCACAAAGGATGTGCCATCTCCTCTCCCAGCAAAAATGCCCCATATCTCATGGATCTTATCAAGTTACAGGCGCCTGGAAGACTCCCAGTTCACCTGTGCTTTGTGGACTTGATCTGCCAAGTTAAGGTTTTCAAAGATCCTGTCCAGGGCCTCCTCCAGCCCTGAATGGCTGCAGGGTGGGAGGGAGGTGCTGCCCCCAGCCACCCCCAGAACAGGGACCCAGATTCCTCTCCAGGGCTCTGCCTGCTCTCAGCCAGGGGTGGGTGACTGGCCTGCCTGTCTCAGCGGGAGACAGAACAAAAGCTGCAATAGGAGCGAACTGTGATGCTCACTGTGACCAGCTCGTGGACAACCTTGATTCTCAGGTATTCTGACTTTTAACTCGTTATTTGCAAACTTGCTGGTTTAGGTATTTTTTTTGTGTTACCTAGAGCTACATCATATGTTGTTAGGAGAGAAGGGTTTAGGCTCAGCCTACAGCAATGAGCAAAGTTCCTGACTGGCATAAGGTCTTGAGGAACAGATGAACGGTGGTCAGTCTCTGCGGTGGAAAGCACTGCTCTTATCTTTGAAAGCTTTTGTCTTTGGTTTGTTTGGTTTTTTTTGTGGAAGATGCTTCAGTTCTGTAAGCTAGTTTGGTTTGCTCTGGACTTTGCTGCAATAGGACAGTGGAGGCCTTTGGACTACAACACTGAACTTACGATTATGTTTGAGAAGTCCCAAAGCTGAATCATTCTTGATCATTATAGCATGCTTCTTGCTGCAGCTGCTGGCCAGCTGTTGTGGCTGTTGTCATACATGGCTCTGGGAAGCGCTGGGTACAAAACTGCCTGAGGAGTCCAGTCCATCCAGCAGAAAGGCTGAAGATGCAGAAATGCTGCTCAGGAGACCTTGGCTGAGTTGGAAGAAAATGCTTTCTTTGGGGAGGCTGGCGAATGAGTCCTAGCTATCTGCTGCTTTAAAAACCGCTAACTGCTTTGTGTGAGACACCTCGGAGGTGCAGGGGAGGGCACCCTCTCCTGGGCTGTGGTACAGAGAGAGCGTTGTGGTCCCTGATCAGAGACCTAAGTGAGTGCTTGGTGACTGTAACTAGTAACCTAGGTTATTTTTGGCGTAGTGTCTCTGCTTTATAAGGGAGGGACTGAGCTGGTAAAACCACATTTTCCCCCTACAGCCCTTTATGAAGCCTAAAAGAGGCCCAAATACCAATCCAGAGCTACACTGAAGAGCTGGGCTGTTGTGGAGCTGGAAATTAACCCTGGCTGCAGCCTAACAGGGTTTTTTATTTTTAAACTGTAAGCCGAGACCCTTCAGGTGAGGATACAGCGATTGTGGCCAGGCTCTGTGACTGGTTCTGCTGAATGGCTTGTAAGTCACCTGTCCACATCTGGACCACTCTGCATCCTCCAGATGTGGCACAGTGTGCAACTGGGTCCTGCGGGATCAACCTGATCTCAGTTGGGACCTTGCAGGTTGTCCCAAACCTGCAGTCTCCTAATAATGATAAACCAAGGAAATACTATATAACCACCAAAGTAAAACATAAGCCAAGTGAAACTTTGGTGCAGGTAACTTGGTACCTAATTGCTGGGACTGGAGTCGCTCTCCCACTCTGGAGGCTGAATGAGACATCAGCAGTTTGTTTCCTTGCATCTGCAGCAGCACTGTGAAGCGAAGGAAAGTGAACACATCTTCAGAGTTTCACAGCCTCACTGCAACTCCAAGGCTTCGTTTTTCCTTTGGCACTTGAGCCCTTTTTCTTGCATTGAAACGTTTATGTTCTCATGTGCTGTTTAATAGCAAGGAGCTGTCAGGTTTTCGGGGGAGTGTTTCAGATCTACTTATATCTAAGAACAGCCATAGGAATGTGTGTGAGCAGCCAGGAAAGTCCAGTGGGTGCTAGTAACAGGATGCCCTCCTAAACTAATTAGCAGGATTTGGACATTGCATTAGTAATGAAGATCAGAGCAGAAATCAAAGCAAGAGTAACTTGGGGGCGGGTATTCAGAAGAACAGGCTGGGAGTGATTAAGGACAAATGTATTCCTGTGCTGTTAAAGCTCTCAGGAACACTCAGGACTGCTGTGGGTGGTGGTTGGGCTGGAAAGCGGGGTTCTCCTCATTTCTCTGTGGGGTCAGCACAGCCTGTGTCCAGGGCTGGGCTGTGTTCTGCATGCCCCACAGCAGAGAAAGGGACTCTATGGGAGAAGAGCTCAAAGTAATTAAAATAAGGGCTGTTGCAAAGGGTTACAAAGTCTGAGAACTCCTAACTTGGCTAAGAAATGCAGGCATGAAGGGGAGACTGGGTTTTAGGTGTCCAAAGCACATGTGGTGAGCAAGAAGAGATGGTGCTTGGGTCAGAGAGGCTCAAACTGGTACTAAACCCAACTGAGTGCTGGTTTAATTTTCCTTGTTGACTCAGAATGGCATCCAGTTCTGTTTTCCTGGGGCATAAACTGGAGCTATGATGACTTTACCCCATTCTTGGGATTCTTGCAGAGGGAGCTTTGCACCAGGAAGTTGGTACAGGATTGTCCCATATTATTCCATTTTTTTTTCTCTTTACAACCTAAAATAACGTTTTAATGTTCCCACTTGAGTTAGAAGGACACGGCTGTTGCTGTCTTCTGTGTCAAGCTGCGAGTCCTTGCTGCTGTCACATCGGGAGCAGTGGGACACGGTGTCAGTGTGCTGGGAACACAGGGAGCATCGTTCGTCTTCCATGTAGAGACTGCAATGGCAAGTCAAAAGAAAGAGATGCGGCCTGTGCTCACACTATTTGTAATACACTGTAATTTGGGTTTTTTTTCCCCCTTAAAAACATGCAGGTCTTGTTTCTGAGCTCTCTGACCTGTACAAGATAAATTGCTGGTGAGGAAGGGAGAAATTACTGGATTTTTCTGATGTGGCAAAACCTCGGGACCATTTTTTGAGGACTGATACCAGATGCCATGCCAGCTAGTTAACTGTTGTAAATGTGTTACACTATGTGGGCTCTGTGGCTGCTCACAGGAGAAAAACACCAGTTTTCCTTGTCTTGTCCTTGCTGTCTCTCTGCCTCCCCCTTTTCCTGTGAGCACTTTGCCTTTACCCAGTTTATCCTTGGATCCCAGTTCTAAATAACTTGTCTGTCTGAGCAGGGCAGTTTGATCCTATTTTCAAGTCCTTTGGACTTTCTTGTTTGTGGAATTTGGGTGCTGGGAATGCAGGATGTTTGTGTTGCAATTGCTGCAGGGGGATTGTTTGGAGCAATGCTGGAAACTTCTTTGTCGTGGCAGGTGCTGCGCTGCTTGCAGAGAGGGACACGTTACCCCGCCATGTATTTAATCAGTCATGCTGGTTTTGTGCATGTCGGGCTTGTTTCTCTCGCCCTTTTTGGCCAGATCCTGAATACACTGTCTCTGGTGTAAGAAAAGTTAGTGTTTAAAAAAAAAAGGCCTGAAAGCCACTGATGCTCCTTACAGCGAAGCAGTCTGGTCTCACCTCGAAATAATTCAACTTGTCTCTTACTTCTCAATACCAGAGCAGGGTGGGGAGGAAAGCTGGAGCCATCTCTGCGTTGGTGTGATGAGCAGCTCCAGCCGGATTCCCCGCTCCTGGCTGAAGCCATTAAGGCCATGGCCAAAGCCAGCTGAAGGTTATTTTTTAATTATGCAGTGCAGGTAAACAACGTAATTCAGCTGAAAGGTAATGCAGGGAAATTAATGCTGCAGGAATGCGATGCAGACTCTGTCTTGTCTTTTAAGGTGCTCATCTTTGCTTTTTTGTTTAAATCAATGCTCTTGCACCGGAGCAGTGGGGAAGCAGATGGACCTGTGGAGCCACACTTTGTCGCGCTGCCTCGGTGAGCTGGTGCTTTCGGACTTGCTATGTGAATGAAAGGCTGGCCAGCTCAGGCCAGAGGTTCTTGTGAAGAGCAGATGGTTCTACTGAAGCCATCCAGCTCTTTGCTGCCTGGTTTTTAGCAAGAGGAGGAGGCACCCATAAAAATGTGCACCTGCAGGAAGAGGTTATCAGCTTGATGGTTTTTGGTGACTCCTGGATTTCTGCAGGTTTAAGGGAACATGCTGCTGATATTGAGGCAGTTAATTCCTCCTCCAGAAGCTTTCTCTGCCTATGTGGCATGGGAGCAATGCTGCTTCATTTTGCTGTTTTCCCGTTTTATGCTTGATGGCTAAAGTCAGAACATTTATATCTCATTCTGCCAAAAAGCGTTTAGAATAGTTTTCCTGAGAAATGTGGCAAGTTGCAGGTCGGTGGCTGATGTCCTGGCTGCTCTGCACTAATCACTGGGTGGTAAACATATTTAAATGAAGAACTATGGCAGTCCTGCTAGCTGAGTAATACATCAAGGCTGAGCAACTCCATAAAGTTGGATCTTAATGCCTTGGCTTGAAGTTGTAGGGTGGGGCGGTGAAGCTGAGGGATCGGCGGGATGTTTCTAAACAGAATGTGCCTGCCCTTAGTTACGCTGCCACAAGGAACATAAATGATGCTGCATATGTAACCGAAATGCCGAAAGTGGCTTTTTGTTGGTGTTACTTGCCTCGTTCTGTGTGTCCGCTTAATGTCAGCTGGTTGTGCTTTATGTCCCTTCGGTGGCAGCCGCAGATCTTGTGCCCAGCAGGTGGGAGAGAGATCCTAAGCCTTTCCTTCCAGCCCTGGTGCTGTGACATCAGCCCATAGGGAATTATGCTGCTTAAACACTTTCAGTGACCTTCTTGAAATATTTCATTATCTGAGGAATTTTGTGGAATACCCAGAAGGTGATTAGAACTCCTTGGAATGTGGCCTCCTCTACATAAAGCAGTCCAGCCAAATAGCATTTTGAGGTGACTCTTGAAAATGAAACCTCGTTGAGATTTTTTTTTTTAATTTTATTTTATTTTCAGATTTGGGGTTGGTTCCTGCAACCCTGGGGCTGGAGGAACACCTGTCCACACTACCTGTTTCAGCACCATTAGCAAACTCCTGCTTGCTCGTGTGTCCTAGGGAGCCCCAAATGCTGTTCTTGGTGCATCAGGCTGTTCTGGTGATGAAAAAGACTCTGCTCTGCCATTGCGTGGCCAAAATGTAGATGAGAGTCCTGCTGCAAGCCCTCTGGCCAGGCCCAGGTGTGTTGCCAGAGCTGGAGCCTCCCGTTCCTTCAGAACAGCGTTCGGAAGTGCGATTGGATTTCTTAAAGGGCTTTGCAGGGCTACCCTGCCCATCAGGCTGTCCTTCACCTCTCTAATAGCTTCTGCTTGCTAATTTGACAAAAAGAGCTTTATACCTCTTTTTTATTAAAAAGGTAGCAAAGTAGGTGGGAGAGTTTTGGCTAACAGGTCACACCAAAGCTCACCTCTCTTGTGTGTGACTCACAGAATGCGTGATGTGCTCCGAAAGCCAAACTGGCAGAAACTTCAGCAAGATTTCCTGCCTTGCCAGGCAGGGGAGTTTATGCCTTCATGTCTTTCTCCTTTTGTGTGGACTATTTAGTGCTTGGTAAGACAAAATGTCCAGTGGAAGCTTCCTCTCCAATTAGGATATTCGTAGTTTCTCATCCGTGTGGGTTCTCTGAAGCCTCATAGGGGGTTTTGTTCAGCCTTTAATTCAATTAAGAAATCAAGCAAGAGATGCAAATCTTTTTAGCCTCATTGGTTTCAGCTCCAGAGAACATCTCCTACTTATTACAGCAGGGCAGCTTAGGGAGCAAGTGTTTTTCTGGGCTTCAACTGAGATTTCAGGTGGTACTGGAGGCTTGTGGATGATTTTGTCTGTTTGGAGCACGGTGTGGAACAAAGACTGCGGCCACCTGTTGGTGTCTCGGTTTTAACCCATTTCTGGAGCAGAACCTTCGACAGAAACGTGCTTTCCAGCTGGGGTGACTTCTCTCAAAGGCTGTTAGCTGGTGTGAATGAGACTTGAAACAGCTGGTGGACGGTGAGTACTGGCAGGGGACAGGGCACATGGTGGTGACTGTCACGCCAGCTGCTCTTGCACGTATCCTTTGGTGCTCGCTGGGGAGCGACCTGCCTGCTGAGGAGTGTGAGGTGGGCTCCGATACCACACAGTCCTTACATTTAAAAAGTGATGTCTCGTCTCTTGCTTCCTGCTGGTTTGTGCTGCTGCTCAGGTGCCTCAGCTGTATGTTCTGGCTAGAGCTGCTGAGGGTCCTCTAGCTACCCCATTAGCCTGCCTTTGTTAGACAAAGTTTATTTTGCTTTCTGAGAAATTGTCATTTGTGCCATTCACAGATGGGGATGGCTGAGATGTGGTCTGGGCTTGGTGTGCTTGGGGAAGATGGAGGCGGTCTGCGCTGATCTTGATATACTGGAGGACTTGTATTTTGGTACAGAAATCCATGTTAGTTTTAAAACTATATAGAACAGCTTTGTCCCTGCAAATTCGCGTGTAAACCAGTTGGACCCCTGTGTAAATTGTTTCTAGAGAGCTCAGAATCAGACTGCGGCAAACACAAGCCGCTATGGCATGGTGAGCCCACAGAGCTACAGGGAATTTATCTTGAGTCCTAAATATTTCAACGTTTCTAGCATCTAGCGCCCTTCAAATCCGAGTGCGGTGTCGTGGGGATTGCGCTGCCTTGTGTACACTAACCAGCGAGGTAACTGTCTTGTGGTCAGAATTATAAGTGCTTCGGTGTCTCAGAGTGGTGCTTTGGTCTCACCTCGATCGACTGCTTCTGTGCCACCAGCCCAGGTGTCTCCTGTCCCAGGCTGTCCCACAGGGCAGCTTCTGCTGAAACGCTTCTGTAATGCCACTGCCTTCACTTTGGAATTAACTTCAAGCAAATTCAGCAAGATATGATGCTTTTTTGACAAAAGAGAAATCTAGAGTCAAAAATACCTATTTTTCTTGGTGCCTTGAGTTCTGTTTTTTACTAAATCTTGGAAACGGATGAAGCATTTGTATGCATGTATACATACATGCCTGTCATGTTTGTCTTCAAAATATGCATTTTTACAGCATTTGTATGGAAGGAGCTCTTAGCCCCATCCTTTTTTAGTTGATTTTTTGTTTGCTTTAACCTTTTGTAGTTTAATTTCATGTGGATTTTAGTACTACCTTTAGTTTACACTGTCTTAATCACAGGATTAAATGTCAGGATTTTTACACTCTGTTGCTCTGTTTCCAGGCACAACCAGGAGTTACAAGTAGAGTTTTGAAGGGCTTGTCCTGGCTGGCTGCACGCTGGAAACCCAAGCGGAGCCAAAGCCAGGTTAAGCTGTGTGCCCTTAGGCAGACGGACCCTTGCTCTGCCCTGCTACAGATGTATATTTAGCCTGTGTGCCCTTTCCAATAACAGCCGGGAGAAGATGCCTGGAGAGGAATGCGAGTCATCGCTTCCCCGAATGCCGTCCCGGGATCCTGCTCTCTGTCACGAAGTGCTGCTTGAGCCAGAATCGCTGCCTTTGTAACTCTGCCCTCTACAAAACTGTCCCATCCCACCTTTTTTTTGTTTGTTTGTTTTAACCCACATGAAGTTTTAACATTCATGTTCACAACCCTACTGGGTCCTGGAGGGGGGATGTCCTCATTTTCTTTTGAGCCTGGTTCAGGTGAGTTTGGAGTCCTTTTATTAGTGGAGAGCCTGGACCCTTGTTCCCCATCACCCTCATACCCCGGTACATTCCGCTTTGCTCCAGGACAGATCTGTTTTGTACCCTTGATTCCCATTGCCCCTCTCTGTCCGCCCTCCCTCGAAATGAGGCAGTGTTTAACCTGTGGCGTGGCACTGGTGGTTATTTGGGTCCCCTGCTTGTTGGTGGATGTTTATATCCTAATTTGCCTGTTTGCTGCCAGCAGCCTGGAAAATGGCAGTTCTACCTGACTGCGATGTTTGTAATTAGAAGGGAAAAAGTGATCTCTGAGGCCTTCGAAATACTTGGGAAGATAATATCTGAGTTTCCTTTCAACTGAATGCACTTGAAGATACGATCTGAGTTGGCTGTCTGGGAATAACAAGGTGGGAGGAAGGGATTGATTGTGGTTGCTGAAACTTTCATCAAAGAGTCAGAAGTCTTGCCCAGCCAAAATCTGTGGCGGGTTGGTCGGCACGGCTGGAGCACAAGACCCATGGGCTGCGAGGAGACAGGCCAGCAGCAGTGACAAGCAAAGGGACATCCACAGTGTTCTAGCAAGTGTGTCAGGTTGGTGTGCGAGTGCATAGTCATGAGGTGCTTGTGGGTACCGCAGTCACCCCCTCCTGCCTCCTGAAAAGGTCTTATTGCTGCACCTTGCAGGGGAAATGTGCTCGGCTCTGTGTCTGGGTGGCAGGAGGGCTCTGGTGTCCCCCATGCCTCTGCTGCTCCTCACTGGCCCGTGCTCGCACCTCTGTGGGGTGCCCCAGGTCTGGGGGGGCTGCCAGGGCTGCTCCCTCCCTGCCACAGCTCTGGCTGGAGGGAGAGAGACTGCAGCACGTCCTTGTCCAGGGCAAGAAGTCTTCCCGGAAGCAAAGTCCCCAGCTGGGAAGGGCAGTAGGGTGGACAGGCAGAGGCATCTTTTTGCATCATTTTGCATCATTTTATCTCGGAGCCGTAAGTGCCGGAGATCACACATCCTAAAGAACGCAAACCCTGTACGCTCTCTGGACTGGTCCAGCTCCCCATTGCTGCTCACTCAGCACTTCACTGTCTGTCATTCGGTGTCTCTGGCCTCAGGCTGGGGGAGAACTGTGAGCAGGTTTTGGTGGCCAAGAAGAAACATGATGTGCAAATGAGAGAGGGCTGTGGGAAGGCTTCATCCCTTCCTGGTGTCACGAAAATGTAATTTTCAAAGAAAAGCAAGAGGAAGCTTTCTACTATCTTCCATTAAGCTACTGGAAAGTTAAATATCTTGATGCTTACTCTAGCAGAATAAAAACCGCTGCGAGGTGTCGATAGCTGTGACCACTTCCCGTATGAGCTTCACCAGGCTGCTTGTGGTGTCTGTGACTTGAGGCAGCACGTCAGTGACAGTTTGCAGCCGAGTTCCCTCCCGGCAGGAGGGTGCTGCTTGTTTCCCTGCCTGGCACACACTTTTAGCACTGCTGTTTTGGGTTTGTTTGGTTTATTTTTTTTTTCCCCTAGATTATTTTTCAGCATCAGAGTTTCCTGTTACTGACACTAGATGTGCTGGAGATGAGCAATGCAGAAATACAGGAAGGGACAAGACTGAAAAAAACATCCTTTTTTGTGCATTGTCCTTTGAGTTGGTGTCAGTTCTGTTGGTTGTTTAACTTGGTGACAATACATGGTGAGCATAGCTGCAGAAGACTGTTTTAAAATGCAATTTTAGGGCAAAGAATAGAGTACAGCTTGGTTGGACTGATGGTGTTTGGAGTGACCAGCTAATGATGGTGAGCTTGGGGGCTCCATGAGCACTGATGGGGGCTCTCTGCTGAGCAGGCTTTCCCTTGCAGTCCCATCTCTGATGCTGAGCTGCCCGCTGCTGTGTTTTTGATGTATGCATGGCTATAGGAAGGCAGCATTGAGCCAAAAACTTGTGAATGAACCTGTCTTTTAGAGAGACAGCCAGTCTGGGTGTGCAGCCACTGTCCCTGTGGGTGCCTGGTCAGCACCTTCCCCCACTGTGCCCGCCGGTGCTGCTCAGTCTGTGTGACCAGCGCATCTCTGTGCCGTCCCTGTCCTGCACGTCCCTCTCCGTAACTCATCCCCAGCGCGGCAGGAGCCCAGGCCATCCTCTGACAGCTTACATGGAGGTTGGAAATAACCCCCCAAGTCATTTGCAGCACGTTGTAGCTTATACCGTAGGCTGCCTTTGTTCCAGGATACATCCAGAGCTGAGCAACACAGAAACTCCTGCTGTTTCCCAAATTTCACTCTCCAGGATGTTCTTTGTGCATATAGTGTGCCAGGCTTGCAGACTAGCATACTTTTAGTCTTGAGGAGTCTACTTCTATTAGTTCATCAATTGGGTGCTGGGTTGCTCTGCCCAGGTGTGCTGCCTCCCAGCTGTTTTCCCCTCTGCCCCTCTTTCCTGGACTCCTTTGGCACAGCGCAGACGTGCCCGGAGCACCCGCTGCCTCTGCCCACTGCCGGTGCCTGCTGCGGTGTTGCGGAGCGGGGAGCACGTACGGCAGAGTGCCATCTTTGTGTGCCGGGCCGGTGACGCCAGATTTCATCATCCCTCCTGCTCGCTGCCTTGACACGCAGACGCACGGTAGCTGACAGGACTTGCCCGGAGATGCTCCTGTGGAAACACGCACAGGAGATCTCTGCAGAGACAATACCTCTCTGCTGGAAAGTTGCACTGGCCCTTTTTAACCAGGTTGGAGTTCGCTTCCTTAGAGAGAGGCCACACGTTTAGTGCTTTCTTTAATGGGGCTATTGGTAAATAAGCAATCAGGTAAGTGGGATTCCTCCTAACTCTCCTAAATACCTTCTTATCTGGAGTAGAGAACTGCACAGCAGTCACCTGAGCCTCCTGCATGCTAGGCTCAGTGGCGCTAATATGCTGGCAGTGATTAATTACCGCAGCCCAGTGATGTGATGGTGTGCTTGAGCAATTGGATTAGATGCAGCTGGACGGAGACTTCACTTTCGCTGGTTCTTGCTGAAGCAGTGCTGTGATCGCCCCCAGAGGAGGAGCAATATCTAGGGCAGCCATGCTTCTGCTGTCAGGACACAACCCTGGCCCAACGCTCCCCATTCTGAGCTGTGCAGAAGAAAAGGTCTCTGGGAAGATGCGTGGCCAGGAGTAGATACTTTGTCCTGCTCTCAGTCCCATCTGCTGTCTGCGCTATTCTGCGTTCCTGAATAATGAAGGTAGAGTATGTCCTTAACGTGCCAGTGGGCCTTCTTGCTGCATGGAGAAGGAGCAAGCTCCAGCATTGTCTTAACAAGTCAGCATCATATCAAGTGCAGCATCATATCAACATAACTTCACCCAGCAGGCCCAGTTCTGTGTCTCTGGGATGGGGTTTTGGCACTGGGGATCAGGCATCAACATTGGCACGTGCACCAAGCACTAGCGCTGAAGCAGATGTTGCTGCTGACTTTGATGTTTCATCCAACACTCTGGAGGTTCAAGTTTGAGACCAAAAGAGCGCTCTCAGAAGCCGGATGATAAAGAAAAAGTAATTTCTTTCAGAAGATCAGATAGAACGAAACATCCTGAAATTCGGGACTAACCTGAAGCTTTGTGTTTGTTCTGTGAAACTGGGCAGTAGGGATCCTGCTGGAAGAAGGAGCACTGTGCCATGCAGAGAAGCTGGGGTGGTCCGGCCTTCCCTTGTAACTGGGAAATGCTGTCCAAGTCCGTTGGCCTTATGGCCTGATGCTTCCCGGAGATCAGCAGACCACCTGCTGAATGCCATCTGCGTTTGGGGTTTGGCCCTGTTTTGAGCTTGTGGGAAACTGAAGCGCTGAGATTTTTGGCTGCCAGAGAGTTCGAGCTCTGTGCCACTCACTGGTCACAGACAGTGATCCAGAACACTGACTTTTCCCACATACAACTGGCACGATGTGTCAAACCAGCTGGGTTTCATCCATGGTAGTACTGTGTGGAGTGAGCTTTTGAACCTGAGGCATCGTGCAGGTCCCCAGGGCTTGTTCAGCCTCGCTGCAGGTGACATCTCCTCTGTTCTGCAGCCACATAGGGACCTGCAGTGCTGGTGGTGGGGGACTCACTGGGCAGGACTGCTGGCTTTCAGGCAGAGGACCTTCTCTCACAGAAAATGTTGAGCCTTGAGGCGATGGTCCATGTGGGCCTCAGCGCTGCGGGCAGTGCCGTGTTCCAGCTCTCTGCCGGGCTGCGCACCCTGCCTCTCCTCTGCGCACACTGTGAGAGGCTGGCACTGTTTCAGCTTCTGTCAATTGTTTGGTGAGGTGGAGCTGTGTTAAGGGATTTTTTTTCTTTGGTGGTGGTGCAAGTTTGTTCTCAGATCTTCTGTTTGTTTGTGTTGTTTTTTTTTTTTTTCCGTATCAGCTACTGAATTCCTTCTGTACCTCCCGTGTGCGCTGCTTCCATATGCAGAGGCTGTTCTTCTGTAGAACTGCTAAAATGAAATTCTGAATTTGTGTGACCTGCAAATGTCACACGAGGCCTTCATGGCCGGTGCGTGAGTTGCTTGGCTGAGGGGCACATATCAGATGGGCAGGGTTTGTTGCCTGCTCTGATAATTGTTTCTGAAATGGGCAATGACTTAATCTTCCTCTCCTGCTTGCCACAGATATCAAAACCAGCTCCTTTCTGCCCAAATACTCCTCTCCATCCAACAAAAACTGCCCCAGGGTGGATCCTGTCATTTGGCTGAGCAACACGGGGCTGCGCTGTGCAGGAGCTCCACTGCAGCCGTGACAGGGCTGGGACTGTCCAGAAGATGTGGTGCCAGACCCCTCCGGGCGTCTTCACACCTCCATGTGGCTGTACCAGACTGTCTGTCTGTCTGGTTGTCTGGGGCGTTTCTCCCCGGCTCAGGCATGGAGGCTCAGCATGGCCACGTTTCCATGCTGGTGGCACCTGGGCCCCGCAGCAGCCACGGGGCTGCTGGGTCCTGCTGCCGCCGCCACTTTCCCCCTCTGCTCCCAGCGAGTCTCTGGTCCTGCCTTGTTCTTGCTGTGCGGGTTGTGTTCTGGTCCTGCGCGCAGCAGGACTTCCTAGCAAGCAGGCTTCAGGAGAGGTCGCTCACGGGACAGGGCATCATCACAGCAGTGTCCATACCCCGGGCACCACGGAGGCTGGAGGCCGTTCCTTTTTCTGCTAATTTAAGGCACTGCAGGGATGAGTGTCCCTTGTTTTCCTGCTGTGATCATCAGCAGCCTCCTCAGGATCTCTTGCAGATGTGTCTGGAGAAGCAGCTCAGGCATCTCGCTCTGGGTGAAGACCACCATGTGCTTGGTTGCTTTTGTGAAGAGCCTGGCCTTGGCTTCCCTGTTGTTTTGTGTGGTGTTTTGCTGTCCCAGTCAGTTCAGGCAGTTGGAACAATGAGAGCAGCAGGGAAATGGGCTTTCTCCTGGCACTGGCATCTCACCAACCATCTTCCCATCTCTTGCGGTTTCCAGCAGTGTTATTCTGCCTCTGCTGTCTCTTGCCTTCCACTTGAGACAGGGTTTCTGCGATTGGCAGTGGTCAGATCAGATATCTGCTGTAGCCTGTGGTTATTGCATTCAGCTCATAATTTCCACTACCCACAGCCGCCTTTGATAGCTGTGACTGCTCACTGGGTCCATTACCTATGCGTGGGAAATGCCAGCCCCTCTGCATGGGCGGTTTGTTGTGAAAAGGCCCATCAAGGGGCGAGAGTGTGCTAGTGCTTGTGTGCTGTCTCAGCTTCTCTAGAGTGCAGGTTTTGGGGTGAGCAACCGAATCTTATCTTCTGTCATTCCTAGAGCCTGCTGTGGTAACCTTGGGCTTGGTTGCCAGCACGGACAAGCCCTCTTCCTGTTTCTGCAAGCCCATGGTGAGCAACACACTCTTACCTGGCCGCAGGACAGCTGTTCATGCTGCCCTGGGAGCTCTGCAAGGGCAGGACGCGGTGGGATTTCCCTTCCCACCCGCTCTGGCTCCGGGGTCTCTTGGTACGGCGTCACACAACGCAGCTGGAATGGGATAAAATAAATCAGAGCGTGCTCAGAGGACTGGGAGCCAGTGGTGAGGAGTTGGGCTGGGTTTGCTTTGGGAATTTGGAGCCGCTCCTCTCTCAGCCTGGACAAAGGCAAGTTGTTTCAAGACACGCAAGTGTCCGTCCTCCCATCCTGCGTGACCTGCTGCCCCGCTTGTTACCTCAGATCAGTGACAGAGAGCTGCGCTGGCTGCAAGCTGAGATGCGAGAGTGGGCAGTGTGGCTTCCCTGGAGCCCCAAATGACTCCATCCTCCTCAGTGAACCCCCTGGCTCTCCTGCAGACAGGCCAGGCAGAGGAACATGGGGGCGCGCACAGATCCGGGACTCCATGCAGCCAAGGGAGGAGCAGCGAAGGAAATTACGCCCCGTAGGAAGAGAGGAGAGAAAGGAGAGGTGTGACCCAGGGGACCAGAGGGAGGGTGAGGATGGGGAGGAAGCAAATGAAAGAAGAAAACAGCAAAACGAGGGAGAGCTGGAGGTGTTTCTTGGCAGACTGTGAGACCAGGTGGGCTGGACGATGTTAGTGGTGATGGACACACTGTGTGTAGCTTACTGCAGTCTGATTTTTGGGGACATATTGCTGGCCCCAAAATGAAGTTTAAACACACTGGCTAATGCCAAAAGCTGGAACTGAGAGGGGGCTTGGCTCATGGGTCAGAGAAGTAGAAGCGTCTGTTGTGCATCAAGTTGTTGATGGAGTACCAAGAGGTTTCTTGGGGTTTTCGGATAGGATAACTGGCATTTGGAACCACTGATGCCTCAGCCTGGCTTCAGCTCGCCTGGAAAGGTCCCGTGTCACCACTCTGCTCTCTCGGCTTCAGTTGTACCTGCCCAGGTGACATCTCACTCCTTGTGCCTATCTTGGGATGGTGTCGCTCCCAAGCAGCAAGAACATGGCAGTGTGCACGGAAAAGCAGGAGGATCTTGTTTCCCCAGAGAAGCTGTATGTCAGAAGAGGAGAAGCTTTTGGTTTCTTTAATGGTAGTGATAACTCTTACAGTTAAATAAAAATAAAGAAAAAACAAAACTAAGAGGGTAGGGTGGCAGGGTGCCCTCTATCCATTGCAAGGTCTGTGTGTGTGTGTGTGTGTTAGCGGCTGGCTTGGATATCGTGATAACACCCTGACTTGGTTCCTGTTGTTTCCCCAGGTTCACAGGACTCCTAGGATGAGGCTGCTGTGAAGGACCGGCGGATCCCCTGCCCGTGCTGCCGCAGATTCCCCGCCGCCCCGTTCCGGCTGGAGCACCGTTGCCGCCGGGCAGAATGACTGTTGGGTGCCCCATGCAGCCCCCGTTCCTGGGGAGGACTTGGCTCCCCGTGCTGCTGCTGGCGGCCTCTGCTCACTGCCACTGGCCCAGCGAGCCGGCAGACGTGGTTCGGGACTGGGAACACCAGCTGGAGGCCTCCATGCACTCCGTGCTCTCGGACCTCCGGGAGGCTGTGCCGGCCGTGGTGGGCATACCGGACAGCTCTGCCGTGGTGGGACGCTTCTTCAGAGTCTCCATCCCCACGGATTTAATTGCTTCCAATGGAGAAATTGTCCAGGTGAGAAGTACCATCCCCTGAGGTTCGTTTTCTGTTCTATTCTCCCAGAAGTTGAGCTGGTCACCCCACTCATAGGCTGGGTCACGAGCAGACTTAGGGTTTTGTAGGACTATGGGAGAATGGTTTAAAAAAAAATCCTCACTTCACTGCAAAGTTCTTTTCTTGGATAATAATGAAGAGAGGGGACTTCTCGGGATGACTGGTCGGGTTTGTTGGCTGTATTTAAACTGTGAAATACTCTGCCCCCGCAGTGATGGGCACAATCATAAGAAGATGTTGCCTTGGGGTCTGGGGAGCTACAGATTTCCTGCGCCCGCTGCTCTGACGCGCAGGGAGTTTGCTTCGCTGTGGTAACAAAACATTGCTGGACAAACAGACCTTGTTCTGCCAGCAGGGCTCTGGGCTGCTTTTGACACAGTCTCTTCTGACCTCGTCCCTGAGTCCTCTTGGGAAAGATGGGAGCCTTTCTCTTTATCTGACTTACCCACATGCTGCTGGCGCTGCAGACACCTGAAATCTGACTTTTGGAGCTCATCCTGAGGGCAAGAAAGTGTCAGAATAGCCCAGAGGAGGGTGGGCATGCTGCTGAAAACATGCTTGCTCGTCTTTAGTCCTTTCCCGGGAGGGTGCTGAGAAGTTTTCTTCTCAGCATCTGCTTGCCTGGATCGTGTGGAGTTCAGAAAATTCTGTTCTTAAACAGAATTACCTTCCAATCTTGGGATATTTTTTCAAAGAACAAAATTGAAAATAGTTTTAAAAATCTATTTTTAGAAAACATTATATAAAAGACAACCTTCTAGTGTGTCTCAGAAGATCAGAGGGAGATGGAGAGCAAGTCGGGAGAAAGTCTGACATCTCAGCTTCTCCTCCCAGGCAGGATTGTTTTAGCTCTGTGTACTGTCACGCAGTTATCTTGATCCAAATATGTGATCCCGCTGGCTTCAGCGAGGGTGCTGGGACCGTGACGTGCCCGTGGTAGGCAGAAAATCTGAAGAATGCATCTGTTACCGACAGATGGTCAGGTGGGGAGGAGGAAGGTGGTGGGTGAGCCCCTGGCTGGAGCAGTCGGAGAAGGGGCCGGGCTGGTTTTGGAGCAAAGGCTGTGACATTTAATTGTCCCTGCGGGCCAGGAGGCTGGCTCGGGGGGAGGTGGTGGTGCCTGCCCTGCTTTAACCACAGCAGCTTTCCTGAGCACAGGCACCCGCGTAGCGCTGGGCTGGAGCACTCCAGGCGGGTGCAGCGAGCCCAAGGTCTTGTGTGATGGAAATGATATCTTTGATTTGGGATTTTGCATCGGAGTGGCTTGTTCTGGTGTCGTCTAATGGCAAGAATGATTTTCAGTGTTAATAAAACAACACCACAGCTTCCTCTGTCTCCTTTTCTGGGCACAAAAGCCACCTGTGATAGCTGCAGGAAAATCCTGATAGATTATTTTAACCCCACCTGATAGCTTTGAGCAATACCTCTGCGGCTCTGGACATGAGGCATGTTTGGGAACACCAGCAGGTCCCTGAAGAGCTTTGCATGGAGCAGGACCCAACAGTTGCTGTTCAAGTGTAGTTCAGCGAATGCTGGGAGCGATTTTCACGCTTGACGGTGGGTTTGCCCAGATGCACATTGCATCTGTTCACCTTGAAATTGATTTTTAAAAGTACAGCAGGCTGGCTGACTTAGCCAGCGTCTCTGGGAGGACTCTTTTGAGGAGAATGTGCTGGCTGCGGAGCACCGCTGACCTTTGCTGTGGGGACTGGATTCCTGGCTCACGAGAACTGCGTGGGCAGCGTTGGGTGCTGGGGTGCATTTTTGTTGTACTGGAAAGTTTCAGGGCAAGTCACTTTTGTCTTTTTCCCAGGCTGCCTTGCATTTCTCAGCCAGAGCAGTAAAAGCGTGACACTTCTGGGTCTGGCTAACTGGCGTACTTAAACCATAGTAAGAAAGAGTAAGGGCTGTGCCCTCTGAGGTGAAGCACTGGCTCAGAGTTTACAATGAGATGAGGTTGCCTATATGCAGACCCCTTAAATTTCTAAGAAATTGGCTGTTATTTAGTTTTGTTTAAAAACAGCTGACAGTTGATGTCCCCAAGTTCCCAGGAGCTTCCCATCTGGAGCCTGAAGAAGGTGTGATGGCTTCATTTCTAGATAATTCCCACCTATTATTTCTGGGCTCAGTTTGTTTGGTGGCGGGGGAATCGCCTTGAAGCTGCTTCTCAGATCCCCTCCCTGCTTGTTAGCAGATTCCAGCCGGCCATAGACAAAATAATTTTCTCTGCAAACTTGGTTTGTGGGCTGGAAACAACGCCAGGCATCCACAGCGTGGTGGGGGAGTGCCGCGGGCACATCTGTGCAGACACGGGGCCCTGGGCACAGGTACGAGCTCCTGGGAGCCATCGCCGGCGTTTCCCTGCCACCCCCAAGATGCTCGAGAACAGGTGAGGTTTTTATGGTTAAGTACAAAGGAAGTTTATTCTAACGCGCTCAGGGAGTAAGTCAAGACACCAAGGTGGACACACAGAAAATGAGTAAAAAAAACTACTTCATGTCTTAATTTCAGAGTCTGGTTTTCACATTGTTCAGAGCCAGCTCCTAGCAGGGCTTTGTGGCCATTGTAACTAATGGCTGGCAACTAGAAACCCCTGTTGCCTGTGCCTTGGCTTGCTGAGCGTGTGCGATAAGCGGGGTCAGGCATTAACGTGTCCTCTGAAGGGCGGCTGCAGCTTGCAGGTATTTCAGCTGTTGGATTTGGGGGCAGGTCAGCCCAGACACTGTCCTCTAATCCTTGCCACTGCAAGATTGCTCTCCTGGTGTCTGAAGGTGTCTGGGACATGAACGCTCTTTGCTGTGCCTTCCCAAAAAAGGGTTAACACCCTGCAGCCTTTCCTGCTGCGTTTGACACCAAAACCTTGCCATTTTTACAAGGGTTAAAACATTCAATCTCCCCCTGTATGGTACACCCCCCTCGCTATGCATAACGGAGCTGCTGGGGCTGGTCCCCATGGTCAGTCATCGCTGCCTGACCATCTCCTACCCCATTTCCACCCGAGGCTGTGCCGCGTCTGACCCGTCACCTCTCAGCTGTGTCCTGTTGTTGGAGAACAGGTCACGCAAGGACCAAAGACCAGGTTGGATTTTCCCTTCCTGCCACTTCCATTGGAAGCTACTCCAGAATCTGGCTGCTCTGATTAAAAATGTAGCTTCTAGCCTAAATTTAGAGATGGCTAGAAATATTTATATGTGCTGCCCTTTAGCTTAAATCAATTCTACCTTCATAATATTTACTTCCTTTATGTATTTATAACTGACAGGCATATTCCCCTGTCTTGATTTTTATTTGGTTGAGCAAGGAGCCTCTTTAGTCTTTTTCATAAAATAAGCTTTCTTTTCCTCTCTCCATCTTTGCAGCTGTCTTCTGCACCTCTTCCAGCTTGAGTTTATTTTTCTTATGTTTGCATGAGCACATATACTCCAGATGAAATTTTACCAGAGCCTCTCATAAAGGCATCAGAACTTCCTTTTCTCATCTATAAATAACCTTTTTTTTTTTTTTTTTAATATATCCTACAATTGTTTGCTTTTCCATGTCTGCCTTGCTTTGGCTCGGACATCTTGCCATCAGCTGAAATATCCAGGTCTGTAGTTTTTTCTGCTTCGAGTCGTTGGGGTCCCAGAAGAGGACATGAGGCAAGGCATGGGATCATTGATTTTTGTGCTGCCGATCTTGGTCTCCACGAGATCTGCCAATCCCATCTCCAAGGCTGTCCCATTTTTCTTGTACTAAAACGTAAGCCTCCCATTGCTGTCTGGGTGATAACACAAATAATGGAGGTGAGGACAGTGACACTGGTGTCACTCTGTCAGCACTGGGGATGGTGGCTGCTCTCCACCCATCTCACCTGCGAGGACACCCTGGCACAGACCAGGAAAGCTGACACTGGCCTAGGCCTGCGACAGAAGCAGCTCACAAAGGACATTGACCTGGTCATCACCTCCATCCTGCACGCAGGACGTGGGTTGGACTTGGTGCAGAAACTGTTGTAGAAAGCATCTGGCATTTGAGCCATCGCACAATCCGATATCCTAAATGCAGATGTCCGCTGTATACAAAGACATGCCGTTTCATGGCTTTTGTTTAAAGGTGGGTCTGTAAGGTATGCTGGAAGGAGAGAAATCCGTGGTGTGCACTGCTTCCCGAGGCACATCGCCACACAAGCAGGTGATTTGGTGTGTGTTCCTTGAAGGCACCTAAAGCTGCCGACCTGGGTGTATTTGGTGTGGGATGGATCCCATGGAGCAGATCTGTTCAGGTTCATTCACCGATGCTGAGAAGGTCTCAGGTGAGCACAGCTAAGTCTTAGTATTCTTGGCTGTTCTTTTGTTTCATTTTGTAGTGCACCGTCTCAGCAGTGCTTTGTTGGGAAGACAGATAAAACACATAGCGAGGGCCCCAAGAAGCTGTATGCAAACAGAGCTGGTGTCAAGTGATTAGCACACCTGAATTAACTCACACAGCTGATGTACGTGGTGCAGCTGTGCAGTGGGTTTGTGGGGTTATTGAACTCTGGATGTTAATCTGGGCAAAAAGGAGCCTGATTTTTCCTGTGGTTGTTCTATTTGCTGTCCGTTTAAGTGACTTTTACTGAACAGCTTTATTATGATCAGACTCCAGGGACCTTGTTTTCTAAACAGGATCTGCAGGGTTGGGTTGCAGGAGTCCTAACATCTCGTACATGCTGCCCGGGCTGTCCTGCACACCTCAGCCCTGCTCCGACCCGAAGCAAAGGGCTGGCTGTTGGCAACCAACCTGCAGTGCCAGGATGCTCTGTTTCAGGCAGCAAAACCATGAAATACTGATTTTTTTTATTTTCTTCTCTTGCAATGATCCTTATTCCAGAGAGTTTTAACTGAATGTGAATTTTCAAGTGGCATTCCTCAAAGGAGGAAGACGAGCAAAGAGCACTCCTGAAGGGCCGTGTCATCACTCTGAGTATCTTAAAAGGCTCTTTGTGTCGAAGCATTTGAGCTTCACCTCGTCCCTGGGGTCGCCAGTTTTCTTGCACTTTGCCTACCCAGAAGGTGTAGCAACAGCAGCTGTTTAGAGGGGAGCGCGCTGGGACAAATGCCAGTGCCTGGAACAGGTCCAGGCAAAGGACTTCTTGGGCAGGGCTTTGCTCAGCTGCCATGCTGCAATCTCAGTGATAAGATGGGTTGATAAGATTTCTGCTGGGGGGTTCAGGGGGCTGCTTATCTTTTTCCTGCAGCAAGACCGTGTTGGGGAATTTGGCATTTTCAGTGCACGCTTAGTAACAAGCTCTGAATTTGGAGGAGTGGAAAATGTGACTCAGTCTTACTATAAACTTAGCTTTTCAGCCGGGCTGGGAAGTTCCTTGTTTTGTCCTGCTCTTAGGGGTCCTTGCCCTGAGTATGCGGGGAGACTGAAGAATGCGACAGCGAGGAGAATCCTTCAACGGAGGCTGGCAGGACCCGGCTTGCCTTCCCTCGCCGTGCTCCCCAGTGCCGGCTTTCCCGCAAGCTGCTGATGGCAGGAATAAATTGCCAGGGCTGGTGAGCTGCGCGGCGGCAGCGCAAAACCCCCAGCACTTGGCATCCCTGCTGTGTGGTATTTTTGCTTCCCTTTGGCCTTTTGCTTATAAAAAGTCATGCTGAAAGCAGAGCCTGGCTGAACTTTTTTTTTAAAGCCGTTTGAGGCTTTTCCTGCCCCCCGAACAAGGGAGAAAGCGGGGTGTGGGCAGCCTGTGCTGACCCCGGCCCTGGCGCGGGCGGCTGCTCCTTCCCGCTCCAACAATAAGGCTAAACAAATCCTTCCAAGCTGCTTGCATGGGCCGATGAAAGGAGGATTTCTTGGGACACTCAATGTTTTGTAGTGACCTCCCCGTGAAACAGCTGTTGTGTTCCCTTGCCCAGGCAGAGTGGGACGCTGAATGGTGCCCTTATAGCAAACACAGAGGCACATCTGGGAGAGAAGCCGTCATGGTAGGAGTATGCGAGGACGGCATGAGCTGAGTGTAGCCCCTCAGCCTGCACAGTTCCGAAGCCATTTTGCTGATGGTGGAGAAGTTGGTAAGACAAAGCATTGCCCTTCGAGGAGGCTGTGGCCGCGGAGGGGAGGGGATGCATCGCGTGTTTGAGGCTTTGCTTGCCTGTTTAACGGTTGGAAAATGCAGATTAGCAGCAAACACAAACTTCTTGTTCGGGTTTTCATGAGCGTGTGGAAGTAGAGCAGCCACTTCAAGTAGCTTTGGCACCTGGCCCTTCAGTGACTGAAGTTTGAGCTGGAAGTCAAGGGCCAGGACCTGTGATCCAGCCTCTGCAGCCTTGCTCTCCCTGAGCTCAACTTTCGGAGCTGAAATGTTTGATTTTTTTATTAAGGTGACAGCTTCAGTGCACAGGGGCATTCAGGAAGAGCTCTGCAGGGCTTTCACTGGGACCATCTGGAATGTGGGGTTAGTTTGACCATCCTGCCCTGTGCACAGAGGAAGCACCAATTACTGGCTGTTCCCTTACAGCGTTTGGTCTGTGAACAGAGGTGATGAGCTCCTGCTGGCTGTGAACACTCAGGTCACCAAGGCTGATGTACTTCTGAGAACCAGTCAAGCCTATGGGCTGTTTTTAGACTTTCAGGGGCAGATGCGTCTGCATGAAATGTCCTGGAGCAGCTTGTTTTTGTCCATGAATTCCTGCACCTTTGGTGTGAGGCGTGCAGGAGAGCAGTGTGGGCTGAGGATACCCCACAGCTCTGGCAGGGATCGCAGTCCCCTCCATGGGGAAGTGTGTGTGCTGAGATTCACCCCGCTCGCTGTGCCAGCGAAATGCAACTTTCTGCAGACTGAGCTTTCCCGTGGCACAGTGCTATGCGGTGGCACCGTGGCTGTGCCTGGCAAGTGGAGACTCCGTGAGGTGTCCGTTCTCTTTTTACCACTGTTTTCTGGCCTTTGTGTTTCTAGGCAAGACCCATCTGATGTCCTCCCTAGCTTGTACTTCTGATGTATTTGAGGCAAGGAGGGGGGAAGTTGGATTGGAGGCTCCTTGTGTTATCTGGTTGCACACAGGTGAGCGTCCCTGTCAGGGCTGCTCCTTGGGGCCAAAGACTCGTGGCCGTTGTGATCTGAGGTTTGTCGCCTCCTGCCCCGAGCCGTTGTGTTCCCCAGCCCGATGCAGTCGCGCCTCCTTCTGCAGGACCTGCGCAGAGCAGCGGTACCAAGATGCTTTGACTGCGCTTCAGTCACTGACTCCATCTTTGTGTTGATGAAGAAGAGGAGCACAGAGCGAGCTTCCATCCTCTGACTCGGGCCCCACGTTCTCATCCCTTCTCTTAGCCCCAGGTGGGCTGTACCAGCACCACGAACCATTGCAGTGCCCGTGATTCCAGCAGTACTGTGGCACATGTGGAACCTGTGTCTCTGCCATCACACGTGGGACAAGTCAGCCCAAACTCTGCCTGCCCCCATCTCTGGTTTCACCATCTGTTGCTTCTACTGCCAAAACTGCCCAGTGTTGCTGCATTAGCAGGGGGTTATGATGAAGCTGGGTTTAGACAAACAGCTTAGGTTTGACTCTTCTCTGCAGCTGTATTTGCATTTGAATTGTCTCTTGGTTTCCATTTTCTCTACCCTACCTGCTGGTTAATTGCTCGCAGGAGCCTGAGGCTGCAGACTTGGTTAAACAGCGGTTAGGTCAGTGTGCTGGAGCACGGTTCAGCTGCCGTCTGCTAAGATGTTGGAAGGGCTTAGCCGGGGCACTTTTCATTACTGGCCGTGTGTGTTAGGGTGATGCCGAAGGAGCAACGCAGAAGGGGAATCTGTCACACAGTGAGTTGTCATCAGCAGTTATACTCCAACTAAAATCCTTGGCATGGGGTCCGTGTCTCACAACAGCTGGACGCAGGAGGGGAAGGGGGTGGTGGGAGACCTGGCAGAGCCCAAAAGCAGTGATTTTTTTTCTTTCAGGGCTGATTTGGAGCGGCAGAGGAAGGAGCTGAGTCCTTCATTGCGGTGTGCTAAAGGGAGACCTGTAGCAGGATCCTACAGTACCTGGCTCCTGGTGAAAGACTCACCACCTCCTTTTTGGAGGGTTCATGGGGAGGAGGAGGACTAAATTCTTCGAGGATTAGCGGGCACTCTTGTAGGCAGGAATGCGGTTTTTGCCTGAATTCCCTCGGAGGCAGCAGTTTTGCTGGCTGCTCCTTTGCTTATCTTTTGTCTTGTTGGCTAAAGGGCTTTCAGATCTAAGTTCAAAAAAAAAAAGTCAAACCAAGCTATCTTCTTTCATGAGCTGACTGCTCTTGGCTGGCCTAAAAATAACAGGCCGTGTATATCCGAAAGGACTTTGTGAACAAGGTCTTCAAAACCAGCCAGACCACTGTATGTATTTAAGATCTCAAACATGGCTAATTTTTTAATGGTGTTCAGTACACTGCCGGGCTTGTGTAATCTTTACTCGATAAGCATTCATTTACAATTATCGCAAATAATGGGAAAACAAAGGCAGCCTTCTTTTTCTTGAGCAACGGAAGAGTTATTTTGAAACCAGAGAGGGAAATGACAGGGCTTAAGGCTGATATTTATTGCCTACATAGAAAACCGGGAAACTTTTAACATGAAAACTAGAGATCCCAAATGATTAACTATGTGTAGCCTTACCACATACCCTTTGAAGCAATATTTGAAGGAAACATTGCAAGAACAGAGTCCATGGCTCCCCTTTTCACACCACACAAACACAGCAGCCACCGTGACCAGGACGGACCCACAGTGAGGGCTCCACTGCTCAGTGTTCATTTAGGATCAAGGATTTTTATTCAGTCTGATAATTGCTTTGATTATCTAATCTTGCTGGGCTCTTCCTTGATCATGCAAGCACGGATGGGTTTCGGTGCCAGGGCAGCAGCTGTGCTCAAAGCGGAGCCGTGGCATCCAACGCCTGGGACTTGCTGCCGTCCCAAAGATTTCCCAGGGGAGGCACAGGCATCTTCATGGGTTTCATAGGCATAATTCACAGAAATTTGATTTTATTAATCATCTCTTTCAGAACCTTAGAAACACTTCTCATCTCCTTACAGGTTGAATACAGCTGAACTAGCTCAGCTCTTTTTAAATCAAGTTGAAGTGGCTTCATAACTGTTTTGCAGCCCTGGCATCCCTGTTAGAACAAGTTGTCCCAGTAGGTGATTGCCTAGCCTGGTTTTCAATGTGAATCTTTCTAGCTGCAGTTTCATTTTCTAACATGGGCCCAAAAGAGCGTGAGCTCAGGTATAAATTTTGGCTTAAGATTGGTTTTCCAAGCAGAAATATTCAGACTGGCCTGTGCCTCCCTCACTGTCCTGTTTGCACATGGGGTTGGCCACCTTTCCTGCATGAGTCTGGCAATCGAACATAGGAGCACACATGACTGAATAGAGAACCTCCTTGTGACATGAGATTAAAGGTAGCGCTGTGCCCAGGGAGGAGGGAGCATGCATTTAACCATTTTATTCTTCTTGATTGTGTAAGCCTCAACCATGCTGCGGCTTTTCCCAGCTCCTGGTTCTGTCCCTAATGTCCACCAGCCCTGCCGTTCCTCTTCCCTGGGGGCTGATTTTGGCACATGGGGACAAAAAGCAGCACCGTCCAGCTCCTGATGTAGATGCTGGGTAACAGTGGGTGCTGTCCTGGCATCTCTGGTTTTAGTGAGCGCAACAAAATTCTACTGTTTTTAAAGGAACACAAGTGCAGGTTGACCCTTGTTCTGGCCAGGCAGGAGCAGTCCCTGCCTTTGTTCTCCCTGGCAGCAGAGGTGCCAAGGATGGACAATTTGGTCCTTTGTTCCCACAGGAGGGAGGTTTGGCTCCTGTGCCTGTCTCAGGTGAAGGGCTGGGGTAAAAGCAGCTCCTGTTCTTGCTGTGGGGGGAGTGTGTGCAAAACTCCCTGGGTAAACAGCCAGGCCGAGGGGAGGGCTGTCTGTGTCTCGTTGCCTCGGTTCAGGTGGCATATGTAGGGGTGTGGGGCCCGTGGGGCGGCGTTCTCCAGGTGGTGTAAGCAGGAACCATGATTTCCTGACGTCGGATATTGCTGCTCAGGAGTTAACTAGAAGCTGTGCTAACAGCTTTAAACTCTGCTCTACAAACTGTACCCAGCACGTCTCATGATGTGCTCTCCAGCTTGTCCAGGCTGGCGGGACACGGGGTTGATCCCGTGCAGAGCGCAGGAATGAGGGTGTTGGCCCTGCGGTCATGGCCGAAACCCTCTGCAGCTCTTGCACAAAACCTTTCTCCTGCTGCTACATTATCCTTGCAGAGCTACGCATTCAGACTCTTCAGTGTGCTGAGACCCGTGGCGAGGGGTCTGTGAGCCCCCTGCCCTTTGTGCTGCCTGGATCCACCTGCGGCAGGGAGTGGCAGAGGGCCCCGAATTCGCCACCTGCACAGCCCTGCAGCTCTGGCTGCGACTCTGTGCATGCCAGGGGCTCTCCCAGCATGGCCGGACCAGGTGAGTCCAGCCCCAGCTCTGCGCCAGCACATTGCCTTGCAAAGCTCCTCACCCAGCTTTGCGTTTGGATAAATTATGAAACATGTATGAACTTTACAGAATTGCAGAGTAACCCAAGCACCCTTTCAGGAGGAGAGCTGGAGCACAGGCTGTGTCTCTGTGGGACCCAAAAAGTTCTATTTTCTATGGGTGGGGGGAAATACCTCGTGGCGAGCTCTGGGAGGCCCAGCCAGGGCAGGCAGCACATGAGACCCTGCTGCCTGCAGCTGCGGTGCTGCCAGGCCCTGTGCTGGGAGCGCTGGTGGTGGATTCCAGGGGAGGCACTTTCCAAAATGCCTCCAAGCCCAGGGAGATGGCGAAGCTCATGTTACTTGTCCCAGGGTATGTAAAGCCCTGGGAAATGTCACAGCCCACCGAGCTGGCAGCGTCACCCCTTCCACCCATGATCAGCAAGCGGTTGTAGCACAGACGGACAGACATCAGTTCATGGAAATGTGGGGAGGGGATCCGAGGTGGAAAGAGAAGGGTGGTCTCAGAAAGCACAAACAGATAAACTGGGAAGCAAAGGCAGCTGGTGAGGTTGCTGCTGCTCCCCTGCACCCTATGGAAACGCCATCGCTGTGTAGGCTTCCCCTGCGGCTGGGCTGCACGGTTTAAAGGGAAAGCTTGTGCTTTCAGACTGCACTTTGCCAAGCTGTGCCACAAGCTGTGTGAAAAAGAAGCGTTGCTGTTGAGGCAGTAAATAGTGCGTTGGAGTCCTGAGGAGCCTGCGGTCCAGGCCAAAGCCGCTCGTTGTTTCTAGTCTGCAGAAGCAAGTTGTTATGTGAAGTGAGATCCTTCATTATGAGCTAACTCTGAGCATAAAGCCAGGCTGGCACGCTGTCCCGTCTGGTGTCCAGCAGCACCCCAGCCCCTTGCCATGTCCCTGCCTGCCCACGCTGCCCATCGCAGCCCTGGGGTGACAGATATCGGGTTTGCTCCCCTCCCTTGTTGTTCCTCTGGCTGTGCAGGAGGATGCCGTGTTTTAGGCAGTGGTGCAGCACTCGGGATTTGCTGCTGTGTGGTGAGAGCTGCTGTGCTGCAGCCAAGTGGGGCCTCGGCTGTGGTTTACCGGCTTCGGGCCCCTCCAGCTCAGCCTGGCTGCTGGGGCAGTGGGACGAGGCTGAAAGTTAACAGCAAATGTACGTTCTGTGGAGCTGCTGGAGCAGTGGGCTTGCAGGGTGGGATTGGGTGAGGAGGGCAGCGAGACAGCAGGGGTGGACGAGGAGGAAGAGGAAGCAGGAGGAGGACAATTGTTGGATCAGTGAACCTCACCCTCAGCTTCATAGCTGTCCCTGTGACTTGGACTCCCCTTCTGCCCTTGGAGAAAACAGACCACTTGTGCTTAGTGGTTGCACAGAAAGCGCTAGAGAGCTGGTGGCTGCAGGCAAGGGACCTTGGCAGGACTTGCTGACCTCCCATGGCTCCTTTAGCCTATTGGGACCAGCACACCCGGCAGAGCTCATCTTTGTTACCGTGCAGAGGAGACATGGGCACATGTCTAGTTTTTTTCTTTAATCCTTTAAACTAAGTATTATTGCTGCTAGAACCTGTCCTAATATGGTACTTCTCAAAGCATCTTCTCTCTCCTTTGATAGATCTCTGAAGCTGGGAAGGACTCCTTGCCTTCTTGGTTACACTGGAACGCGGAGAGCAGCTCCCTGGAAGGGCTGCCCCTTGACACGGACAAGGGCGTCCACTACATCTCGGTGACCACGCTGCAGCCCTTCCCCAACGGGAGCTACGTACCACAGACCGCAAACGTCTTCTCCGTTGAGGTCCACCAAGAAGACCACAACGAGCCTCAGTCGGTGCGAGTGGCCGTCCAAGACGCGGGTGACGTGGCGCCATTCGTGTGTGGCTCGGAAGAGCCGGTCACTATCCTGACCGTCATTTTGGATGCCGACTTAACAAAAATGACACCAAAGCAGAGGATTGAACTCTTAAACAGAATGAGAAGCTTCTCAGAGGTAGAACTTCATAACATGAAGTTGGTTCCTGTTGTAAATAACAGACTTTTTGACATGTCAGCCTTCATGGCTGGACCAGGAAACGCAAAGAAGGTGGTGGAAAACGGGGCCTTACTCTCCTGGAAACTGGGATGTTCTCTGAGCCAAAACAGTGTCCCCAACATCAGCAAGGTGGAAGCTCCAGCTAAGGAAGGAACCATGTCTGCTCACCTCGGCTACCCTGTTGTTGGCTGGCACATTGCTAACAAGAAACCTCACCTCCCAAAGAGGATGCGGCGGCAGATCAACGCCACCCCCACACCTCTCACTGCCATCGGGCCGCCCACCACTGCCGCGCAAGAACCACCGGCCAGGATCGTCCCCACCCCGACATCGCCCGCCATAGCACCTCCAACAGAGACGACAGCACCCCCTGTCCGGGAGCCCATACCGCTGCCCAGGAAGCCCACGGTCACCATCAGAACAAGAGGCCCCATCGTCCAGACCCCCACTCTGGGGCCGATCCAGCCAACCAGGGTCACAGAAGGCACCGGCATGGCCTCGGTGCCGATTCGCCCCACGATGCCCGGGTACATCGAGCCCACAGCGGTGATGACACCGCCCACAACCACCACCAAGAAACCCAGAGTTTCCACTCTGAAGCCAGCCACTCCATCCACGACGGATTCCTCCACAGCGACAACACGAAGACCTACTCGAAGACCCAAAACGCCCCGTCCAACAAAGCCTCCCAGCACCACCAGATCCCCCATCTCCAAGCTGACAACGGCCTCCCCACCGACACGTGTGCGCACCACAGCCAGCGGGGTCCCCCGGCCCTGGGAGCCAAATGAGCCACCCAAGCTGACAAACCACATCGACAGGGTTGATGCGTGGGAGGGCACCTACTTCGAGGTTAAAATACCATCAGATACTTTCTACGACAAGGAAGATACCACCACTGACAAGCTGCAGCTGACCTTGAAGCTGAAGGAGCAGCAGATGCTGGAGGAGAATTCGTGGGTGCAGTTCAACAGCACCAGCCAGCTGATGTACGGCATGCCGGACCGCAGCCATGTCGGGAAGCACGAGTACTTCATGTACGCCACCGACAAGGGCGGGCTCTTCGCCGTGGATGCTTTTGAAATCCACGTCCACAAACGCCCCCATGGGGACAAGTCTCCGGTGAAGTTCAAGGCCAGGCTGGAAGGGGACCACAACGCGGTGGTGAACGACATCAATAAGAAGATCATGCTGGTGAAGAAGCTGGCTCTGGCCTTCGGTGACAGGAACAGCAGCACCATCACCGTGCAGGACATCGCCAAAGGCTCCATCGTGGTGGAGTGGACAAACAACACACTGCCGCTGGAGCCCTGCCCGCGGGAGCAGATCCGGACTTTGAGCAAAAAAATTGCAGATGACTCCGGCGGGCCGAGCCCGGCTTTCTCCAACGTCCTGCAGCCCGAGTTCAAGCCCCTGAACGTGTCAGTGGTCGGCTCGGGCAGCTGCAGGCACATCCAGTTCATCCCCGTGACGAAGGACGGAAGGGTGATCTCGGAGGCGACACCAACAGTGGCAGCGGGCAAAGACCCTGAGAAGAGCAGCGAGGATGACGTGTACCTGCACACGGTCATCCCTGCCGTGGTGGTGGCCGCCATCCTCCTCGTGGCCGGCATTATCGCCATGATCTGCTACCGCAAGAAGAGGAAAGGGAAGCTGACCATCGAAGACCAGGCCACCTTCATAAAGAAAGGCGTCCCCATCATCTTTGCCGATGAGCTGGATGACTCCAAGCCCCCACCGTCCTCCAGCATGCCCCTCATCCTCCAGGAGGAGAAAGCCCCACTGCCCCCCCCGGAGTACCCCAACCAGAGCATGCCGGAGACCACACCGCTCAACCAGGACACCATCGGGGAGTACACGCCGCTGCGGGACGAGGACCCCAACGCGCCGCCCTACCAGCCTCCCCCCCCCTTCACCGCACCCATGGAGGGGAAAGGCTCCCGCCCGAAGAACATGACCCCATACAGGTCCCCACCGCCCTACGTCCCCCCGTAATGACCGGGAGGCTCTTGGGGGGAGAAGGGGCCTCCAGCTCCACACCGGTGCTGTCTGCCAGCCGGGAACCCCAAACCCCAGCCGGCCCACCCCGGCTGTGCCCGCCGCACCGGAGCACTCGTGGGACTCACGGGGACACTCGTTTTATTTTTGCCTAACAAGCTTTGGTTTTATTTTATTCATAGAAAAAAAAAAAATCTCGGCTCAAACATGCCTTCCCGGTGGCCGGGGCTTCTGGCCGGGGCGGAGGCGGCGGGCAGGGAGGGGGGACGGGGGTTCGGGTCGGGGGTTGGGAGGCGCAGGCAGCACTGGGGTAGCACTCTGGGTCTCCGCTGTTTGCCTTTAACACTAACTGTACTGTTTTTTCTATTCACGTGTGTCTAGCTACAGGACGTAACATGAAAGGTAGCCTAAAAATAATTAAATTCAAGGGACTTTCTGAAGTCGATGTTTTTAAGTTTTTACATTTAATCTGCTGTTTACCTAAATGGGGGTGTGTAGTTTTGGGGAGGGGGCAGACAGTGCTTTGCTGCAGGCGAGCTCCAGGGGCGATGTGGGGCTGGTTAGGGGGAGCCCCTCTGGGACAGCCACCCTCCTCCTTGGGGGATTGGTTGCTTGGTTTGGGGGTTGATTCTTCTACTATATATTTTTTTTAATCAAAGAAATCCTGTTTTTCTCACACATCACAAAATAACCATCGGTTGGGGCGGGCTGGCTGGGGGTGGCTCAGCTCGGGGGGCTGAGCCCTGTGCCATGAGGGCTTCCTGATGAGTGCCGGGGTCGGGGTGCGCTTTTTTGGGTAAAACCCCTCCCCATGGGGTGTGTTAGCGACGGGGTTATTTTCTCTGCCTTGTCCTGGGTGAGAGTGGTGCCTGAGCAGCCGCGCTGGCCCTGGCTTTGCCCACACGGCTGCTCCTGCTGCTCCGCACCCGGATGCTGTTGGAAAAGTTTAAAAGTTTGGAGGGAAAAAGAAAAAAAAAGAAAAAAAAGTTACAGGAATAGATAATAGTAAAAAAAAAAAAAATCAGTGAACTCTCAAATCTAATTTTTTACTAAATTTTTGATACAGCCTCAAATTGTTTTATTAAAAAAAAAAAAAGGACTGAAAACCCGGTGTGCCGCTGCCAGCAGTTTGTACGAGCGAAGCGCCCGGTACCGGCTCCCGAGACCCCCCGCCCTGCCCAGGCCGCCCCCCGCCCGCCCGTTCCTTCACTCCCTGGACGTTGTTTTTCTCTCCTCCGCTCACTCGCGTTACCGTTGGGTTTATTGTGTTTCCCCGGGGGCACGTTCGGGAGCAGCGATCACCCGGTGCGGCGGGGTGTCTCGGCGCACCCCGCAGTGCCCGCCCCCAGCGCCGGGCGGGCGGGGGCTCCCCCTCCGCTTGTGGGGTGTCCCCGGGGGCTCTCCCGGGCCCATCGGTGCCGGCCGGGAGGGAGGCGGGGGGGCGGGTGGGACCGGGGGGCGCTCGCTCCTGAGGGCCCGCTGTGCTGTCGGTGTCGCGGGGGCGGTTGCCGCGTTGTGTAACGGACCGTGTGTCGGGTCAATAAACCGTGTGCTTTGCCCCCGCGCTGCCTCTGCCGCCGCCGCGAGACCGGCCCCGGACTCCCTCGGGCGGGGCGGCGGGAGCGCGGCGCCCCCTGCCGGCGGGAGCCGGGCCTCACGTTTCCGGTCCGCGCCGCCGCGGCGTCACCGCGCCCGTCCCGGCCCCGCCCAGGAGGGGCGGCCGCGCTGCGCCGCCATGTCGGGAGCGGCGGGGCCATCGGCGGGACCGGGTCGTTCCCCGCTGCCCTGCGCCCCCCGCCCTGTCGTCCCGCTCCAGCTGGGCGGGGGGACCGAGCCGGCGCGGCCCGGCGTCGCCGTCATCGACATCCGTTTTCCCCGCGGTGCCGCCGCCGACGTGAGTGCGGCCCGGCCCGTGCGGGGGTGCCGGTACCGGTGTGGGCGGGGGGGATACGGGGAGGTGTTCCCGGCGGGGGATGCGGGGGTGATGCCCGTCCGGGAGGGGTATGGTGGGGGCGGCAGCGACCCTGGTTGGGGGGGATGCCGGGGCGTGGACCGGTAGCGGTAGGGGCGGGGAATGCTGGTGCCGGGGTATTGCCGGAGGTAGCACCTGTACCGGGGTTGGGCGGGATGCCGGTGCCGGTGTGGGAGGACTGGGTGATGATGCCGGCTCCGGGGTGGGGATGGTGGTGCCCGTGCCGGTCCCTGTTCGGGAGTGGGGGGGATGATGCCGGCCCCGGGGTGCGGGAGGGGTGCCGGTGCCGGTGCGGGGCTGATGCCGCCGTCCCGCAGGTGCAGGAGATCGTCTTCAGGAACTTCTACACGGCGTTCCTGAGCGTGCGGGTGCAGCGGCCCGGCCCCGGCGGCCCCCGCCGCTGGGTGACCTGCCTGCGGGACCACCGCCTCATGCCCTGTCCACACACCGAGGAGGGCTCCCAGGACTACTTCTCCCTCCACCGCCACCAGGTCGGCACTGCCAGGACGTCACCCGTGCCCCCGCGGATCCCCCTCTTTGCCTGCACCCCAGGATGGTTCCGGATCCCCGGGGCCCTGTGCTGATTCCCTGCATGCTGTCCTGCCTGTGCCCTGCTCTGCCCAGACAGCCACCACAGGGTGACATTTCCCTCACACTCCTTCCATCTAGGGTGGGTTTGGGTTGTTTTGGGAGCAAATCCCAAAAGCTGCCCCAGAGCAGCACCAGCCTAGCCCCCCTGGCAGCAACAGTTTCCCCCGTCCTCGTCCCGACAGATGCTGTGTGACATGGACCAGGTGACAGCGGTGCGGTTCATCCTGCGGCAGCCCTCCCCAGTCTGGCTCCACTTCACCATCGAGGAGCTGCAGATTTTTCCCCCCGGACAGAAGGTGAGCAGGTGCCAGTGCTGCCCTCCCTGCCAGGCGTGGCCAGGAGCTCCAGGACGCGCCAGTGTCCCCAGCCCTGCGCCTGGCATTGCTCCTTGCAGCTCTAGGGGCTTCAGGCACTCTCCAGAGGACACAAGGCTGTGGGTCCGACTCCTTGTCCTTCACTGGGGCACTTGGGGTCCCCTTGCACGCTGGGGGCCGGGTGAGGGGCTGGGGCTGGCTGGAGCAGCCCCAGCCCTGCCCATTTTGGAAGTGGGTGCGTGTCCGAGCAGCGAGATGGAGCTGGATGTTCCTGCAACAAATTATGGTTTGGAAACATCCACCCTAAACACAAAATTTCCTTTAATAATTGTAAAGCAGTACTTGTACCTACACCAATATAAATATGACCTCCAAACTGCAGTATGCTCCATGGTGTGGGGGATGAGGGTGGGCTCGGGAACACCGCTTCTGTGACCCTCTGCCTCTATTTCAGAGCCCCCAGAAAGATTTCACCTCCTGGCTCTCCCAGCTGACCCCTCCGGAGCAGCCAGCCAGCCTGCACGGGGTGAGTGATCCCCGCCAAGGTGTTTTGGGGAAGGAGGGACCTGTGTGGGGTGCCAGCTGTGCAGGTGAGTGTCCCTTTGAGGCTGCTGGCCCCATCCCCACCTCGTCAGCTCCAGAACCTGACCAGGAGCAGCTGTGGATCCCTGAAATGCCCTGCCTTGGGCTGGGAGTAGTTTGCAGCGTTGAGAAGAAAACTGTCTCCGTATTGATGTGTGATTTGAGGTGACACTTAAGTCTACCTGCCTCTAGTGTGGGGACAGGAGCATCCCTGTGGGAGTGGTGGGTGTGCAGCGTCGCTCAGCTGGCAGGTGAGGTGTGTGGGGACAGGGTGGCCTGGGTGGTCCCCAGCGCTTTGCAGAGCATGCGTCCTGGGGAGCACGTTGCCCAGCCAGGGCGGCATGCAGGCGGAGGGAGCTCACAGCCATGGTGCATGTTCACGGCTTGCGAGCCACATCTGCCTGGCCAGCAGCCTTTGGTGAGCAAAGTCCATCAGAAGCAGGGCAGAGCGGGCAGCTGGCTTGGCCACAGAAACCTGTGGGATCAGGTACTGGCGTTGCCTGTAGGAGCAGGCTGTGCGGGGAGTGGTGCCTGTAGGAGCAGGCTGTGCAGGGAGTGGTGCCACACTGTCAGTGCCACCGGGGCAGTTCTGGCGCCGGGTTTTGGGGCTACAGATCTCGCACCAAGGCGGTAGCAAAGCTTCTGCCAGCCTGGCAGGTCTGGGGGTTCTAGTCCCTGTTCAGTTGTCTGGCAGGTGGGAGAGGACACCCAGTCCCTCGGTGACCACTTGGATCACGTCTCCCTTTGCAAGGGGTGCTTTGGGGGAGATGCCAGGAGGTGCTCCAGGCTCAGCCGTTCCCAGCATCACCACAAGGCACCCACCAGCAGCTCGGTGCGGAGTTTGCCCCAGCCTGGGAGCTGCTGCTGAGCTTGTGGGTCCCCAGGGGAAGCAGCCCCTGCAGGGAGGTTTCTGCCACCAAGCCCGGGGAGCGCTGTGCAGGGAGGCTTTTGAGAAACTCTGGATGGCACAATTAGGTTTTTAATCATTAGCCAGAGGTCTGCTTTCTGTCCTCGCCCTGGACAACTGCCAGCAGACACGGGCTGCGTCAGCGCCACGGCCCCCAAGGCTCAGGGTCACCCATTTCCCCAGCTGCCTGTTTTTCTAGTGCGATGCCCTGCTCACCCCGTGTTGAGAAACCACCGGCAGATTGAGAGTGCGGGCATTATCACGACAGTGCCCAGCTCTCTGTGGAGCACAGCCATCCAGCCACACCGCTGCCTGAGCACAGGGCGACCAACCCATCTGGGCCATCCCTGCTCTACAGCACTATGACCCTTTTTTTCCAGGAGCTCCCAGACCCAGAGAAGGTGTCGACCGAGGTCCAGCAGATGTGGGTGCTGACAGAGGTGATCCGGGCTCGCCAGGCAGCTGCCCGCATTGGGCGCTTTGACGTGAGTTCTGCCCCCCCACCCGCGGGGCTCCGGCCTCACCGCATGGCTGGGGGAGCCCTCCAGGAGGGGCTGCTCCTGACCGGATGGGATGGGCGTTTGGAGGGTGTGCCCCGGCAAAGCGATGGTGCTGTGCAGGGACCGACGGCTTCTCTCTGTTCCAGGTGGACGGCTGCTACGATATCAACCTGCTCTCCTACACATGAGCTCTGCCGGCACTGGCTGGAGGAACTTGGTCCCTCTGTGCTCCCAGGGACCAAACAGGCTCCTCTGCTCCTACATCAGCCTTTGTCCCTGCGGTCTGGGGGGGTTCCAGGCCCTCCCCATGCCCCTGCCCCAGCTGCTGTGGCTCTGGTCCTAGCATGTCCTGTAGTGCTGGGGGCAGAGCCCGGAGCCCCCACCCCGCCTCTGCGCTGGAGCGGCCACTGGCGCTGCCTGCAGGACAAGGCTCCGCAAACAAGGGGCTGCTGGGCCTGGCGTCCGCCACGCTCGGTGGACCGAGAAGGCGCCGGGGGGGGTGGCGGGAAAGCCTCGGTCACCACTAAAAGCTGCTACATTGTCCAGCCTATGTCTGCCTGTCTCTTTTGGGGCGGGAGTGGGGGCGGGATGGCCGTGGCCGGGCAGGACCCGAACCCAGCATCCCCCCGGGCCGGCGGCGGGGGAGGCGGTGCCGGTGTGCGGGGCGGAGCGGGGGCCGGCCGGACTCCATGTCCCAGGGGCCCCGGGGCCAGGCCGGGCCGCACCGGGCACGGAGGATGCTGCGGGCGGGCTGCCGCGCCGCGCTGCCCCGCCGCCCCCCGGGCTCGGCGCCGCTGAGCGGGGCCGGGGGGGCCGAGGCGGGGCTGAAGCGGACGCCGCTGGATGCGTTGCACCGGTCCCGCGGCGGGCGGATGGTGCCGTTCGCCGGCTGGAGCCTGCCGCTGCACTACGGGCAGGGCCACCTCCAGTCCCACCTGCACACCCGCCGCCGCTGCTCCCTCTTCGACGTCTCCCACATGCCGCAGGTAACCGGGATGGGATGGGGGGTTGGGGATGGGAGGGCACCCACAGTGCCTCACGCCCCCTTGGCCCTTTCCAGACCCGGGTGTATGGCCGGGACCGCGTCAGGTTCATGGAGAGCCTGGTGGTGGGGGACATCGCTGAGCTGAAGCCAGGACAGGTATGGGGATGCTGGGGGGGGAACCAGGCATCTCGCAGGGCCAGAGGTCCCCAGGGACACCCTGGGTGGGCAGGGGGGAGAGGCAACCTGCCCATGCTCCCAAGGGTCACATCCGCAGGGCACGCTGACTCTGCTCACCAATGAGAGGGGTGGCATCGTGGACGACCTCATTGTCACCAACACATCAGAAGATCACCTCTACGTGGTGTCCAATGCTGGCTGCGCTGACAAGGACTTGGCCATCATGAGGGTACGGCATTGCCCATGCCCCATGGGAGGTGGGGACACACGGTGGGAATGAGTCCTCCCACTCTTTGGTGACGTCCATGGCTGCGCAGGGTGAGGTGGCTGCAGCCACATGGGGGGCTGGCACCAGTCCAGCCCCCACGCCAACAGCCCGGTCTCACCCTGGCAGGGCAGAGTGGCAGAGCTGCAGGCCACCGGCAGTGACGTCCACCTGGAGGCATCAGACAACGCGCTGCTGGCTCTGCAAGGTAGCAGGGGCCTCACACGGGCCTGCCCTCCTCCAGGTCCTTGTTCCGTGGATGTCAGTGTCCTCCCCATTTCACCTCCCTTCCCCAGACACTGCCATCCCCCAAAGCCACCTGTCTCCCCAGGTCCCTCCATGGCACGGGTGCTGCAGGCAGGGCTGTCAGATGACCTGGCCAAGCTCTCCTTCATGAACAGCATCACCACAACAGTCTTTGGCGTGCCAGGCTGCCAGGTCACACGCTGCGGCTACACCGGCGAGGATGGCGTGGAGGTAACCCAGGAGCCACACCAGCACCCCCACTCTGATCCTGAGGGTAATGCTGTGTCCCCTGACCCTGCCCCTGTCTCCACACAGATCTCGGTGCCCGCAGGGCGGGCGGTGGAGCTGGCCGAGCGGCTCCTGGGTGTCCCCGACGTGTGGCCGGCGGGGCTGGCAGCCAGGGACAGCCTCCGTCTGGAGGCTGGGCTCTGCCTCTACGGCAACGACATCGACGAGACCACCACGCCTGTTGAGGCCGGGCTGCTGTGGACTTTGGGTAGGTCAGGGCCCTGTCTGTCCCCACCTCCTCCTTGGGGTGGGCAGAGCAGCCCCATGTCCCCAAAGGGCTTGAGGGGACCAGGTCATCGCCGACCCTCGCCCATCTCTGCCTCGCAGGGAAGCGCCGGCGCGCAGCCATGGACTTCCCCGGCGCAGCTGTCATCATGGCACAAGTGAAAGAGAAGCCAAAGCGCAAACGCGTGGGGCTGACATCAGAGGGACCCCCCATCCGTCCCCACATGGCTATCCTAGGCCCTGAGGGCACACCTGTGGGTAGGTGGGGGCAGCAGGGATGGTATAGACATGGCTCTGAGCTGTGCCCATGGCAGGGGAGGGGTCTGGGGCTGCCAACCCCCACTCACCTCTCCATGTCCCCAGGCACAGTGACCAGCGGCTGCCCCTCGCCCTCCCTGGGCAAGAACATCGCCATGGGCTACGTGGAGGCGGCGCACAGCCGGGCCGGCACCACGCTCACCATCGAGGTGCGGAAGAAGCAGCACCCAGCCCTCGTCACCAAGATGCCCTTCGTGCCCACCCAGTACTACACGGCCAAGTGAGGCCAGTGCCCAGCGCGAGCACGGTACCCCAGCCCAAATAAAGGTCCCTGCCCCCTCTCTTGGCCTCCTCTCTGGTGACAGTGGGTGCCAAAGCAAGGGGCAGCAGGTGGGGCACAGAGCTTTAATGGAGCGGGCAGTGCCCAGCGGGTCCTGGCACTTATCACTCCCGGTGCGTCTTCGCCGGCTCCACTGTCGAGCCCTCCCTGAAAGAAAGGGGCAGCATAAGTGGTGCTGGGGCAGCATGCTGGCATGGCACCCTCGTACGGCACCCCGACACAGGGGGAGGGTAGCTGCCTGCCTATGTGGGCTGGGCAGCACTGGCGCAAGACTTAGTGGGGCGTACTGGTCTGGGAGCACGGATGGGAGGGCGCTCACTGGGCTGTACTGGTCCAGGGGTGTAACCAGGAGGATGGTCGCTGAGGCATACTGGTCAGGGGGGCACTCACTGGGGTGCACTGGTTTGGGTGTGCAGTTGGGAGGATTTTTGCTGGGCTGTTCTGGGGTGAGGGCAGATAGCAGGGCGGTCTCTGGGCTGTACCGGTCTGGGGGTGCAGCGGGGGCGGCATTTGCCGGGTGCGCTGGTGCAGGGGTGCAGCCGGGGGACGTGGGCGGGGCCGCAGCGGGGCAGGCGGGGCCGAGAGGGCCGCGGGGGTTGCGGTCGCGGGCCCGGTCGCGGTCGGGACTCACCGGGGCGGGCAGTGCCGCTCGGCGGCGCCGTTGCGTCCGGCCGGGCCGGCGGGGGACAGGGAGTGTGCGCGGGGCCGAGCGGGCGCGGGGCCGGGCCCGGAGGCGGTGCCGGGGCCCAGGCCGGTGTCGGGGGATCGGCGGGCGGCGGGGCCCGTCCGGTAGCAGAGCGCGGCCACCGCGCCGCCGTAGGCGCGCCAGGCCAGGCGGACGCCCAGCAGACTGAGGCCCAGCCAGAGCAGCAGCAGCTGGCACAACGCGGCCCGCACGTCCTGCGCCGCCCACTCGGCCGCCAGCTCCCGGCCCAGCGCGCCCAGCGCCCGCCACGGCGCTTGCCAGCCCGCTACCGCCGCCATGGCTGCCCGGGGGCGGGGCCTGCGGGGGCGAGGGAGGGCGGGGGGCGGGGCCTGAGCCGTGAGAACTTCCCGGGGCGGGATGGGGGCGGGGCCTGTGCGGTGGGCGGGGCCGCAATGGCGGGCAGCAGCGAGGAGGGGCTGTACTCGCGGCAGCTGTGAGTGGGGGCCGGGCCGCGATCGGGGCTGATGTCGGGACAGGGACGGGGACCAGGAGCGGGACGGAGTGGGGCGGACCCCGCTGACGGCCCCTGCCCCGCAGGTACGTGCTGGGCGGCGGGGCGCGGCGGCTGGCCGGGGCGGCCGTGCTGGTGTCGGGGCTGCGCGGGACGGGAGCGCAGGTGGCGGCGGCGCTGGTGCTGGCGGGGACGGGGCGCGTCGTCCTGCACGATCGTGGCGTCGCCTGCACCGCTGACCGCGGCCAGCAGGTACAGACGGGGGCGGGCGAGGTGCTGGCTATAGGCACGGGGGCGGGCGGGGATCCCCGTAACAGGTACAGGTGAGGATCTTGGTAAAAGGTGTGAGTAGGGATGCCGGTAGTGTGTGCAACTACGGGTGGGGGCACAGACAGGGGTCCTGTTAATGGGTATGGGTACAGGCAGAGCTCCCACTAATGGGTACAGGTGTGGGTAGTGGCCATAGTAATGGGTACAGGTATGGGTGTGGGTGGAAGTCACAGTAATGTGTGTGGGTGCAGCTGGGAGATCCCTGTTGCAGGTATGGGTATGGGGTGGGGGGCTCCCAGTAATGGGTACAGCTTGGGGGTCCTGGAAGTGTGTGAGTGTGGAATGTGAGGTCCCTGTCATGGGTGTGGCCCAGGGTGCCTCTCATTGTCCCAGGCAGGGCCTATGGAGTATCCTGTGTCATGGGTATGGTCCTCAGCAGAGGGTCCCCCACCAGTGCAGGCAGGGCCCTGTGGAGCACCCCACTGTGGTGAGCAGCACTGCAAATCCACGGGGTGCCCTGCTATGTGCCCACCCTACAGTTCCTTCTGGGAGAGAGTGATATTGGCCAGAACCGTGCGGAGGCATCCCAGCGGGCCCTGGCCGAGCTGAATCCCCATGTGGCAGTGGCAGCTCATACGGGGGAGCTGTCAGAGGCTTTCCTCGCCTCCTTCCAGGTGAGCCTGTGCCCCCACACCCCAGGGCCCCCCAGGATGGTGGTACCTTGCTGACAACCCTGATACAGGTGGTGGTGCTGACTGAGTCCCCGCTGGAGGAGCAGCTCTGCGTCGGGGACTTCTGCCATGGCCAGGGCATCTACTTCATCGTGGCTGACACCAAGGGGCTAGCGGGGTAATGGGTCTCTGTCGCAGGGTCCTCCTGTGGCTCTGGCTCACTTTGTCCCCAGAGCCCCCAGCCCTGCTCTGCAGCCCGTGTCCCAATCCCACTGGTGGGGCTGGGACAGGACCTGGCAGTGCTCTGCCAGCTTGGCGAGGCGGCTCCTCCAGGAAACACCCATCGGTCCTCTGCAGGCAGCTGTTCTGTGACTTTGGGGAGCGCTTCATTGTTAACGACCCAGCAGAAGGGGACCCAGAGCGTGCTGCTGTGCAGCACATCTCCCAGGTAGGAGAACAGCCTTAACAGGCTCCTTGAAATGCCGTTCCTTCCTCTGGTGCCTTCATGCCACCCAGGTCCAGTCCCCTGCCCTCATGTCCCTTCCCCTCCTCAGGGCAACCCAGGTGTGGTGACATGTATGGGGACAGAGGACAACCGCACCCACCTCTTCTGTGATGGTGACCTGGTGACATTTTCTGGTGTGGAGGGGATGACGGAGCTGAATGGCCAGGATCCCATCCCCGTGCATGTGCTGGGTGAGCTGCCCAGTGGGTCCCAGCTGCCCTGGCCCAAGATCAGGGAACTTGCTGGGTCCTTAGCAGTGACCGTGACATCTGTCTCTCTCTCATCCCCAGATGGCTTCAGGCTGGAGATCGGTGACACCAGCTCCTTCTCACCCTACCGCTGTGGTGGCTTGGTCTCACAGGTTCGGCTGCCTGAGGTGCACTCCTACGTAAGTCCCCCCATAGCCCCATGGTGCTGCTGCCCAGGCTGCAGCACTGCTGTGCTGTGCCATGCCCTGGCCCCAGGTAAACACTCACCCAAGCCCTGGTGCTGTGCCGGCAGGAGCCCCTGCGCCAGGCGCTAGAAGAGCCCAAGATCCAGGTGGCAAATCCCGAGGAGCTGCTGCGCAGCCGCAGCCTGCATGCTGCCTTCCGGGCCCTGCATGCTTTCCGCAGGGAGCAGGGCCGCCTGCCCCGGCCCAGGGCACTGGTGAGTCCCCATCCTGCCCTGTCTGGCCCCTCCAACCCCCTGCCACCCTGCCCATGGCTGCCCTCACACCTCTCCCCACAGGCGGACACTGAGCGGGTGCTGGAGCTGGCGCAGAGCCTGGGGGCACAGCAGGGTCCCCTGGACGAGGACGTCGTGCGAGCCTTTGCCAGTGTGAGCGCGGGGGACCTGTGCCCCGTGGCCGCCGTAGTCGGGGCCATGGCAGCCCAGGAGGTGCTGAAGGTGAGCGGGATGGGAGTGCCGGGCTCTGAGGTCCCTCTGAGGTCACACTCTGCTCGGCTGTCCAGTGGCGTTTGGTGACCACGAGAGGGCACTTGCTGCCTGCCTGGGGACGCCGGGCCGGGCAGCAGCGCTGGGCTGGAGAACAGGGGGACCCCGCTGGCCTCAGAGCCGACAGATCCTGTTTGCTCCAGGCCATCACCGGGAAGTTCCTGCCCCTGGACCAGTGGTTGTACTTCGACGCCCTGGAGTGCCTGACGCTGGAGGGGGCTGCGCGGGTGACAGAGGAGGACTGCGCCCCGGTGAGAGCACAGGCCGAGCCCTTCCTGGGTGCCAGGCGTGCTGCGGACACCCGCAATTATGTGGTTCCTCTGTCCTAGCAGAGGGGCTCTCGCTATGATGGCCAGATCGCTGTCTTTGGGGCCGCCTTCCAGGAGCAACTGGGCCACCAGAAGTACTTAGTGGTGAGCTGGCCTGGGTGCTGTGGTGCTGGGAGGGGCTGCAGAGCAGCTGGCCAGTGCGCAGGGAGCTACAGCGGCTCTGCCCCAGCAGGTGGGAGCCGGCGCAATCGGCTGTGAGCTGCTGAAAAACTTTGCCATGATGGGGATGGCAGCAGGGCCGGGGGGCAACCTCACCATCACCGACATGGACACCGTCGCCCTCTCCAACCTCCATCGGCAGCTCCTCTATCGTTCAGCAGACATATCGGTGAGATGCTGCAAGGCACCTTGACTGTCCTGGGGGCTCCCCGGGGCTGTGGAGTGGGGGAGACCTGACCATCCCCTTTGCCCTGGCAGAAGCCGAAGTCGGCAGTGGCTGCTGCGGCCGTGCGACGCATGAACCCCAACGTCAGGGTGACGGCTCACCAGAACCAGGTGGGACCTGCCACTGAGCTGCTCTATGGGGATGACTTCTTCCAGCGCCTGGATGGAGTTGCCAGTGCTCTGGACACGCTGGAGGCCCGTGAGTACTGGATAGAGGAATTGGGCTGAGCCCCAGGATGTGACCCTAGCTCCCCAGCACCCCTGGTTCCCTGCAGGTGCCTATTTGGAGAGCCGCTGCCTCCGCTGCCACACACCACTGCTGGACTCGGGCACAGAGGGGCCACGGGGGAACGTGCTGGTCATGGTGCCCCCCCTGACCAAGCCGCTGGAGCCAGCTGGCACCGCCAGGGATGGCACCTTCCCCCTCTGCACCCTGCGGTACTTCCCCCGCACCATCCAACATACGCTGCAGGTAGGCTGTGCTGCGCTGGCACCCAGCGAGGAAGCCACGGCACCTCTGTCTTCCTTTCCCATTTCCCCCTCTGGCCATGTCCAGGCGGTCAACCACGGGCAGGATATGGCCCCAGCTGCTTCCTGCTGGCAGCCTGAGCTCTGCTGCTGGTCCTGGCCCCAGCACAGCTTTTCCCTCCCCCTGTGCTTGGGCTAGAGGTCCCAGGGGGCACAAGGAGGGGAGGTCCCAGTGCTCAACCCCTGCTCCTTCTCCGCAGTGGGCCCGGGATGAGTTTGAGGGGCTCTTCCAGCTGCCAGCGGAGCACGTCAACCGATTCATGGAGTGAGTGGGCTTGAAGAAGCAGCGCTGGGAAGGAGCTGCCAGCCCTGTTGGGGTGCTGCCTGCCCGAGCTGGGGAGAGAGGGACAGACCGCTGCATCCCACCCAGGGCATCCATGGGATGGCTCAGATGAGCAGCAGCGGCGGTACCTGGTTTTGCAGAGACCCAACTTTCCCAGAGCAGCTGCCAGCAGGGAAGGCCCTGGAGGTCCTGGAGCAAGTGCAGAGCAGCCTGCAGGAGCGGCCACGCGACTGGCAGGACTGTGTGCGCTGGGCGCGCCGGCGCTGGCAGAGCTGCTACCACAATGCCATCGCTCAGCTGCTGCACAACTTCCCCCCGGAGCACGTGAGCCCAGCACCCATGGGGCTAGTACCCCCAGCGCTTTGTCCCCTATGATGGCCGCCCTGTCTCAGCCACGGGGACACATACGTGAGCCTGACTCTGCTCTTCCCTGTGCCAGGAAACCAGCCCGGGTGTCCCCTTCTGGGCAGGGGACAGGAGCTGTCCCCATCCACTGACATTCAACCCTGAAAATGTGAGTGCAGAGGAGAGCCGTGGGGTCTCCATCCGGGACAGTGCGGGCAGGGGGAGAGCTGAGCCTGTGCCAGGGTACAGGGGTTGCTAGATCATCACAGTCTGTCTAGGGCTGCCAGTCTGTCCATGTCCCCTGGACAACAAGGGCACTGCTGGGAACAGCACACACGTGCTCTTGTGGCTGGAGGAGAAGAGGCACCTCCGTTCCCACCTTGGGGCAAAGCTGCTCTGCCCGCTTGTGGCAGTACAGGCAGCCTTTGCTCACATGAGCTTGTGGCTCTGTGCCCTATGAGCCCCACTCTGCCCCGCAGGACACCCACCTGGACTACATCCTGGCTGCTGCCCACCTCTTTGCCCAAGTATACAAAGTGCCACCATGTAGCGACCGGGCAGCTGCACAGACCATCCTCCGCAGTGTGGTCCTGCCACCCTTTGCACCCCAGGAGGGGCTCCAGATCCCCCTTGCAGAGGAGCAGGAGGAGGCGAAGGAGCCTACGGGTGAGGCTTCTCATGTCCGTGGGTCCCCCGAGTCACATCCCTGGGTCCCCAGGTCCAGCCTGGTGGCAGTGGGGCTGGTCCTGCCCCGACGCTTAGGAGGACCTGGACTCAGAGTGGGGGCAGCGTGCTCTCCGGGGCCGTACTCCCCGCAGTGCAGGGGTACCATCCCTGTGTCCCCAGACTCTGAGCAGCTGGCGGAGCTCACCCGGGACCTGGCACAGCAGAGACAGGAGCTGATAGAGGGTGAGGAGGCACAAGTGCCCCTGATGGAGCCCATCCACTTTGAGAAGGTACCAGGGCCAGGCAGGTGGCCCCACTCAGCTCCAGAGCTTGGTGGCTGCCAGTCCATGTGGGACACCAGTGTCCCAATGAGATGCTAATGTCCTCACACTCTTCTCTGTAGGACAGCGACATCCATGTGAACTTTATCACGGCAGCATCCAACCTGCGTGCAGAGAACTACGGCATCACCCCCGCCGACTGGCTGACGGTGAGAGGGGCAGCCTGGGGGGTCACGGGTCCTCACTCCATGTGGGGCAGCCAGTGACATTCCTCCTGTCCTCAGAGCAAGCGGATCGCTGGGCGGATCGTGCCTGCCATCATCACCACCACAGCGGCCGTGGCAGGACTGGCGTGCCTGGAGATCTACAAGCTGGTGTGGGCATGCCGGGACCTCAGCTGCTACCGCAACAGCAACTTGAGCCTGTCTGACTGCCTGCTGCTCCGCATCCAGCCGCTGCCGCCCCCCACCTACCGGGTAGGACCCTCTCACCCAGGGCAGGGCAGGTGGGGGGTGCCCAGGGGTCTCAGGGTGCTCCAGCTCCCAGCGGCAGCTGCTGTGGGGTGATGCCAGGGGGACTAAGGAGCAGGGAGGTGGCCATGCAGGGGGAGCAGCCCTGGCCGTGGGGTTCTGGGAAGAGATGTGAGTGCTGCAGTGGGCTGGGCATGCCACCGGGCAGCGAGGAACCGGCTCCTTCCTGCAGCCACCCCCCCGGCACCAAGTGGCTGCCGCTGTCCCACTGGCCCCAGCTTAGGGCCCAGCTGCAGTGCTCTGGGATGCCTGTGGGGCTGAGGTAGCACCACCACCCCATAGCGGGCCCCACAGCGAGCCCCATGGCCACGGGACAGGGCCGTGGCAGCCATACACATCTGGCTTATGGAAACCAGCTGCAGCAGCTGGAGAGCAGCTGGCACCGGGCCGGGAAGGGCCGCCCTGGGGGGAGCGGGGCTGGGGGTCCCAGTGGCGGGGGGCCAGGCTGCAGCCGCACTGCTGGGGAGGGAGAGCGGGTGGGGGCAGGTCCAGATTGGGACTGTCTGGGCGATAGAGGCCCCTTTGTCTGGGGGTTTATGGCGTGCGAGGCGAGGCAGCCCTTCCGGCATGGCAGGAAACGCCGATTGGAACCAGATTGGCCCGAGGGGCCCAGGGCCAGGGGCAGGAAGAGGGGGAGGGAAGCGCCTCCACCGCCTGGCCGGGCTCCGGCATCACTTCGGGCTGCCCAGCCGCCCCACGGCCCCCTCACACCCCACAGGCTCCCCAGCCCTGTGCTGTCCTGGCCACGGTGCCCCCCTGTTGGCACCATCCTTGGGTGGAGGGTGCTGCTGGGGGTGGCCATGCCCTTGGGTCCCTGCAGCAGCGCCTGGCTCCTCTGTGTTCCATGGTGAGGATGCCCGGTGCGATGTTTTGTGCACAGCTGCTCGGCCGAGGTGGGAGCACATGTCCCCCGGGCTCGCTTGGCGTGACCTGTGGTCCCATGGAGGCCTGGGGAGCCTGCCTTGGTGGCAGCCTCAGCCTGAGGGATGCACTTTCCAGGGCACTGGGACGGGCAGTGGCTTTCCCTCTATAGCCGCCCCGGTGAGGATGGGGTTAAGCCCTTTCCACCCGGTGGGATCAGTGCAGGCAGCAGGAGGCAGGAGGTGAGAAGGCAGCAGAAGGCAGGAGGGGAGGGTGGCCAGGTGCGAATGCCCCTTCCTGCGCCGGGCTGGTGCTGCCTGCAGCGAGGGCAGATGGCCGGGCGGCTGTGCCAGACGGCGCGGGACCACATCCAGCACTCAGCCCCGAGGTCGGCGCCTTGCTGGCCCCTTCAGGCCGGAGCTGAGGTCGGGGGCCACCGGTGTGAGAAGAGGCGATTGTGAGGGACTGGGCAGCGCTTCAATGGTCCTTTGTGTGCCCTTCCTGGCCCGGGGCTGGGGGCAGCACTGGCCCCACACCAACCCTGGCCCCTGCTGTGCCGGGGGGATGGCTGTGCTCCCCATTCTGCTTGCAGTCCCCCCGGTCCCCAGGCTGGTCCCTTTGCCTGCCCTGCTGTACCCCAGCCCTCGTGCCTTGCCAGTCCCTGCCCCGTGGGGCCAGGCAGCTAGGGTATGGGGTGCCAGTGCAGGCTGCTACCCTATGCTTTCCCTTGCAGTACGGTGGGCGGGAGTGGAGCTGCTGGGACCGGCTGGAGATGCAGGCGGTCGGCGCGGACGGGCAGGAGATGACGGTGCAGGAGGTGCTGGAATGGCTGCAGGTGAGACCAGCACCAGCAGCACCTAGAGGGGTCACCCTGAGGGGGTGAAGGGCCAGATCCTGACACCCACCACTTGCAGAGGACACATGGCTGGACCGTGACCACGCTACTGCGTGGCCACACCGTGCTCTATGACAGGGAGGAGGATGAGGAGACACGGGCCCAACAGCGGGCGCAGAGGTAGGTCCATGGTTCTGGGGCCCAATCCTGCCCTGGGGGGCTGCCAGACCCCTTTCGCTCCATCCTGAGCCATTCCAGCTGCAGCGCAGCTCCCAGCCGGCTGCTGGATAAACATCCTGCCGGCAGCATTTCCCGTGGCGGGACCCCTGCCCGGCCCCTTGCTGCTGAGCCCTGCGTCCCCCACAGCCTCAAAACCCCTTTTCCCTGCTACAGGTTATCAGAGAACCTGGAGGATGCTGGGCAGCCACCACGGCGGGAGCTGGAGCTGTACTATGTGTGTGAGGGAGAGGATGCTGAGGCTGAAGATGCCCGTCCCCCTCTCCTCTGCTTCCTACCCTGAGTGGGGGGCCAGCACCCCCCTAAGCCTGTGCAATAAAAGCTGCAGGATGAGCTCTGGTGCATTGGCTCTCATCACAAAAAAATCCTGCCTGTCCCTGCCTGGAGTCAGGGTGCAGGCAGATCCCACCACCCCAGTAACCATTGCTCTGCCCATACCGTACAAAACTGGGGTTTATTTACAGTGGACGAGGGTGCAGGCAGCGGTGGGAAGGGCTAAATGTAGCCGATAACGTCGTTACAGATGATGGGCTGGCGGCTGCGGCTGTTCATGAGGGCGGTGAAGCGGTGGAAGTCTGTGGCCAGCTGGGCAATGTTGCTGTGGGACTGGTGGAAGCAGGCACCCTTGGGCTGCCCCCCAAGCCCCAGCGGGCAGGAGAAACGCTTGGTGGCTTCACGGCCCCCCGGCCGCGCACCCTCAGCACCCCGGGGCCGGGCCATGTTGGCCAGCTTACGGCGTACGTTGCCTGAGAGACTGAGCAGGAAGGCGGGGGGCTTGGCCAGGCGGCGGGAGGGCTCGGCGGGGGTTCGGCGCCGGGGTTCAGCACCCACCTCAGGCAGGTCCATCCAGTTCTCCACCAAGTCAGCGAAGCAGTTGTCACCCAGCACCAGGGGCTGCCGGTTCCGGCTCTGCGACAGCAGTGCCACAGTCCAGTCCTGTGTGTCAGCCGGCTCCAGCGACCGCCACTGCTCCAGGCAGGCGTCCGACGTGGATTTGGGGCGGGCACGGCGGGTGGGCGCGGGTGGTGGGGCGGTGGGGCCAGCGGAGAGCCGGTGTGCCCGCTGGCAGGGCGGTGGGTGCCTCCGTCGCACGGGCACCTCCTCCTCCCGCCATGTGCCCCCCGATGCCTCTGAATACCCTGAGTCAAACTCCAGACTGCGCTCGCTGGCTGGGGGAGAGCGGGCAGCTGGGCAGCCCCTCTCCTCCTCCTCGCCCCCCGGCTCCAAGCTGCAGGCTGAGTCCGCGGCTGAACCGGGGCGTGGGGGGCACGGGGGGCGGGGGGCCGGCCCCGGTGCCCCTCCCGGCTGGTGTGGCGCCTGCCGCGTGCCGGGCATGTGCGCCCGCAGTGCCGCCCCCGCCTCCTGCCGGCACCGCTGGGGAGAAAGGACAAGTCAGTGCAGCCATCCTTGCTCCCCCAGCCAGCACACCAAATCCCAATCCCACCCCCCTGGCACCCTGCACCTCCCAGTCCCGGCTTGGGGGGGCTTGGCTCACGGGGCCGGGTGTGCAGCAGGGTGCAGGGAGCGGGGCACAGGTCCCAGCTTGCCCACAGCCCCGGGCCCCGCTTTCCCGCGGCTCCTGCATGGAGCCGGCCGGCGTGCAGCAGCATGTCGGGTGAGCAAGCAGGCACCCAGCCCTGGCTGTGCCTGCGGGAAATGACACAGGGCCACGGCACGTAGGAGCTGGGCATCCCGCTGCCCCCCCGCTGGCCCCTCATTTTCCCCTTGCCCTGGTGGGATGGCAGCCGGGACCCCTGTCAGAAGGACCCTGCTTGGTGGCACAGGGCTGGCTGCAACCCCAGGGCACCCACAAGTGCTTGGGGTGGGGCGCTCCCCCCACGCCTTGGCAGGGCCACTGCACCCACCCTGTGCCCTCCAGCTGGGGACACCCCAGGTGATGTCAGGGTGCACCCAGGCCTGCACCCAGGGCTGGGGCCCCCCAAAACACCAGGGAGCGCAGGGGTGTGGGGGAGACGGGGCTGAAGGGAACGTGGCCAGGCGGGCGCTGGAAGGGGCGGCTGGCTCCCACAGCTGGGCCGCTCCTTGCTCTTGAATTCCTATTGTCTGAACCCAAAAGCAGGGAGTTACGTCCGCTTTCCTTTCCGTGCTGGAGCCACGGCAAGATGAACGAGCAGGAGGGTTTGCTCTGCTGGCCTCTTACAGCAGCCCCCTCCAGCTGGCCCCAACAGAGCTGCTGGCCAGGCAGCACCCTGCCCCTGTCCTGTTCCTGTCCCCATCCCAATCTTCGTCCCCCTTCCTGCCAGCCAGGACCCTCTCAGCCAGCCCTGCTGGCGATGTGCCACGGCTCCAAGCTGCCTTGTCCCGGCTCTGGCCAGGGACGCCGGCACACCCGGCTGCGGGGAGCTGAGTAGGCGTGTGGCAGGCCCAGGGGAGCCGGCTGGGCCACCCTGTCACCTCTGGTCCCCTTGGGGCAGTCCAGGTGGGCAGCAAGGTGGCAGCTCCAGGGTGGTGGTGCTGCTGGCACCCTGATGGCTGGACACCCGTGTCCTATGGCCACCCACATCTCCACCACCACCCGTGTCCCCACTGCCACCCGTGTCCCACCGGACGCCCACGTACCCCGTGCCGCCTTGGCCGTGTGCGTGATGTCACTGCGCTGATGTCATTGGCAGCACCCTGACATCACAGCGAAGCCCGGGCGGTGCGGCGGGGCGCAGGCAGGGTGGCCCTGTCCCCTCTCGGTGCCCGCGGCGACACTCACCCGTTCGGCGCCGAGCTGACCCGGGACGGCGTCCAGGCGGGCGCTGTGCATGCCCGGCCCGGCCCCGCGCCCGGCCCCGCTGCCGGTCCCGCCGGTGCCGGTGGCGGAGCAGCAGCAGCGGAGCGCGGCGCAGCGCCCGGCCGTGCCCGCCGCCTCCCGGCGCTGCCTGGGCGGCACCGCCCCGCCCCACCGCAGCCAATGGGGCCGCCGTAACGTGAGCCCGGCCCGCACCGGCACCGGCACCGCCGCCCCGGGGCCCCGCCCCACCCCGCCCCGCCGCCTCGGGGCCCCGCGCCGGGCACCACCGGGCCGCGGGCACCGCCGGGCACCACGGAACCGGGCACCGCCGGGCGGGGCGGGACCCGGGGCAGCGGTCGGGGAGGGCAGCACCCAGTGCCCCGGTTGGCAGCACCCGCGAACAGCGGGGGTCCCTGGGCGCGCAGGAGGTAACCGCGTTAAAAGGCCCCGGTGGAGGCACTCGCGGGCACCGCACTGCCAAAACGAGTTTGGGTGCTGGAGGAGGGAAAGGTGACCCCGGCCACAGGGGCCGCGCTCTGACAGCGCCTACTAATTGGGAGCTAATAGCAATTAATAGGAATTCCAGGACAAGAGGCTCTGGTTTGCAAATGAAGGGGAACACGACCAAAAATTACCTCCCAGCTAATTCTCCCGGTTCCTGAGTATGGTGAGGCAGCAAAACCCCACGGAGCATCACTGCCTGCCTGCCCTCCACCAGCTGGGGCTGGCACTGAGGGGATGGTGAGGGGCTGTGAGTGAATGTGTGCAGGAGCTGGGGACACTGGGGCCATGCCCAGTCCCTGCCTTAGGGCTGGGCTGGCAGCCACAGAAGCCGGTGTGACGCTGGGTCGGGGTGGTGCCCAACACCCCTGGCAACGGGCACCAGCTTGTCCCAAACAACCAGCAAGCCATGGGCATGCACAGACACCTCATCTTCCTCCTCCTCCTCTTCCTTCTCCTTCTCCTCTATGCGCCAGGTAGGTACTTCAGGGTCAGGGGCACTCTTTGCCAGACCCTGAGTGGGGGACTGAGGGAGGGGGAGAGGGGATGGGCTCCCCCCAGTTGCCCCCCTGTGCCTGAGGCTGAGCCTGGGGTAGGCAGAGGGGCTGGCAGCTGCCTGGCTGGGTTTGGGCAGGGAAGGGACATTGCTGGGTTATGGGCAGGGCATTGCTGGTGTCCTCAGGGCATCGCTGTGACATCCTTGGGGCACCACCAGGGCATTAATGGGCCATCTTAGGGGCATATCCAGGCATTAATGGAGCATCTCTGGAGCTTCACAGGGGCATCTCTGAGGCCTCCCCAGGGTATTGCTGGCACCACCTGGCAGCCTGGGGTGACTCTCTTCTCTTTCCAGGGACTTTTGTCAGAGCAACAGGTAAGAGCGGGGTGCCCTGGGCCCTACTGCACCTGGCAGGGAGATCTGTGCTTGCAGAGATGCAGGAGCAGGACTCCCTAAGCACAGCCAGGCAAGCCATCGGTGGCACTAGCTGGGTGTGAGGCCGGTCCCTGGGGTCTCCTGCCAGACCTGCCTGACCTGCCACGTGTGGTGGCCCTGAGTGAGGATGTGGCACCGGGCACCCTTGTGGCCAAGGTGAACGTGTCCTGCAGCAACACGAGCAGCAGTCCCAACGTCACCCTGCATGGCATTGACCCTGGCCACCCCTTCAACCCCATCGCTGTCAGCGCCGACCCTGTAGCCACCACCACATTTTGGGCAGAGGTGCGGCTGGGGAATGGGGAGCAGGGCAGGAGCCTGCCAGCATCCCGCTGAGCTCTGTGTCCCTGTGGCAGGTGACACTACGTGCTGGTGCACAGCTCGATGCCCACCAGGTGAACCAATACACCCTGACCCTGTGGGCTGCCTGTCCTGGTGAGGAGGAGGTGGAAAAACAGCTCTTTGTCCGGGTGACAGCAGACCAGGCACTGCGCTGTGACACCCCTTTCGCCAGCGTAGGTAGGAGCCAGGGGGCAGCGGGGGTCATGGGTGCCAGCTGGCACTGGTCTCTCATGGCCATTCTGTGCCACAGAGGGAGATGTGGTACAGGTGCTGGCTGACGTGGCGCCCTGGACACCTCTGTACGCGGTGCTGCCCCAGCCACTTGGTGGACTGACGGTGAGTGATGTCTGCCCCGGTGGCCCAAAGCCCCCACAACCAAGAGCAGCCTTGGGGACAGCAGGTCCCTGGATGTGCAGGAGGGCACAGGGGTTCCCACCCTCCTCTCACTGCCCGTCTCACTGCAGTTCAGGCTCCGAAATCATGACACGCCACTCATGCTCACCCACCGGGGCCTGGTGCTGGCACCTGCCAGCGGCTTTGACCCCAGCAAGGACATCCAGGTGGGCAGCAGCGTCCCCAGGTTCTCACAACCGCCTCTCAGCCTGACTGGGCTCAGCACTTCACTGGCACTGCCCACAGCAATTCCCATCCCGCTCCTCCAGTCCACCTCCTGGCTTGTCCCAGCCCTGGGAGTGCTCCAGCCCTGTCTCTGTCCCCGGCTCCACCTCCTTCTGCATCTTGAGTCCTGTCTCAATCCTCATCCCTGTTTCTATTCCGATTCCCAGTCCTATCTCCAACTTGTCTTCATCCCCATCTCCATCCCTGTCCCTGCTCCAAGCCACATACTTGTCCCTGTCCCCATCACCTTTCCTGTCTGTGTACCTGTCCCCATTCCATCCCATCCCATCCCATCCCATCCCTGTTCCTGTATCTGTCCCTATTATTATACTCCTCCCCATCCCTACCTGTCTCTCTCATCCCCGTTCCAATCCTGATGCCAATCCGTACCTCTACCTTCATCCCAAACCCTGTTCCTGGTGCCACATGGGGCTGTCCCATGACCGCCCTGGTGCTGCTTCACAGACGTTCAGGCTGGAGATTGAGGTGATGGACCACCATGGGCACAACTGTAGTGGGGCTGTGAGAGTGGAGGTGCTGCCACCGCGCCGTCCCCGTGTCACATTCCTGTGAGTGGGGCTGGGCTGGGCTGGGAGTGCTGGTGGCACCAGGCCATGCCACCCTGCCTGTCTGTGCCACAGTGAGCTGCAGCAGGCTGTGACAGTGCCGGAGGGCACCGGCCCCTTGGAGCTGGTCACGCAGGTCCGTGCCAGTGGTGACAATATCCACTATGCCATCCTGGCTCCCACGGCACCTGTGCTTTTCACCATCGATGAGAGTGAGTGTGGGAGTGGGGATCCCCAGGGCCACCCCGTCCGCACCCTGTGCCCAGTGTGAAGCTGTGCCATCTCCCACAGTGACAGGCGAGATCCGCAGCACCCGCCGGCTGGAGGTGGCCCACACACACCTCATTGTCCAGGCTTACAACGCCTTGCACCCCACCGACCATGCCACTGCCACACTGAACATCACTGTACAGGGGACAGACCAACGGGCACCCAGCTGTGTCCCAGCCATCGTCGTGTACGGTCTGGGGTGGGGAGCAGGGTGTGGGAGTGCTCCACCGTGCCCAGGACAACGGGGACAGAAGCTGAGCAGATGGCCACCCCGCCGCAGGTCCCAGGTACCTGAGACGATGTCCCCTGGCAGCACGCTGGTGACACTGAGGTGCACTGGAGCTGAGGGGAACCTGCGTTATGCCCTTGAGGGACCTCCTGCCTCCCGCTCCCGCTTCCGCATGGACGGGCCACAGCTGCAGGTGAGTGGGTCTGCGGGCAGCAGCCAGGACCCAGCGGGGAGGCAGCAGGACTGTGGGGACCCTCTGACATGTGCTGTCACACTGGGTCCTCAGCTAGGGCTCTCCAGGGCTCTCTGCCCCACTCAGCCTGCCCGTTCCTCTGCCTCGCTCCCTCCTGCTCCCCTGACAGCACAGCTTTGTGGGACACCCCGGCTGTGTGGGACAGCCCAGCTCTGCCTGACAACCCCTGTCCTGGCTTGGCAGGTCAACACCACCCTGGACTACGACTCAGAGGCTACAGACACCATGGGCTTCCAGTTCACAGCCACCATTGTGGTGATGGTGGGAGGGCAGCCCTCACAGAGCAGTGAGTGTCCCCAGAGGGGTGTGACAGAGCAGGTCATGGGTGAGGTGGGAAAAGCTCCTTCCCAACCCCAAAACCAGCAGGTTGTAAAGGAAACATTGCCGCTGATGCTGAGATGCCAAGGGTAGTGCCACTGTCCCCATGCCCCCCAGCCCGTCCGGGGCGAGCACACCCCACCCGATGTGTGGTGCCAGCACAGCTGAGCCACTGTGTGCCACACAGCCCGCGTGCCCATGCTCGTGACAGTGACACCCGTCAATGAATTCACACCGGTATGCCCAAACGGTGCCACCTTCACCGTGATGGAGACGGCAGCTTTTGGCAGCACCGTGGGGCGCGTGACCGGCACCGATCGTGACTACCCGCGGGACAGCCTCGAGTACAGCCTGGAGGCGGGCCCTGGCCCCGCGCAGCCCTTCTCCGTTGACACACATGGTGAGAGCAAAGCCCCATCCCCAGCCCCTGCTGCTCTCTGTGGCACCCACAAGTGCCCAGCAGCTTGTGCTACCCCACAGGTGAGATCCGTGTGGTAGGACCCCTGGACTCCCAGCGGCACAAGAGCTACAGGCTGACGGTGCGGCTGACGGACACCCACAATGACCTGGACCCGGCAAACCGGCGGAGCTGCCTGTGTGATGTGACCGTGCGCCTGCAGGTGCAAGTGCAAGCCCTTCAGGTGAACCGTGGTGGGTGCAAGCGCGGGGGTGCCATACCACCTCCCTCTCCTCTTGGCAGGCTGTGCCGGCCCAGGTGCCGGTATGCACCCCCGAGGTGCAGGAGCTGCGAATCATGGCTGGGTTGGGCGGCCACCAGCCTGTCACCCGCGTAGTGTGCCAGGCCAGCCCCAATGGTGCCACACTGGCTTATGCCATCACTGGAGGTGAGGAGTGGTCCAGCCACAGCCTAGCCCAACCCATCACTGCCATGTGGCCCTGAGCAGACCTTCTTCTCCAGGCAACGAGGACGGGCACTTTCGGCTGGAGGGGAACACCCTGTTCTACCTCCCTGGTGACCTGGCTGAGCCCCACACCTTCATGCTGCTGGTGGAGGTGTGGGGTGGCCCCAGTGGCCCCCGCCACAGCACTGTGGTGGCACTGGTGGTGCACGTCACTCCCCAGAGCACCGCAGTGCCACCCAGCACCACCCCCCTGCACACGGTGAGCAGAGCCTGCTGGCCAGGCAGTGGTCCCAGTCCCTCAGACCCCCTGACCCTGGCGTGTCCCCTCAACCCTACACCTCTGCAGACGCTGCAGAAGGAGCCACTGGTCATCACACGGACAGAGGCGGTGTGGCACCCGGTGGCCTGGTTTGTGGCCGTGCTAACCATCTCTGGTGCACTGCTGCTGGCCACCCTGGGCTGCGCAGCCCGGAACCTGCTGTGCAGGTGAGCCCTGGCCCCATGGCATGGCACGGCATGGCATGGCATGGCACAGTGAGCAAGGCCAAGGGCTCACGGCTGCCTTCTGCTCCTCCTGCAGCAACCGAGACCCTGGCAAGCTGCTCCTGAGCAAGAGGTGGGTGCTGGGTGGCTGGGATGGTCATATCGGCAGCAAGGGGCAGCCATGCATGTTGCACAGGCTCCTGTAGTGTCCTTGCAGGCAGCCAGGGAGACACGGCACGTGGAGTGTGTTTAACGTACCGCATGTTTGGCTATGGTCTGTGGGTTGCTGCACTGCGGCATGGTCTCTGCCGCAGGGTGAGGGTGCAGCACTAATGGGAGCCATGGGTGCAGAGACGGTGATTTGGCTGGGTGACAGCCATGTCAGTGACCAGGCTGGAGCAGGAGCTCTGCGGTGGGCAGGGTGGGATGGCACAGCGTGAGTGCTGCCACCTGTCACAGGGCTGGGTCCTGGTGCCAGGGCTGGGGGTTGCTCACAGGGGGAGCCCCGATTTGCTGGGGAAGGTGCCCTGGGAGGAGGTGAGCAGGCTACACACCCCTGGAGAGGATGAACCAGGGATGAGAGGTGGCGGAGGGGAGAGCCTGAGGAAGCACTGGAGCCGGCCCAGCCTGTGCCGGGCATCTGCATGGTGAGGAGGAGGCACGCAAGCCTGTGGGCAGGATGACCGCTGTCTGCAGCAGCGTAACCACCTCAGGGTAATGCACAGCTGGATCCATGTTCATTGGTGAGGCTGGGGACATGTTGCTTGGTGGCATCAGGGCTGTAGTGACCATGAAGGGGAGAAAACTTGGGCTCAGCCCCCATGAGCAGTGCTGGCAGCAAGGAGGCTGTGGCGCTGCATTTTCCCCAGCACACTGTCCTCCAAGCACAACAGCGGTGTGCACGGGCACATGGGGACACACGGAGGTGTGCTGTCAGACTGGCTTCCACTCTTGGGCATTGCTGAAATGTAGTGATGCTTGGGGAGCACAGCCCTGACTGCGATCCCCTTCAGCACCCAGGGCCACCCAGACTGGGTAAGGGGATGATCAGGTAGGTGGAAGTCACTTGGGGTGATGGGCTTGATGTGGCACAGCCAGCAGTGCAAAACCGTGCTGGTGACCCGCTCCTGGCAGCATCACTCGGGGTCAAGGCTGGGAGGCTTTCACTGACTATGTATTCCCCCCCGCCACCTCCACAGCTCCTGGGATGTGGAGGAGCAGAGGGGCAGTGAGGAGGAGCAGGGCCACCCCCAGGCCAACAGCATGGTGAGTGTATGTCACAACAGCGAGGGTGGGTGCCCTGCCAAGGCATGGGTGGGCACCCTGGGGCACTCAGCACCTGCACTCACCTCTCCTCTGCACAGGGGCAGTTTGATGGCCGTGCGCAGGACCCATGTGAGTGCCCTGTCCCACAGCCCCTGCAGCCTTGGGCTGTGTCCCTCAGGGCAGAGGGGTCTGAGGGATGGGAGGGATGGGCATGGGGCAGCAATGCCTGGGCAGCTCCCACAGGACAAGGGCTGAGTGCTGCCTCCCACCTCAGGCACTGGAAGGGACTATCTCTTCAACAGCGTGACCGGGTCACGGCGCTGGATCTGAGTCGCTTGACCCAGCAAGGGACTCCTGGTGAGCTGCAGCTCCCTGTGGGCCATGCTGGGCAGAGCACCGGGCACCGGCAGACACCCAACACAGCCCTTGGGCCCGGGAGAGGGAGGGGATTCCTCCCCTGTGGCTGAACTCAATGACCACAGGGTGCAGCCATCCCCTGAACCACTCCAGCCAGCTCAGCCCAAATAAATGGTGGCAGAGATTGCACTCACTGCCGTGATTGCCACAGGGAGTGCTGTGGGCAGACAGTCCCGCCAGTGGCTGTCCTGCTGTCACTGTCATTAGTGTCGGCTCCAGTCACGGATGTGGGTGGCATAAGCCGGGACCAGGATGGTTGTCACGGCAGCATTGGCCCTGGGATGGGGTTGGCACTGCAAAAAATGTGCCGAGGGCTTTGGTGGGGTCTGCTCCAGTCACAGCAGTGTCTCCGTAGCCTCTGGATGTCACCCAGCCAGGGCAGCGCTCTGCAGAGACGTGAGCTGGGGCAAGAAAACTTCATAATTGGCAATTTTGAGAAACTTTTGCCTTATGTCCCATGTCCTTCTCAAGCTCTTCCTTGCTTGAGTGCTCCCAGGCGCAATCAGGAGGGACGAGCAGCTCTTCAGCGCGGGGGATGGGTTTCTTAATTAGGAGGAAAAGTGAATTAGTGCGCGCGGGTGAGTTAGCAGGGCCCGGTGAATGGGCGAGAGTGCTTTGAAGAAGTCAGTGAGCGCGGGAAGGTGGCAAACCGGTAATTTGAATTTCAAAGAAGCGCGCCACGGGAGAGCTCCTGGCAGCTCCGGGAAACGAAGTGCTGGCAGGTCAGAGGATGGAGGTGGATTTTGGGATTAGGTGGCTACGAGGGCAGACAGGAGGGCAGGAACCGGCTATGAAATTTCACAGAGGAGTCACCCATGTGACTGCGCTTGGGGGCCCGCTTGCCCCGAGCCCACAGAACTATAACTGTTGGGAGTTAAACCTTTATTGCACCGGGTCGGTGTGTGAACGCGCACGGCTGGCGGGGGAAGCCAAGCGCCAGGAGCTGCTCGGATCCAGGACGCGGGGAGCTGGGTTAGCCCGGCGCGATGCACCGCCGCTGCACGAAGGCGCCCAAGGCCCCGGGGGCAGGCGGCGTGGCTGAGGCGTGAGCCCGGTCCCGCTCTCTGTCCCCACACCCCGCCAGGTGGCTCCGCGTCGGCCGGGCAGCGCCCGCGGCCCGCGCCCATTGGCTGAGCGCCCCCTTCGCCCGCGGGTAGCCAATGAGACGGCGCAGCCTGAGGGGAGGCGGGGCACTAGAGGGCGTCACGTGTGTCCAACGTGCGCGGACTGCCTCTGGACGGCCGCTCACGGAAAGCGGCGGAGCGACTCTGCACCGGAGTGGCGGCTGTTTTGGCCTATCAACGTTTCCAGAGAGCTTCCGGAGGGCGGAGCTCGGCTTTGGATTGCCGCAAGAGACGATGGGGCGGGTTTTGGACGGCGCGGTTGCTATGACGGCCAGCACGGGGCTCCGCCCCCTTGGTCGCCGCCATCTTGTTGTTGATTCGAACGGCGGGGAGCGGCGGCGCTGGGGCTTGGTGTCGCTAGCTCCCGGCTGAGCAGGCAGGGCCGGCCCTGGTGAGCCACAGCGGGCGGGGGCCTGGGGCGGACTGAGTGGTGGGAGGGTTGTGCCAGGCGCGCTGCCGTGAGGGGAGGAAGCGAGAACCGGGCGCGGCCCCGTGAGGGGGGTTGGGAGAGAGGAGAGCCCGGCGCGGTCTGACTGGGGAGCCGGGGAGCTCCGTGAAGAGCCGGGGTGAGTCAGAGACCCAACACCGTGCCGTAGGGAGTGAGCCAGAGACAGACCTGTCGGGGAGTGCAGCCGTGAGGAGGGGCCGGGGGCGCCCGGCGCGGCCCCATGTTTGCAGGTGCTTGTGAGGCCCTGGCGCCGTGCGGGGCGCAGCTGGGGCGGGAGAGGGGTTCCCCGGCGTGGGGGGAGCGCTGGGAGCCGGGGTCCCTGCCCGGCAGATCGAGCGTCCCTTCCCTTTGTGCCCTTCCCTCTGCAGGGGCTGCGCACAGGACGGAGATCGGGAACCGCGGCGGGACCATGAGTCCAACATGGTGAGGAAGCTGGTGGGGTTGGGGGCCCTTCCCGCGTCCCGACCAGCTCCGCAGAGGAGAGTGCGGGCGGGCGCGCGCTGCTCAGCTGGGGCACTGAAGGATGCCTGGCGGTCCCTGGGGACAGATGTGCTCAGGAGTCTGCAGAGCTGGACTGTCACCAACAACCCTCCCCGGTGGTTCCAAAAAGGACTTGGTTTAGGAGAGGTGGTAATGGCTCCCGTTCAGTTTTCAGCTACTCTGAATTGAAACTGGTGCCAGGCTAAGTGTCCTTCCATCTTAAAGCTCTGAATCAGCAAGGCCCCCATTTTTCCTTCTGGTGATGTGCTTTAGTACCTGCTGCCTTTCTCATTTCAGCCTGTGTTTCTGCTTCATCTGCTTTTCCTCCCTTCAGGTTCACCTGGCTTAACTTGGTATTCAGAGCTTCCAGAGCTGTGTTCCAAGATTAGGCTTTGCTAACGAAGCAGTGAATGGTGCCAAAATGGTGTGGGCTTGGGTCTCTTTTCGTTGTTAATGTAATATTTCTATAGTTAGTAGGCCTATTTGTGTAAACTTAGTTGGTAGCTTGTCTCATGAAATAATATGCTTTAATGTGTTGTGCACGTTTCTTTGCACTGAACTGTCTGTCATCTGTGGCAAATATACTGACCTATGTGCGTGTGGTCAGATTTTCAGTGGAGAAGAATACTTGTTACATATCACTGAACTAAGACTTTGATTTCCTCTTTGTAGAAAGTCTGTCAGGAGCTTGGAAATGTTTTAGATGTTGTCACTATGACTCTAAATAGGCCTATTAGGGACGTCCTAATTCCATGTAACGGTTTCTTGTGATTGAGATTGAGAAATATTTTTCTGTGGCTGGGTTAGTTTAGTACTGACCTAAGGTAAGTGCTTTGTTTTGGAGCTGGAAGGAAAGTGGTATGTTTCAAAAGGATTATGTGTGAACTCTCTATGTAGCAAGATTATATTGAGTTGCTGTTTCAACTGTGTAAAACCTGTTTTGTCGATGTTTTGATTGTCCTAATGCTCATTTTTTTTTCTGATAGCATTAGAGAGTGTTTCTGACCCTCCCCAGCATTTTCAGCACAACCGCTTCTAGGTGTGTGGATGATCAACCTGTGCCATCCTGGTTAGAGCCTGACAGGCAGATCTGTTGGCCTTTTGTTTCCTGTCTAATAAGGACTTTTGGGAGAGCAGGGGCAGTGATCCTTGGCTCCTTGAGGGGGAAGCTGAAGTACCACAGGGCTGGAAAGGGCAGGATATGCTGCCGATAGGACTCTAGTGAACAGGACTTATGTCATTCCTAGATTAGTTTCTACTGTGGTTATCCAGGAGGTCCCTTTTGGCATTTTTTTGGTGTTTCTTACATAGAAAAAGAGAAAGTGAGCATGATTTGCTATTTGGAAAGGGGACAGTTTCTAGGATCACCCTCCAGTCACCAGGAGTTTTGATTGTGCCACCTCCCATGTGTAGCTTCAGAGTCCCTTTAAGCTCATGGAAGTATAGACTACAACCAGCTGGAGATTCTTACCCTGTCACTGGTGCCAGCTGGGGTGTTTGTACATAGGGGAATGAGAGTTCCCTGACTCAGGAACTGATCAAACTGGAGACCAACAGCATTTTTTCAATCTCCTCACCTTTTTAGGCATTTAAATGATTTTGCTGGTCCAAAGGCAATGGTGGGAACATAGTGGTGGCGGATTGGCATCTTTTTCTTGTTCAGGGTAACCTGCACTGTGACTGTGAAACAGTGCAGCAATGTGCTTTTATATATTTATTTTGTTATATAAAAATATAATTTAAAAAATTTACATATATTTAAAAATTAAATGAAACAGTGGTGCATATGCTTCTTTCCTGCTACTTTTGTGACTAGTTTCATCCTGTGTTTTATTGTCGGGATGCCAGTACTGGGCATGTCCTTGTAAAAATATTCTAGAAGGCAAAATTAGATGCACTTTGGGATCCCATCTCATGATAGGTTGTGCAAGTCAACTGACTTGCAAGTTATTCTGTGTGGCATTGCACAGAGTGAGAAGTCAAGGTTAGAATCACAAGCACTCTGAGGCTAGAAAATGCCCAGGCTGACATAGCACCTGCACCCTTAATCAGTTAATTAGCCTTCTGAACAAGCATTATTTCTTCTTAATCAAGCAGTTGGATGCTATTCTCATCCCATTCGAGGTGCCTAGTGTGTTTCTTCTCTCCTTTCCTCCCCCACGTATGGAGCTTGTTCATTTTGGGTAGAATTATCAAGCTCTGAAAATGTGACCTTGTTGAGCTTGACTTGTGCACGATGATGAGCCCTATACAAGCGTAAAGCTGTTTCTTGGCTACCTGCTCACAGGACACACTGTCTTTGGTTCAGTGGATCACCAAATGTTTGTAAAAAGGTTTAATCACTCATCTTTTTAGTTTTTTTTAGTGGATTTCTCTGTGTCTAAAGGCTGTCACAAATCTGGTGAGTTCTGGCTGGCGCACTGGGGTGTGGGGTGACACTGTCTTGTTTCCATTGGAATAAGAAATGTAGGTGGTAAGTTTGAAGTTGAATATTCACAGTCTGTGTTTGATAGGAGGTATGTTTCTTCCATCTGTGTTTGAAATGCAGATATATACTGAAGCTATAGAAAATCTGTCAGAGGCCTTGTTTGGGCCATTGCTGGGGCATCGCATTGTAATCCAGGCACTTCACTTGCTGCTGTCGGGTTCCCCCAGCCTGCTCACTGGGAATTAGCTTATAACGTGTTTGAGACATGTGCATCACAGTTGAGTGTTGACCCTGGGATTTATAGACTCAGAAGACAGTATTGAGAGAAAACTGCAACCTGATTTGTTTACTCTTACATTTGACAGTGTCACACCATTAATCTTGGTGCCGGGCAGGGTTTAGATTTGAACTTGAGTTGCAGAGTTTGTCTGTGGCAGCTCAGTAGAGCTGTGGCTCTGTGCTTGTTTATATAATGTGACTTGCCTCAGAACAACTGCTTTTATTTCTGACTTCTCAGTTTTTTTGAGAAGGAATGTATCAAAACAAAACCTAGTAAATACAAGGTGTCCCTTGTAAGCTCTGAAATGGGTGAGCTAGAGAAAAGGAGTGAAAGGAAAGAAGAAAATGCGACAGAAACCTCTGCAAGAATCATGTCAAGTGTTTGTATTACTTGCTGCAAACTGAAGGAACCCTTCAGATGTATGGAGAAGCAGCTAGCAGTCTCCCTCTTTTACATTCCTGATGTGACAGGAATGCAGAGCAGGATGCTGGTGAGTGTTTAATCTCAGGTTTGTTGCTGCTGTCGCAGGGGTGGTGGGGGCGGAAGAGGAAGCATTTGTGCATGGCTGCTTGGTTTCTGTTTTGCAGGCATTGCCTGTACGCAGTGCTTGTGCTGTTCTGATGTGGCAGCAGCTGTTATTTTTGGCTTTCCCAGTGTGCCATTCGGGCAGATGTACTTTCTAATGGATGCAGTTCTCTTAATTGGCATGTTGGGGTGCTTGCGCTTCCTCTGTAGTTCACCTCGGTGTGAACTCCGCTCTGCAGATAGTACTAAGGTGCAAGTCATTTGCCTTCATTTATTTCTGTAGGCTTGTCTATAGACATTTTGAGTGGCATTAACTGTGTATAAAAAACAAGCTTCTTTAAGCTTTCTTTTATTTTGCATAACCCTTGTCAGTATGTGCTCAGTTTCATTCGCAACAAATGATTTTGTCCTGTTCTCTGGAAGTGAAGGAGTAAGCTTTGCTATTACAGGGTGCCTCTCTATCTGTGTAACGATATTGATGGTAGTTAACATTGGTGCAATTGTTCCTGTTCATAAATAGGATGGGTGTAGCTGCCATAATTATATTAGTAGAAGATCTGTGGCAACCAGATCTGATAAAAGCAGTAAAAAAGGTTATGAGATGTAATATGCCTATCCTGGTAGGATGTTACTACACGTGGTTGAGAGCTCCAATAGATAAGCTGTCTCTGATTTAGCTTTTGTAGTTAGATTATCTACTCTACCAGCTGTCCTGCTTCTTTGCCAAACGGTACTTCCCGTGTATTACATTAGGGCCTTCAGCAGTGCCTGTTCGGCTGCCACAGTTTAATATACTTGAGCCCTTTTTCATTAATATACATCGGTGTCTTGTGAAGCAGGGCAGGTGAAGAACAGGCACGCATCCTATTTGGTTTCACCCGCTGCATGGTCATCTTCAGCTGAGGGATGAAGGCAGCAGCCGGGGACAGAGGTTCCCTCAGCCCCCAGTGGTATGTGTGGTAAAGAGCATCTGTCAGAGTCCAGAGGAATGAGTGAGAGCATTTGCATCCTGAAAGGAGCTTGCTGTGAATTGTGGTCCAGACTTGAGGGAGAGTGTGCTCTCAAGTGTTCTGAATTGATGAGCAAGTAAAGATCTAAATAGAAGCTAATTTAGTGCTTGCTAACTCATTTCCATACAACATCTTCCAGGCTGACTTGCTTCTGGCATCCTGCTCCCTCTTGATTGTGAGAGGTTGGCTCCATATTCCAGTGACTGCTCAACAGAGAGAGCTTGGGTGACATCTCTAAGGTAACTTTTTTCTGTTTTGCCCAGAATACATATGCTGCAGCCACATTAAATACCATGCAAAGAGAAAGAAGCTGCTTGCTTTTTAGCTCTCACTTTGTAATTTTACTCTTCAAGTAAGTATAGGTAGGTATGGTTTGTGGGAGGTATGCTCTCGTCCTTGGAGGATACTACAGGCATGCCCAGGTAAGTTCACTAGTCCTGGTTTATATTTCTTAACTTTTAAGCAAATCGGTGTAATTTCTTTGTAACAAGAGCTAAGCTTCCAAGATTTGAAGGCTAACTCTTATTCTCTAGCAGCTCTGGCCATTTAGGTGGCTGAATTGCAGCTGAATTGTCTTATGATGATTTTGGAGCTTTAGCATTGTCTGGTTTTTATTTTTTCTTTTCTGAGATTAGTTAGCTGCAACATGATAGGCTGGTTCGACAGTCTTCTGGGCTGAAAGGGATTGCTTTGTGCTGTTCTAAATTTGGAAGAAAGTCTAGCATGCCTGTTTTTTCCCCAGTTCTTTATCAACAGAGAGATGACTCAGTAGTAGTACCTGTGGTAAAAGCAGCTGTTTGCCAGCAGACTCAAATGACGTCACTTTCTTGACAGACTGTGGGTTTAAATAGTGGCTGTGTCGCATAGTTCACTTTTCTGGTGGGAAGGCCCCTGACCTACATGACTGACTGTCTTTGCTTAGTTGAAGTGCAACAGGTAATGACAAAAGATGCCAAGCTCCGCAGCTGCCTTCCAGGGGTGGTGCCTTCTCTGCAGGCGATGCTGCTGTGTCTTTGTCACAGCTGACTTAAGTGCTGATCTAAAGGTCAAATATTGTAAAGTGTTTGTTCTGCTTTGACATTTATCTTCTCCCCCTCCCTTTAGTTCTATGCTGAGCTGCATTTTCCCCGTTTCTTAAACCGCCAGAGGGGGTTTATGTGAAATATCACAATGTTTAATTGGTATTAGTATTGTCCACTGTTGGTATCAAAAGTATTGCCAAGCATTTAAAAAAGTGAGTTTAGAAATCTTAGAAAGGCAGAAGATAGGGCTGGCTGTTTGTTCTGTGTCCTTTGACAGTACTGTCTGAGCAGCTTAAGAACGTGTGGGGAGACAGTCATGATCTCATTACAGCTAACTATAGGCGATAAGCAGCTTTGAGCACCAAAATCAGTGCACCAGTGAATGCAGATGTCAGTGAGTTATTTAAAGCAGGAAGGATTGGGGAGAGAAGCCTAAGGGCTGTGTAGTCCCATGTCTTAGTCAGTAGCTGAATCAAACCAAAGAATAGCTTAGATGAAAATGTCAGAGCTATTGCGGAAGATGAGGTTTAATTGTGCTCTTGTGTTGGTTTGGGTACTGTTGTAGATTAAGTAATGCTGGTAAAGTTCCGGAGCTTGCGAAGGCACTCGGAACACTTGCTGCCTAGTGGAGTGTATTTCAGTTTTCCAAACCATGGACTGTGTGTGAAGCTACGTGGCAGATCTGAAGAAGGTGTACCTGTTAGATCATGGAGTTGACTCTCTTACCCCACAGATGTCAGTCTTTTGAATCTGTCTCAAAAATATTGTTAAAGCAGTCTGAAGCTCTCTTTGTGTTGAAACACTACAGGGTTTTTTTAGATAGTTTCTTGAACATCCCCACACCTCCCACAATAAACCCCACATCAGGTTAATCTTGAGTATGTGGATTTTGCTTTAAGTAAATGTATATTGTGGATAACCTTACTTTTGCAAATATTGGAATGGTTTGCTTTATTTCCCATTTGTACCAAATATTTTTGGTTTTGTTTTTTTTCCTTGTGCTATGCAAGTGCCAGTTTCTTTGGCTGAGTACAAATCTTCTTTATGTAATTGAGGTCTTAAATATTCTGCAGTTCTTAACCACAAGTGTTGACCTGAATAGAGTTATTAAAATTTGAAGTTAAGCTAAATCTGAACCAATAAGCATTATCAGGCATGTTTTACGCATCTTCTGGTTTTACAGAACGGAGAGAAAACCTCTAACTCTGCTAGCCAAACTGAGTAGGTACCGCTGGTTTGCACTATGCAGAATCTGAATAGTTTTCACTTTTTCTCGCTCAGGTGCTATGTGCTCTGGTATTTCTTTTTCCCATACAGCACTAAGGGTTTCTGGTTTTCCCCTTAACTATTTTTAGCTTTAGTTAAGTAAGATCACAGGTATTTCTGTTCCTGTGGTCTGTTCATGATTCGTGTAGCATCCTTAGGAGTGACAGTTCCATATGTATTTCAGCAGTTGAGAATACAGTGGACCTGCTGACAACTTGGTCCACCTAGTAACAAAACACAGTTGTCTTAAAAATTAAGTCTGATTTGCAAGTGTAGCTAGACTCAAATATTCTTAGTTAAAATAGTTAAGGGTATTGTATCATTCACTAGACAAATGTAAACGGAGCTCTTTATTCACTGCAGTTAAAATATCTTCCTGAAACCTGACAGTTAAAGGTTACGACTTAGATTACAAAGTGCTTCCAGACTTTGTGGTTTTTGTATTTCATCATATTGTGACATGACAACTAGAAGAAAATTCAAAACCTTTAAAAAATTCTGGTAAGGTCAGTGTCTTGTGGTAGTGAGCTTGGCAGGTTCACTCTTCTGTGAGCACAAAGCAGTTTCTATTCTTTCAGGTTTGTTATCATTTGCAGTTTTCTTATGACCTTCGAAGAGGAGAACTGTATGTTATTTTCCACCCTCACTGCTTGTTAGTTTGTGTCTTTCAGTCTGAGAGGGTTCATTTCTGGCACCTCTTATGGACTGGAGAAGAAAATTAAAGAGTAAGTTTGCTTTCCCTTGCTATATATAGCCCGTCATGTATTGTAACCTAGCTGGCTGTGAGAATTCATCTGATTTAGCAAACTGATGTTTTGTAGAAGCTGCAACACACTTTTCCAGTATCTCGAGATGATTTTAAGGTGTGAAAAATCGAGGTAGCTTTTATGCGCTTGAGACAGACCTGCTATTAAAAGCAAACTTGCCACAGTCTGTGTGTCTTCCAAGTGAATGTGTGCTGTGCTTTTTTAATATATGAGGCAAAAGTAACTTATTTATATATAAATACCAGGTGCTGTACTTAATAATTAGATGCAAGCAAATTTGACATTAAATGAGGTTTAACACATTATTTTCTTTTTGCTTTGGCTTTACAGCTTTGTTACTCAGCCAGCGACCTCAGTTGTAAGTGGCACTCAGGAAAGCCTGTTGGAAAGAGCTTTGAGCTCTACTTCAGCAGCTTAACATTTAGATAAGATATTGGAAATTTGTGACCTGTAGAGTGTTTACAAGAACTTGTTTGCAACTGCTGCAGTGAATAGTTAAATATAGGCTTCGTCTGTCTGATTGTTCACTTGAAAAGGAGGAGTTTCTTGTTTCAGACCTTCAGAACAGAACTGGCTGGTATGGTAGAGTGTTCCAAGAACCCAGCTGCCCAGTGTCAGTGTATAAGGGGAGTAGTAATGAAGTTTTGGAGTATTAAAGGTCCCTTTACTTTGGAAGGAGCTGAAGAAATACAACAGGGTGAATTGTGTTCAGGAACTGCATCTTTGGCATCTAGGAGCTTCCATCTCCTTGAATATTTCTTTTTGCAAAGGTAGGGTTACATTGGATCCCTTGGAAGCGTGAGGTTTGTTAGAAGAAGGTACCAAAGGATGCCAGAGCTGGCTCCTGATCTGGTAAAATGATCTTACGGACATTTTAAAATGCCCGGTTTTGTCTTTTTGCCCTTCAAAATGCATAGCACCTTGCCAAGCTCAAAGCTATGACTAGCCATCCAGTTCGTGTACCTTCTGAGCAGACAGCCTCAGGTTCTGATGCCGTTTAATTTTCACTCAGGTGGCTGGGGGTGCCTGTTAATTCTTTACCCTTTACCTCCCAGAGCATACTGCAAGCCACAAAACAACCCCCAAGGTATTTTAACAGCTTTAAGATTTTTCAGTATGAGAGTCTGACAGATTATGCTGATCCCCAGAAGAGTAACAGGATAACAAAAGGCCCAGATCAAAATCCCTTCCATGACACTGAGCTGTGTGTCCTGTATGTTTTGCCCTGTTGGATTATTTTTTTTTTAATGTCACAAAGGATGTGAGAGTATCCTTGTATGAAATTCGCTTTAGAGTTGTAGCTAGTTTCAGACAAAATCTGCTCCTTAGCTTTGAGGGCCATCACATACTGTGTCATATGTTTTACTTAAATTATGTACTAGCTTTAGTGGACTATCTGTGTCTAAAGTAGGTTTGTTATGACAGAAAATGTAAGTTATTTCTTATTCAAAACCTCAGAACAAAAATGTTACACTTTATACCTGTATTTCCATGGCATTGTTTACTTTCTTGCAGCACCTGCATTGAGGTTTTTTTTTTTCCTAATATGGAGCTCAGATTTTTCTCTTTTCTTCTGCTCTGTGGGGTTTTTTTTAATTTTCTTTATTTTTTGTTTTAATTTTTAGTGGATTGACCATACAAGATAATGTACTGTATATGAGAATGTACCTTTGTTTGGTACTTTCTCATTGAAAAGAAATCACAGTGATGAAGTGTCAAGTTGGGAAGTTAGAGCTCGTGTTTTCTTGCCTGTGACCCTTGAGGGTCATCTGCTTAGGAAAATTAAACTGATATCAAGCAGGGGGCATGGATTTGCAATGTGATTATGTGGCTTTAGCTCCCTGTGGACGTGCTTATAAGGTCATTTCTGCTACAAATGCTTGGGACAGCTGCGTTAATCGGCGTGTTCACCCTTGCCTACTGCAGCTCTGCCAGTGGAATCCCTCAATGTAGATACAGTTACAGTGGTAAAACCGCACTTTTAAAATAAAGCTTGTTTTGCTTGGGGTGTTGAGAAGGTAGACAGTGATATGAGTGCTTTTGTCATTGTGACTAGCATGTGAGCTATTGGCGCTTCTTCTAAGGAAAGAAGGATTAGGTAGAAAAGTAGGGCCCCAAAATATGCCTTTTCCAGCTGAATTAATTTTTTCATCAGCAGTGTAAAAATAGAAGGGGCTGCAGCAGCAGTAGAGGGCACCTTCTATCAGCTGGCCTGGTAAAAGATTTTTACCTATCCCTACAAACCTTGCTAGACTTATTTCAGAATGGGTGTCCATTCTGCATTGCAGGGCAACCTTTATCATGCAGTAAATTGTATTCTGAATTGTATCAATGCTCAGGACATGTCTGATTGCCTTAGATTTCTTTACCTCTCTGACCTTTTTCAGAAGCTTAACAAAGCCCCAAACTTTGTTTAATGTCAGTATCTCAGAACTCTGTTAGCAGAAGAAACCACTAGATAACAGCTGTTCCTTGTGCTTTTGGCAGAAGAATTTGTTTACCAGGATGAAGTGAATTTGTTTGGATAATCTTGCTTTTATGCTCTGAAGTCTTTCCCTGGAACTGATGTGCTCCTCGCTTGTCCTTTTCTATTTCTGCCGTTTGAGCAGAAAAGTTGCTAAAGGGTTTGGTTCTTCAGCCAAACACAGCAGCACCACATTCACTTGCAAGGGATGCCCTAATTCAAGTCTGTATTGACAAACTCAATTCAATTGTTGATAGACTAGGACACAAATTCTTAAAATCTTGAGAATTTAATTATCAGGTAAAACTAGGTTGAAATGGAGTGTAGTGGGATCATGGAAAAGGAAATGATCATCACATGGCGGTGTTTTCAAAACCAGTTTACCAGTGGCTCAAGTACACCAGGACCGAATGGTTTGTCCTAGATCACTGAAACGTTCAGTGGAAGCACCAAAAACAGGAGCCTATTCCTAGTTCTTTTCCATTTGGATGACCTCAGGTTATGATTATCTAAATACTCTCTTAACCAAACCAGCTGAGCACTTTGCTGACCTGTTAAATTTCAGTGGAGAGATGTAAGAATAGCTGTATTTCTCCTAGCTTTAAGTGTTTTAGCAGCATTCAGACAAAAGCCGGGCTGTCCGGTAAAACCACATGATGCCATTTGGGACCTGCCAAATGTAAGTGGTGTCAGTTTCCTCATGTAGAAAAAGCCAGGTGTAGCTAAAGCAAAATGTTCATTCAGCTTTATCTTCATAGTAAGAAAATTCTAATGCAGGTGCTCATCCATTCACTCTCAAAGTCACTTCAGACTGCTGAAGTGCCCTGGTATATCTGTGCCCACATATGTGAGATTAAAGTCCCCTTCAGCAATGAAATTCCAGATGGTGTGTGACTGTGAGGGTTACTGCTACTGCCTTGCTTTACATGGAGGGGTAGGTGGAGCTTGTGTGGCAAATGCATTGAAGTCACAGTATTAAGTCTTTTTTTGTTGAAAACCACTATTTGTGTAACCCCTGCAGTTTGGGCAGAACTGCCTCAGGTCAGGGTGCTACTCTGATGAGGTCTGGTGGTGACAAGGTGGAGGCAGGACCCACGCCATGGCTAAGCACACGTTTGCTTCTGGCCACAACTGGGAAGATGGGTGTAGTACTGATGTTTGCTTGTTTGGATCTTGGGCTTGTTCTTTCTACCAGCACAAGTTGTACTGAATGGACATTGTTACGGATTTCTTGGAGGCAGAAATCCTATAGTCCTCAATTCCTTTTAAGGGAGCCAGTTACTTTGGAATCCCTTTATCTAACACTGTTCCATGTCATTAATTCTTGGACAGCTCAGAAAAAGGGCAATGTATAGATCTGAGGATGAGATGGATCAGAGTGGTGTCACAGCTTACAGCGTATCATAGTAATTGTAAAGTTGCTTTACAGTGAGCTTGAAGCAAACCAAATTAAATGATGGTTTTGAAAGGCTTTAAGGGTGAGATTAGCTTGCTGTGATGGTTCTTTGTGGCAAGTTTGTGTTCGCCTTTGGTGCATAGCTCTCAGACTCGATAGGTTTAAATCTAGATGTTGTCCTAATTCCTAGGAAACAAAACATTTGTGCTGCTTCCTGAGTGCTGGAGCCAGCTTCTGCTCCTCACCAACTAACTGCGCAAAGGAACGGGGGAGCGTGGAACATGACGTGGCTCACAATGTGCTCTTTGGATAGAGTTCCTGGGCTTCTACTGCAAGGTCAGTCTCTTCAAAATGAGAAACAGTTCGCTTCACAGATCCTAAATGGCTGCTCAACAGTAGCCATGCTCTGTTCCTTTGGAAATTCCCTTCCCCTGTCGCAGCTGGGAGTGGTATGTGGGCTCTTTGCTTGGCTTTCCTCCTCAGTGGCCCACAGGAAAAGCAGAGACAAAGGAAAAGTGTTTGAATATCTACTGAAGTTTTCTGAGCAGCAGAGTGTTGCAGGACTGCGCTCTGGAGGTGAAGAGGAAAGTGCAACTCTTTTTTTTAAATGCTGTGAAATGCAAAAATGCTCTAGGAGTAGCACAATGTTTTCCTTGTTAGCAGTGGGAGGAAGAGGCAAGTGGGAGAATTTTTCTTCTCTGGCCCTAATGAGGTCTGTTTATCTTTTGCATTTAAGATCTCTGGGTAAATATGTGGGGTGGCGAGTCACTGCAAAAGGATTTTTGCTTAAGTCAGAACTCAGCAGCTTAATAGAATGTGGTTTCCAGAACTTGTGGAGGTTTATGAGCAGTTAATGCATATCATGCAAGTTTTGCTCTAACTACTGTGTTTTTTTTTTATATAATTTATTTTGAGGAATTAAGTATTGGAGATACTGGGGTAAAGGACAGGGAGTCTGCATTGCGCATCTGCATCATGACCTGAGAAATGGATCGGCTTAGTCTTAACAGCTGAGCTGTAGTGAATTGTCAGGGTATTTTCTGGCAGGCCTGAGGCTTCAGTGTATGGGTTAAAAAAAAAAGGCAGCTTGAGTCTGTCTCTCTACTTAGTAATATCCATGTCTTTACTGAAGGGACTCTTGCTTGAGGCAAAAGCTCTTTCTGGTTTTCTTTTGGTTGTTTGCCCAAGTAAACAATTTTATCATTGGAAAAAAATACTTAAGTTTTCAAATCCACCTTGTTCCCAGAAGGGGGCAGGGGAGACTTGCGAGTTCTGGAGTCTGATAAAACAGACTTTTGTTTGCTTCTGTTCCCCTTCTGTGCTCGCTTTCGGATGCAGCAGGCACTGCTGTCGCTTTGGCAGTGTGAGTGTGGCACAATGAGGTCCTTCCTCCATGCCAGAAGTCTGTAGCGATGACCCAGGCTCTGCGCATTTTGCGTCCTTGGCTTCTTTTTCTTTGAGTTTTCTTCTGCCATTCCCTCTCACCTGATATGCCGAGATATTACACATATAAAAACCATGAGAATATGGAGTCTGGCTAGTTGGCATGTAACTGGATAAAAATCTTGGCTCCTTATTCCATCATCTAAATTTTTCTTCTTAATTAAAGCTGAAAAGAAGCTTCTCCATGAAACTTTTTTGGGGATTTTTCAGGAGGGGCCTGGGTCTGCTCTTTAGAGAGCTGACTTCCCTTTGCTAAATTCACTCAGCCTGGCTGACAGTGAGAGGAAGGATTTTTTGCCAAATGTTTTAGAAATGGGGTCACGCAACTCTCCAGCAAGCTGGTTTTACATCCTGCAAAGAGGCCTGTGGTTTCTTTGACAACCTGGAAGACGGACAGAACAAACTCAACTATGTTAATTTGCATTTCTGTCTTTGAATTGTGGAAACAGCTTCTTTCTCTCAGGATAGTGTGCTTATTACAACATCCCTGATAATTATGAGGTAGCTTCTATTTCCACATCAGCAGTAAAAGGCTAAACAAAAACTGTGCTGAATGGTGTGGCTGAGTGAGTGATGGTTGGCACAGACTTGTGTGAGGTATTCGGTGGTTTTTTTTATGCTTCACTCTTCAGCCAAGAGGTCTCCTGGGCCCCTCTGTTCAAGACAGTGTTCAAAGAGGAAACAGCAATCGAAAGCAAATGAAACAAGAGTGAGGGATTGAGAGAATTTGAGCCATGTGAGTCCATGTGACCTGATGGGCACCCAAAGGTGCTGAGCTGGCTGTGTCCTAATGTTGCCGCAGAGGTGTTGTGATGTCTCTGATCGCGTCACAAAGGCACATGTTGCGTTTGTCTTCAGAACAGTCCTAAAGGATAATCTGGGGATCTACTAGCTGGTCATACTCCCTTTAGTCCCGGGGACAGTTGTGGGTCAGGTCCTTTTGGTGTACACCTTTCTGGGCATGTAGGAATGTGACTGGGAACAATCAGGATGTAAGTTGTGTCTTACCACATTGTTGTCTTCTGTGATAAAGGTAAGGTAAGTTGTGTCTGACCAAAGGTAAGTTGTGTCTGACCCACATTGTTGTCTTCTGTGATAAAATTTGTGGATGAGGAAGAGCTCTAGAGGCCGTTAATTTTACTGAGTGTTTTGGTGCTGTCACCCACGATATTCCTGTATCCAAGTTGGGACACTGGAGTCTGGGTGAGTGGAATATGAATTCAAGCGCATCGGAGAACTGTGAAGAGGGGAGGATGAACTGGTGATTCATAGAGAGAGCTGTTTCCACACAGCAGGACAATGGCTTCTGAAAGTAGGTTCTTAATCAGTTTTTTTCCTCCTGAACATCGTTTTTTGCCACAATATGATAAAAATGGATGGAAGACAGTATTTAAGAGGCTAGCTGGTTGAAATTCATCAGGCTTGCTTGTTATCAGTGTAGAAAATTAATCTGTCTTTTCTTGGGAGGGAGGAAAGGGATTGATGTGACCTTCTTCAAGGTTACCTTGTTTTGTTTTTCCCTCAGTCCTATGTGTGTATGTGATAGCCACTGAACTACAGTTAAGTACAGTACATGTCAGTGTTAGAGATTTTAGTCATACCTGACTTAACCTGCCATGGAGGATGTGGGTGGAATGCTGAGAGGCTGGTTTGTAAAGAAGAAAAACAATCACTCAAAATGTAATTTCCTTTTCAGCAGGTTACATCCCCTTTGGGTTTGACCCACTTTCTAGTAGCAAAGGTGAGCTGGAGGTTTTCCACCAGTCCAAGTCTACCGGGTACCTTGATTTCTCTTCAGTGTTCTTAAAATACTAAAGAGCATCTGATAGTCTTTTGGGGATTACTAATCTGGAAAGAATACTGGGCAGACTCAGGTATATCTGCCTGTGCCCAAGGAACTATAAATGCAAAATTCAGTATATGATAGTTGGTTTTGAATTTTTTCCTTTCTGTTATTGCTATTGCTGTCTTGCTGCAGCCAGTGGCTTTGGCATTAAAAATTCAGTTTAAGCTGTCTAGTGAGGAAGTGTGCTATATTAAGGTGCCAGGTATGAGCAAAGAGGTTAATGGTCTTACATAATGTTTGTCTTGAGGTTTTTTGTCACTGCAGAATTAAAAATAGCAATTAGAAGTTCTGTTTTGCCCTGGTAGTGATTTTTTTTCTGTGAAAATCAATTATCTGCAGCAACTGACTTTTTTTTTTTAATCAAAGCTGGGCTTTTGTTTTAAAAGCACCATAATTCAAAAGTAGAGAACAGATACTAAAAATGCAAGTTCACTGCAAGCTGCTTATGTTTGTCTTTCAGTTAGTGGTCTCTTGCTAAGCTGTAGATCATTATTTTACCAAAATTACTTACGGAATGTAATTTGAGCTCCTCTCTGCACTTACAGCTTTTGTAATAATTCTTCATGGGTTCAGGTCCTTGTGGCTTTTGTGCTTCTGTGGTTAACCCTGTAGCTTCTGCGTACGTTACTGGTTAAAACTTTTAACTCTTGGCTTCACTTGGCTATTGCTGTATGTAGTCTGAAACAGCCAAAAATGTGGAGTGTTCTGACAGATGAATCTGAGAAGATCTTCTGTTGTGTTAGCCACACTTTTTTTTTTCTCTTCTGAGAACTGTTTTACCATTTCTCCCAAGTTGGAGCTGACTGTATCTGTATGAATTAGCTTGTGTCTAATCTCATCCTAAATATCCATCCACAGAGATTCTGCATCCTTGCTTGCAACGTGTTCCTATGTGTTAAAGTTTCTCTTCATGTATAGTCTTTGCAGATTTTGTAACTATGGAATTCGTAATTCATTTAAACTTTGATTACTTTATGAGGGAGAAACTACATATGTTCACCTGCACGGCAGCACAGATTGCTTCACATCTGTGCCCTATTAAGTGGCAAGGAAAATGATTCCTGATTACTGTTGTCTAGGGATCAGTCAGGACTTGCTTCATAGACTCTGTTCAGAAATGCCCAAATGGTGTCCTGTGGGAGGTGCAAAAAACAGAAGAATGGGGGAGAAGTTGTCCTCAAATTCTTGGTTCCTGGTGTCTGTGGAAAACAAAGATTTATGTAATTGAATTTGCTGCAGTCTACTCCTTGGTGTTCCATTTGCGATGTGTGCGTTATTGCAGTAATGCTACTGCCCGTGGCTTTCCCTGCTTGCGTTAGAGGTTCCATTTAAAGTCCTGATCTTTGAGCAGTGTCCTCATAAATTCCTTTAATATCTCTCTGCTGATAAGAATGAAGAGACAAGACATAGTATTAATGTGAAATATCAGGGGAGCCAGTAGCTGAGCAGAGGTCTCCCAAGGGTAGGATTCATAATCCTCTTAAAGGAGAGGAGAGTCAAAGAGGCTTTGGGAGGTCACCTTTTGTGGGGTGAGAAACAATCCTTCATTGAAGCTCTGCCTCCTTGTGATCAGTTGCTCTCCCTTTTTCATCTCCTATATTTCATCTCACAGCGGCAGAAAATATATCTAGATGGATCCTGCAAGAGTCTTGACTGCCGTAAAACTACTGCCTCAGGTTTGCACAAGCAGAGAGTACCTACTGGAAGACAGCTGTGTGTATACGGGTTGATAATCTAATGTGACAGGGTTATGGTACTATGGTCTATTACTCAGGAGACGCTGAGAATGTGCTTTGATCTCAATGGGACCACGTGCTTCTGCTTAGCACTCTGCAGCTTCACCGCAGTTTTACCTGTGCCTTATTTTTGTCACATCTATATTTTACTTGTATTGGAGAATTGTGAGAAATTAGGTGTCTAAATGCCGTCCTAAATGATGGCTTTACTGAATTTCCTTGATGCTTTAAAATCCTTTAATATGTATATTTGAAGAGTAATAATTCCCATGTTAGTGACTGTTAGCAGTCGAGAATCTGAGATGAACTTCTTGCTTCTGAGTTGTGATGTTCTAGTGGTTTGTTGCAACAGAGATGTTGTACCATTTGCTCATGAACACATGGTTCTCTTTGAAAAGACCTACTTTTTTTGCAAGATTGTCCAAATACAGTAGTACTGGAAACTTGCTGCTTATTCAAGAGGTGACCAGAGCTTGAACTCTGAATTTTGGAGGAGTGAACTGTACATGGAGGTAGCCTAGATAGTTGTTTGAGTATGCTGTTCTCTAAGTGACAGCAAGATAACAAGCAGGAATTGAATTTGTTGCATCTCTGAGGCAAAACTAGGACTTCCAGGAATCCCGTTTGATCAGTGCTGTGTCCAGAGTTAGGTGTCACAAGCAGCGACAGGAGCTAACTAAGGTATTGATCATGAGGAGATGGGCGTCAGGCTAAAGTAATGAATTGTATCTAATGAATAAGTGAAGTTCTGAGAAGGCCCTGTAATGTCACCAGGATTAAGGTATCACAGCGCACAGGGAATGGTGAAGTGCTGGGTCTCCAGCAGGTGAAGGATACATACGTGCATCTTTTGGAGCTATGGTGGCCCAAGAGCCCTCTCATGGTGAGGCAGGAGACAAATTACTAGCTCCTGCTTCATGTCATCTTTAGTGTCACTGCAACATATCTGGTGAGGCTTTCACCTTTGAGTATGACAGCACCTGGGGAACTCTGGACTGATGGACAACTACTCTGAGTGGTACCTGCGCTGAAGTTGTGTGCATTGCTGCTGAAACCTGTTTGATTACAGCTCATTTCACAGCAACTACTGCATTGGATTCCTCCATAAAGCCCTTTAGATGGAGCAGCTCTTGCTTCCAAAAAAGTGTAGTTGTGCAGAAGCAGTCAGCTTTCCGAAGTGACTTTCTTAATAGTTTAACCAAGGTAAAGAGAGCCTTGGGTATAACCCAGGCAGCAGTTTCTAAGAATTCTTTGTTGTTCATGAATCAATGTTGTTTGTATAATGTTGTTGTCACTGTTCCTCCTGGCTTTGCTCCCCGGTACTGCTTGCACATGCTGCTACTGTTTGTCATGCTCTAGTTAATCACAACAGGCTGTTTCTCACTCTCCCTTATATATTTTTAGGAGCTCTCTTGCTCTGAAAATTACACTGCTAACAAATAAATTAAAGATTTGTTTTTGAGGAAATAGGGCATTTTAAATATTAATGCTATGTTGTGGAAAATATGAAGAACGAGATCTGCTAATTTTTTTATGTACAATTTAAATTTTTTGTACAAAAGTGTTTTCGTCTGAATGTTACATAGTCATGTTGTGATATTTTGTCTATGCTGATTAAGAGTGCAGCTTTAACCTTCCCTTGCCTTTAGTCACAGGTTCCCACCTTCTCCCTTCTTTTGATGCCAGGGGCATTGTTGAACCACATGGTCAGATCTGTTAGTGACCTGATCTAGCTGAAAGTAACGGGTGTTTTGTTTTATAAGTTGCTGTTTTAGTTTCCTATCAGATCAGGTACTTAATCTAACTGTCTGCAAGAGTGCTGATGTACAGAAGACATCTGGAGAGAGGTAAAAAAGTTGAATGAACTCTCTGCTGGAAGAGCAACTCATGTCTCTTTCAAGTCAGGGTGAGTCTGTGCTCTGGTGTGGTTGCAGGACAGCTGAAGCTGAATTAAATTGGCATTGCTACTTTTCTGCCTGCCCTTATCCTGCTGGATGATTCTTCCCTTTTAGTTTTGTTAGGCACTGGCTCTAAACCAGTTCAGGAAGCCACACTGGCAAAAACAACTTCTTTATCCCCGAGTGTACATTTTTGCCAAGCTGGTTTCTGAGCAGAATCCAGGTGAGTGCCAGTGCTGACTCAGGAGAGAGGACGGGTTTGAAGAGTGCTGGCTAGATTTGTTTAGCTGTCATGGAACTATAACCTGAGATGCATGGTAAGGAGTGAAGGGTAAAATTTGTCAAATACCTGTTTTCTTTGTTTTCTGTGTCCTCGTGGACTGATTTGATGACATATACAAAACCCGGCTGCTGAACAGCTTAGAGACTGTGATTCTTGCCTGGTAAAGCAGGCAAAACAGAGATTGTAGAAATCACGTTTCCTGAAGCTGTTTCATTAACTTGCCTCCTGCCCTGTTCCTAAAGTCAGATCTTGGTGGTTATTCAGTCTTTTGTGCCTTGTTTTCAATGAGAAGGCCTTACGTCGGTGTGTGGCTGATGTAGGTACCTGTCACCAGCTGGAAGCAGGGAACTGAAAACCTGGTCCTTTGGGCAAGTAGGTTGCCGGGCAGCCATCAAATAGGAAGCATTTTCAGTTGGTTTCATTTCAAACAGTATTCAGGCTGGTAATTCGAGAAAAGAACCTTTGGTCTGTTTCTCTCATGGTAATTTCTAAAGCATTCCAGCATTTCATCATTGCTTAGTGTTTATTTTGGTTTTCTATCTTTCTTTTTGTATTTCAATGTTAAAATTAAGCTGCAATTGAAGAGTTCCCACAACCGTAGATAGACTCCTCGCTCCTTGAATGTCACAGTCTTCAAATCGGTGGGAATCTGCACATCATCTAGACTTTAGTTTTTTTGAATGGAAGATCACCAAGATAGTTAATGGTTATGCAACTTATACTAGGGTTTTATTTCAGAACTTGGCCCAAAGCTGTTCTTTCGCATCAGTGACTTTGTTAGTCATGTTTTTGTATTTATTTCAGCATGTGGACTGCAAAAATGACATACAATTTAGGACAAGCAACAGCTCAAGGGAGCTCAGTAGTCATGCCTTACTTGTAGGGTACTCGTCAGCATGACCTCATTTTGTCTCATTAAAGAGACCCTCCACGTGGTTGCAAGCTGCAGCAATCAAGTACCCTACGTGTTCAGTTTAGCAAGTAATCCTGTTCTACAGCAGCTGTGAAATAAGAGGTGAGCTGGGAATGCAAACGTTGGCTTTAGGTACAGGGATAACCATCAGCAATTCAGGCACTTCGTGCTGGCACAACTGTTTGTACAGCTGCACAATAGATTGGGGATCTGACCTGGGCTGAAAAGTAATCCTTAAAAAAACAAAACAAAGTGCTGGTTTATTTTTAACTGCGATCAGTTCCCCAATTTGATTCATGGTGAGACTGCAAACAGTTGTACCAGTGCAGCAGAGCTGAGTGGGAGGGTGCCGCTCACGCGGGTGCAGCTGTCAAAGGATTGCCTGTGTAACCATGGTCTGAAGAAATAACTGAAGGAGGAGTTAGAAACTGATTTGGCTTGATCAGTGCCAAAAGAAATTTGAACATAATACTAGATTTTTTTTTTTTTTAGCCCAGGCATTTGGATGGAGTTGGGCTCATTGTGGAGAATCACTTTAAAGAGCAACCAAGACAAGCAGTTGTCTCCTCCCCAAATATCTGTTTTACCAAGCTAGAGAGAATGAGGTGGATGAATAATGTATCAACATGCACTTTTTCCTTGTGCAGACCAAGCTTTTGATGTTTGGTTGGTTGGTTTTGTCTCTGCTTCCCTATGACGCTGCTGGAGACTGAACTCTTCACCCAGGTTTTCTTTAATTCAATGTTTTTACACATTCTGAAAACAGAAGAAAATTTACAAAGTGCAGGTAGATCGCTTGACTTTTTATTTTGTTCTTTTCATGTAGGTCTTGGTTTTTCCCTTATCTTCTGTGGGTCCCTTATAAGATGATGGAGGGCAAAGAGCCAGAAAACTCTACTTCTTTCTGTTCTTTGGCAGCTCACATATGGTCTGAAAGTGGAGTATATGTGTGCATTTGCCCTTGAGTTGGGAGTTGACTGTTTTTCCTGTTGCAGAATCCTCACTTTGGTCTCTATGCTTTGTGTGTGGCAGGTGTAAAATGCAGCACACTGACTGTTCCTTTCAATTCCTGTCAACTGCTCTGTCAAGCCTCAAAACTGATTTTGTCACTGCACAAGTACTTTGCTTTTCTGGGATTTTGGTGCTTTCAGTCCTCTTGTTCTTACTCAAGCTGGGAGGATCTTGTCTCATCTTGCCACCAGCCTTCCAGATGTCTCTGCTGGCCAGGAGCCTGAGGGACACCAGCCTGAGGTGCAAAACATTTGTGTCTATTGAGTCTGTGTGGAGGTGTGAGTGGGAGCTCCAGCAGTGCTTGCACAAGTGTGTGATGACAGCATCTCTCCAGCTCAGGCCAGCAGGTACTCCAGAGGTGATCAGGCCAGACTGACTCCTTGGCTGTGGCCTTGACACCTCCAAGGACTTCTGGGGCATTTTTTAACCAGGAGAAGATGAGGTAAGAACTTACTTTGGAGGTGCCAGTTGTTCTTTTCCCCCCTGTTGTGTCACAAACCTGAGACTGCCACTCACCTGATTGCAGTCCTCCCCAGTGCCATCCATCTGGCTAAGCTCTGTGCACATTACCACAAAATCACACCTTCCTTTTCTTCCAGCGGAGGCTTGCTGGGTGATATGTTTGTGTGCTGGTTCCACACAACCACCACCAGCTCTGACTCATTCAGCATCAGCAGATTTGTGTGGTGCATCTGTCCCACCTTCTGATGCTGCTAAGGTTGTAGAATTTGGTACCCGCAGCTGCCATGGAAGTGCAGTGTTTCTGAACATACTCCTCCTCGTGCTGAGCTCAGCATAGTTGTTCCATCGTCTTTCTACTGGGGAGGCATCTGGGTGGAGTTGCAGGGATGTGGCTGGTTTATTTAAGCCGCTCTTGGGGAGAAGGCCAAGGTCTGTGACTAAAGAGCAGGTACGCTTTATTACCAGCATCAATGAAAACTGTAAACATAGGATTTTTTGAAGCAGGAGGTGAAATTGTTCTCTATGCTGAATTCAGTCTAGAAGTAGAGTTAGAAATTCTTTCCAAGTTACTCTTTGAGCCGAATCTCTTCCATGGGATTGATGTGATTTTTTTTTTTTTTTTTCTTTCCCCTTTTTTTCCCCTATGAACACAAGGACTATTGTTTTCTGCCATTGAGTTTTCTGCTACGACCCCCTTTGCTAGTGTGAATTCAAGAAATGTCTTTTCTTGGTGTGTTAGGTTGATTCCTTATGGTTCATGACTGTTGAAAATATGTTCCTTTCTGTCTTTGACTGTTGGATCTGAGAGCTGTGCTGAACAGCAGCATTTGTGTTACAAATAACTGATGTCCAGCAGAGACCTTTTTCTTCTTTGCGAGACGAAGAGAAGCCAGAAGTTGGCACATAGGAAGCTGAGCAATGAGGCCTCGCAAGCACTGGTCTACCTTAAGCTCTTCTCTAGAAAACACATGTCTTATTCTCATCTTGCCTATAAAATGCAAAGCTGATATTGGATGACCCTGCTCTCCTAGGCACAAGCTTGGAAGAAAATCTTCTGGGCTGGTACTGATAAAGTGACCTCTTCTTCATGTACATATTCCATCAGGTCTTGCTGCTATGGAAACTCTTGGGCTTGGGCTGAAGCCAGTGCTTCTGAATGGAGAAGGAAGGTGCCCTTTACTATTGAGGCAGGGTATATTTGTGGTGAGGTGCAGCAGGATTCGGTGCTCATCCTTCCTGCCTACTGGAGAGGAAAGAGTGGTGATGACCTGACCAGGGCTGGACCTTCTTCCAGTGTCCCCTTTGCAGTGACAGCACTGACAAGGACTGGCAGGTCCCCAGGCAGCCTGTGCCCTCCTGCCAGTGTGCCGCATTTCTCCAGTGAAGCAGGGGAAGCCTGGAGAGAAGAGCAGCAAGAGAATTGAATGAGCTTATATCATCCCTATTATGTGCGGTCCTCTCCTGCTCCCCAGCCTGATGTTATCGCAGTCGTGCTGGCTTTTCCAGCACCAGGCAGAACAGGAATACAAGCTGGAAGAGGCTGTTTGAGCCCTGGCTTTAGTAACCCTCACTTGCAGACAGCTGCATGGCAGATGTTCGCAAAGCGTTGCAGAACACTTGCTCCTACATGTTGCCAAACATGACAGACATTCCCTATGCACTGTTGTGTGCTGAGGCTTGGCATTAAAAAGAAGTTACCACTGTAGTGTGCCAGCGTGAGAAGACAGTGTTGTCTGTGCCCTGGGTCTGGATCAGAGCAAGGAATTCAGGTACCTTGCCCCTCTATGCAAGCACGCTGTGCTTTATGGGTAGGTGACAGCAGAAGGGCCTTTTGTAATTCCTGCTAATCTGGCCTCTAAGAAAAAAGCCTTCTTTAACCCCAGATCTAGGTAGTGGTTTTAATGAGTGGTTTAGGCATTCCAGCCATAGTTACAAGTGCGTAGCTCAACGTCTCTTTCTGTAGAAAGAACTGGAAAGGTTTGGCTTCTGCTCCTTTCTTATGAAGAGGAGAAAATTCTTGGTCTCACAGACTGCTGGCAGAAGTGCTGAAGCTTTGTGACTAGTGTGAGATTATATATATATATATATATATATATATATATATGGCACAAATAATTTTCCTTCAGATCTCTAGGAGGCAGAAACATGGGGTATGCCTAAGGACTTGTATTACAAGCCTGATTTTGTGCTCCTTTCTGTAAGCTCAGTCAAGATCTGTCTTAGATTAGGCTCTTCCCGTGTGTGCACTTCAGCAGTTGGTGTGTTGTGCCCTGTTGTTGAGGCAGGAAGAGTATTGGTGAAGGAAACATGGTTTTGTTCAGCTGCTGGCACAGGGTGGAGCACACCAGTTAGTGGTGGTTGTCCTCTCCCTGGCCTTTGTTTAGTGCAGTTCCTCTACCACCCTCACTCTTGGCATTCTGCTTCCCAGCTGGTGTTCTTCAGCAGCTTTCCCTAAAATGATGCATTAAGGATCATATTCCACTCTCTGGCTTTGATCTGAAGAGGCACACTTGCCTTGGTGAGGGCAGCATGTCCAAAAAGGGCCGTACAGGGCAATAGTTGAAGTGCTAGACAAGATGCAGGAGGGGGCTCAGAATTCAAAGCCGTGTGCTCAGGCAGGCTAGGAAGGGTTGTAGCTTCCTGGATACTAGGCCGGCCAAATGTTTCTGGTTACGTCCTACATGCTGCAGGTTCTTGCAGAGCTGTGCTCTTTGCCCAGGGCTAATCTCCATTTTCTGCTGACTAGACAGACGGGTCTCAAGTTTGTGGGTCAGCTTTTGCACTGGGAAGCTGATCTTATAGCACAGTGGGAGACACCCAATCCAACATGACTAGAAAGTGCCATGCTTTTCAGCATGGATGCTGGCTGTTTCTGCTCTTTGCCAACAAGACTGGCTCACAAGAAGCAGTCACGAGGCACCCATCGGCCAGATGCTGTAGTCCTCTTGCCTCATATACTGGTATTTTATATTCTTGTGCTTTGCTCCTGACTGCTCTGGGGTTGTTAAAGCAAAGTCCAACTTTTGTCAGCATGACCTGGTGGTCAGTGTTTATCCCTCGCCTGAGGCCCAGCTCCAAAATTGTCCGTGACCATCTGCCTTGGTCGGCATCACTGCAGGTCCTGCGGGCTGGCCATGGTTGGAGGAGCCGCAGCAAGATGATGCTGGGAAGACAGACGTGCAGGCTGCTTACAGTGAAGGTGCTTAACGCAGTCAGCTTTCTTGCTGTGTTAGACATCACAACTTAAAATGTTCATTCTTTTTATTTCGGAGAATAGCTTTACTAGTGAGTCGTGAAGCAGTTTTTCTGCACAAGACGACTCATGAAGAGTGGGAACATCAGCATCGTGGTGCAGTGCATGGTAATTCTCACACCTGTTGCAGTACCGCTCTCCGTCCCCACCTCTGAGGACATTCCCTGTCACCTGAATTCTCAAGGAGGACATCCCTGCTCTTCCCACTGTGCGGTTCCCATGGTGGCATCTGTGGGTGGTGGTTCTCTGGCCGTGTGAACTGGCAGGAACAGGAATAGCCTTGGTTCTGGTGGTGGTTTGGTGAGACATTGATAGTCTTCAGCCAGGATACTCTGGCTGGTCATTCAGAGCACAGCACTGTTTGTTCCTGTGGAGAGGCACATTCCTTTCTGGAGAGTAATGTTGGGTTTGGGACAAGGTTTGCCCTGCTTGATGGTTGGGAAGAGCAGAGTTACCTTGTGTGTCTTCCTGGCTTTTTTTGGACATATTTTGTGCATTACTACAATAAAATGCAGCTTATTGTTCTTTACGTACATCCTGCTAATAAGTGTTTGAACAGTGAGGTATGCAGTTCACTTTTGGAACAGGTATACTGACAGGCATCTAAACGTAAATAGAGAGTAAATTCTCTCGCAATACAAGAGTTTCTTACTGGGGTTGGTAATGGAGTGTGGGATGTGGTATGTCCTTCTGTAGCCGCCAAAAACTGCTCTTGACCCTCACCCCCTGTCTTTCCCAGGTCTGGCTTGATGGGTCGTCTGTCTTGCTAACTATAGATCTGTCTGTTGGAAGGGAGATGCTAAGCTGGCCTAAATACCGTACTGCCGTTGGAGCTATAGCGGTGGCATTGGACAGTACCAAAGGGTCTGCAGGAATGAGCTGGTCTCCCTCAAGCTGTCGTGTGGATTGTGCATTTCACAGAATAATTGGAAGGACTCTGAATTTTATAAGCCAGCTAAAATAGTTGAACTCATGCCTTTTTTTTAACAGATGAAGGGTGAGATTAATATTTAGGCCTTCAAATAGTTTTCTGTTATACTTGCTTGAAACTGCTCAGATTCTTCTGTCTTTATTTGTGGATAGTGTCCACGTTTAGTAATGACCTGTTACTGTTAGTCTAAAAAACACTAAGCTGTATCTGAGCTATAAAGCATCTTGTTTTTCAAGCCCTGCAGACAGCTTCCTCTTTAGAAATGTTGTCTCTGAAACGCTGCTTAGAATCATGGAATCATTTCAGTGGGAAGAGACCCTCACTTGCTACAAAGTATTTTTTCTTGGGTTCACTTGTACCTGGGAAAACACTGGATATATTGCTCTTTTCTGTAGGATAGTGAAAGTGTCTGAAGCTATTGAGTCTGCACTGATTATCCTCTTTCTCTGCAGTACAGGTACTAGTGCTTCCTTCTGTTGCTGACAAAACTGAGACCCCAGGACACTTTGTGACCAGCATTCAGTGAAAACTGGGACTAGTACCAGACTTAAGCATCACGTGCCTGTCTCCTGAGTATGGCAGCTACTGTTATCACACAGATGAAGGTCTTGTTTCTCTTGTCCCGTGAAGTTTAAACTACAGGAAGGTGTGAAGTTAAACTTCTCCTGTGTTGTTTGGAATAACTGGAAACTCTGCATTAGCCATTGGCAAGATAAAAGAAACCGAATCCAAGACAAACCTGCGTCAGCAAGGGGAGATTTAAGTCCCGTAAAGCATTTATCTGAAACCTGCGATGTGCTGATCTGTTGCAGATGCTGGCATCTTGCTTGTTCTTGGGCATTAGCTACCGTTAAACCAAACTAAACTGTATGTGATGTAAGCAAGCCTCTGCTGCTTAAATTTCTTCTTGGTGATAAAGCAAATAAGAGAGAGGAGATAAATCCACGGTGTGTTTTTTGTCGTTGTGATAAGACTCAGGCTCTGAGTGAGTTTAGGAGACAGACTTGGAAGGATACCTTCAAGAGACTTTGGTATGAGTTACTACAGAAAGAGACCATCTGTGGTGGTGATTTGTTGTTTTCATTGTGGTTTTTTTTTTTCCCCCTTCCTATTCCCTGCCCCACACCTTAAAAGCCAGCTGAATATGCACATTGTTCCCCTTACACTCTATGTAGCTGTGTGGTCATGTAACCACAAAAGGAAATGTTTTCCATCAGATCAGTGAGATGATTCAACCCAAATGTGCGTACACTCATACGATGCTGAAATCCAGGGCGAGGGAGCAAGCGGGAACGTGTGGGCAGGGAGAGGGCAATGTTGTCATGTTGTGGGGAGCTTTTGGGTTAGATTGGGTTAAACATGTTATGAAGTATTGCCCTTCTTTTTGAATCTCTTGAGCAGCATCTCTTCCATGATGAAATAGGAGGGGAGGGAGAAGAGCCCATCTCCACCCAGGCTTCCCAGCCTGGCAGTGTTGTGTGGCTGCAGAGACATCCCGTGGCCAGATGCGGAACAGCACAAACCATGTCCTCGTTCAGGCCTCCAAGATCACTCTGTTCTTAAATTATTGCCCTCAGCTGTGGCTGTGCGCAGAAACTGGAGATTTGATGAATTCATAAACTGTAGTCACCATATGGTTCTTGTACCAAAGACCAAATAACTCATCGTTGTGAGGAGATGCTGTTGTGTTTTCCTCAGCAGCCTTGGGAGCAGCTATGATCTAAGCTGGAAAGGGGAAAGCATCTGGAGAGAATTTGGATGGCTTTACTTTTCCATCTTCCTGTGGCTGTTCTGGGCACTCTGCAAACATTAAAAGAGCATCTGTCTTCTCCAAAGCATTTCTAATCTCACTTGGATTTAGCAATCTCTTGCCTACTTCCGGAGATCAGGGGCCTGTTGTACATGTGGGTGCTGTAAAAGCATCAGGAAATAGCTGTCGTCCTGAAGGGCTCAAAGTAATAAAGGAGAGAATCAGAGTGGAATCTGTTCAGTTATAGCATGCACACAGCGACAGAACAAATTGTCTTATTCTGAGAGTCTTGCTTCTTTTCAAACTGTGACATGTGAGTCGGTAAAGGAGGAAACAGTGTCAGGGTAGGAGGTGAACAGAAATTATTTAGTTGTTTAGATGTTAAGAATGCAGATTCTTGAAATGTTTGTTCTGCCTGTGTTAGTTCTGTCACTTGCTGACAGGCAGGTGTGGGCTTGGTTTTAATTGTGCTGTAGCTCACAGTTTGTGCTCCAGTGTCACAATGCCTTGCTGATAAAATGAACTAAAGGAAGGAAATAGGGAGGCTCAAAATATTCATATCTCCTCCTTTCCCTGTCTCCTGTCAGCCCCACTGGAGAAGCTCTAGATGCCTCTGATTCAGTGTGTGTTTACCTCAAAGATTGAAGAGGTGGTGAGGTGTGTGCTGGAACAAGTGGAATGTAAACAGAGGACAGAAGAGGAGCAGTTATGGATATAAATAAGCACCAAAACCTTTTCCTAAGAAATAGTGAATGCAAGCAGTCCTCCCTTCACAGGAATCTCCTTTGCTTTTACAGATTGTTATAAGGAAGCAGATTGCCAGGATTTCCCCCCTGTGGCTGCCTGACCGCTGCTGAGCTGCCCCTCCCAGCCCATGTGGCTCTCCCCATACTCCAAGAGTGCACCTGGTGCCCAACGCAATGTGTGTTTGTCAAACCATGGAAGTGGGCAAGTATGGCAAGAATGCCACTCGATCCGGAGGCCGGGGGGTCCTGCTGGAGCCTTTCATTCACCAGGTGGGCGGCCACAGCAGCATGATGCGCTACGATGACCACACTGTCTGCAAGCCCCTCATCACCAGGGAGCAGCGCTTCTATGAGTCTCTGCCCCCGGAAATGAAGGAGTTCACGCCCGAATACAAAGGTGAGGCCTGTTTCATTCCAGAATGCAGTTGTGTGCTTCAAGAGCCAGCCAACCCTCTCATGTTCCAGCAGCTGCTCATGTCTTCTGGTGTCATGTTAGTTGTTGTTTTTATTTCTTCCTCTTTTGTAGGCTAGCAATTGGACAGGAGTACTTGGAAAGGAGGAAGTTTGGGGTTTTTTTTGCATGCAGAGTTTAATGTGCTTCTCTTTTAGACAGAGAATTTGTAGTGTGACAGTTGCAGTCTGAAGCTTAAGGTTATGAATGTCTAACTGAAATAATTTTACTACCAAGTTATTGCCAGTTACAGCCTTGACCTTGAGCAAATGAAGTTGGGTCATATACTGAGCATTTGCACATTCCAGTCCCATAATTTATTGCTTCCTCATCCCATCTCTTTTATGGGCCTGCCCCAGAAAGCTGCTGAAGCAGGAAGCATTGCTTTCCCAGTCCTGAGGTAAAGCCTTGTCCTCAGCTGCTTTGAAGGAATGGAATTTTCCAGTGTCTGTATCATTGTAGGAGATTGGCAGCTCATCTGTATCTTTCAGAAGCTCCATATGCCTTTGGCCATGTGTTTTATTCAGGATGGTAACAGTGGCAGGTAGCATTCTGGGGGACTCAGCATTCCTATCACCCCTGCTTCTTTGTCACCACCTGGCACTAGGAGGACAGTGCTCTGCAGACAGCTGGGACCACCAGCTGTTCAGGGTCTTGCCATTTGATCTGGCTGCAGCCTGAAGGTCTTGGAGAAGTGTCGGCTTACCTGTCTGTGTCTGCGTGCAGGCTGTGAATGACAGACACGCTCTCCAACAGACAAGTCCTCGTATAGCCTCGAGCCATTCTGAGGCCACATGGTGCTCTAGTGACCCATTAGAAATCCCAGCTGAAGCCTGTATGGTTACTGGAATTGATACGGTGTCAGGCTTTCCTTGAGAGATGTGTTTAAAACTGATGAAGCTGATAGTCCAGATGGAGACATGTCTTCTCAAAGTCAGATACTCCTGGTAACCTAAAGGCATAGGACACGCACCTCCACCCCTGTGTGCTCTGTCATCTGAGAGTCCCATGCAGTTTCCTGATAGTCCCAGAAATTGTTCTTACTCTCCTGGGGGAGGAGAATATTTGGGATGGTATTTCCTGTCTGAGCACTCAGATGTAAGGTTGCCCTTTCACACACGTCTTGAGGAGCACATCCAGGCAGCCAGAGCGCTCGGAGTGGCATTGAGTGACACACTGGAGTTCTGAACCGCTCTGAATCTGTGTTGAGCTGCCTGAACCTTGTCAGCGTAGTCACGTGCAGATGAGGAAAAAGGAAGGACAGTAACATGATGGGGTGCATCAGCTGAGCAGTGCAAGGTTTCCTCATGTTTGTGATAAATGATTTTGTTCAGTGCATCTAGTGTCTGGTGCTACTGGCAGCTATTCAATACTGGTGACAAACTAATGAAAGATTTTTGTCAATGCAAGTTGGGAGATGGGCTGATAGCCTCATTTTCAGAGCTGGGGGAGTCCCAAAGATGAAGATGTCACCCCTGACTGAAAGTGTCAGCTGTCCTGCTCTGTGGCTGGCCAGCTAGATAGATTCAGTCTGTGCTATGAAAGATCTGTACCTTCCCTTGGACTGTGGTGCTTTCCAAGAGCTTTCAGAAGGTAAAACTGGACAGGAAGCAAACAGTCCTGCTTGCCTGCACCTGACTAAAAACAAACAAACTAACCCCCACAAACGAAAAAAACAACCACCCAAAAAAAAACTCTACCTGAGGTAGTTTTACTTCCAGGGCCTCCTGTTTTGATCACTAGGAAGCCTTGGATCCTTGCAGATGCCTCTTCTGTGAGACTGGCTGACTTGTGATGAGAGCGGCAGGTGTCACCTCAGCCTCAGAGCTCTGTTCTTCATAGCTCTGGTGCTAGAGAGCTCCTTTACCAGAGAAAGCACATTCCTCCTTGGCCAGCACTGTCCTTGTCAACACCAGGAATGCTTCTGCAGGACACAAATACTTACCCAAATTAACTAGGTGTATATATTTCATGTGCCTTGCCCCGCTCAGCATCTTGGTAGACTGTTTGACCTTCTCCAGGTTGAAAACATTTGCTGCAAGACTGAATGGAAGGAAATAACCACCCCCCTCAGCATACCAGCTGCCCTTTTGTGCTTAGTTTCCTGTGGGTGACAGAGCTTCCCCAGCTGCTGCCAGCTGCTCGCTCAGGTAGTGACACAGAGCACTATTTGGGGGATTTCTCCTCTCTGCTGTTCTAACAATATTTGGGCTCTTGTAGTCTTAAACCTCCTTTCATTGCTCTGGATTTTGTTCTGCTGTGCTGTGAGCTACGTTTTCCTCTCCCCTGTTGAACATTTGGGTGCTAGTGGTTTTGTATTCCCTCTCTGTAAAACAGAACTGACATGTCTCTTCTTTCTGACAGGGGTGGTGTCCGTCTGTTTTGAGGGAGACAGTGATGGCTACATTAACCTGGTGGCCTATCCCTATGTGGAGAACGAGGCTGTGGAGCAGGATGACATGCCAGAGAGGGACCAGCCACGACGCAAGCACTCGCGTCGGAGCCTTCACAGATCAAGCAGCGGCACTGAGCACAAGGAGGAAAAGCCTGGCCTGGCCAGTGACGGCTCTGAAAGGTAAAAGCTTTGAGAGCCCAGCAGTGTGATGAGCAGGAAATCTCTTGTCCCCTTTCAGCTGTGCTGCTCCTTTTGTTGAGGGCATTTTGCACTTCCACATGGTGGCCAGGCTGTCCTGCACTTGCTAGGCCACCACACTGGGGCACTGTAAACTGTCAGGAGTTTTGCTGCATTCGGGATGAACTCTTCCCCGTGAAGTGTTTCTGACACAGGATAACCCTTGGCAGTTTGTTGGGTGTGAAACCAAAATGTGTGGAGCAGATTCAAATGCTCTTTGGTCCAGTTGGTTATTAAGCCAGAGGTTTCTTCCAAGGGTATTTGAATACAGGTCTCTGCTTTCTCACACCAGCTGGAGGTCCCTGAGAAGCAAATGTTCCTGCTTACTCTGTCAATTACAGAACAACCTGGCAGAGATGTTAAACCAGATCCTCGAGCGTGGGTCCACAGCCCATGGTATTAGTGAGGATTTGCTGTTAAGAAGGTTTGTGTGGTGTGAAGTGTGCAGCAGGAACAGGACAGTTGTGTGCAAGAGGAGGCTGTGACTGTTGTAAGTACCTGAAGAGCGTGTGGATTCTAACAGGCAGGTTTGTTCTGTCTTTATACCAGCAGCATCCAGGAAACGAGGAGTCCCAGGGTGGACTTGCACATCCATTCAGATGTTCCATTTCAGATGTTGGATGGGAACAGCGGTCTGAGCTCTGAAAAGATCAGCTATAACCCCTGGAGCTTGCGCTGTCACAAGCAGCAGCTGAGCCGCATGCGATCAGAGTCCAAGGACCGAAAACTCTACAGTATCCTTTGGGGAGCAGAATGGTGCCAGGAGGCGGCTGCTGCTCTGGCCGACACATTTGTACCTGAGGCAGCTTCTTTGCTTTGGCTTTCCCGTTGTTCACTCAAGCAAAGCTATATGACATGTTTCTTTTTGCATTTCCATCCTGCTTCCCATACAGTGACACTAAGGTTTGACACTGATGCTCAGAGAAGCCATGTTTCTGGCTAGGTTGTGTGTTTTCTTTACTGGACCTTCATTGGCTCGTGCTTTGAATGGTAGTTTTTAGTGTCGGGCTTTACCCAGCAGCAGATGCAAGTCCTACCTTGTTCAGTAATCCCTTGGGAGGGAGCTGTGTTCATCCTTAGCGCCTTTCTTGAGTTTCTTCCAGTTCTGCTTTATTCTGGAGAGCATGACCAGAATAAAACGCAAATATGGAAGATGCAGGCAAACCAGAGATTTACACTGCTGTTTAATGCTGCTGTCTCTCTTCTCCCTCATGATTCCTGAAACGCTCTTGTTCTAAGTGCTGTTTCATTACTCGAAGGTTGCACTCCTGACTGTTACCAGTTGTCTCAAAACACACTGCTTTATGCATTAAAAAAATATTTTCGTCTTGCCTGTTACCTCTAAAGAATTATGCCTGCCCGCTTAATGGGCAAGTCAGTCTCAGAAGATCCCTGAGGAGTTTTTCACAACTGTTCCTCATGTTTGCAACACTGAGTAACTTAGTACTGCAAGCAAATTTGTCATCTCACAGTTCACTCACTTTTCTGGATCACTTGTTGAGTGACGTGGATCTCCACACAAAGACCCTGCTGGTGACTTTAGCTGTAAGACCAGTCTGGCTGGTTTGTAGTTCCCCAGTAATGGTGTGGTAGCTCCCTTCAGTCTCCTGTTAAATGAGTTAGTTACACATCTCTTATTTTCTGTTCAACATGCAACCTCTTCTCTTGGTATTTCAGTTTGAGAATCCTCTGAACTGAGAGAGTTCTGGCTTGGGAATCCCCTCAGCTCTTCCTCAGTAAACAAAGAAGCAAAATCTTTTAAATCTTACCTCTGTTTTTAAGGGGTCTCTTCACACATCCCCATCCCACCCCAGTCCCCTGTAGCTCCATTTGTACTTTAAACCCTGCAGGCAGCCCCACTGTGCCTTCAAATGGGTGAGGATGGATTTGTTATAGTCTGTGCCTTCCCAATGACCCCTCATGCTTTTGTCTTGAACTTGCCAGCTTGTGGGGTGTTTTATTTTTCACTTGCTGGAACTTGATTCTGTTTTCCTGGCATGAAGACAACCTTACTTTTAATAGCTGTATTCTTCATAATTTAACTGTGTGGGTGTCCTTTTCCTATTCTCAAATGTGTGCTTTGAGCCTTCAACATTTAATTTTAAATAGCCTGCATCAGTTGCGGAGAAGTAATTATTTTTGGCTGTCTTATTCTTTTTAATCACATTTCCTTATTTTTATGAAGTTCCTCTTTCAAAATCAAACATAGTTGATATAAGATTCTTCTGAATGTTCCTTCCTTGCGGGTTTAATCTAGCTGTGCTCTCGCTGTCATTTCAATGTAACATGCTGAACTGTGCCCTGTGGGGCTACTATGGGCTAACTTAGGGGTTATTTTTTCCCCATTTGGGACAAGCTACTGCACTGATTGTCCCAGGTTTGTCCCCAGTGCTGTGCCCTTTGTACATGCTGGTGATTGAAGGTTCCTGTTACTGTTGGGTTTCCTGCCTTTGTTGCCTCTCCGGTTTCCCCCGTGTGGGGCAGCGTTGCTGTTCTGGGCAGGCCTATAGCAACAGTTCTCTGCTATTACTTGAGCCTTGAGTCTTTGGTCCATGGGGATTGTATTGTTTATCCATATGGTTAAATTGCTGATTTGATTAGGCTTCAAGCTCTCCCTTAACATATCAGCAATTCTCGCTGGCATGCCTGTCTTTCCAGACACCGGTGTTCTGCCTCTGTGGTTCCCCCTGCTGAGTCTCCAGCACACCTGCCCGTGATCTCCTTGCTACTGTTGGCCAACTACAACCCCGTGTTTGGGGGTTTTGTCCTTTTCTTCACCTCCCCAAACAGTTTGTTCTGTCTGTTCTTTGGTTCCTGTTTGCTTGTTGCCTGACCCTGTCTCATGCTGGCCCATGGCACTGTCTGGTTGCCGCGGGGAGTGGTGTTTCTCTCCTTGACGTGTCTCCCAGAGTTCCTTTTGCTGGAGAACGTGGTGCACCACTTCATGCTTCCCTGTGTACTTGATCTGAAGATGGGGACCAGGCAGCATGGAGATGATGCGTCTGAGGAGAAGGCTGCTCGGCAGATGAAGAAGTGTGAGCAGAGCACGTCCGCCACCTTGGGCGTTCGCGTGTGTGGGATGCAGGTAGGGATCGCCAAAGCTGCATGTGCTGCATGTTCCTTTTTGCAGCCCTGTTAGATGTCCCAGTTAGTGTTTGCTGCTGAGCACTGAGGTAGAGTCTTCCTATTCAGCAGGTGCACCAGTGTTCCTGATATCTGCATTTTTGTCTTCATTTCTATGCATAGAACAAAGGAACGTGCTTCCCCCAAGTTGGCCTGCTTTATCCAAAGCTGTTTTCCTTACAAACAATTAGAGGATTTTCTAATCATTTTTGTGGCTAAAATTCAGCTAAAATCATGATACCTGTGAGGGGGCTGTCCCTCTGTCCCAGCATCAGTTGACAGTGCTGTGTTGGGTTTAGGAAGTTACTCTTCTCTTGTGACCAGGCCTGGCGCACAGGGATTTGCTGATGCAGTTGTGCAATAGTTGCTCTTTTCCCCACCCACAGAAGGATCCTGTAATCCAGATCTCTGCACACAAGCTCTGAAGCAACGAGGGCCCTTCGTTAATCACATGCCATGTAATAACAGCAATACATGCCAGCAGCTTCTGCTGCCAGCGGACTGCCCAAGTTGCTGTAAGATGTGTCTTTTCAAGTGTCAGTGTCAGGGTCTCTTGTGTTGTGCCTCTTGGGGACACTCAGACTGACAGCCTGCTCTTTGGGTATCCTGGGAGAGAACCAGTGCCTGGGCACCTTTACCTGTGAACTGCTGTGGGATTTAGGGAACAGGCAGGGCTGTTAACCCCTGCTTCTGGGATGTGGTGGCCACACAAGTTCCCTCTGCCCTGTCAGCACAGGGTGGCTCAGGGGTCTGTGTGTGACCTTAACCTTTTCCTCCCGCTTGATGTGTTTTTCCTTTGGCTTTCTAGGTCTATCAGCTGAACACAGGGCATTACTTATGCAGGAATAAATACTATGGACGTGGTCTTTCCATTGAGGGCTTCCGCAATGCCCTCTACCAGTATCTCCACAATGGCATTGAGCTGCGCAAGGACCTCTTTGAACCTATCCTTGCCAAACTGCGAAGCCTGAAGGCGGTTTTGGAGAGACAGGCCTCCTACCGCTTCTACTCCAGCTCCCTCCTCATCATTTACGACGGGAAGGACAGCAGGGCAGGGATGTTTGTGGAGCGCCGGCCGGAGATGCGCCTGAAACGGGTGGAGAGCTCTCTCCCGGAGAGCCTTCAGGATGGCGGTGGCACGGAGCCCGGCTCCTCGGCCCAGCCCAAGGTGGACGTGCGTATGATTGACTTTGCACACAGCACGTTCAAAGGCTTTCGCGATGACCCCACTGTGCACGACGGACCCGATGTGGGTTACGTATTCGGGCTGGAAAGCCTCATCAACATAATGGAACAGATGCGTGAGGAAAACCAGTAGCCCTGGGCTACGGCCTCTTATTCTTGTCCTGGTGGCAGGAGCAGACAAGACCACCTACTACCACAGCAAAAAAAGCAGACAACTTCGGTTTTAAACAATTGTATTGCTTCATTGTTTTTAAATGTACTTGGATAGAAGAGCTGAGGGGAGACAGGATGGAAGAGCTCTTCATGCTGCCTGGGTGGTTCTGACTGCACCAACTCTGCCTTCTGGAGGAGGCTCACTAGATGCCTGCTGGGTGTTGGGTGTCCTGGTTCTTCTCTCGTCACATGTGCATTCTGGAGGGAGGACCTGGATGTAGGGAAGAGGAAGTAGGAGAGCATGGGGCTGGAGCTGTGGCGTGAGGAACCTCCTGCCTCAGGAACCTCCAGGAGAGCCTTCCCTTCGGAATTCTCCTGGATTGTTTGGAAAGGGCGATAGGCAGCGTCTATGGCGCTGATGGTGAGCAGCACAGGTGCTGGTCTGTGTGTTCGCTGACGCTAGCTCTGCCCTGGGTTTTACTGATGGGGCTTTGCTTTTGATGCTGCCTTTATTCTGCTGTTTGGGCACTGTGAATAACCAACCCAAACACAGAAATAAAATGACCAAATGCAACCCCTGGCAGAGCTGTGGCCGGGAGGGAATGCCGCACGCCTGGAGCTGTGCTCGAGCCCAGGGCCTGCTTGGAGGCAGGCACGGGGGCTGGGTGAGAGTAAAACTCTACCTTGGACCACTGACCAAGCAAGAACTCAAATTGTGGGCTAGCAATAGTATCTGTAGCAGTTAACGCGACCCCAGCCCTGCAGTGATGCGTTTCGGACCATTTCAACCCTTCCTGTTGTGCGATGTTCGTCCCACAGGTTCTATGCGAGTGTCTCCCTGATGCTGTTGGGCCTCGAGGCAGCAGTGTGGCGCTGCTTGTGCCCCCCCACGAGGCCCTCTGCCCTGCAGCCCCTGCTCTTTGGGCAGGTCCCTGCACAGGGGTGGTGGGAGGCCAAGGATTAGGGCTACCTGCTCTTCTGCCTGGGGGTTTCAGGGGGATGGGGAGGGGAGACCTGGCTGAACAGCGACTGCCATCACCTGTTTGGCTTTGCTTCACGGAGTCAGTCTGTTTGTGGGTGAAACAGCCAGCTGGGACATGCTCTGCTGCCTGGGCTGGTGCTTTACCTGCAGCTTCCCTTGATGAGGGCATTAACGTTTGATACTGCGGCCTGGTGGTACTGAACCCCACGCTGCTCTGCATCACTCCGTGTTTCTGTGCTGGGCCCCCCACTTGCTCCCTCCCTGGTGTCACTGACTTGTTCCATGGTGTTACCATTACCCTGACTGGCTGTGAAACTGCCTGGTACCTGCAAGGCCAGGGTTGGGTTGTGGGTTTTGTTTTGGGTGTGTTGGTTTTTTTGTTTTGTTTTTTTACTTCAGGAAAGCTTGTTTGGGGAATACTCGCATGTAGCATGTGTGCTGACTCTGTGTGTGCACGGTCTGTTGGGAAGTGTCAGTGCCCGGCTGTCGGCCGTAGCTGTGGCAGCGGGCAGGGACAGTGCCGGCGTTGGTCTCGAATCGTACCTCTGCCTCTCTCTTACTTCAAAGCTTACCCACGCCACTGCTCCTCTCCAGCTCTCTGGATGAGGACCTTCATTTGCACCCCTCCCCTGTGCTGGGTTACTACTTTCATTGCTTCTGCCGGGCTCCCGGGATGTTCAGGGAACAGGTTTGCGAGAGGGAGGGAGGCTGGGTGGGGTAGCGTGTGCCCCAGGAACCCGGAGCAGCCCGGGCTGTGCGTGTCCTTGTCCCCGGCGGGCTGGGGCAGGTGTAGGCTCTAGGGCCGTTCCTCCTGGGGAGCAGCTCCGGCTCCCGCTGCTCCCCGGCTCTCCCGGGCTGCGCTGCGCCAGAGCCGCCTCTACCCTCCCTTCGGACCACGGCGGTGGGACTCCACAGCTTGTACATAGCCTTGATCCCCGTTTGTTTTTACATGAATAATCACCCTGTTTGTGCTTCACAGAGAACCAAAACCCATTAAAGGATCTGTTTTTGTCCGCGGTGTGCCGTGCCTGCCTTCCCTGACGGCCGAGCCCGCGTTCGGGGTGGGGGGAGGCAGAGCCGGGCTGGGGAGCCTCGGGCACGACCTATTGCGAGTGCCTTCAACTTCGCTGTCCCGTGCCCCTTCCTTACTCTTGCCGACGCGGGGGCAGAGCACCGGCCCCATGCAGGCTGCAGCCCCCGAGCCGCCACTGGGCTGTGGCGCCGACCCGACCGCGGTGCTGCTCCTTTTCCTGGGTGTCCGGCCTCGGGCTGATGGCGGCGGGCGACGAGGACCCGGAGCGGGTAGTAATGCGCGCGCGAGGTGCTAGGACCCGGGCGGCGGGGGCGGGACTAAGGCAGGGGCGGGCGGCAGGACCCGGGGCGGGCGATAGGACCCGGGGCGGACGAGGGGCGTGTCTGGCGGCGGTGACGCGCACGGCGCGCGCGGCGCTGACGTGTCGGTGCGGGCGCGGCGCGGGGGGATGCGGGCGCTGATCCTGGTCGGCGGCTTCGGGACGCGGCTGCGGCCGCTGACCCTGAGCCGGCCGAAGCCGCTGGTGGAGTTCTGTAACAAGGCGGTGCTGCTGCACCAGCTGGAGGCCCTGCGGCAGGTGGGCGCGGCGGGGGGCAGAGAGAGGCGCGGGGGCCGCCCCGCCGCCGGCTGACCCGCGCTCCCGCAGGCCGGGGTCAGCCATGTGGTGCTGGCGGTCAGCTACATGTCGGAGACGCTGGAGGCCGCCATGCGGGAGCAGGAGCAGCGGGTAAGGGCTCCGCCGCCTTCCCCAGCCTCCCCCCACGACCCGCCCCGCACACGCCGCTCACCCTGTGCCCGCAGCTCGGCATCCGCATCTCCCTGTCCCACGAGAAGGAGCCGCTGGGCACAGGTAGGGGACGGGCAGGGGGGGACCGAGGGGGCCTGGGGACAAGAGGGCGGGCTGGGGGGGGCGGGGACACCGGGATGGGTACGGGTAGGGCTGTGGACGCTGGGAAGGGGACACCGTGGGCAGCAGTGCGCGTATGGGTAGGGCTGGGGACACTGGGAAGGGACACCGTGGGCAGCAGGGTGGGTGGGATTGGGTAGGACTGGGAGGGCCGAGGACAGCAGGAGGGGCACCAGGGACATCAGGACAGCCATGGGAGGGACCAGGGATGGCAGAGGTGGGTGAGGATCCAGGGGCACTGGTGACCTGGGAGGGCTGGTGGGACAGGGACACCAGGAAGACCTGGGCACTGGGCTCACCCCATCCCTGCGGCGTCACTCACGGCCTGGCAGCGGGGCCGCTGGCGCTGGCGCGGGACCTGCTGGCCGAGGGCGAGGAGCCCTTCTTTGTCCTCAACAGCGACGTGATCTGCGAGTTCCCCTTCGCGGCGCTGGCCCGATTCCACCGGCAGCACGGCGGTGAGGGCTCACTGGTGGTGACCCGTGTGGAGGAGCCGGCCAAGTACGGTGTGGTGGTGATCGAGCCCGACACCGGCCGCATCTGTCGCTTCGTGGAGAAGCCGCGTGTCTTCGTGTCCAACAAGATCAATGCTGGGCTCTACATCTTCAGCCCCGGCATCCTGAAACGCATCCAGGTAGGGGCCGGGGCGCTGGGCTGAGTGAGGCGGGGGAGCTGGGTCCCCGGCTCAGCCCTGTGCTCTGTCCCTGCAGCTGCGCCCCACCTCCATTGAGAAGGAGATCTTCCCGGCCATGGCGCAGGAGGGGCAGCTCTACGCCATGGAGCTGCAGGGTAAGGCCCTGCGCAAGGTGTGGGCAGCACGGAGGGGTCTCGCCTGTGCTGCTGCCCCAGCAGCGGGGGCTGTCACCATGGCTGTGTCCCTGCAGGCTTCTGGATGGACATTGGGCAACCGAAAGACTTCCTCACGGGCATGTGCATGTACCTGCAGGCGCTGCGGGCTCAGCACCCTGAGAAGCTGCACTCGGGGCCTGGTGTTGTGGGAAACGTACTGGTGGTAAGTGCCAGCCCCCCGCACAGTGGCTCCAGGCATGTGTCATGGACTCTTGCTGTCCTCCCACTGCTGTCCTCGAGCTGTGCTCTACGTCACACGGGGGGGCCAGTGGCACAGGCTGTGCTGAGAGCTCTGGCTGCCCTACCAGCCCCAGTGCAGCCCCTCTTCCTTCCAGGATCCCAGCGCCAAGATCGGGGCAAACTGCGTCATAGGCCCCAACGTGACAATTGGGGCTGATGTGGTGGTAGAGGATGGGGTGCGCATCAAGCGCTGCACCGTGCTGCAGGGGGCCCGCATCCGCTCCCACTCCTGGCTGGAGTCCTGCATCGTGGGCTGGAGCTGCTCCGTGGGGCAGTGGGTGAGGACACGGGTGTCCCCACAGGGATCAGGGCTCAGTTCTTGCCCTCCTGCCTCCTCGGGCTGCGGCTGAAGGCATGGAGGGACGTACTGGTGCCTGCGGGCAGGGGCGTGCCACTGAGCCCCAAGCCGGGGCAGGTGTGACGGGGCCTCTCTGGGGCAGGTGCGCATGGAGAACGTGACGGTTCTGGGCGAGGACGTCATCGTCAACGACGAACTCTACCTCAACGGGGCCAATGTGCTGCCCCACAAGTCCATTGCCGAGTCCGTGCCGGAGCCGCGCATCATCATGTAGCAGCCCCCGGTGGGCCCTGCACTCCCGGCTCTGCTTGGATTAAATATTTATATTTCCATCCACTGCTGAGTGTGATCCGAGCACAGCCCGCGCACTGGGTCACTCGCCAGCGCTGGCCTGGCAGCCGCTCCCCACATCACAGGGCACATAAGGAAGAATAATTTAATGCTGCATTTCATGAAATCAGCCCCCAGCCAGGGGCAAGTTAACAACCCGAACCCCCAGCCCGGTCCCCCTGCCCCGGGGCCGCTGTGTGTCCCCAGCACTGCCCCAGAACCCAGGCCTCGGGCTCCCCTCCCTGAGAAAGGCCTGTGGGGCAGAGGCTGCCATGGCACTGGGCGAGGGGACACTGTCCCCACAGCCTGGCATTGGGCCTCCTCCTCTCTGCAGCCCCCACCCCACACCATGCTGGGTCCTGACTGCATGAGGGGAGGAGCTGGGGGGGGGGTGTGGTGGGGGGCCATCCCGCTCAGCTGGGGAAGCCCATGGCGTGGGGCTGGGTGCTATGAGCTGGCTGGTTTGGTGAAGTCGTCCACCCCTGTGATGGTGGCCTTGCAGAAGAAGCAGTCCTTGTTGTTCATCAGGTGCTGGTTGATGCAGGCTCTGGGACAGAGGAGGAAAGATTGTGAGCTCCTCCCCGCACAGTATGGGGGGCCAGGGGCTGGCAGCTACTCTGGGTGGGTGCAGGGATACACATGTGAGCTACTCACTTGCAGGACTTGTGGGAGCAGGGTCGGAAGATGGCCGAGATGGGGTGTGCATAGCAGATGGGGCACAGATCTTCCTCGCTGGTGGGCTGTGGGGGGCACCAGGCAGTTAGTGGTGGCAGCAAAGACCCCATGTCCCAGGGCAGCTGTGCCAGGAGCTGGGGCTGCTGCTGAGCACTGGGACCAGGCTGGGGGACTCACCAGTGTGGTGGCAGCCGCCTGCTTGGACTCCTCGCTCAGGTGGCTCAGCATCTTGTCCACTTTTGCCAGTTCCTCGGCACTGATGTAGTCTGTGTCTGTGGGAACAAACCGAGGGGAAATGTGACCCTTGGGCTGCCCCAAGGCTGCTCGGGGGGGCTTAGTTTCTTTTGGCCCTCTACATAGCAAGTTGTCCCCTCTTTGTAACCCATTCTGCTGGGCAGAAACACCATTTCGGAGTGCCTAGCACCTAGAGTCTGGAAAAAAAAAAATGAACATTGATATAGATTTAATTGAAATGTAATCTATTAAATCTGTCCAAGATTCGTGGACCAGCAAGACAGGGAGCCTGGTGCTGGGGGACAGGAATCCTCACGCTGGGGATGGCAAGCTGGGCATCGGGTGCTGCATTGGGACAAAACAGCTGCCAAAAGCAGGCACTGGACACAGCCCCATCCCAAGTGCCACTACTGGGGGACAGCAGGGGAGACGTGGACCTCTGTCCCCAGGACTAAAGGGGCTGGGATACATTGCAGGGGCTGCAGACACCAGCAGACCCATCCCAGCCATGGCCAGGGACTGTGCGGGGTGGGCACAGCCCAGCTCCCAGCGCGGTGCCAACACTTACAGGTGTGCAGGGAGAAATGGCGCTTGTCTGTGGCCGGGGGAGCAGCCGCCAGGGCCAAGGGCTCGGCGTGGCCCAGCAGGTACTGGATGGAGCGCAGCTGGAAGCAGGGGTCTGCCAGCAGCACCGCCGTCGCACGCTCAGCCCTGCAAAAGGACACAGTCAATCCTCAGCGCTATGTACAACACATCCTGTGGTCACCAGGCCACCTGGCTGTGTCCCCAGCTGGTGACCCCTTCCGCTCCCGGCAGCACTGAGCAGGGGGAAACATGCTCAAATGTAGCCAAAGGGCAGCAACCTTCCTCCTCCTCCTCCTCCTCCTCCTCCTCCTCCTCCTCCTCCTCCTCCTCCACGCCCCCACTCGCAGGCTCCAGGGATCGATACGGTGCATTAGCACTTGCTGAGGCTGCAGCCCTTGCACATGGGAGCACAGGGAGCTGAGGGGTGAAGCAGTCAGCACCCCATTTCACAGCACCGCAAGGGTAACAAAAGCGGTGCTGGGCACCAGCCTCATGTGGGGCTGTGGCCCCTGCACCCTGGGGATGGCTCAAGGTGCCCCCAGGGCAAGCGGGTGCCCCCACAAGCCAGGAGGGAGAAGCTGTGGCTCTCCCTGGCTTCAAGCGTCAGCAGGGACAGCGAGGACAGCTGAAGGGCATCGTGAGGAGTGTCTCCATCAGGCACCAGTGCCACGGGCTGCCCTCGGCAGGGAGCAGCACTGGCTCCACGCTGGCCCTTGGGCAGAAGGCGAGCAGGGTGAGGGACAAGCCCGGCAGCACGGGCAGAGCCAAGGTCGGGGCGCAGGGGGTTAACAGCCCCTGGTGCGCAGCAACCGCAGCAGCCAAATTAGCTTTTTGCTGCCCTAATGGAAACGAATTCCCCAGTCTGGCTTCCCACTAACACACCCGGGCGCTGGGTAATGACATTCCTGCATGTCCTTCACCCTGCGGCCACCCCCTCCCTGCCCGCAGCCCCTCTGCCCTGGGAACCCCACAAGGCTCATCCAGCCCTGCTCGCCCCATGACTGGGGTTGCTGGGGAGTCCCTGCTGGTTCGTGCTGGGGTGGTGGGGACAAGAGCAGTGCGAAGGACCCACCACTGGGTGCTGAGCAGCGGGTGCCCGGGAACGACCGCCATCCCCGCTCCAGCCTGGGAGCAAGGTTGGACACAGGGGCTCCCAGAGCTGCTGCCGGGGCGGGTTTATTCCAGCATCCTCCCAGACGCTGGGCGGTCACAGAGCAGCCAGTGCGGCTGCCTTACGGATCACAGCCAGCCGAGCGTGCCGCTCTCCAGCCGGAGGGATGGTGGCTACACATCCGTGAGGCCTGAAGGTCGGCAAAGTGGCCCTGAGCGCCCCTGGGGACAAGGGACCACTCAGGACCAGCACCGGCTGCGCATCGCCCTGCCCCCTCGCAGGACGGTAAGGGAGGGCCGCGGCCACGGCCACCACGGGGACCAATGGGATCCTGCCCAGCCCACACGCCGCACACCCCCGGAGCGTAAATAGGGGCAGGAGCTGGACCGCGCGCCCACAGCCAGCCCGGCTCCCCGGGAGATGCTGGTTGGGAGGGAGCTGGGAACCAGATGAGGGTCAGCGGGGGCCAGAGCAAGAGATGTACCTGAGGGATGCACCACGGTAGCGCCGAGCTGTAAGAAACTTCGCGCTCCAGGGATGTGTGGCTCTGGAAGGCAGCGAGGCGTTCGCCCGGCCCGAAATGCAGCACTGAAACACTGGAGCGTCTCAGCCCTCTGATGCCAGACACCGGCCCCCACCCGCCCTCCTGCACCCGGGCACCGGGCAGCCCACAGCCGGCTGGAGCTCAGGGACGCGGCAGCCTGGCGTGAGACGCAGCAGAGCCAGGCAGGGCGATGCCGCCCTTTAACTCTTTTCAAACCCTGCGTCTGGAATCAGGATCTTCCTTCGCGAGGTGCAAAGGGGCGTCTGTGGGTCCTTGGTAAGAGACAGCACGGGGGAGAGCGGGGAGGACCGTGGCACGTTTTCTCTTGCATCTGGTCAAGCCTGGCTGTGCCACCGGGCTGCACAGAGGCTCCTGTGCGGCACAATGTCCCCGCGGGTGCCCACAGACCCGCTGTGGCCACGCGTGGTGAAGCTGCTGGTGCTGCTCCAGCTGTGCGCCCAGGGCCGTGCTGCCCACACCTCCCCGCCACCCCACGGCTGCCCCAACCCCTGCATCTGCACCTCCGACCTGCTGAGCTGCAGCCGGCAGACGCTGCACCGCGTGCCCCCGGCGCTGCCGCCCACCACTGCCACGCTGGACCTCAGCCACAACGCTCTCACCCAGCTCCAGGACCGCTGGCTGGCCGCCCTCCCGCACCTCGAGGCCCTTCACATCAGCCACAACCAGATTAAGGATCTTTCTCCGCAGGCTTTCCACAATGCCTCCTACCTGCGGCACCTGGACATGTCCTCCAACCACCTGCACGCTGTAGAGACGCACTACTTCAACGCGCTGGTGAGCTTGGAGGAGCTGCTGCTCTACAACAACCGCATCAAACGAGTGGATGAGAATGCCTTTGCCAAGCTGAGTGTCCTGCGGAAAGTCTACCTGAGCTGGAACAACCTGACCACCTTCCCCTTCCGCTCCGTGCAAGGGCTGGGCAGCTACAGCCTCCGCACGCTGGACCTCTCTTCCAACAGCCTAAGCAGCATCCCTGTGGAGGAGCTGGCAGCTCTGCCCGAAAACATCAGGAATGGCTTGTACCTGCACAACAACCCTGTCAGGTGCAGCTGCCCGCTCTACCTGATGCTCCAGCGCTGGAAGCAGCGAGGTTTCAGCTCCGTGAAAGATTTCTTTGAGGAACACACCTGCAAGGTGTCCGACAGTGTGCCCCGGTCCCTGATCAAGTTCCTCAAATACAGCCACATGTTCGAGAACTGCTCGGCAGGCCCTGAAGACGTGCACCCCGTGCCCTACCCTGTGATGGTGGGACAGACCCTCCTGCTCGCCTGCAACACCAGCCTGCCAGCCACAGCCACCACCTACATGTGGATCTCCCCTCACCACGAGCCCATCAAACACCCAGGAAACAGCAACCGCTCCTTGGAACTCTACCACAATGGCAGCCTGAAGATCGCGACTGCTAAGCCCTGGCACTCAGGGGTCTATGTGGGCTTGGCCATCAACAGCCCCAGCAACTTCAGCAGGCTGTGCGAGATCAACGTGACGGTCCACTACCCTAAACCGGATGGGGAGACCTTCAGCACTGGCCTCACGACCCTGCTGGGGTGCATCGTGAGCCTGGTGCTCGTCCTGGTGTACCTGTACCTCACGCCCTGCCGCTGCCTGAGCTGCTGCAAGAAGCCGGCACCACTCAGCCCCCCGCAGGAGTGCAGCGCCCAGTCCTCCATCCTCAGCACCACTCCCCCTGCCACCGACGCGCCCAACCGCAAGGTCAGCGCCAACAAGCACGTCGTCTTCCTCGAGCCCCTCAGGGAGACGCAGAATGGCAAGATCCGCCTGGCCCTCGGCGAGGACTTCCCCGACGCCAAGCACCCCAAGGTCCTGCAGCTCAAGTCGGACTCGGAGTCCATCAGCTCTGTCTTTTCAGACACCCCCATCATGTCCTAGGGGGCAGAGCTGGGAGGAGAGCCAGGGCCTCCTGAGAGCCGTTCTCCTCTATCGCAGGATTATCGGGCAACCCAAACTCCAGGCTTGACTGCAACCCACGAGGGTGACCGGCATCACCCACACCTGCTTCAGCCATCAGCTCCTGCGGGGTTTTGGGCTGGGGGCCTGTTGGTGCCCAGCAAGAGCTCCTCACATAAGCCACTGGCAATGGCCTCGTTAGCACAAGGGCAACGCTGCTGAACCCAGCACACCTGAGAAGCCCCTGCTTTGGCCAGACAAACTCCCTAACGGTGGCACCTGGGCCAGCAGCCTGAAATGGCCCCATGCATGTGACACCCAACCTGGTACCACCACCACAGACCCCCAGCCAGGCAACAGCTGTGGTGAGTGGGACACTGTCCTCAATCATGCCAGGGCCCCTGGGGATGGCAGTGCCACTGTCTTCTCCCAGCCTGTGTGGGTCTCCAATGCCGTAGCCAGGAGCTGGGGGACCGTGACCCTGTTGCCCCCTCCCCAGACATGGCCATGCAGGAGTGATGGAGCTCAGCGCCCAACCAGCCACGCAGCCAAGCAAATGTTACAAGCTTTTGCCTCCCGAGAAGCTGTAAATAGTCAAGGCAGGATTAGGTGACGTGATACAGCACCCGCATTGCTCAGAGCTCCCCGTACCGCCAAGGACGATGAGGTCTCGGATGCACCACCCTCCTCTGCTGCTTCTCCTTGAGGCGGACAAACGCGCTGCTACAGCACAGCTATTTGGGCAGTAATCTAATAAGCCTATTGATAAATGTGAGTAATCCTCTCCTCTCTTGGGTCGTAATTCTCTAGTTACATTGGAATAAAAATGCCTATTTTTTTAAGCTCACTCTGGGCTGAGTGTCTCCTTGTCCTCGCAGGGCAGTGGTGCAGAGCTGCCCTGTGTCCCACAGCACAGCAGCAGGAGTTTGGGGGTCTGAGGGAGCCCCAGATTCCTGCTGGGCTGGCACACGGAGCCAGGGGATTTGCACTGGGCTCACAGCCTCTGGGCTCACAGCCTCTGTTCCCATCAAACAGTGTCAGGTTGGTCTTGGTGAGGGGGTTAAATGTGCCAAGATGGAGCTGGTAGTCCAGGGCTGGTGCGAGAGGAGTGACGGGTGGCTTGTCCCTGGGAGGGCAGGTCTCCAGTGATGGCAGGAGCCGGGGGGAGAGCAGCACCCACCAACACATGGGCACATCCAGCCCTTGACAGGGACAAGCAGGATTTCTCTGTGGGGAGAGGCACTGGGGGGAGACCCACGCAGGGTTGGACTGGCCCTGTTTTTGGCTGAGTCCCGACACCCTTCGCAGCTGGAGCCCACCCACTTCACTGCACACCTGCACCGCTCTCCCCAGCGCCCAGCCGTGCATCACCCTGGTGCAGGGGGCGGCTCTGCCCGCCCGGAACACCTGCACAATCCCACAGAGGGGTAAGGGTGTCCCCCATCTGCTGGCCCCCAACACAGTAGAGCAGGAGCACGCAGCTGCCGGGGCCATCCCACAGGCAGGAGTACAGCTCAGACATCACCCAAAAATGGGCACCAGGATCTTTCACAGACCTTCCCCCCAACCCACAGCCATGTGTCCCGGACCCAAGACTTGTTGCTGGGAGGGGAAGGTCCCTGCAGCATTGAGACACTGCCAGCACTCGTCCTTCAACTTTTTCAGCCAGGGAACAAGCAGCATTTTTCCCAGCAAGAAGTCAACCATGCCCAAAGCGCCTGTCAGAAACCCCTCTCCCATCAAAGGAGGGGAGAGAATTTGGGAGAGCCGCTCTCCTTAGCCAGCTGCAGCCGCTCAGTGCTGACCTGACACTGACCTTGCTGCAGCTCCATGCAATCTGTGTCCCGCTGCCCTGCGGCTGCTGCTCAGCAGCTGGCGAAGGTGACGGGATGTGGAGCGACAGCCCCGCCAGCCTGTGCCCTCGCTCCCCACATGCCCACCGCTGCCGTCCCTGTCACCCCATGTTATCACAAAGCTCCTGACAAGCCCAGGATGCCGAGCCAGCCACGCTGGGGTGCTGCCAGGGGTGATGAGGGGCTTTGGTGTCGAAAGGGGTGGTGAGCAGTACCCTGCCCCTTGAGGATGGAGCTGAGGCAATGCCATCCCCTGGCTCTGCACCCGGGCAGGGATCCCACAGGCAGGATAGTTTGAATTTGCCCTGGAAACACCTGGGAAAGAAAAGAGACCCAGCCAAGAGGGCCCAGGTCCAAACTCAATGAGGACACTGCCCTGAGTGTGGCACACGCATGCCTAGGTGGTGCTGAGCCCGTGATGGAGCACATGCTGCATTTCAGCACCGCGTCCTGCTCTGAGAAGAAAGGTGACATGTAACCCACCCACTGCTCTTCTGTCACTGTCCTTGTAGGGCTCCTCACAACTTCCTTCCTTCCCTGATGCCAACACCAGCTTCCTCTGCACTAGTGCTCCTGCAAACCTGCATCTTCATCTGAGGCTAGTGACTGAAGCTCAGGGAAAGCTCAGGCCAACTGCAGCGTAAGAAAAGCTCCCAAAGGCCTCTCCAGAGACACACCAGCCTGGAGAAGACAAGGAGAGTGCTTCCAGTCTGGCTGCAGCTCTCCTGTCCCTGCAGGGGAAGGCACATTCAAGGGTTGTATCAGTGCTGCTCCCAAGGGCTCCTTGCTGTCTTCACCTGGGAAAATCCTCCTGCTGCTGCGTTTCACACCTTTCTGATGCTCAGAAAGGACCCTGCACCACATTGCTGCTCGAACGAGCAAGGCGAGGCAGTTCAAACTGCTGAAGCAGTTCATTGAGCAGCCTGGAAGGCAAATATCTCAGTAAGGAAGAACAGCCATGAGCACAGCCTCCCTGACAGGCAGGAGCTGGGGAATGTAATGGATGCTCCCGGAGGAATATACCATCCTCTCCCAGCAGCCATCCACACCATTACAGCCCCTGCTTGCTGCCAAACCAGCCTCCCGCTCCACGACTCCACAGGGTAAAGTAACAGCTCAGCACGAAGCACGGCGTCCCCGGCACGCAGGGAGACCCACACGGGAATGAAGGACCGGCTTTGGGGACCAGCCTCCAACGCTGACTCCTGTCTGCCCTGGCACTTCTCATCTCAGCCAGGACACGCTGACTGCCAGTCCCTCCCTGTCTTCCTGCCACCAGGCCTGGACACACGAGATACATGGTTGGACCTGGATCCTCTCCTTATGATGATCGCAGTTTTCCCAAGAGCTCAAAGCAGCGAAGCCTGGTACTGGCCAGCACAACACCTGCTCTTGTCACCCAGCGTGTGCCTGACAGCCAGGAGGGGCCCAGAGACCCCCAGCCTTGCAGTCCCACTGCCCACGACACAGCATTTGGAGCTGGCAGCTCATAAAAACAGATCAGTAAGGCCAGACTCCTTTTTTAACTGCGAAACCTTCGTCTGAGCTAGTTATTCCTCTGTGCTCTGGCTCATACTCACGCTGATCTCTGCACAACTCAAGTACCACTCATTTTCTGAATTTGAAAGGCAAAGCAGCAACGACCCCTTTAAACTGAGTGATCCATGAAATGTCTATTCCTGCATCTCTTTCCACCACAGCTCACCCATCAACATCTGCTGAAGGAGCATCAGTGTTTGAGTGATCAGTAATCAGTGTCCTACAGGACTGCAGACAACTACCACGTCTGGAGGGACCAGCCAAGTCCCCAGGGTCCCAGCAGGGCTTGAGCACGCAGGCGGTTGGCCAGGCTGAGGTCAGAAACCTGCAGACTGGGATCTGCTGTAACTTTTCCAGTGGAGGTGATCCCAAAACCATCGAGCAATTGAACAGTCTGCTTAGCCTGCCTTCCCCACCTGCCCTTGTGCCTCCTCACCTTCCAGCTCACCAGTGTGCTTCTTCTGCCCATGGAGCCTCTGTCTCCTCCCTCCTGTCAGTCCATCCCTCTGCACCTCTGTACTGTGCAAAGGAGTGTGGCGATCCAGCCAGAATTACCCCAACATCATGTCAGCCCAGTGCTGCTCCTCCTGGCAGGTCCCATGGCTCATGCTCAGCACCCCATTGGCACAGCGTGGATCCCCATCCTGTGCTCTGCTGGTTGGTACCACCATGTTCTTGGTGACCACACTGCTCTTCCCTCTGTCCTCTCCATCTTTCGGGCAGTAGTCCCTGGGAGACACACCCTGAAGGCTGCTTGGGTCTTTTCTTATAAAGTTGTGCCACAGACACGTTCACTGGCTCCTTGCATGTGCCCCAGCCTTCCAGACTGACACTGGGAGCAGCGTGGCAGCCAAGCCCTGGTACAACATGGCTCATGTCTGCTCTGGGATGGTCACTCGCTTTCCACAAAGCCTGTTCCAACTGATGTGCTCAGTAATAACTACAATGTGCCCTCTCATGCAGGGAACCAGAAGCCTCACCATCTTTCCCCTACTGCTCAGTCTCACCAGGATCCTTACACAAGCCCTGGCCAACGCTGCTCCATTAGCTCACTCCAAAGGAGGCTTAATAGAAAATCTGCTCAATTATTTAGCAGGCAAACGGGGGAATGATACCGGCCGAAGGCAGCCAGGGTCTCTGGCGTGGGCCCAACAATTCAGCCCAACTCCTGGCTCAGCCTGCCAGATCCTGCCTCCCCTCTCCTCCCCGCAAAACCCAGGCTCAGACATTAAGGCTTGGCAAACAGACAGCACACGGGCATCCCTGCCTCCTCCGCCATCCCTGCCTCCTCCGCCATCCCTGCCTCCTCCGCCATCCCTGCCTCCTTAGCCCTGCAACGAAGGTGGTGCCCAACTATACTGTCAGACCCAAGGGCTGGGACGGGGCAGCACATCAGGAGGCCTGAGCAGTCCCAAAACAACACTGCAGAGGCCAAACGGGTTTTAAACCAAGGAGCTGTTGCGGGTTAGTGGGACAGGCCAGCCCCCAGCGCCAGGTTTAGCTCCCTCCCCGCAAACCCTCAAGGCACAGGCAGCCACTGCCAGGAGACACAGCTGCTCTT